>NC_085842.1:308529033-309999033 GCF_035594765.1 Anolis carolinensis
ATTCCATCTCCTCGACTTCTCCCCCCATCTCTGACAAGTCAATTACTTGTTTAAATTCAGTTTGAACTCTCTGAACTGAGAGCAGCCAGCGGAAACAGGTCTTCCTTGGGAATAAACAAAAGGAAAAAATGCAGAATCTCTCCAGATCCCTCTGTATTTATGTTAAGATGGGAAGAAGTGAATGGTGGGCAGTAAACCTCCCATCCCAATTCCCTAAAAGAGATTCTTTTAAAAAATCAAATGTATAAGACTAATAAATACTTTTGTTGAACTGCTCCTTTTATAGCTATGGCATTATAGTATTTGAGGAAATCATATATTTCATTTCTTTTCTCCATTCACCTGTTGTTCATCATCTGTCTTGTTCACCGCAACATATTTCCCTTTCCACTGATAAAGTTGTATTTCTATAAATCTGAAATTCCCCTTTCAAATATTTTATGGAATATAATCTTTTAGTATATTTTATATCTATCTTCTTCAACATTTCATATATGTGTTCTTGCATTCCATTTTAGCTCATAATCTTCTATCCTTAGTTTTTTTGGCTTTTTACTTATTTTAAGAATGCATGTTTTGACTTGTTTTATACAGTTAAAACATGCTGTATAACATGTCTATTACTAACCCCTTCTCTTTTACGCTTTTTGAAACTCTAGGATACTGAGATATTTCTGATAGCATGTCTTAAATCATTTTCTAAATTTTATATTTCACATTGCTAATTTTTTGTTATCTGCAATTAGCAATCACTTGGCAGATCAAATGCCATACTTGAAAGACAGAAAAGAAGACATTGTTGCTAATGGAATTGAAAACAAAAGTGGCAAAACTTTCACTTAATAGTATTTTAAGTTCTCATCATTGGCTCTCACCCTCATGCGCATGTGTTAAATCATATAGAGAACCCTATAATTATCATAATTGCTCTTTTTGTGCATTATACCAACAAGCGTCAAACCATCACACCAACTAGTTGTTTGAAAATAGTTACTTGTCAAATCATCAAATCACAAAAAGAGAATGCTAATGAGTTTTTTGTGTTTGTACTTTGTCTGCATTTTCTTATTATGGACCTTTTCAACTACATAAAGTTTGTAGATGGTGATAAATAGTCCATAGCATTGTTTCTGTTAATAGCCTAGGCCAAATAGTATTATAATCTCCTCTACCAACTCTAATAAATGGGAAAAAATGTGCCTTCTAGAAGGAGCACTGTAATAGTGTCATCGCTATCTTTTTTTGAAAAACAAACAAAAAACTATCAGATTTCATTCTATGTAATCATTTTTTTAAAAATCCTATTGTAATCCATATTTCAAACAGTACATTGAGGATATTAAATTATAGGATCCTTATTTTGGAAATATTAAAAGTGCATATTCAAAATGTGCCAAGTAGTAACTTGGCAAACAAAGTATCTTAGTAAAAGAAAATCCCATTGAAACAATTGAGTCTTCTGCATGTAGCATAGATGATAGCAGTTTCTATATTATTGCAGTTATCCCATTCTCACAAAAATGCTGTATTTCATTTTTTTTAAACAGTATTTTAGGTGGCAATTACATTTTTCAAATTTTCAAGTGGTTTTATGTTTCTTATTTGATAGTAAAAGCAGACTGACAAATATTTTTTCTCCATTATGATTCCATTGCTTAATTTAAATATATAATATATCTAGTTCTACAAAATACTTACTAATAATGAGAAAAAGAGAAAAGGAGGAAAAAATTCACATGGACTTTAATGTTTAAATGGCTGTATTTGTCTGTTCCTAGCGCTACATGTAATAATAAAATGTAATAATTCCTTTTAAAATTAAATCATTATATCTAAACATTGGTAGAAATTTTGCTCTTTTATGGCACAAAAAATGAACTGTAATTATTGTATTTAATGACTGAATTAAGGGATGGATGGTTTTATATATATATCAAGAAGTGAGTAACCTTGTTTTAGAATGCACTGTTTAATACTGGCTAAGAGCATAAACATATATCTTGCAGTGACCAACCCAATATATGTATTATGTATTGTATGTGTATTATATATAAATTATATTTGTATAATATCTGTATAATATATACGTGTACGTAAGTATACATAAAACATTTTATGTATTACGGAACAATGTATGTACATCAAGGCTGTTTACCTAATCCTTTTTGAATGCATCTTTATGTTGGCTCAGAGCCCACTCTTTCATTGTAGTGTATTTTGCATTGGCCAGCTCGTTATAAGTATAAGCTAGAATATAGTTGGAGACATCCAATAGATCCTGCAATTTTTTCACAGCTAAAATTATAAATAATGCTCTTTTTTTGCATAGAGAAAGCAGAAAATAAATACCTCCTTTAAAAAATATTTCAATCTGAGTGCACAATATTCCTGCCAGTATAGTCTTGAAATACCTTTCCAAGTGATCTACAGGAAATTGTGCAGAAGAGCTGTTTGTTTCCTGTTTGAGGATATGTCTGGTTCACGTTATACTCAGTTTACTGTAAGATTGCCGTAGTATGTCAGGGATTCTAGAATTCAGAAATATTGTACCAAGCTGTGTTTAGAAAGAGTGAAAGATTTACAAGACCTGTCTGTACTCATAGGGATAAAATTGTTTTCATTTACAAAACTGGAAAAATTTCTAGTGAGGGAAGCCTAAGGAAACAGCTACTGTACTGTCTATAGGAATCCATCACGTATGGCAGAACAGTGTCTGATCTATAACACAGGGAAGTTGTGTCCCTGCATTAAAATAATTTAGTCCAGCTGCAGTCACTGGGGATGAATTGGCTTAAATTCTGGTAATTCCGCTTAACTAGATTGCGGATCGGCTGCAGTTTTGTTTTGTCTGGACAGTTGTCTATCAGTACAGCTTTGCTTCTGACAGGTTTCTTATATACTCCATGAATGTCTGTCTTCAAACACATGTTGGATGAAAAATATGCTTTAAAGAACCCAGACAAAGGAAGATGCCACTGCTGTAGACCTAATGAAAACTTAGTTTCATGCCATGGTTTCCACAAATTAGACATTTCCTTAATTACCATATTTTAGTTCCAGCAATACAGACTTATGAATCTCTGTCATATTTTCAGGAATCAGCCTTATTCACTATGTATGTTTCTATTTATGTTTTAAATTCTTGCATGAATCTTTGTCCAAAAATTTCCTGGGTTTTTAAAACAATTCCCATGTGTATGCATGAAGGATTTTTCATTCTAGTTTAAGCAATCACAAGAAGGACATTAGAAATATGCAGTTCAAAGCCACTTTGTCATCTTCCATTTACCAAAAACATATCTGTCAAATATAAGAAAAAGAATAACTGTGTGTATCTGCAGATATAAATATTTCCTAACTTAAATTTTTATGAGTAGCCTCTTTATGCTACAGGTTCCTATAAATTCTTTACTGTTTACCGTATGATCAGCTTATAATGTCATCAACCCAGCCTTTCCATAGTAATAATTCCTCTGGGATTTACTAGCGTACTGTACATATAATGATAGTATGACCATATGTCCATCTGTTCTGTTTTTCATTTATTTTTATTGTGCAGAAATCATGTATGTTTGAAATAATAGTCCCGTGCATGTACATATATGGCATATTCCCATTTTTACGTGTATGATGACCCAAAAGATTAATAAAGATTGAAACCGAGGAAATGCTCTACACCTGGACCATTTTAATAGGTGCCTAAACAGAAGTGAAGCTACTATAAATATCCCAGCGTAGAAAATCCAGTTGTACGGAGAGAGGTGTGTTTCGGCATTTAACCAAACACACGCCAAACAAGAATGGTCTAAAGCGGAGAGATAACAGATGAAAAGCAGCGTTGTGATGTGTCTCTGCTCAAACACCCCTGAAATATGTAGTCTTTAGCTGCCATCCTCAAGGGACCCAAAAGCTGTGCTTTCATAGAGACCAAATTACACTTGTCCTGAGAGAAGGCAGTGTTGAAGTAATTGGTGGGGCAGCTTGGAGAATGTTAGATTCCAGCTGCTTCCATTGTAGCTGACCTCCGCATGCAAAGGGGATGTTAACAATCCAAGCTCACATTTGACTTGGCTTTTTCACCTCTGTAGACATTTTATTGAATAATATAGACTAGCAAGCACTGAGTACTAGTAGTCATGGTGATATATTGGGAGATAATATTTTTGCTCCTTCCTTTTCAGATTTTAAAAACATATTTTCATTTGCATGTAATCACATTGAGAATACTTTTGTTCAGTTTTTTTTAAAAAAGATTATTTTACTAAGTTATTTCATTTGACTGCTATATTTAGATTGTCATGTTTTATGATCAAATATTTCCTTGTTCATAACAGGTACACTGTCACCTTGTTCCAACCAAATGATTTCCCCCAAATAATCCCTACTTTAAAGTGCGTAAGATAGAAAATGCTCATTGGCGTTTTAATGAAGGAGGGGAGAAATTGTCATTGATGTAGCCTGCATATTTAAACCCATCCAGTTAAGGGATGACATGATTAAAATAATCAAATGTATTACTTAAAAAATTAAAAAGGATAAGTAGTGCACCCCATTATTTTATTGACTTTTAAATATAAATTGCAGAAATGTTTACATTCTTAATGGCATTATTAAGCTAAACTGACAGATCACCGGGAAAAAGTTGATTGCCCAGCATATTATTACCTCTGCACCTGTTACAACAATTCCAGTAGATGAGGAATAACATGCAATGTTACTATGGTTCTTTAGGCTGTTTTTTTTGGTAGCTTTTTTTTTTTGGGGGGGGGGGAGCGAAGTGTGATGAAAACAGCTACCGAATATACTCAAGTGGAAATCCTAGAAGCTTCACAATAAGTTCCAGATATATGTAGGATTGGTGTAATTTTCTTTGAGATGAAGATTTTAATAATCTTGATATAGTGGGATACCTTGTACTTAAAATTAAAATGTATATGTCAATTGACACCTACTATATGCAACTTGTATTTTAGCTTTTATTTAATTGCTTCCAATTATGTCTGTAAGTGCTCAGACTGTACAGCTAGATATATAGATATATGCATACACAGACATGTGTAAATAGACACATAAAGATTGAAATTCCCATGCTCTGGTTGAAATTGAATCAAATGTAATTTAAATTGAGAACACTGGCATTTTGTTTCTAAATAAAGAACATTAAAAATTGCAGTTTCACAGACATTAACCTAACCTCCCCAAACATGCACACACACTGAAAGATCCATAATCCACTGTGCAACTACGCAAACCTAAATTCCACTGAAATCACTATGGTGCGACCATTTGGCTTTGGTGGCTTTTTCAGATAATGCTTCAATCAATGAGAATAACTTTCCTTTTCTTTTCATATTCCTCTTTGATATCGATGTAGAATGAAATCATATTTATTTTGTTATTGATAAATAATGCAGGTATTCCAATCCAAGGTTATTAATTTGCCATCTTAATAACAAAGATAGCTTCATTGGCCGTGTTGTGATTCTTGCAGACATTTCATTGTGCTTTTAGGAAATCTAGATTGGCCAGAAGCATTTGATGTCCACACTATCATTAGAAAAGCGTGCGCAAAAATAGCTGCATAGGGTCTTGTTTGTTTGCTATCCACACCTTTCATATTCTTCTGTACATGTTCATGGCTTAACAGTCAGTCAGATGTGTATTCATGTCGGTCAGTAGCCATTGCAAATCACCCATTTATAAAGCACGTCATGTACAGCATTGCAAAAATTCCTACAATACTCTTCTTAGATGGGCCAGTACACTTTCCCTCCACACTGTAGATCTGAAAGAATTGAAAATTGAATCACTTGTCTCAAAGTATTTATTGAATTTTGTGGCCAGAATAAATTTGAGCCCTGGACTATCCAGATTATATTGTGGTTGCTGTACCATTAAAGCTTTCAGAGGTGAGACTGAAGTTCTGTTTTCAGTGCCAGAAAGCAGTATTGGAACATTGTGAGGTCGCAATAATATTAATGCAGATTGCTATCAGTTCAGTGTGTACAACACATCCATACTTGAGCAATAAGATTATTGAGTTGAACAGAATTATTTCTTGACTGGTTTTTAATTTTGTCTAAGTAATTAAAACCTTTTTGTATTATTGTTTGTTATGTACGCTTACTATGACTCTTTTATCATTATACTGATGCTCTTGGTTTAGAACTGCAAAAAGTGAAAATTATTAATGTTACAGATTTATCCTGAATTGATTTATAACTTTCTTGAATAGCTACAGGCCATGACACTTGCGAACAAAATGGCTAATTTGTTTTGTTCTGGACATGATTTTTGTATGGATTATATAACCATATATAAAGCTTAGTCTTAACACAAATGTCTCCGTTTCTAAAATTAAACAATACTTAAGTTTATATCGTCTGTTACTTAATCAGTAGACTAAGCAGGCATCACAATATTTAAATAAACAAATTGCTTCATTTTTAAAACCAACCATTTGAATTGACACTATTTCTATAATTAAAATTTTAAAGTATATATGCATCAGATCATTGTCACTGCTAGCACAGTGACCCTTTTCATTGCCTCATATGGGAAATAAATTCCATGCATTCAGCATTATCATGGCATGACTAAAAGCAAAAACCTGTTATTAGATATCTGTGCAGTGGTGTTGCCAACCATACCGGAAGTTTGGCTGGTAGAGGGATAGTGTGTACTGATCAGTTGTGTTTTCATTTTACTATATTTTCAATAGAGCGGCCATGTTCAAATTAGTTATTTTCAAATTCTGACAGCTGTAATATTTAAAACGACCCCAGCTGTTGTGATGTAAAATTGATTTTTCTATTAGCACCTGAAAAAGATCTTCTGTAGTATTAAGTATGGGAATGCTAGAACAGTAAGATGATACGTTCCGATTTTCCTATAGTAATCCCATTTCTCAGTGCTTCCAAATAAAGCAGGACTATTTCATGACTGGAACTGTCAGAAGTACATAGTTTTGAAAACACAACAGGAAGGAATTGTTGTAATAAATCAAGCCCCTTTTCGACTTTCAGTGTTATCCTGTGCACATTTACCAAGAAACACATTCCTTCCATGTTGATGACTTGTGAGTAAGCAGGCATAGAATTCATTAGAAGAAATATATGCTAACATAATTTAAGCTTTTAGAAGCTCTTTCATGAGATCCACCAAAGTAGGCTTGGTTCAAAAAGCATACATTTGGAATTACAGAAAATTATTTGGAGTATCAGAACTGAATGGATCTCATAGCCCCTCCACACAAAATTCTTGGTTATCTGAAGTGTTCTTCATTACAACAACATAATTTTGGGTGGAAGAGAATTACTTTGGTGTTGTGAAGCGGCTGGATGTCAGAAATCCTTTCCAGTCTATTGCAAATCATACAGAGATCTAAAAACAGATCCAGATTAAATCCTGCCGGTGTCAGAAATGCCTAGTTATTTCTCTGTTCATATTTTTGCTTATTGGATGTCATTTGGCATGCATGGAATTTCATGTGATGATGATTATTATTATGTTTATACCCCACTTTTTCTCTCCTCAAAGGAAACTCAAAGTGATTACATAAGAAAGGATAACCGTGGTGCTTTAAAATGTAATATATTATTATAGAAGCATAAAATATTGAGAGGTGAATATTTTCAGTGGATTTGGGGATCAGGTGTATAAAATGTTTACTTCACTTTCCCCAAAAGCCTATTCTTTTCATGCCACTCTGTGCCTCTTTCCCACCTCAGTTGGCTGCTGCTTAAATGCCATTCCACTTCTTTCCTCAACAGAATACAGTTAATCAGATTTGGCTACATGACAGTGTTACTGAAGGCAAACAAGGCTAATTTTCTTTCACAAATGACCCTGAGTGATTGTTGACTGAAAAATACAAAAAAGTGAATAAAATCTGTAGTTTATTGGGGCTGGGAAGAAACTTATTCTGGAGTACCTCTACTGGCAGGAATCACTAAGGTCAACCTTTCCTCTATCAAGGGTCATAGTCTCTCAGAGTAAAGATGTTAAGAGTCAAATATTAGGACTTGGCAGGTATGAATCCAATGATGGTTAGAGATACAAGCCAAGGATCATGCATTTTCTTACTCTCTTTGGGCCAACTCTTCTACCACCTTGCATGTGGAATCCCTAAATACAAAATGCTCCAGAATCCCAAATTATGATGCTTTTGCTTTCTGGTTAATTTGGTTCAATGCACGCAAACTTTGTTTCATGCAGAAAATTAATATTAATATTCTATAAAATTATCTCTAGTCCTTGTGTATACAGTGTATATGAAACATATATATGAACTTTGAATTTAAATTTTGGGCCCATTTCCAAGATATCTCATTATGCATATACAGTAGAGTCTCACTTATCCAAGCTAAACGGGCCGGCAGAAGCTTGGATAAGCGAATATCTTGGATAATAAGGAGGGATTAAGGAAAAGCCTATTAAACATCAAATTAGGTTATGATTTTACAAATTAAAAATCACCAAAACATCATGTTTTACAACAAATTTGACAGAAAAAGCAGTTCAATACGCAGTAATGTTATGTTGTAATTACTGTATTTACGAATTTAGCACCAAAATATCACAATATATTGAAAACATTGACTACAAAAATGGCTTGGATAATCCAGAAACTTGGATAAGCGAGACTCTACTGTATAAACAAATACAAATATTCCAAACAAAACAAAACAAAATCTGACATCCCAAACACTTCTGGTTTCAAGCATTTCGGATAAAGGATACTCAACGTGTACCTCTTCTTTCTTTCTGTATGTCTGCATGTGTTTCCTTTCTTGTCCACTGGACTGCCAAGAGAGAAACAGATTGCTTTGCTAGGAGTCTGAATTGAATCCCAGCAGACTGTTTTGGAAAGCAAGCCAAGGACTTCATGCCACTTCATTGCCCATCTCTTGAGTGAGAGGATCAAGGGGGGAGCATCCGTTCCACAAATGCTTTCATCCCCTTTTTTGAGAAAAGCTATTATCCAACTTTTGTTTTAATCCTGGAATATAGCTACTGGATTTTATTTTAATTTTTCATTAGGACGTAAGTAGGACTGCATTAGATCAAGTCAGGGATCTGCATTCTGTTCAACACAGCAGCCAATCGCTTGCTTAGGAAAGATACAAAGCAGGACATGAATACAATAGGACTCTTTCACTTCTGTTCCCCAGCAACTGATAATGGAAGTGATATATAGCCATCCTGAGAAGTAGCTATTAGTGATCCCATACTGCCTTTCACTATGTGCATGTATGTACTAAATATCCAGTACCAATGTGTTTTCCATCATGAATAGATTGCAAGTCCCATCACCTACATGTGGTTTTTACAATACCTCTAAGTTTATTGTAGATGGACTTAACTTTGAGCCAATAAAAGTCTGCACTTTTTTTTGCAAAAATGGCTTTGCTAACTTAAAATGTCCCCTGGCAAAACTGGATACTTGTTATTTGTTGCAGTGCAAAGTTGTCAGCTGTGTGTAAATGTTCAGCTTCTGAAACTGTCGCTGTTATTTTTCTGTGCATTAACACATCTAACCCAATGCAGACCATTTATCATAATCCTCCAGCTCAGTGCATACCAGGTACTACTACTACTGGGAAAAAATGTATAGTAGTGACACTGACTATAAATAAAGATACTATTATTACCTAAGGATTCAGTAATTATTTGAAGGAATGAGCAGTATTTAAGGAATGTAAGTGAAAATTATTTTCAGAAAGAATAGGTCTTTGAGTACTGATTCAAAATGCCGCTGAAAGATGCTCTCCGCCCGCATAACATTGTTGTAGCCACCTGGCAGGTGGCTGGCAACATTCATCTGGTTCTGTCTGATTATTTGTGTGTTTCCCATTTGTATCTAGCCTTTTGTTTATTTTTCCCCTCTAAGCCTGCTCAGGGCAAGTGTTCTTTTGAGTTTTTTATCCTTATGACATGCCTCGAGTATCTTACATTCAATCTTTTACTTGTTCTGGAAATGAATCTTGATTGTAGTATTTGATACACAAAATCCACCATTATATTAATATTGATAATCATTTTTAAATGTGTGAACATTAGTAGTGGTGAGTACTATACAGAATATTTTACAAGATAGAAAATTACCTTCAGACCAGTTATATTTACACAAAGTAGTACAACTAAAAATACAATAAAACTGGCTGATGGATGGTATATACACCTTTCTAAATAGATAAATGAATTGGTCGTTCCACATGGAATTAAGTGCATATTTCCTATATTTCATATTTTACATGCATATTTTACATGAAGACAGCAAAATCCACACACATTATAGGAGGGGTCTATTTAATTTAAGGCATCTGTTTTTGTGTGCCACAATTTATAGTAAGCCTGGGATCCACATGTATGGATGAGCATACAGATAACCATACACTTCTTAGACTGCCTTTTGAAAAGTAGGACTGTTTGCATATAATCTCTTTTTTTAAAAACGCACTAAAATGCCAGGTAATGTTGATACGTAATTTCAAATGTACAAAAACTGTTAGCTAAGTTAGATCTTTGGTCAACCCTGTAAGTGTTGGTTGGAAAACCATAAGAGAAAAATTGATTAACTCATAAATAGATATCTTTAAAAGGCAGATAGTTTATACAGTGTGTTTCAAGCGATGAGAGATAGGGATCCCCCCCTCCACTGGATTAAGGAAACAAAGTCAAACAGATTTTTCACTGTATGATATTAATTTTGATCAGGGATAAGAAGCTTTTAAGCTCCAGTATTCTTTTTGTTTTAACTGATATACCAAGATACATCATTTGCAGCCTGTGCAAAAACATAGATTTTGCATTACAGAATTCTCCAAAATGGAAGAATTCACCTTCTACACAAAAATTTACTCCCAATTGTCCTACGTTTTATTAATTTCAGCATTATAATTTCAAATTGTTGCATTTGTTGTTAAATATTTGGGCATCAGCAGTCATTACCAGAAATCTATTAGTAAATCCAGGTTGATTTTGTTCTCACTGCTAGTTTACGTCAAGTTACCAAGTAACCTTCAGCCAGTGTTTAAAAGAGACCCACATGCACATGGACTTTCTAATTTATATGCTTCATATTGTGTAGAATCTTTTGCAAGCAATTCTGATTATAAAATAACAGTTTTTCATTGATTGCTGTTAGTCTTATCTTATATCTGTTTATAAGATATGTCTTACATTTTATATAGCTAACATAGTTAAGTCTTATATAGTTACATGAGACTAACAGTAATATGTTTATTTCCTCATTTGTTTAAATAGGTATTGTGTAACTTCTCACTTGAGAGTAAGAGAATGAAATTTCTAGCATAAGCTTTCATGGACTCCAGTCCACAAGGCATCTCAAGAAGGGATCTTTGTTGATGTTAGCAAAGGCACCAGGACCTCTCTGGAGCTCTGTGCCCATCTGTGGTGGCGAGCAGTGGGGGCTACAGTGGCCCAATTCGGCAAAAATCTGGAGTATTCTGTAGTTTTGCGTAAAGCAGGGTTTATCCCATATAAAGGTAAAGGTTTCCCCGGACGTTAAGTCCAGTGTCATGACCGACTCTGGGGGTTGTTGCTCATCTCCATTTCTAAGATGAAGAGCTGGCGTTGTCCGTAGACACCTCCAAGGTCATGTGGCTGGCATGACTTCATGGAGCTCTATTACCTTCCCGCCGGAGCGGTACCTATGATCTACTCACATTTGCATGTTTTCGAACTGCTAGGTTGGCAGGAGCTGGAGCTAACAGCAGGCGCTCATTCCATTCCCGAGATTTGAACCTGGGACCTTTTGGTCCGCAAGTTCAGCAGTCAGCACTTTAACACACTGTGCCATCAGGGGCCCCCTTTATCCCAAGTAAAGAACTGGAAATCCCTGGATGTTGTTTTGACATTAAGAAGTGTCTTCTGGTCCACTTAGGGTTATAGGACTGGTGTAGACAAGTCCTTAGTCTCAAATGTCCTACTGGATTCCTTAATATCTTTTCATAGTTATTAAAAATTTGCCACTGACCTCCTTGGACTAGAGCCAAGGCCATGCCTTTACTCATTACTGTTGGCCTAATTAACTGGCATTTAGGAAGGGTGTCACGAGCCTTCAAAATGTGTTTACTAATAATAAGAAATTATTCCTGATAAGAAAATCTGTGCAAATAACCAACCTCGTTTTTAGTCATTTTCAAGCCATTCTTTTTACTAGAAAATATGTTTGTGCATTTCCATGGGTGAAACATTGTGTTTATACTTAAATCAATCTGCCATGGTTATAGTGCTTGGACTGTGCATTTGACTTCTCCATCCTTGTTGCCTATCATATAATATATTCTTCATTAAGAGAATTCACACATGTGCATTCTGTTTTGAAATAGGGTAGGCTATAGTTGTTGTCCAGTGTACCTGTACAGATGAATGACTTTTTCCAAAGATAGGAAGAGGATGTGCTTTGTGTTTTCTAACCTCTTCCCATGGATTGCTGCTACATGCTCTTTGCTGTCTAATGCTTTCCCTCTGCATAGCTTTATACATTCATTTGATATTCAGCATCCTATAAAAACTGGAGAACAAAATGTACCCCATTCTAGTGACTGCAAGTAGTTATGTAGTTACCCCCACTTACTCTCCTGTCTCAGCCTGGGAAAGAGTATTCCATATCATGTGCAAATCAAAAAGGGTTTGGAATGTCAATGCTTACCCAAAACCTAGGTAGTTTTGAAAAAAATGAGCAGAAATCATATGGGTCTGGCAACTCATTTTTGGCTGCTACACTTAGGACAGAGTGGTTGCATTTCCATGAGTCCCCCTAGTTGTTTCCAACTCCTTGTGACATAGTTAGGGATGAAACTGTAGCCTAATCACTACAGTATGAGTTGTGTAGTCACAAAATCCATATTCATGTTTCATTTACTTATACCCAAGAGAAAATGGTCTTTCTTGAAATCTGCTAGGCCCTCCAAGCACTTCTATGGTATGCTTCCCACAGAAGTACTAAGCAGTTGTATTGGAGACCTAGAACATTTCTAGAGGAGATACATATTTAGGAATTGCTAGGTCCTCCAGCATGACTTTATGGTATGCTGGAACTAGATAATTTAATAGCATTTGGTCATATCCATGGTTTCATGAAACAACACTCCAGGTAGAAACATATCTCCCATGGATACAGGGATCTCACTGTATATGATCCCTCTATTGCACAACCTGAACCCAGCAAGGGTAGCTTTCCCAAATTTAGTCTAACTACAGAGATAGCAGTGCAATAACTGTATGCATCTGAGCTAGACCTATTCTTTATGATGTATCTAATACAGCCACACTGAATTAAAGGGAATGGTGGGTTCAGGTCCTGACATGTTCCTGTAACTCTGATCCATGGTACTTCTAATAATAAAGTCACAACATTCAACATACAAAAGATAAACACATGGATTAGCCTACAAAGTAGTACAAAAGGTCTTCTTGAAAACCACATTTAAGCTGTAGTTCTGAACATATTTATTGTTGAGCCCGATTGAATACAGGGAGACTTACTCCGGCATAAGCACACTGTTAAAATGTATTGCGGCTATGTAATCTGATCAGAACTGAAGTGCAAATATTTTTGATATGCCTTTTAAATTAACATTTGGAATCTGAAAGTAAACACAGAAACAAAAAAATGTATTGGGGCACATGTAGTAATAAATGCATAAAATATACTCATTATTTCACCTACATATTTAAGATAGTAATGACCCTAGTTTGAT
This sequence comes from Anolis carolinensis, assembly GCF_035594765.1. Lineage (NCBI taxonomy): Eukaryota > Metazoa > Chordata > Lepidosauria > Squamata > Anolidae > Anolis > Anolis carolinensis. The sequence goes on from NC_085842.1 coordinate 308,542,764, forward strand.
CTGAAGGTCATTGTTTACACATTAACATTTCAGTGTGGGTTTCAGAGTATTCTAATGAGCTTTACAACTATGTAATAAAGTCAATATTATTTGCACAAGCTCTTTCATTTTGAAGCTTCCATTTGGTTGTTTCTTTCCACCATTTAGTCCATATATTTTCCAGGCAACTTCTTTGTAATATGATATGAGCACATAAGTATCAGGCTATATCAGTGTCCCAAACTGGCAGATCCTTTATCCTGGGTATCCTGATGCAATGCACAAACCATCATTTCTCCCTGTAATAATTAAGGTATCTGTTTTTCTTATGTTTAGATCCTGTTATGCAAAATACCTCTTTAAACTTTGAAATACCAATTTACATTAATATTTTGGTTTCATATAACTAGTTATTGCTTCACAGAATTCTAAAAACTATATTATAATGAGTCTTGGCAGGAAGCTTAAAAATATGGTCTTCATTAAACACAATTGTATGAAATTCAGTAGTTTGTTGCCAAAAACCATTAGGATAAAATGTAGTGCATTTTGAGGCCACTGGTATACTCATCATCAACGAGAACAATGAACTTACAGAACTCTTCCTGCATGATCTGATGGTGTTTTTTTAATTGAAATCTATATTTTCAATACACATTTACAGAGCTTTACTTAATATTTTACTCTTCTTCAAGTCAAGTGATACTTATCATTGCTGTGGTGTGCCTTCATTTGTTTTCCTGATGTTTGGAGACCCTAAGGAGAGCCTATCAAAGAGTTTTCTCTTCAAGGTTTATTCAAAGGGGATTTGCCCTTGCCTTCCTCTGAGGCCTAAAGAGTGTGGCTTGCCTAAGGTCACCCAATGCTTAGCCACTACACCAAAACATTGTAAATGCAAAAATTGTTGTGATATGCCTTTTTCTTCCACTTAGATTACTCTTCCTTAGTCTTACCAGCTGTTTTTTTGTTTTTGCAACTCCCATTATTTTTGACCACTGGTCATATTGGCTGGAGTTGATGAAAATCCCAAGCACTTGTACGACACTAGGTTGGTGGAGAATGACCTAGATCTGCTATTACTATATATTCTTGTTCAGCATAATATATAGCTTTTTAGCTTAGCTCTAGTCCTTGTGTCAACTTTAGTTCACCAGCTGTAAAACAGACATGGGCTTAACCTTCTTGACAAGACTGTTGTGAATAAATCATTCTTGTTTGTGTAGAACTCTATTTTCCCCTTAACAACAGTTGGCAGACTGCAGCCCTGGGGTCACACGTGGCCCCCAAGGATCTTTTTAGTGCCAGCAATCACCTACAGTCCACCCTTCTTGGAGGTGGGGAGGAGCAGCAAGTCACCTTTTAGATGATCTGCCAAGCTGTTCAGGTTTTCTTTTAGATTCTTAATTCATTCAATTAATATAGTCTCTCTTATCATTGATTCAGTTTCATGGCTTCATATTTTTGTAGAAAATTAAATTTTGGAAATGTGAGAAACTATATTTTGCAAGCTTACATCACAAAACAGGCTTTGCTGATTTCATGTTTTAGCTTTATTCCAATAGTCTTTTGTTCCTAGAGTGGTTTAATATACCTAACAATTACTAAAGCATTACTAAAGTATGTGGAAACTGCATCTTATTACTTTGAGAAATGTGAAATAGCACAAATATGATTTCATTACTCCCAAACGATATAGATTTATGAAGGAGTAAACATTCCTTTATCAGTGGTCAGTTAAACTGAACGTAACTGAATATAATTTCTTGAATAAAAATAAATAAAAATGCCTAGTATGGACTTTAAAAAACTACGTATCTAGAATTAATTTGAAACCAATAGTGCAAATTGGTTTAAAATTGTCCCCTTAAATTGACCAGGCTTCTGTAGCTATAGTACCTCCCCCACCCCAAACCTCTGTATTGGCAATTCAAAGCCAAACTAACCAAAAGTAGTGCTACACCTTGGAAAATAATTCAAAAGAGTTCCACAGCCCAGGGCAACAACCAAGAAGGCCTTCTCTCATGTTCCCACAAACTTTGCTTGTGATGGTGGTAGGACTGAGAGAAGGATGTCTGCTAATGATCTCAGAGCCTGGACAGATCCGTACTGGGAGATACAATCTGCCAAGCAGCTGAACTTGAGCCACATAGGGATTTTTAAGTCATGATCATTATTTTGAATTGCCCCTGGAAACAAACTAGTAGCCCATGGAATTCCAGCAGTGGGGTTGTGTGTTCCCTGTAGCCAGCCCCAGTTGATAATCTGGTCATAGTTCTTTGAGCCACCCAACATTTCTGTACACTCTTCAAAGGCAGCCCCAAGTAGAGCACATTACAGTAATCCAAATGGTATGTAACTAGCATGTACCATCATGACCAGATCCAGCATCTCAAGGGATGGGTGCAGTTGGTGCACATGTTTTAAATGGAAAGGGACTACTGGCCCCCACAAAAACCTGTTCCTCCCAAACTATGGTTTCTTTCTTAATTCTTAATTGGAATTAGTATGTCACTACAGAATATTCAAAATTGCTAGTTCAACAGTATAAATAATAATAACAGAGGGACAAATGAAAAAAATGATGTGAATTGTGCCAGGGTTTTCACTTGGAGGTCAGTGTCCCTGCCTTGTAAAATTATCAAATAATTTTTCTTTTTAAACTATAAAGCACTTAATGTCCCCATTCTTTGATAGTCATCCTAACTGACTACATTAATATGAACTTAATAAAAGGTAAAGGTTTCCCCTGATGTTAAGTCCAGTCATGTCCAATCTCTGGGGGTTGGTGCTCATCTCCATTTCTAAGCTGAAGAGCCGGTGCTGTACATAGACACCTCCAAGGTCATGTGGCCGTCATGACTGCATGGAGCGCCGTTACGAACTTATATGCTATTAAATATCTGTTACAGAAGGCTAGTATAAATGTTAATTTCACATATACAGTATGCTTCCCCATATTTGCAGGGAATACACTCCTAAAATGTGAAACAGCAGATGATACCCCTATTGAAATATAATATTGACTTTCAGAGGAAGTATACCATAGAATTTCATTGGAAGATGTAGAAAATGCCTAGCATTCTAGCATTTCTAGGTTCTTCAACATGATTATATGGTTACCCTCTTGAAGAAGCATACTATAGATGCATGTTAGGGGACCTAGAAAATGCTTATTGGGAGGGGGGAGGATCATGAATACCAGTCCCATTGATTCAGAGGTCATATTGTATCAACTATTCAGTGAACAACATAACATTAGATCATGACCTACATTTCTGAAGTAGCGACCACAAAGAAAGGGCTTACTCTCAATGACAGATTTAGTGGTAGCCATATAGATTTGGATTTTTTCAGTTTAGGAAGTTTCACAGCATATCCATTTTTATAAAACCCATGTTTTCCATTTGGAAATGCTGTTCCTTTTCTTTCCATTCTCTTTTTTTTTACATCATCCCTTGAAATTATTTCCTCTGTCATGTGAAGATTTATAAAGGTCATCAGGGATCAGTGTTCAGTTGCTCTTCCAAACCAGAATTTGAGGCGTGCATTTTCTTGGATTGCTGCACGTATGGTTGATGAAGTTATGTCTGATCTTATTGGGAATCCAGTAGGTGGCTCTGAGGAAACCAATGTTCTGAAGCATAATAATAGTTCTGAATGACCTTATACTTGAAGTTATAATAGATAAGATACCCGTTGTTTTTACTACTTATGATGAGCACATCGATTATTTATTGTATGTATGTTTTGCGTGTCTGAACTGAAATCCAGGTAGAGTGATGCTTTTACTGGCCAACCAAAATTCAGAAAACATCATGCAAGCTTTTGAAGCTTCACTGGCTTTTTTATAAGACAACGATGTTAAAATTATACAGAAGAAGAAAAGTGCCAATGTTAGAGATCACAAGCCTTCATTTTGTCTCAGATTTTATTTCCGTTTTCAGTTAAGATGGTATTGAAAGATATAAGTGCACACAGGGGCTGCTCCCCTTCTTGACTATGTGTGAGGACTGAGGAAAAGTGGTAATAAAAGATAGGTTATAACATTTTAACTCCCATTAGCAACAGAAAGGTAACTTCACCTGCATTCCAGGCTGCCTAATATCTGTGCAGTGTGTTTCATGTACATTTTCTAATGTTGAGACAGCTTGCAGTTTAAAATCATTCTTTCAATACATACATGCATGCATCCATATGTACTAGGCTTGAACATAATTTCGGATTAGATCGGAACTTGGATCTGGTTTATTAAATTTGGGCATACGAAGGTGAGTTCCGAGGCATGCAGGAAAGGTGGGGGAGGAATTTTGAATTTGAATCACTTACCCATGTTTTTCGGAAATATTCTGTAACGTTCGAATATCTCCCAAGGCCAGTTTAATTTTCACTATAACTATTAAGCAACTTTGGTAAAACTACTTTTAAACTATTTTAAAAACTCTTTCCTTTGGCCCTATCTTTGCCGCCACTGCCATAAGGGAGGCACTGTGGGCATGGCTATTACAGCCATCTTAACTGTAGTTTAGGAAGGCCAGGCCCCCAATAGTAGAGATTGCAAAAGGCCCTGCTGTAAACTACATTTTGCCCCAGTATACCTCAGCATGTGAATGTGCCAATCAGGAGAGGAGAGAGAAAATTATCCCTCCCCCTAAACAGTTCATTTTTGTGGAAACTTAAAAAAATCCCTTAAATCAGTAGATGTATTAGCATTTATGAAAGTTGGGAGGAAATATCCCCTTGTGTCATTGGATAGAAAATGCAAGGAGATTGTTCTTGTAGTTTTGTTTAAAAAATGTTGTTTTAAAAAACTAAAAATTCACCAAAATCCATGGTTAAGCCAAACATCATGAAATTTGGTGGGCTAACAGTGATAAATGTGTTTTGCCACTGTAGCAAATTTCATCAGGCACAAAAAATGAGGGAGCTTCCCCACTGCCAGTGATGTTTCCCTATTGCACAATCACCACTGCCATTAACGAAGTACTTATGTTGTTTTATAATACTTGTGGTTTTATTTTGTACTGTGTGTTTATTTTATGTGTTGTTTTAGGCACCTTATGTCATATTTAAGCCACCCCGAGTCTCTTCAGGGAGATGGAATAAAGTTGTTGTTGTTGTTGTTGTTGTTGTTGTTGTTGTGGTTACTACTATTACTACTACTAGTAGTGCTACTGATTTTGAAGATTCATAAGTTTCATTAGAGTTTCGAAACTTTTACCCCCAAAATTTGGAAAGAACTTTAGAAACGAAGCGCCAGCGCCCCCCATTTTTAAACACAGTTTAGAACCATTTTTTTATTGCACATGTCTAATATATATTACAAATAAAGCTATGGGTTGAAAAGAGGAAAATAATCAAATTCAGGTACCATAGTATTTATAAAACCAGATGAAATAGCTTCTGATGAAGATAGTTGTGGAGGACCCAAGTAGAAGTATTTCTCAACCGTGTGTGTACCGAGGGACTTGCTGACTCAAAACAAAGTTTCAATTCTAACCTATCATTAGAACCAATTGTGCACTACAGTGATATTGAACTGTCTTCTCTGAATCAAAGCGATTTCCTCCATAAAAGACAATATCACACTAAACCCATGGTTTGTTCTAATAATAGTTTGGAAATGTAACTATATTTTGAGCTTTTAAAAATGCATGAAGTCCTAGAGCTGATGCCTACTTTTGTTTCCCATCTGCTCAACAGCATGCAAATAACTCAAAGCAGTTGATTCATTTCTTTAGACCAGATTTAGACAAACTTCAGCCATGGTGCTCCATGTAATGCCCAGTTCGATTTTTAGAGCACTTAACCCATCCAGACTGGCCATACCATCCTATTTCTAGCAAAATGATTTTCAATACCTATCCTCGTGGATTATCATAATGTTGACTATATGATATACTTTTATCTGCATCCTTTAAAGGATGCAGATAAAAGTATATCATATAGTCAACATTATGATAATCCACGAGGATAGGTATTGAAAATCATTCTAGCCTTCTTTCTAGTCTCTAATTTTACTTTAAATGCCATCTTTAAGGAATCCACATGGTAAATGTTACATAAACTTTTTGTTTTGTATGCCTTTGTCTAAAAAAAGAAGCAATAAAACAAAGATGAAAATGAATTATTTTAATTATATAATTTTTATAAACTTTATTGTGGTTTCATGTAAAACTAAAATTAACTTTAGTCTCTTGGCAAGCTCCAGCTGCCTACTCTGCAAAATGCAGTGCTGAAAATCAGATACAGATATCCTCCAGAATAGGGGTACACATCACAAAGGGGAATGTATTTTTACATGGGGCTTCTTTTTGGCAACATCCTCATTTTTATCAATCATAACAATAGAGAATCCATATACTTGTGTGTGATAACAGTTGTTTTTTTTTTATTATGTACAATTCATAGTCTCCTTAGCTCAGTCTGGCTTGTACTAAATCCATATTTATCACACAGAGTTTTGTTGTGTTCCTATGTAGTACAAGGAGCTCATGAAGGGGATAGTGTAGAATAAATATGATAATATAAAGCAGGGATATGACCGTGTGTTTTAACTTTAGCCTTACAGGTAAAGAAAATCTGTTTCTGTTAACCACTGAGTGTAACATTAGAAGCAGTGGGTTTCAGAAGTGAAACAAAGAAAAGAAAAGGAAGAAAATAATATTGAATATCAGGAAGTGCTTCCTAGCTGTCTGAAGATTTGACAATGGAACAGGTTGTCCAAATGCATTATGAAATTTTCTGGAAGTTTTTCATCAAACATTAGATGAATATCACACATGGTTTTCAGTATAGGGAATCGAATCAGTCTTTTGTAGTGGGCTGAACCCTTACATCTGCAAAGACATATGCTTTGTTGCATGCAGTCAACATACAGGAAATACACCCTCTGTAATGTGTCTCTTCAGTCCTCTTTAAATACTATCCCAATTTAGCATAAAACTTAAATAGATGATATGGTTGCTTGGCCTCATCTACATTACTAAGTGAAGCTGAGACTTCACTCCTAACCACCTTTCTATAGTCTGGTCAAAGGATTACATTCACTATCATGTTATTTTGGCTTACATGTCAAAAGTACCTTAATTTGCCTTCCAAGTCAAAATCAGAAAACTTCTTCAGCTACCATTTAAACAAATGGCTTCCATGTTACTTTATTGCATCTGCCTTGTTTTTAAGTTTTTCATTTTAAGAATGGCCTGAAAAGAAATTGTGCTTAGATGATGACACAGAGGATTTGCTTTGTTTATTTGAGTGATGTCCTTTTAAACTTTTGATCCTGTTTACAAGACAATGGGTGCAACTCATAGTTCCACACAATAAAAGCACGGATTCCACCACTTGATTTGGAGACAAATTGTTTACAGTGTTTCTCTCAGCCTTCTCTTATGTCTTTTCCCAGAAGGACTGATTAGGATGTAATAATTGGGAATGATAGTGAGAGGAAGATGACAATTCCATTTAATTAAAGATAATTTATTTTATTTTTACTTGGTGTTGTCCCTCATGGATAACAGTAGATTTGTCAGGAAGATTTATTAATGGGTACTGACATTTCTAGCATACAAAGCAAACATTTTCTTGTTGTTTTAGTGTGTCTGGGCACCTGAACCTACTGTCAATCTATTTCCATTCTGCATCAGACATGAATTACCTGAAATGACATAATCATAGACTTGGAAGGAACATAAATGGCCCAGACCCCTGTTGATTCAGGAAATCTCCTGAACTGCTACATCATTCCATGTACTTTGAACATCAGAGGTGGGTAACCAAAATGCTGTGAGTTTTCCGGGTTGTAGAAAATCATGTACTGTGAGGAACTGCTTAAGGAGCCCTGTATTTCGCCTGGAGAAGAATATAGAACGTGAAGGTAGCAATTTTAAATATTTGAAAGGATATCATGAAGATGAGGCAAGTTTGTTTTCTGCTGCTCCAAAGCCTAGAGCATAGAGCAGTGGATTCAAGTTACAGGGAAAGGGATTGCATCTAAACATTAGGAAAAATGCCCTGAAGATAAGAATGGAATACACTGCAATGTAGCATTATGAAGTCTCCTTCTTTGGAAGTTTTTAAACAGAAGCTGAATGACCATCCCTCAGGAGTGCTTTGATGTGCTTTTCCTGCATGTCAGGGGGTCGGATTTGATAGCCCTTGTCTCTCTTCAAACTCTATGATTCTGTTATTTACTATCTGCTTTAAAAACCATTTAAACACTTTAAACACTTTCTGTGTTAGTCTCTTACACAGTTAGGAAATCCCTTTAGAAGTTTAGTTCAAATCTCTTTTCCATTAATTTTGATCTTAATTTGGGTTCTACCTTTGTTTTTATCCATTAGATATTTGAAGAAGGCTGTCACAGTGCTTATTCTATGGCTGTCTTATAATTTGTTCTAAATACAATTATACCTTGACATAAAATTTTGCAAGCCAAATGATAGTTTGTATATCTAAAAAAAACCTTGAAAATTGGGTTGCTTGTAAGTAAAGGTACCACTGTATACTCAATTCATTGAACATGTCCACAACGTGGTGTTTAGACCCTCATCTGCTTTGTCACCCTCCTGTGTGAACATACTAAAATTGTCATTTACATGGAACTACAGATAGTGCTGCTATTGTTGCCTGACCAATAGAGATTATGAGCATTATCTCATCTGTTCCTCTGTCCAGATATTGAAACATGTAGTCAACCAACAATAGACAGCCTATAAATGGGAGACAATTTCTGCCAATTTTCATTTTGATATTTCCAGTATTGCCTTTCTGTTATTCTGGTATATCCTGATTTTTTAGAGCATGGCAACCGATGATGATGATGATGATGATGATGATAAATCTTTATATGCTGCTTTTCTCCCATGAAGGGGCCCAAAGCGGCTTCCAACAAGTTAAAATACAATACAAGATCAACATTAATCGAACACATAAATACAGTAGAGTCTCACTTATCCAAGCCTCGCTTATCCAAGCCTCTGGATAATCCAAGCCATTTTTGTAGTCAATGTTTTAAATATATCATGATATTTTGGTGCTAAATTCGTAAATACAGTAATTACAACATAACATTACTACGTATTGAATGACTTTTTCTGCCAAATTTGTTGTCTAACATGATGTTTTGGTGCTTAATTTGTAAAATCATAACCTAATTTGATGTTTAATAGGCTTTTCCTTAATCCCTCCTTATTATCCAAGATATTCGCTTATCCAAGCTTCTGCCGGCCCGTTTAGCATGGATAAGTGAGACTCTACTGTATAAGAGATTAAAAACAATCAAAGTAAAACATAACTAAGCATTTAAAACATAAAATGATGGTCCGTAGGCCAGTGCCCTGAGTCATTGGCTTCTTATCCACAACAGGCTTCCAGAAAAGAAACACTGATAACCAATGGGCAATTACAATACATTGATCCCTGAACATTAGGGGAAATGTTGATTCTCCACTTCAGAAAGGCTAAAGCATATTTAGAGGATGTTAAGAGTTGGTTTCAACAGAAATCAACATAAATTGCATTCTCTAGCAACATTGCTGGATTCCTCTATTGGATCAAAAGTCTTCCATGGACAGAAAGAGTCTTCCTGTCTGTGGGAAAGACATGCTGGATCCATCAATATTTCCCTGAATTGTGCTTGAAACCTTAGTTATTATATTCCCCAAACACATCCCATTTCCCTTGTTTATGCTCCCATTGTTCACATGATGAACGGGATATGATGTGTGACCATACTTAATCTGATACTGTTCTTTGGAACATTTACTGGCCTTTGGCCAGGGTTTTTAATCCATAAGGTGATTTTTCTCCAGCCACCTGATGCAGTAATTCGCAAGGGGCTTAAGTAAATGTTTCATTTTTACAAAGGTGTCAGGCCAGAATTTTAGCAGGAAGCTAGAATATGAAAAAAAAAAACAACCTTGCCTATTCCACATTTCTCCAAGGACCAAAATATATGTACATCTTCCAAGTTTCCATGTTCTGCGAGGCCAATGAGTTAGAGGGTAGTTTTCTAAATTACTGGTACCCAATGGCTCAGAAGAGGTCCTGGGGTATAATTGTTTACACATGGTTTTGCCTTCCATAGTGGGTATTAATATTTGCCAATTGTTTTTGAAATCTATGATAAAATATATGAAAAACTGAAAATCCATATAAAATATTTAACCTGTCCACCAGGAGCCCAAATCACTGAGAGACTAGGACAAAAACCACACTCTTTGAAAGTAACTCCTGCAGCTGTCTTCCTCCACGCAACCAGGCCAGTGTCTACACTGGCCAAAGAGATTCCCTGCACTCTTATCTCCCTGCTCCATCCACATTCCTTCCATCCTGGGAACACTCAAAGAAGTAGGCTTCAGAGTCTCTTCTTGTTCAACAGAAAGTTAGGGAGATAGGCAGAAAGAGAGGAGAATGGCAGAAGAGCACAGCTAAGAGTCTCTTTTCTTTACAACTCACCACTTTGCCCACTTTGCTGCCTGCATTACCCACAGGCAGTCATTACCCATTGCACAGCTAGCAGACATCTGGAATATCCACTCAGAAGAATATCACTAGGACCTAAACCCAGCTTCAGTAGCCCTGGTGATCTCCATTGATATCATAGTGAAATATTGATACAATGTTCACATGATTCAACCTATCCAAATGTATCCAGCTTTTTCTTTTTACAAATATTTTGCATCCAGGAGAGATACTAGAATAAAATCTTTGTATACTTTCTTCAGCTGTTGTTGTATGCCTTCAAGTCATTTTGGCTTATGGTGAATTTATCACAAGATTTGCTTGGCAAGATTTGTTCAGAGGCTGTTTTCCTTGCCAAGAGATTAGATAACAGAGATAAGATTTAAAATCTGCACAGATTACACTAGAAAACTCAGGCATGACTTAGCACTTGGATCAATTCACCAAAGTCTATGAGATGGACCTAACAAAGGATGTGTGATAGTGTATATAATATAACCTAAAAAATTCTCAAAATGCACATTATTGTCCTATTTCATTTCCTATGTTGAGAGCCAGCATAGTAGGGTGGTTTGAGTTTGGGACAAGGATACTGGGATACCAGGACTCAGATCCTCACTCTTCCATGAAAACCTACTGGGTTTGCTTAACCTTAGGGCAGCCCCTCCCCTCCCCCCCCTAAAAAAATTCTGCAGAGAAAATTCCATAATAGATTTGCTTTAGGGTCGCCTGTCACGACCCAGGCTGCAGAACACCAATAACCATACACAGAGGCCAGAATCTATCTAATATCTTTATTAAGGAAATATGTAAAGTCAATAAAAATAAGTGTAGAATATAGTTCAGAAGAAGACCTTTCAGGAAAGGTCAATTATAGTCCAGGAAAACAATGTCCAATATAAAATATTAAGGTCCAAAGTTGTAATCCAATAACCGAAACACTCACTTTGCCAAGCAAAGTGAGGGGAGATGACAAGGTTCTTAGTCCAAGGAACTTGATGTAAGGCTAGAAAGTAAACTTGATTCTTGAAACACAAGGCTTGATACAAGGCAACAAGGAACGAGGAACAGGGACAAAATCCGTGGTAAATACTTGGCAAGGTCCTGGAAAGCAAGGCTGAGTCCTAGGAAGCAAGGCAAGGTCCGTGGAGCAAAACAAGGCTGGAAACGGGAACGAAGGCTTGGAAGCGGGAACGAAGGCTTGGAAGCGGGAGTAGCGCTGTCCACACACAACCTACTCCAGTTGCTGACGAATTGACTCCGCAAGATTCCTACAGGGCAAAGAACCTAAATAGGGTCTCGTTTTCCCACCAAAGAACACTTCTCTGGGGAAACAGAACCGAAAGTCAATCTCTGTGTCCAGATGCATAACTCCCTAAAGTTTCTCATGGAAGCAGGCTTAATCAGCTGAATGCCTGGCTGCGATTCTCAGGCTTCTGCGATTAGCCTGTTGAACTCCTTTTTGTTGTTGATAATAATTACGGCGAGAAAATGGGGGAGATTTTGACTCAGGGCTTGTTTGGCAGATTTCTGGAAGACAAACCTCCTGCAGGTGCAAGGGCTCCAATTCTGGCTGGGAAAGTTCCAATTCTGGCTGAAACGGTGGAAAACCCAAGTTTTCCTCTTCATCTGTCACAACAGCGCTAGGAACGGGACTACATGGCCCATGAGTCATCACATCGCCACAGGAAAGCAATGATGTGAAGACACACAATAGTGTGATATATTAATAACGTTGATCATTTAGAAAACATTTATAGAAAGAGATATATTCCACATCATAGTATTAGTAATAAACTATCTTTGTAAAGAGACAAAACTATATCTTACATTTCTTTGTCCTTCTGTGTCTGTGTCCAGTGTGTTTATCTATGTGTATATTTGTGTGTGTGTATAGCAAATAATGAAACCAATTTTCATTATTTAGTTGGTTTACATGAAAAAGGGGTATGTTGGGTTGGGTGGAAATATATATCTACAGTATATATATTTCTCCACCCAACCCAACATACTCCTTTTTCATGCAGACCAACTAAAGAATGAAAGTGATGCTTACTGAATAAATGAGCAGTAATTTGTCCTATGCTTTATGGATACAGAGTATTTTGTTTTTGTGGGATGGATATCGGTAGAATGTTGTAGTTGGCACATGAATTGCATTGTTTTAGTGGCACTATATTCTAGCTGGGCCAAGGAATGCATATCAGCTGATTTTAGAAACATGGTCCAGATTATATATCAAAGAGGGAGGTCATAAATTACAAAATTTGTTGTATACAGAACAATTTTAGCAGGAAGATGCTAGGAGCAACTCCAGAAATAGGTAAAACCATATTAATGTCTGCTCTTTAAGACTCACATGATCACAGTGTACTGAGTAGGTAATATGCTAGTTCTCAAGAAAAAATCCTCAAATTAAGCTTAATTTCTATGCAAAAAATGTAAGAAAATTTGGAGGATGAGAATGAAGGAAAATTTGAGCAGATGTGTGATGCCTTCTCTGTATTCATATGTATTTGTAAACAATGTGGAAACTGAAAAACGCAAAATGGTTCTCAGGAAATCTGGCTAGAAGAAATTCTATATAGCTGATAGGAAATGAAAGGGAAACACATGAATTGCTTCTCTTTCTTTTCTCTCTGTCTACTGGGAGCCCTTTTTAAAAAATGCTTGGGGACATACTAGCTTAAATTAAATGTGATTTAGAATTTACATATGGCAGCCACCCCTGAATTTCTGCCAAATGGCACCTTTGTTCTTTTTGCCGTCACTTTTATTTCTGCCTCCCATCATTTCTCCTTTGCACTCTTGTTTTTGTTTTTTGTTTTTTAAAAAAATCTCTTATGCAAATTCTGGTGCAGTTCTGAACCCCTCTCAGTCTTTACTGAAATCATGGGATTTCAAGGTTATCACCTCTGAGGATCAACCCTCACTGTTTCTTGCTTGTCTCTTCACTGTTTCTTCTGTTATTGTACATTATTTTCATCTAACGTGTTTTTGTTGCATTACTAAGGTAATCCTTATTTTCCTCAATTAATAGATCTAGATTACACCTTTGTCAAAATATAAAGCAGATTTGTTTGAGAGATTTCCTGTGTTGCCTTGAAACAGTGGTTCCCAACCTGTGGGTCCCCAGATGTTTTGGCCTTCAACTCCTAGAAATCCTAACAGCTGGTAAACTGGCTGGGATTTCTGGGAGTTGTAGGCCAAAACATCTAGTGACCCACAGGTTGAGAATCACTGCCTTGGAACAATGGGGGGAACCTGGCAGTGAATACTTCCCCCAATGAGATGGGAACATGGGTAAGTTAATCAATGTGAGGTGTGGGGCAATGGACTTCCCATGCCCCTGGATGTGCACCACTGAAATCACCATGATGGACCATTAATCAGACCATCCTGCCAGGGTTGTAGCCGGGGGGGGGGGTGTAGGGGTTCAACCCCCTAGTTTACTCATGAATTTTAATTGATTAACAAAATCTTCATGAGTGTCCACTGAAGTTTATCTGTGTTGAGTGTCCACTGAAATTTATCACTGGAGCCTGACTTCTAAATTATAATAATAAAACTACTCTTCATGATTCGCTAAAAAAAAGTTTCAATTCCCCCTCCCCCCCATTTTTTTCTGGCTATGGCCCTGATCCTTTCCAAATCAGGACAATTATAGGGTATGCCTATCCAGTGCTACCATGGAACTTTCCAGATTAAGTATATGACACCCCCTCCCCCCATTTTGCCACAACTTCTGTTTTGGTGTAGTGCAGCTAAAGATTTATAGAACAAATATAAGAATCAGACTTCCTGTATTTTATATATAACTTCAGGATAACATTCACAATTCAAGTTATACAATCTGGGCTGGTCCTTTCTGGGATGAGGAGAAAGGAACTTATTATATTTTATTTTCAAAATATATGAAAGCAGCCTTCCAGTGCATGTTGCAATGCATCTGTTTCCTTTTTCTTTTTGCATTGGAAACTTTATTCTCTCCACAGACTGTGACAACCGAGTCAAGTCACAGGTGGCTGCTGTTTGCTTCCTTTCTTTCATCTTCAATGACTCTATGTTGCTTGAGATTTTCCTATTTTCCAAGGATAATCTTTACCTTCTATTTCCGTGTTAATTCTCACCTTAAGTTGTGCCCTTTCCAGCTTTTAGAGGAGCCTTTATACTAACATTGTAATGTTTGGCTTTAGTTTTATTTTTACAATACTATCTAACATCTATACAATGTTCATATTTGGCTACACCCTCCCCTCCTCCCACCCCTCCCATTTTGATGACTTCTTGCCCCTTGGGTTGAGGACATTCACATATAATTCTGTTCTTCCTTTGGGAGCTATTTGTAACACTCGCTGCATTTCCTCTATGCCTCTTGTATTTGCATGGTGAAATAAAAGATTGTGGCAAACAAGACCTAAAAATGTATTCTGGATTCCCATTATTTATGGAGGCTTTCAAGTGGGGCAGAATTAACAAAAGGAATTTGCTGGCTTGGGAGAAACAAACATATGAATAAACACTACTAAATCTTTGTTATTATTCTGGTAGAATGAACTTTGCTGCAGAAAGATGACATCATACAGTAGTTTTTTTAAAAAAGAAAAAAAGAAAGGAATCGTTGACCTTTTTTTAACTTTGGGCGTTCACAAGATGTAGAATTTAGCTACTCCATCTGGAAAATATTTTAAGTTGACTTGATCTGTGGGGTTTGGATATGCTATATAGTGGGTTAAGGAAAAAATAGAGACCACTAATAGTTAGGGTATGTTTAGAATCAGACTGTTGTTTGTATAGAAATGATTGGTGATGGAATTGGAACAAATAGTGAGGAGCAGATGGGTCGTGTGTTTGTATCACAACATTTCATCTCAAAAGGAGCTGTGGGGTGTTGTTGTTTTTTTAAATGTAATCCAAACATTAGAATATATATCAATTTCAACACATTTATTTTTATTCCATTGCTATAAGATATATGGGTGTATAGCAGTATGTTGTATTTCCTATTAAATAAAGAGTAAAATCGATACACATTGGTCTGGAGCTCCATTCCCAGAGCTAAACAAAATTATTTGTATTAAAATACCAATTTTCAAGCTTTATCTGCAGCAATGCTTGCTTCAAAGAAGACATTGCAACGATTTTAGAACTAGTGTTCCTGCCATTCCCTGCTTAATGAATTCATTGTTATTTTTAACCTTTTTTAAAATGTAACATGATAGACTGGGGGCGGGAATTGAGAAATAAATATGTATATTTTTAAAACGTTTTCCTTCTGTAGCATAAGGTACTGGCAGGAGAGCATGTTGCAATTAAATAACAGGGAGCATATGAGACCAGGGAGCATTGCAGCCATTGTGCGCATTCTCACACCTGCATTCATTTTCTGCCGTGCTAAACAACCCTTTTCATTAACCCTAGGTGATCTTTAACCTCTTGTTATCCTCCAGGGTTTTATCTTTGCCAACGAGCTCTTTTTTGTCTCTCTGACTTACAGGTGGTTACCGTAGCTATGTACACTTGTTTTTCATGGTGCACCGTGCACTTAGCAGCTCAGCGGGACCTGCAATTTCATACCTCTCACAGGGCTGGGGGTGGTTCGCATGTGCCTTTCTGTTTTGTGGCTCATATGGTATCAATTACTATTTGATGGCAACGCCAGGCCCTAGGCCTTTTGCATGTTTGTCCTGTGAGAAAGATCTGGAAGAGCCGACATCTGGCTTTGATTGTTGCAATTGCAGGTTGATAGAATAAACGCAGGGTGAGGTGGGTGGGTTTTCCTTCCGGCCCTTTCCACTCCAGGCTGGTAATGTTATTCACTTGTGGTGCTGGTCTTTTCATCATCTTCCTCCCTCCTTTTCCTCCCCTCCAACCAACTCCCACTCCACATACCTCCCTTCTCCCCCCGACTCCAAATCACCACCAGCAACATGTGGACCAAATTAGGAAACTGCATTTTGAAAAGAAAAGAAAGCATCCTTATGTTGGAAGCCTGGAATGGATCAGTCCAGGAAATGGTGAATCTGCTCCTAACACATAGCAAAGTACAAACTGATTTTTCACTGTGCATTGAGGAAATATATTCCTAGAATGGCAAAATAGTGTTTTCATGACAATGTAGGAGAGAAGTAATGAATAAGCTAGAAAGATGTAAATGATGTTCCCTTTCTTTTAGATGGTATCTGCCAAGCCTTGATATATTTTTTTTGCGGGTGGGGGGGGGGGGGGGGTGAATGCATGTGAAAGTACAGGGAAAGTCTAGCTAATTAGTAATAGTAATGAATCATACAGGGACAAAAAAGAGATTGTGCAATGCTGGTAAAAGGGCCTTGGTGCTCCATCATGTAGGTATTGAATATGGTGTCACAGTATCATTTCCATAAATTTTCAAAATCACAGAAATGCAGCAGCTATTCTGGAGTTCATTCAGTTGTCTAAAACAGGGGTCCTTAAACTTTTTAAGTGGAGGGCCGGTTCATGGTCCCTCAGGCTGTTGAGGGGCCGAATTATCATTTGAAAAAAAAATCCGAACAAATTCCTATGCACACTGCACATGTCTTATTTGTAGTGCAAAAAAAAAAAAAACAACAACCCAACAACAACTATTTATTTATTTATTTACTACATTTATACCCCACCCTCTCTCACCCCGAAGGGGACTCAGAGTGGCTTACAAGTTGTATGTACAGACAATATATTATTAGCATTATGTATTACTATATTGTCCTATACCACTACCGTAATATTTCACCTGTCACATCAGCACTTTTAATCTTGTACCCATTACTCTGGCCTGGCCCAGTTTTATTGTGTTTTAGCGTATTGTTTACTGCTTGTTGTTTATACTGTTTTAATTGTTTTAATTTGCCTTTTGTTTTGTATTGTTATATTGTGTGTTGAGGCCTTGGCCTTTGTAAGCCGCATCGAGTCCTTCGGGAGATGCTAGCGGGGTACAAATAAAGTTTAATAATAATAATAATAATAATAATAATAATAATAATAATATTAGTAATATTACATTTAATATGTAATGTATAATTAATGTTACTATATTGTATAATTATTAGTATTATATTGTATTACATT
Organism: Anolis carolinensis; assembly: GCF_035594765.1. NCBI lineage: Eukaryota > Metazoa > Chordata > Lepidosauria > Squamata > Anolidae > Anolis > Anolis carolinensis. Next base: position 308,560,290 of record NC_085842.1, read on the forward strand.
ATAATATTAGTATCAATATTATACCGGTATGTATACACAATATATTCAATTACAGTCGAGTCTAACTTATCCAAGCTAAACGGGCCAGCAGAAGCTTGGATAAGCGAATATCTTGGATAATAAGGAGGGATTAAACATCAAATTAGGTTATGATTTTACAAATTAAGCACCAAAACATCATGTTATACAACAAATTTGACAGAAAAGGTAGTTTAATATGCAGTAATGTTATGTTGTAATTACTGTATTTACGAATTTAGCACCAAAATATCACGATATATTGAAAACATTGACTACAAAAATGGCTTGGATGATCCAGAGGCTTGGATAAGCGAGGCTTGGACATGCAGTCATGCCAGCCACATGACCTTGGAGGTGTCTATGGACAACGTCAGGGGAAAACCTTTACCTTTTAAGTCTTAATACTGAGGGCGGGGGCCAGGTAAATGACCTTAGAGGGCCGCATCCGGCCCCCGGGCCTTAGTTTGGGGACTCCTGGTTTAAAACATCTACACAGACAATAGAAATCCCTTCCCACATTTTTGTGCAAGGCATCAGTATTCTTTGTGGCCAAGATGGTAGCACAGATGAACTTTAGAGCTGTATGAAGTCTATCAAATTGAGTAAAGCCAATGCAAAAATAGAGCATTAGAATAAAAGTAAAAGTTCTGGAATAAACTATCAAAATCTGTTCAGTGTAAAAGAATCATGAAGCTGATTTTTGTTTATGGTTAACTGCCTTCAAATCAATATTGATTTATGGTGACCCTATGAATAAGAGATCTGTAAGTCACCATACTATCATGAGTCCTGCCTATATCCTTGCAGACTCATGGCGATGGTTCCTTGTTTGATTTTATCCATCTGTAATGCAGCCTTCCCCTTTTCCTACTGCCTTCTGCATTACTAAGCATTATTGTCTTTTCTAGTGAGTCATATGTCCTCACGATAAGTTCAAAGTACAACAGTCACTTTGGCTTTGATTCTGGAGCTCTTCTGATATAATTATGTGAGTTAGAAGCAATAGCTACGAAAGAAGAGAATATAATCTAGAAGATCATAAAATATTTTCATAGTATGAAGAAAGAAATCCAGAATTTACCTAAAGAAATCAAACATATTTGTATATTTGAGCAGGTTAAGTAAAAAGGCGAGGTAGATCTCAAAGCATTTTAAACCTAGCCACACACAATAAATTCTATTTCAACAAAATTCAGTTAACATATACCAGTTATCAATTTTGCAGAATGCTGTACAATTGAATACCTACAGTTCTGATGTTTTGACAGAACTGTGTGTCATAGCATTACATAAATCATATATGGACCATACTTGACAATATTGTTCAAGAAGACCAATATAATCCGCAAATGTGTGGTAAAGTTGTATGAAGGAAATAAACTATTACTAGGAAGAGCTACACAAGAGAACCACTCTGGTGACTTGAGCGTTGGACTAGAGACCTTGTCACACGTGCCGCTGAAGGAATTCTGGATCGCTTCATCCTGCTGTGTCAGGGGCATGGGGACCCACCTCTCCACACTCAGTACCATCACAGCTTCCTCATCACATGGAGGGAAGCTCTTTTTCAGCAGCTTGACCCATCTCTCCATATGGAAAGATGGAGAGCCTGCTGTTGTTTGCCATCACCATTTTTTCAGCAGCAGCACTCCAGCCCAGAGCCACCCTGAAGTGTGATGGAAGCCATTGGGCTCCGTGGCTGAAGAATAAAAATCCAGCTGTTGCTGCCAAAAAAGTTACATGTGAAAAGGTTGTAGGACTCTGCAAGGTCAAGGTTCAAATTTCTTCTTAGGTAATCTTAAGGAGTGGACCACTTCCTTTCAACCTCAGAAAAAGGCAGTGGCAAACCCCTTCAAAACAAATCCTGCCAAAGAAACCCTGCAATAGATTCACTTTCAGGTTACCATATAGGCATTCCTCGCATTACAAACAAAATAGGTTATGTAGGTTTATTCTTGTGTACAGCCTGTACTTGGGACTTGGCGGCATAAAATAACTAAAAGCTAAACAGTAATGTAGCCCACAAAAGTGTCATATTTTGATTCTATAAACTTTTTAGATACTCTATAAAATATTTCCAGTATTTATTCTACCAGAAGTAAAAAAATGCATTTGTCAAAAAAAGTCTAAAAATAGGGCTGCCATTCAAGTACAGCTATCTTAATTATAAACGTTCTAATATTGCTTAGTTATTTGATAACATCTGCATAAGTTGCATGCAAATACATTTCTTTCTATTTATTTCATCTTTAATATTTATAGGCCAATTTTCTGATAAATTACACTATCTTTTGGTGTTAGAGAAAGCACTATCTCAAAAAGGTATTTCTCACCATAAGCAAGAGAAGAAAAAGCACCTGTCAACTGTGGATAAATTTACTTCAAAAATAATCATATTTAAAAATTAAAATCACTGCTCTATTAATTTTATTCCCATAATTTATATGGGAAAGTAGCCCTGGAAGGAAAATTTCTAAGCTGTATTTTTTTACAACTTAACATAGAGTCTTTACCTTTTCAGGATCCATCTAACCTTGCCCTTTTCTAAGATAGAATCTACACTGTAGAATAAATGCAGTTTGACACCACATTTTTGTGATGGCTAAATGCTGTGGAATTCTGGAATTTGTAGTTTGGTAAGGTATCACCTAAATACGTTGTAAAACTATAACTCCTATGATTCTAGAGCATTGAACCATGGCAGCTAAAGTGGGTTCAAACTGCATTCAGTGTACATGCATCCTAAAATACTACAAGCTGTAAGGACCTCAAGCAAGGTACTCTATCCAGCTTACTCCCCTGCACACACATAGAGATACTTTTATGTGACTTATGACTAGTTCTCACAGGGTTGTTATGGGTTTAGAGCTATCCCTTTTGATTTTTAAATGGTACTCATTTAATGGTGATGTTAATGAGACATGCCGCATTGTCACAGGATGTTTTATGCCCCACACCACTGGAGAAATTATACTGCTTAGCCAACATTGAACTACCTGACATCCTCTGGGAAGTAGCAGCCAACAATGAAAGGACGAAGGCAGTGACATCTCTGGCCCATCCCCTGTTCAGATATCAGCCAGCATGCCAACTCCTTAAAACAAGAAATAATCTTCTAAGATCTACAGATACTCACAGGAATACCTCATCAAGCGAAGTAGCAAGCTAAAACCTGGAACCTCAAGCCATGCCTGATACCAAATGAGAGACTCCCTCCTGGGCACATAGAAGACTGGACGACTTGGAATGTGCTGAACAGACTGCACTCTGGCAGTACGAGATGCAGAGCCAACCTTAAGAATTGGTGTCACAAAGTGGAGTCCATGACATGCAAGTGGAGGAGAGCAAACCACAGACCACCTATTACAATGCAATCTGAGCCCTGCCACATGCACAAAGGAGGACCTTCTTACAGCAACATCAGAGACACTCCAAGTGGCCAGCTTCTAGTCAAAGGACATTTAGTATAATGCCAAGGTTTTAAACTTTGTGTTTTTAAATACATTACAACTACCCTCAGTTCGCTTATGACACAATAAATAAAATAAAATGGTAATGTTGATTAAATAATAATAATAATAATAATAATAATAATACTATTTCTGAAAACCATGAAAATTTTGGTATTTTGCTCATACTAAATGAATGAAACTGACACCCAGCATACTCCAAGTTTTCAGTGGTAGCAACAACAGCAGTGGTGATACTAACCACTTTAACTGATCATTAGAGGAAATTATGGTAGTATTTTGAGGTCTTCAATATATTTCTTGAAAATATGTCCCACTGAATCCAGTTCTGAATGAATGTGGGAGGCCTAGGAAATAAATCTTGGGTTGTTGTATGTTTTCTGGGCTGTATGACCATGTTCCAGAAGTTCATGTGTGGCTTGATATTGATAATACAAACCAAAATTCATCATTGAGCACTTTTTATGAATTACTGCATTTGCGTTTTTGTTATAGTTTAATGAATTTTGATCTAAGGCATCATTTATTAAGTTGAGATCTCCCATATGATGGCTCTCATTCTTTCCACAGATGTATCTTAACTATAGTATTTACTGAAGTGCATTTCTTGGAATCTGGAAGCCTTCTAGTCAGAATTTTCATTATATGATAGGGTTTATAATGTATATTTGATCTTAGTAATATATTTCCGACATACAGATTTTGTTTAGAATTTGCAACCCAACCAAAAAAGGGTGTATGGAAACCCACCTGGTTTATTTTGGTTAATAAATTAGCTTTTGTGGCAATTGTCAGAAAATGAACATCCCCAGACCCACCAGGTTTGTTTGCTCAATGGTTAGTTGATTGGTTCCATTGTGAATTATAGACCCATTGATAATACAGGGTTTCATCATATGAAGACTTTGTCAGGACCTCCTTGGGGATCCACTCTTTGATCCAGATGGCAACCTCCTGCTGCCCACCCATTGGTTAACATACTTTTATTTCAAAAGTTGGCAACAGTGGGACCAATTGTAGTATCACTGATGATTTGTATACTTTATTTCACTGTGAGATGGAGCTAGGGATGTAAATCTTTACTTAATAATAACTTCTAATGACCTCAACTCTGTAGATATTGAACTATGTAGGCAATTGCATGAAAACCAGCAGAACCCAAAGGTTTAGAACCATGGCGCTGATCCAAAATCCCCTGGTGTCCCCCTCAAACCATTCCTGGTAATGGGTAAATTTCCATATTAGATAACTACAGTGCATTTTATCTAGAGCTACAACTGAAGATGAATCAGAATTAACAGCAAATGTATAATGGGGTCATTAACACTAGCATGATGTCCCTTTAGGAGGCCATCCTTAATGCCAAAATCAGGAAAAATATTCATGGGATTATTTAATGAAGCCATCCACTAAACTTCAGTAACCCACAATGTGAGTTATAGTTTCCCAGAAATGCAAAGAAGAAATAACGAAAGCTGCCATTCCAGGATGTTTTCACTGTCATAGTCTTTGAAGCTCCTTGTGTTTGTTTTAAGCAGAACATCTTGCCATTTTAATGAATGTGGAAAGGTTTCAGAACGCCTGTATGTCACGTAATTCTCTCAGACTTGAGTTTATTTCTGTTCTGATCATTTTGGCTTCTCACTTTCTTCATGCATGCCTTCCTATTAACCTTGAAACCAGAATAGTGAGCAGTTAGATTGTTTCATAGTATCTCAGTAATCCAACCAATACTTAGGGAAAACTCATGTATATTGAAGCAAGAGTTCTTAGATATGGAAGTTCTGGAGCCTATTTTAATGCAAGGTTTTTGTTTGGTTGGTTCACTTTTGCCAGGTTTATTTATTCTGGGAATAGCAAATTCTTAAAACCACGATATCTTGCAAATGTCTAATATGCTATGCCTTAAATAGATAGCTTATTTGTTTCTTAGCACTCAGTACATTTCATAAAAGACTATATAGATGCAAATGAGAGAAAATATATTTTTATATGCACTTTCTAGGGTCACTAGATGATGTATACATGAGTGTCTATATTAGAGTTTGGAATTATGGGGCTTTCCAGATGTATCTTGTGGCATTTCTCCCCATTGGTTATACTAGCTAGAAGTTCTGGCTAGAGGTCCAGCAACACCTGCTCATATGATTACCCTATAGTGTGTACACACGCACAGTATATTTAAATATGCACCTTTCAAAGCATATATTGTATGTATTTGTGACATCTTACTTGTGCATTGTACATTGTACATGTGTGGTTAAAATTGGATGTCTGAATTAGGATTTGCATTTTGCTGGTCTGAAAAAAGGCTTGAAAGCATATTTTTGTTTAACTACTATTCAGATACTGCTCTCCTTGAACACTAGCATATGGAAGTTAGCAGGAAAGAAAATAACTTCAGGTCTGGAGTTAGCATGTGCCAAAGTATAAATATGTGAAATGGTTTGTTTAGAACTCTCCATTCTATTTGTAAATAGGTAATGAAATGGAATGCGGATGTAATTTTGTATTTTTAAAAACTTCTGTAAACAATGTTTATTGGTCAAAGGTGATGGTTGTGTAAAGTGTGCAATTGTTTCATTTGGACGTAATGCTAAATTATGAGTTTCCATCATTAGAGCAATTCTTCATTCCCCACTCTCCTTTCCTCTGGTATGGCTTCAAGGAGGAGATCAATACTGCTGTTTAGTAGGTATCTGAACCATAATCTGTTGTTAATCCTAGCTATAGCTATTGAAAACCTTGGTTTAAAGTTGACTTGTTTCCTCTAAGCATAGTTAAGATTAATGGCAGTTTTTACAAGTTTGGACAACTGGCAAACTACAAATAAAAAAGAATATAAGTAGCCATTGCAACTCCTCCTTGAAGTCATAACAAAAAAAAGAAGGGGGAGGAATAATGGGTTTTTGAGAAGATTAGGCTCATTTCTCATAATACTAAAGTATAAGGATTTTAATGCCTGAACCAGTTCATTTTTAACGTTCAAAAAAATCCTAGTGAATCAGCCTTTTTATATTTGGAAAAGAAAACAGAGATTAGTACTGGGAGGATGGAGGTGGTGAAAACTTACTCTGACCTAAGCAATCTTTTCCTTAAAAATTATTCTCTTTCAGATACTCACACAACATTCTCAACACACTCTTTACATTTTTGGTGCCTTAGCCAAGGTTTAACTACGAACAATAGTCTCTTGGTCCATACTCCACCATGTGGAGGAATTGGCAGAATTCCAAACGGCCCAAGTCAAATCTGAACATCTGCTTATAGCTGCATTTCAGGCCTTTTTCACCTCCTCTTTATATGACTTCTGGATACAGGCTAAATTGAAGAAGCTTCGTTATTGGAGACTCTCCATAGAATTCATTTTCTAAAGTTTCATTCTCATGAATTTGAGCAAAACACATTCATTATTTGTACAGAGATTTTTCAGGAGTGCATACTACTATATACACAAGAGAAAGGAAATACATAGCATTTTTCCTCTTACTAATCAAGCAATAGAGTTGAGGTGGTACACCACATCTTGGAAGGTTTATACTATGGCTAAAGATGAAAGAGAGAAAGGTGGTGTACAATTACAATGCTACTTTTTATTCCAATAAATGATCATTCTTGGTAGTTTCTGTGAGTCACATTCAATATCATGTTTTCTCGAATCCGTGAACAATATTGAGAATATTCTACAACTGAATAGAATGCTCCCCCACTTTTCAGATCTCTGTTTTGTCCTCTGTAGATGCATGTCCTTGGTCAACATATGACCACGATGAAATCACACACAAAGTATCAAAATCATCAGGGCTTAATGTGTTGTCAAAGGCTTTCATGTCCGGGATCACAGGGTTGTTGTATGTTGTATGTATGGCAGGCATCCTCAGATGTGGGCGAAACGTCAGGAGAGAATACTTGGAACATGGCCATACAGCCCAGAAAACATACAACAACCTATCAGGGCTTAGTTCGAGATAACAGCCTTGGTAGCAACACACTACATTTTTATTTTTGAAATCATCAGAGATTCATTCAGGTGTTTGTTCTCATTGTTTGTTGTATGGTAGCTAGTTCTTGTATCAGACTTCAAATAAAGATCCTTCAGAATTGCTTTGTTGGAGCAATTCTAATGTAATGTGTTCTGAACTGTTTTCCCTTTTTGGCATTGAATGTTTGCAGTACATGTTGGAACCACCCTGAGTCCCTTTGGGGATATAGGGTGGTCTATAAATAAAGTTTTGTTGTTGTTATTGTTGTTGTTGTTAGATACACAAGATGAGTAAACAGCAAACAAGGTCACTCTGCTGGCTTTTATATCGATCACACCTCGGACACTTCCCAAGTGTCTAGGACTATGTGATATATCGGTGAATAATCCATGCAGATCTGAGTAAGGTGGCCTTTTGCAGCTGACAGATGGTAATTTTATTAGCACCAATTGTTTTCAAGTGGTGGCCAAGGCCTTTAGGCACTGCACGCAGTGTGACGATCACCACTGGGACCACCTTTACTGGCTTATGCCACAGTCTTTGCAGTTCGATCTTTAGATCCTCATATCACGTCAGTTTTTCCAGTTGCTTCTTGTCGATTCTGTTGTCATCTGGGATTGCAACATCGATGATCCGTTATTATTATTATTATTATTATTATTATTATTATTATTATTATTAATTATTGTGGCCAAAGACCCTTATATATACATCTACACTTCATAGAGACCTCCTTTCCTTTGATAGGTACATATGCAACTGCTTTTGTAGATGGTCTAATTCAAGGCTAAGTGACCTTCAAATAATTGTATAGATGCCTCACGGATGTTGGAGCTCCCAGCAAAACACTTGTAATCAAAAAACAATAGTCCCCCCAAGAGCCAAAGGTTTACATCAGTATTCTTGAGTGTTAATCATATTCAATTACATAATCAGTTGACAATTGTCTAGATAGCTACAAGCCTTACTACTGTAATGTATAATATAACCACTCAGTTGAACACTCTCTCTTATGCTACAACTGTGATTATGATCTATTTCTTTGGTAAGGTAAAACATAGCAGTCACTGTCAACTTCCCACAAGAAACATCTCTCTGGCTTTTTTTTAATTTTGCAGCTAGGGCACTCCAAGGATAGATCTCTTCACATTACACCATGGCATTCAATATATGTGTGGTTCCTTTCAATGTAGCCATGAGATGTGAAAAGTGAGATAGATCTTCAAGATGCCTAGAACTTTTCAGAGCTTAATGTTTTGTTGGGAACCTTGTGCTTCGTCCTTTAGGCACATGGTCAAACATGCTACTTTGTCCATCATAGCAGTAACCTCAAGTAGGATTTCAGTTGTCTTTATCCAAATGTACCTACAGATCTTATGGCATGGTTTTCAACACAGCAACGCTGCAGCCAAATAGCACACCACTGATCTGGACAGCAACATAATTCAATGGTAGTACAGAATAGTATTAGTTCCTTATCTATTTTTATTGAAATCTCACTTTTTGTACATGGATGAAGAAAATAAAAGAACAGTTGCAAATCAGCAGTTCTAGTGCTGAACAACTGTTGCAGTAAAAGGTAAAGGTTTCCCTTGATGTTAAGTCCAGTCGTGTCCGACTCTGGGGGTTGGTGCTCATCTCCATTTCTAAGCCAAAGAGCCGGCGTTGTCCATAGACACCTCCAAGGTCATGTGGCCAGCATGACTGCATGGAACGCCGTTACCTTCCTGCCGGAGTGGTACCTATTGATCTACTCACATTTGCATGCTTTCGAACTGCTAGGTTGGCAGAAGCTGGAGCTTAACAGCAGGTGCTCACTCCGCTCCCTGGATTTGAACCTGGGACCTGCAAGTTCAGCAGCTCAGCGCTTTAACACACTGAGCCATCGGAGGCTCAGTGTTGCAGTATTGGAGAGTTAAGCAGTGCACCAGTGTTCTTTGGTTTTTTTCAGCTCATTTTAGATTGTTTCCTTAATTAACTAGGGATTTCTACAATGAAAGTTGGACATATTTTGGTAGGAATCTATTCATTCTTCCTCTGTTATGCTGCTATTTATTTATCTATGATTACAAATGTGTTTTATTGTTTTTTCCTTTTTAATGTAAATGTTATCATTTTTCCTCCCATATGTGCACCTTACTGGAAAAGTGGAATGGATGTATGTTCTTCATATTTTAAACAGTTGGCAGGTATGTCTCCAGGCTTATCTGGACCAAACCCAGGGCAGCTGCAGTCATGAGAAACAATCTGATGCTGTAGCAGTCGTGTGCCAAGGGCTCTCATGTAGTTGGACCTGAACTATTCTACAAAAACCTGGCTAGGTCACTACAGTGCACTTACTACTCCCACTAAGAATGTATGTTTACACATCCTAGAGTGCCGAGCAACTGACAGCTTTTTGTTCATTCTGACTTGTTTGTATGTTGCTAGTAATGTGGTGACTGCAGAATGGGAATAGGATGTAGAAATGCACAGCAAGAAAGGAAGACCATTTAAAATGGCATTGTACATAAAGAGATCTGTTTATGAGTTTTGGAGAAATCCAGTGTAATAGAACAAACATCTTTCCTTGCTGGTACTGAAATTCTCAAGAGAACTGGAAATGTTATCTCTCACCCCCCCCCCCCTCCCCTGTTTGTGATTTCATAAGCAAACAATTGTGTATCTCTTCTAATGAAGCCCTCAGGATGCAATCTTAGACATACCTAGAAAGGAGCAAGTTCTGTTGAATTCTGTGACTTACTTCTAAGTAAACTTGCAAATGTTTTAGCTACATGAGATATAAACCAGGATGTATGGAAACAAATAGGTTATTTAGATCCAACACATTTAGAATATACGTACTATAGTTTTCTCTTTAGCATATGGGGGGGGGGGGAAATGTGCAGAAAACATTTCTAATAATATCACATCCAGTAATTCTGACCCAGGGATGTTTCTTTTTCTTTTCTCTTCATTTCTTTGATTCTATTGTTACCTTTTTGTAAAATAAGAAAATAAAATTTTGCGCGTGCATCATGTTTATGACCAAATACTTGTTCCACTAAGATTTTCAAGAAAGTTTGGGAAACATCTAAGTACAGTATATCCCACACCTCATGATGGTTGATGCTTCCAGATGGGCTTTTGTTCTGTGATCATTCTGTGCAGAGAAGGACACCACCAACCAATTCTAATATTGCCATTTCATTGTGCTACTTCTTTTTGTTCTTAGCATAAAACTAGTAAGGAATTAAAAATATAGTTGGACCTTGATATCCTCTTGGGCTTGTTTCCAGCACCGCCCCCAATCCCTGAAACATTACTTAAATCCATGGATGCTCAAATTCCATTATGTACAATAGTATAATAAAATGGTTTTCCTTGTGGCACAATTAGTGTGCTTTGGGATTTTAAAAAATATTTTCAAGTCATAGTTTTAGAATTTGTGGATGCAGAGGGCAGGCTGTATATGTACAGTACCATTTAACTTGAGAAATGAGAAGCCCTTGCTGAATGTTGTCTGAAAGCACCCTAATTTATCTCCTATTGAATAGAATAACACACATGTAATGACCAGTCTGTTATGGATAAAAAACAGACTATTGCAAAATTAAAATATTTTTGTTATGTCAAATTCCAAAGTATCTCAAAGCTATAGCTCATATTTTGCATCAGGTGTATAGAACGTATGAATTGAACTTGCACAAAAAAGTGATTTAATGCAGGGAACTTTTGTGAAAGGATATATTATAAAGCATTGTTTCCTTCTGCAGATTGAAATGAAACAATCCAGAATCCTTCTGTTTTACTCTACCACTTCATTCTGCTTAACATAGTTGACAGCTCTCGCAGAAGGTTTATGTTGACAGTTATCATTTTTCAATGCAGCCTATTTTGTGTAAGCACAGATTTTTTTTGTATAGTGACAGCACTCACTGTGTAACAAGTACTATATCTTAGGATAAGAATGGGCAAAGAACGACCTATTTCTGGGATTTGAATGGGGTTTCTTAAACCTCATCTGACCACAGTGTTTAAAGAAATGGTAAATACTGACCCCAGAAGCCTTGGGACAGTGTGAGTTGCAATTTAAGATTAGCCCCTGGTGGTGCAGTGGGTTAAAGCCTTGTGACTTGAAGGTTGGGTTGCTGACTTGAAGGTTGCCGATTCGAATCCAACCCGGGGAGAGCGCAGATGAGCTCTCTCTATCAGCTCCAGCTCCATGCGGGGACATGAGAGAAGCCTCCTACAAGGATGGTAAAAACATCTGGGCGTCCCCTGGGCAACGTCCTTGCAGACGGCCAACTCTCTCACACCAGAAGCGACTTGTGGTTTCTCAAGTCACTCCTGACATGAAAAAAATAATGGTAGGTTATGGTAGGTAGGGGTGCAAGTTACTTTCAACACTAAAATGTGAAGACGTTAAGGAAATTGTGGGAAGGAGGCAATGTATTTTATCTTAAGACATGTCAGATGTCTAGTGATCGTCTATCTAGAATCTGATATAGTTAGAGCCTGCCCCATCAGTTCCCAAAAGAGTCATTAAACTAGATTTGACTTTTCTTTGTTATTGCTGTCCGAATAATATTAAAAGTAAAAGTAATGAGCCAGTAACCTGGTCCCAACTGTTATTTTACAAGTCCAAATAATTTTCTCTTTTCCAGTGGCTTTATTCGATACACATACCACCTTATCACATTGAGAAATTTCTCAGTCATAGGGCACTTCAGCCTCTACTCATACATGGAGAGGCACTGGACTCATGGCATGAGTTAAGCTACTTCTGGCAGTCATGCATAGCCCTCCCTGGTTGAAAAGCGACAGAAGTGTCCTGAAAGGAGGGAATTCTGGCAATCAACCCTATCACATTGAGAAATTTACCCCTCGTAGGAAGCTTTAGCCTCTTTTTTTAGCATGGAGAGGCACGGAGCTCATCACATGTTCCAGGGTTGAAAAGAGGCAAAAATGTCCTGAAAGGAAAGAACTCTGAAACCAGGCCAGCAATCATGTCCCTACATCTTATTGCACTTTACTCACATCTTTACAACTGAAAAATAGGTGTGATGGGAACCATCAAAATTTCCCATCCTCTTTCATTGTCCAATCATCATAAGTCTCTTGTCTGGGGTTCAATGCAAATCAATAGGATCCCATGGAAAACAATGGTTTTAATCTGGATCCTTACCTCTTGTTTCCTCTGGAGTTCATTGCAGAATAATAGGATCCCATGGAAAGCAATAGATTTTTACTGGTGTCAGTCTCCTCATCACATGTCTACTCCAAAATTATTTCAACTGAGTTCAATTATTTCCTTCTATATAAGCTCTATCAGAAGTGGTTAATCTTGGTCTGATATATGGTGTGTTAACATAATATCCTGCTGCATGCATGAGTTCTAGTTATAAAATTAACCTATCTTGGGTTTTTGAAAACCTGAATTGGCCTTTAGACTCATGTATATGGTAAAATTGCTTAACCAATAATTAACAAAATGAAGTAATGGTTACAACGTAAATATGACATCACTTTCTGTAAACCTCTCCTGGTTTTCTATTGGATTATTCTTTTTGTAGGACATGATTATTTTAAAACCTACTTCTCTTCTGTGATTGTGTACAAGGTAATTGTAGTTGTTTCTCTCATGTTATAAATTCACATAAAGAGAAAACTTCTTTCCATGAGTTTGCATGGAAGTATAGTATGTTATTTATTAGATTTCAGCTAAAATGATTCATCAATCAGTACCAATATTGTCAAGATCTGGCACTTTACACCATTAATTTGCTGTTAAGATATATTTCGGGCACCCCCCTTTTTTGCTGTGACCTGTGAATGTCAGAGTAGGCTCATTGCCAATTTTGTGATCTGCTGCCTGTTTCAAAATGGATGCAGGAAGGTATCCATTTTCATCAAGATGATGTGAATGTTTTGGTTTTCCTAACCATCTGGAGTAGGGAGGTCTTTTAAAAGAGAAGAAAAAAACATAGATTTTAAGTATGTCAGTATCTGCATATGTACTTTAAAACTAAAACAAAATATAAAAATAAAACCATCCACCATTAAATAAAATTTAACAATCTTCTGGGCATTAGAGAAGAATTATGTCTAAATGGAATTAAAATAAAAATGAGAAAGATGGTTTATTCTTTGTAAAAAAAAAATGGTTAAAAAAACCAATGTTGTATTAGTAAACAAATGTTGAGTAAATTAGGTTTTTGGCATACTTACTAAGTTCATTGCACATCCAAATTGCAAAGTACTAAAAGAAGGGGTTTTTCCCTTCCTAAATTGCACACATGCTGCCTTGGTGGTCTTGTGCCGATTCTGATTTTTAATGGTTCTTTTAAGCTTCTCTGCAGAGACCAAAGATCATAGGAATTCAGTATCCTGGGATATATTTAGAATTTTCAGTACTCTTAAGTGTTGCTTTCTAATTTTGTTTTTCAGTTGTAGGAACAAAGGGCTGATTTGCTGCTTTCTTTCTTTTTGGTTGATTGTTTGTTGTTGTTAATATATGAAATCTGCATATTTCTAGCAGTTTTATGGGGGTGTGAAATTATCTTGAATTTCATGATATTGTAGTTTTGCCATACACATGTTGATAATATTTACAGCTAGGCATGGCAGATATAATTCACATCCACAGTGTGTTCCCCAACTACAGAGACACATCTCCCTTGACTGCCCTAATACTAAATTTACTCCACATTTTGTGAGAATGCATTCTGCCTCTCCTTTAGCATAAAGCAGGAATTTGTGATGCCCCTGTTTTCTATTCCTGGTTTTATAATCCAGACATTTTCTACATGGTGTGTGTGTCTGTGTGTGTATACAGACATACTTCTCGGTAAGGCAGTCCATTCCTGTGATGACTCCAAAAATGTGAGCTCCTTGCTCAAACACCATCCCGTAATCCTCCCCAAAGCAGATCCATATCTAAAATGCACATTTGGAAGTCAGGTAAATAGTGAAAATAAATGTTTGTAATGATAGGAAATCAGAAGGAATTACTTTCTGCTCTGGCAAGACGTTTTTGTGCACTATTCAGACTGCTGATGGGAATTCACCTGCCTCCATTTTTTTCTAATGAAAAATATCTCCACATAGAAAATCATAGATCATGAAATCATAAAGAAATCAGGAATAAACTTGTGGGAAGAGTTATTGAATTGGATGAGAGAAACTGTCCTGCAGACAACAATATGCAGACCATTCTTGGGTTTACTGTACTGTGAAGTAGATCCATAATAAGCTATAGAATTGTTGGGACTGCCTTCCGTCTGGAAATGTATGTCCTCAGGTTTCCATCCATGGAAGACAGTCCTAGTCAGCCACAAGTGATAGCCTATGGATGATATGATGATTAATAAATACTTCTATTCTCTTGCACCGCACCCTGTTTTAGTTTTAAAAGTGGTGTGTGATGTAATGTTATGAACTGGATAATTTTGAATGAGGTATGAAAAAGATTGCTATGCTATTGTTGATTTTAAGCACTGCCTCATGCATTCGGGTCATTTGTGGAAGTGCTCTAAAGATATTTCTTCCCTCTCTCCTGCCCTCTTCTTTCTCCATAGGTTTATGCTCCTTCTGCAAGCACTGCCGACTATAGTCGGGATTCACCAGGCTATCCATCCTCAAAACCAACAGCCAGCACTTTTCCTAGTTCTTTCTTCATGCAAGGTATCCCGGGGATATGCATGTATTTCAGGCAATGAGGAGTGATAGTAAATTTAGATCCAGAAGACTTGTGTCCCATTCCTTGTTTATCCTGTCCCTCAAGAAGAAGGACAAAACCTGGCATTATTCATTGGCCACTTAAAAATAGGAATGATCTAGTTACATACTTTCCAGGTTAAAGTAAAAGAAGACAGAAAATGCAATGTAAGCTGCTTTGGTTCCCATATTGATAGAAAAGTTAGATAAAAGGCAAACCAACAACTTTAATTTTAGCTTGCTTACTTTGATTTTATTTCAGGTCTTGATGTTTATGAGCTTCTTTGGTGATAAACTAAGTTAACATATATCATTCTGGATTTCCGTGCACATACAAGTATTCACACAAATAGTATGTGACTGATTACTTGTCTTGGTCTAGAAACTGTGGTTGAGCTCTAGTTACTGCTGTATGTTTTCCCATTTTTCTTTAGCAGGGGAGACTGTTCAATGCATACATACCTTTGCATTCATGGAACCTGTCCCCTTCTTAAAGAGACAGCCCTCAAGCGTTAAACATTCAAGAGCTTTATGATTAAGTGTGGTCTGATGGATTTTTCTATGCCAATATTGTTGTTTAAGAAAGTGTTTATGAAGTAAGTTCTATTTTCAGTCTTGTTATCTACCTGAAAAAGCTGTTCTGTTCAAGATTGAACACCAAATTATTGTTTCTTTGATGCCCTGTTTTTCAGTAAGTCCTAAAATAGGCCTCAACCCATACATGGTTGGATTCATCCTGAGTCTTTTTCTACCCAACTGCTGCATTGCCCTGAGCTCCTCAGAAATCCAAGGAGCCTATCCTCTGCACCCAGGTCAAAGACACCTGGGAGTAAGAGTATCAATTTCCTGGGAAATCTTCCTATTCCACAGATCAACCATGGCATCAATAGAATAATCAACTCTAGCAACTAGGAAATCCCATGAAATAGTCATGAATCCTTCTGGATCCAGTAGTCTCCCTGACAGATAATTTTAATGTGACACTGAGATTAAAGTGAAACTTCAAGCAAATTATTTCCTCTAGACTAAGTATTCCATCTAAAAATCATTAGTATAGGTTGAGCATCCCTTATACAGAATTCCTATATATACTTCAAAATTGCCCACATGGGTACTTGAGATAGTGACAAATTTTGCTTAATGCACAGGATAATTTAAAATATTGTATAAATTACCTCCAGGATCTGTCCTTAAGGTATATATGAAACAAAAATGAATTTTAGGTTTATCTCCAAGATATCTCATTACTTACTTACCTACTTACTTCATTTATATCCCTCCCTTCTCACCTCGAAGAGAACTCAGAGTGGCCTTACAAAATCAGCAGCAATTTGATGCCATACATACAATACAACACAATACAACACAATACAATACAATAAGATATCTCATTATGTATTTATATGCATATAAAAATATTCCAAAATCCAAAAAAATCCAAAATACTTCTGGTTTTAAGCATTTTGGATAAAGAATACACAACTTATAGCAAAATTAGTAGCGGTATTACTAGTAGTTTAATAATACCTCCTGTTACTATTCTCTTTATTAATTTTTCATTTGGATTTTATATAAGAACAAGGAAGAAACCATGAAAGATAAAGACATCAGTACTTTATGTGTTCAGATGCTTTTAGTGAGTGTCTTATTGGATCAGATGTTTCTTGTGTATATTTTGCATCACATCTGTCTGGGAGAGATTTCAGACATTCACCTGACATAATTATTAACAGATTGCATACCATTTCCACAAGAGTTGAGGTAGAGCATTTGGCACTTTTATGATATATTTGAAAAGATGACAGAACAGAACATAGTAGAAATTAATGTTGTGAAGAGTAATTTTTCACTTTTTCTCGTATATTTCAATTCTAAATAACCCAATAAAATGCAGGTCAAACAAAATATATTAAGTAAAAGAATTAACTTTTGCTGCCTGGTCTAAGTATGCAACAGATTATAGAGTCCTGAGATTGGAGAATGAATAGCATCACTTTTTTGTAACATTAGAAAATGGCATCTTACGAAACATTTATCTGTAAAACTTGCACACAAAGACACACATAATTTGTTGCAAATAGGAAAACCATTACAGCTTGGAAGGGATAGCTGGGATAGTTTAATACAATGTGTTAAGTGACGCTTTTTTATTTTGAAAAGCTTATCCAAGTTCATGAATAAGTCTATCAATAGCTATTGCCCATGATAAGTAAGACTCTGACCCAGTGTGGTATAGTGTTTAGTTGTTTACATTATTTGACTAGATCTATTATCACCCAGTCTATGACTTTATTTAGAGTTCTAAATCATGAAAAAAGGGTAAAAATCAGCAAATATTAAAACTATGATAAAACGGTGGCAGATAATAAAAATAGTGCAGCATACCAAAGCAAAACCTAGAAGTAAAATAAAGATGTGCTAAAACCTGAAAACACTATAGGTAAATCATAAAATGGATGAAAGGATAAAAAGGACCTCATGAGATATTAGGAAAAAAGCACTTGAGATTTTCTGTTGACAACACACCCATAGTTTAGCTCTTGCTGACCCGTTTTGGGTGTCAATCACCAAGGATCAATCTAACGTGCATTATAGGACTGTCGGAAATATAAAATGAAAGCAAGGGAAGAAAAAACATTTTTGCCTACATGTAATCCATTGAGTCATTTGGAAGGGTGGTGCAGTATGCAAATTATATTAATTTTCAGAAAACATTAGTGTCTATAAAAACACTCAGGATTTTTTAAATAGTGGAAGTTAGTTCCAGTAACCTAGCTGTCGTTGAGGAGCTGAAATATTTTTGATATAGTGAAGGCTTTAAATAAATCTTATTCATTTGCTAGTGCTGGTTATTTCAGTGTTCATTAAAAAGTACTATTAATTTTTGTTCAATTGAAAAGCTGAAGTAAGATTTGAAAAGTCACAAAGCGATATATCTTAGCCTTCTCCATACACACCAAGTACATGAGTAAATTAATTTTAAGTTAACTGATCATGGGGGGCAGGGGCATAAGGGTATGATGAAAACCACAATGTGGGGCATGTGTCAAAAAGTTTGGAACCCACCTGTCTGGTAACATATAAAAGGATTCCTAAAGAAAAGGTGAAAATACTGTGACCAAACTGCATTGTGTCTTTACATAAGATGACAGATCACACCATAACAGTGAATTTCCCTTGCATAAATTTAAACAAAAGGCCAGAAAAATTTCAATTGTAGCTAAAAGTAGCATAAACATTGGTAAAACCTATGCATACAAGATCTATGACTAATTGCTCATGAGTTTTTAAAATGTCATTTGCTCTTCTCTGTAGCAAATTTTGCTTTATCCAAAGCATGTAGGTATGTAAAATTAGTGCAACACTTAAGAGGCAAAAAGGTGATAACATAGCTTCCCATTTGTGATTGCTTTCATTTATTGTAAACCATTACTCAACATAGCAACACATTAGGTGTTCATCAAACCCTATTAGAATGCTAATGTTAACATTTACTTAAAACACAACATCAGCATGTGAAATAACCATGCCTTCAGAGCAGTCATGCTTTTATTTTTGTTTTACAGATGGTCACCACAACAGTGATCCATGGAGCTCCTCCAGTGGGATGAATCAGCCTGGTTATAGCGGAATGTTGGGCAATTCTTCTCATATTCCACAGTCCAGTAGCTATTGCAGTCTTCATCCGCATGACCGCTTGGTAAGACTGTATTTCAGTGTCAGAAGAAATCTCTGTGTATGTGTGTGATCACAAATAAAGAAAACATAGTTTTATATAATTATATTAATAAGTCAAACCCATTAAAACTGCCTTTCTTTGTCTGTCAAATGGAGACATTCTATGGATTCATCTGCCAGTTAGTTTGGACAGAGTGAATATTTTAAAATGAGGATATTTCTCACTCTCATGGGTTAGGATAGGAGCTGCTCATTAGATCTGTGCCTAAAATTTAATAGAAAACATGAAAGGTACCTTTGAAGTAACAACAACACAGTTGCATGCTATTTATCTCAGGTACAGGAGTTTAGAATCATATGCTGAGAAAACTGGTCCCACGGGACTTAGTGGGTTTTCCCCGTTTTACTTCAACAGAATTTTCAATGAGCAAAATTCACCTGAGAACTGGATTGACATGTACTTGTTTTTCAGACATGAGAATACAAATGAAGTAAAATAAAGATACACATACACACAGAGGAAAAAGCCCAATTAGATGGAGATAGAAATCTGGTCTCCAAATGATGGAACCTTCTTGCACAATCCATGTAGATTTTCCTTTTTCTGGCATAACACTGTTAACCTGTGCAAAACAACAACACTGTTCTAGACTTAAATAGTTGTTTATTCAACTTATTGAATCAACTGAATTTATATAGACATGGGCTTATTTGATTTCCAATAAGGTGGTAATGGCTACTTGAGTTGGAACTAGTGTCAGGACTTAGATCCTAGTCTATGGCATACCTTTGTCAATACCAGCTTGCCTCAGATGGAAGGAATACAGATCTCAGAGTTCTGTATTAACTAGTGGCAAAGAAATGGCTCATGGTGAGCATCTGTTTGGGACATGATATAAAACCAATCCTCTGTCTGGTTCATGATGGCCTTCCCAATCTAAAATCTGAAATTTCCTGTTGTGTTTTAGAGTCTTTTATTTGATCTGATTTAAGAGCAGTAGCCTGGAGTAGATTCATGCAAGCAATCTTAGTGATTACTATTACGTTCAGTTGTGAATTCTATGGAAAGGTATTATATAAGCTATCTTATAAAACAGGCCTGGCCAACCTGTGGCTCTCCAGATGTTTGGGCCTCCAACGTCAAGAAATCCCAGCCAGCTTACGAGCTGTTAAAAATTGTGGAAGCTGAAGTCCAAAACATCTGGAGTGCCACAGGTTGGCCAGGCCTGGTCCAAAACATAGTCTATACTTTCTGTATATAGAAGAAAATGAAAATGAACCCCCATGTTGCTCAGAAAATAATTATTCTCTTGATGATTAGAATCTTCTGTTTTATAGAGCTACCCATCACACTCCTCAGCAGATATCAATTCCAGTCTTCCTCCAATGTCTACTTTCCATCGCAGCAGCACAACACATTACAGCGCAACGTCCTGTACACCACCTGCAAATGGAACAGATAGCATAATGTGTAAGTTGAAGATATGGGTAATTGAATACTAAACCTTCCTCCATTTCTGAGAGCGGTGAGGTTTTTCCTATATCATAGACAACTTTACATCTTTTGTTTTCCTACATAGTAAGAATGTGAGTGTAGCTGGATAAGGATCTTGTTCCATTGATGACTTAAAGTTTCACATGTGCATAGCTCAAGCCCTATTACTTCCCTTAGTCTTTTTTATCTTCACTCCAGAAAGTGTGCTTGCATTATCAAGTTACTGAATGGCTGCTTTCTTAAAGTTACTTGCACGGTGGGATTTCTTTCTGAAGGAGAAAACCATCTCGTACAGCCCATGAATATCAGCTGGTGATGGCTGAATGAGAACTGTTACCAGAACAGTTCCAAGCAAAAGACATTTTCTGAGTGGATCATGTGAGGATATTAACTTAAAGTGATGCTTAAGTCTGTACAAAGTATTACCCATGTGTTTTCAAAGGTTCAGAGCTATGTGGCATTTAGGCAGCCACTTACCAGGAGAGATTTAATGCAGCATATGCTAAAGATTACTCCAGAATATCTGTCTCATTCATGTATTAATCCTGCTTTCTACTCTCACTTTAAATGACATGTTTGAATGACATGACGCATGGCAGTATGTGGCTTTTTTAGTGGAAACATTATGTGTGCTTTCCCTTGAGGCCTTGGTTTTACTGTGATTTTATTATTAGAACAGTCACATAATACTGCATTTAATTTTTTTACAAGCATGTTAAGCTTTCAGTGCAGTGGGGTGATAAACTCTCATATGGCACGGGAGGGACATGAATTTTTATCCTGCTATGTCAGTTCTTCTTGTCTTGGGAAGACTGAAAATATCAAATTGACCCAAGTTCTCCCTGTGCTTCTTAAGTCAAACTCTATCCTATGTTCAACTCAGATTAGATGTTGGATCACGGCATTTTTGACATATTTTGCCTGTTAGTGCCTATATCTGAATGCTTTTCTTTGGCATAATATAACTCAAATAAGCTCAGGATTCCATTGTTATGAGTTAATTGGTCAAGCTTTTATAAACCCATGAAGTTTGTTCCCTAAGTACAGCTTATTTCTGTAATATTCAGTCCTTACTTAAGCCTTTAGAAAGTACTGTCTAAAACAAAACACTGGCAGTGTTGGAAGCAACTTAACTATTTAGTAGTGAGAGTGCCACATGCTAGGTGCCACAAGAAGAAAGCAGCATCCCATTGCATGTCCCTGACAAAGAGATTCACAAAAGAACTCATACTATGGAACTCATCTTGGAAATTTAATAAATAAGGAAATATTGAAAGTGTGGAGACAGTCACAGAGGTTCCATGCCTTGAATAATGTCATACCCATTAGTTTCATCCCCTGGAAAATAATTGTGTGTACATGTGAAGAGAGCCATTGTGGTATAGTGGTTTGAGTATTGGACCAGATTCAAGTCCCCACTCAGTCATGAAAATCCACTGGTGGACGTTATTTTCCCACAGTAAATTTGGCCTTAGGAAGACAAAAACAACAACCACAACAGCATCTCTTTCTCCAGACACATAACAGGAAATACTTTCTTAGTGATCCTGTATTTTCACATTTTCAGGATGATGTCAACAGGCTTTTTTGTAACAGTACTCAGGCGCCCCATTTTGTACTGACAACCAAGGTTGCAGTGTTACTCCCAATATTTTTTACATTTAATTGGGTAGGTTATTTTATTTATGGAAACCTTTTGGTTGAATTGCTTATGGGCCTATGGACAATTTTACACTGCCCTTAATCTATTGAGGTTGAATTCTATATGTATTTCTGATGAAAGTGTAATAAACAAAACTTGTCATGTTACTTTTGCATGCTATAAATATCTGGAATGTTTCATTGTGTAGCAAAAAATAGGGTTAGGCTGATACGTTCATCCCAGTGATTTGTGTCACTTCTGGCAGATGAGGGCAAAACAGTAATTTTCTTCAGTGACTTAAAGTGATAAGTGTTGTGCTTCAAGCGGAATTCAGTCTAGTCTAACAAAGACACAATAACTTTGCACAGTTGCAAAAGGAAAAAACAGAAAGCTACTCTTTTCAGCAAAGTCCAAACATAAACTTGCAGTGTTGCATTAAAAACAAATCTTACAGTGTAACAAACTCACATAGTCCTTGAAAGCATTAGGGTTGTGCATTTGTATAAAATTACTTACTGTTTCTGTTTGTTCCATTCCTATGGCGCCATTTCTGTTTCCATCTACTGCTGATGGAAATGGATGCCTATACAAATGGACTTTTCCATTCAAGGTCCGGGAAAAAAAATCAGGCCTTGGGCAGCAAAGCACCAGGCCCTGCAAGCCAGGTCTATGAGCCATCAAGCACTCAATAGCATATAGGTCCAGCTTTCAGGGCCTACTGTGAGCGCTCAACTGTAGGCCCAGCAGCCAGGGCCTGCAATCAAGCACTCGATGCTCGTAGACCCTGGCTTCCGAGCCCATGGTTGAGCGCTTGATGATAGGCCCGGCAGCCAGGGTCTACGAGCCATCAAGCACTCGACTCTTGAAGACTATGCAGTCAATACTGCTTTGAACTTTTTGAAATACTGAGAGCAAAAAGTTTTAAGTTTTTAAATGCCTGCTTAGTAATTCCACCCAAATCCAGAAGTGATGAAAGTAACAGGTTGACATAATCCTTTGTTTGCCAAGTTTTATGTCATTTTTTTCTACTTCTTCTATTGAAATAAAATATCTAATTAGGAGTTTTGCTTACAGACTATCCATTTCAATGTCTGTTTTGTATAACAGGCTGCCTATATTGGTTGGTTACAAGTTTTCTTGAAAAAGAACTTCGTACCCATTACAACTTACCAGAAATTCATTAACATCCTCATGATAGATGGTTTCAGAGTGTCTGGTGTTAAACATTTGGATCAAAGAGTGTCTTCCTCCCCAATATAAGACACAATGAAACAGTGTATAAGTTTTTGCCATCAGATTAAAACTACTTATAGGATTGAAGTGATTTTATTTACTCATGCATATAAATAAAAAAAACCCACAGTGTCACCTCATTACAAGAAGAATTGAGTAAGTACCAAATATTTAAATGCTACAAGCTCTGAACACCCATCATAAGCGAGTATTTGACCATATCGCTTCTTCACCTTGTAGTAAAACAATTCCCAATATGTAGAAAAGTAACTAAAACAAGTTAACATATAGCTGTAAAAAATTATAGTTTTTCCTCATTAAGTTGTTTTTGTAATATAGTTTAGTTATTCCTATTTTTACAGGGGAAATAAATTATTCCAAGCAACTACTTATATGCAACTAGTTACTTACATAGCCTGGATTATTTGCACTTTACTTTGTCTTAAGGGATATGGAGGAAAAAGTACATCTGAGTCCCAATCTGTTATCTCCTCCAGGAATAGTCATGGGAATGTGGATCTGGAGAAGAGTACTCCCCAAATATTTCTCTAGACAAAAGGTACATGATGTAAGAGGTATTATATAGTTAAAAAACATTAAGATTTCATATATGATTGCAACCTACCTTGACGGACAAAAATAATGTGAAGTAAAGATTCATAGAATACAGCTATCATTAAAATGCAAAAGAATTACATATACATGGATGACAAGAAAAAACAGAATTGGTTTCCTCTTATTTTTTATGTTCACTCTTGTTTTACAGCAAACAGAGGAAGCGGAGCAGCAGGAAGTTCACAGACAGGCGATGCATTGGGGAAAGCACTTGCATCTGTAAGGAAACATTTGCTTTGGGATCACTTGGGTAGTATGAACTTGAGTCAGAACCAGTTACTAAATATTGAGGATCCTGAGTTTCAAGTATGATTGACTTCACTGCTTCTAGTTAAAACAATATGATGTAAATGTAGTGTTAGACTGCATACAAACTCTTTGAAAAATCAGGATAAATTGTTATTTCCAGGCTGTTCTTTGCAGTTTTTCCATGAAAAAACTAGAACATTGCATTATATCACTCAGTAACAGAGTTTATTCTGTTATAGTTCTGAATATTGTTTCTCAATGTTACATTTGAAAGACAGCATGAATTATCAGAGGTCTGCACCTGTGAAAACATAGGATATATCTTCACTACAAAGCTGAAGCAGTTCAAAACCAGTTTCCATTATGTGCTTTTGTTCATTAAGTACTGAGAGCTTCAGTTCTTACAGTGCTTAACATTCTGCGTAAAATCTCTCTTCCATATCACAGAGCTCTACTTCCTTATATATCATAGGAGGAAGGCATGGCAGGGGAGTTTGTAGAGTTTTTGTATATATGTGCCTTCAGACATATACTCTGAACTACAATTATATATATATATATATATATATATATATATATATATATATATATAATCCAGGAGACTGGATGGGCTATGTCCAAAGTTGTCCCAACATAAATTCTCTCCGTATGAAAGACTGCAGCTGTGACTTTCAAATGTAATTTGAGCAGGGAGCCAGAGAAAGGATTCATTGAGAAGGGATTTGGCTCTCGGTGTTGTGTTTTCTGTTCTAGCCTCAGGGGCCTTTAAATGTTGCCCTAACTGCCGGAGCTGTTTTTCTCAGAACACGTCCTGTGTGGTTGAGATAAAATTTAAATGACCAATCCACATGGGCAGAGGCCAGTCACGGTAGCCTTTCCACAGAATTGGTCACCACTGATGGGGAGCTGTGGTCAGGAACTGAGCCATCAACCCTTTCTGTGTAGTATCTATTGATGAGAAAGCAGCTCCCATCCAGCCAGGATAATATTTAAAGGGCCCCAAATCTCTTTCTTTGCAAAGACTGATATTTAAAAGTCAGTATTAAAATCAGCCCTGAATAAGAATTCTTTATTTAAAAATACTAATACAAAGCATAGGACTATGCTGACTTTTAAAGGAATCATTACTGTAATTTATTTTCTGGGCAGAGTGGGTTCCACTGAGTTCTCATGAGAATTGACATTTTCCATGTCCAGGTAACATATGTTATGAAGAAAAAGCAGTATAATTCCTAATTATGGATATAGTACAAAATTACTTTTATAGGTGCCCTAAGGTATTGGTAACCACAGGGTTAATTCATTTAATTGACTGTGTAGGAACCAAAGAAACAATTTGCATGTTCAATTTAAACTGTAGCCAGTATGGGTTCCCAGTACACTGTCCATTATTTGATACATATATTTTAAAAGAATGATATAATAAGATATTTGTCATTGTGAATCATGTCTTATATGATAGATGTTTTACCTGTTTGGAAGTGCAAGTGATAGCATTTTAGTCTTATCTGAATAAAGTAGTATATAAACTCAACTGAATGTTGACCCTGGGTCAAAAGTTAAACATCTGCAAGGACTTGTCTTCTCCTTGCAGCTAGTACAGAGCATGCTGTAATAAACATTATTAACTAATTTATGGACCTATTTATGGACCTATTTATGGACCTTATTTATTTATATTTATTTATTTAAAGGGTCTGGCTTGAAGTGGAATGAATCCCCTGACATTTTTTTTTGTATATTTATGTGTAAAGCATTGTTTAAAGCATTTTTCGACAATAATGCTAATCACAACATCTATTAAAATTATTATAAACAATTTTTAAAATATAATGGTTAGGTGTCACTTTATCACAACTATTGCTTCAAAATATTTTTGCCATGGATTTCTGATCCCACATTTTTTTCCTAATTAAGTAGTCACTATAAAGAAACATAGGCTTTTTTAAACCTGGATGAAGACAGAAGCATCACGCCTCTGTCTTCATCCATTCATGAATGGCTTTAGATTAATTCTTTATCATCTTTTAAAGATCTACTCTCCAGATCACACCAACAACAGCTTTTCATCAAATCCTTCAACTCCTGTTGGTTCTCCCCCTTCTCTCTCAGGTATTGTGGTTAAAATTATATTTTACTGATTTCAATTTTATAAAAATAGTAATCAGGAAATCTTAAATTTGCACCTGCTGTGCAAACTAGGTGAGCTGCATTATCCAGAAAAATATTAGATTGTCATATTAATACTGGGGAAAATAACAACAGCTCAGCAATAGAACATGGGCTTTCCCTGAAGGTTTAGCCCCAGGCATCTCCAGGTAGAGAAGGAAAACCTTGCCTAGCAATCAGCCTATATTACCACTGAAAATAATATAGTTGTTGCTGTCAATAATAAACTAGATGCATCAATGTTATGACTCCTGTCTTCCAAATAATAATAAACAAAGTCGGGATTTTGTATTTCCAGAAAGGAATAGATTATATAATGGAAATTGCTTTATCCAATAGGATAACGTAAATATTAATTTTCTAGCATCCTTCACTAACTAGCAATCACACTTTGTGTTTAGTTGAGTTTCAAAAATCACTTTATTGCAATAATAGCATTGAGGAAGTTTTGAAATGCCCATGTGGATTGATTCTACTAAGGCAGATGGTCTCTCCTAGAAGTTGCTTTGGTGGTCACATTTGAGAAGCCTTCACAAGTCAGTGTGTGAACTGCAATAGATTCTAACCAGCTCTCTTTATCCACTGATTTCTCCCTCAAATTGCATCACATCTGTTTATTACTCATCTACCAGCCTTCCATAGTGTTACTTCTTTACATGAATCCAGTTGGTCTATTATATTTATTCCTGCCTAACATCTCTAAGGGCCCTTCGAAGACAGGCCCTATATTCCAGGATCTGATTCCAGGTTTATCCCGGATTATCTGGCAGTGGAGACTCATATATCCAGTTTAAAGCAGAAAACCTGGGATCATATCCTGGGATATATTGTCTGTCTGGAAGTGCCCTAAGAAAACAGTTGAGCTGCAACATCTTGCTGGTAAACATCTCAAGATTTGAGGGCTATCCATATGTTTTTTGAATTCATAACTTTCTCATGTGGGATATTTTACTCCTAGATCATGTGTAAGAAATAACCTTTCTCAATATGAAAGACCAGTTAAATAATAATGCTACTGGTGGCCTTGCCTTTTTCTATACACGAGTTCAATACAGGCAGCCCCCCCCCCCCCCCGCAGTTATAAACATCCGACTTTCTAATGAATGACTCATAGTTAAAAATGGGGGTTAGACAACAGGAAGTGAGAGAAATGTACCCCTTGGAATGGAAATCCACTCCTGAAAGAGTTATCCTGGGGAAAAGGTGTCTCTACTGAGCTTTAGCACGAATCCTTGTTTTTACAACAAACCAAATTTTTCAAAATCCAATTATCACAGGGACAGAAAGTGAGGTGAAATCCTCTGAACAGACAGCAAAACAAACACCACAAGGCTGTTAGTCTTTCTCTTTGCTAGCCAAACTTAAAACATATGTATTTTGGCTGAACTTACACTTAAAACATGTACCTGTTCTGATCTACAAACACGTTGAACTTAAGAACAAACCTACAGAACCTATCTTGTTCATAACATGGGGACTGCCTGTACAGTAAAGCAGCCTAAACCAGCTACTTTGGGAGCATCTAAGATACCATTCCAAGTATGGTATCATGCCACAAGATTTTCTCAGCACAGCAATGGAACTAAAAGTAAACAATATTTTTGCATTTAAAAAATAAGGCATGCGTCCACTAGATACTTTGTTTTACTACAGTTTTAAGAAACTACTTTTAATCATGATCCAGAAGGAAGGGTGCTGAAACTGACCCTCAGTGCCTCTGAATTTGCTCACCCTTGTGATAGACTGTAATACTAAATAGTTGGATTCAGATGTATTCTTATTTAAAATATTAAAATGAGTGTAGATTATTCATAATGCAAACTTTTTCTAAATGTATCTTAAGTTAATTTTATTTCAGAGCGATATGAGTGTCTAAATAGGTCATGCAATGGCTATTTGTAATGCAAGGTTTATTCTATTATTTACTTTTTCTATGGTGAGACCTACCCACTGCCATAAGAACACATGTGTGTGTTGCTCAAACATTTATGCTTTGATCATGAAACTGTATAGAATTTAGATAAACCTTCCTAAAACCATCTAGCTGTTGTAGACTAGAATTCTGTTCATTTCTGACCAGTGGCATACTGGCTGAGCCTAATAAGAGTTATAGCTCCAAACATCTGGAGAGTGTCAAATTAAGGGACAATTATTTAGAGCATAAGCAAATCACAATTTTTTGATACTATGGAGGTACAAGATCCTTAATTTTGTCAGGAGAGGCATAAAATACTACCAGTCCTCATCTTGTCAGTAGAAAGAATATCAAATGAAACAGGACAGCTAGACTATATAACATACTGGTATTATATTATTATTATTATTATTATTATTATTATTATTATTATTATTATTTAAAAAAAACCAATACGTTAAACAAACATATCTTTTATGAAACAATTACATCATGAAGGACTTTAAGAACTGTTCCAGAGACTTATAATTATAATGATGCTCTAGAAAATATTTCAGTTATGTCATACCATGGGAAGTGACACTGCAAACAATCTTCATAAACACATTCTTTAAGGGGAGTGTTTCCAAAATTACATTTGATACTGGAATATTCAGCGTGACTTAATTAGAAAGCTGGCATGTTTTGTATTTTACACTTGGAAGAGAAGTTTTTTTGAAAAGGGAGAAGTCTAGCTAGGCCAGTTGAATTAAACAAATAATAAGCAACCCCTTTCTAAAAGTACATTTGAGAATTAATGAGTTCGACAATGAATATTAAAGTAGAATTTGACACAACTAGGTATTATTCTTGCGTTGCTATATTAAGATTAATGGGATTTGCAGGGTATGTTTCATTTGCTGTTTACAAAGTAATACATAATTTTTTAAAAGCATAGGTTTGACAACGGAATAATATTGTCAGGGAACACTGCTTCTATCTGGTCTAGAATGATAGCACTGCGTAATATTCTCTTTAGCTGTAGCATTGTCTGCATCTACATCCCTATTTAGGATTTTATTTTATTTATTAGTATAATTGAATATAGTCATATTTTTATTATGCTCAGTGTGAAATCAATTAAATCTTGAATGATAGCAGGTCTTGTGCTAAGTCCCTTTTTATTATATATTTTGAAAGTCAACCACAACTGTATTCTGTGTGTTTCTAGGGATATAGCATTAACATGTTTAAAGTGCTATCTAGAATGTTTAAAAAGGCATTTTGTTTGCATAGTTCCAATGGTAACTCCCATTTTACTATTAGCAGGCACAGCTGTTTGGTCTAGAAATGGAGGGCAAGCATCATCATCATCTCCCAATTATGAAGGTCCCCTACACTCTTTGGTATGTTTTTGATGGGTGACCGCCTTGGTGTTAGTATTTTATTGCTGTCTTCTACTAGTACTACTACTACTACTACTACTACTTTGTTTTCTCATCCATGTTTCTAAAACAATTTTTTCTGTTTGTGGTTACATGGACATTTATTTGGTAATTTCCAATCATGGTAGTAGGTGAATCTACCCATAAACTGTAAAATAGTTTTGTTTTGTTTCTTCCTTTAGCTAGTAAAATCCAATACTAAGAAATGTGGTATGCAGTGTAGAATTAGTGCAAAAGTGAATGTGCTGTGTTGAATCCAGAGCATGGAAAAGCATGATAGCTATGGTATTCTTGAAGTTATAGTTCAAAACTAATTTGGCATCAGATTGTTGCTTGACTCCAGAATGATTATGCAACATAAACCTTGGCTGATTAAATATGCAATATTACCATTGTGAGAGGTTTTCTCTTATTATTACCACATTATTTTGCTTCAATCATGCATAGGATCAATGTTTACATAGTTCATCTGGCAAGACATAAAATCATATAAACCACATTCTGCTACTGAATGATATCTGCAAATTGTCAGAGAGTGAGCTGCCTATTCCAGGAACCTGGATAAGGATATTCAAGTATCTTCTGCTGCACAAGTCCATCAGCTTTCACCTGTTCATGACAACCAGTTTTGCAAACCTTCTGCCTTTTGCAAATGGTCAGTTAGAGAGTGAGATACAGATACTTACATAAGGCTATCCAACTTTTATAAGCAACTTTCATCTACACATGCCCATCAATCTAAAAAGTCTCATCTTCAAGACATGTTGTAGGTGTGGAAATAATTTTTGAAGGCTCAGGATATATTAGGAAACGTGGCTTACTCCTCCCCCCCCCCCAACAGCAATGTAGTGGTCAGTGGACAGATGGAAAAGGAGGATTGCTGTAGGGTATGTTCCAAGAGGACAGCATGGTCATCCTTTGGAGCTCTTTTGGACCCCATGAAGTCACATAGTCACAGCAATTGCCCCTACTAGGCAGGAAGGAATCACAAAATTTTCAAAGGCATTCCCATAGAGGGGAGAATATTGTTTCTCCCTATGAGATCAGACAATTTAAACAAGCACAGCTCATAGTCTGATAAAGTGATGATTTCATGAATTATTTCATGATAAAAAGCAATAGCATAGATTGCAATCCTCAGGATTTCTTTCCCATATGCTTTGCTTGGCCCAGAACGGAAAGATTACCTTCACAACTCTAAGAAATAAAGAACTATCCAGCTAGTTCGTGAAACAAGTAGAGACCTTCGGATTTGGTTGCTTGCATTATAATTTAATAGTCCACAAACAGCATTGTAATGCTGTGTCTGTGTATGGTAGAATTGTAATAATGCAGAACAGCTAGAGGTCACCAAATTGAGAAATGCAACTTCAAGTATAGTGGAGAGGAAAGCATAGACTTATCAAATAGAGGAGGGAATCAAAAGCTCCATTGGGTTCAAATAAAGTTGAGTGTAAAACAGCCTGCGTTAGATTATCTACTCACCAAGATATCGTAGTTCAGACAAATCCTGTGTTAATATTAGCTTTCCCAGTTTTTCTACAATAAGGAGAATGCATTTTTCTTTATTCAGGGGATGCATTCAGGGATATTATAGAATGAAAATTATTAATAATTGCTGTACTTGCCTTTGCCCATTTAAGTTGTGTTTTCTAAACTATGAAGTATTCCAGTGAAGAGGACACTAAATTTCTTCAGAATTGGGGCCACTGCTGTGTTGGGCTTCAGACATTGAGAGAATGCATGGAGGTGCTTCTCCAAAGAACATGCAGGTGTTTGTGTTGCAGACAAGGCTGAATTGCACTGTTTAGAATGTGGTTTTGTTTTTGTGAATGTTTTAATCTAGTACTGGCTACATAACTAAGGTTTATTTATGTGGCATAAGCCTGTTTAACTTGTGCTAACATTCTCCAATCCACTTTGATGCATGTACTGTGGTGAACAATGTAGTCACATAGGAAAGGGATAGTCGGCTAGTGTTTTCCTTATCCTTTCTTCTGATGGCTACTGTAGGACCTTAGAAAGCTTGGCATAAGTATCTGTGCACAACTTTCTAATTTTCACTTAACTGCAATAGGATCACTGTGGAATAAATAAGGACAACTGAATATATTTAAAGATTTTTCTGTGTCATAGAAATTTGATATTTCTAAGTCATACAAAAGTGTTTCAAAAACTGAGGACAACATATGTACTGTAGTGGTTATGGTCATGAGGAATCAATGAACCTGTTTTGCCCACGAAAATGAAAGTTTTCTTTTTGTGAACAGAACTTCCTTGGTTTCCTGTAGGACTAATTTGGTCTCATTGTTTTGTGTAATAAGCTTGATGATTTTGAGGAGGAGAGAAAAGAAACAATGCAGTCATCCCTCCAGATTCTCTGGGTTAGGGACAAAGGGCACTCATGAAAGTGAGAAATCACAAATTTTAAAAATGCTAATTTGTTTACTTGCGATAACTCTTTAGTAATTTTAGGTCTTCTAGTATAACTTCCACTGGAAACTGATTATAGAATCATATTGGAGGACCTAGAAATTCATAGAGAGATGTTCTCTCTAGAAATCTTTTGGTCTTCCCGTAAGATGAGAAGAAGTTGACCTTAGAGTCAACTAGAGGACCTAGAAAAAATCAGTGAATAATCAAATTTGTGAAAGTCAAAACTGAAAATGTGGAGGGACAACTGTATCATAATGTAAAAGTAAATAGATATTTAGAAACAACTCATCTTTAAGCATCCTACTTCCCCTTCCCCTGCCTAGCACAAAGCGACAGAGGTACAAAGAGTGTAACACTGAATCTCTGTGAGTTTTGCTTCAACCATTAAATCGCATTTCAGATTTTCTAATGCTTCTCTTGGTTTGTTTTTCATAAACAAACAGCAAAGCCGGATTGAAGACCGCTTGGAAAGATTGGACGATGCTATTCATGTTCTCCGGAACCATGCGGTGGGGCCTTCGACTGCCATGCCCGGTAGCCATAGCGACATGCATGGTTTAATAGGGCCCTCTCATAATGGAGCCATGGGAGGCCTTGGGTCAGGATACGGGACAGGCCTTCTTTCCGCCAATAGACATTCACTAATGGTAAGCCATAAAGATTAAACACTACATTTTAAAAAATATTGATTACCATAAAGCAATTAGAATTTTTGGACTGGGTTTTTTCAGCCTTTTAATTGGAGCACAATGGAGTCTCATGTAAACTGTAAGCAATTTTGTATTTTTGGCAGTAGTATTGTGCGAATATTATTAATACAGTAAGTTGCTTTTTAAATATCCTTTATTAGATAAATAAATATTCTGCATATGTATTATAAGGGTGCCTGCTGTTGTATATACTTGTGACTAGAAACTCACATTCCCTCAATGGTTTCTAATCCAATTTTTTTTTAAAACTGATTGATTATATTACATTTGTTTCTATTTTTTTCAGTAGACAATGAGAACATAGGAAGTGCAAACATAGCAAGGATGTTTCTAAAATTAATAATATATATACATAACCAGAGCCTAGCTGTCATCCATTGCTCCTCTCTTGAAAAGACAGATGAAGGACACACTGCTGAGCTCATGAATATCCAGCAGAATCAGAGTTCAGTTGACATTTTAAAGCTATTGTCTGATTATTGTGGTTTAGTTTTATTTTTTTTATTTTTTTTTTAAAAAAACAACAACAACAGCAACCGTTGTCTTTTAATATAGTAGAATGTGTCTGCATCACTATGACCAAAGTAATGTTTAAAACAACAAAGACATGTACTATAGTTCTCCCTTTTTCTCATCCTTGGACATTTAACCACTGCCACAACATTCACGAATGGCTGACAAAAAAGCATCTTTTTGATGTGGAAACATTAGAATAATTCTGATGCAAAGTAAAGATACATCTCTTATAAATATACTGCTTTTAATCACACCCATGGGAGAAAAGCGGGAGAAAATTAAATAAATAAATAAATAAATAAATAAATACATCTCTTGCAAAAATTCAAAAATATCTCTCATCCCATTTTGTATTTTTACTCAATGTCTTGATAACAAACCTAATTTTATTGGATTTAATATAATAGAAGGAGAAAGCCCCCATATTTGAGGGCAATTAAGAGATGACATTTTTGACCAAAACTTATGTTAACGTGCTGACTTTGAAATGAGATGACAGAACATTTAGTGTTGATTATTTAATCTTTTTATGCCATTTTCTTCACAATGTATTAGATCATAACATACTTTGCTTCAAAGGATTCAGGGGATTCATAGGCTTTTCTTGTCATGATTTGTTCAGAGAGGTTTGCCTTCTTCTGAACCTCAATGATAGTCTTAAGCGTGGAAGCCTTTAAAATAACTGTAAAACATGTTATCGAGTATATATATAGAGCAATTTCACTTTTCGTTGTTGCTGTTTGCATTTCTTATTTTCTTTTCTCTAACGACAGTGTATCCACCTTGTTTTAATAATGCATACTTAGTAACTTGCAAGCAGAAACATCTTCTAACAGCTTTTATGCACTCTTATTTGAAGATGTTCTTTAAATTTCCTAGAATTTCTCTGTAAAGTAAAGCAATGTTAGTAGTTTCAAGAATAGTTTGCTGTTTATTACTGAATATAGATTTGATGTGTTGTGTAATATGGATTCTAAATTGTCACCTGGTTAGGAAAATTAGCAGGTATAGCATGATGCAAGAGGAAGAGCTCCCACTGCATGGTCCTTTGCGTGCAATGTGAAATCTCACTGTCTAAACTATGAAAATTGCTGTTTCAAGGTAGCAAATGTCCTTCACCATGCACCTGTTTCCTGGGAACTATCTCTAGTTGTTTGTTTTTTCCCAGGTTAGAAAGTCCTTGTGCAGATTTTTCTACTAAAGACTATGATGGGTGTGCAATATTAATGATTTTAAGCTACTATACACTGGGCCATCTTTGTATTCCATTATTAAAAAATAGTCAGAGATTAAATATATATAAATATTTCCCAGATGGTAGAATAGGGATATGCTGTGCCACCTAGAACATATGTGTTGTAGTTCCACAACATTTGGGGTGCCAAGAGTTGTCCACCCATGTGTTTTGAGAATTAGACCATTCAGAGTTACTGCTGACAGCAATCAGTAAATACAGTTTTGTTTTTTGTTTTTTGAGATCGGCCTAGACTACATCAAACCCTAAACTGGTACAAAATGGGTATTTTTAAACATTGTACTCTGTCAATATCTTCTCAGTGCCCACATCCCTTTCTGTTCTTTTATGACAAAATGCCACTGTGGAAGTCTTCAGATATGAGATAACATGAGAGGTCCAATGCGTGGTTTGCTCCCTGTTCTTCATTTAGATTTTCATTTAATTACAACAAATTTGTATGTGTTTCATTTTACTTGACATGTGTACTGATAGAGTTTTGTACAAAGTAAGGAGCCAGCTGTGAAGATCTTATAATAGGGACCAATGTGGTGTATCTTTCTAAACAGAAATTCACATTGAAGCATTCCCATGTGGGTATGCACACACACACCCCAGAAACATGAGGTGAGTTGTTAGCCTTGTTACATTTAACACAGCTGGAAAGGTACCAAAATGATGGAAAACATCAAAAACAACTCCACAAGCACTTGTAACGTCGAAATACTACATTTAGCTTTGCCATTTCCAGCAGGTAGTGAATCTCCCTTTAAAAGCCATGGATTTAAACTAGGTCTCGTTTGCCAAATGCTTTCCTTTTGCCCAGGTTTAATGGTTACAAATCAGTGTTGCTGTATGCAGCCAGCCTCCTAATTCATACCAAGATGAAAGGCCCTGGGTTTATGGCAGTTATTACCATTTGGGCTTTGTTTGTTATTAAAAATGGGAAGAGTAGGGCCATTTAAATGGAGGATCTCTGCAGAGATCACCTCTTAAAACTAAAGTTAAAAGCTATTGTGTTCTGAGCACTGTGTTATTAAAGGCTAGAAACAGACCATTGGCATTTATAGATAAAGACATAAATGGTTGCTTGAAGTAGTCTGCCCAGTAGGCTCAAAGATGCTATTTTAGTATTAGTATCCCCTATTTTCCCAATAAAATTAGCATGAACCAGTCAGTTTTGTTACAGAATAGCAGTTGCTGAGAATTCACTAAAATATATTATGGATTATAATTTAAATTGTCTTCTGGCGATGTGTTAATATATACCCTTTGGTTATGTAGACTGTCAAGATCTGGATGATTCTGTGCACAAATGCCTAGGGTGTTGCATTTACACAGTAAAGAAAGCTGATTTTGTGAAAAGCCAGATCTGCAACTTTTCCTATAGATCTGCTCTCAATAAAGAGTAAGAGGAGGGGGTAATTTCCCTTCAATTGGTGGGTTTTTTATTTCATTTTTTGCTTTGCATATGTTAAACTGATGCAACACGCACCCAGGGCACCACTTCAGAGAGAGTTGTTCCATAAATATGTACTTCCCTCTTATATGCCAGATGTAGCTGAAGTAAGGCTTGGGGAGGGAGAAAGGGCTGGAAATGTCAGCTCTGTGTATTGTACTCCATGGAAATATCTGACCCTTGAATTTGACTCTCTGCAACGAAAGAGCAGGTATTTGTCCTCTGCTTTGCAGACATTAGTTTGTTTTGATTATCAAATAGTGATTATGCAGCATACAAAGCATGAAACTTTTGTTGCCTTGGCCATTGATCTCAAGTTCTTGTTTGCTTACATAAAATCTGTACAATAATAAATAAACCTCAGGCACAAAGTATATTTAACATGGTGTTTTGCACAGTGACAGGCAGGCAATTTTAAAAATATTCCCTTCCTTTAAAAAAAAAAAAAGAATTCCCCAACCATAGAAGCAATTTGCAGATGTCTTTCTTTTCCCTTTTCTTTCTTCTTCCTTGCAGGGGAAAACGGTTCCTGGTAGTTCACAGGCCACATTATTCACTGTCTGAAATTGTAACTTGTGAGAAAGCATCAGGGCTGTTATTTTCTTTCTGGAAAACTGGTCTGAATTTTGAAGTAAGAACACAAGAACAAAGGAAATAGTTTTTGAGTCAAGTCAGTCTTAAGTTAGCCTTTGACCATTTGATACATTCCACGCTGAAAAGGAAGTTGAAGGGGAAAAAATAAAAAAAATCAAGGAGGACACTGGTAATGTTTTCCACATTTGAATTTTAATACATGAAACAGGCTATAAAACTTAGGCCAGCTGCAGTAAATAAAGTAGCAGTGGGAGGTATGGACCGGAAACTTGTTCAGAATGTGCTTGTGGGAGTTTTTTTTCCCCTCACTGTACACCTTCATCAACTTTGTACCTTTTAGTCATGAAGATGAAAGAATGGAAGTATCCTAAAAGTAATTAGAGATTATTGGTATATTGCCAGTGTAATTATTATAAAACATTCTTTATCAAATAGTCAGCACTAGTATGCATTTTACTGTTCAATAGTAAGGACAGCTAGATTCACAATAATAAGTGTTAATAACATATTTATAATAAAGAGGCATACAGTCCCCTTTAGACTCCTCTTCCAGATTAATTTTCATAATTACACATTTCCATGAGACCTTAAGGGTAATTCCTCCAGCCTTCTGATATGATGTTCAATGGAATGAGAATGAAGTGATGTACCAAATGTTGTTGAACTACAACTTGTAGCAGCGCTAACCCTCACAGACAAAGGTGATTTTGCCATCAGACAACTTCTGGAGGCCCACATGATTCCCACGATGAGACTACAAATTCTATTCCTGTTAGCATGCCCATTTGACTTTCTGGCAGTGGATAATGGAAGTTGTAGTTGAGCACATCTGGAGGACAATGCACCGAGAAAGGTTGCATTTAGAATCATAGAGCTGGAAGAGACCTCATGGGCCATCCAGTCCAACCCCCTACCAAGAAGCAGGAAAACCGCATTCAAAGAGCCCCTGGCAGATGGCCATCCAGCCTCTGCTTAAAAGCCTCCAAAGAAGGAGCTTCCACCACACTCTGAGGCAGAGAGTTCCACTACTGAACAGCTCTCACAGTGAGGAAATTCTTTCTGATGTTCACGTGGAATCTTCTTTCGTGTAGTTTGAAACCACTGTTCCCTGTCCCAGTCTCCAGGGCAGCAGGAAACATGTTTTCTCCCTCCTCCTGATGACTTCCCCTCACATATTTATTTATTGCCTTTGAATGATACCATTCAGGCTGAAAGGAGAGGCGGGTAATAAATAAAAGAAATTGAAACTCCCTCTCCAATGACATTAGATCAGCA
Source organism: Anolis carolinensis (assembly GCF_035594765.1). NCBI lineage: Eukaryota > Metazoa > Chordata > Lepidosauria > Squamata > Anolidae > Anolis > Anolis carolinensis. Next base: position 308,598,106 of record NC_085842.1, read on the forward strand.
CCCTCCCTCCTAACCTTCAGAAGGAAGGTAAAAACCTGGCTTCTGGGGTCAGGCTTTTGGAGAATAGCACAGTGCAATAATAGACGTAGAATATGTGCAATTACCATGGAACAGCCTTAGACTATGATTTTTGGATAGCGTGATTTTAATATAGAATGCAATTTTAAATGTTTAATATGTATTGATTTTTTCATTGAATAATTGCCATGTGTAAGCCGCCTTGAGTCCCCTTCAGGGTAGAGAAAGGCAGGGTATAAATAGGGTAAATAAATAAATAAATAAATATTTTACCTGATGTTTCTTGAATGGAATCCAAGCTTGCACAACACTTCTTTCCTTTACCCTCCTCCATCTTTTAGTCCTCCAAAAGCATATCCAGCAGCTGGGCATGTTTAGCCTGCAGAGGAGAAGGCTGAGAGGAGACATTATCAAGCCATGTACAAATATGTGAGGGGAAGTCATAAGGAGGAGGGAGCAAGCTTGTTTTCTGCTGCCCTGCAGACTAGGACGTGGAACAATGGCTTCAAACTACAGGAAAGGAGATTCCACCTGAACATCAGAAATAACTTCCTCACTGTGAGGGCTGTTCGGCAGTGGAACTCTCTCCTCCGGACTGTGGTGGAGGCTCCTTCTTTGGAGGCTTTTAAGCAGAGGCTGGATGGCCATATGTCGGGGGTGATTTGAATGCGATTTCCTGCTTCTTAGCGGGGGTTTGGACTGGATGGCCCATGAGGTCTCTTCCAACTCTACTATTCTATGATTCTATGGGATTACCTGTTACACACCTGGCATGCAGGCTTCCTTGGGTCTGTTTCCCCCAAGACTGGAATAAGCAGGAAGAATTACCAAAATTGGATCATATGAAAGGGAGATTTCTCACTTAGTCTCACTGCACTCTTCTCACAAGACACTATCCACAATCTTTGTCAAAATCCCATAGCCTTATGCAGATGAGATGGAAAGATGTATTGGATGAGCTATCTTCTGTTTATTCTTGTATTTTGGCGACAATCCTTATCTTCAACTACATGTTCAACTGCATGTTCATGCCTTTTTTCCTCCCTATTTTGTTGTCTCTTCCACTTTTTGAAGCAAGGATGCATAGCCTTGGGTGCAACTGCATTGTAGAGTTAATGTAGCTTGACACCAAGTACATGGGAGTTGTAGTTTTATGAGGTCTCTAGCCTTCTCTGCTGGTGCTTCACCAAACTGCAGCTTCCAGGATTCCATAGCATCGAGCCATTGCAGTTAAAGTAGTGTCAAACTGCATTAATTATAGAGGCACCCCTAATTGTTTTAGATGTTTTCAACTGTGACTCCTATAGCATTACCCATGTTGGTTGGGGCTAATGAGAGTTGTAGGCCACACATCTGTGTCAGATTGCTGAACCCTACTCAAAATGTAGATTGAAAGATCTTTGGAGTAGGAAACTTCTTGTTTTTGTTTTATTTATGAAAATCTAAAATATCTCCTGATGCATCTCTATTCATAAAAAAGCGTTCATGTCAGAAAATGTAGCAACCCCCAAATGGCTATTTATAGAAAATCTTTTAAGTGGAGTCACTTCTGGGATTTCAGAGAGTTCATTAGATTACGGTTGTTCTTGTAACAAATCTTTAGCTTCCATTTACCTCCACTGACATTCAAAGAACTACAGGACTAATTACCAGCCAAGGGCTTGTTCCTATAACAGTCCTTGGTCTGATGACAGGTTTATTTGTGAGGTGGGGGGGGGGGCTGAGGAGCAGCTCAGTGGTTCCCAGAAATACGCATTCTTTTCCTTTTTCATTTCTGATTTATTGCTGCTGGGCTTCTAGGAATGCAGATTCTGTATTTCTGATGGCACTACCTAAAATGGAATAGCAGGGAGGAAAAGCCTAAGTACAATATAAGAATTGTCTTGACCAAAATCAGACCTAAGCATCACTATTTACAATGGCATCACTGTGAGAAGCCCTGAATCAAGGACTTTTCCATTCATCTTGTAGAGATATACAGCCTCTCAACATGTAAGTTTTATTTTCCCTGCCTCCTTTTGCCATTTTTACCAAGGTCCAACCTGATGACATTTGGTATCCCTCCATCCATGTTGGAGAAACAATTCTGTCTCTGGGAACCATCTAACAATGAACAGAGCATTCACAAGATGCAGCAGCCAATCTATTCCATAGTCTTAATCCTAATAGAAAATTTATACTCAGAAAATACTATTCTTATATAGAAAATGTTATTTTCTCTGCAAAAAAACTCATGTGCAAATTTCATGCACAAATGCTACCCTGTAAAGCTTCTCAGCCCGGCTCTTTGTCAGATTCTCTTTCCTGAATCCTGAGAAACACATTTTGGTCATATTTAGAATATTTTCAGATATTATTTCCACCTTTAGCCAGGAGCTGCTTTCATAACTCTGGTAAAGATGCATATTTCTAAACACTTCAGAGAATTGTAGGGTTGCAGGATTTTATAGCATGTGTCCAGCAAAAATCCTATGACTAGCATTGTTGCCTAACTTCTAAGGCACAGAAAACAAGGTAGATTCAGCAGGAATGGGTTTATTTAAACAGCTTAGAAAATACAATTGAACCACATTGTTGGGACTTATATTTGCAGCACTCGTATAACACTCTGTTTCTTTCTCTCCTGAGAGTCAACTCAGTGGTTGAGGATGGTTTTTTTGTCTGCACAAGGTCCTAGGTCCAATCTCTGAGATCTTCAATTTTAGAAAGGATCAGGTAGGTTAGAGTGTGAAAGAACTCTGCCTATGACCTTGTCAGCAAAAGTAGACAGTATGGGCTTTTTTAATATAATCTAATGGAAACATTGAAAGACATTGAAAAAGAGATGTGTGAGGTACATTTGCACAGTAACTGATGCAGTATAATCACGCAAGAGCAACATTTCTTTTATGCTCATTCCCAAAAAAATTATGGAGGTTGTATATTGGTTTGATTCAGAACCCTGATAGTTCATAGTCATTCTTGAATCTTGTCTTCTCTGTCATCTGCTGAAACATTTCTTGTGTAATTTGGTGACCATTATAAACATTAGGAAAGGTTTTGTTGTTGAAGGATTTCATGGCCAGAATCACTGGGTTGCTGTGAGTTTTCCAGGCTGTATGGCCGTGTTCCAGAAGCATTCTCTCCTGATTTTTCACCCACATATATGGCAGGCATCCTCAGAGGTTGTGAGGTATATTGGCAACTGGGCAAGAGAGGTTTATATGTCCAGAAAAGGTTACACGGAAAGGGAGAAACTGTGAAAAAATTAGCCCATTACCATGGAGTTCTGTATACAGCTGACAACAATGGATGGGGAACCATCTTCATTCAGTGAAAAAGCTCTGGGAAGTTCTCAAAAGTCTGGCTGGCTGATGAGCAGGACTCCACAAGTGGATCCGAGGTTTCACTCTGGTCCTCACTGGATATGGATGTGGTTTCCTGGCACATAAGTAAGCATTAAACCTTCCCACCCACCTTCAGTTCTGGTCCTTTGTTGATGATAGTTCTGAGGAATTGCATGGATGGTTTTTTTCAAAAGTTTATCACACATTTGTTATCTTGATTTGTTACACCTTTGTTGGGTTTAGCATGGTGGCAGACCCAGCATGAGGGAGACAAAGCCATTCAGTTTGGGTATTTCTTTAAAAATGGCATTTGGTGTCTATTTTAATCAGAGTTACACTATTTGTGGGTCACTTATCTCTGCTTCACTCCCAGATGGCAAGGGAACCTCACAGTTACTTCTGCCTATCGGTCATCTTCACCAGGCAGAAGTCAGGTCAGCCAATAATTAGATCCAGACATAATGAGCCAAGCCTCCTCAATTGTAACCAATCACGTTGTGGCCTTTTCTATGCCAGTAAATACTGTCAGTTTCATTCTGTCCATCAGAATCCACCACTTTTGCCATTGGGTCTGCAAAACACTTCCTTCCTATTTGCAGAAGACTTTGATAGATTCCCATTTCTTCCATAAGCAGGAAATATTTTGTTGATGGAAGGGTCCAGTCCATTATCTTGTGATATTGTTTAAACTCCTGTCAGTTTGCCTGGTTGCTTCACTTAAATGCACACTGGAAGATGGTGTTCATGTGCACTTTAAACATCCAGATTGGATTATAATAACTCTTGGGTATTTCCATCCTTAATAAATAAAGTAGCAGTTTATGAACAGTTATATGATAGTATCTGTATCAAAACTCCAAAATGGGAAAAATATAAAGCTATGTTTTGTTTACAAATACATACATATTTTTAGGAAGCCCTGCTTAATATTTGTCATAATAATACAAATAGTTATGTGTTACCAGAGGCTTTCATAGCCGGAAACACTGGGTTGCTGTGATGACCATACAGCCCAGAAAACTCACACAAACAGTTATGATTGTTATATTGACTTTTTGCAAAATGTTTTCTTTCATGCAAGTCAAAGCATCTTCACTTCAGTGAAGCCTTTTAAAAAAAAAAAAAGAGAGAGCGAGAACTGTAGCAAATCTCTTCATATACTGTTTAAGTCTATCTAATTTAGTAAGCATTGCTTATTTTTGTTGCGAAACTTTGTATTTAAGAGTTGGTGGCTGTTTTCCAAACAAAATTCAGCCATCATATAAAATGACTTAAAAAAATCCTACTACAGTGATGTCATTCATTTGAACTAGCTAATTAGGTGCATTGGTAAAATAGTAGTATTTGGTTTCCACGTTTTAATTCTGCATTAGCCCAGGTTCCTTGTTTTTCTACACATGGATGGCTCTATTGTGGAGCTGAGTGTGTGAAAGTTATTGGAGAATGGACGTCTCTGGATAACATTTCCCTAGCACTGCCCAGATTTCTATTTCCCCATAGCATAGATGGGAAACAGCTGGCTTTTGTTTTAAAAGCTGTTTTGTAAAGCGTATGCATCTTGAGGTGTAGAGTTTAGGTCACCATTCAACAGGTGCTTCAGAACAAGTGGGGAAGAAAAGAGATAGACGCACCCAGTTGTAAGAGTTTCTTGGAATAGAGTTCATCTTACTTTGGAATAAAATATCCAACCTGCCTATTTTACTGTTATTTTTACCCGGTGAGTTACAAGTGGGCCATTAGTTACAGCTAAATGCTAAGAGTCCTAATCCCGTAGCTTTTGGATTTTGGACATCCCCAAATACAGTGAATACATAAAATGAATAATTATCTCCATAGGAAGGAAATTGCTGCCGACTTTATTTCATTGGCAATGGCAATCTGTAGCTCCCTGTGGTAGTTCACTTCACTTTTAAAAACACCACAGTTGTTTCACCTTGTATGTTACACAAAGAATGCCAAAACAGCCAATTAAAGTGTTCTTGGAGAGGAGGAAATGTGTGGTAACAGTAGGACAGAGGAAATGCTATCCATAAGATAGGATCTCAAAGGGCAAAGACTTTCCCCAAATGTATTAAAACATTACAAAACTGTGCACATTAACTGTCTGTAGGCACAAAAGAAATGCATCTCCTCCCATGGATTATTAACATCTGTTTGTCCAGTAGGGAATGGAGCTTAGCATTGTTATTTTTGCATCTCCAGAAGAAAATGAGTCTGGGAAGCTGGCTCTTCCAGTTGAGCTGATTTGTAATGCCAAATAAAACATCCTTTTATGTGAAGCTCATGGAGCTCAGTTGAACAGTTTTCTGGTTACCTTGAAATATTATTATTATTATTATTTATTTATTTACACAAAGACACCTCCCCCTAATTTAAAACAGTACAGAAAGTCTATAGAGAATATATAAATCACTGTCATATGAAGATCACCTTTTTCCCTATTTATGTTTGTTGCTAGTTCTGACTCTACTTAAGACGTGGCATTCTGCTTCTTTTTTTTAAGCAAAACTTCTGCGTTTGCCACTTTTGGTTACATTTAAATGGATTTTGCATATGACTACCACTTGCAGGATGCCTTTTCATAAGCTGTTTGGAAAGCTGCTTATTACACTGTGGTACTTTTCTGTATTAAAAGAAACTGTTAAACTTTGGTATTTTTCTTGATTTAATGCTGCTTGTACTGACTCACCCCCCCCCCCCAACACACACACACACCCGTTACTATGAAATCCTTTCTTTTGCTTTTGATCTTATTTATAGCTAAGCCACCAGTCATATGGAAACTATTATTGTATAGCGTAGAGATGAAAGACTTTCAGTGCAGTTAAATAACAGTGAATAATTCGGACCAATAACATGCACACACAGTGTGAGAACCCGACTTTCTTGAAGTGTCCTTCGTCATTCTCTTTTTACTTAGGTTTGTAAGGCTTTACACAAACCTGCTTTTCATCCAGCTTATGTATTTTGACACTCTCGAGCTCATGTTAATACACAACACCTTATACCCAGCTTGCCGTCATATGTGTGTGTGATATAGAGAGAAAAGACACAGAGGGAAACCCCTTTTAATTGGATGTTTTAATGGTGATTATTTTGAAATACTCTTAATATGCTATACAAAGTAAATTTTCTTTGTTTTATCAAATGTATATTATCCTATTTCTTCAATTCCAAGACATACTTTTCCACATAGAAACATATCTAAAATGGCATGTTTATGAAACAGGTAGACACGTGTTGTATAGTATGCATGTTGACATAATCTGAACATATAAAGGACCATAACTAAGTCAAACCACTGACCAGTACTATTCCATATGATCAATAATGGTTGTATCGGATTGAAGGCAAAATCTATCCCTCCTATGGAAGCTCTTTCAAGTGAAGATGCCAACATTCAAACAGACATTTCTTTATTTGATATGTCTTCGTTGACTGAATGTTGGCTTCCATGAAGTATATTTGATACACACAATATGAAAATAGAAGATTCTTTGGATCTTAGATGATATTGTGATCCCTTCCAAAGCTCCATTACAATCTTTACTGATTTTCAATATAAGGTTGTCCAGTGGGTTTCAAAACCGAATTGCCATCTTGGTCCAGTAGAACATGTATCACTGAGTCAATGAAGTAATTCCATTTTATGAGGTCCAACCAGTATTTAACATGCAGTATTTGCTGTTTAATCAGGGATTTTTAAATTGAAAAATTCAGGAAAAGAAAGGGCTATTTCTAGGATAAAGTAATTTATTATGTCCTGCAGATTATTTCATTCTTATTTCATGAAAGAGGATGTGTATTTAATAGACATAACTAGGTTAAGACCAGGCCATTTTCTAAGATTGTACATTACACTATGGACTCAAGAGAATTGTTTTAATTGTTTTAATTGGATTTTCATTGCTGTTTTAATTATATGTAGGCATCGAATTGTTGCCAATTTTGTACGCCGCCCTGAGTCCCTTCAGGTGAGAAGGGCGGGATATAAATGTTGGAAATAAATAAATAAATAAATAAATAAATAAGAGAAAGGGCAATGACAGGGTAGGATTCTTGTGACATATTAACCATAATATGTCACAAAAGGGGTGGTTCAAACATGCTAGCATTTTGAACGGCGCCTAAGGAGGATCAATTAAGTTCTCTTAGAACTTCATGTTTCATTTTACTTCTATTTTCCTTTTATTCTCTTGCTCCTGTATATCTTTCTGTGATCAAAGAAGCAGTAATGAATTGAAAGGGAGGTTTCTGATCCATATCACTTTGCATGTGTGTACCCACCATTCTCTTTCATCCTATTTTCATGTTAATCTGCAATTCATAAAATTTGCATTTATACACTCTTCAAATCTGAATGACATCCTACACATATTTCCACCTCAAATACACACATCTATGTATATTGTTTCCACAAAATTTGCCTTGCATATCTATTTTGGTTAGACAAAAACTGTACAGAAACATCCAGGAAGTGTGATATATATATGATGAATTGAATAACTATGTTCCAGTTGCAGAAATAATAGCCTGTGAACAGTTTGCATGTCTATGACTGCACAGGCAACTGAAAGCCAGAATAAGCTGTTTTTAGTCTTGCATGGCTATTTTTTTCTCCTTTTTTAGTAGAATAATCCACTGGTTTGAGAAAATTTAAACTTTATCCAGATGGATTTTAAAGAAATTCTATTGAGTGATCCTGTGAGAATTCCATTATATTTCAAGAGATTAAAAAAATCCATGTCCACAAGAGTGTTTGTGGATGTAAAATGAAGGCTATTTCTTTATACCTGAACTTCAAGAGCCAGAAAGCATATGATCTCATAAGGCAAAATATTTCAGTTTGTGTGACTGAAAAAGATCGTTTTTTGCAAAAATGTATACAGCATTATTTAATGTCCTACAACTGTGATTTCCAACTCAAGCCTTTTTATGAATGCCTGAAATAGGAAATTTACATAATTCCTTAAGGAAAACAGTTGACATTTATATTTGCAGGAAGAGCTGGCATTAATGGGGTAATTTATATCCAGATAACATTTTATGTCAGTAGAGAAAATGTGCCCCCCTAATAAGAGCCCCCCCCCATAAGAGACTTTTCTTTAGGAACTAGCATTTTAGCCAGGTACTCTATAGGCAATGAGACTATATCATTTGGATACTTCCAAGCAAATTATCCATATATGGTACATTACCTTATCTGTTGCTCAGAGAAGAGATGCCTTATTTTTTTTCAAGTATTGCCAAGCTGGTGGAGAACCTCTTTTCCAGCGCTTTTCATATAGTATCAATATAAATGATTTATGTATTATAACCAAACTAGGGTTTCTTTAAGGTTGCCTGCACAGTTAAATTCCTCTCTTTAAGAGGTACATTGTCTTAGCATTGCTGAACCATCACAGTTTTGTTCTGTTTTCACAAATCACGATACTAGAAAGGGCACTTAGCTCCGAACTTTTATCAGCAGATAGATCTGCCTTTTGTATGTGCCACACTCTAGAAGCATCATCCCAATGTCTTGAAAGGTAGCCAGTTTATAGATGATTCCGTTTGTCACTCTTGCTTCCATGTTATCGAAAATCATGATGGCCACATAAAATATTTTCAGGATCATCACTCCAATGTGGCAGTGTCCTTAGATTGGTTTTGTGATCTTAGATCTTCCAAGATTTCATATTGTCCATAACATACCCTACTCAAAATATACATTGTTGCTTAAGCATATAAAATCAGATCCTTATAAGCCTCATCTAGAACAAGAATCCTATTGAGAACTAGATGGTCTGTCGGGGTTCTTCCCACACTAGTACATTGTGTTGCCCAATGTGAACACAACAGATAAGCTGTGGTGTGAATTATTGACAGTCAACCCCCTTATTTTCAGGATTGGCTTCTGCAGATTTATTTATTCATGGATCCAATTAAAATGCTGTCTCTCTAGGTCTTCCAGTGTGGCTCTGTGGGTGTACTGGATATTGGCTATAGCTGAAGGACCTAGAAATTCCTAGGAACAACACCGCTCTTGGAATCTCTAGGTCCTTCATTGTGATCCTATGCTCAACAGTGTGAAAACATCTTGTTCTCTGAATGGGCACAAAAGCTCAATTTGATACTGGGAATGAAAGGACTACTTGCAGAATCTAAGTGCCCTAACCCTAGCAGATTGTTGAGGGCTAACTGTATTGACAAACCATTGACATGACTATGGCGTGGGAGAGAGACCAATCCTTGATTAGTAAAGTTGCAATCCTGTGCACAATTAGCATATAAGCTTCCTTCTGTGTAGACATGGATAGCGCTGAGTTGCACTGTGTTTCACAAGTGCAGTAATTTGCACAAGATTGTGATTTGGATAAGAATGCCATATATTCAAGTGTGAAGCATTCTGTGGTCTCGTTGAATTCTTTTGTCTAATATTTCTCATTGAGAACTCCAATGATGTGAAGATTCGCCAATTTCTTCTGTCCCTTCCTTTTGAGAACTGGTTTCAATTCTCTTTAAAGTAATTATACCTCAAAAGTACAAATACTTTTGAAGTTCTCTCCCTCAGTATGAAAAGAGTTAATCGTAAGCAGCAGCAGGGTACACTTCTCATAACATCATAAGAAACCTTCTTCCATTGTTTTAATTTTTTGCAGCTTTTATCTGTTGCCCACAATTCACAAACTTCAGAGTGCCCATCTGTGTGTAATAAAAGTTAACATTTGGATGAGGTTTCTTACCACTTTTAAAGATGCACTTTTAGGAATAAATGGTGTTTCCCTCCTACTTTAGAGCAAATAGGTTTTACTATCCTTTGATATGACAGATACTGGCAGGGTAATTGAAACTGGAATCTAACACTCTGAGCCTGTCAGGTATAATTGATATTTCACAGGGAGATTACAATTCAAAGACACCAAAACAGTTTTCTGTGTCGATGGGTGTCTAATTACAATGAAAATATATCAACTTTTCTTTCTGTATTTACTGGGGAGAAGTGATCTCATTTATCAAATATGTATTCTTAAAAGTTAATGGGAATGAGATTTTTTTGTGGCTGCTTGTACAGATGTAGCTGTGTGCAGAGTCTTGTATATGCTGTCTGAGAAAATATGCATATTCAAGGAAGGAAATGGGTATCTATGCCAAAATATTTCAATTGGACATAATGATAAAGAACAAGTAATGAGTTACATTACAAGCAATGGGTAAGAATCAATAATCTCATTTAAAAATAAAACAGTGAAAATGTAACAAAACATATGTTACTCTTTTAAAGGGAGCAATCCAAGCACTGTGAAAATGAAACCTAACATCCATACCTTAGACCAGGGCCCTTTTTGAAGCAGAAGTTTCTTATTGAGCCCAAAAAATGTGTGTGTATATACATAGATAGATAGATAGACAGATAGATAGATATAGATATAGATATATCAGTCATGGGCAAACTTTTTGATCAACATAAACTTAACAATATTTTGGTGGAAGATCCCAGAAGCTACCCAGTCCAACCCCCTTCTGCCATGCAGGAAAAGCACAATCAAAGCACCCCCTGAGCAGTGGGAGGGAAAATAGGGTCTTGGAAGCATGGAAGGCCGGGGGAAAGTGATCTGAGCAATGAGGAAGGTGAGGAAAAGGGCCTTTTGGTGGCAGGGGAGGTGGGGGGGAGGCTTTTGGGGCAAAGAAAAAAGGCTTTTGGTTGCGAGGGGATGGGAAGGAGCAGGAAAGAGGAGGGAAAGCTTGGAGGGGGAGGAGGGAACCATGGAACCCCTCAGTATGTTTCTTGGAGCCCCAAGGGCTCCACGGAGCACACTTTGAGAACGACTGCCTTAGATATTTCTATAGAAAAATTCTAATTCAGAATAATTAATTTGTATTGAAAACAAAAGATAGTGAAAACAAACGTCTTCCTGCTGTTGTTGTTTATTGAGAGTCCTACAATAAGTATAATACTCTGCCTTGTCATCATAGAGAATTTTAGTTGAGACCAGTGTAGTTCTGTTTTTAAACTGATATTTAAATTGATGTGACATGTCCAAATAACATTTTCAAGTTACAGTCCACCATGAAAATAAATATAAAGTTGAAAAATTCCCCAAAGCCATATGGCACTAATGTTTGTATTTTCTGATCTGTACTGTGAAAATGAATGAATGGTAAAAATACACTGAAACAAACAATTTCTTGCATGTTGTTGAACTAATATTGGGTTACATCCTTCACAAACTTGGTGCTTTTCAAGAATATAGTCATGCTGGCTGCTTGGTTCTGTCAACAAGTAGTCATTCTTTTCCTATACACTGCTCATTTTGTTGCCAATATTCAACTAATACTCTGTCTCATGGACCCTTTCCCTCATCATGCACTTTAAGTAGTCGCATCTAGACCTCTCCAAGCAAGTACAACTCATTGGGACTCTTAGGGACTTCCATATCCAGGCTGCTTTTCTGTGATAGAAACCTCATGCTCTTTTTAGTACCTTTTCAATTGAAGAGAGTGTGTTCAAGTTCTCCTTGTGGCCTCTACGACTAACTGAGTCTTTGGTGATAGCTCAGGCAACGGCAATATATCAACAAGACTCAGAAAGCATCTGCAAGGCAACTATGGGAGTCTATTTAGAACAGTGGTTCTCAACCTGTGGGTCCCCAGATGTTTTGGCCTTTAACTCCCAGAAATCCTAACAGCTGGTAAGCTGGCTGGGATTTCTGGGAGTTGTAGGCCAAAACACCTGGGGATCCACAAGTTTGAGAACCACTGATTTAGAAGAAGCATAGTCAAGACTGATCCGGTTTCACAAAATGGGCTGTCTTGTCATCAATCTAGGAATCTGGCTAGGTTGGCAAGCAGTCCTGGAGTTAGAATTGTAAAAGTCACAAACCAAGAACACCAAAACTAAGGCAAACAAGTAGTTTCCAGCAATCGGCACCAACGAGAATTGGCTCCTCCATTAGCTGCTACCAGCTGTTCCTAATCAGGAGCACCTGTCATACTGCCTGGCAAGAAGCCTCACTGATCATCTCTGCTCTGCTTTCTTTCTCTGCACCGGATGCATGAGCTTGGGCTGTGTTGCCTCCTCAGCTGTTTCCTCTGCTATCAGCTGCTGGTGGATCCTTGCTTTGTTACTTCCTAAGGCTAACAGCAAGAGGTGCAAAGCTCTCTTCAGATTTTGCATCTGAATTTGGCTCCTAACATTGGACTCAGAATGAGGCCTTTGTAGGCTTGATTCCTATCATGCTTGGACCCATTCATCAAAACATATACACGTGCCACCTAAAACTCATGATTCCATGGAGTGCTAATCTCTGTGATGGCAGGCTGACCCACAAAATGTATACATTGGCATGCTGTTCCTTTTCCCATAGAGCTTGAAATGCTGGCAGTCATAAAGACCTTACAGACTTTTGAGACTTCTCTCCAAAGCAGAGTGGTTCAGGTGGTCTCTGACAACACCACTATGATATTCTACCTGAACGCACAAGTTGGATGTTCTATTTCACAGCATATTTCTCACAATGGATTGATGCCTTTGTTGGGGGATCTTCATCTCTGCAGGTCACATTCCAAGAGAAGAGAATGGACTTACAGATGCTTAAGTTGACAACATGGAATGTGTGTCTGCATTTACAAGAGCTGTTTGTCTCTCCTTTTTTATGACACTCCTATAGTGAGTAACTTTTTTAGTCTCCCATTTGTGTGAGTCACAGAGACTACCGAGAGAAAAAGAAGAGGTTGCTTACCTGTAACTGCCTTTCTTTAAGTGATCATCCATGAACTCAACCCTACCCATCTCCTTTTCCTTGTGCCCCACTCTCCTTGGCTTATTAACTGTTTCTTCCTTCTATTCACTTTAGCATAGCCAATTTTCAGGTAACAGGTGCTGGAAAAGGCATCTTGGAAGCAAGGAGAGACACTGCTAGATTGAGTAGGTAATTCTAGGTCATTGTTATTATTCAGTACAAAGCAGCCTGATACGTTTGTATGTAACCAAACAGTATTTACAAAAGAAGAGTGAGATTGAATGAATCCTTTTACACCAGCTGGCTTTGCCATAATTTTGTTGCCATCATTGGAATTTCACCAGGAATAAATTGGGCTCTTAACGTCTGGAAGCCTTCAAGGCCTGCTGCAAGCACTTTGACAATGCCCAGGCTGACCTTCTGGACTGCATCCAAATTATACAAAAATGAAGCAATCCATGCTTTGTGGTGCATTCACATTTCATGCTTTGAAACAATAGCTGAATGAGGGTTTCTATCATTTTGTGGCTTCTTGGCTAGGTTTCTCACAACGTGATTGAGAAATTGGCCATTTGAAACCATCTCAATGAGTTTTCCATATTTCTCTTAGAGTTTCAGTAAAGATATTTTCTCCTTCAACCTCATTTGTTGGTAATAGATATAAGACACAACCTTGATACTGTTTGGGGTTTTTTTTCTTTGCTTTTTCAATCCAACACATTATTTCTGTATCTTCTGCCGTGAGCTGACAAATCCAGTTTTGCTCACATCCCAGATATTGTTTGGGGTAGGTTTGCAGGAACAAAATGTAAATAAAACAGAAACTTCTAATAAAAATCTTTAGAGAAGCCAGTTCAGCTAAAATGTGCAGAAGACATAGAATCATTGATCTAGAAAAGACCATAAGGGCCATCCAATCCAACCCCATCCTGCCATCCAGGAAAAAAAAAACAAAGCACTCTCAACAAATGGCTATCCATCCTCTGTTTTAAAACATCCTGAGAAGGTTTAAAAACTTCACTATACTCTGAAGCAGCATATTCCATTACCCAATAACTTTTACCATCAATAAGTTCTTCCTAATATTTAGATAGACTCTCATTTCCTGCAATTTGAATCGATTGCTCCATTGGGTCCTAGTCTCCAGAGCAGCAGAAAACAAGCCTTCCCCCTCCTCAATGTGACATCATTTCACATATTAAACATAACTATCATGCCCTCCTTAAACCTCTCTTCTCTAGGCTAAACATACCCAGCTCATTATGCCACTTTTCATAGAGCTTGGCTTCCAGACCTTCTACCATTTTGGTCGCCCTTCTCTGGACATGTTTCAACTTACAGTTCCCCATTGTATGCAAAGGTAGCCTTCTAAGCTAGTTCATGCCAAAGTGGTTCAGGAAATGCTAACATGGCAGAGGACCATCCTCCATGCACACACTACACATGCATATGCAATTTATTCAAAAAATTGGTCTTGTTATTATTGTTGGCTAGTTCTGGGGGGGAAACATTTGCTTGTTAACCATGCAATCTTTTTCTTATCTGTGAGTGATGGAAACAACTTGGCATGATCTTGTTCCTGTCCATTCATGTCACTGTGAGATACTAGCAACATTTCCACACTTTGTGATTGTCCTGCTAACCTTCTAGACTTCAGTGGAGCAGAGATGCTAAATGTGTTAAGAAATCTTTCAAAATGTGTGAGCATCTTTATGTTGGTCAAAAGTGATCTGCTCAGCTATTCTGGTGTTGTGTTTATTTCTCTTTTTTAAGTCTGTTGTATCATCCGATGACAGATATCATTATAACTTTTACATTAAAATATATTTTATTCCAGCACAAATTTTTATACTTTGTGATGTTTTAATGTTTAATATTTTTATGGCTGCTTTTGTTTTTGTATTATGATTTGTTATTCCGTGTTGTTTTGGTTGTTATTATTACATGTATATTGTATTTGTATTATTGTATTAGGGTATTATTGACCCTTTTGCGTGAGTGGGCGGGATACAAATTATTATTATTATTATTATTATTATTATTATTATTATTATATCATCATCATCATCATCATCATCATCCAGATATGAGATAAATAAATAATAAGATGGATTATCTTTTTCTATACCAAAATAAGGACACAAGGAAGCTACTGGGACTCAAGGGAATTTGTGATAGGGGTACAGACGGTAGTGACATAACTGTAATTCACACTTGTTTTTCATTAAGTTCATTATAACCAGTAGATTCCCTCCCGTTAAACTTTGGAGGAGCTTTGATTCCTCTTTGACAGAAATCTCTTTAATCTGTCTTCAGTCTTGCCTTCCTGGTAACAATTAGATAATATTGTCTTGTACGTCTGATTAGAACCATTCCTTGGTTTTTGTAATCTCCAGAAATAGTGATCAGTAAATGATCCCATTAGGCATTATTCAAAATATTTTTTTGTATAAAGAATCCAAATAAACATTTTGGGGATGCATTAGCCTTTGATA
This sequence comes from Anolis carolinensis, assembly GCF_035594765.1. Taxonomy (NCBI): domain Eukaryota; kingdom Metazoa; phylum Chordata; class Lepidosauria; order Squamata; family Anolidae; genus Anolis; species Anolis carolinensis. The sequence goes on from NC_085842.1 coordinate 308,613,667, forward strand.
TAGTAGGATAAAGCAATGCCCTCCCAAAGATGTCTGAGATTTTTTTTTAAAAAAAAAAAACAACCTGTGTTTTCAGGTGTATACTTACCACTGGATATTATTTTGTGTTTTAAACAAATGATAATGATTTCAAGATTATCTCTTGCTCAATTAGTTGTCTCCAAGTAGAATGTTTTTACAACCTTTTAAAAACCTTTGTATTTTCTGATCTGTTAATAGAATCATATTGAAGTGAGTGTACTTTCAGTCTCCTGCTCCTCCATTGAATTGTTCAAATGAATGTGTGATGGAACAATGAGAGCAGTGTTGAAAGCCAAGGCCTTCCCACACTATCATATCTACTTGCCATCTCCCTGGCAAACAAAGATGAGAGAGCAACATGTTTGTTGAGTAATATGCCCACTGAATTCAGAAAAGTTATTGGTTCACCAAAAATGAACGGAAAAATAATTTGGGTACTCTGAAAACAATTGAGAACTCCTGGCTGTTACTTTATTTTGTTTCAAATTAAAAGTCCCCTTTGCTTCCCTGGTCTTTGCCAGCCAAATACCTACTACATGAAAATAGTGGGCACATCAGTGTTTGGGAGCAAGTGGAGTGTGGAAAGGACACACACTGATGCTATCTCTTACACATTAAATAATATGTAAGGGTATTGTTTGAATACCATTTCTGTGTTACCTTCTTCTGTATGATCCTCTTGTATGTTCCAATTCAGGCCTTCCAAATTGTGTTGAAATATACATTCAGTCAACCCTAGTCATCATGTCTCACTGCATCAGGTCACATTCCTCTGCATTACATCACAGTTGTTTTCTAACTAACTTCACTTTCCTGTTTATCTTTTCTAATTTGCCTCCCTATTGAATACCAACAGATATAAACCTTGTCTAGACAGCACCAAAATACCAAACCTTAGGCCCATTGTTATTGGTGGTAGCAGCTAGTAATATTTCTGTTGCTAGTAACTTTAGCAGCTGGTTTCCTAGAAGTACAAGATAGTATTTGTGATTGAGGGAATATTTAGTATGTATTCTCATGACTAGTTAAGAGTAATGAGATTTCATTGTGTGAACATAAAATATCAGAGTGCCCTTATTCATTTATTTTCAGTGTTGAAACATTTAACTTACAGATGAATCAAACTTAGAAAATACTTAGGAGTCTCTATTAAGCTGGCCCCATGAATTATGCCAATCGTACCATTATGCTGACACCATCAAGCCTACAATGATGACATTACTGGTGTGGTTAATAAAACCTTTATTGATACATTATCCCGAGCTGTGGTTTGGCAAGAGCAGTCCCCCTTTGGAGCTGGGATTTTATGGTTAATGCTATAACACTGAAGATCAATTTTGAATGGGTCTAGCATCTAGTTTTTTGGGTTTTTTTAAAAAAAAGCCAGGTTACTTTTTATGCTTGCTCCAAATAAGGGTTGGGGGTGTTGGAGATGTCAGATACTTCAGTAGCTTCCACTGTCAGAGGCTTAGCTGGCATTACGAAGGGCGGTAGAAGAGGGAGGGGGAAAATGGCAGGCCCACGAATCTTATCCCCTAAAATGAAAGTCGGATGCCAAATTGAAATTCCTGCAGGATTTCTGATAGCAATGGGGGAATTGAGAAGCCCACAATTAAGCATATGGGCATTAAGATAATTGTCAGATCTGTTGGCGGACATGATAGAAGACAGATGGGTACGAATCAGTGCTCTCTACTTCAGCACCCTGGGAGAGACAATTTGATGTTTTACCTGCCTGAGCTTTTCTGCCATATTTGTCACTGAATGTGCTGCACAGCTTCTTACTGAGTACTAAACGTTTCTGCATATACGTGTCATATGTACCTATAGCAGTATCTCGGCGCCCTCTAGTGAAAAGCTACTGGGAGACTTACCTTTATTTTTACTTGCCTTCATTTGTTTTCAGGATATCCCTATATTATTTCTTCCGATTATTGTTTCTGTTCCCAGTCCTCCCATAAGGTTCATATGGAGATCTTCCCTTTGGTCTTCTGTTACAGGTTGGGGCTCATCGTGAAGATGCCGTAGGGCTCCGGGGCAGCCATTCACTTGTGCCAAACCAAGTTCCAGTTCCACAACTGCCAGTGCAGTCTGCTACATCTCCTGACTTAAACCAGCCTCCAGACCCATACAGAGGTGATTGCAACATCTTTATATCTTACCTGCATTTGAACCCTATATAATTGTGTTAGCAAATCTTTATGCAATCATGCTAAAAAGTCCCTATCATAGCAACAAATCATCTGATGTTACTACTAGAACAACTACACATTATACATATGCCGGTTCACCAGCTTATCAAAAGAATCAATTTCTTCAGATCACTGATAGTAAGATAATACTAGAAAGATATTTAGTCACAGAAATGCCTCAATAAGGATGTATGCATGAGAGTGGCTAAAGAGTGATGTGCACATATCTTTTTTGTATCACTTACCATCACATTTAGTTTTTAGATAATTGTCATCATGCCTCAGGTATTTCTCAGTTTTAAAAACATTCTGCAGCATTGATAAATATAACAGAACAAGATTGCAGAAGTTAACTGGGGTCTTTTGAAGACATAATGTTGCTTGGGCTAGAACCAGACAGAGGATCCTAAGGAGGAGTGTTATAGCCTATGGAGAAAGGCCTCTAGATCAGTTTTAAAGCATGTGGACTGCCTATAGAAAGTTTGAGATTCATCTCTAGATAAGGCTGGCAAGTTCTGAATAACCATTGCTCATTTATATATTGTAAGCAATAATAAGTCAATTGAACAAAAGTTGTTGTTCCACTGTTGTAGTCTATGGGACCTACTTATGAGTAGGCATGCACAAAATTCCATGCCTCATTGACCATTACATATCTCAGTTCTCATGCCCCACTTTGGTTGGATTTGCACAATAAAATGCTGCCGAGATGCATATGTGGGGCTGAAAACAAAACAAGGCAAAATGAACACATGAATCAGGTCCATTTTAGGGGTTTTTCAAATGCTGGGTACAGAGAAGATCATGAAAGGGAAAGAAAATAGAACTTCTTTTTCAAAAGTATCTCTGTCTTTCTTGGAGGGTAGAAAATTCTCACTGGCTGACATACAGATGATAAATCTCTGGCCAAGCCATTGTAGGACAGATGTGTTAGAATGGAAAATACAGGATTTGTTTTCCAGCTCTGGTCTTTTCTGGTTACCAATGCTAACTACATAAAGCACACTCAGAAATATACCTATCCTACTATTAGCTTTCTGGAAGTGGAGCCCCCTCCTTCCTTTTTATGAAAAACGGCAAATGTTTATATAATGGACCCACAACACAATAGTTAAAGTATGGTGGATATAAAGAAACTAATATTCTTTTAAATGGAATCTAAATACACAAACACATATTTATTCACAATGTAGATATTTTTTGTAACAGATATGCCTGAAAATGAAATCATTAATGTCTGCTACATTTTTTGCTGTCAATTCTGCAAACTGGACTCCTGTTGTCTTATAGCAATACAATCAGGAGCAAACTTGCCTTTGTTCTGCCTCTGGCCATTACCTTGCCCGTCTCCCATCCAAGAAGCAAAATCAGGGCAAGGATGTCAAGTGGCTACTGGACCATCTCTTAGTATCATTCTACTTCAGTGGGCACTTTTTTGCCAAGGAAAATGCTGTTGAAAAAATTTCCTGGTCTCTTATTATTTGGTATTTTTACTTGTCTGTATTCACAATTATAGGCCTAAATCCATTGCTGGGTTAGTCATGCTTAAATCCATTGAATTCAGTGTGCTAAGAGCAATGGATTTAGACCATCATTTCTACAATCATTAATCTAGTGATTTTGGAGTAATGAAATTACTATTTCTTCCAAAGCAACATAAAGTAGATCAGAGCTGGAAAACTGGCTTCAACAACTATTTTCTTTACATTTCCTTTTGTAAAATATTTCTGCTGGTAATAAAGAGAACTTTTACTGAAGTACACTTGGAAATATAGAAATTCATATATTGTTAATGGTTTTAAATATATTGTTGTTTTTTACTTATTTTATGTGGCATTGAATTTTGCTGGTGTTGCAAGCTGCCCTGAGTCCCCTCGGGTGAGAAGGGCAGGGTAGAAATGTTGTAAATAAATAAATAAATTATTTTTTTCTAGGCATGCCAAGTGGACTTCAAGGACAAAGTGTATCGTCAGGAAGCTCCGAAATCAAATCTGATGATGAGGGAGATGAAAACCTCCAGGACACAAAATCTTCTGATGACAAGAAGTTAGACGATGACAAGAAGGATATCAAATCAATTACTAGGTCAAGATCTAGGTAACAGTATATAATAGTGTCGCTTCATTTAATTCCTTTATTGGACTTCGATGAAGTGAACAGAACAGGAGGAAACTTTTGAAGTTTTTTTTCCTGCCAAGAAAGACAAAAATAAGCTGATGGCCCTTTCTGGTAGTACTAAGAGTATCTGTTCGGATGCGTGTACTCTAAAAGGGCTTAAATTGGACAAACCACCAAATTTTAAATTTCATTTTGTACACACTCATATACATTCACACACTATTTGTAAACAATCAAATTCAAAAATGATTTGCTTGAAATTTACATATGAAAACAAATGTGTCTTAAAACAGATGTCATTTGTATAGCAATTTGTGCCCAGTGGAATACTTGTTTTTCCTCCTGCCTTTTAATGTACGTAACTGTGAATGGATAAATCAATGTAACGTCATTGAGTTAAACAGAGCTATGCCTGTTTGTGCCATCTGAGGCCCTTTGTCAAGCTTTAGAAGGAGCTGAGTGATTTCATCGCATCTTGATCCCAAGAATTGACTTGATATCTTTATGAAAACCAACATTTCATATTTACAGGCATCTGTAGCTATAATATGCATGACTTTACTTGGATTGTCCCTTGCCCTCAATCTATTCTAGTTCTTCATGAGAAATAGGGCAAATATTTAGGAAATGCAATGAGTTTTGCCATTCATAATGCCTAGTGAATCTACTTTGTAAACTATTCAGTTTTAGACATTTGACTCATGCAAAAGCAGTTGAGCATTGAAAAAGGGTTAATCTGTCATTGCACTTTGACCTTATAAATATGGAGTATTTATATATTTATCTATCTAAATTTGGACCTTGCCCCCCTGCTAAAAATCACTCAAGACATCTCCCAGAAGTAGTACCTTGCACTCAGGCCTGTACCAGAGTTACAATTAGTGGGGTTTTTTTATAGATAAGAAAGAGTAAGTTCAATTGTTCACATTGAACAGAAAGTATGAAAAGTATGAAAAGGAAGTTTAAAACCTTGGAGTAAGGAAGATATAGATTGGAGACACACTCTGTGCTCCTTGAACACATTCTGTAACTTCTCAGTTCCTTATAGTCCCCCAGTGGATGACAGCTGAAGAAATTGCTTTGGCCAAACAACTAAGGGTATAGATTTGATGCCTTGACAAATAATCTGCAGCCTGTTTGCTTAACAAATGTGTTCAGCTTTCCAAACCCATAATACAACATCAGATCAAAAAGATGACCCACCAGAAACCCCTTTGGCACTGGCAGGATATGCTTATGGGCAAGGAATGTATAGTTTATATAAAACCAAAGCTGGGAGAATCATCTGAATGTCAACTTCAGACAGTTATTCCAGGACATCATGAACAAAAGAGACAATATAATCCTTTAGAGCTAAGGTGAATAGCAAAGGGTGTCTAATCAACACTTGGCCTGTAATGGCTTCTCACCATCATTCCCAGTATCAGTTGCCCTGAGGGTTCCTGCAGTCCAGTGTTTCCACTATATGGCAACTCATCTGCAGTATAGCGAAATGCACAGTATAGGGATCCCACATCCATCTTAAAAGTATTTCAAATATTTCCAATTTCTATTTTTTTCCAAGCAACTAGAGAACAGAAAATTAATGCCAGATATCAAACAGTTCTGCTGCTGTGTGATTGCCATTTTGGATTGCCAGCAAAAAAAAAAAAAAACAGAGGTAGCAAAGGAAGGAAAGGGGCAGAACCATTTAGCAAAAATAATAAGAATAATTATCGTAATCATAATTATTACTAATGCTACTACTTCTAGTGCAGCCTTGGTAATTAAGTACAGAGCTAAATCAGGATTTTAACCTCTGCACTTTTTCTCATCTTGAATTTTAGTAGTGGTGGTATTCATTTCCAAAGTGGAACATTGTAAACCATGCAAATATTATGATCAACAGGTACCAAGACAAATTTGGGGGTATTTTCATGTTAGGCAGTATGGAATATTAAATTAATTTTCTTCAGCTGTGATCCTTAGTAATTTATGAAGCATGTAAACCCTAAAGTAAAGGTTCTATAATATTAAGGACTGAGAACCAAGTAAAATTATAAACAGTATAACTAAGCATAAATGTTTGTATATAATTTTCCTTTAACATAATTTACTTTTTTCTTGAGTGTAGCATAAACTACAGTACAGTTGTGACTTCTTCATTTTTTTTTGTTTGGTTCTGCTATTACCACACCAAATTCTGTGCAAGACGTATAGATCTAAATTTCATTTTAGTAAACTTGTGCAAGAAAACCTCTCAGTGGATAGTACCCAGTATGGGAAAAGTGAGCCAGACATTAAAGAAAATACCTTAGTGTGTGTTTGATCTCTGAGGTTAAAAACCCATGTGAGATATATTGTTCTATTATGTCACTTTAGCTTTTACAATACCATCATTTGTGAAACTAATTATAAAATCTGTGGTGGTGCTGTATAAACAGTATACTGGAAAGATGTCATATTTCTGTGTGTTTTAGCAAAGATTATGTAAGGTGAATTGTTGTTAAAAATCTCAAATTTCTTCATCATTAGACAATGCTGTGTTCTTTTTGTATCTCAGCAATAATGATGATGAAGATCTTACACCGGAGCAAAAAGCAGAGCGTGAGAAAGAAAGAAGAATGGCCAATAATGCCCGCGAGCGCCTCCGGGTCCGTGACATCAATGAGGCTTTCAAGGAGCTGGGCCGGATGGTGCAGCTTCACCTGAAAAGTGACAAGCCCCAGACCAAACTTTTGATCTTACACCAAGCTGTAGCTGTTATCCTCAGCTTAGAGCAACAAGTCAGAGGTCAGTTAGATGCCAGGTTTACCTTACTCACCCTTACATTCATTAAGGTTCATTGTTTCATTGCGGGAGGTGGCTATTGAACAATATTAAGTAAAGCAAATAATCAGTTTACTGGTTTAAATGCACTCATTTGCTAAAGAAGAAAGGAGTATCCACTGAGGGTGTGGGGACTGTTATCATGCCAGTCCACTGAAATTCTGACAAAATCAGAACTGATGTGGGTTGTTTCATTGTTTTGTGCCCTTGCTGTGTACTGGCGTCCTGATACAGTGAAAAGGAATTGTATATGTACTTTCAGAAGATCTGTTTCCCTTTGTGTTTACTTGTTGTTGATAGTAGTTGACCTTCTGTTAATGAATTATAATGGCACATCACCTTCTCCCATATAATCCACCTCTTAGGACCCTGAGGTCCTCTGGGGATGGTTACGCCAACCAGCCAGAACTTGACTGACAACTGTCACACAGAGATTCTTTTCATTGGTTGCCCCAAGATTGTGGAATGACCTGCCGGAAGAGCTCCAAATGCTAAATGAGTTGTCACAATTTAAGACACAACTGAAGACCCTTCTCTTTTGGCAGGCCTACCTAGTCCCAATGACCATCATTCGACTACACAACCAACTGACAGTGTTTTGTGAAAACTAGTTGGCTGTTGTAAATTAATGTGGATGTTTGTTTAGGTTTTATGTTATATAATTTTGTTTGACTACATGTAGTTTAATTTATTGATGTTAGGCTTTAATTTGATGTTAGGTTTTAATGTTATTTTCATATGCAGGGTTTCTCTGGGATTTTATTTCAGTATAGGTGCAGAGGAAAGGGAATGAAGCAGATGCTCCTGGGAGGGAGGGCCCCCCTTTTCTTCTTGCCCCCTCCCCAATTGTTAATCCCCTTCCAAAAGCTTTCAAACCTTTCCCCAGAGAGAGAGAGATAGCCCTTCTTGGCAAGGCTCCCCACGTTGCAAGGAACACCCGGCCGGAAAGGAAAGTCAAGGAGGAAAGAAGGGAGGGCGCCTTTTGGGGATGACATGAAGTCCCACCGGAGATGAGTCAGTCCAGGCAAACCAGGAAGGAAGGGGAAAGGGGAGAAGAGGGAGGACAAAGTGCAGTTGGGAAGGAGGCCCCTTTTTTAGCCCCTAAAAAAAGAGACACGTTTAATATCCCTCCTTATTATCTGATATTTTTGTTTATCCAGCATTCTGCTCACCCGTTTATGTCAGATAAGCGAGACTCCTCTGTATTTGTTTGTTTTATGGAGGCATTGAATGTTTGCTGTTATATGTTGGAATCCGCCCTGAGTCCCCTTGGGGGATTTAGGGCGGATGTGTCTTACAATGATTGTGATTTTATTTTATGCCTTTTAAATTTATTTGTGTGTTTTTGTATTTGATATCACTGTATGCTTGTTTTATATCTGTGAGCCGCCCTGAGTCCCTCTGGGGGGATGGTAGCGGGGTACAAAAATAAAATTATTATTATTATTATTATTATTATTATTATTATTATTATTATTATTATTATGGAAGAATACAAATAAAGTTTTATTATTATTATTATTATTATTATTATTATTATTATTATTTATAGTCAACTTTGAATAATGAGTTTTGGATTTGCATTCTATTGCCGGGTAACACATACAATACAAGAGTTGGGTAACAAATACAATTTATTAGTAGTAGTTGTAGTAGTCAGGCAATTCACTTTTATGGCCATCACATAGTTCAGAATTCTATTCTGACCATAAAATGATAAAAATCTTTCCCAAAATTTGCCTTGTGAGCTGTGCGACCCCCCTTCCAACATGGTCATTTTTTTCTTGTTGGGGAACAAGGGCTAAATAGAGATGTATGCAGCTATTGCTGGATACACAGCAAGCTCACAAAGACATTCTCCTCTCTGAGATCTCCAGAGATGGCTGTCACAGCACAGCCAAACCTAGGACAGTAGCTGGACACATCCCATCACTCCCTCATCTCAGTTTCTGACAACACAGCAAGGACTGTCTTCAAGGACCTGTGCTGCTAATAGGGTGAGGTTTTGAGGTGAGACATTGGGGAACGTAGATACAAAGTCATAGCTATGTGATATCTCTGAGTGCTGGATCTCAAGCTTTATTTTATCTTGCTGTTGAGAATATAGGAAGGTCTAGGGTAGAGTAAGGGCCACACGAGATTCACACTGTCCTAAAGAGCCTAGACCTCTGAAGGTATACATGATTCTCATAGTTTCCAAAGTTATGTAAATACTATAGGAAGGAGAATAAAAATGCAGATTAAAAACACACCAGCCATGTAAATGAAATTGAAGATACAAAAATGCTTGCACTTCAAAACTCTTGAGGCACTGAAAATTACAGGTGAAAACTGGTGAAAACATCACACTGGGATTGTGAATTAATGTTGTTAATGTGTTTTAAATGCCAACCTATTTAAAAGCCTGTTTTTTGTTTGATTCTACAGAAAGGAATCTGAATCCTAAAGCAGCATGTCTGAAAAGAAGAGAAGAAGAGAAAGTATCTTCAGAACCTCCTCCGCTTTCTTTGACAGGACCTCATCCTGGGATGGGAGACACATCTAATCATATGGGGCAGATGTAAAAAAAAAAAGGCATGTGTTGAATTCTACCTAACTATAATAAAATAACATTAGCTTCTCAGGACTAAAGATTTCACCTCCTGTTATATAAGACTTACACAAGAGGATAGCAATACCCCCCACCCCCACCCCCCACCCCCGTAGATCTGGGAGGGCCATATCTCCCCACACACCCCTCCCAGGTTTTTTTTAATTTGAAACCATACTGGAAAAGCCTTTGCACCTCTCCCCTTCCACATGGGAGACAATTTCACCAGATTGGACAATTCAAACTGCTTAGATTAGGCCAGGTGAGGCCTAAGGTAGAAATCACTTCCAGTTTTGGAGATGGAATCGCCTTGGTGTCAAACAGATCAGAAATTATGAAAGGAGGGCTTTATTTTTTTAATTCTAATGGAGGCACATGTACATTGGGCCTGTAGGCCAAGACCACACAATCCCCATCCCTGACATCTATGAAACTATAAATTGTGGTGATCACCCTGGGCCCTCTTGATGTCCCACCATTTGAGGAGAGGGTTATAGAAATGCAGAATGGAGCCTTTTCTATGACTACACTGCGGGTATAGAATTACCTGCCATCCTCATTATTTTGCAGCATACAGAAAAAATGTATTCACCTGACTTCGTTAACTGCCATTCTTGATTTTACTGCTTTGTTTTCATTCTGCTTAGATAGACTTTGCTGGTATTTAATATTTAAAGTAGAAAGATGGTTCAGAATGTTCCTAAGATTTCTAAGGACATATATACATTTATAGCTTCTTAAGAGATATTGGCGAGGGGTGGGCGACAGTAGCCCTTTAGATGTATTGTGGCTGCAATTCCCTATTTACCACCACTAGTTATTGTGGTGGTAGTTTTTATGATTTCACCATTGACTACTTTGTTAGGTTTTCTGAGGGGTGCAGGATCTGCAGGCCCACAGCTATTCACCCCTTGATAAAGTGTAGGTAATTATGAATATGGCCTCATCTGCACTGTCATATAATGCAATATGAAACTACATTATATGGTCAGTATACTCATATAATGCAGTCCAGTGCTTTTATATTAGTCTACACTGACCATATAATGCAGTCTATGAAAGTGCTGAACCCCCACTTATGACAAAATATCTAGTCCATAGATAGTCCAAAATCAGGAAGTATATTTTTCCATGTGGCTTAACATATAACGCACACGAGAAGTACTTTTATGTAAGTAGCTCAGCATCACAATGACATGGACAGTTGTGCATCCTAGAAAAGGTCTTCAGATTGATATATAAACCCATAATCACGGAGTTCTGACATGGGAGTGTGCCACAGTGGTAGGCTCACTACATGTTTGAATTGACATACATTCTGTGCATTTATACAAGACTCAGATCCTATCAGACAATCAGAAAACCAAGGTATTCAAGAAGGGTAGGGGCAGATTGAAATTCCATTATTGATGTGTGGAAGAAGAGACCTTTAAACCATGAAACAGCCTCCTGTTTAGTTGTGGGGTTTTTTGACTGGGGGTGGGACATAGCAGACATAGTAGATAACAGCTTTAGTAAATTATTGGGAAGTGAAACTGTAGGTAAGGGAAATGTCCAAGTCCACCTACCAATGTTGAACTTTAACAGTTAAATCCAACATGGAGTAGATACCCTAAAATAAGGAATTGAGGTTAATTGTAACTAACAGATCCAATTCATTCCACAGCATCTGTTCTAATTAGATCTAATGTTGGATTTGCATACACTCCATCTCCCCACCACTTTGTGAAATTTAGCAAAACCTTTGTTAGTTCCTTCTGCATTCCCTCTAGTTTTAGCATGGTAATCACTTTGATTGTGTTGGTCTTGGACCTGAAGAGATGTAGGTCATATTCGACATGAAAGTTCATGACTTCCATATTTATCAAAATGCCCAATAATAATCTAGGAAGGATTACTGAGAAATAGTTCGGAAGTCATTTTGTATAATAAGAATATTGTATGAAAATGTAATAAAAGTAACCATGTTAGCTCTGTTTGGCTGGCCTAAATGTTTTTCATTTCTTCTGCAGGTCCAAGTTGCCACATTTTCTTCATGTAAAGCAGAGACCACTTCCTTAACAGCTGTATTATCTTAAAACCACATAAACACTTATCCCCTTTTTTGTAATATAATAAGACAAGTCTGAATAGTTATGAATCACAGACGCAAGAGATTTCAGCATTCCCAATTCGAAACAAAACAAAAAAAAAGACAAGAAAAAGAAAAGTGCAACTTGAGGGACACCTCTCTTCAACATATCACTCAGAATGTTTCAAGCAGTACGTTAGGAGCTGTAAATGCACAGCCAAGAGACTGAATGGCAATCTTCTCCACACTGTGGGACAATGCATTTGTGCCTAAACCTCTTTTGGAAAAAAATATAATTAATTTGTAAGTCTGAAAAAAATATTTAATTTAAAAATTGTAAACTTGCAATAATGAAAAGTGTACTTCTGAAGAAAAAAATGAACGTTTTCGTTGGTGTACTAGTCAGCTAGTGTTTATACTTACTGGATATTAAAAAGGGAAGCATTGCTACCCACGTATTTACAAAACCAGCAAACGTCCTAATGAAAACTGAAGTGATGACATTAGCCATTCCTTAGGGTAGGAGGAACAGATGGATCTTATAGACCTATGACATACATACACACACAGACACACACATATATAAATATATATAAATATATATATAAATAAATATATATATATATATTAAAATTAGTGAATATGGTAAGCTTTTGTTCATTTGTTTCAGACTTTTTTGCTCCTGTAAAAAAAAAAAAGTACTGATTAACTTTTTTAAAAAAGATTTTAATGTAAATAAGTTTTTTTGTCCAGTTTCTCTCTCCCTTTCTCCCCATTGGTTCTTTATTGTAACCTGTAGTGCCAACTCTGTTGCTAGAGGGGCAGTTCAGGATGAAACGCTGACCCTGACGTTGTTTTATCATTCATAGATAAAAAGTGAGAGTTGTTTCTTCAGTCTTCTGGGTAGAACACAGGACTTGAAAAGTCACATCACGTGCAGATAAACTGCAAGCAGTGTTGCTGAGACTTAGTCCAAACCGAAATGTGGGGGGAGCGGGGCGGTTTCCAAATCATAAGTGTTGCTCTCATTAGACCCTGTGTCTGGGATTTTTCAGAGGTACAAGGTTAGAATGCTACAATGTTACCACTGTGCCTTCCAATGTTTATATCATCGAAAACATAACATAATTAAAGGTGGCTGTGATTTAACGAACCGGTAAAAGTGTTAACTTAATGTATGTAGCCTAAATACAGTATGCAGCAAGGCATTTCAGAATACATGGTCAGATTTTTGGCAGGGGACGGGGGTTTTCAAATGGAAAAACTGCTAGTTGAATGACAGGTTTTGATTTTTTACTATTTAAAAACCCATTTTTTTCTTCAAACAAGATTACTGAAAGGTAGACCATATGCTGCCTCCTCCTTCATTCATGAAAAAAACTCCGCCAATATCTAGTTGTCATGCAGCATTAGAACAAGCCTTACCCGTTCTAAAGCATTAAGTTGCACTTTCTTGAGGAGGGGGGAGTAGTACAGTATTTCTCTGGCCAGTATGAACCAAGGTTTTTACTTAATATAGTAGGAAGCATAGATCAAATCTAGGGCACAGCTACTCATCCAATAACTAGCTTTGGGCGCAACTGAACTAGTATCCAGAGCAAATCTTCACAAGATTGGTTTTGGTATATAAAACAATTAACACATAGTGCTCCCAATGAAGTCTTTGTCAGCATCCTTTTGTCTCCAATTCCAGCTTCAGTTTTTTTTAATAGTCACACAAACTTGGCATGTATTTTTAAAATGAAATCTCCCTGTTCAAGTAGATTTTCCACCTATCAGCACTGAGTAAACGCCATAAGTCCATTGAAAACGGTCTAGACGTTCCATCTGTTCTCCTGTTTTGCCAGTTACATAGTAATGAAAAAATACATTTGTAAATTTTATGCAACAAAATGGCAAACGTATCATTATTTTGAAATTGTGTATGTAAAAGTTATATTTTTACATGTAGACTCTTGTTATTATGTGTTTTAATACATTGTATCAGTTTTTGTTTTTTTTAAAAAAAATGTGTGGTTGAAACAAATCTCATTTCAATAGTGAGATGTGAGAATCTGATTTTATGTTTCTGAAAAACATAACGAACAAATATAATAGTTTACCATGTGAACCACCCTCTACATATCCATAAACATTTTGATTACCTGTGTGTGTGTGTGTGTTGAAAATTGTAAATATGTTCAGTAGCAGTAAAATTTTAAAATGCTTTTATTTGTTAATAAGTTTCTCAAATGTGGAGGTGGATTGAAACCATTACAATTCAAAGCATAATGAAACAGAGTCCATGTTCAGTTCAAGTTAATACAACAAATGAGTATTTCACTATAAATGCAGTACTTTAAATACATTTTATTTAAACTTACTGGTGTTCTCAATATGGCAAAGGATTCACTTTTAAAGGTCAAGCACATTAATGTTGCTCAGGATTCAGTGTAAAACGAAAATACAAATAGTATTAGGCAGCATTATTAGTTCAAGAGATAAGATTTTGCTTAAAACAGTAGATCAAACCAAACTGCCATCAAGTGATGCTTTTTCTATTGACTTAATTCAAAATTTGTACTACCCAGTTCAGTCTAAGGCTATTAAGTGTTGCCCACACACATAAATTTTAAGAGTGATTTTCTGATAGGAGTCCATCTCAAAAATAGAAGATATAATTGCAGTTAGAAATGCAAAACAAGATAAAATACAGGTAATAAACACAAATCAAAATAACCACAATGCTTTTTTGTTTTTACTGGAATTAATTACCTAACTAGATGAACTGATGTCATTCTGTAAACATGCTCAAACAAGGTCTCTCATAATCCATAATAAAAGGATGGATTTTTATTACCATTATTTCAGTCTGTGCTTCTGGGTAGAGCAAGTGTTGAAACTGGTTATGTACACAGAACCAGGAGATGGTTGGCTATGTCTCAAATAATGAACTGGTCGGTGTGGTTTCCTGTTCCATAATGGAATGTAAGCTTGAAAATGACCAGTCACCCTGTTTTTGGTTGGTATTTGTATTTTCGACATCATCCAGATCCCAAGAACTCCTTAGCCTCTGCTACTGCTGTGATCATTGTCAAACAGGTTCAGGGTTAGCTGTCCCTTGTTAGTAGACCTGGTGGTGGCTTGACTGTAAAGAACAGGGAAGGCCAAGTGCATATGGTTTCAAAGGATAAAAACTATTCTATGGAATACTACCAGACGTTTAGCGAGTGATCCACCTCCACATTCAAGTAATTTATGAATATGCCGCTTAGGGAAATCTGTTCATCTAGAACTTTTTTTCTTTTTTGACATTTGTCTTATGTGTAGCTGCAAGGAACACTAATGTTTATACAACTGTCAATTCAACCAGTGATGCAACTTGTACCGATGCAGTCTTCCGATTCGTTTTGTTTGTTAATTTCCTTTGGAGGGACAGTGGTGGGTGGGAATGGGGAGGAGGGTTGGAACGGGGAGGAATTTGCAGGTTTCATCTTTCTATCTGATAGGCAACATGCAATCTGTGCCGAAAAGCAAACAATACAGTACATTGCCAGGAATGGAAGCGAATTCATCAAGGGAGAAAAAAAGCACAAATATATTAAACTTAGTCCACTGACTGACTCGAGGAAGGGGGAAATGATATTCTAAAGATGGAATGTGATGAAATTCCAACACAATGGGGCACCAAGACATTTTTTGGCTTCTTGTTTTCTTTTACGTTCTTTTTTTAAATGACATATTCTTTCTCATGGGACTTGAAGTTGATTCACCTTTGTGCAGTGCTGGTTTGACCATACTCATTTCAAGTATTATAGACTTATGTAATGGTGAAAATATATGAACTGTGGCCTTTTTCATTCTTGTTACTTGTGATGCAACTAAGTGAAGATAAGAGAAAAAAAGCAGAGATTTACCATGTATCAGTGCCTGGCTTTTTGTTACAAAGCTTCGTTTGTCTAGTGACCTTTTTGCTATAAAATAGACTGTAGTACACCCTAGTAGGATAAAAGAAAACCCTAAATTTAAAAATAAAAAAATATATTTGGCTTATTTTTCACAGGAGCAATCCTTTTATACCATGAATATTGCAAGGGGAAGGGAGGGGGGAAATGGTCGGATTCTGAATATTTCTTCTTTGTAGATTTTTGGAATCATTCTGAGTAAAGTTTGTTACTTTATTTTACTATTTAAAAGATGTTATTTTACCATGTGTTACTGAGATAAAAATTGTATGGTAGCTACTTCTTTTTCTTTCTTTCTTTTTTAGTTGTAGGTCGCAGTGGGGACATTTTTTGCGACTGTACACATAGCTGCAGCAGTTGAAAAGAAAAAGAAAAGAAAAAAATGAAAAAAAGGGAAAAATTACAAAAGGGACAAAAAGAAAAAAGATTAAAAAACAGTTACACTTTGTTTTCAATGTGTGGCTGAGTGCCTCAATTTTTTCATGTTTTTGGTGTATTTCTGATTTGTAGAAGTGTCCAAACAGGTTGTGTGCTGGAATTCCTTCAAGAAGAAAAACACAGCTTGCTGTAGGCCATTACCTGTTTCCCATCTGTAGTTATTCGATGCCGTCATGTACATGACCGTTCTGTAGCAATAAATGTGCCATTTTTATAAACTGTTTCTGACACTTTTATTTCATTTCATTTTACATTGTCCATTTCTATAGGTGTCAGAGGAAGTACTGCTTTTGACCGACCTAATAGGTGGCGTTGTCATCACAGACACAACCTCAAATACAATGGGTTTAAAGATGCCTTTGGTGCCACATTCCAGATGATGTGTAAAACGGAATTTCTGATCTTCTGAGTTCTCAGAACCTAAAGAGTTCTTCTAGAGGTCTCTTCACACTCTTCACTTGTGTAGCTGATAAGACTCTGCTCTGGACATAACTACTAGGAGCATGTGTCCTTTGCTTCTGGACCTAAATCATTATGTAATATGGCTATGCATTGTAATATAGTTGTTAAAAATCTGGCCCAAAGCTGACCTTGCATTTCAATTGGTGGGAAAACCTGTTTGTACATTTGAACTTATTTGTAAGTTATTTCATATATCTTTGAAGGTGCTATTCCCTTGTAAAATTGTTTTCATGATCATCGGTATATAACTCTTCTGTAAATAATATAGCACCTATACTTCACTTGAAAACTGTTGTCTACATATGAAAAAATATGATGCACCTATGGACAATGGGCAAATGTCAAGCAGGTGCTAACATGTATGCAAAAATGGAATAAAATTAATTATGTGAAGAACTACCCCACTGTTTAAAACTAAGATACAGTCTATCAAAATGGAAACGAAAGACTCAAAGAAATGTAAACTGTCATAGCACAAGTGGTGATGAACATCTCCAGAAGGTTTCATGCAATAATAATAATATTATTTTTACATTTCTAGGCTAAATGATCTCTGCCCTACTATTGCAGTGTGGTCTGTACAAAACAGAAATCATCCTTATCCCCACCCACTCCTACAATCAAACATTTGTTGATGTTGTAAACAATAAATGCTATCTGGTTATATTAATGCCTTGTTATAGCAATGGGAAAGGAAATAATAAATTCTGGTTCATCAATGCAGAAGGTTTTCACATATCTGTTAATCTTTGCACATTTTAAAAAGCAAAGCTAACATTGAAAAGTATGTATCTCATAAGACACATGACACATTTGTGACTACCAATTATTGTGGGAAGATGGCAATTACTTTTGCACAAATGTTACAAAATAAATCATAACACCGAGAATTTGAACATTGTAATATTATAGTTGTGCAGATAATCCACCTACCATGTGATGGCTTCAGTTCACCTGAATTTATAGTTTACCAATACAATATAGTAGAGTAGCAGTATGTTCAAGTCTGATGTTTTGGTCCTTTGAATCCCAGGAAGAAAAATATCCCTCTTGAGTTTGTCTGTTGTAATCTAACTGAGGAGCAGTGGCATGAGATAAAGAAAAAAAGATATAGGAGAAGGTTGGATCTCAGATCAAAACCTTTGAAAGTTAAAAACCAAAATTGAGAGTGCACAAGGAAAAGAAACGGAGCAAAGAGAAGGTTAAATGTCCAAAAATTACAGAAATACCCTCCTTGGTTTCTGGCCTACAGTAGGGCTGCACCAACATTTCAACCCAGCAGCCTCACATATGCATGTGCACACATGCAAATGTACACACAGTCATCAAACAATGTAATGTCACATTATCAAGCACACAAAGCTCTATTCAGACCTAAAAGGGGGAGGGAAAGGAGTGGAATAATGTATTTCACTGTGTAACTGTCACACTTTTGATTCCTTTTTTTGGCCGAGGTGCGACTATTACGAAGTGAAAAAAAATCATGCCTCCTTTCAGGTACAGTGCTTCACTTGCCTGCCTGTTCACTCCCCTTTTAGCCACAGGGCTTCACTTGGCTAAATCCAAAAGCGCTAAAGCTTCATTCACCCACTTCTCTTTCAGCTATGGCACTTCACTCAGCTGAGTCTCAAAGCACTGGGTTGAAGAGAGTGTTGCTCTCTTCAAAGCATTGTCTATTCAACCCAATGTCTCCACCAATGTCTCAACCAAATACACTACTAGTGCTGCTGCCTAGTAGCTTTTTGCCACATTTAATCTTACTCCTCAGCAAAAGCCTATCTGGCACAGGAGACCCTAGGAATGTGTAATCCCACTGTCATAGAAAGATCATGCGTTTGGTGGGCTCTTACCAATATTTCACACTTTTTCCATATTCCAGATGATCAATCCAAATTCTGAGAAAGGGGAGGTGCACAATGACATAGGTGAGGGCCATGTCCAGGCCACAGTTTGTTTATCCCAGGAATATAAATATGATTTTTCCTTTGGGTCTGAAAGGTCCTAGATTCACATCTAAATTCATATATGACTGACTCCAATTATGGACTAAATCTCACATAGATTCCACATAGGTTGCTGTTGTACAGGTAGATACATAGTTAATAAGTGTCTCAGAAATCAGATGTGTAATACTTATAAAAAATAAATAGGTTCCAGATTGTTAAGCACCATGTCAAATTTGCCCAAGGGTTCTGTTTCTCTCTGTTGATGGAACGAATTGAAACATTAGAAAGTCTTCAAGATCAAGTTTTATTCAGGGTTGGGATGTTAGTGGTGCATGTAACAACAAAGATTCATATCCTAAACATGTCAACAGACAAACAAGGGCTTAAGGTCATGGAGGAAGGATAGGTCTATCAATGCATAGTAGTCATGATGCTCCAGGATAATACAAATTCCAGATTCTGGGAGAGCTACAACATCAGAGGCTACTTTACGTCACACACTCATTCACTATGTGCTGGCTTTCAAAAAGCAGGGGAAAGGATTCTAGTCTGGATGAACTTCAGACCCTTTAGGACTATTCTTTTGTTTTGAAGGTGAGAAAGACTTGACCTCATAATGCTGGTGTAAAACAACCACTTCAATTTTTTCTTACTGAGTTTCAATTTGATTTTTTGAAATTACAAGGCAGGTCACAAACTGCTGTGTTTTCCTCCCTTAAACAGATAATGCTTCATTTCCACTGTTCACCAAGCATATCAAACAGAACATGGGTTTTCCTGCTCCTTCCCTATTCCGCCATGCTTCATAGAGAATTAGGGGGTGCTGGGAAATGAAATGGGCTAAATAATAGGATGCAGTACCGGTTCTGCATCAGCCTGCTGTACCAGAAATGTCTCATTAGAGTACATGGGAATACCACTCAGTTGATTCTTGATTGACAAGGGAACAGGTCCCTGTCAATTGTAGAATAATTTTACTCTGTTTTTTAACTTCTAAGTAAGGTCAGAAGCACAAAAGGAAACATTACAATTGTCATATGCCACATCCAGGACTTGATTGATGGTCCTGCAGGTATATCAAAAAGATGAAGAGAAAATGCATGCTTTCCCACGAGATCATAGATGCATTGCCACAAAAGAGATTTAAGAAGCAGATTGCTTGGAGAAAGAATTGTTGTTAATTTATTTTTCATTCCTGATGAACACTACAATCAGTGATTTAGCTGGAGGGAAAAACCAGAGCAAATGGGATCTTTGACTATGAGCTGAGTTCGGGTTGATGGTTTGCTTTTGTTTCCTAAGCTCTTAAAAAAAGGGCTATATTGTAATCTGGTGTTAATCAGATTGTTGTCAGATGTCCTTGTACAAACCAATGTAGGCTACAAAGTCTTACGACAAAATTGGAAGATTTCTAGAAATCCCTGTAACATTTCTGTAAGTGATTTGGCTGAGAAACTCGGCCATTGAACATCTACTTTATTGGTGGATATTAAAGCCCGTTTCCTTCCCAACAACGTAAATATGAGTTTTCCTCTCCATTTCATACAGACCAAGCTTGGTTCTTAAGCCTCTCATCAGACAGAGGAAAAACAGGACTTTACACAAATTGGTCACATCAGGGTTTCTCTGTGTGTGTTTAAGGCTCACTTTTCCCCTTTTTTGCTGATGGGTTGTTTTTGTGTTTTGCCTTGTTAATCACTGAGAGCTGCCATCGCGGCAGAAATGCTAAGCACCTTTTCTGGATCATTAGAGGGAAATGATTTATCAGCTCGAGTCGGCCAAACTAAGAAATATCGCTATTTGCTAGGAAATCTCCATCATTCTGAGCTAAATTAAATCTGTCCATTCTTCACCTAGCACATGCTGTGACTGAATTGTACTATTTTGTACTTAGTTTGCAAGGACTATGGATCAGGGACTGAGACCCTTTGTATGTGTACACACACACATATTCACTCAGCCAATGCTAAAACCAGTGTGATTTTGTACCTGTCTTTTCACTGCAAAAACATATCACCCTCTACCTTCTCTTTGTACTTTAGGCAGGAAAAAAGTAGGGAAATAATGTGAATTTATTTATTTATTTATTTATTTGCCCCATTTATACCCCACCTTTCCCACCCCGAAGGGGACTCAAGGCGGTTACACATAACACAAATGCAAGTTGATTTCCAGCATACTTCGTGGTTATAAAAAGCAGCCCAGGGGGGCAAAAACATGGCAAAAATTGATTCCATGTCCATGTTTATTTTTTTTTCATTTTCTAAATAAAACATGGGAATGAGTTTCCCAACTCTTGGCAGTTGCCCACCTCCTATCGTACATGGCACAAATGCATCCCTTCTCATCTATGCCCCACTTGCCCACCTCATATGTAGGAGGCAGAGAAGTTCTCACTCTTTAGATCAGTGATTCTCAACCATTTTTCCTCTGGACATTTTGAACTTCAATGCTCAGAATTCCTGGTCAGTGCCTATCCTGATCAGGGGATCAAAGTACAAAACATTTGGAAAACTAGAGGTTAAGAACCATTGCTGTAGATGAGGCCTGCACAACCAGGTATTTGGTACTTCAACTCCCAGAAGCCCTAGCCAGCTTGTCCAATGGTCAGGAATTCTAGGAGCTGAAGTCCAAAACACCTGGAGGACTGCGAGTTATGCAGACTGACTATAAATGTTGGGGTCAGTTCTATTTTTAATCCTGATTAAAATAAGACCACCATTTAATCAAGTGAATTGATCAATGAGTCTACCTCAGTTGGGATTGATGAACAGAATTCCAGCTCCTATCACCCAGCAAAAGGCCAGCAGTTGAGGATGATGGAAGCTACAAAAAACAATACCTTTACAAACATGGGTTCCCCACTATGAATCTAATTCAGCAGCCAGTTTTCCATTGAAGTCAACCAATTACTTCTGGAATGGCCACAAGTAAGGCATGAAGGCAACAGTCCTGGTCTAGTTGCATCCTGTTCCTGAACACATAGATTTGACATAGCTTCCATAACAATCTTATTTAGATGAAAACAATGCATATATCCAGTGTGTTATAGTGTGATATTAGAGTATTGAACTATGACTCCAGAGACCCCACTCAACTATGGATATCCACTGGGTGACCTTTGGTTAGTTACACACTCTCAACCCCCAAAAATCCTGTGATAGGGTCACCTTAGGGTTGGCATAATTTGAAAACAACTTGAAGGCATGCAGTTATAACAATATGTCCTCATTCTTGAATTTTGCCCCTTTGGGATTTGTCATACTGCAGTTATTCTTCTTCCCTCTTTGATTAAGTTCTGAGTGAACTGTTTAAATGTAATGGCTTCTTTTTAAATATGTTTCTCAAAGTTATTGTGAACCATTCTAAGCTAAGAAAAAGACTTAATTTAAAAGCAGTAGACATATAAAATTAAATAAGAAAACCAATACTGCATGGCCAGCTGCTTCATTTCCTCTTTTTTGCTCATTTAGGACATTTTGCATGCTAAATTGGCTCCTACTAAGAAACAGAACAAAATTGATTCTCTTCCCCCACCTCATCTAACTTAAAGAAGCAGAAAAAATTCAGGGAGGGGGAAGAGATTAAAGGTGATCCTGTGTCTCCACAGACAACCTAGCCAGTGTTTTATATTGTCAGAAAGATAACAGTGGCACACAGGCTAGAGCAAAAAAAACAAAACAAAACCCAAACTTTGATACAGATGTGTCTGAGTGTACTGGGATACTTATTGAAATGCACTAAATAACTTGTAAGCCTGAGATTCAAAGACGACTAAAGAGGATTAAATAATCTGAAATAGGCCAGAACTACTTTGTTGCTGTTGTTTTAACTTCGTTAAAAGGAAAATCCATTTGGAGGATGCCTGATGAAAACTCTCTGTCCTGCATAAATGGAAATAAGATGCTGGCAAATGACTTTTTTTAGAGAGAGGAGAAAAGAGAATTGTTATTATTTTTTCGAAGAAAAGAAAATACCTCAAACCAAAGATGTACTTTAAAATAAAACTTGGAAAATTGTTAGGACTTGCAATAGCCTGCGTACTTGCAATCTAGGGCATGCTAGCCAAAGAGAAAAGCTTAACAGATTGACTAATCCATTCGTTTGTTTGTTTATTTATTTATTTTGCAAATGTGATCCTCCTACCACATCTCTCCCCCCACCCCCCAGTCACAGCCAGAAAGCTGGTGATTTGATGTAGTGAAGTTCAGAACGGTGAGGCTATGGCTAGAATTCAAAATGGACAAGCTGGAAATAATGGTCACTTTGGGTTTTAAGGGGGGAAATGTAGAGCCACTGTGTGTGCATTTGTGTGCTGTGGTTGTACAGTCTCAAAGGTCACTGTGCATAGGTGTCACTCCGTAGTGCAGCAGGTGTGAACCGTATGACACCATTAGGAAGCATGATACCAAAATGCCTGTCTATAATATTTTTGAAGTGTTTAGATATAACAAAATTTTGATACAGTGTTCCCTCACTTATCGTGGGGGTTAGGTTCCAGGACCACACGCAATAAGTGAAAATCCGCAAAGTAGGAACACTATATTTATTTTAATTTTAGTAGTAATACACTATTTTAAGTCTTTATCAACCAATCATGTGTTGATAAATCGCCTCCTTCTCCTCCTGTTGCCGCTTGGACTCCTTTTCTCTCCTTTTGGCTTTTCCTTCCTCCCATCCTTAGGCTGTAAATTGTAATTTTTATGATTTATAATATTCTCTTAGAGTTTATTGAAAAACCGTGAAACAGCGAATCCGCGAAAAGTGAACCGCAAAGTAGTGAGGGAACACTGTATAACCTTAAAATGTATAAGCCCAGCTTACATGTACTGTTTTAATATTCCTAAAAGGGTACAACTGTATGCTGATTTACTTTTTGAACCTTCCAGTGTGCATGTGAACTATCATTATCACCCAGTTACAATGACCATTTGAATCAGGTAGTTTCATTTGCACATGCACTGTTGTTTTCAGTGTTGCTGGGGTATGTGTGTGTGTGTGTGTGTGTGTGTGTGTGTGTGCTGATTTTGTCACATTTCTAGTTTTTTGATCTACAGTATTATGATCTGGTCTGATACAGGAAGAGGTCCATTATGAGTTACTGCAGAAACGTATGCTACACCGTGGGGACGTTAGAATTCCACCACCATTGCATGGTTTTTCTTTTCTTTCATATTCTTAACTTTTATCCAGTGGCATATTATTCTGTACTGGTACACACAAGAGCTGCCTGTCTGTAACAGTTATCTATAGTACAATAAATAGATCACTAAGTTTAACAGGTTGAGGCATTCTACACAGATTAAAGCAGTTAAAACAAATTTCTTGGTTCAAATGGAAGTAAGTTCTTGTTTGCTTAATATTCCCCGTTTCTATTTGTGATGACTTACAAGAGCATAGTCATCTTCTCTAGGGTGCTTTCCTTGGTTGGTCCCATTGAAAAGAACAGGCAATGTACAAAAGGGCTTCTGTATTTCTGCATACATCCTATTCCTATTCACGTCACCTGAATCAGCATACAAGAACCTTACAATAGAGTGTACCCTCAACTTTCTAACTGCCCTGAAGGAATTGAATATAGTTAACAAGAAGGGGAGTTCTCTTGTCAGCCAAGTCCTGTAGAACTCAAAGACTTTGTTCTAAGACATTGTTAGGAAAGACCACAGGATTTATGGATTTGCTTTCCCCAAGGCACACACGCACACACACACACACAGTTGGTCCTATTGTAAGGCAACCGGAATCTGAAACTTTCTGACACTCTACTGCCAATCACTCAGAAGCCTTTTAGTTGGTCCCAATCTACCTTCTGCCCACATAAAGGGTATACCAACAGAAAGGGTATACAGACAAAGCTCTCTGACCATAAGGCAATTCTGCTTATCTCACTTAATACGCTTTCAAAAATAATCTCCAGTTTTGCTAATACAATAACACTGTCATGGTTCAGTAATACCAGCATCCAGTAAGACTATGAATGGTCTGTAAACCTTCAATATGCTTCCCATTTGTACAAAACCCAGACTTTGGTACTCTCATAGAATTATAATTAAAATTGTCCAAACTTGTGTAGGAAAAACCCAATATAAACTGATTTTAAACCAGTTCAGCATTTGCTGATTCTTGAGAGGATGAAGAAGTTGCTGAATGAGGAGCAGTTGAAAGAGCTGGGCATATTCATATTTGGTGAAGAGAAGACTGGAGATTTTGCATTCAGTAGGGGGTTGGACCTAATGGCCTATGACAGTGGTTTTCAACCTGGGGTCCCCATATGTTTTTGGCCTTAAATTCCCAGAAATCCTAACAGCTGGGATTTCTGGGAGTTATAGGCCAAAAACATCTGGCCCCCTCAGGTTGAGAACCAATGGCCTATGAGGCCCAACTCTAGAATCTAAGATTCTATAATTCTTGCTCTAATCTATACAGAAACTCTCGGTTAACCAGATGGCCTTTATTTCTAAAATATTGATATTGCTGCAAATTTATTATCTAACATAAGTTATACAGAGCCAGGGAAACTTATTCTTTGGACAGCAAAGCTATTGGTTATAGTCCAAAAAAAAACTTTTGATGTTCATTAAGCTTAGAATTGCACATCATTGTTTTACCCATGGAGACAAAGCAATATATGAAAATTTTGCTACCAGTGGAGCAGTGAGTTTATTGCAGGCTTTAGTGAAAATGTCAAGGAAGATGTCTGAGAATCTGGACCTATTTTGGAGACAGTGCTCATCTGCTTGGATAGTTCCAATAAGGTTCAGAAGAAATCCAAAGTGAATCCATTGCCCACTAAAATGGAATCTATACTGAACTCTATGTGTGTGTGTGTGCATAATATTTATTTTGTGGATCTTTTGTAAAAGGATTGACTCTTAATTGCCCATTCAAATCAGAATAATCCCATGCACAACCATATATTGTTGAGAAAATGTATGCCCAACATGGTTGTTGTATGTTTTCCTGGCTATATGGCCATGTTCCAGAAGTATTTTCTCCTAATGTTTTGCCCACATCTATGGCAGGCATCCTCAGAGGTTGTGAGGTCCAACATTTTTCAGGGACTGCAGAAAAGCTCAGAAGGAATAGGGAAACTACTGTATGTATGTACAGAGGGCCCTTGGTATCCCCTAGGATCTGGTTCCAGGATCTCCTTTAGATGCCAAAATCTAGTCCCATTATATACAATGGTATTGCCGTTGGTTTGCTTTTGAGATTTTTTAAAAAATGTTCTCAAGCCATGGGTGGTTGGATCCATGGATACAATATCCATAGATATGGAGGCCAAACTGAATGTATGTCACATCATCATCCATGCTAATCAGTGGATTTTAACTTGTGTTTTAACTGTGTGCTTTGTATGTCTTTTAATAGTGTTTTTTCTCTTGTTTTAATTATGTTGTATCCCACTTCGAGCTGCAGGGAGAGGCAGGGAATAAATTCATCATCATCATCATGAAACTGTCCTGGTGCTTTGACTCTTTGAGTCCTTCTTCCAGGACAGGACTGGAAATGGGCTAAAAGGGAAACCAATTGCTTCCAGGAGGATGGAGCCAATGAGAAACAGATGAAGGGAATGGCAATAGGAAAGACTCTTTCTGAGCTGTGGTGCTTATTATGTCCAAGGAGTCAGCAAGGGAAGCAAAGGGAGGCATGTATGCTCTACCTTTCCATCTCCTCCTCCTACCACAGGCACAATGCTGCTGCGGCTGCAGGAGAGAGGCTTGCCAGCTCTTGGCATCTGGGTTCTGCAGCTGTCAAGTAAACCCCATGAGTAACCACAGCAGTTGGACGGAAACTAGAAGCAGATAAAGCCTGAGCAGCAGCAAGGGGATGGACGGGATCACACACGACACCATAATCAACAGAAATGGGAAAGTGCCAAGTAAGAATTTAAATGGCTGGGTATGCTGATGGGGCTATGTGGCTGCGGGGAGGGAGGAGGGGGCTATTTTTAAACAGTTTTATGAAACTCAGACAAATAAATAAACCACACTAAGAGCAGAGCCAGGCAGCTCTTCCCTCCCTAATTTTAAATGGAAATCATCTTTCCATTTATATTTACTTCTGTATTTCCACACATCTTCCTCATACAGGTATGTAAGGATGCAAAGACAACTCACATCTCCCTTCCCAAATCCTCAATGAGAAAATGTGTGTTGCCACATTAAGGTAGAAAATATTTGGGGATATCTTGGGGGAAATGGTCAGCCGCTGTCAGTTTTGTTTTATATCTTGAGAGAGTTCTTGCAAAAAAAAAACCCTTTTTTTGCATATTTCCGCTGCACAAGTGCACTTTTCTACGTCAAAGGTGGTTTTGTATAAGAAGTAAAATATTAGCTAAACACATATTCCAAATTAATCAGGCTTAAAAAAAGTAAGTCAAAGGAAAAATTGATAACAAATAGTGGTCTTCCATAACAAAACAAACAAAAAAAAGATGGATTGGGATTCAAAGGACAGAAGATCATGATTATGCTAGTGAAATTAGGTTATGGCCTGTGATTGTGTGTTCCAATAAAAAAGAGCCCTCTAGTAACACAGTTGCATCAGCAGAAAATAGAAAGATTTCCAGATTTCTATTTTCCAGAAGCACCAGTATTCATTTGTGTATTTTTATTGGATCTCCCTGGATCAATGCTCCCAACACACTTACTGAAAACCTGAAGAATGGAGACATGCTCCAATATGGTTGCCAGAATGGAAACTGGAGAGGGTTCTTGTGTCGTTAATGGTTATAAGCAAGAGGGAATCTCAGCAGGTGTTGCCTGTGACCTGCTGAAATTCCCTCTTCTATGCAATCATTGCAAGTACAGGTTTCACTCTATTTGTCATGATCAAGAGTATGTCCAGACTGGCTCCATTGCTGCGGGGGAGGGGGGGCTGATCTCCAGCAGAAGAGGACTCTTCCCAATATTTTCAGCACACTTGGGAAGGGCTAATCAGCCTTTGGAACAAGGCCATAGGCTCCAATGATTTTTAAGTTGAGGCTGGATGAGATGAGCTTCAGCTGAGACCTCCAAAAAGAGACACCTCTGGGAAATAGCTCTGGAGAGCAGACTTTGTATCTTTGTCCTGTACCTTGGTTCTGCTGCCTATTGCTGCAATTTTTGATCTATAACCTTGAATTCTTGTACTCTTGCTTTGGATCCTGTTTGTATCCCTGAATGCCTGGTTTTGACTTCTGGACTGTGACAACTGACTTCTCTGGCAGAGTTCTCTGATGTGATGAGGAATTGCAACAGGGATCTTGCTTCAAAGATTGTTGGAGGAAGAGAGGATGGAATCATCAGTATGTTGTTGCCCAATAAAACTGAAATTGTAGAGTGGATTTTGACCAGAAGATGCTATTTTATTAAGTATACTTAACTAAGTAGCTTGTCTACAAGCTCAACTAAAATTCCTCCCCAAACCACTGGTTCCAGGTCCTGGTTAAAAATAAGATCTCGTGACTAAATTCCACCCTGCATGAAGTGCAGGCAATGAAGGATAAAAAGGGAAGTCAAAAGTTTGGTGGGTTATTAGACATTCTCCAGATGTTGAACTCAGAAGTTCCAACCAGCTTACCCAGTGGAGATACATTATGGAAGTGCCATTGACCACACTTTGCTTGCTTTCATCCAAGTCCTGTTTTTACCTTGTCAATCAGGTTGAAGGGGGTTATTGAAGACCATCATGAGTTTTCCTCGGTGGGGAAAGAGTTTGAAAGCCCTCCACCCCACCTGGCTAGAATTCGCCCACACCTGGAATGCCCTTCACAGCTACCTGGCTTCAATTGGAAATGCATTACATGGTGAGACAACATATGCTAGTGATAAGCGCTGGGTAGAAATGCGGCATTTATTGGCCAGGTTTCCCATTACCCTTTGATGTTCCTCATCCTGGTTATTTCAACATTGGGAAAGTTGGATAAGAATGATTAAATTTGAATGTTAATTATTTCAAATAATTATGGCAAAATAATGGAATAATAATGAGAAAAGTGTGTAGCTCACGGCATGCATGGCAGCTGGAGAATGTGTCTGTGGTTAAGTCGGTTGCGCCTCCCAGGAGGATGTTATGAAAGGGCCACAGAGGTCAAAGGGTGTTGTTGCTTATTTTTGCTTTGGCAAATGTGAATCAGATGGACTTGTTTGAGGAAGAGGCAGTCTTCAAAGCAGTTCATGGGATCCAAGTAAAGGAGGGAGGAGAGGAGAAAAAAATAACCCAGATAGGGAAGCCAGTAAAGTAAATCTGCAGCATTAGAATAGGCATGAGCAACTTAACAGTGGCTGTGAGGAGGGGGGAAGCCAAATTTATCTGGATAATAGGGTCTTCTTTACACCTTTCCTATGTCTTTTCTTGCATTGCATTTCATGCTACCTTTGGATATCTCCATCCACTTACAGTCAAGACTTCCCTTTATCACGCTGCGGCTTTACCACAGACAGCTCCGTTCTTCTGGCACAATCTGAATTCTGGGAAATGTAGTTTAGGGTGGGGCTTTTTGAATACTCTGATACAGAGGTCCTTGTTTTCTCAAACTACATTTCCCAGAATTGTGCTCGCACCAGAAGAACATGTTACAGCCCCAGTGTGATAAGGCTATAGCAGTGGTTCCCAACCTTTGGGCCTCCAGGTGTTTTGGACTTCAACTCCCAGAAATCCCAGCCATCTCACCAGCTGTTAGGAATTGTGGGAGCTAAGTCCAAAACACCTGGAGGCCCAAAGGTTGGGAACCACTGGGCTATTGTCAAATGATGTTACATGGAAAGGATAACATATGGAGAGGCAGGACAAACAAGAACAGAGTTTAAAAGTCTGTTGTTAATTGCTGTATGGTGATCTTATGAATGAAAGACTTCAAAGCCAACTTGTTATCAAGAATTATCTTGGGTCTTGAAGATTCAGATTGTGACTTCCCAGATTTGGTCTATCCACCTGTATTTCTTTAAAGGGAGGGAAATAATAATACCAATTATCTTGACATGATGGGAAACAAGAAGCGGGGTGGCAAGTGGAGGAAAAACCGGCAGATAGATCCTGCAAATCCTGTAATATGCAGTTTCTTGTCCAAATCACTAAAAAACTTACAGTTCCTACCATCACGGTAGGGAATTATATTTCTTAACATGCCCAGAATCTCACACGCCTGGAGTACATTTGAGAGCAAAGGATGTTCTTATTTTTGTTTTAAAAAATAGATCACAGAATTCACAATGTCAGCCCACAAGCACTAACAGTTGAAGATTTTGGAAAAAATCATGACTAAGCTATGAACCTGAGCATGATCCCACCTAGTGACTGCTGCTGATTTTCCAACATAACTCATCACCAGCCCCCTTCCCCTCTTTTTCTCCCAGATCCCCATCTGACAGTAAAGCTGGCACCTCCTAGTATAAACGGTTTCCTTTTAATGTTCCCTTTTGAGCAGGTGCTTTCTGTTATGGGTTTGGTCTCCACACTGACAGCACCAACTTTGGTAGGACTGTAGGCACAACATATTATTGCACTTCCAAATGACTTTCATTCATGGAGAGGCCACCTGTCAAGTCAGATCACCTATTTGCCATACACAATGTCATGTTTTATTCTATGTATGAAAACATTTGTACCCTATCCTTTCCATCATGAGATTCCATGGCAGCAAATAGATAAAACAACATAAACAATTTAAACAATTCCAAATTAAGATCAATATGTAAATGAAACAAGATACAACATATCAAGCAGTTCAAACAAGATTTAAAGGGCTAAAAAGGATTTTCTAAACTATGCACATGCTCAAAAGTAAAGGAGGTTTCAAAGGCTTTAATAAAATAGCCACATTTTGGCCTGGCACTGAACAAAAATGTTGCCACAAGTCAGGTTTCCAAAGGGAGGGTCTTGCACAAGTAGAGAAGCCCTCTCCATTGTCCTCCCCTGTTGCACTGTCCACACTAGGATATGCTCCAACACTTCACAGCCAAGGAATATCAGGGTGAAATAAAGATGGCAATGGTTATTAAAAGGAGGAAGAACAAAGAAGAGAATCTGAAGCCATTTTCTTGATTCTAAGGAGACAGGCAAGATTTGGCCTCCATATCTCCCCTTCTCCTGATTAGTCAATTAATTACAAACTTATTTTGTATTTTGAACTCAGTTTTCAGAAGTTAGAATAGATGAAAACAAAGGGAGAAAGAGAAACTGGGACATTTCAAAAGCAGTTGGGAAAGGTGGGAACTTGAAAGTCAGGATTGTCCTTGACAAATAAGCTAGACAGTATGCATGGGCAAGGAACCTCCATCAGATCTCCTCCCTTGGGCAGTGATATATGGAAAGGTGTGCTGTAGTTAAAGCAGCGGTGGGAGCTGTGTGGATCTCAAGATGTTACTGAACTGCAGCACCCAGCATCCATAATCACTATGCTGGCTAGAACTGCTGGGAACTGCAGTACAATGATACCTGGAGAGCTGCACCGTCACCACCCCAGAGCTAAAAAATGAGGTCACACATGGTGACCAATTCTCAAGAACACAGAGAATTAGTGATGGTCAGTATAGAGTTCTGAGAATAAACAGCCTTACCTAACACTTTAGTTTCCTGTATATTTGGATTTATAAAACAGGAAACATATAGAAGTCAGCACATTTATTTAATGTGAGAAATCAAGGAAGAAGCACTAGTTCTGAAAACCAATGTTCTTTCTGTGTGTGTCTCTGTGTGTTTATGCAGCATACTGGATACAGAAGAGGAGGAGGGGAAGACTCAGGGAGGAAAATCCTTCAATGAAATGTGGATGAAAGCCAAGAGAGGACAAAAATATCCTGGCGGATTAAAGTCTCTCTAGCCACACTTAGATGGAAAGATTATGTGAAATTCCTGAATAATGTGGAATAAAAGGGACCCAAAGATCATTAACGATAATCAGAGATTAACATACACCAAATGCAAGACGGCTGAGGCGGTGTTATCTGCGATCAATTGAACTTATTTTAGCAGCAAAATAAGACAGATTTGCAGCATAATAATGACAATAATACAGATAAATAAGATAACTCTTAAATCTTTAAAGCAATATTTTAAAGTATTTGTAAGACCTTGGTAATATATCTGCAAAGGGATGCCTCTCTGTAGTATTATAGACTGAATGCCCCAGATGTAAGAGGAATATTAGTCGGGTGGAAGGAGATTCGGCATCAGTGTAATGACTTCAAAGAATTTTTGTCTCCCATCATTTCACCTCTTAAGGAGATGTCAGCCGTTTTTTCCCCTTTTAGAAACACAGGTCAATTGCAACCTTTCCTCTTGTGGTTGCAGGGGTTTTCTGTTCTGGAAATAGCCAGATCACAGTATACCAACAGATGGATTGAGGGGGGAAACACACATCTGTGCATACGGAATTGGAAGAAGCTAAACTCTTTAGAAAACAATAGAACCTTAGAGACATCTGTTGTGGAATCTCAAGAAGAAAGGGGTGCATTACTTGCAAATCCATAGCATGGGTAATGCCAAAGACCCTCTTGCACATTCCACTTTAATGGGTACCTACAAACACTGCATACCTAACAAAAAACAACACATTATGTAAAGTCTGAATGGAATAATTTATTACAATCAACAGATCAGACAATATGAAGTCTGTATTTCTAAAAATGGACTTATCACTTCAAGTTGTTTTTTGACTTATAGTAACCCTAAAATGAAACTTCCATGGGATTTTTTCTGGGGCTTTGAGTGTGAACCTTAGTCAAGATCATCCAGTGGTTTCCAAGCCCAAATCCTGATCTTCAAAGTCATAGTCAAATGCTTGAACTACCACACAATGCTGGCTTTCTGAACTTAACACTAGCTTTACTTATTTGAAAAGAGGAGGCACAAAAGGGGGAGATCCAGAATGTGCTAGAGGTTAACTTTTTTCTACCAATCCCTCACTTTCCAAAATGGTGCTAAAATGCTATCTGCTGCAAACAGTAACTTTAGGAATGAACTTTATATTTTGGTGTAGGGCGGGGTTAGGAGATAATTGGGAAATGGCTGAAGGAAATGGTTCAAATAACCCAGTTGTATTCTCATTTGTGGAGGAGGACAGTGCTATGTAATTAAGGTGTATATGAAACATAAATGAATTGTAGACTTGGGTCCCTTCTTCAAGACACCTTATGCAAATATTCCAAAATCTGAAACACTGAGGTACCCAAGCATTTCAGATTAAAGATACACAACCTGTTCTGCGGATATCTAAATCAAGATTCACATGTTTAAAGTTAAAAGTCACCCTTCCGCTCAACATGAGTGCTGAGTTCTGAAATCTATGCTCTATGTAGGCCAGGCTACTAAATGTCATGAAATGTCACTTTAGCAACAGTTTCATACACATTATGCAAATATATTAAAATTATAGACCATGTTAAAGTTCAACATTTTTCTTGCTAAAAATGTCCCTTTTTGGCCCATACGTGGTACAGGATGTGTATGGGGAACATTCATTAGGAGTCTCCAGAAGGCCTCCTCCATGAACAGATTCAAGCATTGATACATCTTGTTTGTCTTTGTTCGTTAGGCTGCAACACCAAATTATAGCTCAGGGGTAAGGCCCATGGATCACATGCAAAACCAGGACATCTCCTAATCCATTCATTCTTCCATGTTTTAAAAGAACAGATTAATTATATTTGTCATATATATATATATATATATATATATATATATACACACACACACACACACACACACACACACACACACACACACACACTATATTACCTCCAACTCATCCCACCCAAAACCCCTCAATATTGGAAATGTTAATTCACAACTGAAGATGATGTGATCTGACTTCTGGTATGCTAGTATGACCCACAAGGAATGTAGCAAAAATATCTGGCCTTTTCCAAGTGCATTCTCCTCTTCTACTATAAGTATATATCCTCCTCCTCACCATTGTCTTTAACAGCAGCAACATCATTCATTCAACAAACTTGGAAAATACAAACATATCTAAGCTATTATCTTATACAATGCATGCATTTGTGCAGAAAAGTCATAAAATGGGCTAGAAATACAAGGCAAGCCATCTCCAAAGCTGAACAAATGACAGGTGACAGGATAGGTTGTGTTAACAAGTCAGCATGCATTGCCCCGCCACTCTTTTCCCCATCATATGGGGAAAAGGGGAGGAAAGTCTGGGTAGCTCTTTCAGAACTATCCAAACTATACTTTCCTCCCCATAGTGGTGGAGGAAGAGCCTTTTGGCACTTCAACCCACTTTGGTAAGAATGTGCATGAGGCCTGCCATGCATCATGTGATGGCACTTGGTAGGCCCCGTCTTTGCCATGCAACAAAGCAGAAAAATGGGGCAAAAATGTCACATGTGAAGAGGTGGTAAGACAATTGTTTCCAGAAGAACTGGACAGTTACAGCTCAGTTGTCCCGTGACAAAAGAAGACTTGGACCTGAATGAGATGGAAAATATCTAGTCATTAAAAAAAATCCCAGCAAAACAGATGTGGAAGAGAGACGTTGATTGCTTGAAAAGTGTATTCCAAGGAAATTAGAAACTGGAGTGGGTTAAAATTTTCCTCCTCTGGCATCTGTGTGCAGGCTGGAAGAAACTGCATATGTTTTAAGAAAGAAATGTGTTACGCCTTGAAATCCAGCCACCCAAAGATTGCAGTTAAACTTTGAACAGTTCAGTGAGCCCCTTCAGAAAAAAAAGAGCTGGTGTTGATTTCAGCCTAGTATTCGGAAATTGCACAGGTGCGAATTCTTTGCACAGTCTCAGGAAATGAAAGAAGAGGGACAACGACAGTGAGCCTTGATGATTGGCCATTTACTTGGAAATTTACACAGCAGAATTTGCAGAAACTCAATTGGGATCCTTATGGAAACGAGAGCAGAAAATAGTCCATGGGTTTCAAAAGGACTCTTCCGAAGTGGAAAGGACATCCCAAATGGTTTATGGCGTTCCCAGAGAAAAAAGGTCCTTGCAATCAGCAGCTCAGAATACTGGATCACTCTTATTTTCATGTTTCATATATGTCAGAAACCGTGATGAGACAAACTTGTACTGACAAGGGTATCCATATTCTGGGATTTAACGACGTTTGTGCATAAAGGAGCAGAAATCCTGCAGAAAATCCTGCTTTTTGTGTAGAAAATGCTACTTCTGTTTTAATGTGTGAGCTTTGTATACAAAAGGTCCCTAACTAAAGCATTTCTGGCACAGGAAACAATGGTTTCTTATACAGGAAATGCTGTTTTCTGTGCAAAAATATAAAAAATGAATTTTGCACAAAGAAAATTCCACACTGCAAAGGATTTTGAGGACACTCTCACAACGGGGAGGCAAATTCCTCATTCATTGGAGAACAAAATTAGTGAAAAATGACAGCCCCAGTTATAAGATCAAATGCAGACAGGAAAGTAGGCCAGTTGACTGACCCAAAACTATGACAGGGTTGCTTTTTTGTGTGTGGATCATAACTCCCAGAATATGCAAACCTAGTCATAGGCAGCATATGCAACAGCAGACCAGATACTAATCGTGCTGACTTGAGGATTCTGAGACTTGTAGGACTTTATCACATAATGCCATACACATGCTATTGCTGGTCTACCACTTCCCCATTCACTACTGACAGGAAAAACTGTCAATAGCTGCAAGTCATGCCATATTCCCATCACTTATCTGGTGTGACAGTAGGGCCATTCTGCATTTGTGCTGGCATGCTGGCACCAAAGTGACATCAGGAGGTTGGATTATCCTTCTCTCTCTCTGTACTCTCTCTCCCCCTTGCTATTCCAAGACTGTTCTAATGAATATTTAGGGTATGAGTGGGGGAGCAGGGTGGGGTGGGGGTAACCATACCCGCAATTGCAAAATTGCTTCAAAGATTATTTAAAAATTAATAATCTTCCTGATTATCCTTACAAAGTATGGAATACAAATAAATTACAGATAGATTGGCTACAGCAAACTTGGCTCTGGTTTTACAGAGAAGGGAGTGTGACTTCTGTAGCAAAAACATTCCAAAATGTTGCATGGCTTCAATAGTCTGCAAATGCCTCCTAAGCCATAAGCCACATATTATCATTCTAAATATTCTTTTGGTAGAAAGCTGGAAGAATGAGCTTAGTTAGACCTTTCCCCCTCTAACCCCAGATCACTTAGATCAGTATGCAAACAGATTAAAGAGAAATGAGATGGAGGACGGGCGTCATAAGAACAGTACACAAACCTGTTCAGGACTGGGGGAGTCTGATTTCTTCAATCCCCTTGTCCATGTCAGCCAGAATAAAATTTGGTCCCAAAACTACATCTGAATCTTGAGCAGTTAAAAAAAAATCCCCTCCCTGGATCCACAAACCCGAATATCCTTAAAACCTATGGGAAATAACACTGGATTACTTTGGCAGCCATTATGTGGTTTGACTGAAAGCAGAGATGCTCCGAGCTGTGAAGGCTGGAACTGGGACAGCGCTTCCCACCAAGTTGAGCTCTGCTATTCCAATCAAATTTTGCTTCTAATTGAATATGACCCATCAGCCTGCAAAGGTCGACAGATATGCCATTCACAAGACAGCTTTTCCCCCTTATTCTTACATGTAAGCACATATACACACATACTAGACATTTCTGTACTTTCTCCCAGACTGGACACATAGTTTCAGCTCCTTAGCATCTAGTGATTCCAAGGCAGGGGGACACCCACTGGCCCCAATCCAACAAACAAGGAAAACCTATTTGCACTCCAAATTAATTTGGTGTATTTTATATACTGACAAAGATGTCCACAAAGTTCTTCCACGTGTATTGTATTCATATCCAGCCGAACTAGTCATCATCGTGAGGTCAAACTCAGGCACCTCCTCCCCATTCCCAAATCTAATTCTTGAGCCTTCAGTAGTTTGCTGTAATGCTTTTAATGATCATTTTATGGCTAAAATCTCTCGGATAAGAACTGATTTAAATGTCAATGTGATATCAGTAGCTGACAATGGGGTGTTCAGCGACTCTGTGATTAGGATTACACTGAATCAGTTCCAGTTGCTGAGTATCCCCAGATGTGGACAAGCTGCTAGGAGTAAAGAAGACAATGTGTCAACTTGATCCCTATTCTTTGTGGCTGGTCATTTAGAAAGGAGATTGTGTTAGATCTCAACAACAATGAATCATGAATGTATCTCTCAGGGAGGGATGGTTTCCAACTTGCTTAAAAGAAGTTATTATTATAATTACAAGTACTACCCAAGGGTTATGAAACACAATTAATAGCCACAATCCTACATCTGCACAGGGTAAATATCTGCTGAAGGAGTTATGGTTACATGAACATTATACAACTTTGTGCAACATATGTTCAGAAATCAACTCTGTAGTAGTCTTGGGCCTGGTAACCGTTTCAGCTGTTTAATTCATATTTTTCATATTTTTTTTCATTCGGATGGCACAAAACGGTACACTCCCGCCGGTGCAAAAATATCAGTGAAACAAAAGGAAAGTGGGAATGATAACTGTTTGGTCACCTGATTTCTTGGTGCTCATCTGCAGGCCCTGGCAGGGCCTCCAGGGCCTGTAGCTGAGTGGCGAGTGCCTTGGAAAGTGTGTGTGTGTGACATACAGGCCCAAAACACTACTGCCTGCCAAGGATCCCATTGTGGGTCTGCCCCCAGCTCAAATGAAGAGACCTCAGCAATGGTGCAAGGTAGGTGTTGTAATTTTTGTGAAGGGTAATTTATATATAAAAAAATCAAATACATAAGAAGCTTAGAACAATCTAAGGCCCAAATCCAAAAGATTGTCCCAGCCAGACTAGACCCATTAAATCAACTGCTGAACAGAAAGTTATCAGTTACATACTAGGAGTGTGCAATTCGGCAAAAAAAAAAAAAAAAAAAAAAAAGCTGTTTTTCAGTCCCGTTTTCAGTTAACCCCTATTCCGTTTGCCAGGAAATTGCTGAAGTGGAGGGGGAGGGTGTTTTTTTTTTTTGTTTTTTTACTTTGGGAAAGATTTGGCTCATTGGCTACAATGGGGAAAATTTAGAGGTTCATTTCTCAGTCATTTTTAGGTCTATCTGCATGCAACCTAGCTTGGTTATAGACCACATTTACAACTGTAGGCCTGCAAAGGTTCATAACAATTCACCAATCTAATTATTTTTTGGAATTATTTTAAGTTTTTACCGTAACATTTTTAAAAATATGGCAAACCGCTAGAGAGGGTTCTGGGGATTGTAGTTGCTGGTTGTGTCCATTCCCAACCAATCAGAGCATAGACACAACAAGGCCTTTTATTGGCTGAGAAACAGAGATAGAGCAAACTTCAACTCTCCGGGAAGAGCTAAGTGGCTCGTCAATGCCCACCCCATGCAAGTGCTGCTGGGAAAGCAAGTACCCAGCAGGGCCCTCTCTGGAGAAGGAGCCTAGGGAAGTTTTCCAGAAGAAATTGATGCTGCCACTGGGGGAAGAAAGAAGAGGAGCCCCCTGCAGCAGGCCTCAGGCTCAGGTAGTGCAGTTAACCCCATCATCCCCAGTAGCCAAAATATTCAGCCTCTCTTGATTTGTTTCAACTGGCCACCCATTCTGTTTCCAGGGATTTTGCAACCAAATCACTGAATTTTTCTGAATCAGTTTCAGTCCAAACAAATATTTGCATAGCCCTATTACATACATAAATGGCCCCATTTTAATAAATATTAGGCAGAAAAAATGCACAAATAGATATAGGATGGAGGACCTGGCTTGACAACAGTACATACAAAAAGGATTTAGGAGACTTAACAGACCAGAAGCTGTTTGACAATGGACCACACTACTCCTTCTTTGGACCGATTTAAACAGAGGCTGGATGGCTATGTCTTGGGAGTGCTTTGACTGTGTATTATTGAATGACAAGGAATTGGACTGGATGGCCTTTGGAGTCTCTTCCAACTCTACAATCCAATGATTCTATGATTCTCCATGTTAATTGGTTCTGCCCAGGCCTGCTTGATGTGAGAACAGCAACTTTAGCTAAGCTTTTATGTCTTCATTGCAAACCAGGAAATATATCCTGTGGAAGTGTATGTTTGAGTGACAACCTGTGTGCACCTATAGTTATTGCTTAACTCATAAGTTTATTTTTAATGCATAATATCATGAGGCCCACTTCCTATGGCATCATCAGGGCTGCCCTAAGTCTTTTTTGGCAGAGAAATCTCAGCACCTGGAAACCTTACTGACAATAAGACATCTTTTTAAAAATATATTTGTTGCCTTAGGAGATCTATGAGGACATGACCCAACTGTATGCTCTTCATGTAGCCCAGAGCATATGGTTGTTCTGCTTAATTACAGAATATTTCATTCTCTTGTGAAATGTACTGGTAAAGCAGCCTGGGGTAAATCAAAGCTTGTATGTATCCATGTTTTAATTTGGGTTTAGGTACTAACTGACTCCAGATTGTCAGACATTATCTACGGATGTGGAGGATTTCAGTTTATGACTATTTATTTGTAAGTTGTAACCACTGTAAATAAACCAATGAATGGAGACTAAATTACATGGAGAAAATAGCTCGAGGAAAGCCATGGGAAGCTTGGGTGGATTATGTTGAAGATGGGAAGCAGGTGGGCCTTGATTTAGATAAGCAAAAAAGGAAGATACAGGCACACTACTTTTCCATTCTGTTCTGTTGTTCCCAAACCTTAAAGGGGCTTCCCTGGGGAAACATGGGCAATTGTTAGAAAAGTTTCTGGCTTATTCTTGAACTCTTCTACCTGCACGTTCTGTGGCTTTGACTTGACATTGGAACCTGGCTTCTCTATGGGTTGCCATGAATGACATAACCCCTTCTACTCCTGTGGTTTCCAGAGCATCTTGGAGTTATGGGATTGCTGGTGTGAGGCAGGTTTTTCATGATGCAAGACTCTTAAGAATTTCCCTTCTTATTGATGAAACAATGGAAAGACCAATTGCCTAAATCAGAACTCTTACACCATGCAAAACTTTCCACAGTTCAGATCCTGAGGCTAAAAACCCAGTCTAGACAAACAGCTCATTGTGTGGTAAACTGGAATCTGCCAATTCAGACCAGAGCATGTCTTGAATGTTTTTCTCAGAGGGGAAAAATTGCTTACATCAGAAAATCAGCATATCAGAGAAAAAGCTGGACTAGGATGTGTCTCCATGATCTAAGCTGCTTTGAATTTCCTTTGTGGAGAGAAAACTGAAATTGTATTTATTTATTTACAACATTTATACCCCGCCCTTCTCAGTCGAGGGGACTCAGGGCGGCTTACAAAAATTGGCAAAATTTAATGCCCAAAATGCAATCATAAAAAACCCAATATAAACAAATCCATTAATAACATTGTTAAAACACATTATAAAAACCTTAATAAATAATAATAATAATAATAATAATAATAATAATAATAATAATAATAATAATAATAATAATAGTTTTCAGTGTGCAAGACAGTGTTTTGCATATGTATGTAGTCCATCACATCAGATTTTCCTTTCCCACCTCCGCATGTCTGGCTCTTTCAAGTGTATTTATGTCTGGTTATTGCGGTTTTCCAAATGTGTATGCCTTTATGCAAAGCCAACATGGTGTGATGGTTGCAATGAGTGTTGGACTAGGACACTGATGGACCACGTTCAAATCCCTGTTTGGCTATGGAAATCCATTGGACAATCATGAGCAATCACACTCTCTCAGCTTTAGAAAAAGGCAAAGACAAACCCACTCTGAGCAAATCTTACCAAGAAAAAACTGTGATGAGTTTGAGAGTCTTATGCACCTTTCCGAGTAAACCTAAGTATCTCCAATTTCCCCAATAGGATCCTCCATTTTCCTCTAAAGTTCTTGTCAAAATGGTGTCAGGAAGTGATAGCATATCATGTCCTGCTGCCATATAAAGAGGGACTGCAGTTGAAAAAGAGATGTGCTAGGCTTTTGGCATCCACTGGAATTTGGTTCTAGGACCCCATAGATACCAAAATCCATGGATGCCCCATGATATACAATGGCATAGTAAAATTGTATCCCTTATATAAAATGGATCTGTTTAATGATGGGAGGCTACAGAATGGTATGCCTACATACGCTTCTGACATGTGGCAAAATCAATTTTTGTTTTTTGATTGTTCCTGAATATTTTTGAGCAGAACCCATGGATACAGAGGGCCAACTGTACTTGGAGATAGTTAGAGGATTCTGGAATCCTTTGGTGAGTGGGGGTAATTTCACATGTTGTTTTGCTTTTGGGGGTGCTTGTGCATGATTTGTAGGCAAAAAGGGGAGACTGGGCAAGCTGCACTATGCCCATCCCACTTGAAGATATGTTTTAGCAGGTCTCACCTGGAACACAGTGTCCAGTTCTGGGCCCCACAATTCAGGACAAGCTTAGAAGGTAAACCAAAATAGTCAAAGGTCTGGAAGCCAAGCGCTATGAGAAGTGGCATACCTTAGAGAAAAAGAAAAGGTTAAGAGGAGACACGATAGCCATGTTTAAAAAAATTGAAATGATATCATATTGAAGATTGAGCAAGCTTGTTTTCTGCTGCTCTAGAGAATTCATCACATTGAAGGGAGTGGGAATCACCATGCATTGTGGCAAATCCAATGGGGCTTGGCATGGGTATGGGGAACCCATTGCCTCACACCTTGCCCTGCACCTCATTCCATGGGGGAAGCATTGAAGCACAGCTACCCCCACCCCCAATTCTTTCCTATGCAACACAAGAAGCCTCCTGTGTTGCCAGCACTGCTTCCCTGCCGGAAGTAGATCAATATTGTGTAATGGGAGCCAGTGGGCTCCATGCCTCAAGTGAAGTCAAAGTGTCATAAGACAGATAATTTGGTCCATCTGGTGAGGTCGTAGGACACAGAACAATGGAGTCAAACTATAGGAAAGGTGATTCCATCTAAATATTACAAAGACTCTCCTGGTAGTTTAAAGAGTTATTATGCATGTCTGTGCATGTGGTGTCATCTCCTCCTTTGGAGGGTTTTAAACAGAGAATGGATGGTTTTCTGTTGGGAATTCTTTGATTGTATGTTCCTGTATGGCGGGGGGTTGAGCTGGATGACCCTTGTGGTCTATGATTGTATAATTCTAGGTACGTTTTTCACATATTATTCCATTTTTCCTTCCAATATAGCCAGTGTATTTACATTGGTATATGCTCTGATAGGATTCCAACTGTAACCATTAGCCTTCTCAGAGCAACCAGTCTTATCTCATGATCATAAGCATGTATTTCATTTCCAGAAATGTGGTGTTGTTTGGAAACAGTGGGTGCACTCCTCTTAAGCAATGTCTGCTTCATTTCCCATGGCATGTGTGTTCTTGTCTTGTCATATAATCTTTACATTGCCCTTGATCTTCACTTGTGGGTATTACCAGGGTCTGCCCTGTGTTGTAAAGTTGCCTGCTTTCAAAGATTGCTCCATGATCAGCCACATGAAAGACAAGGCAGAGGTTTCCCGTCTCCTGGAGCCAGCTGGAGTTCTGCCAACGGAGTTGCTGAGTTCAACATCATGGTTTCTGCTGCAGAAATTATACTCTTGGGGTCTCAGCCTAGGTCTGCCCCAGTCACCCCAAATGTCTGCACCTTTGCATTTTGATAGCATTAGAGAAAGAAAGTGGTGGAAATGGGGGAGGTTCTTGATATGGGGCATCCCTCCTAGACTTCTTTTGATAGCAGCAGTTTTTTTTCTCTCTTTGAACTGTGTGTGAATCATAGGATCATGTTACAGTGCATTGTTCTCAGTTGTGCACCTCCTAAAGGCAGCACAGTTTCCTGTCCTGATGCATTAGGAAGATTTCTTCTAGGAAATTGTATTGGTATTGGAGGCAGTTTAAGGCCACAGTCCTCAAAGCACTGTTTTTTAAACTGTGGATTACAACCCCAAATGCTCAAAGTTGGGGTCATGAAAAAATGGCCACAGTAAAGGGTTTCTGAACTCCACCTAGGCATTTACACACTTTTTTTTAGCAACAACATGCAGTGTTTATAGTGGACTCTGCAGAAATGCTTCAGCTGTGCTCCACACAAAGGAAAACTGGCCTGTTAAGCAAGCCTTGCAAATGTTGATTTTATCATTAATGTTTT
This sequence comes from Anolis carolinensis, assembly GCF_035594765.1. Lineage (NCBI taxonomy): Eukaryota > Metazoa > Chordata > Lepidosauria > Squamata > Anolidae > Anolis > Anolis carolinensis. The sequence continues at coordinate 308,656,320 of NC_085842.1, forward strand.
ACTTTTATACCTATTTCATATGCCTACATACCTGGGGTTGCATAAAGAATTGTCAAGTAGGCAGGAAAAAGTTTAAGAAGCCCTGGTCTTAAGTTCTCTGTGCCGGAGATAAGGTACCCTGTTTCCCCCAAAATAAGACAGGGTTTTATATTAATTTTTGCTCCAAAAGATGTGTTAGGACTTGTTTTCAGGGGCGGTTTTATTTTTATTTTTCCAAATTGATTTTTTAAATGAACTATATCTAGGGATTTTTTTGAAATAGGGTTTATATTTCAAGCATCCTCAGAAATGCTGAAAAATCATGATAGATCTTATTTTCAGGGTAGGTCTTATTTTGGGGAAAACAGTATATATCTTTGTAATTGTTGAGTCTTGGTCCCTTAGTTATTACCTGAAAGTTAGAAACAAGTCCTCCATAGGCATAACATGTATGAGCATCAGGTGTTCATTTATGAGATACTTGCTTCATTTTTCTTGCAAACAAACTAATCAAATGGGTACTAGGCAGTGCTACTATTAGGTGGATGGGCCATTGGTTAAGCAACTGAACCAAAAGAGCGATCACCAATGGTTCCTCTTCATCCTGGAAAGAAGTGACTAGTGGAGTGTCGCAGAGTCTGGTCCTGGGCCCAGTACTGTTCAACATCTTTACTTACAACCTCATCAAATGTGCTGCCAGAATCACCATGGATCGTGATGGTTCCAGCGGTGCTTGTTGGAAAAGTTCATCTTTGGACTATAAAACCCAGAATCCCTCAACCAGCCTTGTTGTGGTCCCCCAAAGTAATTTATTTCAAAGTTTATCAAATGCTATATCCACACTGTGGAATTATAGCACTTTGACCCCACTTTAATTGCCATGGTTTAATGATATGAAAGTCTGGGAGTTTATAGTTGCTCCAAAGTTATTCCACCCTCCTTGAATGTTAATTGATTGAGGCTGCACCCATACTGTAGAATGAATGGAGTTTGACCCCACTTTAACTGCCATGGCTCAATGCTATGGAATCCTGGGAGTTGTAGTTCTGCAAAGTCTTCCGCTTTCTCTGCCAAAGAGTGCTTGTGCCTCTCTAAGCTATAACTCCAAGGATTTAATAGCACTGAGTCATGGCAAGTGGGGTCAAACTCTATTCATTCTACAGGGTAGATGCACTCTTTTTGAGAGATTAACCTTTCTTCGTCAGAGCTCTGGCATCACAACAAATCACAAATATCAGGATTTCATGGATGTTGCCATGGCAGTTAAAGTGACATCAAACTGCTATAATTCTGCAGTATGGATGATCTCTCAGTTTTACTGCTCGATTTTGTTCACTAACAGAATATGAAATTTTCAGAATTCTTAAATTAAGTATAATAGGAACAGTTGTGGATAGCTTGTTTGATTGGTTAAAGAGTATGATCTTGGCACCTAGATGTTTTTAAAGGACGGCAACAACAATAACAACAACAACACCAAGTTGAACTGAACTGTCATGGTCAAACAGTGACATCTGGCAAGTCTAATCCAGGTGTTGTGGTCACAGTTAATTAAGTTTTAGACTGGTGAGTGCAAACACACGAACGGACCTTGCTGCAGAGACTCATTTGCAAATTACATCCACAGCTCAGGCTCTTTTCTGATTAATTCTTATAGGGGTGAAGATAATAGGAAAAGTAGGAGAGAAAGCCCAGGATGAGTTTTTGCAAATTTCTAATACAAATTCATATATACTCATGTATAAGTCACCCACATTTATAAGTCGAAGACAGGGTTTGAGGCCAAAATTGTTATTTTCGATATGACCCATGGAAAAGTAGATGGTCATTCCAAGGAGAGAGGAAAGCACCAATGTCGACTCAAGGGGCCAACGCCTCTGTATCCCAATCTAGGCATTCAAAAGGTCCAGAGGCACCACTATGATTGAGAGAGCAGAAGAATTGGTCTTCTACTGAGTTATTCCCAGATGGATTAAGCTCTTGCCTCCTGAGAGAAAGAGGTGGTTTCATTTTAGTAAAGAGTTAAGGTACAGTATGCACACTGACCCTTGGATGCGTCCACCCAGTTTTTTTTTTTAGTTGATTTTTTGACAAGAAATTCTAAACTTCTCCATGAGTTTATAGGGTAGTTGGAGAAATTAGGAAAGACAAATGGCAGAGCTGCCTGCCTTGGCACAGGAGAGAAAGCTGGGAAAGGGCAATTTCTCCCTTCTTGCATTTGGTTGACAGTGGACACATCTACTCTGACTACTGACTACACTGCCAGAGAGGGAAGCAATTTCACTGTGCAAATGATCATATGTGAATTCCTAGAACTGGTTTGAGGTCTGGCCTTGAACCACATTAGTCATTTACACACTGTGCTGCCTTCAAACTGGATTAAGTAGTCAATGTAGGTATGCCCAGTGTCCTTATTTGTGCCCATTGCCTACCTCTTTGAGGTGGACCCCAAAAATAGCAACTGGCAGTTTCCATAAACAGAGAGCTGGTACATCTCTTCTGGGTTTTGGTCCAAACTTTAAAAGAGCTGTCCAGGGGTGTATCTACACTGTAGAATGAATGCAATTTAACACAACTTTATCTGCAATGAACTTCTGGGATTTGCAGTTGGTGAGGCACCAGTACTTTTTGACAGACAAGGCTAAAGAACTTGTGAAACTACAATCTCATAGCATTGAATCATGGTAGTTAAAGTGTGTCAAACTGTATTAATTGTATAGTGTAGATGCGACCTTAAACAGGTCTCTTAAACTAAAACGCTAAGAATCTGAATCTATTTAGGAGATGGAATGTGCCATCTTGGGTAGCTTCTATGAAGTTTGGGCTAAAATTCACATGACTGTCTGTAACAGGTGGAAATAATGAGTTTTTCTTTCAAACCATCTAATGAATCATGGGAACAGACTAATGTTTTTAAAAAGTATGTTTCCAAGCTCTGTTCTTTACTCTCCATAATAATGTTTGCTTGTGAAATAAGGGCTGATGACACAGAGAAACCATGCCCTTTCCAGATTGGGGTGGTTGCATTTCAAAACATCATAATGTGCAACTTGTTCTCATTTAGCCCTCACGATTCATAATTTCTTAACTGTGATCGTCATCAACTTTTAAGAAACAAGAGGAGCAGTTCCTCCTTGCTCCCATGGCTGCTTTGCCAAGGTAGTGTTAAATTAAAATGTTATAAAGCAATTCAGATGCATTAGTGCCATACCCTTAATTTTATTGGTAACATGCTCTTCTGCCTTTGATCATGTGTGCTTGTTTGAAACACGCCGTAAATCACAGCATGCTAATTTGGGCTCATTATAATTAAATTCTTCCATTCACATTTCTCTTGAAAGAATCATGGGGAACAGAAATAATAATAAAACAATCTATCAGTGCCAGGCTCATGTGACTGGTTTCATTTTCATTGCAAAATGGGGCGTAATCATTTTTCGTCTCAGAGATTGACATGACCTTGGGCATGAGGTGGGTATGAAGAAGGAAAATACGTTTTGAAAAGGAACTGCTCTTGGATCCTGTGTGATCCAAGCAACAAAAAAACCCTAGTTTTTTCCAGTTTCCACTAAGATGTGTAGGTTTATCCCAGTACTGTCTCTCTTATTACAATTATTAAATGAAGTCTGTTTTTTCCCCATCCTCTTTTTGATTTAATATGAATTTGGTTATAGTGTGATGGTTGTTTTTAAGAACTTTTCCCATTTAATGATGACATAGTGGGAAAGAATGAGTGAGAGAGAGACTGTAAAATAAAATGTAAGACTTTAGTTGTGGGTTTCAAAAAGCCATGAGTCAGGGGAGGTTCGTGTTAGCACAGGATATGGAAGAGCATTGCACGGCAAAAAAAAAAAGGCCATCTGTTTTTCAACTGGTATGGATGGGGATTGGAGTGTTGCCCCACTATCTCTGCCACACATGCTCCTCCCTTAGTACAGAAATTGTGGTTTCAATCTAGAGTTAGTCATACTTAAATCAGACCCATTGAAATCAATGACATTTGAATTAATATATATTTTTACATTCCAAAAATGCATCTAAGTATGACTAAGGGTTAAATTTCAAAATACATGTAGCATAAAGTCAGTGTTGTGTAGTGGTTTGAGTATTGGAGTATGATTCTAAAGACCATGGTTTGAATCCCCACTCAGTCATGGAAACCCACTGGGTGATCTTGGGCAAATAGCTTTCTCTCAGCCTCAGAGGAAGGCAAAGGCAACACCTCTCAGAACAAATGTTGCCAAGAAAACACTGTTCTAGGGCTGTCGTAAGTTGGAAATGACGTGAAGGCGCATAACATCAGCATGTGGTCCAATATCTTCAATTATTTTATATGATATATATTATATTTAGATGTCATTTAATGATGGAGCTCCAGAGTGCATCTATACAATAGAATTAATGCACTTTAACATAACTTTAATTCAATGCTTTTGATTCATGGGAGTTGTAGTTTTACAAGATCTTCAACCTCGTCTGCTAATGCTTTGAACCATGTCAGTTACCTTGGTGCTCAACTGCATTAATTCTACAGTATAGATGCACCCACAATTTATGAAAGTTTATGCTACATACTTTTTTCAGTTAGTTTCATAGGTTCCAAAAGATCCCTTTGATCCAAACTAATGTGGCTAAGGCTTTACATTTTATATATTAAGGTGACTATGCACAGACCTAATCCAGACTGAGACCATTGATTGTTGATAGAGAGAGTGGATTGAAATCTTTCCCACCATCTGTTTTTTTTAATCCCAAAACTGAACCCCAATGGAGGCAACAAGAGAGGTCAATACACACAACCATGTTAGAGAAGTAACTTTGAAATAAGAAACAGATTGTGTTGGTTTTAACCTCTTCTGCCCATACATTCTGGTTCCAATTAGCATCTGATCCATTGGGCCCTGAGCTTTAGTACAACAAGGATAGGGAATTTTCCACTGAACACAACATATTTAGCATTGCATGGGGTTAAGGCCTACATCTGGAAGCAGCCCTCCATCTTGGGATCCAAAAGGTGCAGTATGTGATTGCATTAGTATCCTGCCTGTGATAAAGGTGTAAAGAATATTCCAGATTTCCTCATCTTCAGCTAGAAAGGGTGACTGGACACATCAATGTAAACCACTGAGAGAGAGGGAGGGAGGGGGAGAGGAGGTGGTAGCACCTTTGATACTGAAAAACTCTATAGCATAAGATTTTCATATGGCTCATACCCTAATGTCGATCATAAGTCTCTCATGCATGTCCAGACAATGCCCAGGGACTTCCAGTCCACAATGCAGGGACAAACAAGTTGACTCAGTTTTACCCTGTGTTAAAGGTTCGTGAAATGCTCTGGAGTTTTAATAAAAACCAGGGGCATCCCTGCATTCCAGGGTTAGTATGAACATCTCTGATTTGAGCTGGTATACAGTCTACATGGCCCGGCACCATCATTCTCTTTTCTCTGGGACCTATGGTGTGGGGAAAAGGAAAAGAATTGGGGCCACATCATCACTGTTGCCAAAGGAGTTGGCCAAATGGCTCCAAAGACCCCCCCCCCTTCTCCTTAGTTGTTGTGTCTTTACTGGTGTCAGCAAAGACACCTGTGATGGCCCAGAGCTCTCTGGAACTCAATGGTTAGTTTCTGCAACAACAGAAGCAACAGGCCAAGTAAGGGTGACTTCTCAGACTTGATTATCTGGACTCTGCTCCTGCTGCTGCTACCACTGTTTAGAGCTGGAGCATTCAAACGGTTCCACAGATCCAGTGCCTGTCCAGATTATGGTGTAAGTGTAGATGAGCTCATTGACTCAGGATGCATCTACACCAGGCATGGGCAAACTTCGGACTGCCAGGTGTTTTGAACTTCAACTCACAGAAATCCCAGCCAGCTTACTGGCTGTTAGGAATTGTGGGGTTGAAGTCTAAAACACCCGGAGGGCTGAAGTTTGTCCATGCCTGATTTACAGTGTAAAATGTAAGTTTGACACTACTTTAATTGCCATGGCTCAGTGCAATTGAATCATGGGATTTTTAGTTCAGAGAGGCACCAACACTATTTGGCAGAAAAGGTTAAAGATCTTGTAAAATTACAATGCCCATGATTCCATAGCATTAAGCCAAGGTGATTAAAGTAGGTTAAACTGTATTCACTCTACAGTGTAGATGCCCCTTTGGTTTACTTTAAGACTTTTGAAATGATGTTTTCTTACAAGTAGGAATGAAATGAATGATGATTTCCATGTGTGACGGTGACGGTTAAATAGTTTTTAAGGGAATGTCAGGTGTTGGGAGTATGTAACTAAAATTGGGGCTGTAGACTGTCTCTATATATTCACCCCTCTTTTCCCATCTATTGAAGTGAATGAGCAAGCCCCTGGCCTTGTGGTCTAGATAGCTCTGCATGGCCATTGGACTTGGCAACCTCAAGGCCCACGAAATATTGCTGGATTGACCAGATTTCCCTTCCCTCCCATTCTAAAATTCCTTGGCTGCTTATTCCACTCTCCTAATTTAGGGGTATTACAGGCAGCAGAGAGTCCGGTTATTTACCAAATTACCAGCCACGGATTTACCAAAAACAAGTCATGCCAGACTAATCTGATCTCTTTTTTCGATAGAGTTACGAGTTGGGTCGATACAGGGAATGCTGTGGATGTAGCGTACCTGGATTTCAGTAAGGCCTTCGACAAAGTCCCCCATGACCTTCTGGCAAACAAACTAGTAAAATGTGGGCTAGACAAAACTACGGTTAGGTGGATCTGTTATTGGCTAAGCGAACGAACCCAAAGGGTGCTCACCAATGCGTCGTCTTCATCATGGAAAGAAGTGACAAGTGGAGTGCCGCAGGGCTCCGTCCTGGGCCCGGTTCTGTTCAACATCTTTATTAACGACTTAGACGAAGGGTTAGAAGGCACGATCATCAAGTTTGCAGACGACACAAAACTGGGAGGGATAGCTAACACTCCAGAAGACAGGAGCAGAATTCAAAACGATCTTGACAGACTAGAGAGATGGGCCAAAACTAACAAAATGAAGTTCAACAGGGACAAATGCAAGATACTTCACTTCGGCAGAAAAAATGGAAATCAAAGATACAGAATGGGGGACGCCTGGCTTGACAGCAGTGTGTGCGAAAAAGACCTTGGAGTCCTCGTGGACAACAAGTTAAACATGAGCCAACAATGTGATGCGGCTGCTAAAAAAGCCAATGGGATTCTGTCCTGCATCAATAGGGGTATAGCGTCTAGATCCAGGGAAGTTATGCTCCCCCTCTATTCTGCCTTGGTCAGACCACACCTGGAATACTGTGTCCAATTTTGGGCACCACAGTTGAAGGGAGATGTTGACAAGCTGGAAAGCGTCCAGAGGAGGGCGACTAAAATGATTAAGGGTCTGGAGAACAAGCCCTATGAGGAGCGGCTTAAAGAGCTGGGCATGTTTAGCCTGCAGAAGAGAAGACTGAGAGGAGACATGATAGCCATGTACAAATACGTGAGGGGAAGTCATAGGGAGGAGGGAGCAAGCTTGCTTTCTGCTGCCCTGCAGACTAGGACACGGAACAATGGCTTCAAACTACAGGAAAGGAAATTCCACCTGAACATCAGGAAGAACTTCCTCACTGTGAGAGCTGTTCGACAGTGGAACTCTCTCCCCGGGGCCGTGGTGGAGGCTCCTTCCTTGGAGGCTTTTAAGCAGAGGCTGGATGGCCATCTGTCGGGGGTGCTTTGAATGCGATTTCCTGCTTCTTAGCAGGGGGTTGGACTAGATGGCCCATGTGGTCTCTTCCAACTCTACTATTCTATGATTCTATGATTCTATGATTTGTCATGTCTGCTGTAGCTTTGTTCTCAACGAGAACAAACGCACACACAAATCTGTTTGAGAAAACTGTTCACAGTTGTTGGTTCTGTTCTTTGTGTTGTTGTTGCTGTCACTGGCTTTTTTATTATTATTGTTCTGTTTTTCTCTTTTTGTATTTCCAGCCTGGCTGGTTGGCTCGACTGGCTGAGGATTTTTGGGTACACTTTTCGTAATGTGTGCCAGCAAAGCAGAAGTGGTACCTGTGCCATGTCTCCATGGTGACAACTCCAAAAAAGCCTGGGTAGCAAACAGCTGAAAGAGGCTTAACTGTTGTTGTAGCCCTTTGAAGATTCTGAGCAGATAATAACGCTCTGAACCTTTTTGCTGCTGCTGCTGCTGCTGTTCCCTGGAACACTGCTTGTTTGGAGGGGAGTGAGCCAAGGCCAGCATTGGCTTTGACGTGTCCTGTGATGGCAAGTGGAGGGTGGTCACCGCAGGGGGCAACCAGGCACCGAGACATAATATAAGCTGATGCAATCATAGCCCAGAAAAGAGACAGAGGCAGGACTTATATAGAGCCAAAGAGCTCACCCTGGTTTGTGTATTACACCACTGTTTCTCACAAGCGATGATATAAACACTGACGATAGAGAGGATTTAGTGAGGCCCATTGATGGAGCCAAGGAACCAGAATGAACAGGGTGTTTTGTAGTTTTCTACTATGACTCAGAAGGCCAATTTATACAGAAATGCCAATGCTCCCTGCCTTCGACATATTAGTTTTTCAGTGATTCTTTTTTTAAATACAAGACAAATCTTTGAGGATAGACTTGTGCTGATTGCATCTCATGCTTAGTCCTTCTTATCTGTAAAATAGGAGTATATATATATATTGTGCTGCTGGATCTATACAAAAACACCATTACAATTGTTCTTGGGTCGCATCTACAACACTATATATAATGCAGTTTAAAACTGCATTATATGATCAGTGTGGGCTCATATATAATGCAATTCAATGTAGTTAAGCAACATTATATGTCTACACTGATCATATAAACTGCAATATATGGCAGTGCAGATGGTCCCTTGGTACCGTAGGGTGTATCTCTACAATGTAGAATAAATGTAGCTCAACACCACTTTCACTACCCTGACTCAATACTATGGAATCCTGGAAATTATCATATGATGGAGCATCAACACTTTTTTGGCAGAGAAGGGTACAGATCTTGCAAAAGTACAACAACCATGAGCCACGCCCATTTAAGTGGTGTGAAACTGCATTAACTCTACAATGTAGATTCACCCTTCATGTGACTGCATGGGGATCAGGAGTCAATTTCCTTCCAGACCCACCCAATGGTTCACCCTTCACTCACACACCCACACTCACATAGAGTTAGACAAAATACCTCTTTTCTGTGGTAGTCCCTCTTGAAAAGGTGATCAAAGGTGTCATTGTTACTCTTTCTGTCTCCATTTTGAGAGGGAATATAATGAAAACACATATTTAGGAACAATTAATGATCTGAGAGATTGTATGGACTGGAGTGTGCCGTTTTCACACTTTAGGGGAAATTCCTGAAAATTGCACCTATTTTTTTAAAAAATGTTGGGAAGCTTGAGTGACTGCAAAAATGGCCATAGTCTTCAAGCTCTCAGTTTAGAACTCAGATGCATTTGTTTTAACCATTGCAAGCTGCCTTGAGTCCTAGGGTGCATCTACACTGTCGAAATAATGCAGTTAAAAACCATTTTAACTGTCATGGCTCAGTGCTGTGATATACTGGATGGGTGGATTGGTGGGGCACCAACACTTTTGGCAGAGATGGCTCAAGACATTAAAAAACTACAAATTCCATGATTCCATGGCATTAGACCATGGCAGTTAAAGTGGTGTCAAACTGCATTAATTATACAATGTAGATGCACCCTTAAACTAGGAAATGCTTAATACAATTATGATTACAATTATAGTCCCATCAAAGTGTTCCTTGTGCTCTCTTCCAGCTCTATAACTCTAAGTTAGTTTGTAAGTTAATTAAACCTATTTACCTTGTTCTTCAGATTCTCACCAAATTATGCAACAATCTCTACCTTTAAGCTTAGATTCTAAAAACCATGCCATCGAAGGAAAATGGCAGGAAAGGAGGAGGAAAACAAAGAAACACAGGTACTTGTTCTTAGCTCTTAGACAGACAGACAGATAGATAGATAGAGACAGACAGACAGACAGGAAAGCAGGGCAGACATTAACAGTTGACCCTATCAAGATTCTGGCATCTTGACAGCTACCAAATTATGCCAGGTGCTAACACTAGCCATCCTGTATGTAGCACATAGACAGCTTTTGTTGTGTGTGCAAAAATAATGTACCTGATAGCTTAATTATATGGAACTGCCTTTCCTAATATTCAAGTTCTGCACTACTTCTGTCTCACATATTGCCTACTTATCCTTGTTGATATCGTCTCTGTATTTCCTTGACATTAAGATCTTGCTCGTAAGCTAGCTGAAGCAGGGAGCTTGGTTCTGGATAACACAGAATCAATCAATCAATATATTGTAACATTTAAGGATGAGACAACAATGCTGTGTGACAGTATAGAAACCTGGGTTTCTAACCCTTATGGCAGCACATGAAAAATGTCCAAAAATCTGATAACAACATTATCATTTCCAGAGAAGGTACTCTCTATTTTTCACTACTCCCATCTCATAAATTTCCACCTGCTTATATTTACATCATTCCCACCGCAGAGAATGGACTAAACAATGAACTCGTATGCCGGAGCATCACATCCACTACATTTCTACACACCCGCATCCAAATGACAGGGGAAGTGTTGCCTGCCAAAAGATACATACGCAGCAATAGGCAAGCCAGGCGTTTACGGCTGCAGGTGTTTCGATCCTAGCTAGACTTGGGTTGGTAATTTGCTGAATCTATTTTTATCACTGTTTTCTTTTCCTTTTTTCCCCCAAGCGGGTAAGAGAGACATCCTGAGCAGAATATAACCTTTGTTTGATTTCCTCTTTGGATTTTTTTTTAAAGACTCAGGGATCCGAAGCCAAGGCAATCAGGTAGATAAATAGACTAAAAAACATGGATATATATATATGAGGTGAATGGACGGACAAGAGATTTGGACAAGTCAGCATCAGCTTTTTGAGACAGGGAGCTTGGTGCTAGATAAAATAAAAAAATGTATCATTTCATCCAAATAATTGTATGTTACAATAAATGTATGTGAAAAAATTAAGTATTATAAGATTATATAATATTAAAAATGGCATGGTACTGTTAAATATCTACCACAATTCTGAAGTAATTAATTACAAGGGTCCTTCATATCCAAAGATTCGATTATCCATGCCTTGAAAATATTCAAATAATAATAGAAAAAGCAAATCTTGGTTTTGTCATTTTATATAAGGAACACTATTTTGCTACACCATAATGTGGCTTCGAAACTCCACTAGGTAACAAGGGTTCACTACTATACTAAATCATTAGTGGTGTGCAAAGACTTGGACCTCTGTTTCATAATTCAGAGATCTGTATAATTTGTTAATACGAATCTCCGAATTAGTAATAAAAAAGGGATCCTCCAAAGCATTTACAAACTGAAACACCGTGTAATGACTTAACTACAATTGTAAGGTAACTGTAAGTATTTTGTTATTTCTAACATTAGAAATCTAGTTAGATAGCTTTGCTGCTTAGGTCTGTTTTGTGCCCAACCAATGGCTTGTAACAAAGCAATAAAATGATATTTTAAATGAATGTGTTAGTACCTATGCCAAATAGCTTTGAAAAATGAGATCGAAAGAATTACTTTTTAAATAACATAAATGTCACAGCAACTAAATACTCTCAGATGTCAGAATGACAACTTACCATATTAAGCTTGAAAAAGTAAGCCATGATATGAATAGACATGACCTGGGATTCTACCTTGGCTTTGTGAGGAAGTTTATGGAACATTACTCTCTGACCCAAATTTATGCTGAAGCATTGTAGCAAATGTAAATTGAGCACCTTGGAGGAAGAATGAGATGTTACATATGATTAGGAAGCATTTGACTCCCGAAAAATGTATATTTGATTGACAAAACATAAAGCAAAACATGAAATCTAGATAACCTGGGCTCCAAACACTATGAAATAAGAATCCCAACTGGAATGCATTGTGGCATTTGGTTTCTTGCTGAAATGCCTTTGAGGAAGATGGGCCCCTAAAGTAAAGATAACTGGAAACACCCAATAGATGTATTAAAGAGATTGGTTTCAGGGTGATATTATTTAAAATAGCCCAAGGTGTTTCTGCTGGGAAACATCTTTATTCCTTTTTTCAGGGCTGTTAACCGAAAGGAGACAATAATGGTCACAAGCGCGCAATACCAATTTTCAAAGTCAATTACAATGGAACCTTGACTTATGAGTGTCCTGAGTTGTGAGCTTTTCAACTTACAAATCATTGCTCATCCGGTTTTATTATTCACCATGCAAGATCTGAGTTACAAGCCAGAAGACTACGATGGAACCAAGCTCGAAGGGAGGGACGGAGGAGGGAGGAAGGAGGGTGGGGCCTTGGCTGCCGGACTGGAAGACTGAGGTGGGGCCAATCTCACAGGGAGGGAGGGGGGATGAGGGAAGGACCCTGAACGCTGTGCCAGAAGACGGAGAAGGGGCCAAGTTCACAGGGAGGGAGGGAGGGAGGGAGGGAGGGAGGGAGGGAGGGAGGGAGGGAGGGGCTTTGGCATAGGCGGTGCCTGGGAGGCCAAGAAAAAACCTCTGATCTGTGGACAGTGATGGGGAGGAAAGGAAGCCACTCAGGGAGGGAGGAAGGAATGGAAGGAGGAAGGGGTCTTGGCACAGACAGCAGTGGGGAAGCCAAGAGGGAGCTGCTCAGGGAGGGAGGTCGGGCTGGCTGAGCCCCTGAACTTCACAGGGACTTGTCAAATTGGTTTAATTTGTTTTCTGACTGAACTCTGGAATGGATTAATAGTATTTCAGCACATTTCAATGGGGAGATTTGCTTTGACATACGAGCAAACCGAGTTGCAAGCTTGGCCAAAAAATGAATTAAATTCATATGTCAAGGTATCACTGTATATGAATGCTGAAATTACTTGTGGGCCATTGACAAAGCCCTACTATTTAAGACAAATTTAATTCCATTGTCTAGACCAGGATCTAAATTACACTAAGCAGCTGAACCTAGCTACTATTTCAGTTTCCTACAATATCCTTGATATGATGTGACCAGAAAATGGAAACAGCAGTCTTTATCTACCTATGCTGTGAAACATGGACCATCTAGAATAGAATAGCTTTATTGTCATTGTTCTATTGCACAGTGAAATTAAATGCTTTTCCCAGCACACAACACAAAACAACACAGCCATCCCTCCTCACCCCAACCACCACCACACAGATGTGATTTTCGATTTCTGAAAAGATTCCATCAGTGTTGCCTTTGAAAAACCTTGCAAACCTATTGGGAAGACAAACAGAAAATTCCAGCATTCTGCAAAGACTACCAGCACTGAAACAATGATTCTCTGCCATCAACTTCACTGGACTGGTCATGTTGTCTGAATATCTGACCACCTTCTCCCAAACAATTATTTTATTCTCAGATCAAGAATGGAAAACAGAATGTCAGTGAACAACAAAAGAGATTTAAAGAGGGGCTTAAAGCTAACGTTAAAAAATGAACCAGGGCTTCCCAATAGTGCTATGGATTTTGAAGAAGCACCGATGCAGGGCGAAAGGAGAAAACATGGTCTTTCACACTGAGGACATAGACTTCCACATAGAAGGTGGTCATCACAAGGGTTTCTTTTATGCACCTGCCTCTTGAGCCAAGAGGCAGGTGCATAAAAGAAACCCTTGTGATGACCACCTTCTATGTGGAAATCTATGTCCTCAGTGTGAAAGACCATGAGAATCCAGAATAGGTCTTCACAGACATTTACAGACCCACTACCAAGACTCTAAATCTGGAAGACAATAATATTTGGCTACTAATGATTGCCTATGAGACTTACTCTAGTTGAAACTAGGGATGCAGATCTTTGCTAATTCCAATAATTAAGGAAGTAACTAATACATTTTCTTTCTACTGTGAGAAAATTCTGGAAAACTGCATAGTTTTTGAAGAATATTCAGAATGTGGGTCTTTAGTGCATAAAACCACCTACAACTTTGGAAAGTGCCGTTTTCTGCACAAAAAGCAATAGTTTGAAGTTTCTTATGCAGAAAAGTTTCAACCTGTAAAAATTCTTGACACAAATAACATTTTATTGACCACAGATCTAATATTTTTCCAATATTTAGGCAATGTTTTCAGTCATAATTTTGAATATTCTTTCCATCCCTAGCAAGATAAGGTCGACAGCGAACTTTGCCCAGAAACCAATCAAACATGGTGGGAGACAGAATTAAATCTTCACCCCTCTCCTTTCCCTCCTCTTCCTCCCCCACCAAACTTATAAGTTGCTACAAGAAAAGATATGTATCACCTGCAAAGAGGATAAAACAGATGTGAATAATTGGCATCTACTAATCTATCTTTCTAATGATCTGTCTATCCAGAGAGAGATGCAAATTTAAAAACAATTATTATAATTCTGAAATGTGATCCATACAAAAAACAACACATTTAATAAACTGAAACTTCTGTAATGTTTTCAGTGATTGCAGGATGAAGAGATCAACATTTTGGCACAACTGAACTGATGAGGTTACTCATGAGTAGACTCCTCACCATAGACAGAAAATTTGCAGGGAGCATGGGTGGACACTTATATGCATACAACTGTATATCTGTTGAAAAGAACGAGGAATCTATCAATTTTGTTACTGCTCAGTTCATATTTATTCAGAATTAAATTCACTCAGTCCTGAACTTTGAGCTGACCTGCTTGAAATATTCGAAGTGTTTTGTATGCATTTTCTCCTAATAAATATATTGTTATGCATTGTATGGCCGATATATACTTCCTTTATGGTAGAATGTTTCCTAATATAATGGACCTTTAAAAGAATTGGCTGACAGTGTGTTGTGTTTTATGCACATTTATGTTCCTTTATGTATGCGGTTGTGATGACTAGCATAAACAAACTCATAATAAAAGTTAGAAGAAATCCCTAGGGCTATTCAGTCCAACCTCATGCTGTGTAGAAATACACAGTAAAAACACTCTTCACAGATGGCCATGCAGCCTCTGTTTTAAAATCCCTGAAGAAGACCATACCCCACTCCAAGGCAGTATATTCACTATTGAACAGCTCATACCTTCAGGAAATTCTTCATGGTGTTTGAATGTACTATCTTTCTTGGAGTTTGTCTCCCTTGCTCCATGTCCTAGGGCACATCTACATTGATGACTTAGGCTGGTTAGAAACTGGTGGAGGAGGAAGCAATTTCAAAGTGGGAGTGATTACATGAGAAGCCCTGGACCTGGATCAAGACCTGGATGGTGCTTACATGTCCCACAGCGGTTGGCCTTGAACTAGTTCCAGGATCCGCAGTATCAACAGTTCCACAGCTACAGAGAATTTCCCCCCCAACTACTACACCATAATGCGCATGTGTGGATTGCCATAGCATCCATCCCTTTATCAGTTTTGCTGTGCAATGTAGTTTACAGTGAAGCACGTTGATGTGCAGTACAGATTATACCTTCCGACTTTTCCCCTACTTTATCCTGCTTTGCTGCAGGATATTTGCAGTGTTTATCATTTAAACACTGCATCCCCAAGTTATCTTCAAACTGCATTAAGTGGTTGGTGTAGGTGTGCCCCTAGTTCTTGGAACAACAGAAAATGAGTTTGCTCCATCTTCAATATGACATTCTTTGTTGTTGTTTTTTTTAACGTGGCTATCATGTCACCTTTTAACCATCTCTTCTTCACAGTAAACATACCCAGCTTCCTAAGCCTCCCCTCACAGACCTTTAAGCGTTTTGGTCTACTTTCTCTGGACATGTTCCAGCTTATCACCATCCTTTTTGAATTGTGATACCCATAACTCAACGCAATATTTGAGGTGAGGTCTGATGAAAGCTGCTTAAAATTGTGTTGGCTTTTTAACCTGTTGCATCACTGTTGTCATGTTCATCTTGTGGTCTTCTAGATCGCTTTCAAAGGTGTCCCATTATATATTACCTTACACTTCTCTCTGCTGAAATTTATTTTTTTTAGCTTTGGCCCAGCTCTTCAATCTGTTAAGGTCATTCTGAATTTTCATCCTCTGGAGTATTAGCTACCCTCCTAAATTTATGTCATCTGCAGATTTAACAAATATGCTCTCTTCTCTGCTTCCCACTCTTCAGGTTTTGGTGCTAGAGTACCGACAAGGCATACAATTAAAAAGACTAATATAAAATTCATATGCAAACTGTTTTGTATAAAAATTACTGAAAGTCTGTTAGTAACAGGAACAAAAAGATGAGTATGCCAAATTAGAATAAACAGCTCTGCGTACACAACCCTTTCCACCCAAAGCCTGAGGACAGCTCCATAGACATTACATTAATGGATGAGTACTAGGACTCCTGCCAAATTCAGGGATGGATCAAAACCAACTTGTTCTCAAATTCCTCCCCTTACTGTCTACATCACTGAACACCTATTGAGCTATTCTGGGCAAAATTCTGAAGTTGGATTGAAACAAAAGATGACATCTTTATTGACTCTATTCATATGGCATCTCAAAATGGTGCAGGGAACATACCAAAACTTTTGATCCAGCATTGTAACCTATGTATGCTGGTGTTGTATGCCAGTCAGGCTGCTGTTTTAATCCAGTCAACTCAGACTCTACACATTTGTTTCTTTGTTACTTTCTTTTAACCTACCATGGGATCATAGAATCATAGTACTGAAAGAGAACTCCATGGCCACCTAGATCAACTCCATTCTGTCATGCAGGAATACAAAATTCAAGCACTTGTGACAGATGGCCATCCAGCCTCTGTCTAAAATCATCCAAAGAAGGATATTTCACTGCAGACTGCAGCAGTATATTCCACTGTCAAATAGCTCTTACCATCAGGAGGTAGAAGAAAGTGAAAAAGCTGGGTTACAGTTAAACATCAAGAAAACCAAGATTATGGCAACCAGACTGATTGATAATTGGCAAATAGTGGGAGAAAACATGGAGGCAATGACAGACTTCATATTTCTAGGAACGAAGATCACTGCAGATGCAGACTGCAGCCAGGAAATCAGAAGACATTTACTTCTTGGGAGGAGAGCAATGGCCAACCTCGATAAAATAGTGAAGAGCAGAGACATCACTGGCAACGAAGGTCCGCATAGTCAAAGCAATGGTATTCCCCATAGTAACCTATGGATGTGAGAGCTGGACCATAAGGAAGGCTGAGTGAAGGAAGATAGAGGCTTTTGAAAGGAAGGCTGAGTGAAGGAAGATAGAGGCTTTTGAAGTGTGGTGTTGGAGGAAAATTCTGAGAGTGCCTTGGACCGCAAGAAGATCCAACCAGTCCATGCTCCAGGAAATAATGCCCAACTGCTCACTGGAGGGAAGATTATTAGAGGCAAAGATGAAGTACTTTGGCCACATAATGAGTAGATAGGAAAGCTTGGAAAAGATCATGATGCTGGAGAAAATGGAAGGAAAAAGGAAGTGAGGCCAACCAAGGGCAAGATGGATGGATGGTATCCTTGAAGTGACTGGATTGACCTTGAAGAAACTGGGGTGGTGATGGCCGACAGGAAGTTTTGATGTGGGCTGGTCCATGAGGTCACGAAGAGTCGGAAGCAACTGAACAAATAAACAACAAACAGGAGGTTATTTCTAATGCTTAGGTGGAATCCCTTTTCCTGTAGTTTGAATCGATTGTCTCAAAGCTTTCAGTTGTCCTATGAGATAGCATCACATCACTTAAAGCCAATGCATAACTTTTGGAGTCCACTACAAAGCTTCAAAACATCTAAACTTTGAGCTGCCAGATATTGTTAGTTGGTCTTCACTGTCCATCAGCCCCAGTTATGAATTGCTGATTGTTAACAATCAAAATGAGACCCAAATCAATTATATCTGTAGCTAGGAAGTGTAGACAATGCTTAGGGATGCAAGGAGTTGTAGTCCTAGCTCTGCATCCCTGCTCCAAAAATACAGTTAACTGAACAGAGGACAAAGACTACTGAGCAAATTAAATAATTTGAATTGGTGCTCCTTTCAGTCTGATTCCTCAGTTTTGAAATAATACTCCATATCCTACATTGTGCTTGCATAGCATGAATCTACACTCAGATGGTTAAGTGATGCCACTTTTCTGGTGAAAACTCACATTGTGCAACAAATTGTGTATCTGCTTGCTTATCATGTGACATTCAAAGGTCATTTCCAATGAACAAAGTGAAACACTGAATTACACTGACAAGTAATTATTCACCATCCAAGAATGTGCAGTGCATGTGCAACAGTTACACTTGATGAACTCCATTTACACAACTGCAGAGTTATTATGGATGTTATGAATTGGGCAAAAAAGCATAACATGTACATAAAGGAAGTTACTTGTACAGAAAACAGCAGCAGGATTCCAGCCAACATTTTTCCACTATTTGTGTAAGGAGATATAAAGGGATGCCAGTTTGGCAAACATGCTCTGGAACTTGCCCCATTCCCAAATTGCCTCAAATCCACCAGAGATTAATGGAAAAGTATAGCAATCAACTCTTGCTTTGGTAAGGGATAGAAAGAAATAAGCTGAACAAGATACTTTGGCATACTTGAATCTACTGCCGTTCTATTTGTTGTTGTTGCCCATGGAAGCATCCAGACACACCCTGATCCTTTTGCTTGAGTATCATAAAAACAACGTGACTTCTGCTTTAGAGAACAGATTATTGTTGTTGCTATTAGAACAATCGTTGTCCTGATTTATAAACTGTAACCAGTCCAGGCCTACAGCTGAGTTCAAAAGAGCCCACCACAAAGGCTTGGTTCAAGTTGGAAGTTAAAAGATAATTACTTTATGTATATCAGGGATTGAAATGTTAAGGCAAAAGGCAAATGTGTTAGTGTTACCTTCTTTTAAGTAATTGCTGCTTGTTACTCAGCATTCATTACTTATGGGGTATGCAGTGCATTACTTATTATTACAGTCATCCCTCTGTATCCACAAATTCTATGGATTCAGACTGTCCATAGCTTGAAACGATTCACACAATAATAATCCAAGAAGCAAACCCTGATTTTGCCATTTTATATAAGGGGCATCATTTCACTATACCATTGTATATAATGGGACTTGACCACCCACAGATTTTGGTATTCATGGTTGGTCCTCAACTCAAACCCCAGGTGATACCAAGGGCCCACTGTCACATGTTATTTTTCAAATGTTTTTCAAACAAAATCATGTAAAAATCCCCAAAAGGCCAAATACCCAAAGCATCCCTTAAAGGACCCCTAAAAAGAAACAAATAAATATTACACATTACATTTTAAAAAAACCCTTCCCCATGTTAGTATTTGCTTTTTCTCCCTGGTGAAATTGTTACTGTTTACCATGCTATACTATACCTATTATACAAGCACTACAGCCTTAATACAGTGGCATTTAAGGGCTTTCATGTCATTGGGGTGAGGAATCTGTCCTGAATTAGGTTTCATAGAAGCTATCCAAGATGCTAAATTTATTTGGGGACAGCTTTGGATATTCCCTTTACAACTTAATACTCTATTGATTACTGACTCTGGTAGAATAAAGCTGGGAGAAAAATATTCTGTAAGAAGCATGAGACATTATCTATCTATCTATCATCTATCTAATAATAATTTAATAATAATACTTTATTTTTCTATCCCGCCACCATCTCCCCGAAGGGGCTTGGGGTGGCTAACATGGGGCAATGCCCAAAACAAAACAGAATAAAACAATTACAATGAATTTCAAAACAAAAACAATAATAACATCAATCAAATAAAATAAACAATTTAAACATTTTAAAAATACAATAAAATACATAAAATCAGAACAAATGAGTAATAATACAACATCAACCACTATATCTATCTATCTATCTATCTATCTATCTATCATCTATATGGTAAAGATTTTGCCCCGACAATAAGTCTAGTCATGTCTGGAGGGGTGTTGCTCATCTCCATTTCTAAGCCAAAGAGCTGGTGTTGTCCATGGACATCTCCAAGATCATGTGGGCCAGCATTACTGCATGACACACCATTACCTTCCCACCGGAGTGGTACCTATTGATCTACTCACATTTGCATGTTTTCTAACTACTAGGTTGGCAGAAGCTAAGGCTAACAGTGGGCACCAATGCCGGTCCCCCGGATTCGAACCACCAATCCTTTGGTTAGCAAGTTCAGCAACTCAAGCAGTTTAACCTGCTGCACCACAAGGGGCCCCCCTCTATATATATATGTTATACACACACACAGTATATTGTTCTATTTACAAAAAAATAAGAATGGAATGTCTATCCTTCTGAAAGATTAATCTTGCATTTTTAAATGCTGAAGAACTACTATGAATGACTTAGAGCTCTCCCAGCAGATTCCAGTTTATCTTTGCCCTGCACTAATGTATGGCAACTTCCTTTATTCTCAAGGATCTGCTAGATCCCAATTTACCTTTTACCTGCTTTAGTGTAAGGCTTGCTCAACCTTGCTACCTCAGAAGCTTGTAATCAGTAAATGCCAGAGACTAATGCCAGAATCCTGTGTTATGCTGTTATGTAATGAGTTCTGGTTTGACTCCCCCACCCAGTCTCTCTCACTAGGCAGCAGCCATTGCAGTGTACAACGATCTGTTCCCCTTTCACTCAAAAAGCAGTTGGCTATCACTCCCACCCCTTCCTATGAGTGATCCTCATTTTTACAGGTAGAAACAATGTCCCTGATGCAATTCTCCCTTGTGCTGAAGATCATTCATGCAAAAGGGGGTGAGAACAACAGCCAGCTGCTTTCTGAGCAACAGAGAAACAAAATCCTGCCAATCACAGTGGCTGCTTCCTAGTAAGTGAGGGATTTTCATGGTCTATGCATGGCCTTTAAACTAGTGACCATGAATACACAATAGTCACAAGCAGATAACTCCAAAAATGGAATTCCTGCATGCGAAGCACAACCTTGGTCATTTAAGAGCTACTGGTTCAGAAAGGAGATGATAGAAGACACCAGAAGCAGAGGTGCTTGCATTCCTTGCCTCATTGTTATTTAATCCTGGAAAAACTCAAAAGAGTTGGTCACAAGGGAAAGTCTGAGAACCCTTGGCTTTTTATTGCATCTAATAGGACAGGAATGTAGGATTAAGGATGGAATTCATGACATTTTGCTGCCCATTTTAAAGGGTCAACATGACCATGGAGACCATATGCCTTGCTTTTGTTTGGTTTCTTTTTCCCCTCATGGTACATCATGTTTGCCCTTACCAGACACAATTGTAAATAGCGCCAATCAGAAACAGCTGACATTTGTATTGCATTATTCTTTCTGAAACCCAGTTAGTTACCTGAGCTGTCCCTTCTCTCCCTTACTTCTCTTTAATCTGTCACATGGCTAAATCCTGCAGTAGGCCTTTCCTTTCCTTGCCAGCATTCTCGATTTTAAGGACTAGTTTGTGTTTTTTCTACATTTAGACATCTTGTGTAGTATTACTATTTCTTAAAAATAATTTAAAATTAATGTATTTTAAAAAAATTAAAAATGCTTTTGATTAAAGCTATGCCAGCAAAGCATACGGTCTGGCTGGCTCTCCATGGATGAGAGAAGGAGCTGGTGACTTTCATGTCAATGAACTAGTGCAGGATTTTAGTTTAAACTCTAAAAGGGTTATCCAAGGAACTGTGTTCTGTCCCCCAAACAGATTCGGTACCTTGTGTAAAACCTGGAGTGGATGTATTACGCTACTGACATGGATACCACCGACCAGCCTGATGGAGGTGTGAGGCAAGGACCCAGGGTTTTCAGGGTGGTAGACTCAACACTGGCTAGCAAATTGTGATCTGTTTTGCCCACTTTCAAGGCAAAGCAAATTACCATTCCCAACAATAATCATGCAGGCATTCTTTGCTGTGAAGCTCAAGATCTGACATCAGAGGCATAAATACAATTTTGTAACTAAACTCCATCTCCTGGTTTCATCCTGATAGCCCTCGCTCCCATTAAAGCCAGTCAGCCACTGTGAGCAATGGAGTTCTGCATTGCTGTTGAGTGAGGGGCTGCAGGATGACATCCCCAGACTAAACTTACCAAAAAGTGATGGCGCAAAGAAGAGTTTGGACAAGAGCCCATAGGAGGACCTGTTTCGACTCTTCACCCATTGTTTTCTGGTGGGAGAAGGGCAGTCACTGTGATCAAAGGTCTGAAAGACAGGTCCTATGAGGAGCTACTTAGAGAGCTGGGTATGTTCAGCCTGGAGAAGAGGAGATTAAGAGGTGACATGATGACCATGTTTCAGCATCTCAAATATGTCACACTGAAGATAGAGCAAGCTTGTTTTCTGCTGCTCCAGAGACAAAGACATGGAGAAAATGGATGCAAATTACAGGAATAGAGATCTCGCCTAAACATTAGGAAGAACTTCCTGACAGAATTGGAATATGCTGCCTAGGGGTTTGGACTGGATGGCCCATGAAGTCTCTTCCAACTCTATGATTCTATGATTCTATGGGGCATGGTAGACTCTCCTTCTCTAGAGGTTATTAAACGTTGGCTTGATGGACATCTGTTGGGGGTGCTTTGATTTTCTGTTCCTTCACTGCAAGGGTTGGATTGGATAGCCACTTCCTACTCAATGTTTCTAAATCATTTTATATTTCTATATAATGCATACTGTTTCATCCATCTGATGGGGTACTTTCATGTATCTCCAAGACAACATCAAAGAAATGTGCTTTCCCGAAGACCACAAACTGATTATGTGTTATATGTGCATGTGTGTGTAGCTATTCTGCCTTCCTGTGAGAAGAAAACATGTGTAAAAACAGAGTGCATGGTATCACAAAACTATTTGGCATTTGTAAGTTTTGTCATCTGTGTTCTCTCTGAGGAAAAAGATGCATTATGCTGAACACATAATATACATATTTTAATTAAAAACAAGGAGAGCCAAGCTTTACAATTGCCTTGTTGAAGCAAAACTCGGATTCCTTGCCATGCATCCTTGTTTAATGGGAGTCCACATTGGGAAAGATTACTAATGCCTAAAAAAATTAAATTTCCTGGCAATATCTGAGCCACCCACAGTCGTACCACAAGAAACATCAGACTGGAGATCCATATCTCTGCCATAGAATGTTCTTGAGGAGTAATATGGAAGTCGACAATAACAGATGTGCATTAAGAAGCAAACTTCCTTAGGTATCTTTCATATTGCTTCTGTAGAGGGAAAAATAGGCTCTTGCTAGTCTGATCACATCCCATGCTGCCATCTAGTGTGCACAAGGCATTAAGGCTTTCTGCCTTTTAAATAATGGGAACAATTGCCACATTGGCACCAATTAAGATTTACCCCAAGACATATACATTTGTCCTTCCACATTGGAAGTTTTGACTTTTGCGATTTGATTTTTTTATGGTTTTGATTAGAAATGTTATCTTTAGGAATATCTAGGTCCTTCACTGTGTCTTTATGGTCAACTTCTCCAGTCATGTTGGGGATCTAGAGATTTCTAGAAAAAAAAACACCTCTTTAGGAATCTCTAGGTCCTCCAATATGATTCCATCTCCAGATTCAAATGCAAGTTTACTATATTGCCATGTTGGAAGACTTAAAGAGGTGTTCTCTCAGGTTAAAAAAATAGTATTTTCCTGTATGTTTTTTCACTTTAATGGGGGACCTATGCCCCTACTCCAGGGAATGTGGAGAGCTGACTGTAATCCCAGTTTTAGAACTTGAGTTTTTCTTTGGGACTATAATCTGGGAGAAACGACAAAAGCTCCCTACAATGTATGCTCTAATATCCATTATTATCATCATCCTGACCATTTATGGCCGACACTATTTGTTTCTAAAGCCTCTTTCCAAGGTCACTTTGAATCTGAAGCATGTAACTCCTTTAATCTTACTCTGGAACTTTATTACTGAATCATAACCTCACATTGTTGGCTTCAGTTGGAAGGACATTGGGGAATGCCTCTTAAATCCACTTAGCAGCATCTCAAAGGCTCATATTGTGGTCCTGAAAACCCAAGGAACAGTTAACACTATGCTGTTGTAGCACTATCATTCCACTTTAACTCCCATAGTTTTCCAGGGATTGTAGTTTAGGGAAGCACTAGAGCTCTAACCCTCCCTAAACTGCAAATCTCGGGATTCCATAAGACGAAACTATGACAACTAAAATAGAATTGTAGCATCATGCTTTTGTAGTCACATGAAAGACTCCCTTATGCCAGCCTTCTACCATCTGAGGTCCTTGAGATATTCTGGTCTGCAAATCCCATTATTACTTACCACTAGCTATACTGACTGGGGTTGATGGGAGTTGGACTTCAAAACATCTGGAGGCCATCTTCTTGTGAAAATCTGGCAGCACTCTGAGAATATTGTTGTCTGGCTTGAATTCTTCCCCATATTTTGCTTATTTATTTGCAAGTCCATTTATGTACAATGACTTCCAGCTGTAATTTCAATGTTTTTCTTCTTTACCTATAGTCTACTGCAGGAATTCACATGGGAACATACATCTTCAGAAGTGTAAAGGAATTAGAAGTTAGTGTCGGAACATCCATGTTCAACAGGGAGTTGCACTTACATTAATGTGTAGAGGAGCCAACAAAGTGAGTGTTGCATGTTGGGATAAATGCACAATGTGATCCAGTACATATCAAACTTGATGCAAAATGGGACAACATCCCATCACGAATCTTTACAATTCTCTAACAAAGATCCTTAGCACCTCTACTACATTGCTAAGTACAGTATGACCCCTGTATCTGGTGGGATGGGTGGACACTTTCATGAATCTACATTGCAAATAGCAAACTGTGGACAGGATTACACTATACATGTAAAGTTATGCAACTCACACCAAAATAGAAAATTCTAGCTATCTTTACTTAAATCGTGCACTTTTGGTCACAAGAGGTGATGGTGTATGTGAATGCATTGACACAATTTAAAAATGACTCAAGACATTGTACAGCAATTAATTATGCATTATATTGAAGTAACCTGTTTATTTCTGTGATGTTTGGAGCAGAGCACCAAAATCATGTAATAAGCTCTGCACCTTAAACAAGGGTTGTCAGGTGTCCGCTATTGTAAGAGAAGTCCCTTATTTGAGGGGCAGAAAACTTCTCCCTTATAGGACTAGTAGTTATCTCTTATTTTAAGGGATGTCTTTTATATTGCCTGAATGAGAGACCAAAAATCCTGTTATTTTAGGGCATGGGCCCTTCATACAAGACAAAATTTGTGCATCATGTAATTTATGGATGTGGACAATATATTAATTTTACAGGGAAATATATGGCCAGGCTAATTGAAATCAAAAATTTCATTTGTTTGTTTGGTGGAGTGCACACAAGTTAATAACTAACTACTTCTTGGTTGTCAACTTTGGATGCCATAAATCTTGACTTTCCCTATTGCTATTTTGAACATTTGGCAATGTTACATTAAACCTAGACATACATTTTAACATGCCATTGGTCTTTATCTCATGAAGCCACTATTCTATGGCAGTTCTACTATCACAGGAAGCAATGCATACGCGGATGAACACCTTCAATATTGCACCTCTCTTCATTCACGCAGTTGTGCCAATTTCAACAATATGTGGTATTGCTATCATACTTCTACATACTCTTGTAAACTTGTGTTAATGCATCTCTGCTGGTCTGTATTTTATAAAAATGTTAGAGCAATTTTGCAATTTCAGCTATAAAAACCAAAAACAAAGCAATAAAGCCAAAAGTCTTTGTAAAAAAAGAACTTCTTAACCAGAGACCATGGTCTACTTGCACTTTGCTGATAATCCTAACTCTGATAGGAAAGCTACATATGAACAAAAAATCCCAGAACTCTGTGAAACATAAAGCAGCCTCAAATCTAAAGGTAGCAGAATGTGATCTTTTTGGAGTGAAGCTTCTTTAAAATGTTTATTTTGTCCTGGAGCTGCCTCCCTCTTCATTCCATGAGTGGTACTGAGTGACATGTATCTCAGATGGCAACCAATGCTTCTCTCCATGCCTACCCTTTGCCTACAGAATAGCAGTGGGGGGAACGCATCTTTGACAAGACCCATCCTGGCTGATTCAACAATATGCTAATCTGTAGAAAGACCTTGGAGGGTGAGTATTTTAATGGCTCCTTTTTGAGAAGAAGAGCCTGTTTCAAAGTTCTAAATGGCTCCATAAATGTAGTCAGGCATATATTCCCTTACTGATATTAGGTAATAAAAACAGTAGGGTTCTAAAGTACCTTGTGGGACACCCTACTGTGCTTATTACCATGTGCTTCTCCAGTAGCTACTAGAGCTTACGTTTTAATACTTTTATGTTGTTTACCATTCTCCTTATCAGATGTGGCATTTGAGCCCCTTAGGTTTTTGTTACCCCCTCCTCTTTCCATTCAATGGCTGACTCCACTCTATATCTACTGTGGTTATATTTTGCAAGAAGGGGTATAGAATAGATGTCAAAATGCTATTCAGTCAAACAAACTCAAGGAAACTGTTTCTGTAGAGCAGCCACCACCCCCTCAACTTGGAGCTTTCCAGATATGTAGAACTACAATTCCCAGTGTCCACAGGTATTGTGATTGTTCTCTACAGGCAACGGGAGCTGAGGTTCCAACACATCTGAAAATCACCTGCTTGGAATGGATAAAGACAGGGGGTGACTACTTCTCAAAGCTGGCTGCCATATTTGCAAGAGGATTTGGGGAGCTGTAATTCAGAAGTAATTTTTACAAGTTTTGCTTTCTGTACAATGGTGAAAGAACCTGTTTCAGGAGAAGCAGCCATTTCCAGACTGAAAGGCAGCTTCAACTTATGACCTTCTGGTTGGCCATCTTCTATGCCATGGGTCAATGACTACTGCTCCTAACAGCTATATGGTACTTTCAGCAACAGGAGCAGTATATATGTACTGCATTCCAGGTGAGTTGTTAGTGATCCATCCACGCATTTCACTCAGTCATTAATCAGAATGGAGACTGCAGTCAAGAAGTCAGAAGAAAAGTAAGATTTGAAAGGGCAGTTATGAAGGAACTAGACGAAATCCTGAAGTGTAAAGATACATAATTAAATACTAAAGCTAGAATTTTCCACACTATTGTATTTACTATTTCTGTGTATTATTGTGAAAGCTCAACCGTGAAGAAAGCTGATAGGAAGAAAATCCAGAATCCCTCAGTAATTACTTTCATTTGAGAAGTGGTGCTGGTGGGAAGGCCTACATATAACAAGGAGAAGACAGATAAATAGGTCCTAGAGTAAATCAAACCTGAACTGTCCCTCAAAGTCAAGATGACTGAAGTGAAACTGTCCAACTTTAAACACAGCATGCAAAGAAGACTCACTAGGAAAGATAATAATGTTTGGTAAAGTAGAGGGCAGTAGGAAAACAGGCAACTGCATTCCAGATGGGATGACTCTTTCAGGAAAGCCATGGCCCTGAGTCTGCAAGACCTGAGCAGGGCTGTTGATGATAGAGTGACAAGGAAATCTCTTATTCATAGGGATGACATAATTCAAAGTTGACTTGGTGGTACTTAACAAAAAATACAATATATTGCTTTTAAGTTCTGAGACTCATTGTTCTTTGCTTGGTTGTATGTAGTCTGTAGACACAGAGATACAACTAGTGTAAGAATTATGATACACAGCTCTGATGTAGTATTTTGGCCATCTTGTAGCTATCAAAAGTCATCAAGCAGGCAACTACATCTGGCATTATTATTTTTGTTTTTGTTATTATTATTACAGTATTTACCTTATTTATGCCCCATCTTTCTCCCTGTGGGGACTCAAGATGACTAACAATTCTACGCTTCTGGCTGCTACTCTTTCGACCAACTGAAGTTTCTGAGCACTTTTCAAAGGCAGTCCCATGTAAAGTGCATTACAGTAGTCCAACTGGCATGTAGCCAAGGCATGGAGCACTGTGGCCAGATCTGACTACTACTACTACTACTACTACTAATAATAATAATAATAATAATAATAAAGGCCACTCTACTGGGATCTGCACGCATCATCCGAAAATACATCACACAGTCCTAGACACTTGGGAAGTGTTCGACTTGTGATTTTGTGATACGAAATCCAGCATATCTATCTTGTTTGCTGTGTCATAATAATAATAATAATAATAATAATAATAATAATAATAATAATAATAATTTATTTTTATACCCCGCCTCTATCTCCCCGAAGGGACTTGGGGCAGCTTACATGTGGCCAAGCCCAGATAAAACAATAAAACATAGAGAAACATCAAACATTTCCAGGAACAGGCACAGTTTGCATATTGCAAAAACCCTCCTGGTCACCGCTGATACCTGGGCCTCCAGGTTCAGAGCAGAATCCAGGAATATCCTCAAACTATGAACCACATTTTCAGGGGAGTGTGACCCCATCTAACATAGGCTGAATCCTTATTCTCACATCTGTCTTACAACTGAACAACGGTCTGGACCAAGCTTCAATTTGTTTGCTCTCATCCAGTCCATTACAGCTGCCAGGAACCAGTTTACAGAGGAATTGCTCCCTTGTAATTAGGTGGAAAGGAGTAATAGAGTTTAGTGTCATTGGCGTATAGGTCGCATCGCACTCCAAAACTCCGGATGACCTCTCCTAGCAGTTTTATGTGTATGTTAAATAGCACGAGGGACAACACAGAGCCCTGAAGGACCCTGCAGGCCAATGGCCAAGGAGTCGAACAGGAGTCCCCCTCACTACTTTCTGAGATTGTCCCTCTAAGAAGGAACAGAGTCACTGAAGAACAGTGCCTCCAGATTCCATCCCGGAAAGACATCAGGAGGATACCATGGTCAATGGTATCAAAAGCCACTGAAAGCCAGGAGAACCAATAGGGACACACTCCCCTTATCCAGTTCTCCGCATAGCTCATCCATCAAGGCGACCAAAGCTGTCACTGTCTCATAACCAGGCCTGAAAACAGACTGAAATGGCTTCAGTATTACCCACTGGCAATCAATAGAAGCAAGCAAAAAAAAAGATAAAAGCTATATTTTCTTTCTTTCTAACAATCCAATGCCATTGATGATACAATACCAAGAGTACAAAAAGGTACAAAGAGAAAAAGAAATGAAGAAAGGGGAAGGAAGGACAAGAAACGAAAAAGAAAAGGAAGGAAGAAAAAAAGAGTGCAAAAGATTATCCATTTGGTAATATCTGACTGGCACTTACAACTCATTGTCCTTTAGCTGGCAAGCTGTGTTGCTAAGCACCTAATAATGTTAATTTAGCTGACAAAATTCAAAGTATTCAAGTCCAATAAATTGGATTATCACCCTTTGGTTGGATTAAGATGAATGGCTTTCCAAATTCCCAGACCATTTATTTTTACTGTACATGAATCCTGTGAACTCTACTTCTAATAACCAAGGGTTGTTGTTTGTTTTTAAATTGGGATCTGTGGAAAAGAGATTGAAAGTAGATCAGCAACGGTACTTTCTGGCTGATTTGATTCTGCCTCAGAAGTCAGAATCCCTCAGTAATTGCTTTCATTAGCCTTGACCTAAGAACCTGATTCAAAAGGCATTTTTTGGAAGAGGGAAAAAGAGATTAATAAGGGGATTTGGGAGGAAGAGAATGTATTATAAAAATAATGCTCATGTCTGCCCATAATAAATTCAATAAAGTTTTCCATAAAGGAGATAGGATCATATTAGAGCAGCAGCCAGCTTTTGGCTAAATTAGAATACATTCTTGTTGCCTTAGTAAGCAGACAAGGAGGGCGTACAGAGACTACAGAGAGAAATCCTCAGATCTCTTCATTTCAATTGTGCTTTCACTTTGGGTTTACAATGAGAAAACTATCGTTACTGACTTTAAACCAGTCAGAGGTATTGCACACTTCAACTGATTTGGCAAAGACAGTCTAAATTATTTTTCTATCCTATCACTTTTGATTTCAAAATGTCCCAGTTTCTTTCTCCCCTTCTTATTCTCCTCTTTTGTCCTCAGGTAACTTCTAACAGTCCATAGTATCTTTTTAACTTGGAGAACTCTCCAGCACATTTCCAACAAACTGATTTTCTTCCTATCCGCTCTCTTCACTGTCCAGATTTCATAACTACATATACAAGCAGGAGATGAGCTGGCATGGATAATTCAAGATGTAAACAAGATATTGGCCATTATTATTTCAGGGATGGGAATTGTTGAGCTGCAGCTTCCAGCTTTCAACACCCTCAGATAGTCTGGCAAAGGCTCTTGGACATTTTACTCTATCAACACTTGGGGAGCCCATGATGTCAACCTCTAACCTCCCTTCAAGTCTTAGCAGATCCTGCAGGACCTACTGTTGATTTCAAGCACAGCAGAAATAGTTTTCCTATATAGCAGACTCTAGTTTGACTGTCAGAGACACTGCCTTTTGCCCTCACTAGTTTTACCATTTTGCTCTCAGGAAAGTTAATTACAAACAATTTAATTAAGATCTCTCACTCATTAATGCCTTATATACTTAACAAGTTTGGGTTAAGCGCCGCATGCAGCCAAGATTTTATTCTATCAGTTATCTTCCCATTAAGGCATGCTGCATCCGTACCATGCTTGCTTAGTCTTCTCAGCCCCAGGTAGCTGAACCATTTGAGATTTCATTAACTAGGAGGTTCCAAAGATTACACTATTTTTGGAAGACCACCTGTCCTGCTCAGCATAGGGGAGCACGAGATTGGTATACTTTGACACAACTTGCTCCTGCGAGGTCATGAGGAGCATCTCTTACTGGAAGTTTGAGAAAGATACATTTTGGACTACAGCACCCATTATTCAGCATAATCCCTGGCTGTGGTAACTGTGGGATTCTGGGACCTCTGGTCCAAAATACCAATATGTTCACATTCTGGCTCTGTGGAAAACTGAAAACATGTTTTCTGCACAGGAAACAATATTTGGTACCCTGTTAAATAACAGGAGCCCCGGTGGCGAAGTGTGTTAAAGCACTGAGATGCTGAACTTGCAGACCGAAAGGTCCCAGGTTCAAACCCCGGGAGTGGCGTGAGCGGCCGCTGTTAGCTCCAGCTTCTGCCAAACTAGCAGTTCAAATACATGCCAATGTGAGTAGATCAATAGGTACCGCTCCGGCGGGAAGGTAACAGCGCTCCATGCAGTCATGCTGGCCACATGACCTTGCAGGTGTCTACAGACAACGCCGGCTCTTCAGCTTAGAAATGGAGATGAGCACCAACCCCCAGAGTCAGACATGACTGGACTTAACGTCAGGGGAAAACTTTACTTTACCTTTTAAATAACACACACAGGAGTTAAATTCAGCATATTGACATTTTTGAGATATTGTGGAGAGAAGAATTTACTACCTTTCTCATACAATGGCCAAAAAATCTATTTGTCCCATCTATCTTTTCAAACATCCTGTACAAGAGACGCATTGTAGGTCTACTCATTTAGTGGTCTGAGGAGAGTGGGAGGCATTGGTGAAGCATCTGGCTCCGTGCCTCAGGTGCAAAATATCAAAGGCATATTGTGACCTCCTGGACACAATAAACACATTGTCTATGCAAAACATGTAAAATATTCACTAGTATTTTTGTCCTCCATCACTTCACAAAATAGAATGTCTTCTCATGAATGGTACAGAAGATTGCTCACATTACGCTTGTCCAATCAAATTTTCAAAGGTTTTCCACCAGCTGCTGTCTTACCAAGGCTATAAACATAGGCACCTCTTGATGCAAAATCAGTTCTACATAGCCCTAACTTGTCTAGTTTCATCTAGGTTGAAATTAGAAAAAAGCTTAGAGGCAGAAGTAGTTGAATAGTCCTGTGTAATTATTTGCTGTGTTCCTAGGAGATTTAGAGTGTGTCAATTTCGGATTTTTTTATTTTTTGTAAGTGCCACGTTTCTCTTTTAAACCAAAGATGTGTGCTTTCCCAGCTGCTAGACAAGGGAGGGGAATGTATCCATAAATCATTAAAACCAGCCCCACAGAGAATATTTGGTCAGGGATACTCTGCTGTGATCTAATGAAATACTAAGCTACTCTAATATATGGTACAGTTTTCTTTTTCATAAAAATCACTTATAGGTTTTTTAGACTCTGTAATCTTGTTCAGAATTGGTCTGAAGGTATAGAACAATCAAAAAATGTATGAGGAAGAATTTATTGTTGTTACCCTTTGGGGTTTTGAAAACTCTTCTAACAATGTCCATCTTTGGCAGCCCATGTGAACTTCTTTGCGAAGGCTTTTCAACCACTTAAGAAAGAATAGTATATGTTGCCTATATCCAGAACATGTTTCTCACAATTGACTCCATAATCTGAATGTTCAGCCATCTTTAACCATATGTACTGCGTACATGTTGCTTCCTTATGAATGTCTGGAGAACATGTGTAAATGATTTAAAACTTGTGAGTTGGACTGGCTGTATGGAAGCCTTTTCCACCTAACCACCCACTGTTTCCTTGGGGGGGGGTCTAATTGCAGAACTCATGTCATGCCCCAATCCCTGCCTGAGCACTTTTTGATACACTTTCCTACTTATATTGCTGGTGGTTGGTGGAGAATGAAGACATGTCTTCCATGAGTGAGAGGCAAACTGTGAAGTTGGACCTCACTGAGAAAATCTGAAAGTTAAGTTAGCTCATAATGTTGGCTTTAATTATGGCCCATTATGGGCTTTAATGATGCTTGGATGCAAACACTTGTGATCATCAATTGATTTATTTGGACATGTGAGACAGAAAACTCCACAAATACCCCCTTGTCCATGTCGGTATTTGTTTACCCCTTTCTTGGCAGGGACCCAAGGCATATTGTTGTTGTTGTCATTTCTGACTTCAGATAACCCTAAAGTGATGACCTAGGAGGTGTCCTAGGAGGACAACGCAGGCTCTTTGCCTTAGAAATGGAGATGAGCACCACACCTTGAGCCAGAGGTGAGCACTACTCCTCAGAGTCGGAAGGGGAAACTTTTACCTTTGTCTGTGTTGTTTCCAGGCATTGAATGTTATCTTGTGATTGTGTTTGCTGGAATCCGCCCTGAGTCCCCTCAGAGAGATAGGACAGAATACGAATAAACTATCATCATCATCATCATCATCATCATCATCATCATCATGCTATCATGAAGTTGTTCAGAGAGGGGTTGCCAATCCATTGCCTTCCTCAAAGTTTGGGAGATTGTGAAAGGTACACCCAGTGAGTTTTCATGGCGAAGCAGGAACTTAGACCCTTAGTCCAAGACTCAGCCATTTAGCCACCATGAAGCTGGTTCTCCCCCCTTTCTGGGTCAGTGTAGATCTGCCCATGGTCCAGAATGCATTGGGAGACATTAGTATGCTTAAGTGATGTTCATTGGAGTTTTGATGCTAGCCCTATAATCCTGACCTATAGAGCTAATTGATATAGCTATTTGAAAGAATTTGCCCCTGCTTCCTTTTTGCCTTCCTTTGAAACCCAGGGTAAATTCACTACCCTGCTGACATAGATGCCACTGTCTGCCACAGCCTAGAGGAAATCCAAGCTGAATTCCATGAGACTTCCTTCCATTTAATAGAATCCAATTATTTTGAAATATGTCAGACTTACTGATAAACTTTACCGTTTCTAATTAGTGTTCATTTTCTTCACATGGTGAAGCCTTGTTTTCAGGAATTGTGTAACTTTGTGACCACCGCAAAAGGTTAATTAAATCTGTCCTTATATTTACAGATCAAAATCTTGTAAGCATCTCAGGCCTGGCCCTGCAAGAACGTAATTCATTTAACTGAATGTCATGCTTGCTTTTCTGCAAAGACACATGATGAATGATAAACTTTGCATTGTCTGTGGCCTTCATGCATCTAGTTGGTCTGGCAAAGGCCTTTCCCACAATAGTGAGAGAATTTTGAAAGAAAACATGTTTGGTCTTCTCCATCAGGCAGGATTGCAGCTTTGGTAACTATGAATCATTAGGGGCAATTCTGGATCTGGAAAATGCCCTTGGACTTCACATATTGTCTTGGGGTAATGCAAATTCAAGGGCATTGTGGGGAATCTCAAATTGCACTGTTTAGTGTTGTAGCAGAGTGGTGCCACTGTCAAAACCAATTATACCTCCCGCTGCAGTGTGTGTAATTCATTGGCTTTCTCAGATGAGTGGCTCATCTACACAGGGTAATTTAGCCTGATAAAAGATGCCCCAGATCCAATATACAGTATTTTTGCCAAATCGGAGGACATTGTTTAGACAGCCTGGGAGAACATCTTCCCCACTGGGGCTGCCCACATATGACTTTCTCCAAGTCACCATTGCTGCCTCTCCTAGCTGGTCATGGAACTTTGTCCAAGTTCCTGGCTGTTCTGCCAATGTCAGAATGGGTGCTTACAAGACCAGGAAAAAGAGAACGTATTGCGTTTCCTCCTTCTTATTGGTCACCAGAGGCATGTATGATGGTCAGGAGCTCAGACAGAGTTGCATGGCCAGCTAGCAATAGCACAGGGAAGGGGTGGTGACTCTATTGTCTAGTCAGGCTGAATTGGATCCAGTCCTGCTGTCCAGATTTCTCCAAAGCCACAGGATACTTGGAATTTCCAGCAAACTCCAAAGTATTCCCTGACTTCCCAAAGCAGGAAGCAAAAAACAAAAACAAAACAAAAAAAACCCCTGCAATACTTTCCAGAAGTTACTGTGTGTCATAAAAACAGACAACTATCAATTTGGAGTGAGTCCATGTGTTTTTGCAAGCCCTTGAAACCCAGTCAGACACAAAGGGAATCACATAACTAGATGGCCATCCACATGTTGGCTATTCTTTGAAATGTTGCAGTATGATTTGTGCTGACTTTCCCTGAAGGCATCCAGAAATTTCCAGCTGGCAAAGACTTGACAACATGGACAGAATGAACAGAACTTACATTAGCATGACTGGATTGTCTTCCTCCTGAAATAAATTTGTTTTATCATTATGATTATTACATTTTGGTATGCATCTTCATGTCTTGAGGCTAAATGTCTGAGGCCCACCACACCTGATGTTGCAGTATTTTCCAGATGGAGGAAAAGTCCAAGACCACTTGTTGATACCTAAATTTGTGGACAATAGCAGACCCTATTATCCACAAATGGGTAAATAGGTAAATGAAATTGAACCCATGGATGAGGGGACCATACTGTATTATATATATCTATAGCTATATATCTCCGATCTCCCCCCCCACACACACACACACAAAGGGGGAATGACAACAACTCACATTTATTATTTTATTGGTTGGCTTCATGGTTTCGGCACCATTGTGAACATTGCAATATATAGGAATGGGCAAATGAAATGCTATGCATATACAAACATAAAAGAGCTTCATGAGAAAACATCTTGTGATGTTTAGCTTTGGTATGATGTATGTAAGGCTGGCTTCTTTGTAAATTTGTTCCATTGTGGGATCTGTTGAGTGTATTTTAAGTACATTGAATGTGTTATATTGTATGTTGAATATGTTGAACACTGAATTGTAGTTCTTTAGGTAGAAATATATATGGTTTGGTTGGATAAAAGGTGGATAGATTAATGTGGGCACACATTTAGTTCTCTATTTGACTCAAAAGACAAGGCTACGAGCTAGTTCTCAATCCGTTGGATAATACATCACTAAATGCATAATGTTTGTGATTAACACACCTTATTTTACAATGATATACTTTATAAATTCATTAGTTGTGTCCCCTTTGACTGTGACAAGCTATATACTTGACAAACTCTTTTGTTAGCTGAGCTGCAACAATATATTATTACATGGCAAGGTTCCAGTTGAATGAAAACAAGTGTCTGATTCACTTTTGAAATGGTACAGATCTGTGTCATGGCATGAAATCTGTGCATCTCTGTGCACCTGGAACAACTCCTTCAGGGGAAAAATAAATACAGCAAAATATGAAGTCTGAAAAGGAAGATTATGAGTCAGTCACTGCTATTATTTGGAATGGTGACAGATCTGTCATGTGCTAGTCGAGCATAAAATTAACACATGAAATGAAATAATTAGACATTATTGATAACAAAGAAGCAGTACTAGAAATGTGCAGGTCAAGAGGCTGTTTTATAGTTTCTGGTCTACTGTTTTTGAAATATCAGGAAAAACGTCCTGATAGAGTTGCCCAACAATGGAATAGACTATCTTTTGTTGGAGGTTTTTAAATGGATGGTCATTCATCATGGATCATTTCACTGGGAATTCTTGCATCAGTATGTGAGGGACTAGATAACCTGGGAACCCCTTCAAACTTTATGACTCTCTGATTTTCAGATATAATTTTGCTGCTTAATACCCATAAAAAATTCTCAAAGAAGGAAATTCCAATCTACTTATCTTCCGAAAGACATCCATGCTGCTTGTCTTCTTTCTCATCTGGTCAGTCAAATAAAATGTCACCTGTAAAAGGTTGTTTTCAGCTCTCGGATATTATTTTGAATCCTTTTCATTAAGTAGGAGAAATGATCACACCTCAGTGTTCCAACACATGCCTTTGCATGCAGAATGTTCTGTGTTTAGTACTGGTATTTCCTCTTCAAAAAATTAGGCAACAGCTGCTATGAAGAAATATCTGGAAAGCTACTTTCACTCAAAGTAGTTACTACTGGGTTCAATGGACTCATTGCAAGGAAATGTCATACATTCTCATGAGTTATTCAACAAAAAGACCACTAATAACTGCAGCAGGATTTATGTCTTTGGGTATATCTATGCTATAGAATTAATGTCCTTTGACACCTCTTTACCTGCCATGACTGAATGTTATGGAATCATGAGAGGTTTAGTTTTCAGCACTCTTTAGCAAAGGTCTTTCTTTGCCAAAGAGAGCTGATTAGGGCCGGGCTGTGGCACAGCTGGTTAGTAAAAGGTAAAGGTTTTCCCTTGACGTTAAATCCAGTCATGTCTGACTCTGGGGGTTGGTGCTCATCTCCACTTCTAAGCCAAAGAGCTGGCATTGTCCGTAGACACCTCCAAGGTCATGTGGCCGGCATGACTGCA
The DNA here is from genome assembly GCF_035594765.1 of Anolis carolinensis. NCBI lineage: Eukaryota > Metazoa > Chordata > Lepidosauria > Squamata > Anolidae > Anolis > Anolis carolinensis. Next base: position 308,693,272 of record NC_085842.1, read on the forward strand.
TGGAGCGCCGTTACCTTCCCTCCTGAGCGGTACCTATTGATCTACTCACATTGGCATGTTTTTGAATTGCTAGGTTGGCAGAAGCTGGAGCTAACAGCAGGCGTTCACTCCACTCCCAGAATTTGAACCTGGGACCTTTCAGTCTGCAAGTTCAGCAGCTCAGTGCTTTAACACACTTCGCCACCAGGCTGGTTAGTTGCCAGCTGCAATAAATCACTACTTACCGAGAGGTCATGGGATCAAAACCCGGGTCGGATTGAGCTCCCAGCCATTAGTAGCCTAGCTTGCTGCCCACCTAAGCAGCCTGAAGAACAGTTGCATCTGTAGAGTAGAAAATTCTAGGTACTGCTTTATGTGGTGAGGCTAATTTAACTAATTTACGACATTATAAAAACTGCCAGCAGCGTGCGGAAAGGAATGAGGAAGTACGACCATCAAGGACTCAGTGTCACAAGTCGACAATGAAGCGGCAACTCCCCCTGTGGCCAGAATCGAGCATACCCCCATGAGGCCAGAAGTTGAAAAATGTTAAATTGCCAGATAGGAAATGATGACAGCAATGCTGACACCCATAGAGCTCCTCAGGGCATCTTAGCACTGAAGTCATAATTCTGCACCTAGTTACAGGGATAGAGCCAGACTCTTCTATAATCCTACCTGCTTTGCACAATGCATGGAATGAATATGCAGTGAGGCTTCATGGTCTTTTCATTATGTCAGACTGAGTACATTTGGTCAGCATACAGATATTGATGAGAGTTTGTTGGACTTCAGATTAGATGCTTTTTGTTTGAATGGGATACTCCGTGTAACTGCGGTTTATGCTCAATCTATCATATTTAATAATATCACTGAGAGCTCCCTATTGTAGAATTACCCTTATAGCATGAGTTGTACATAGGACTCAGAACTTGGTGCCAAAATGTCAGGGCTGGGAATAGCTCTGACTTGACACTTCTAGGAAGACAAATTAACAAATGATAATTTTCACTTAAATAAATAATAATTCCCTGTTCTTAGAAAGTCTGTAAATTGTATATCTCTGAACCATAGAATCATAGAATCATAGAATCATAGAATAGTAGAGTTGGAAGAGACCACATGGGCCATCTAGTCCAACCCCCTGCTAAGAAGCAGGAAATCGCATTCAAGACATATCCACAAGTATCTATGACTTCTCTAGGCATTTTCTAGGAACTCTTTGGTATTCTTGGGCCAGACAGTCTAAATGTCAATAGAGTTTGCTATTATCTTTGATTTAGTGTATGCATGCAAGGTCTGTGATATGGTGGTCAGACTGTATGGACTTTATGCTAAGGGGATGTTGACTTGTAATCACAGAAGTCAATAGCCACCATTACACAAGTTTTTTCAGTAGAAATGTGTCCAGTGTTATTAGGAAATCAGGTCTGTTTCCCACATCTCCTGCCACCCATCTTGGCAGTTTAAGTCAGGAAGGTTTTCAAGAGAGCATCAGAGAAAACACTTGACTGCACATGTTTTCATGGGTAGATTTCAAGAAGCGTTAATCTGATTCTACTGAAATGTTGAATGTATTACCAACGAAATGAATGCAAGTTGCTGCAGAACTTGATTATCCGTGTATCTGTCTCTATATAATAAAGGAGAACAATATGTTGTGAAAACATGTCTTGGAATTTACGAAATGCAATCAGGGTGTAGAAGGCAAAATAGATATTCAGAGAATCACCTGCAACCTTACTTGAAAAATCAGAGCTAACGTTATATTTTCCCCTACTTAATTATCCCTTCCATAACATCACTTAAATTTAGTCTTCTATCTCTGCAAATTACTAGCACCATTATTATTAAAACCTACTTAGGAATCTCAATCAGGGAAAACTATCACTTTGATGGAATACATATGGGCATACATAATTGGAAGTGTGTGTGTGTTTGTGGGTTGGGGGGAGGAGAGAATATCCTTTAAATATGAGATAGATGGACTATATGGATCCATTGAAAATATGCTATTTCACATGCTATTTCTTAAATTGCATCTGAAAAACTTTTGCAATGTTTCATTAAACTAACAGCCTGAGTTATGATTGAGAACTTTATCACATGAAGGAGGCCAACTGGCATTGAAGCAAGACCATAATCTTTGGTGATGTTGTGCATTATGTTGTTGGCTTGCCTCCCCCCATGATAAACCTGTTCCCATCAAAGGCCACAGATTGTGCCACATTCCCATTACTTCATTGGTGTGATGGTGTCATTCCACCTCTGTGTTAGCATGTTGGCACAATAGTGATATCAATTATTGGGATTCCCAATTTCTCCAACTTTCTCCCATCCCCCTCACTATTCTCAAATTTTTGGATTTAATGTTTTATTTTTAAAATTTAAATTAGACATAACAGATATTGCAAAATGGTATTTTTAAGAAATCTATTTAAAAATTATAGTGCTGTGGAAATGCACAAGTGCAGGATTATGAGGGGGTCACACTCCCCCTGAAAGCGCAGGTTCGCAGTTTGGGGGTCCTCCTGGATTCGGGGTGACTCTTGAGGCTCAGGTGTCGGCTGTGGCCGGGAGGGCCTTTGCACAATTAAAACTTGTGCGCCAGCTGCGATCATACCTCTAGAAGTCTGATCTGACGACGGTGGTCCATGCCTTAGTTACCTCTAGACTGGATTATTGCAATGCGCTCTACGTGGGGCTGCCTTTGAAGACGGCCCGGAAACTACAATTAGTCCAACGTTCGGCAGCCAGGCTTCTAACCGGAGCAACTTACAGGGCGCGTTCAACGCCTCTGTTTAAGGAGCTCCACTGGCTGCCGTTTATTTTCCGGGCCCAATTCAAGGTGCAAGTTATCACCTACAAAGTCCTAAACGGTTTGGGACCCACCTACCTTAGAGACCGCATCTCCCCCACGAACCTGCACGTTCTCTCCGCTCGTCGGGGGAGGCCCTCCTCTCGCTTCCACCACCTTCGCAGTCGTGGCCAGTGGGGACGAGAGAGAGGGCCTTCTCCGATGTGGCCCCCCGACTTTGGAACTCCCTCCCTAGGGAGATCAGGCAGGCCCCTACCCTACTCTCCTTCCGGAAGAGCCTTAAGACCTGGCTCTTCCAAAAAACCTTTGAGGGCTAATTATTATAGGGTTGATTTTTCTGCTCATGTGATATTAGGTTGCCTGGCCACGATTATTTAGCACTTTATTGATTTTAAATTGTGTAACTACCTCTACCACGCTGAAGTTTTTCCTCTGGGCCCAGCTCCGCGTTTTAGCTCTGTTTTTAACCATTTTATGCCGTGCGCTGACTTTTATAACTGTTAATTGATGTTATGTTTTTATTGATATGACATTGTTTTATTGCTGACCTTGTTTTATTGTTTTATTGCTGTTATTGTATTGTTGTCGGGCATGGCCCCATGTAAGCCGCTCCGAGTCCCTTCGGGGAGATGGGGCGGGATATAAAAATAACAGATAGTGATTGTCCCAGAGCCCTGAAGAACAATAAGGACTTTCTTTTGTGGAAGTTTGTTGTCTGGCTGCTGCAATTTGAAGCTAGTTTTGAACTGAATTAAGTGGTCAAAGTAGATCGGGCCCCGGAATGGATTACACTGTAGAATCAAGGCATCTTGACACCACTTTAATTGCCTTCTTGGCTCAATGCTATGGAATGGAGTAGGCTAAACCCTTGTGCCAGCAGGACAGCTGACTTGAAGATTGGGTTGCTAACCTGAAGTTTGTTGGTTTGAATCCAACCCAGGGAGAGCACAGATATGCTCCCTCTTTCAGTTCCAGCTCCATGCGGGGACATGAGAGAAGCCTCCCAAAAAGATGGTAAAAACATCAAAAACATCAGGGCATCCCCTGGGCAACGTCCTTGCAGACAGCCAATTCTCTCACACCAGAAGCAACTTTCAGTTTCTCGTCACTCCTGACATGAAAAAAATGCTATGGAATCATGGGAGTTGTCATTTACATAGCCAGAGAGTGCTGGTGTCTCACCAACTACAAATTCTAGGATTTCAAAGCATTAAGCCATGGCAGTTAAAGTGATGTCAAACTGCATTAATTCTACAGCTTAAGTGTATCCTTAGTTTTAGCTATCCCACATTTGATTTACCTTGCTATCCTGTAGGACTTTTTTAATTTTTTAATTTTGCTTTCTTGGCTCTCTTCTTTGACATTGCCTCTGGGTTCTCCTTACTTCGTCCTATTGCTGTCTGTGTTTAACTTCAGTGTTGTTGACTTTGGATGGCTAAATGCTATTACTGGTATATGGTTGCCCATAAACAGACTATGGTACATATTTCTAAGAAATTCAGAAACGTGTTAGCTCTTTAACCGATGCAAGAATGCCTAGTTTCAAAATACTGACGATGACTGGATAAAGAGCATATCTCCATGTTCTCCATTCTCCTTAGTAACAAGTGATATTTACAGGGACCCTTCTCTATGTAATTACACAATTATTAAGAAAACACAGTCATGATGTAAGGGCTTTTATCAAGTCATTCAAATTAGAACCATTTCATCTTAATCACCATCTACATGAATATGTATTGCTTGGCTGTAACTGCAAAAAAAGCTCATTAAATAATTTCTTTCTTTAAAATTTAATTACTGGGAACTTCTTCAGAGAATAATCGTTGTGGGTATAATTAGGATCTTTGTTTCTCTTTGTTTTCAGACGAAAAGGTATAAAGACTGATAGAAAAAGGGGGAGAAATTGCAGCTCCAACATTTGGAAAGAGGAGCTGTCAGAAGAAGGGCAGAATATTAACAAGCCAGAATCTTGAATTACTGAGGAAAATGGTAGCTTTTAAAAGGGAAGGCATCGACTTCCTACCCTGACTTTTTAACTGCTGGAAGTCAATCAACCATTGGCTTTACTCCTGTAACCTTAGGGATGGGTTGGTACACAAAACATTGACTGATGTTTCCCTCCTACTTGCTCACCATGCCAGAAAAGCTCTGATTCCTTTGTCACCATTTCCTAATAACTCCACATACTTGTTTTGCTGTTATTAGAGGCGAGCAACACAATCAACATTTCCATGCGAGTGGAACAGTTTGTTGAGAGATTGTGGCTGGGCTTTACCATCCCATGTGGTTGGGCTGCACCACTTTGATGACTATTGTACTATGCTTTCTCAAATGGGTGGTTAAATGTCAAAATACATCACAGAAACCTCTCTGCACACAAAAACAAAAAAACTGTACCACCTAAGGTTTTTCATCAGGAGAAGAAGCTATGACAATGGAGTCCTGGTATCATAGTGGCCCCTGTATACCAAAACTTTCCAAACTGTGTGTCACAACACATTAGGAGTAGGTGTGTCATGTAAATGTAGAATTCCTTTTTAAATATATTGAAAATATTTACCTATTGTTACTCAAAAATGACAAAATCTTGGAAATGTGTGTTATTATCTTACAAATCATATATTTTTAAAATGTAAATGTTAGGTTTTTATGAAATATGTTGTGTCCCCATACATTTCATTATTATAATCTTGTGCATAACAAGTCCTGAACCACGAAGAGTCTCATCTATCCAGAGTTATTCTAATCAAGCTTTCTTTGCATTCAAACAAGTTTTTCAACATTTTTTCAAATATTCTTGACATTCAGCCCATGAGGTACATGTTCCTAAACTTGTGCTGTTTTCAGTTTCCTGGAAATGTTTGTTTTTATAATATATGTATTTAAGCACACATTCCCCTTGGTTGAACTCTGAACAAGCAAGAGATGTTCAGATTGTAATTCAAAACTGAAAAGAAAGCAAGACTTTTGTAATGTAAATACTATTGCACATTAAAATAAAAGCTAAGTATTTTTTTTAAAAAAAAATCAAGAATGGGGATAAATGGATTTCTTGTGCTACTCAATTCAGCTTTTGAATTGGCAACAAGCAAAATCAGCCCTGATTATGCTTCCTCTCAGTCAAATTTTGCCAATCAACCAGATTATAAAAAGGATACTAAAAACCATGTTTTCGGGAGAGGGAATCAGAATACGGATCTGGCAATTACTCACAAATAATCTACTGGACTGGATGAGAGTAAACTTAAATTACTGGGAAAGTTTCATTCTGAAACTCAATATCTTTGCAATATCTCTACTGTCCTAAATCCTCTAAAATTTATTATTCAATATAACATGATGAAAGAGAACTGATTGCCAAATTCCTCAATGATGCAGATAGCAAAGCAGTATTCTCTTCTCCAGGGTTTGCTTTCCTCCAAAATCTGTATCAGTATTCATACTGTTGTCTTCAGCAAAAACTGAAAGCAGCTCTTTTCGAGAGTTCTAGATGTGCTGTGCTCAGCATCTCGGAGTGAGAGCATTATTAAAAACAGCTTTTAGATTCAATTCATAGTGGTATAGTGGTTAGAACATCAGACCTATTGGGGAGATACAGATGAACCCCATAGTCAACTATCACAAATTGAATTGGGCAAACCTGGGCTCCTTGCTACTTGTCAACTTAGTTTAACCTTAGAGGATTAGAGTAATGATATAATACTGCCACAGACCAGATAGATTCCTTTGAAGTCATTGAAGGAAAGGTAGGATATTAATCAACAATGGAGCATCTAGGATCGTTTTCTTGTGATGGTCTTCCACCTGACAATGTACATGTATGTGTTTATTTACTTGTCAAAATGTAAACCCATGACCCAAATTTTCCAAATTTCAACTTTCTTTTGGTAGACAGTGTATCTCAAGCACTTTGCCATCCCTGTGAATAATTGGGGGCAGAAGAAGCCTTTCTGGGTGAGCTGATTTTTCTATCAATTCATCGCCACTAATCAGTCTGACTTGTATGTCTGCCAACATTTCACAAATGAAAGCTGGAATACGTATGGCCAACAACATGACAATATGGTCAAAATGGCAAAAGTTATGAATATAGAAGAAAACACAAGCTAAGAGGGACTGGAACTGTTTGCTTTTGCATGAAATTACTAGGAAAGGCAAGAATTTGCTCAGTCCTCTCTGCTCATTGAGTTAAATATGTACAATCTACTTTGCATTTTGAACCCAACTGGCAGCAATTGAAGTCAGCTGAGATGCAAAGTGGAAAGAGGTTCAGGCCCAGGCTATGTAACTAACTGCATCTCTGCATATAAACCAACACGGACACTGCAATCAGCAGAGGGGGCCCTACTCCACGTCTCAAATGCAGTTGGTGGGAACGAGATGGTGGGCCTTCTCCATGATCACTCCTTCCCTCTGGAATGCCCTCCCCATGGGAATCAAAACAGCCTCTTCACTCCTCTCCTTCAAGAAGCAATTAAAAACATATTTTTGAACTTTGGCCTTTGGAGAGAAAGATGATTCGCTTTTTATTAGCTATTATTGTTTATATCCTGTCTGACAATGTTGACTGAGAATATATTGCCTTAACCTATTAGAGAGCCGTGCTTTTATACTGGTATATTTTTATATTTTTACATAGATTGAATTAGCCTGTTGTGTTATTTATGAGGTCGCCCGACTACTTGTTTTAGAACCTAGGTTGTTTTATTGGCTTATTTTTAACTGTTCATTTTTAACTGTTTGTTCATTTCTGTTTTATTTCTCTGCACATGGCATTGAATGTTTGCCATTTTTGTCTTTGTAAGCCACCCTGAGTCCCCTCGGGGAGAGAGGGCGGGTTAAAAATAAAGTTGTTTATTATTATTGTTGTTATTATTATTATTGACACAACGACATAGTATGACACAGCAAACAAGATAGATATGTTGGATTTCACATCACAAAATCACAAGTTGAACACTTCCCAAGCATTTAGGACTGTGTGATGTATTTTTGGATGATGCGTGCAGATCCCAGTAGGGTGGCCTTTTGCAGTTGGCAGATCATAATTTTGTCAATGTTTATTGTTTCCAAATGCTGGCTGAGATCTTTTGGCACAGCACCCAATGTACCGATCACCACCGGGACCACCCTAACCCTAACCCCCACCACTACAAGGTGGCATCTACAGGGGGGGATTATTATTATTATTATTATTATTATTATTATTATTATTATTATTAAGAGGAAAACTAAAAGGAGACAGTTAAAATGCAACAGAATTGGGAAAGTTGGAGGGTATGGGATGAATGGAAAATGAAGTTCAACAACACTGGCAAGGACACAGGTTGCCTTACCTTGGCATAATCTAGGACTCAAGGTTTCTCAGTAGAAGTCTCCAACAAGGATAGGAGGTATAAGAATGGCTGAAATTTTCAAATCAAAATGAGAACCTAATGGCAAATCTAGTTTCCCACATCTACTTTCAAGTCTCTTCATTTGTCATTTACAAACAAACTATGTAGCTGTGAAAAACTAAAGCCTAAAGCAAAAAAGACCGCAAAGCCTCTAGGAAAGCTGGATAATCTCTTATCACCATCAAGAATTTTCTGCTAGCAACAATAGATGTTAAATTTAGCTGTGGAACAGCTAGTTAATCAACCTGCTAATACACACTTATTTCTGACAAATCCAGTTGAACCAAACATTTGTCACCTAAGTAGTGTCAAGCTGTATTCAAAAATTATGTGTTATAAACAATGTCTGTTTGCATTTTATTTTGTGCTGCAGTATGGTTTATTCTTTGCACAGGTGCTCAGTCAAGGAATGGAATGGGGGTAAATTAATTAACAGATTGGAGAACGTGGAAACAGCCAGATAGCCTCATTATGGTAGAATACTCAACTCTGCACTCAGCAGATCCTTTCTGCAGGGTCAGAAATAATATAACCATATACAAATGTGTCAGGAACACAGAGGCTTATGGGGAAATGCTCAGGCTAGTGGCCAAAACTAGGATTTAGGTAGTGCCTAGTGGCTCCACTCTGTCGCTGGTCCTAACAAGGGACCAATTTCTTCTGGAAAGTAGCCAAAGATTGCTCATAAATAGAGGAAGTACAAAACTGGCTCTAACACTTTTTTTACCTGACTCCAAAGAAGCAAATTGCAACCTATCACTCATGTCAAAGCAAGTGGTAGCCAAAGCCAGCAAAGTTATTCTGAGAGCCTGGAAGTGCTACAATTTGGAACTTTTTTGTGGTTATTAATCATCATCAGGTTTACTTTGATTTATTGTGAACCTATGAATGAAAGAGCTCCAAGTCACCCTGTTATCAAGAGCCCTGTTCAGGTCTTGCAAATCACGGGCCATGACTTCCTTAGTTGAGTCTATTTACTGTAATGTGGTCTCCTTCTTCCCCTACTGCCTTCTAACTTCCCAGATATTATTGTCTTTTCTGATGAGACACGTCTTCTCATTATATGTCAAACGCACAACAGACAGTTTGGTCATCTTGACTTCTAGCGAGTTTTCAGATTTGATTTGCCCTAGTTACACTGTGATTTGAAAAGTCCCATTCCTACTTTAGCTTGTTCACTCCAAGTATTACAGTGTTTACCACCCCACTTATTTTTATCATGTCTAATATCCTCTGATTCATACTTCTCACATATGTGTAGTGCAGCTTCTGACTTTTTTTTCACCGCTGAACATGTCAACTGCTAAACATCCTTTTGGCTTGAGTCTAGTTGCATCATTAGCCACAGTGCTAGTCATAGTGTTGTTGTTGTTTATTCATTCAGTCGCTTCAGATTCTTCGTGACCTCATGGACCAGCCCATGACAGATCTCCCTGTTGGACATGACCACCCTCAATTCCTTCAGGGTCAAGCCAGTTACTTCAAGGATAACATCCATCCATCTTGCCTTTGGTCAGCCCCTCTTCCCTTTTCCTTCCATTTTCATAGTAGTTCTCTGCTTCTCCTTAGTATCTTATTGGGTGCCATGTGGCCTGCTAATCACATCTCCCGACTCATAGAATCATAGAATCATAGAGTTGGAAGAGACCTCATGGGTCATCCAGTCCAACCCCCCTGCCAAGAAGCAGGAAATTGGCCCATTCCTCTAGTCTGTCAAAATCATTTTGAATTCTGCTCCTGCCTTCTGGAGTGTAGACTATCTCTTCTGTCATTTTGGATTTTCTCATTATGATAAAATATTGTCAAAATAGGTTTACCTTCTTCCATTCCATAATAATGTTGGCTATGCTACCACTGTTGTTGTCTCTGGGAAAACCTCCACCACTGTCACCTTCCACTAATGCTGTTGCCAAGTAACTGTTTATTCCATTTAACCTAACTCCTCAGTAAAAACCTAACATGGGAGATCCTACTAGCACTCACTGTACCATCAGCATAACATTTGATTCCCAGGCATATACCTACCACCAAAGAATGGTAGACCCATAATGAGTCATGTTACACATATGGGATGAATTATCACTATGATGCTAACCGTGGTGGAAGTGGAATTGTGGCAATGTGGCATTCTGGAGACATATTGAGTAGGGATGAGGGAAGGAGTCCCCCTCCCCAAAGTCCCCCTCCCCCTTTTTAAAAAAGTTGAAGATGAATCATGAGCAATTAAGAGGAGCAATTCTAATTAACTGACATAATTAAAAAACTAATAATGTTTAACATTATTGTTTTATGCAACAGCATTAAGCTTTAACACCCTAGTAACACATCAGTGTTTTATTTGCAGAGGCACCAAGTATGTTATTTATACTTGATTTCATTGGTAGCAAAATGAGAAATAAAGGAAAGGGGAGAGGAAAAAATGGAAGAACAGCAATGAGGGATCCTAAATTGTGGCACCATATAGCTTCATCACTTAACGCCATTGGCAGTAAATGTAATGTCTGTATAATTTCCTTTTAATTATCAGCTAATGAAATTTACATTCATCAGGGTAAAGCTGAAGTATAATCATCTAGCTTCCAATCACCTGTCCAGATTCCTATTCAGTTTGCAACTTTGGGACTTTTTTTGGTCTTGTTTCATATAGATGTCAAATGAAGAAAGATAGCACTGAAATCCCTTTGATTATTAATACACAAATGAATATTGATTTCTATCTTCACTTTTCCAGAAGCTCTTTTGGATGTGTACTGAAAACACAACAAAGCAACAACCAAATTGAAACTGGTTTCTTGCAGACACTTGGCTATTGGCTTTTGATTTTGATTTTATTTTATTTGACATTACGCTCTAAGGATTTTGGATGGAATTCATTTTGTAAACCTTAATGGCAGAACAATCTCTTCTGTTCCCTTATCTGTTGATTTATTAGAGGCATTTATTTCTAGTTTGAAAAATCCTCATCAGTTTCTTGGGGAATTAATTTAGATTTCCAAAAAAGAAAAGAAAAAGAAGAGGGGAGAGAAAGGAGGAAAGGAAATTGCTTCTAGATTCAAATTAAGAGGCTAATTACAATAATTATCTCATAATACAATAAAGGAACTTCATGCATATGAGTTTAATCATTTTGGGAGGATAAAAAAAGAACAAAACATTGGACTGCATACAATTTAATTTATTTTAAATCATTATTTCAGGGACATCATCATCAGTCTGTTCAGATACACCTTTAGCTCAAAGTGATAGCCTCGGACAAAGTTTCAATAGCAACCATATTGGTTAGGGGATTCTGGGAAGTGTAGTCTAAAATCTAAGTTTTTTAAAAAGACAGACGCAAAGATTTAAAATGAATTGTTCCATGGTTGTGGATCTTGTGTCTGGACCCATCAGTGAAAGTTCAGAGAGTCAACTGCAACTACAGCAAGTGTATAAATAAAGTTATTATGGCTTGGGCCTAAGCTATTTGAAGAACTATATCTCCCAGTAGATCTCTAACATCTTCTATGTCCCTCCATCTTTTCAGTTTAATTTGATGGGAACAAGGGAGTGGGCAATCTTAGTGACTTCTCACAGACTTTGGAATTCCCTCCTCAAAGAAACCAGAATGCTTTGCTCTTCTTCCAGGAGCAGGTCAAAGCCTTTTGTTTTTAATTTGCATTGTTTTAATATCTTGTTAGCCGTCTTGAGTCCCATTATTGGGAAAACGACTGGATATAAGTGAACAATAAAAATAAATATTAATATCCTGCAAAAATTGGGAGAGGAGAGAGTCAATCACAAAATTAATCTTAATTGTTAAAATTTCCATGTGCATATCAACATACATAGAATTCCTTCATAAGAATAACCATTTTGAATCTTCTGGTGAAAGAAAAAGGATGGTAAAGTTACTCCTGCTGTTTTTTGTTTTTGTTTTTTATCATAGTGATCATCGTTATCATCACTCAGCGTTCATAGATTTCCTTTGGATTATCAAAAGAACTGTAAATATTATGTCAATATACAATGATGTACTGGCAAATGTTGAAGTGTAATCCTCAGTGATGAAGATGAAGGTGATGATTGACCACTATCCACTTGGAGTCAGATCTTTGTAAGTGGACTTGTTTCCAGGAAACAGAATTAAGCAGTTCCACGATGTCCATATTTAGCAAGGTGCTGGCATGATTTTAGTACATAGGGAAACCAGTAAAGTGCCTGATGCCCCAGGACTGAAACACAATGTGATGCAATACATAGTAAGACCAAATACACAGTGGGACCAATGCTTAATGGGAACTGAACTACAAAAACGGTTCCATTCACAATAGTATCCAATGGAGCACCAACAAGAATATTCAGATGCACATCGATTTTTCTGATGTCCATTGGGGCACTTCTGCCCATGCCCCATTGTGAAGCTTCACAATGTATTAACGGGGTTTCTTATTGCCTCAATTCAACATCGTCTTAGTGTAACCTAAGATATCCACATGTGAACTTTATACTACATTGAACCATATCCACCCCCTTTACTTACTGTATATACTCGAGTATAAGCCTAGTTTTTCAGCCCTTTTTTAGGACTGAAAAAAAAAACCTCCTCAACTTATACTCAGGTGAGGGTCCTGGTGGGCTTATATTCAGGTCGGCTTATACTCAAGTATATATGGTATATTTATTATTTTTATCTATTATTATTGCTATTGTTACATTTATTATTTTACTCTATTATTGTTGTTACTTTTACATTTATTTTACTCTATTTGTATTATTATTAATACATTTATTATTTTACTCTATTTATTATTACATTTATTGTTTTACTGCATTTATTATTACTATTATTACATTTATTATCTCACTCTATTATTATTAAAAGGATACATAAACACATTTACATTGAAGAAAATGAAAATAATGATTTAATCAAATTGAACAGTCATGTCTTAAATTTACAGTTTGATGTAAAGATTCAAAAACATTTAAACTACTGATGCCTCAATTAATGTAATTTTATTGGTATCTCAGCTTATACTGGAGTCAATGTTTTCCCTGTTTTTTTGTGGTAAAATTAGGTGCCTCGGCTTATATTCGGGTCGGCTTATACTCGAGTATATACTGTACGGTATTTTTAAACTCTGAAGCTGACCGACACAGGCATGCTGTATGTCAGTCTTTGCTGACAGGCTTAGAGGAAATCAGGTTTACTACCTCTCATAGAGATAGATGCATAATGAATGCAATGGTGCTGAGATCTGCAGGGTCTCCAGAGGTCTCAAGGTTTGTTCAAACCTGACTCATGGGGAATTGCTAGACACTTCTCCAATCCTGTCTTATCGTGTTGATACAAAGAATGCCTGTATGCAGTGGGATTGGGACTTTAAAGTAAGTTAGGAGGTGGACTTTGGGGTTAGGACAGGAATATTAAGTCCTACAGTGTATGGATGGAATACCAAGTCCAACAGTAAGTAAAAACCAGATCCATGCGCATAAGAACATATATGCGTGCAGATATTTCAACCTAAATTTTGTCCCAAGAGAGTAATTGAGAATTCCAGCCAGGAGTAATAGTAATATCTATATATGTACTACCTGTGCACGGCCACACGTTGCTGTGGCGAAGTATGGTGGTATGGGAAATAAAGTATTGAGGAATTGGTGGTAGTTAAAGTAAAGGGTAAAGGTTTTCTCCTGACATTAAGTCCAGTTGTGTCCGACTGCACACTGAAGTGGATTATATGGCAGTGTGGAGTCAAGATAATTCAGTTCAAAGCAGATAATATAAGATTATAAATGGGTAATATAGCTGTGTGGAAGGGCCTTGAGTCTACACTGTCATATAATCCAGTTCAAATCTGATAATCTGTATTTTATAGGCAGTGTGGAAGAGGCCTAAGTGAGGCCTAACTCTGCCTGTCCCCTGGGCTGAGTAGGTTGCTAGGAGACCAAGTGGGCGGAGCTTAGCCTTGTAACTGGCAGCAATTGGATAAAAACCATTATTCCTCTCCCTCTAATTAGGACTTTATTTTTCTTTTCTTTTTGTTGTATGAACGTAGAGGCATGGATGAGGGGTTGTGCTGCCAAGTTTAGTGTTTCTGGGATGTGTAGTTTTGTTGTTTTGTCCTAGGCCAAAATTTCATTACCCTTTTATATATATAGATTGTCTATGTACATAGCAACATCAGTGTACATGGAGCTTGTCAAAGTAAAACAAAGAAGACATCCATGCCTGTCAAAGATGTACAATCTAATGGACACTGGGAAGATCTATGTTTATTTTTCCTCTCCACAAACCTTGAGCCTTGACTCAATCAAACTGTGCTGTAGTCCCTTCTTTTCCTATTGTCTTTTACTCTGCTCAGCATTGAATAATAGCAGCTAATGTGGTGTCAAACTGCTATAATTAGGCAGTATGGACACAGCCCAAGTTCTTTCATTTAGCTATGGCTTTTCCCATGATGTGTATGAGCACACAGTCTGGAATACTTGTTGCTTCCTGTGTATTTCCCACAACATATTGGTTATCCACATTGGTGGCACTGCATATTTTATCTTCCCTTCATATGTGTGTGTTTGTTTTTGTTGCAACAAATTGATATTTGTGCCATTTGCACCATTTCTTGTGCCATTTGCGTGGGAAAAGCAAAGGGGCATTTTGAATACCATCTGGCAGAAAACTGGTTTAGAAATGTAATAAAAGATATACGTGAATTCCTTTTCGAGCCGTGAGCCTCAAACATTATGATCCTAAAATGAGAAAAGGAATAGCTTTGCACTGGATAGAAAAAAAGAATAGAGTCATAATATATAATACAATCCAAACAAAATCATCTTTATACAAGCCAAGAATATCAAAGAAAGGAATTAAGGAAAAGCTGGCTGAGTTGTGGTGTCCATGTCAAAGAAATATAATGAGGGCAGGGGGGAGATACATTAAGAGCTGTATTTGCTGTATTTGCTCAAACTATTTCAATTAATTAAAGATAATTAACACTGCTTAGCATTTATATTTGTTGTTGTTTGCCATCAAGTCAACTTTGTCTTATGGTCACCCTATGGATGAAGGACTGTCAACAGTCAACAGCCATTGCTTTCAACAGCCCTTCTGAGGACTTCTCAACTCATTTCCCCCGACATATTGGTTATCCATATTGGTGGCACTGCATATTTTATCTTCCCTTCATATGTGTGTGTTTTTGTTGCTACTTTGATTGAATCAATCAACTGTAATGTGCTCCCCCCTCTTTTTCCCATTGCCCTCCTCTTTGCCCAGGGTTATCATCTTTTCCAGTGGGACACATCCTTTCATCACATGTTCAAATTGCAACAACCCCAGCTGAAGTGATTTTGATATCTACTGAAAATCCAGGCTTGATTTGCTTTCAGATCCATTCATTTCTCATTTTCAGCACTTCATGCTATTAATAGACCTTTCCTCCAGCACCTTCTATCAGATGGGTTCCTTTCCTTCCTCTTAAAGAGGTTTCTCACTTTTAAACCCATACTCAGAACTAGAAAAATCCTACTATATTTCAATTGTAAGACACCATTAATTGTAAGATGCACCTTAATTTCAGTACTACCACCACCACCAAAAATACGTAAGATACACCTGCGATTATATAGGGAAAAAGGTGTGCCTTAGAATGGAAGAAATACAATATTTTCTCAATGGTGCCTCCACACTGTAGAAGGAATGGTTTATTAACTCTTTAACTGCCATGGCTCAATGCTATGGAATTCTGGGGTTTGTAGTTTGGTGAGGCACCAGTAGTCTTTGGCAGAGAAGGTTGAATACCTTGAAATGCTACAACTCCCATAATTCCATAGC
The DNA here is from genome assembly GCF_035594765.1 of Anolis carolinensis. Taxonomy (NCBI): domain Eukaryota; kingdom Metazoa; phylum Chordata; class Lepidosauria; order Squamata; family Anolidae; genus Anolis; species Anolis carolinensis. The sequence goes on from NC_085842.1 coordinate 308,709,281, forward strand.
ATTGAGCCAAGGAAATTAAAATTACATCACACTGCGACATCAATGTAAATGCACTCTACGTGAAATGTAAATGTACCAAAGCCGATCATGTGGAGTAGGAAGATAATATTTCACTATAATTAAATTTGGCACATGTCATTCAATCTGCTCAAGTGCATACCTATACGATTGAACTGAAACCAGCCACCCTGCATGAGATTCAGCTCTGTTCTTGTTGTTTATAGAATTAACAATGGTTGAAAGATAAGATGACTTGATTTTTAAAAATATTGGTTGATTAAAATTAATTAGGCAGAAGACATCATTAGTTTTGAACCAAGTATGTATTGAAAGAGAGATAGTGAATGTCATGTTAAGATAAGGGATGAGTTCTTCCTGCTGCAAAACATGATTACATCCCCAAAGTACAAAAGATAGTTTGCTTTCTTCAGAGCACTGTTTACCTCTATGCAGATTAATGCAAATTTAATGGATTAATCAATTGGCTAAGGCACACATGATTAATCAACTAAAATTGATTTAAGCAGGTAACAGCCCTAGATAAACATAGGAAGGGCTTTTAGTTTGGCTATTGCTAGTTTGATTGGTTGGTCCAAAAGAATCAGTCCTATCTTGAAGCAATCATTGCTGATGGTAGGTGGTGGAAGGCAACAATAGCCGATTATTTATTTATTTATTTGTTTGTTTATTTATTTATTTGCAGTATTTATATTCTGCCCTTCTCACCCCGAAGGGGACTCAGGGTGGATCACATTATATACATATAGGGCAAACATTCAATGCCCATATACACATAGAACCGAGACAGATACAGATGCAGAGGCAATTTAACCTTCTCCTGAAGGGATGTTTGATTCTGGCCACAGGGGGGAGCAGCTGCTTCATCATCCACTGTGATGGCACTTCCTCATTCCAACGTCATAAATTAATTAAATTTGCCTCCTCACTTTATAAGTGGTACCTTATTTCCTACTTGATAGATGCAACTATCTTTCGGGTTGCTAGGTCAGCAATGAGCAGGGGCTATTTTTTTATTTTTTAATTGATGGGTGCTCACCCCGCCATGGGCTGGCCTCGAACTCATGACCTCATGGTCAGAGTGATTTATTGCAGCAGGCTGCTCACCGGCCTGCGCCACAGCCCGGCCCCAGTGAAGAATTACTATCCATTCTTCAGTCTCTGAGGCCAGTCACTCCTTTTGGATAACAGAACTCCATATACCAGATAGTATATATCCCCCTAATGCCAATCTTCTCCTCCCTGGTCACTTTCCATTTTATTGTACTTTCCCCATTTTGTTCTTGGCCATAGAGTTCAGGTTCATTAGGAAATTTTAGATCTTGCTTCTTTTAGTATCACTATGGACCTCTTCACACATGCTACCGCAATAGTATCACTATGGACCTCTTCACACATGCTACCGCAATAGTATCACTATGGACCTCTTCACACATGCTACCCCAATTGCCACAAACCACCCAGAGTGTCACCTCACACTCACACCTCACACTCCACATCATCCTGGCTTCCCCCTCATCATATGCGGGGAAGCCTAAACCTTAGTAAGCTGGCTTGGTTCAGGCTTTAAAGGGAGAGACCCGGCTATTTCTCCCTTCACTCTCCCTTCTTTCCTCGGCCTGGGTTTCACGTTGCTAAAGGCGGCAATCCCAGCAGCACCTGCAACCGACACCATCCCAGCTTCCTCCTCATCATGCGAGGGAAGCCTCCTTGAGTGGACTCAACTCATCTTTATTTATGGAAAATGGGAAGCCTCATGTCATGCACCACCAGCAATTTTTCTGCGATGGCAAAGGGTTTTTTGCACTTTTGTCACGGACTTGTCCCAGAAGTACTTTTGCCAGCGGGCTCTGTAGCGAAAGTGCAAAAAAGAGGTTGGAAGAGAGAAAATATAACATAAATCAAAGATGTCATCATCATCATCATCATCATCATCCCCCCCCCCCCCCCCCCGTAGATATCAGGACATTTAAGGAAGGTGGGGATCTGTGAGAAGATGGGAAAATGTTGACCAAAATTTGTAACTTCATTATGCCAGCAAATAACAATTTGGGAGGTGGTATTTACACTGTAGAATTACAACAGTTTGACGCAACTTCAACTGCTATGGCTCAGTGCTATGGAATCATGAAAGTTGTAGTTTGATGAGACACCAGCACCCTTACAGAAAAAGCTAAAGACTGTAAAATTACTGCTCCCAGGTTGCCATAGCATGAATCATGGCAGTTAAAATGTTGTCTAGCTGCATTCATTTTAGTTTTAAGTAATATTCCACTTCTAAGCCAATCGGTTTCAGGAAAGGGAATGACAGGCAGGTACAATTGTTTGGGGATCTTTAGAATCATAAGAGTTGGGAAAGACCACAAGGGCCATCTAACTCTCTGCCATGCAGGAATGACTTATAGATAGGTTCAGTTCAAGTTCAGAATCCCGGTTAATTTTTGAAAGCATTTCTGGTTCTCTTTCAAAACTATCCTTTGAAACAAATTAAACAAATCATAGACTGAAATTGTTGTTATCCTGTAATAACTGAAAAGGTTGTTCTTCTATCATGACAGCCAAGTCTATCCACAACCCATTAAGGGCTCCCCTGCAAAATTAATACAGTTTGACAATACTTTAACTACCATTGCCAAATGCTATGGAATCGTGGAAGCTGTAGTTTTATTGTAGTCTTGAGCCTTCTCTGCCCAAGAGTGCTGGTGCCACACCAAACTCCATTGCACCGAGCCATGGCAGTCAAAATGATGCTAAACTGCATTAATTCTACAGTGTAGATGCACCCAAAGAATAACAATGGATGTACAGTCTTTTTTAAAAAAATTACATTTTTTGTGAACTTTAAGCAAACCAGCATTAGGTGGCAGTATACTGTCATATTATTAACCAAGCAAGAACCGTTTGGTCCTGATGATTTTTTTTTTTTTTTACAAAATTGTAGCAGTTTTTATTGCTGAGGCCTGTCTCTTGCTGAGACAAGCAAGATCATATTGGGTATTACAGAAATTGCATGGCTTGACCTGTATCTTAAAAATCTCCCACTCAGGCATTTAATGTCCAATACAAAAAACAATGCAAAGCTTTGAGTTATGCTCTTTTAGGTATAGGTTTCTATATGTTTCCTTGTAGAGCTGATTTTGTAAATCTAAATAAATGAGAAGAGTATATGCATGTATTTATGTGCTTGTATATATTTTTAGTTTATTTTGAATATATATGCACACATGCACATATTTATAGCAAGATCCTTGTATCCATGGAGGATACCTTCATGTTAGACCATTGTTAGCTGAAACTGGTTAAACGATTCAACACCAGAAAATTACCTGACTTTTGGTCTCAGCATCCCATAGAATTATGTTGATAGTGAGCCTAGAAAATCCTAGATAGGTACCCTCTGTAGGAATTTGCTAGGTCCTCCATGCAACTCTATAATAACTTCTGTGGGAAGTTACAGAATCATCTGAAGGACTTAGCAGACTCCTACAGACATCATTTTTCTCAATATGTTGGCAAGTGAAACTGCAGATATGGATTCCACAGTTGCAGGAATCTTACTAGGAATTGATAGAAAGAGGGGAAGATGTTTGTGTTTATACTCTTAGTTAACTAGCACTAAAGCAACCAGAACTCTCAAGCAACCGGGGGGGGGGGGGGGGTCAAAGAAATAATGCTTTAAATAAAAATGAAAATAAAATCAATTCTAATTGCCATTTAATTAAATTTGCATACTGCAGCCACAAAACTGTGTTTTAGAACACAAACACACACACACACAATATGCATAAAGACCATTTAAAATTCATTACATGACAAGATAAAAAATTAACAAAACGGCAGAGCATACCATTAAAAGCCCCCAAACAGTTAGCAAGCTGGGACTCTGTGGATGAGCACTTGGCTCTGTTTTCTGATTTGGGATATATGATTAAATTGAATTTCAAGATGCAAAAAACATCCATTCAACTTCTTTCCCTTGAATAATGGGTGCTGGTGCATGGAAAAGAAAAGGCCCACCTGTGCTGGGGTATTGGTATGCCTTGCGTTATCATTGCCATCACACTTGCAGTGAAGAGACAGTTGGGACATGTCCCCCAGGGTGGTTGCTTTCTAATTGCACCAAGCTGCCATACTTCCAACATACATATGTATGCTGAGAATGCTAGGAAATGGTTAATCCCAATATATACTCCATGTAGCATTTCTTCAATATGGGCAGGATTGTCCCATGGTCATACTTCCTCAATACATATGGTGTGTCTGCTGAACAAACTAGGAAATTACTAATCCCGATATGTGCTCTATCTAGCACTTTCTCAATATGGGCGGGATTGCCCTATGATCACTTGTAAGTGTGTATACATGCAGGGTGTGTCCTGTTATGTGTTAGATTTACAATGCAACCCTGTGCATGTTTACTCAGAAATCAGACTCATACCAGATAATGTGACTCACCTCCTAGTATGACATGGAGAAAATGCAGTGCATGGTGGGGATGTAACTCCACCAGATTTCTTCTTGATGCTAGCAAAAAGCAATTTTATCAGTTTTCTTCCTGCTGCAAGAAAGTCTTGGAAAACCAGAGTTCATAACCTATTTGTAATTTGGGATTTATTCTGCACAAAATTCATGCATAGTTGTTTTATGCAGAAAGCAGCATTTTCTGTGCAGGACGCAATATATTTCAGTGCAGAAATTTTAATTCCTGTATATGGTTTTCTCTGCAGGAAATGTTGCTTTCTGTGCAAATTAGTCATATCCTATTTTTACATAGAATAAATATTCAATTTACAGCATTTTCCTTGTAGAAATTATTATTCCTGTGTTGAAAAATTACTTCCTTTGCCAAAAAAGTTTCCTGCACAGAAAATGTTTCCAGTGTAGATTTTTGCATAGAAAATGCCAGGAACTGCTAAGAGTCTTGATAGTCCAGGATTATTTTGCATTTAAAATCCATTTTTGACTTTTTCAAAAGAAAACCAATTTGAAGTACATGGGTCATATGGGATCTCTAGGTTTGTTGTGCTTCCAAATGTTCCAACACTTCAGAGATTTCTGCACAAAATTGGATGGGGGCAGGGAGGGAGGAAAGCAAGCAAGATAGCCCCTAATACATAGAAATAGAAAATAAAAGTTATTTCTTGTTTTTCTTCTGTTGTTCTAGGTTGGTGGGGGCAACACTTCATAAGGTAAACATATATTTTCTACAATGGCACAGCCTGCCCTAGTACATATCATATAAGATGGCTGCCATTACGATCTGAAGGCAAAGCAAATTTTCAGTGCAGAAAATGAGCCACAATGTATGAATACACACATATAAACACATGCCTGATGGAAACCCCAACAACACCCTCTGAAAGTGATGTGCTGCCAATTCCATTTGCCATTTTGAGAGGGACTGTATGAAAAAGGTATGTTGGCATTCTGAAAATGTATGAAAATATTTCCACCATCTGCCTTCAAATACCTTCATTTTGCGGGGTACTCCAATGAAAATGGGGCGATCTGTTGAGGATCGGAGTGAAATTTGCCATCTGGACAATGTGCAGTTGCTCACCCTGGCAATACCATATGATCTACCATAGGACTCAAATATGTATAATAACAAGCATAAATATGAAGATGTTTCTAACACAAAATGAATGTATATTTATTTATTCATTTTGTTGTCGCCACACAGTGTATAGCAGGCCTCTTCAACCTACGGCCCTTCAAGTGTTTTGGACTTCATCTCCCAGAATTTCTGACAGTTGAACAAGCTGTCTAGGACTTTCAGGAATGGGAGGCATAAACACCAATGAAAATGGTGCAGGTTGAAGAAGATCCCAGGCCTTCACAATAGTGTTGTCATTCTCGAAGCAAAAAGGTGAATAACACATACAGCTGTAGGCAGCAGCAAATACAGATTTAGTTTGCCCAAAGTGTTCATATTTGAGTTACTGCTTGATCGAAGTCTAAAAGGAAATGATTTTTGTTGGCTTTGAGTTCCTCCATCAAGGGGAACTAGTGTAATATGGTTCAATAAACCAACAGAAACCCCTTTAAAATGAACCAACAATGAACCAACAGAAACCCCTTTAAAATGATTTAATGAAAAGCAATTCTAAGAACAGCACAGTTCCAGTTTGAAAGAGTCATTGGCTGCTGCTCACAAAACCTAGTAATTATCAAGGCTTTCGCTCTGATTTTATGATTTCAGAAAGGCAGATTGATTTAACAGCTTGTATTTTCAAACCTAGATTCTAAGAGAGCAGCTGTAGGAAGGGGAGAATGAAATTGATGTGAGCTGCGGACTGGCCCGATGGGAAGAAGGTTGAATTGAACAGAAGGAAATCTAATGACTGTTTCCACACAGAAGTCATTGAGTCGTGAAGCCATTTGAGGAAGTCATTGCCAAATTACTGGCTTGGGGAATTTGTTATTCATACATAGTTAATGTTTTCTGAAGTGAAACCACAGCTTATATCTAAAGACATCAGATTAATTGGAAATCGAAGAGCTACTACTTATGAAGACTTAACCATGACATACCTTAAAGAGCACTTTCATTTCCTATTTCTACAGGGCAACCCACATTCTCAGAATATTTTCAGTAGATGGGACATATGACTTCCCTCTACAATCCTGAGTATTTCTCCTAAGTGCCAAAACAAACTTTTGAGACTATTTATTTATTTCTAAGAATCAGTTATCATCCACTAACTTGTATTTGGCAGATAGATGATTTCTAATCAGCAATGGTGTGTGGTTAATTTTGTGTATGATTGTATTGAGTCTCATTTAAGGGACAAAATGAGACATGAAGACAACATGCCTCCAGTGAGCCTCCAGTGAACAGTTGGGCATTGTTTCCTGGAGTATGGACTGGTTTGATCTTCTTGCGGTTCAAGGAACTCTCAGAATTTTCCTCCAACACCACAGTTCAAAAGTGTCTATCTCCCTTTGCTCAGCCTTCCTTATGATTCAGCTCTCACATCCATAGGTTACTACAGGGAATACCATTGCTTTAACTATGCAGATCTTCGTTGCCAGTGTCTCTACTCTTCACTATTTTAGCAAGATTGGTTATTGCTGTCCTCCCAAGAAGTAAGCATTTTCTGATTTCCTGGCTACAGTCTGTGTCTGCAGTAATATTTGTGCCCAGAAATACAGAGTCTGTCACTGCCTCCACATTTCCTCCCTCTATTTGTCAGTTATCAATCAGTCTGGTTGCCATAATCTTGATTTTTTTATGTTTAACTGCAACCCAACTTTTGCACTTTCTTCTTTCACCTTGGTTATGAGGCTCTTCAGCTCCTCCTTCCTTTCAGCTATCAAATAGATATAGATAGCTAAACCCCGGCATTATCATCCTTTCCAGTGAGTCACATTGACTTTCTCCAACTATCAACTGAATTCTGAAACAAGTTGTGCATGTCTTAAAATAAGGCAGGGCAGAAACTATTTTAAGAAGTAAGGCTTAGAGTCTTAAACAAATATTTGGAGAAGAAATGTTTTTCTTTGCTTATATTTTTGGAAGCATTGTCAGGAACAGAAAACTAGTTCAAACTAATACTCCATGGCCAAACCTTATGAAACATTTCCAAGATTTTTGCATAATGTACAACTCAAGAATGTAATAATGTGTAAATTTTATCAAGAAATATATGGCTAAGTTAACTGAAATCATAATTTTTAGCTGATATATCAGCAGAGAATAATCATGTTGATAGCCACTTCTTGATTTTCAACCCTGAAAGCTGTCACTTATTAGTGTTTTTAAAATGTAGAAACCCTAAGTTAGATAGACTTATCAATTCCTATATATGCTAACTAGGAGTAATTAAAGCAATACATTTTATAAGCTTCTTTTAGTAATTGGGAGTCAAACTACATTGTTCCATGATTTGCTGAAGGACTATTACAAATGTAATTGAAGCAACCATATTCAATTCTAATAACTGCCCCATCCAGATGAACTAGTTAAGCCAGCATGTCCATTAACACAGAGAGGTGCATGCAGGGTTAACAAGGGGGTAGGGTAGACTACGACTTCCAGAAACTGCTACTTAGCATCTGCATTGGCTATTTTGGCTGGGGAATTTTGGGAGCTACATATGGTACCAAAAAAAAATAACTCTTTCATGCTCTAGTTTCATGCTGCATTTCATGTTGCATTTCTTTTCAAGTAGCACAATCAAGTGGGATGACAATAGTAAGTTTAGTAGCTTATTGTACATAGCATTCATTATCATTGCCAAACAAAGCCTGAAAGAAAAAGAACACCTTATTTGTATGGTGCTCCTTTAACATGAACTGGACATCAGAAACACTTCTCACACCTACTGCAATGTTTCATTGTGATTCATGCATAAGTCTAGAAATTTTCGTCAAAAAACCAACCACAAAAACTGAGTTGACCTATCCATGGGTCAATGTGAGTACTATATCCTAACTCTTAAAAAAGGGAACTATCCATGAGCAAAGTGGGGGGAAAAGTCAAGAACTTGGTCCATCTCAGGAAATTTTAAAAGCAGCACTGACCTATTCTACCTGTCCACTTTGGGGCCATTTCTGGCCTTTTTGAATGTCTGGATAGAAAAATCCAGTGCAGTGCAGCCAGGTGTGAAGCAGCACTAGCATTTCCCTCTATAAAGAATGATCTTTTTGTGGGGCAATATCCATAATTTTGGCCCTAAAATTGCCATTGCAAGCAGGAGGTAGCAAGTTTCAGAAACTATGAGTGGCTGAGAAAGCCCTTCCAATATGTCCCCTTCCAATACATACGATCTACACAACACCAAGAAAGCCAAGACAGCAAAGTTTTCATCTGTTACCTCCTCTTTAAAAATTACCTCTCTATCCAGATGAAAGAAGGAACAAGCTTGTGTAGAAGACAGAATTTCAGCAGATGTTTCTTGTGTGAGAAGCAGTACCTGCTGATATTCTGCCCAACCATGAAAAGGGAAAGAAGTCCTGTCCCTCTATTATCTCTCCACACAGGGATATGTATGCCACAGTCCCCTTAGGACTTCTCCTTGAGAGTTGAGAATTGCTCCCCGAAGCTACAAACTATGAAATACTGATGATGCAAGCCTTCATGGTGGAGAGCTTCAGTTTTGTGTGATGTGTCATGCTAATTAGCAAGCCAGTGGCTGAACAAAGCATTAGAAGGCAAGATCTAAAGTATTCCAGTCACATGTCTAAGCAAATTTATAATTGTTGTTAACTGCTATCAAGTCAACTTGAGTTAAAGTTTGAGACCACTTTAACTGCCATGCCTCAATGCTATGTGATCCTGAACTTTGTAGTTTGGTGAGGCACTCTTTGGCAGATAATGCTAAGGACCTTTCATTACTAGAGCTTCCATGATTCCATAGGATTGAGTCATTGGCAGTGAAACTGGTGTCAGCTGAATTAATTTCACAGTGTAGATGCATAACATCAGCATAAATTACCCAGAGGGCAGGAATGCAAAGGCAATGTACTGCTCAGAGTATGCCAAACAGAGGATTCATTTACCCACTGTAGAATGAATAGAGTTTGGCACCATTTTAACTACTATGGTTCAACAGTATAGAATCCTGGGAGTTGTAGTTTAGTAGGCACCAGCATGCTTTGGCAAAGAAGGCTAATTCTTGTAAAACTACAACCCCCATGATTCCATAGCATTGATCTATAACAGTTAAAGTGGTGTCAAACTGCATCAATCAAACAGTTTAGATGTGCCTTCTGTTTTGGATACTCTAACTAGTACAGCCTCTGTATCCCTGCTCTCTGGGTAATTACTGCTGATTTAGTTGTTTGTTGCTATCTCAGAAAATATAGTAGAACCTTGGGGAAATAGCTGAATCTCTCGGAACTGATTTCCTCATTGCAGCATATGTTGTTTAGTCTAAACCATCTTGCATCTTTGTGTGTTCCCAAACTAGCAGCCATCTCTGTTGAAGAAGACCTAGAATTCTTGGCAGATTGGCCCAGGAGAGGGTCTACTACAAGCATGGCTTTATCTTGCCAACAACTGCCAAGGACAGAATACAAACAACAGACATGGAGGCGGTGGATCTGCTGTTCTTCTCAGCTAAAATAATCAATATTCCAGTGTCATCTACGTGGACTAAGAAGCAGTGTCTTTTCTTAGATGGCTGACTTGGCATAATTCCAGGTACTTGGTTTTCTATTTTCTGCTGCATTTTTAAATCATGGAAAAGTGAACAGTTGTATCTCCACTCATCATGAGAAATACACAAATAATTTCTTATCAAGAGTTCCCCAGTTTCGTGTGGGATGGCTCTTGTTAAGTTTCCCAAATATTTAAATGTGTTAGTAAATTCTGGCCCATTGGCTAATCTGTTGCTTTGATCACAACTTGATGACTTTCTTACTGTGAAAGCTGGTTATAAGAATAAGCCAAACCTCATATCTAATATTTATATTATTTACTTATCTTGCTCCCGAAATATACCCTTCCAATCTAGCATTTCAGGTGACAACAGAAGTTTCAAATGATGAATGAAAACAGGAAGAGCTATGAATCAGCCAAACCTGATATTCCAGAAGGAATCTTATCTGATTAATGAGAAGAATTCCTACACAGGAAATTACAGTTCTTACATGGACTATAATGTGATGCTGAGATGTGATTACTTCAACTGACAAATATTCAGTGTGCACATTTACAAGCTGGTATGCTTTGGTATGTCCAACTAATCCATGCCAAAATTATTATGTCATCATACTATCTCAGACTTCTGAATGCCAGTCTTTTGTAGCCAAAACAGCACAACTGGATAAAAGAACACTCTAAGAGTTGCAGAAATATATATTGTTTTAAATTATTTGCAGTTTGGAAAGAAAAAGGGAGTTTTGCTAAAATTATAAATTTCACAATAGAAATGGAAACCTCAGGCTATTTCCTCCCCACTTGTAAGGGCTAATAATTGCTGTAATCTCCCTGTATCAAGGGAAACAAATATTGCTCTGAAGTGTTTCCCGCATATCAAAATGTTGCAAAGAAATTACCGGGTATAGAAAAAACACACACATTCTGTGAATGTATTTCATTTTGACCTCTGCCTATTCAGAGGTCTATGCAGAAAACATGTACCCCCTCCCCTTTTCTCTGCACAATAATTATTTTATAACATTTCAGACATTCAAATACAAGGAGACAGCTGCACAAGTCTCAATGTTGTAATCCTTTCAAATATATTTCCCAACAGTTGTGAAACTCATTTTTTCTATCTAGAAATTAATAATTATGAATATACTTTCCATAAACACTTCATGTTATTCCTTCTCTTCCCAGTGATCCGTGCAGAGGTTGTAAGGAAATCAAAGGAAGAGTTTGCCACTAAGTTCAGATTGGCAAATGGACCTTAGATTTTTACTTTCTTTTGGCCTACATGGCTTGAGTTATTTATTTTAAGGATCTAACATGGCATTGCTCAAAGTGGTGGTCCTTTGAATTGTGCTGTTTGTTGACTGGTCTCTGGCAAGTTTCCAGGAAAGAAGGAATTGTACCCAATAGGCATAAATGCCATGTCAATCCCTGGAACATGCCAGTACGTGCAAATATTACCCTATTAAGATTAGAGCAGGGCTGGAATCTTTGGTAGACTAGAGCAAGTGGCTGAGACTCAAATTGACAGGAGCTTTAGGGTCCAATCTCAACATACAACAAGGAATAAAATTCCAAAAGATGTGATTGTGTTGTTTACAAGAAAGAAAGTATAAGACCAAGTTTTGCAAGCTCACGCCAAAGATCCGATTGAAATAGGAAATACCAGGATTGTAGTATTTTGAGATCTTCCACCTCAGACAATAAATAATAATTACTTTTCCCCAACAGATAAACTTAGAAGAAAGGCTACAGATTTTGATGGGAAAATCCAGAAGGACTGATTGTACCTTACAAAGGAATTGGTTAACGTCAGTCAGGAAGGCCCAGGATTTTTATGAGAATTTTTTTTTTAAAAAAACTAGATTTAGGGGAAAGATCAGAAGACCAAGGAGAAAGAGAACATCCAAGAAAGCAACCTCAATAGATCCTGAATAAGGAAGATGTTTGACAACAGCAACAGGCCACTCCACATGATGGAAAACAATTGGATGATCATCTATTATCACAAGAATGAGGACCCTAAAGATACTTTCTTTAAATATAAAAGGACTAAATTCACCAAACAAGAGGAGATGGGTTTTTCATTATTTGTGATTACTGGGAACAAGAAGAAATTCCCACTCAAGATTTATGGATTACAAAAATGATGTGGCAGAAATGGGCAAATTTATCAGGTTTATACAATCACCAGACACTCCCCAAATTTGAAGAAGAAATCTAATTCTGTAATAATCTGGTTTTGGTTACAAATAATTAATAGCCTCATTTAGCTACTAACTGAAAAAGAGTGGCAGCATTTTACTGACTTTAAAAGAAGAGAAGAAAATTAAAAACATTCGGTTTTACATGATAAAAGAGATAATTACTATTACAAAGATGTAAGATTAACAAGAAGAGGAAAAAAGGGGAGTTAGCGACAAGAACAGCAGGATCCACAATGATATCCAAGATATTCTACCAAAGGTAAGAAGATGTAAGACAAAAATACAGCAGAGTCTCACTTATCCAACATAAACGGGCCGGCAGAACATTGGATAAGTGAAAATGTTGTATAATAAGGAGGAATTAAGGAAAAGCCTATTCAACATCAATTTTTGTTATGATTTCACAAATTAAGCATCAAAATGTCATGTTTTACAACAAATCGACAAAAAAGCAGTTCAATACACGGTAACGTTATGCAGTAATTACTGTATTTATGAATTTAGCACCAAAACATCTCAATATATTGAAAACATTGACTAAAAAAACATTGGCTACTAACAAATTGACTACAAATATAGAATTGCATAAAATAAACTTACAGTAGCACCATTAACGGAAATTAAATACATAAAAAGTTCAATCCTTGCTGCCTAGAGAAACAGCTGTGGATCGGATAATCCAGAACGTTAGATAAGCAAATGTTGGATAAGTGAGACTCTACTGTGTATAGATCTTTTGATAATGAAGAAGGCAACAGTGTTAGGCAGGAAGCATTAAATAAGGCTTTCTGTTTTCTGTTTCTTAACCTTCCTATCTTCTAAGTTTCTATGTACGCTATACCCACTTTTTTTGTTTTAGATTATGTAAGAAATGTTTTTCTTTTTCTTTTCCTTTTTTAACATCATAATAACTTTTTTTGTATTAGACGACAATGGAAAAGCTGATAATATAAGATGTTTTTTAAAACGCACTACCCCATATTTGTACCTGTACACCTCCCTATTTTACATATCTTATATTTAAAAATATATGATTTTTAAAGACCAGTTAGGCAACTGCCTCAGGTGTCAGAGAATGAGGCATTGAAAATAGTTCACACCTACAATTTTTATTGTTATGTCCTTTCAAGCCATTTCCAACTTGTGGCAGCCCAAAGGGGAGCCTTTTATGGGATTTCTTGGCAAGGTTTGTTCAGATGTTGCCTTTGCTTTGCTCTGAAGTCACCTGGCCTGGTTAATGTGCTATTAGGCAGCCTGTTTATGTGGTATACTGTTCTCACATATACTACAGATAATACCAATGTCCTGTGAGGTGAGGTTCTGTGAAAACAGCTTGTCACGCTGCTTTGTTAATGTCTGACTCAATTGTTGGAGATAAAATGCAAAATCAAACAAACATTTTGATCAGGTTTATGCAAAACAAACTTTTCACCCCCTGTATGCATTGCCTGAGGACAAAATTATATTTTTCATGTGTTTTAATTGCAACCTTTGAATGCAGGGTGGAGTACAAAATGTAAATTCTACTGCCTATTCAGAGGTCTTGGATAACAGTAGCAATAGACTTTGAAACCATGTCCTCCTTTGCTGTGTTTACAGTTGAAACATGGATGGAAACTGGGGCTTTTTTTTTCTTTTTCCAGTACATATAACCTTTGCTTAGATAAGGTATTATTATAAATACAAATGATTTTTGAAGGTGCTGATTTGTATATAATTTACATTTCCAGGGTGGTTTTGGTGGCCAAAATTACAGGTCCATATTTTTAACAACAACAAAAAGATGCTGGTGAAATAAGGTTACCTTTATTGTAGAAAAGTACAGCTAGAATATTTTAGTACTGAAGATTGTTTCCTAAATCAAGGTTTATTATTTACTGCAGATATGCAACTGCAATGCCACACGGAAAGTCTGTATTCAATTAGCACTTCTTCACCATCCCACTAATGCATCTAAAACTTCCACCTAAAGAGAGGACAAGAAGAAAAAGAAGATTGGGTAGGCATAAAAAATGTTTTTAAATAAAGATCACCTTTGTCAAAGTCTTTGCCATCTGACTTGTGCCTGAATGCTTTTATCCTATTCCATGAGCCATTACGGTTGCAGATGCAGATTCCAACAACTGTCAGGTCATGTGATTTCCACCCGATTTAAATGAATGAAATGACATCTATATTATGTCATATCCTATTAAAAAGAGGTTGCAAATTGGCTCGATTTTAATGGGCAGTGATGCTGGCTGGATTCAGCCTTGATCATCAGTCATTCAGATCATGCGTTTTCATTTAGGAGGGCTTACGTGACTAGAATGAAGCCAATTACAAAATCCTTTATAGAAGTGGATCAAAATATTGCCTATTTTCATAGAAATTTACCTGCCTTGACATAGCAATCATTTCATGACTATGCCCAGAATCTGGAAGACAGCCATGCTAGGCTGCAGGATTATAGGACTTAATAGTGCCCAGATAATCTGGGATAAAGAGAAAACCTGGGATCAGACTTTGGGATAAAGTGCCTGTCTGGTAGGGACCTTAGTTCCACTTGAGAGTATGAGCATTGGGGGCCATCCAGACAGCCCTATATCTCAGAATATCAAGGCAGAAAATCTCACAATATTTGCTTTGAACTGGGTGGGTGCTGCAGCGATCCAGGGGGGCGGTGATGGCCACAGGTGCATTTGGGGGCGATGAATAACTGTATTACCTTTCTATTCTGAGTTCAAAAAATAGTTTCATAATTTCAAACTTCAATGTTTCTAATTTACACCTTTCTTTACTATATTTGGCCCCTGGTGGTGGCACAGTGTGTTAAAGCACTGAGCTGCTGAACTTGCAGACTGAAAGGTCCCAGGTTCAAATCTGGGTGTGAGCTGGTGTGGTGTGAGCTCCCGCTGTTAGCCCCAGCTCCTGCCAACCTAGTGGTTCGAAAACATGCAAATGTGAGTAGATCAATAGGTACCGCTCCAGTGGGAAAGTAACGGCGCTCCATGCAGTCATGCCGGCCACATGACCTTGGAGGTGTCTACGGACAACGCTGGCTCTTCGGCTTAGAAATGGAGATGAGCACCAACCCCCAGAGTCAGACATGACTAGACTTAACGTCAGGGAAAACCTTTACCTTTACTATATTTTATGAAAAAGGTAGAAACATTAATACAGTGGAGTCTCACTTATCCAACATAAACGGGCCGGCAGAATGTTGGATAAGCAAATATGTTGGATAATAAGGAGGCATTAAGGAAAAGCCTATTAATGATTTATAATTTTACAAATGAAGCACCAAAACATCATGTTAGACAACAAATTTGGCAGAAAAAATAGTTCAATACGCAGTAATGCTATGTAGTAATTACTGTATTTATGAATTTAGCACCAAAATATCACGATATTTATTTATTTATTTATTTACAGCATTTATATTCCATCCTTCTCACCCCGAAGGGGACTCAGGGCGGATCACATTACACATATAGGCAAACATTCAATGCCTTTTAAGATAGAACAAAGACAAACAAACATAGGCTCCAAGGGGCCTCGAACTCATGAACTCCTGGTCAGAGTGATTCATGGCAGTTAATTGCAGCTGGCTTGCTCTCCTGCCTGTGCCACAGCCCGGGCCTTTCAATATTGAAAACATTGACTACAAAAATGTGTTGGATAATCCAGAACGTTGGATAAGCGAGTGCTGGATAAGTGAGACTCTACTGTACATATATCTTTGTTTAATTTTCAAAAAATTAATTTTCAAGGGGTGCTGAGTAATATTTTTTTCTGGAAAGGGGGTGGTGGGCCAAATAAGTTTAGAATATTGTTCCATCTGAGAGTTTAGGCATTGGGGGATTCTGGGGCGTGCCGTCCACATCCATTCCCCCCCCCCCCCCCAGCTACCTGGTTCTGTCCCTGACTGCAATGCATACCTGGAACCCAGTTTCATCGAAGAGCCTGGGCATTAGTGGATTCCAGGGTGTGCCGCCCAAGTCCTCTCTTTCTTAGCTTCCTGGCTGCAATGAGTACCTGAACTCCGTCCCACCTGGGTGCATGGGGGATTCTGGGGTATGTAGTCCGCCTCCTCCCTCCCCCTGGCTCTTTGCTTCCTCACCTGGCTGCAACACACCTGAGAGCGAGGAAAGGGCTTTCCTTCGGGGGCGGGTCCCTGGGCGGGGCGAAGGGGCGACTCTGGGAAGGAAGGACGGACGGAGCCGGGCAGGGACTCAGCCCGGGAAGAAGGAGTCGCACCGGGATCGCAAGGAGGCAGAGGCAGGCTCACTCACTCTTCTGGGACACGGGTAAGAACAGTTAACCCGGGTGCGGGGCCCCGAAGTAGGAAACCAAACTTATGGCTTAAGTCTCCACGCGTGTCCCGCTTTGCTAGCTTCCCTCTTTGGAAAAAACTCCTCCTCTCCGGAGATGAGATCCTCATAATCATAATTCATTAGCTGCTCTGGCTTTGTCGGTTTCTGGGTGCATCTACACTGTAGGATGAATGCAGTTTGACGCCCCTTTAACTGCCCTGCCTCAAGGCTGTGGAGTGATGGAAGGTGAGACGCCAGCACTCTTTGTTCGCAAAAGTTAAAGATCTTGTAAATTTAGGGCTGAATTAAATCCCACATTATCTACTTTGAACTGGAATATATGGCAGTGTGAACTCAGACAGCCCAGTTCAAAGCAGATATTGTGGGGTTTTCTGCCTTGATGTTCTGGGTTATATGACTTGTGGAAGGTCATGAGTTCGAGGCCAGCCCGTGGCGGGGTGAGCACCTGTCAATTAAAAAATAAGAAATAGCCCCTGCTTGTTGCTGACCTAGCAACCCAAAAGATAGTTGTATCTATCAAGTTTTTTTTTTTTTCGTGTCAGGAGCAACCTGAGTTGCTTCTGGAGTGAGAGAATTGGCCGTCTGCAAGGACGTTGCCCAGGGGACGCCCGGATGTTTTGATGTTTTACCATCCTTGTGGGAGGCTTCTCTCATGTCCCTGCAGGGAGCTGGAGCTGATAGAAGGAAGCTCATCCACTCTCTCCCCGGCGGGATTCGAACCTGGCAGCCTTCAGGTCAGCAACCCAACCTTCAAGTCACAAGGCTTTTATCCCCTAGGCCACCAGAGGCCTAGTAGGAAATAAGGTACCACTTATAAAGTGGGGAGGCAAATTTAATTAATTTATGACGTTGGAATGAGGAAGTGCCGTCACAGTGGATGACGAAGCAGCTGCTCCCCCCCTGTGGCCAGAATCAAACATCCCCTCAAGAGAAGGTTAAATTGCCTCAGCGTCTGTCTCTGTCTTGGTTCTATGTGTATATGGGCATTGAATGTTTGCCCTATATGTATATAATGTGATCCGCCCTGAGTCCCCTTTGGGGTGAGAAGGGCAGAATATAAATACTGTAAATAAATAAATAAATAAAACACATTCATAATATAATAATACTAAATTTATTTTTGTATGCCTCCTCCATCTCCCCAGCTGGGGACTCGGGGTGGCTCACACGGGGAACAAACCCAATGTAATCACATAAAATCATAAAATAACAATTTAGACATCAGACAACACAATTCAAAAAACAATTTAAACAAGTCATAGTTAAAAGCGACATAGTTAAAATACTAAACAATCATCCAGACATTAAAGGTCAAATATAGGATAACATCAGGGTGATAATCAAAACTGGTTTAGGGAGTGTCTATTACAAATAGGACATACATCAAATAGATAGAACAGGTAGGGAAGATAAATCTGAATCTCAACAGTGTAGATGCCCCCTCTTAAGGTGACAATCCCACTTTCTCCCCCTTGCCCTCCCTCCCTTTCTCCACCCTTCCCTTTGGCAGTATGTTTTGAACTTGTTATTTATGAGAATTTGTACTCAAAGGGATTCAGAAACAAGGTGGCTACCTGGAAGACTTAGCAAGATTTTTGAAGTCTGCCAATCCCAACATCAGTTCCAATAAACTAGATCCCATGTAGTTCCAACTAGAATAGACTCACTTATATAAGTATTACATTAAAAGATTGCTAATAATTGGATGTAGGCTTTTGCCAATCTCAAGATTTAAAGATAGAATAGGAATGATATCCCTTTCCAGCTGATGTTGAAACTTTGCCTGCTGGGTAGAAGATGCAGGCCGACAACACCTGGAGACCTGCATAATCCCCACCCATACAGCAAACACATTCTCTTATCTGTTCCATTCAGCAAATCTGGGCCATTAGATTTTCCATTGGGCCTGAAGTCAAGGTGTTGGCTTTCGTATATGCTGTTGTGTGCCTTCAAGTCATTTCTGACCTGTAATGGACCGTGTAGGCTCGTTATAGGCAGAAGAGGCCTTCTGCAGGACCAACCTTTGTTGTTGTTGATGTTGTTGTGTGCCTCACTTTGATGACCTTGAGTCCCTAAGTCAAACGTATCACAGGATTTTCTTGGCAAGATTTGTTCAGAAAAGGTTTGCCATTGTCTATCCTGAGGCCAAGAGAATGTGACATTGTTTGTTCCTGTAAATGCATATTAATGTTGGAGCATTAATAAATTGATTGGTTGATTGAGTTAGACATGCTCATTCTTGCCCAGTGAGTTTTATGGCATTAGCACATATATACAGCAGAGATACTTAAAGGACCGTGGTGTTGGAGAAAAATTCTGAGAGTGCCTTAGACCGCAAGAAGGTCCATCCAGTCCATACTCCAGGAAATAATGCCCAACTGCTCACTGGAGGAAAGGATATTAGTGGCAGATGAAGTACTTTGGCCACATAAAGAGGAAAGACAGGACAGGAAAGCTTGGAGGAGATAATGATGATGGGAAAAAAGAAAGGTAAAAGGAAGAGGGGCTTACCAAGGGCAAGAGGGATGGATGGTATCCTTGAAGTGACTGGCTTGACCTTGAAGGAGCTGGGGATGGCCACGGCCAACAAGGAGCTCTGGCGTGGGCTGGCCCATGAGGTCACGAAGAGTTGGAAGTGACTGAACAAATAAGCAACAACAAACTTAAAGGTCTACTTTATCCAATACCAACTTCTGTTGTTGGTTGTTGTTGTTGTTGTTGTTGTTGTTGTTTTGTACCTTCTAATCATATCCAACTTGGGGTGCCCCTGAGTCAAACCTATCATAGGTTTTGTTGGCAAGATGTGTTCAGAAGTTTACCATGGCTTGAACCTGAGTGAATGCAACATGCCCAGTGGGTTTCATGGCCAAGCACACATTTTAACTATGGCCTCCAGACTTGAGGTTCAGTGCTCAAAACACTACACCATGCTAGCTTCTGTTATTATCTCAACTGGGATTTATAATGACAATGTGACTAGCTCAGGATCATTCAGTGGGTTTCATGGCAAAGTTCTGATCTCAACCTTAGTCTCCAGAGTTGCAGTCTCATGCTTAAACAACTACATCATGTTAGCTATTATTATCAACCTATCTGAAATTTGTAATGAGTTGAATAGGCTTAGATGAAAAATATGGTTCATAGCACTCTTATCCATGATGCTGTATCCTCAGTGGTGGCACCCAAAGTAACAAACACACTCTTTACTAGCGAAGGGGGAATAAACAAAGGTTTGTTTTGTTGTTCACATTGGTTGTGAAAGCCATGTGGTTTGAGGGTTGGTCAAGGGCTCTAGAGACCAAGGTTCAGTGAAGGCAAGGACAAAAAAACCTCCTGATAGGTTTATTTTAAGATTGCCATGAGTCACAAATGACTTGAAGGTATACAGCAAAAAATTGCTTGTTTGTATTCCTTTATCAAGCATTTGTCAAGCTACAGTACCTGTCACATTTAAAAAAAACCTGTGCTTTTAAAGAGACTGTTAGCCACCCTAAACTCCAATACGAAAGTTGCTAAATAAGATAAATACTTCATGAAACAGCGAAACTCGGACATTTTTGTGGAATGAGCCGATCTTGTTTTTGGTTGGACGCAGTGGAGAAGTTGTGATCTTGGAAAGTCTGGAGACCTGAAAGTGTCTCCATTGTTCACTCTGCATCTCATCAACAGAATTTGAATATGCTCATACCTGATAGTATTATTGTTTATACTTTATAGCAGTGATCTCATTGTACAGGTATGACCACACATACTAGTACAATGAGATCAGTAAGAGAGCATCATCTCATCTTTGCATATCGAAGGTGCTGTTCTGCTCTCAACATCCTCATTCTAAAGTCTGAAATGCTCTGCACAGTTGCCTGGCCTAAAGCCTCATAGAGCGAGGGTCTGAAAGATTAGATCTTTTCTGATCTTGTAAGCTAATCAGGGTCAGCCCTGCTTATTACTTGGATAGGAAACCACCAATGAATACCCAGTGTCATAAGCTATATATTAGAAGAAGGAACTGGCAAAACCATCTCAATATTCTTTGCCTAAGAAAACCTTATGAAATTCAAGTGGTCATCATAAGTTCATAGGTCACCTGAGGTCACTAAAGTCCAAAGATGGTTTTCCACCCCACTGACATATAACTACTAGGTCCCATGGCTGGGTGGAGTCTGACTCAATGTTTAACTAGGAGTATGGAGTCAATATGTAGGCAGTACTGTGATTTTCTGTGGGATGTATATGGCAGCCAGCACATCTGTTGTAGGTGAAATGCTAATTTTCAGTAAGCGAAAGCACTGAATCACATTGTAGAGAAAGCACACAATGGAAGCTAAGATTGAGGTTCCACATAATAATGAGACCTTGATATTCAATGGGATTTGGTTCCAGATATCAAAATCCATAAATGATCAATTCCATTATATACAGTGGTGTTCCTTATATAAAATGGCAAAATCAAGGTTTGCTTTTTGAAATTTGTGTTTTTTCACAAAAGCTATTTTCAAGCTATGGATAGTTTGAAAGCATGGATGCAGAATTTGTGGATATGTACTGCATTTAGTGGAACCTATTTCTGAATATCCTTAGGTACGCATTGCAGAACTGTGATTCAGAAAGTGGCTTCCTTTTCTGCCATGAATTCATTAGACAACTTCATACAACCCATCATTTTTCGCTCCTCATATATAGAACGGGATCATCATAACTGGTCTACCTGGCAAGGCTATTTGTTATGATTGAGCCTCGTGGCTCTGTTTCTGACAGGCGTGGGCGTAAGACTCCTCGAGAGTCGGATACTCTCGAGGAGCGAGAGAGAAAAAGACTGCGAGACATATTCGCAGCACCCTCTGACGAAGAGTCTTTCGAAGGGTTCACGGAGAGAATGGAGGAAGGGCTGGTTAGCTCAGAGGAGGATGAGATGGATTGGACTCGGGTAAGGGAGGAATTGGGGGCCACTGGCCATGATGGGGCAGAAGATGAATGGGGACCTTCAGGATTAGACCCATGGCGTAGCTGGAGGGATGGGACGGGATCCACAGCTGGAGATGCTGTTGGGCGTAGTCAGAGGTGTTCCAGCTCTGACGAGGAAAGTGATGAGGAAACGCCCGGGTTAAGGAGGGCAGCTGACAGTGATGAAGATTTGTAACTGGCATAAAATGGGGCTTGGGAGCAATTGCAAATTGCGTCGGGCAAGGTAATCTGGGCAAACGCTTGGGATTCGTGTGTGTGTGTGGGACGCTTCCCTGAAGACTTGTGTACTTTCCTGTGCTGAGACGTAAGTTGATTGGAATCCAGGGTCAGACGGCGGGAGGGATTGTGTGGGCATTTGTTTGTGCAAACCTGTGCTTACTCTTATTAGCTTGACCTTCCGTCGTCTTCCTGACGGACGCCATCTCCTGCTTTGAGAACTCGGACTGAACTGACCACGGCTTGTCTTCCCCCCTTCTTGGACTTGGAAAAACTACAAACGTCTGCTTCTGGCTTTGATCTACGGAACGGAACTGGTCTACTCTACTGCTAAAATCCCTGGCTGCGTCTGCTCGTGTTGGAGATCCTGTCTGCTGTGTGTGTGTGTGGGAGCGACGCAAGTTACTCTAAACTCAGTGTTGGCAGCAGAGAGGAATCTGCTGCCAATTAGTTGCATTCCTTGTATCTTTTGTTCCTTGCCTTTCGTTTTGTTTATACCCAGGCTGAAGAAAGCAGTTTGTTTTTACCCGGATTAAACTCCGGTTTAATCCGGTTTATCTTTTGAACATTTACTTTTGTCCCTTTTTGCTCCTAAAGGCAAAAATTGCCTGGCCCTTGTGTTTTTACGGGCATTTTTGAGTTCTGTAATCTAATAAACTCTGTTACTTTGAATCTTGTGGCGTCCTGTCCTTGACAGATTGCCCGACGCCCATAAAAGGTTTATTGCAGCAATAAACCCGTCAGGAAGACGATGGATGAGTTAAGGGTCAAATTAGATCAATTGCAAACGGCCTTTACCGTTAGCCAAACCGCTCATGCCGTGAAAGGACATGTTTTGACTCCTGAACGCTTTGACGGAACCAGGTGCAAGTTGCCAACCTTTTTGGCACAAGTGGAGCTCACGCGTATCCTACAGACACTAGCAAAGTGGCCTTTATTTTGAGTTTGTTGACCGGTCCCGCAGGACAATGGGCCACTAATTTAATTTTGGGAAATGACCCAGTCAAGGACAATTTGAATAATTTCAAAAAGTTGTTAACTGATACTTTTGGGGATCCTCTCCGCACGGAGAACGCTGGGTGGGCTCTGTATCGGTTGAAACAGGGAAAGGGGACTGTTTTGGATTACTTAAATAAGTTTAACCTGTATCGCCACCAGCTGGATTGGGGGGAAAATGCATTCATGCTTTTATTTACTGCCGGGCTAAGTGATATGCTCCAGGATGAATTAGCACGCTTGGAGCCGGCTGAAAGCTGGGACGCCTTAGTAGCTAAGGTGCTGCGTTTAGACGCAAGGTTCGAGGCTCGTAAACATTCAAAAGCAATGTGTGCGCCACCCATGCATGTAACCAGGGCACCTGTGGTGATGGGGGAAGAGCCCATGGAGCTTGGGGTCTTTAAAAAGCTGTCTACAGAAGAAAAGAGCCGTAGGAGGCAGCTGGGCTTGTGTTTGTACTGTGGGAATGCTGGGCATTTTGCCAAAAGTTGTAATGTGAAACCTTCCCAGCTTTCGGGAAAAGGCCAGCCCTAGTGCGACGTGAGTCCAACGCACTAGGGCTCCTCAAGCAGTCAACTGAGGGGAGGAAGCATGTTTTCGTACCCATTACATTATCTGTTGGGGGAAGGGAACTTGTTTCTACTTTGGCACTGCTGGACTCAGGAGCCACGGTCTCTTATGTAGATATTGAGTTTGCTAAGAAGCATGGCATTCCTAAGGTGCGCAAGGCATGCGACGTGTGGGTGGAAGGAGCAGATGGGAGACTGCTGGAGACTGGGGTGGTTAACCAGGAAACCTCGGCAGTAACGTGGGAGGTGCAGGGAGTAACGGGAACGTTTGTGTGGGATATTACGAGCTTGCCTAGATATGATGTGATCCTGGGGATGGATTGGCTAGCTGTAGTAAACCCACAAGTAGATTGGGCAACACGTAAAGTGATTTTAAAGAGGCAGGATTGTTGCACTCTAAATGTTACTCATTCTGATATGGAGGGAGTGCCTGCTGAGTATGGGGAGTTCTCTGATGTATTTTGTAAAAAAGAAGCGGACAAATTACCACCGCACAGGCCATATGATTGCGCCATCAAGTTGGCAGAAGGTGCGAAACTGCCAGCAGGGAGGCTGTATGCCTTGACTGTACCGGAAAGGCAAGCTTTGCGGGAGTTTCTAGATGAAAATTTAGCCAAGGGGTTTATTCGCCCATCTAGTTCTCCAACTGCGGCACCAGTATTCTTTGTAGCCAAAAAGACTGGGGAACTTAGGCTGGTCTGCGACTATCGGATCCTAAACAAATACACCATTCGGGATAGGTACCCGCTCCCTTTAATCTCGGAACTGTTATCAAGGGTGCAAGGGGCTAAGGTCTTTACCAAGCTTGACCTGCGGGGGGCCTATAACTTAATCCGTATACGGGAAGGGGATGAATGGAAGACGGCATTTAACACGTGTTTCGGATGCCACGAGTTCCGAGTCATGCCTTTTGGGCTTTGTAATGCTCCTGCGGTCTTCCAGAGGTTCATGAACGATGTGTTCAGGGACCTAATTGACCAATTTTTAGTGATTTATTTGGATGATATCTTGATTTTTTCTAAGGACGAGAAAGAACATCGTCAACATGTCAAGCAGGTTCTGCACCGACTGCGGGCTAATGGGCTTTTCGCCAAGGCTTCCAAGTGCGTCTTTCATGTGCCTGAAGTGGAGTTCCTAGGTCATGTAGTGTCAGGTAGGGAACTTAAAATGGACCCACATAAGGTTGACGCCGTCAACTCATGGCAGGAGCTGAAGACTAAGAAGGATGTACAAAGGTTCTTAGGTTTCGCTAATTACTACCGGGAGTTTATTCCGAATTTTGCAAAGCTCACGGTACCTTTGACGCAGCTTCTGCGCAAGAAACAGCCATTTGTGTGGGGGCGGGAAGCTCACGAGGCATTTCTACAACTTAAGTCTAGTTTTCAATCGGACAACATACTAACCCATCCTGATGTTGACAAACCGTTTGTGGTAGAAGCGGACGCTTCTAGCTACGCGTTGGGGGCTGTATTGTCTCAGAAGGATTCCTCAGGGACCTTGCGTCCCTGTGGATTTTACTCGCGGCAACTAACACCCTTCGAGCAGAACTATACCATATGGGAGAAGGAGTTGTTGGCGATTAAGGTGGCGTTTGAGGTGTGGCGGCACTGGCTTGAAGGGGCACGGCACCAGATCGTGGTCAGGTCTGATCATAAGAACTTAGAGCACTTGCAAACAGCAAAGAAGTTAAACCAGCGTCAAATCCGCTGGGCTTTGTTTTTCTCCAGGTTTAACTTCAAGGTGCAGTTCGTGGAGGGGAAGGCAAACTTGCGGGCCGATGCTTTATCCCGCAAGCCAGAATTTAAGACCAATGAGCAGGTAGTATGTCAGACCATCTTGCCTACTGCCTCGCTGTGTGTTGTAGATAATGAGCTCGGGTTACATGACCAGATCCTTGAGGCTCAGAAAGATGATGTGTGGACTCAGGAGCAACTGATGTTGCTCTCAGCAGGTAACCGTACCATACTGCCGCATCTCCAAGATCAAGACGGGGTATTGGTGCGTAGGGGGCAGGTTTACGTACCAGTGGGGGCCCTCAGGTTGGAGGTGATTAGAGCCCACCATGACGAACCCATGGCTGGGCACTTTGGCAGGTTCAAGACCGTACAGCTTATCACCAGGAGCTACTGGTGGCCAAAGATGCGGCAAGACATTCTGCGCTTTTGTGACAGCTGCGCCGTTTGCCAGCAAAGTAAGACGCCTGTTGGGCGCCCTAGAGGGTTGTTGTCGTCTTTACCTGTTCCGGAGAGGCCATGGCAAATCATTTCCATGGATTTCATTTCAGATTTGCCTAAGTCTGGGGGTTATACTTGTATTTGGGTGGTGGTGGATTTATTTAGTAAACTGGCTCATTTTATTCCTTGTTCAACCATTCCGGCGGCCCCTACGTTGGCCTTACTATTTACAAAGCACATCTATCGCTTGCACGGAGCACCCGAGGTGATTATTTCCGATAGGGCTCCGCAATTTGTGTCACGCTTTTGGAAACACTTCCATGAGTGCTTGGGGACTAAGTTAAACGTGTCGTCCGCCTTCCATCCGCAAACGGATGGACAGTCGGAACGGGTTAATGGGCTCTTAGAGCAGTATTTGCGTTGTTTTTGTTTAGATCAACCCACGGCTTGGGTGAAGTGGTTACCGGTGGCGGAATTTGCTTACAACAATGCGGTGCACACGTCTAGTCAGCATACGCCGTTTGAGCTTACTTATGGCTTTCACCCACGGGGAGGTGTGGCGCCGTCGACCAATGTGGTCTCTTCGGACCCTGTGTACCGCTCTACGGAAATGGCTGCATTGCATGATGTTGCCCGTCGCTTACTGTTGGAAGCTAAGGCAACGCAGAAGACTCAGGCTGACCGCCACAGGCAGGCAGGGGAGGAGTTGGAAGAAGGGGATTTGGTGTGGTTATCTTCCAAACATATTAAACAGGCTGGGGGAAAGTTTGCGCCTCGGTATTTGGGTCCCTTTCCTATCGTTAAAAAGATTTCTTCTGTTGCGTTTCGTTTGCGTTTACCGTCTAGTTTAAAGGTCCATCCAGTCTTTCATCGTTCGCTGTTGAAACTTGATACCTCTAGTCGTCGTGGTGCTATAGCGGAGGGTATCACTGCCACTTCTCCGCCATCGGGGGAGGAGGCCTTTGTGAGAGGGGATAGTGTTATGATTGAGCCTCGTGGCTCTGTTTCTGACAGGCGTGGGCGTAAGACTCCTCGAGAGTCGGATACTCTCGAGGAGCGAGAGAGAAAAAGACTGCGAGACATATTCGCAGCACCCTCTGACGAAGAGTCTTTCGAAGGGTTCACGGAGAGAATGGAGGAAGGGCTGGTTAGCTCAGAGGAGGATGAGATGGATTGGACTCGGGTAAGGGAGGAATTGGGGGCCACTGGCCATGATGGGGCAGAAGATGAATGGGGACCTTCAGGATTAGACCCATGGCGTAGCTGGAGGGATGGGACGGGATCCACAGCTGGAGATGCTGTTGGGCGTAGTCAGAGGTGTTCCAGCTCTGACGAGGAAAGTGATGAGGAAACGCCCGGGTTAAGGAGGGCAGCTGACAGTGATGAAGATTTGTAACTGGCATAAAATGGGGCTTGGGAGCAATTGCAAATTGCGTCGGGCAAGGTAATCTGGGCAAACGCTTGGGATTCGTGTGTGTGTGTGGGACGCTTCCCTGAAGACTTGTGTACTTTCCTGTGCTGAGACGTAAGTTGATTGGAATCCAGGGTCAGACGGCGGGAGGGATTGTGTGGGCATTTGTTTGTGCAAACCTGTGCTTACTCTTATTAGCTTGACCTTCCGTCGTCTTCCTGACGGACGCCATCTCCTGCTTTGAGAACTCGGACTGAACTGACCACGGCTTGTCTTCCCCCCTTCTTGGACTTGGAAAAACTACAAACGTCTGCTTCTGGCTTTGATCTACGGAACGGAACTGGTCTACTCTACTGCTAAAATCCCTGGCTGCGTCTGCTCGTGTTGGAGATCCTGTCTGCTGTGTGTGTGTGTGGGAGCGACGCAAGTTACTCTAAACTCAGTGTTGGCAGCAGAGAGGAATCTGCTGCCAATTAGTTGCATTCCTTGTATCTTTTGTTCCTTGCCTTTCGTTTTGTTTATACCCAGGCTGAAGAAAGCAGTTTGTTTTTACCCGGATTAAACTCCGGTTTAATCCGGTTTATCTTTTGAACATTTACTTTTGTCCCTTTTTGCTCCTAAAGGCAAAAATTGCCTGGCCCTTGTGTTTTTACGGGCATTTTTGAGTTCTGTAATCTAATAAACTCTGTTACTTTGAATCTTGTGGCGTTCTGTCCTTGACACTATTGTTAGAAACTACTAGAGGAAAGGTCAAAATCCCTTTAGTATTAAAAGTAGCCTAATATTAATAATATAAATATTTGCTGTTTCTGTGTGTATGCATGTGCATTCATTGTAACCACGAGTCTTGATTGCTTTTAGGAATGTGGTTAGACAAGTGTTCTAGATATTTATCAAATGACATCATTACAGCCCTGTGTTATGATCCCTTTTTAGTGCCTTTTTGTGTGTTTCATTTGTTGTCTATATCTACCTATAAATGAAGATACTTTGTTTAAAAAAACTTGAAAGGAAACCTTGATCTCACAGCTGAATTATCCTTTGAAATTTATCATTGTAATAAAAAGAATAACCAATAAAGCTGATATTTCCATAGAATATTTTTCCAGATGAAAATAATGCATTTGGGTTGTCTGAGGAAACCAAAGCCTCACTGGCTTTGCAAATGCTCAGTATCATTCTTTTGCAAATAGGTTTTTATGACCTCGCCCTGGGCATTTGCTGAGATCAAAGTCTACTGGCTATAAGTAGTAGGATAAGGTACATTTCCTAAGGCACTCCTACATTTGATCCATGAAATATTGCTTGCTTGTCACTCTTCTTGAAGAAATCGTAAGGTTACTGTTTTTCTGTTGCTTTCTTGTTGGCACTGAGCTCTTAAAAGGTTACTATCTATAGGGAGCATATCACATTCCCAAAATTATGTGTCCCGCCCCCGAAATCTGCAGAACCTCCAATTTACATCTGCTGGTCCATGCCCTTACCCACCCCCCACTCGAAATGTGTCTCTACTTCAGAAGGGAATGGTATGCATTTTGGAAAGAGCTTTGAAGTGGTTTTGAGAAGATTTAACATGTTAATATTTACTTATAGAAGGCTTACCCTGTTTCATTTCATATGTCGACATTCTTACGTCTGGACAAAAATGTTGCTGATACCAGTTAAGCTACTTTTTTTGTGTGTTGTAGGAACCATTCCCTGTTCTTTCCACTTAATTGTTGTCTCTTGTTCTATATTTTCTGTTTAAAAAGTAATGCCTAGGATCCCATCTATTTGTTAACTGATATATAGCTGTAGTTACTTAAATTATAAACCTGGGTATTTGGCAGACATATTAAACAGGCTGAAATCAATGAAGCAAAACCAGTTGCCTCAGGATAAGTGTTTCTAAATGTGTGCAAAAGAATCTGAGCCAGGCCCTTCCCTGTTTGCAGCAGTTCTTTGGAAAAAGTTGATTAAATCTGCAGTGAATGTTTATTGCAGGGGTGGGGAAGCAGTGTTTTGAACTTTGATTTCCAGAATCCCCAGTATGATAAGGCATTATGGGATTATGGGATAATAATTACATTCAGCTATCTAGATGTCCTATACCATGGAACTGACCATTATTGGGAGGTACAGTAGAGTCTCACTTATCCAACGTTCTGGATTATCCAATGCATTTTTGTAGTCAATGTTTTCAATATATCATGATATTTTGGTGCTAAATTCGTAAATAAGGAAATTACAACATAGCATTACTGCATATTGAACTATTTTTTCTGTCAAATTTGTTGTATAACATGATGTTTTGGTGCTTAATTTGTAAAATCATAACCTAATTTGATGTTTAATAGGCTTTTCCTTAATGCCTCCTTATTATCCAACATATTCACTTATCCAACATTCTGCCGGCCCGTTTATGTTGGATAAGTGAGACTCTACTGTATTGATAATTCCCAGCTAGGCAGCTCTACTCCTTCACTGAGCTACTAACTGAAGTTTTCCATAGGAAGGACCCCATAGCCTCCAATTGTTCCTGATTAATCCTCTATCATCCCATTTTCCATCTGCTTTTAAATGTTCTTGTTTCAGTCTCCACATTGCATTTCACATCTTTGTCTTCAGCTTGCATCAATTACTGTAAACAGAGTTCAGCGTGCAATAGGACTCATAGGTAAGGTAAAGGTTTCCCCTGACGTTAAGTCCAGTTGTGACCGACTCTGGGGGTTGGTGCTCATCTCCATTTCTAAGCCAAAGAGCCGCCGTTGTCCATAGACATCTCCAGGTCATGTGGCTGGTATGACTGCATGGAGTGCCGTTACCTTCCCACCAGAGCGGTATTTATTGATCTACTCACATTTGCATGTTTTCGAACTGCTAGGTTGGCAGGAGCTGGGGCTAACAGCGGGTGCTCAAGCCGCTCCCGGGATTTGAACTTGGCACCTTTTGGTCCGCAAGTTCAGCAGCTCAGCGCTTTAACACACTGTGCCACCAGGGGCCCCTAATAGGACTCATAGTTTGCCTTCAATTGGCTCAGGAGAGAAAGGAGGAGAGCAGAGAAGATTCTTGTCCTTCCCAATAGCCTCAAGCACAAGCAAACCGCTGTGGGTACTCCTAGCCTTTGCATCCCTCCTCATTAATAACCTTTGCCACATTGGCTAAACTCTGGTGTTTCTTGGCTACTTTGTTCTCCTGGTCACAAACATTGGAGAGCATGGGAGCCGTAGCAGATAAAGTAGAATCATAGTGTTCCATTTGTGCAGTATGAACCTTATTCCTCGGGCGTTTGTCTCACTCTGTCTTATGGTAGGGTTGGCCCTGCATGTTGGCCTCATTTTCACTGGAATAATATGGTATAACACTTTTTAGGGTGCTGCTATATGATCCTCCTAACTTCTTGTGAAATAGCTATTTCTCAGCTATTTTATTGGTGGTGTGATCCACTATACCAGTGTTTCTTAACCTGTGGGTCCCTAGGTGTTTTGGCCTACAACTCCCAGAAATCCCAGCAAGTTTACTAGCAGTTAGGATTTCTGGGAGATGAAGCCCAAAATATCTGGGGACCCACAGGTTGAGAACCACTGCGCTATGCAGTATTTGATAATGAGTAGTACTTTTGAGAAAGTGAAGTATGAGGCAGCCTTGCCTATGGTTTTATGGGTGTTTGCTTATGCGAATGTTGACCTTTTTTCCAACCTGCTCCCAAGTCTTCATGAGAGAAAGCAGGGCACTTCCCTCTTGTAATTTATGGAAAGCAAATAATTGAGTTGTTAAATTATTGAGAATAATTACTGAGATCAGGCAAGGAATTAATATTTGCAGAGCCCTTGGTAATAATCTTTGGAATATTTGTCTATCAGCCTTGTAATGATCAGATGTTATGTTCAAATGGACCAGATTTTTAAGCAATAGCATGAGAAGTAGTTGGCTGTGTGCAGACTGTTCTTGCAGGAAATCTTGGCTATCTCTCTTCTAAAGTAAACCTGTGTAAAGTGGGGCTTAGTCTCAGTTAGGGATATTTATTAATCTACCAGGTTCACTTTCTCTTACATTTCTGAATATGAAAAAATGTATAAGTGTTTATCAAAAATTTGTTTAAAAGTTTAAACAAAATGTGCACTAACCAATGCAATGCATATAGCCATTTCCACATGGAGAGAACATGTTGTACCTGCCTGCTAAATCCATATTAAAGCTGTGTTTGTGTATAGGAGGGGGACAACCCTGCTCATGTGCTATATGAGCACATATAGATACTGAGCCCTGTGCCAGTTTTCATTTCTCCTATATTCAGATTTGTAATTATTTCCATTTCAAATGTAAAGAAATTTGCACATTTCTTTACATTCTCATCCCTGTTTCCAGATAAGTAAATATTTAATAGCACTCTTTAAATGCTAGATCTCCAAGCAGATTTCTTGCAGTTGTGGCAAAATTTTAAGGGGGTTGTACCATTTCAGCCTGCTTCGGGTTGAGTGTTCTCTGCCTATAGAAGACTAGAATGTCGGTGACCTAGCTGGGCTGTATCAGATTTTTCATTTCCTTATGGTGTAGTGGTTGAGTGTTAGACTACAACTCTGGAGACTGTGGTTCAAGCCACTTTGAGTCTCCTTTGAGAGAGATAAAGTGGTGTATATATATAACAACAACAATAATAACAACAATTCCCTGCTGAACCCTGGAAATCCACTGGATTACCTTGGGAGAGGTATACTCTCAGCCCCAGAAAAGCCTTAAGGTTGTCATAAGCTGGGAATTACTTTAAGTACACAACAACAACGAAGAAGAAGAACCAGCATGGTATAATGGTTGGGTGTTGGATTAGAACCCTGGAAACCAGGGTTTGAATCCCCGCTTAGCCATGGAATCCCACTGGGTGACTTTGTTCAAATACATACTCTCTGCCTCAATGGACAACCATGGATGTGGTGTAGTGATTTGAGTGTGCTAATCACAGTCTCTTAGCGTCAGATGAAGGACACTTCCTCTGGACAGCTCTTGCCACGAAAATCCCTACAATATGTTTGCCTTAGGGTCACCATATTTTGGAAATGACTTGAAGGCACATCAACAGCATCATCCAGTAGCCATTGTGAGAGCTTTCACAGAAAGGGCTCTATTAGATTAAAAACGTATCTAGCTCAACATCTTGCTTCCAACAGCAACCAATTTTTACTGATATATCAATTTTGTGGATATAGTAAATATTCTGTACAGAGTACTATTCAATCATATTCAGTACATATCTCCACCTCCATGGTTTTTGGGAAGAGAACAGGAAGATCATGAAGACAATATTCCACCTCTATTTTCAGCTTCTGTGCAATTTTTATTTAAATTAGGCATTTTCAACTTGTGGTCCCTCCATATATTCTTGTATTGCATATCCCATTCTGTCTTACTGTTGCGGAATTTAGAAATATGCATAATATAATTCTGTTCCATGCCTTAAACTCATGTAGAACCACATGTATTAAATGAACATACAGTTCATTTAATATATTAATCATATGGTGGCTCGTCTGTCTTAAATCACAAGTGGTCATATTTCCTTCTGATCTTCATTTTTCCCAACCTAAATAAGCTTAAAGATGTGAGTCCTTCATTGTAAACAAGAGTTTCCAACCCCTGAATTACAGTAGTTGGACTATCTCTTCCTACAGTTCTCTGGTGTTCTTTGATGTGACCATGGAGGCACACCATATACCAGATGCAGCCATGGCATCAATTAATTCAAGTGCATTGTTAAACTTGCTGTTTTATTTTCTGGTCTTCATTTTCATAACCTGAAGCATGCTTCTTTTATCTTTTATCATGATATTGCACTGAGTCAACATTTTCACACAGCTCAGTGAAATAACCCTGGGAAAAACTACCCACTCAGGATGTGTTTATCCTTCTCTAAAGCCATCTAAGCCAGTGGCTATTAGCACATCTAGGCTGTTCTGTTCTGGAGCAGAGAGTCCAATTTCTCCATGAACATCACATTGTGTCATCTGAGTGAATTGTCCTCTCGGACAAACAAAACAGGTTCCTTCCAGATTGAAAGTATTACTGATGACATTGTTTGTGACACTTGTCTTCTCATGCCTCATTAGAGAGGACACAAAATCCTGGATTAAGGATAACAGGAGGGTGTATCCTTGTGGCAATGAACGCATCCCAGGAAGCACCAACATACCTGAACATTGTAGGCCAAGTTATCTGTGGACATCATACTACAGTAGAGTCTCGCTTATCCAACGTAAACGGGCTGGCAGAACATTGGATAAGCGAATATGTTGGATAATAAGGAGAGATTAAGGAAAAACCTATTAAACATCAAATTAGGTTATGATTTTACAAATTAAGCACCAAAACATCATGTTATACAACAAATTTGACAGAAAAAGTAGTTCAATACACAGTAATGCTATGTAGTAATTACTGTATTTACAAATTTAGCACCAAAATATCACGATGTATTGAAAACATTGACTACAAAAATGTGTTGGATAATCCAGAACGTTGAATAAGCGAGTGTTGGATAAGTGAGACTCTACTGTATTTCCTTTTCGGTAGCAAGGCCACTTGGAATGCCATTTGATAAGAGCAAATGCCTGTATGGTCATTCCTGGTAAGTACTTCTAAGAAAGACCACCAAGGAATTCTAGGTGCTTTGGAATGCAATCACAAATTATCATCTTGCCTAAGAAAACCCTGTGAAATTAAGTCACAAGTTAGCAGGCAAGTAGAAGGCACATAGACACATTATAATATAGGACCCTCATATCTGCAGTAATGTAAAGTTCCTGAAATTACTGTGGAAAGTTCCATTTGACATTTCAGTAGCAGACCTCTGCTCATGTGGTGGGATGTTTCCTCTTCTCTTCTGCTATCTTCAGATCTGCTCTATGTAGTCCCTTGCCTCAAACCTAGCAGCAGACACGTGTCTGTTTTGTTGCTGACCAGATGCAAGTACAGCCTCTAGTTTTGAAGTTCATGCATAAAAAGAAAAAGCTAGAGCAAGAATTGTGAAACCAAATAATCAATCAAATTGTGAGGTCCCAGTAGTATGGATATATAATGGGAATGACAGCAGATCATGGATGGAAGGCATCAGTCAAGCAGTGATCTAAGTTTGAGAAAGAACAGGAAGCAAATCTCAGTGATAGAGCTTATACTTACATTTAGATTGCCCAATGCCTAGTCCTTGGCATCTGTAGTTGAAAGACTCAGGTAGCAAATAAGGGGGGAGAGGGGGTCTTTGGCCATGTCTGAAACCATTGCCAGTTGTTATCAGTCACTTTAATCTAGATAAGTGTTTCCCAAATGCTGGTCTTCTGGCCCCAGAATACCTGGTTACTGGCCAAAGTGGTGAGGCCTCTGAGAGCTGAAGTCCAAAACACTTAGAGTGCTACAAGTTGAGAATTACAGTGTTAGATGAACAAGACATAAAGGACCTCATCACATGGGACTTGGCAAGTGTCCTGGAATGCTCCCCTGCAAGTCCAGGAACAGATGGGCACACTTCCCATCCCACAGCATTGCTGGATTTCCGGTGGAGTGGATGCATTATACAATGCTTCCCTCCCAACATGGAAGCCTGTCTGTGTTTTGCTCACTCCAATGAAGCCAGCAATGCTTCCCACATGTGTTGTGGGAAGCCTTGCTGCAAGGGAATGGAACGCAGGGTGATGGATCCCCCCCCACACACACACACACTCTGTCCCTATGTTTTTTGGCGAAGCAAGGCAAAGTGGGATGCTTCGCCTGGCTCATGTGATAAGGTCATAACTCTGCAATAAAGCTTCCTATATTCCCATTGGGGCATGTGATGCTGCGATTATCATCCTTTCTTTTACTTCTCATTTTCAACCTGTCATTTCCTTTTATCCCCCAGCCATCTCTACACATGAACTTCGAATTGTGTCCTCAAGATCGCTACAATCAAGGGTGCTCCAAATAGTTTTTCAGAAAAGGGCAGAATCTCTTTCAGTATGAGCTGTGAAAAGACAAGTAGGTAATGACAATTACTTTGGAGAATGAGAACTCTTTTGATGCTAAGACACATGGGAACAATTTTGTTGTTTTGTTGTGTTTAGTGCATTCACAGGCTTTTGGGGATTTTATGCTGCAGTTATGCATGTTTTGCTCTGCTCTTGCCCAATCTAGGAACCTCCAGAAGTGTGGGGTTACAATTCCCATTACTGTTAGCAAGTTGTCAATGATTTGGACTTTTCTTGAGTTTATGTGTATTGGAGACAGTAAAATGTTCATCTAATTTTCTAAATGGTGTTCACTCTTGACACCCCCAGAAATGCTCAGGATGCTAAGTTCTGTGTCAAACTAAACTAAACTGCAGTCCTTGCACATACCTCCCACATTTAGTCCTCCAGATGTTTTGCATTTTAGTTCCCATCATCCCTCACCATGAGACATGCTGACTGGGGCTTTTGGGAGTCAAAATCCAAAACACTTGGAAGACTTGACTGTTGAGACCCACTGTTGCAGGAAATCCCTCACCACTGGCTTGTGTTGCCAGTGGCTGGTGCTGTCTGGAGAGTTATAGATTGACCACATCCTCATAGACATGAAGTACAGTATGGCTCCCATTTCTGCAGGGTATGCATTTCTAGAGTTTGCATAGATATGTGAAATCATTAATAATAGTAACCCGTTTTATTTTCAATGGGATGAAAAGCAGAAGTACTGCTAAGCCTTTGTATGGGAAGCCCTAAGTGAATAAGTAAAATTGCGGATAAGAAAATATGCTGAATTTGGTTCCATGAGTATGTGGTCATACTGTATACCCACAACCAAGATATGGGAGCTCCTTCAGCTTTGTAAGAGGAAAGCCATATATTATTGTAATACTAACATTGAAGGATTGCAGAGATAAACAAAATCTGTATTGCCATGAGATTAATTCATCAAACACTGGATGTCACCATTGTTCTACATATACATCACTGATATTGAGTAGTGAGGGCTTCTTTTTCAGTTCAAGGCGCCCTCTTCTTTCTTTGCTTGCAGCCAAGAAAATATTGATCCTGAATCTCTGTACATATGGGAATCTAATATTTCTGTTCTTTTATGAGCAGACTTTGTTTCTCAGTTGTAATACTAGGTCACATGAGACGAGCTGCATTATGTGATTTTAAATTAGTTTTTGTGTATTGAAATCAGTATCAATGCAATCCAACAAATTACAGTAAAAATACTGACTGGCATGATTGTTTTTCTCCTTTGGTACTTTGCTATGCTGCCCTTTTGTATGATTTGCAATACACATGATTGGCAAGGTTTCATAAATTCAGGTGTATCATCATTGCATCCTATACTATCATGCAGTTGACCAGGTTATAACCTATATACTGTATGAACCCCTGTATCTGTAGGGATGCATTCCCAGACTTCACACAGATGCACAACATCATGGATAATAGCAAATCCTATTAAAATGAAGAATTTCCAACCTAGGAGTTGTGCTGGAGACCCTAGAAAATGCCTAGAGAGGCCATATTCTATTAGGTGGATAAATCAAACTTCCCCATGGTGTTTGAAAACTTAACATTGTTTCCCATTTCTAACTTGCACGTAAAAAAAGACGGTGACTGTAAAATGGCGTTGACATCCTTGTACATATAAACATCTGATAGCAATGGTCCCTAAAGTTTGTTTTAAGCACAAGGGTGTGATTGTTTCATGTAATGATTCATATGGATGCTGTTTTGTAATGTGTGCTTACTGAATGTACACAATGCAATGAATGCCAAAGGATGGAAAGTGATAATAGTTTTTTCAGATGGTGTTTTGAAGAAGGGTTTGTTGTTCAAGATGTATAAACACCCCCCTCCCACTTTCACCTTTGGTAAACAGTGTTTGCATTTGTTTTTCATTTCAAAGACCCGCAGAGTGAACATGACCTACAAAATGGTATCATAAATAAATGGTATTCATTTATGGTTACAATTATATGAATCCATGGTAATGTAACAACTGATAGTAAGATAACAGCTGAAGTTACATGTCAACAAGGTAATGGCATCCTACTTGAAAGGTTACTTTTGGAGACAATAACTCCCAGAATCCACAAGTCAGCTACTATGCAACAGTGTCACAGTGAAATACTGAATGCCATATTTTTCAAATACGATGGCTCTTTTATTGCGAAAAGGAAATGCTTCACAAAAAGAAGGCAAAAGATAATACAGGTTCAAATTAAATTTTGCAGTGTGTAAGGATGTAAATTTAGGAACAATTATTACAATTTAATTGTAATTTAACGGCGCTCCATGCAGTCATGCCGGCCACATGACCTTGGAGGTGTCTACAGACAACACCGGCTCTTCGGCTTAAAAATGGAGATGAGCACCAACCCCCAGAGTCAGACATGACTGGACTTCATGTCAGGGGAAAACGTTTACCTTTACCTATTACAATTTAACTAGAAATATAATGCATCTCAAAAGAGCAGGACAACTGCACTAATGCATTATATATTTTTTTGAAATTATTTATCTTCATCATAATTTGCTAAGAATTTTTATATATCTGCACAAGTTTGTACTGGACATTTCATAACCTATTGCAAAACATAACCTGTGCGTGTTGCTAGGTAGCTTGCTATCTACCTAGCAACACGCACACATAGCCAGCCAGCGAGCAGGTGAACGGGGAGGGCCTTTGCAGCCCTCCCTGTTCACCCGCTCGGATTGCACTGAGGCTTGGACGAGCGGGGTTCAGACAAGCGGGGTTTTACTGTATACAGATAGCCCCTGAGTAAAGCCAGACACTATAATTTTCCCAAAGGCTTGGGTGTGCCATCACAGAGTCTTGAGTTTTCACATGCTCAGTATAATCACATGTCTATAACTCCTCCCACACCAAAGAATTAAATTAACATACATATAGAATACAAGTTACCAAATATATACATTAACAAATGAATATTGAGTGGCTTGGGAGGTTGCTATTTCCAACAGTTAGTGGTTTTGTCATGTCTCTAAATTGCTTATATTCTTTTCAACACAGAGCGTCTTCCAACCCGAATAGTAACTACCACCTTAGTGGTGAAGCAACACATTGTGAGAAAGGACAGGGGAACTGAGGGAAGTTATCTCCAGAACGGACGCACTGTATCTGATATTACTGAAGAAACTGAATATATAAAACAGGTAATATTTCACATGAACATATATGGAGATGCCTTTGATGGAGCACAAATAATAGCTCATCTAATCTGTTGTGAACTATGTTGAATACTGTAGAAGAAATTGCCCAAGATCTCAAGAAAAGGTCTATCCAAGCCTAACACTCAAACCACTGCACCACTCTAGCTCTTGATGAGATATTTTATGTTGGTGGGTATTTACATGGATTAATTGAAGAATTAGTACATAATGTGTTTCTGTGGTATGGATTTGGAACCTGTGGCTCTACAGATGTTTTGGTCATCAACTCCCATATAATCCATGTTGGCTATGGATTCTGGACGTTGATGTATGAAGTAGATGTGTGAAGTAGATGCCACACTATCTTGAGGATATCCTATATATACTCATGTATGTTGAAAAATCTTTGACAAAAAAGACTGTATATATTAAAATTGTACTTATATATGTGTGTGTGCATATATGTATATGCTTAGAAAATAGCCAGTTTTAATATGGTGCAGTGTCATACTTAGTGAAACATAAGTCTGAACTGTATTTTTATTTGTCTTAAATTTCCAAGCAAATGCCAGGATTGTGATTGAATTTGTTTTCTCTCTGCAGATTAGATCCACTCTTGCGAAAGTTCAACCTCTCCTGTGTAAAAATGAATCTCGCCATGGAGTTGCAAATCACATGCTGGATTCAAAGGTATGGATGGATTTTTTTTCTGAAAATATGTATTTTGTTATGTACAGTAAATCTAAAGACAACCAGTTGTGTTGAAGTTTGGATCTCACTTGTTAACATCCATTCTTCAACCACCAATATAACACCTAGTTTTAACCAGACCCTGGTTTCTTTGACTTGTAGCTTTCTGAAAATAGTTCCTTTAATTCAAACACTGACTTTCCTTTTGTGTAGCTTGTGAAACTGTCACAACAGCCAAGACCTGCTCTTTGTCTGGTAAAGGTACAGAATTAATGTACACATGAATAGAAAGTTTGCAGGCCTCTTTGAACCCAGCAAGAGTTGAATGTTCAGAAAGAACATTAAGGAATAATGCTTGGCTTTTAGCTGCCTAATGCCCATAATTTAAAAACCCAGGGAGAAAGCGGTTGCTGCCTGATGCAGTGTTTCTAGTCCTAAACTAATCTTTTAGGCAGAGAATGTGATCCTGGGGGAAATCAAAAGCTGTTATTTATCAGGGTGTCGTGCAAATGCTTTCAAATATGAAGCCCTCAGGAGCTGGGCAAATAGATCAAGATGCTTTATTGTCATATGGCCAAGACAGGAAAAATAAGTCTGGCATAAAATCTTGAAAATCCTCTTGGGTTTCAGTTCAACATGGGGAGGAGGCAGGATCCCTCGGTTTGCAAGGGTCATCCGGGTCAACCCATTGTCACCAATTTCCCAAGAGTTGGTTGTTAAACTGCCACCATGTTAGGATCAAAAAAAGCTGTCTTCCATAAGTGATGAGAATTTTTGTCCATTTAGGTCAGGTTGGAGATTCATTTTCTTCACAGGATCCCATTGCCTCAGTAACAATTTTTCTGGGGAGACACATGTTACATTTTTCAGCAGGGCCAAAACTGGAGGTGGGTGAGATCAGACTCTCTAGCTCCTTGGTCCAGGTCTTTTTCACTTTCTTTCTTAGGGTGCATCTTCACTGTAGAATGAATGCAGTTTGACACCAGTTTAATTGCTATGGCTCAATACAGTGGAATTATGGGCATTACAGTTTAACGAAGTCTTTAACCTTCTCTGCCCAAGAGTGCTGGTGCTTCAAGTCCCAGGATCCCATAGCACTGAACCATGAAAGGTAAAGTGGTGTCAAATTGCATTAATTCTACAGTGGAGCCAACCCTTAGAGGTTATTCACCCCATCTGTTCAAATGCAAATCAGTCTGTTTGTGCTTACATTTACATCCTCATTTCTCTACCCCCCCCCCCCCCAATCCCTCACCTTTCATTGAGCATGTATGCTCAGGTCTCAGTTGCAGTTGATACAACAGTGCAGCCACATTGAGATCCCATTTAAAATTCATCAGCACAACTTCTATGCTTATGTGACTCTGTAACTTGTAAGAACACAAAGGTGAGAATCAAATCCCAGTTGAAATTTTACATGTTGGTTGGTTTTAGCTACATTTCCAAGATCCTGAACTGGAACCTGATGAAAGGTCCCTGTCCTTCAGCTACAAGGAGACAGTGGACAAGACGGAAAAAGCAGAAGAAGAACTTTCACGGGTGAACAAAGAAAACGAACTGTTAAAGATCAAGGTGTGTCCATATTTCTGCAATGTCAAATGAGTGCTTTGGTGTAGTTAGTGGAACATAAAAACCATTTGTCTTTTAGTTTATACAAACATTATTAAATCCACTCCCAGTTTATCTTGAAACTGATCTAAAAGCAGAACTTGGAAGTAATGCACTAAAAGTCACAATGTCATTTGTTTATTTTTACTTTATGAGGAGCAGATGACATGTTACTTTTAATGCATTGTTACTCTAATACAGAGGTCCTCAAACTTTTAAAGCGGCGGGCCGGTCCACAATCCTTCAGACTGTTGAGGGGCCGAATTATCATTTGAAAAAAAAAAATGAACAAATTTCTATGCACACTGCACATGTCTTATTTGTAGTGCAAAAAACAACAACAATGAAAGAACAATACAATATTTGAATATAAGAACAATTTTAACCAACATAAGTCTATCAGGATTTCAATGGAAAGTGTGGACCTGCTTCTGGCCAATGAGATAGTCAAGTTAATTAGAATTGTTGTTGTTGTTGTTGTTGTGTGCCTTCAAGTCATGTCAGACTTTGGCTGAGCCTGAGTCTAAAATTATTCATTTATTTATTTACTACATTTATTTACTACATTTATTTCCCACCCTTCTCACCCCAAAGGGGACTCAGAGCAGCTGTATGTACATACAATATATTATATTATTAGCATAGCACAATATTAGCATTATATATTACTATATATTGAACTATACCACTATGCTGTAATATTATTAGTAATATTATATGTAATATAGAATATATAATTATTATATGTTATTATTATTAGTGTTATATTGTATTACATTATTATTATCAATATTATATGTATATACAATATATTATATTATAAAACTGAGGGCGGGGGCCAGGTAAATGACCTCGGAGGGCCGCATCCGGCCCCCGGGCCTTAGTTTGGGGACCCCTGCTCTAATACAATATAATGCATAATAACATTCCTAAACAAAACTACCCAGTGACTGGTAGTATTATTTCCAGTTTTTTGTGTATGTAAAGAGTACTCATTCATTCCATAACATTGATCTTAAATCCTTTCATTAGTCCCAGCTAGAATAGAGCCACTGAATTAGTTGGATTTACATATGCATTGACTCACTGCTGAACGGTTGATTTAATGGGTTTACTGTAGATGGAACTAATACATAGAGTCCGAGCCATTGTTGTACCTGGGATACAACAATTGAGACGTTTTTGGCTATTCATCTTTTGTTCACAACTTTGAAAGTACATTAATTAAAAGCAACACGTTGCTAATCTGTTTAAAATGTGTTACTAATAAGATAAAGTGTTAACTTCTTTAAATGCTAAAGTGCTATTATTTAAAAATAAGAATGTTCTGCCAAGAACATACATATGGTCTTAAGTTTTCAGCTGAGTTATGGTGGCGTAGCATGTTTTAATGTTAATCTGCATCAAAAGGCTCCCTGCCAGCATGGCATAGTGGACTGAGTTATAGAGTAGGGTTTAAATCCCCATTCTGCCATAGAAACCTACTGAATGACCTTGGAAAAGTCATACTCTCAGCCTCAGAGAAAGGCATTGGTAATCTCCCCTCTGAATAAATATTGCCAAGAAAACTCATCATAGGGGCTCCTTAAATTGGAGCCAACCTGAAATATGGAACCTACATAACAATTATTTTCAAAGTAGTTGCTAGGAAGAAGAGTTGTAATCACCGTTGCTTCTGAGTAGCACAAAAGGCAGGATATAACTAAAATACTGATCTTCTGCTTCATCTGTAGGTCTGGTACATACTGGCCTATCTTATTTTTTGAATGAAGAAACATTTAATCATGTCATTTCCTGCTCTCCTCCTCTGAAGTGAAACAATCAAGAAATGTGTTAATAATTCAACTGTTCTTTAATTGAAGCAGGTTTTACTCTTAAGGATGGAAGGTATTAATTGAAGAACGCAAGCTCTAGACCAATAGTTGCCTCCAGATCCTTGAGATGTTTGAGTCTTGATGGAGCTTCTGGAAGTTGAAGTCCAAAACACCTAGAAGACCCAAGATTGGGAACCACTGCTCTAGGCTAGGCTCCTAATCTTGTTTGTGTGTGTGTTGAGTGCAAATAATAGTCAACCCCTACTCTAATAGATCTTTGCCTTTTCCTTCTTACCTACCTACCTACAATATATCAATTCTACATATCTATATGCTTGTTTTAAATGGCTGCCACTCATCTTGGAAAAACATTGAAGTAAAAACAAACCACGTTGGTTCTTTTCCAGCTGGAAGCTTCAAGGGCAGCTGGTGCAGAATCTCTGAAATATGCATCCCAGCAACTCCATGAAGATTACAGGAAGCGCTCTGAAGATCTCAAGAAAAGGCAAGAAGGAACCATACACATAATGAAGGTATATGGTTATGAAGCTCAGTGTGTAAACTCTCTCTACTTAGGGAGGAACATTTGTAGATATGATTTCTCCCCACTAGATTAAAATGGTGCAATCCACACTTTGACATTCTCTCATCCCATTTCTTTGCTTGTGCATGATAAGAGTGGAGCTGTCTTGGGGTTGAGCCAAAGTGGAATTAGCCAAACTACAAAGAATTAAGGAGTGTAAACCATTAGTGAAGCAGGTCATGTGGTACCTGTTTCTGGTTTGCCACCTTCCTGAATTTTTTTTTAAATTAAATGTAAAAATTAAATGTTTAAAAAGTGAAGAAAGAAACAAAAGAGGGAAGCAATGCAGTTTCAGAATTACACTGCCTATTCAGAAGTGCACTTTTGCACAGTTGATTTATTGCAATTGCTCAATGCTAGTGGCTGTGTAATTCCACCTGATACCTCATCAATAAATTGCCACAATCCCACATCACAGTAATGTCCTAAATTGGCCAATCAGTATTAGTCATGGCAGCTATTTGGGGGTCAACAGGCTATTGAATATGCACTACTGGGAGGCGTGAAAGAGGAAGGACTTATTGCACTTACTCCTTGCTTGTAAGCTTCCAAAGGCATTTGCTTGGTCACTACAGAAAGCTGGCTACTGGACTACGGGGCTTTTGGTCAGACATACAATCCTTTTCATGTTCTTTGAGAATAAATTTACTGTGTGGGTTTAGGCTGTGTGCAGTTGCTACTTATCCCCTACATATTTGCCGTGAAGAAATCATCTCAGACCATGTTATTGAAGGATAACAAGTTTGTTTCTGTACTAAGTTTTGCTTCCTCTCTTTAAATCACAGGCCCGCAAGCTGGAGCAAGAACAAAAATTAAAGCAAAGCACAGATAATCTTAGCCAGCTGAATGTGCAGCTACAAGAAAAGCAAAGCCAGATTGAAGAACTGGAGAAACGAATACAAAGGATGGAAGAGGTACAGCTGGAGGTTCTGTTCTGTCAGAAGCAGGGAAAATGAAGCATGTGTTGTCTGCTGAAAAGTCCTAATGAGAAGGCAGAGAAATCTGATTGAATCAGAGATCCCATAATTAATGGTGTTAGAATTGGGTACTAGTGCTTTGTAAATTCCATCCCTTCCCTCTAGTCTTTCCAAGGAAGTATATTCAAAATAATAAAAATTTGCAGGATAAATTGGGCAGATTAAAAGATATCACAGTTTTTATGATGATGTTACAAAATGCCTAAGTCATTTATTTCCTTGTTGTGGAGGCTGAATGGGCTTTGTAAAGTAGTTTTGTAGATATGTGTCGTTTTGTGCATTTCTTTTATGGCAGAATGCTTAGAGCCAAATCAGGAAAAATTACTTTTTTAAATGAAATTTCCCAGAGGAAAGTAGTCTTCTAAAAAAGCATTTAAAAATCTACTTATCGGGGCTATGCAAGTAAAGCAAGACTTCAAGATCAGGTCTTTCCTTCTCATGAGAATACAACATTCCCCCCTTAAATATGTGTGGTGTGTGTGACTCAGGCTGTTAACTCTGCAGTCCAGCATAGCATTGGATATTTTGATCTGACAATAGATCTCCAAGGCAAAGGTCATTCTTAGCTACCGCAAAAGGATATAACTAAATTAAATTAAACTCAACACCCC
Source organism: Anolis carolinensis (assembly GCF_035594765.1). Taxonomy (NCBI): domain Eukaryota; kingdom Metazoa; phylum Chordata; class Lepidosauria; order Squamata; family Anolidae; genus Anolis; species Anolis carolinensis. The sequence continues at coordinate 308,753,673 of NC_085842.1, forward strand.
TTTCTGGCCATGTTATATGAGAACTTTACAACTAGCACCCTGTTTTGTCTAAGTTCTCAAGAAAAGAAAATGATGGAGAGGTTTACCAAACCCTTGGTGAATTATCATCAGAAGCTGGGAAAATTACATTTTGGACTATTCTAGAATCCCCAGAATGGCATCATCAATTGAAATCAGTCCAAAAACTAACTTTTCCAAGATCAGGTGGGATCAGGTGCCTTTATATATTTGTGTGTATATGTGTCTTCAAGCTGCCTGTTGACTTGTAGCTATCCCATAATTTTCATGGGGTTTTCTTAAGCAAGGAATACTGACAGGTGGTTTTGTCACTTCCTACCTCATTGCGGTGGTGTAATGCGTTAAACCCTTGTGCCGGCTGACCTGAAGATCTGAAGGTCAGTGGTTGGAATCTGTGAGATGGAGTGAGCTCCCTTCTGTCAGCCCCAGCTTCCTATGTGAGGACATGAGAGAAGTCTCCCATAGGATGATAGCACATCTGGGTGTCCCCTGGGCAATGTCTCTGTAAACGGCCGATTCTCTCACACCAGAATTGCAGCATTTTCGCAATTCACTTCTGACACAATAAAAAACCCTCTAGAATATAACCCAGAGCACCTAAGATTTTTTGGCAGTTTCCCATCCCAGTATTAATTGAGGCTGGCCCTGCCTATTTTCCAAGGTCTGGTATGATTTGGTGCCTTGAGTATTTAGAACTTACCATGGAACTTACCATGGAAAATAAACACATCAGAAACTAACGTGTTGTAACCAAATTGAATTTAAATCAATGAGAAAGAAATGAGCAAAGATTACATTCCAAATTATCTCTGTCAGAGGATTTCAGGGTTTAAACAAATGACTGAAGGTTTGAAGAGGAGATGGGAGGCTTGGAACAAATTGCAGAAGACAAGTGCATAATACCCCACTGCTTTCTTCCTTCGAAGGTCTAGATCAGAAGTTGGGAAACTGGACAAAGGAAAACATGTTGTACCTATGGCAAATTGGATCCTCAGGATGCATGTGTCCCTTAGCCCCCAGATCCTCAGTCACCAGATCCCCCTCCTAAAATTTGCTTTTCCAGACAATATTACAATTGAAAAAAAAATCAAAACCCACCCAAACTATGATAAAACATGGTGGTTGGGATCATTCTGCCCCCACTATATCTTCAGTTTTTCCTTATCCCCTGAAATACAGAAATTGAAGCCTATTTGGCTGCTCCCTAGAACCAGGAGAGCCAGCGTGGTATAATTGTGTTGGACTAGAAGTATATCTGCATGGTCAAATTAATGCAGTTCACTTTAAATACTATGGCTCAATGGCATGAAATCATGGAAGTTATAACTTGGTGAAGCACTGGCACTCTTTGGCAGAAAAGGCAAAAGACCTTCCGAAGCTACAACTCACATGATTCCATAGCATTGAGCCTTGTCAGTTAAAGTGTCAAACTGTATTACTTCCAGACTGTAGATTCAGTTTAGGATTCTGGAAGCCCAGGTTTGAATCTCCACTCGGCCATGAAGCCCACTTGGTGACCTTGGGCAAGTTACCTTCTCTGTCTCAGGAAGGCAATGGCAAAGCTCTTCTGAACAAACCTTGCCAGGAAAACCCAGAGATGAGATCACCATAGGTCAGAAACAACCTGAATGAAAACAATAACAACAACCTAGTACTAGAAGTGAAGCAACATCACTTCCTTTCACACCATGCGTGGCCACCGAGGTTCATGGCCTCCAACCCCTTTCAGGTTGCCTTCCTAGAAGCGTGCTTTTTTTGGAGATGACCATGCTGGCTTTTAAGACACCCTTAACAAACCTATGAATGATTCCTGCTTATTGTGTGAGTAGTATTGTTGGCTTTATGTCAACCAGCGTGGGTTGGAAATGCAGGTGCTGTCTGTTTATCTGACAAACCTTTTCAAACCACCTTCCTGTTATAGACATTTAGCCATAGCTAAATGAGATGGTTTTCCCACTGGAAATGGAAAATTACAGATATTTACAGGTTCCTTGCTTGTGGGTGGACTTTCACACAGCACTCTGGATGGGTGTGTGCGTAGCATGAAATTGATAATGCCTTGTGGGAACTGAGACTGAAAGTCTGTTTTCTAATGTGGGTGTAAACAGGTCCCGTTTGCATTTTTTTCAATATCCAAATTGATTTGGTAAATAGTAGAAGAGAGACCATTTATGACAGCTTTGGAACAATTTGCTCACAGACGCCTACAACTTTCATTCTTCTTTGTTATTGCTTAAGCATATTGGCAAACACTTTTGCAAAACCTTTCCAAGCATTCTCGGCTGATTCACCAGCTCGAGCAGTGAGCAAACCCCACTTCCTCTGTAGTAAATAGTGATTAGCAATGAGACGTTATTGCAATGAATGCATTACTTAAAAATATAAGCATCACCATCTGTTCTACTATTCAGTTGGAAGCCAAAGGGATCACTTTTAATTAATAGAGTCTCGGCTAAGGCATCAGAATGCATTTTATTATTTTGCTCAGCCATGAATTGTTTTAATGGGGCCAGGCTGTGCGCAGGCTGTTGAGCAGCTGCAATAAATCACTCTGACCATGAGGTCATGAGTTTGAGGCCAGCCCGTGGCGGGGTGAGCACCCGTCAATTAAAAATAAAAAATAGCCCCTGCTCGTTGCTGACCTAGCAACCCGAAAGATAGTTGCATCTATCAAGTAGGAAATAAGGTACCACTTATAAAGTGGGGAGGCAAATTTAACTAATTTATGACCTGGAATGAGGAAGTGATGTCAGAGTGGATGATGAAGCAGCTGCTCCCCCCTGTGGCCAGAATCGAACATCCCCTCAGGAGAAGGTTAAATTGCCTCTGCGTCTGTCTGTCTCGGTCTCTGTTTGATGTGTTTATGGGCATTGAATGTTTGCCCTATGTGTGTATAATGTGATCCGCCCTGAGTCCCCTTCGGGGTGAGAAGGGCGGAATATAAATACTGTAAATATTAAATATTAATAATGTAAATAGTTTTTGTATGTTTTTAATTACATTGTTTTAAATAGTGGGAAATGGGTATAAATAAATATATTACTAATAATGATAAAGTCGTCATCATCTTCAGACTGAGAATCCTTTGAAATTTGGTATATCTCTCATATAGCAACATCAAGAAAAATATAGTCCCGTTTTTAAAATTCTATCTATCTGTCATCTATCTCTCTATTTATATGCTGCCTTTCCACTGGAATCGTATTAAATGACATTTCTGCCAAAAGATATCAACAGCTAAAGTTCTGCCTAAGTAAAATGGTTTTCCCTTAAATGGAAATATAAAAGGCTCTCCATTTCTGTGTGATTAATACTGCAGGACCTCCATGTAATTGGAACAACACCATATGAAAGACTGCATTTTCCCCCAGAGAACACTTCTCAATGAATGTTCTCTCTAGGAATATCTGGGTCCTCCAATCTAATTCTATGCTAAATGTTCAGCGGATTTAGCGATTCATAGAAAGAACATAATAATCAAACCCACGAATAATCTGAGTTATAATCCCCAAAAAGTAACTTTTCTGAGCTCTGCGCTCTTAGCCCTAGTCTTCTGAAATAATGCCAAACTCTTTGGGTAGGCGCCAGGGAAGTTAGTACAATATTATGACTACACTGAGATCTTTACAAAAATATGAAAGTAAATCAAAGGGAGGCTTGTCAATAATTAAAGCTTTCTTAGAAAAGTTGTGTTTCCTTTTCTTTTTTGATACCAGATATACATGTAGAATTTGTGATTTTTCCATTTCTTAGGAGAAGAAAAAGTTAAATGAAAAGAAAGGAGTTTTAAAAGAGAAGCTGCACCAGATGATGTCAAATGCTGAAAATACTAAAAGGTTTGCAAAGGGTTCAATTATATTGTTATTATTCAGTACAATTTTGTGGGCCTTTGTCTGCTTTCAAGCAGAAAAAAAACAGTCCAGTCAGGGCAGAACACATGATATTTTATGAACTAGATTCAGAGTTTTCCATACCTACAGTAGATCAAAATTTCAATAACTTATCTCCACCTTATCACCACCTTATCTCATTGAAACCAGTAGGACAAGTTGGTGAACATAAATAATTGAAATCCTTATCTATGTTTTAATCAGAGCTTGGAAATGCTTGTTGTTGTTGTTGTTGTTGTTACTAATGCTATTACTGGACTATCTAGCCAATCTGGACAGGAAAATTATACTCTAAATGAAATATTAAAATGTACCATGTTTAAAGATGGGTATTGATACCTGATCTAATTTTTATTAGGGCATGTTATTTCCTCCCATCCTACTGTGTGTTATCTATGCAGCAGTTTTACAATATAACTTTTGACTTTCAGGAATGATTGTTAACATCGGAACCCTTGAGGAATGATTAGTAGCTACCATAGAATTTGAGCTTTTCTATTGATAGAGCAGCTGTATTAATTTGCTTGATGCCACTTGAGCCATCCAAAAATTACAAGTATTAGTGGTTGAATGAGAAATTCTTCCAAAATACTTCTTCAATTAAAATATGAACTTGTATAGCTTCTACCTCAATAAAGTTCCATAACCGTGGGCTGTGTGAAATTGTCAGTTGTCCATAACGATTGTGCAGATTTTATGTAAGTTGGTGTGTCTCATATGATGTGTGGCATTCCATTTCATCATGCTTTTCTGTGTCAAACATGTTCTCTTTTCCTTCTCCGAATCAGCTGTGCAGGCGTTCAGACAGAGATGTCCACACTTCAGGAGCAAATTAGCCACTTGGACAACCTGATCCATTTTCAGCATCAACACTTACATGGTGTGATTCAACAGGTGGGTGCAATCGATATGCGAATGGCATTTACGTTCTTCGTGCACGGGGCATTGTGAAGCAAGCATCAGCAAATCTGGGAGAAACCCCAATCTTGCCAAATTTTAAAAAGAATATTTATGGCAGGGGAGAGATCACATTAAGTAAGGGAATTCCCAGAACAAAATGGCCAATGACCCTGGAATGCTGTCTGAATATTGCTAAGGAAATAAAAGAACAAGTGGGAAGGCAGCATGGGATGGCATACCTTAGGAAAGGGCATGGCTTGCTAGATTCCTAAACAAGAATATAATCATGAGGCCAGGAGCACCCCCTTAACAGTTTAAAGTCACTTGATGCTCGCCTAATGAAAAAAAAAAGTCAGTGTAAGAAAACTAGCTTGAAACAAATTTGTAGTTTTATGACTGTGATTTAACAAATGTGCATCTAACAAGATTTATCACTAATTTTAATGGTTTCAGATGGAAGAACTGAATAATGAATTAATGCTCCAAGATGAAAAAATAGAAAGCCTAAAAGAAACAATTGAGACACTCCAAGCAAAGGTAAAAGGACAGCTGAATATATTTTTAATAATTATATTTGTGATCATACCGGTCCAATTCCACAATTGCTTCATATTTCAAAGTTGAGAATGTTTCTACCAATTGCACAGAAAATGAGGCAAAATAATTTTACGTTTTGCCCAATTCTTGATTATGTTCCTTCCACAAAGAAATAGATCATTTTAGCCATTTTCTCCCTGCTGAAGAAAACCTTTAAAAATGTTGTGCTTTTCAAAATTTAATCACAGTTCAGGACTTGTGAATAAACTTTTTTGTGGAAATTATTCACATGCCAGTTTGTACAAAATGCCCAATTACAACATTTTCTGTGCAAATAAAAATTTGGCACAGAACACACTCAAAACTCTCAATATTCTAATCAGTTTTTTAAAATCATTTTTGAATATCTTAAAATAATCTTTCCACTTCAATAAATGAAAACATTTTTCTATTGGAAACAAAGGATAAGATCATGTCTTCTGTTTCCTTAGTCACATTGGCTGCAAAATCTATCTACAGTAGTTGCAAAAAGACAGATTCCTCCACTTTATGGTTCTAGTGCTCCTACCGTTGTGTGAAAGAAGGAATTTTAGCAGGTGTTTCTAGCTGTGAGATTTATAATAATTGAAATTCCATCTTCCACACATCTATGAGGAGCATGGGCCGGGCTGTGGCGCAGCTTTTGAGCAGCTGCCTTAAATCACTCTGACCATGAGGTCATGAGTTCGAGGCCAGCCCGTGGCGGGGTGAGCACCCATTAAAAATAAATTAAAAATAAAAAATAGCCCCTGCTCGTTGCTGACCTAGCAACCCGAAAGATAGTTGCATCTATCAAGTAGGAGATAAGGTACCACTTATAAAGTGGGGAGGCAAGATTAACTAATTTACGACCTGGAATGAGGAAGTGCCGTCAGTGTGGATGATGAAGCAGCTGCTCCCCCCTGTAGCCAGAATCGAACATCCCCTCAGAAGAAGGTTAACTTGCCTCTGCGTGTGTCTCTCAGTCTCTGTTTGATGTGTTTATGGGCATTGAATGTTTGCCCTATGTGTGTTATAATGTGATCCGCCCTGAGTCCCCTTCGGGGTGAGAAGGGCGGAATATAAATACTGTAAATAAATAAATAAATATTTTTCATGTGTCCATTCCTTACTGTATTAGGTCACGTGGCACACCAGACACAGAGAACTTTAGTGGGCCCTATTCTGGTCACTATGTGCTGCCCAAGGCTTTCCTTTAATGAATCATGGTGCATTGAGGAACTTTAGCAGGACCTTGTGGGGGTCCTCCTGGCACTAGGGCTCCCTGTAAAGATACAGAGAGATACATCATCCTGCTCACCAGCACTACAGAACTCTCATAGGTTGTTTTATCATGTCAGAAGTGGATTGGGTCGCTTCTGGTGTGAGAGAATCGGCCGTCTAAAAAGTCGTTGCCCAGGGGACGCCTGGATGTATTACCATCCTGCTGGAAGGCTTCTCTCATGTCCCTGCATGGGAAGCTAGGGCTGACAGATGGGAGCTCACTCCATCTCATGGATTCGAACCATCAGCCTTCAGAAAGAGTTTAACCCATTGCACCACTGTGGCCCCTCTCTCACAGGTTTCGGTGCATTTACAAATATGCCAATGTCAATGATTTTGGCATCCATGGAAGCTCCTGGAATCAAAAACAGCAGATTTCAAGGGCCACTTTATTTAAATGCCTTAAGGGATATAATGTAGAAGATGAAGCAAAGTTGCTCAATGCTGTTCCAAAAAAAAAAAAAAGACATGAACCAATGGATCCAAATTACAAAAAGAGCTATTATCCCCAATTGTTAGAATGAACTTGATTCTAAGAGCTGTTCCACAGTAGAATTGACTCAAAGTGTAGTGGACTCTCCTCCCTTGAAAGACTTCTAAGAAAGGTTGGATGGTCATCTTTCAACAAGCTTTAGCTGTGCATTCCTGTGTGTCAGGGGATTGTGCTACATGGCCCTTGCAATCACTTCCATCCTTATAATAATATGATGCTATAGTTTTATGAAATTACACAAACTAATATATTTACTCTTCCCTCAACTTCTAGAACAAAGAACTGAAATACAAGGTGGAATTCTACTCTAGTCAGTCTAAACCAAAAGTTTCTAAAGCTGTTTCAGCAAGGTAAGGCAATATTTTCTTTTTCATGCTCCAATGACTGGCATGTTAAGAATAATGAATATATATTGTCACTTTATTGGAAATGACCAGATTTGCTGCAGTATGCAATATGCAGCACTGTATGGCCAGCTGGCAAAAGGAGATTTGGGGAAATACTCAGTAGCAAACCTGATTTCAGTATCTTGGCTCACTCAGTGATCATTATATCCTTCTGAATATCTAGTTAGAGCTTTACTCTGAAGACCAACAACATTGCCAACCTTCTGGAATGTGGCTAGTGCTATGGAGTTTCTCCACATGATGGGGCCAAATCACACAATAAGTGGGTCTCACACAACATATTGGCTTCATGCTGCTGTTGCTAACATAGGAAAACATTTCCTTCGCTTGGTTACTGGAATGGTGGAATGAACCCATCAAACTAGGCTATAAGAAATGTATGTGCTTTGGATGAACACATTTTTCAATCTTAGTCAACTTCAGATCTCACATCAAGCTATAGTGGAAGCAGCAAGAGTCCCAAGTGCATGCAAAAGGCCTTGCCCTGCATTATAATATGGGACTGGGCTTGCTCCATACCCTTCTCTCTTTCTCCTTGGTGGGTCAGGCCCTTGTGAGTAGTCAACATGGCAGCACTAACTTCCCAAGACTCCATTTGCAAAGGCAACATGTGCTCACCATCCTTCCCCTCTCTCCTCTCCTCATCTGCTGCAAAGCATCTCGGAAGCCACCACTGCTGCCCACATACTGCTTAATGCCCAAAATGTGAGTGACAGATGGGAGAGAGGAAAGGAAGAGTGTGTGGAGTGGTGAATGTGTTTATGGGTTCCCCTTCTCAGGTGCAGTATTTCAGCAGAAATATATTATTTTTGCCCCATGTCACCTACTTCACTGGGTAGGTGACGCCATGAGTTAATGAACTGCATGACTCTAAACCTAATGTCACCACTGGTGCTAACCATAATTAAAGAACACACATCATGGTTCGCTGTCTTCTGAAATTTCTGCCATTGTGTAGAATAGACAAAGTTACATGATTTATAGCAAAGTAAAAAAATGACCTGTAAAAAATGAGACTACAATCAAGCATAATATATTCAAAACAAAATGTGTCTTATTAGTCAATGTGTTGTTATGTGATGATATAAATAAATATATGGATAAGAGGAGAGATGGGGAACATGTGGCTGTCCAAATGATCTCAGAAAGCAATTCCCACATTGGGGCAATGGGAATTGTGAATCAACAAAATGTGGGTAACTACACCCACTACACATTTCCACCTTCATATTTTGAGGAATGTTGGAAAATATAAAATAATCTGAAAAGGGAAGATCGGTTAGCTTTCATGTCATATAATTCAACTTCTTTTTAAAAATTATTTCACAAAGCTGAAGGCGTATCTCATGGAATAGCTATTAATATTGTGTTTTATAATATCAGTAAATTTGTATGAGACATGCAGCTAGACACTGTTGGCAGGCAGTCTGTTGATTGGATTGAATATTAACCTAATATAATTCTTAAAATCAACCTCCAAACTCATTACATGGGTATAGGATGAAGTGTCAGTGTAAACTACAACAGAGCCATTGATTCAATTAGATTTACCCATTTTTGGCTCCTCTGATGATTCAGTGGATCTTCTGTATTTGGGCCAGCAGGATTTTAGCCATGGCCTTGCCGCAAGATTATTTTGCACACACTAAGTTACATCTTCCCTATAAGAATATCATGCTCATTTGTAATCATCTCCTTGTTCCTACAGGTTGGATGCAGGTTTACCATATACCATGATATCCAGACTACGCAGATGAAGGATTCCTAGGAAACGTAGACCTTTTCCCAGATCATTCTTCTATTGTTTTCCATTCAAGGATAAACCTCCTGTGCAATTTTGTTTGAAATATGCTGTACAGGAAATCTCATAACATGTTTGAGCTTCTGGACTCACTGGAACAAAGATGGAATCCCAGGCTTTTCAATGAAGAGAGCAAATGTTCAGATGTGAAAGACAGATTGTTTACTTTTAATTTATTTATAAAGACTCAATGGTAGAGTTGTGCATATTCCTATCAACGCACTGCCATCAGCACTGATTCATCTATACTGAATAGATTTCATCAAGCCAGTTCTGTGTGTGATGAACAGCACATTCATCTATGCTGGAGAACATATGGAGAGTTAACAAGGCTGAATCTAAGCCCAGAAAGTTATCTCAGATATAATGATGCAAAAGAGGAGAAAAATAGCTGTGATGGACTGATCCACCCACAGTAAACTTAAGCCAAGGTTTGTAGTGGCAAACTCCCCCAAATTGCCTATTTCAGGGATGACTCGTATGATATGATTTCTGTATCATGGCATCGTTTCCCTTTTTAGGGTATCCTGAGAATGGACATTCAATGAGGGGATGTCAGCAAAGACTATCTGTCTCAGGACAGCAAGCTGCCCTGCGGAGTTGTGAGCTGCTCAAAATCAGGAACAGCAGTTTGTTTTGATAACAGGGATTGCTTTCTCTGCCATCCATCCCCTTGGCACCACTTTCAGCCACTGCCAAAAGTTCTTTATCCCACCATTGTGCAATGTAGGGCACCAATAAGTTTCCAGCCTGTGTTGGCATGCACATATTCAGCATGTGTGAATGTACGTCAACAGAAATGATCGACATCTCACAAATTTACAGTCTCTATGGTATTTTATCAGGAGCCATGGCTGCTGCAGTGTTGTTGAAATGTTTGTAGTGGAAATCAGAACTTGAAAATGTTCTCTATTTGAATGATAGCGCCTCACAGAATCCCCTAACAGTCATTCATTGCCTTTACTAACTAGAAATTCTGGGTGCTGTTGTCCAAAAAAAAAAAAAAAAGGAACATTTTCAAGCTCAGATGGATATATACCTTTCCTTTATGATCACACTTCAGTGTTTTACGATGTGTATTACCAACCATAACAAGCTTATATAATACCGAACAAGATTGTATCAACTAGACATAGGAAAGTATAGCAGACTCAGTCCAGGCACAGTTAAATGTTCCTGCTTCTCACTGAGTTTAAATGGTTGAATTAATCATGTATTTCTCCCACTGTAACAGTAGATGCTAAAATTGTTTCAGAGTGCCATTTCAAGTGTACTTATTAGGTGGTAAGCCCCATTGAGCACAGTAGGAGTTTACTGTTGAGTGAACATGAATAGGACCAGGCTGTAAATTTGGCTGGAATTATGCCACAGGATATGGTGTCAGTGTTAAGTCCTGTTAAATTAAATGAAGAATAAGGTTCGTGGTTATTTATTGATTAACTATATGTATTTTATGCCCTAAATTATATTTTTCCAAGGTCTATCTAGAAAAAGATCCGAACAATTAGAATGTAAATGCAAAAAAAATTAACATTAAATGGAAGCCACAAAACTATTTAAGCAGCATAAACCCGCCAGCAGGATTAAAGATTCATTTATAGAGCTCAGGAAAATAGAAAGCCCCTGCCTAGTGCAGAAAGGATGAGAAAGGAAGTTTAATTGTTCTGCTGCACCTGGCAAGACTGAAACAGATCCTGAAATCTGGCAGGATCACCTATGTTTGTTTATTTTAGAGCCATAATGTTGCCTTATAAAAATTACATGGTTTGGCTATCTTGCAGCCCTTTCACACTGCATTCTCACAGCAGTTTGATTCTGCTTTAACCACCAAGTCTTCATCTCATGGAATCTTGGGATTTGTAGTTTAGAGAGAGACTTACTGCTTCTCCTAAAATTGCAAACCCCAGGCTTCCATAGTGGAAAGTGGAACCATAGCATTATAACTGCAGAGTGTTACGGGACCTTTAGTTGCTGTAGTTATTATAACTTATAATTGTTAGAGTTTAAAGTTACTGGAACTGTGTCCAAGATCCAGTCTGCCAACCCTGGTTTGGGTGAGTGTTTCTGAATGACAGAGGCTTGGACAAGATAGTCCTTGTGATCCCTTCTGATGCTGTGAAATTGAAAGAGGATTGACAGTACAGAATCGGTTAGTTAGCGGTGAGGTTGCTTGAAGGTAAAGTACTATTGAAATGAGGGGAATTCTGGACCCCATTTGAAGCAGGATTAGCGGGTGTGTTGTATGACACAGAGGCACCCGTTTACTGTTTTTTATGCCATATTAGATATTCCTGTTTTGGAAAAGCAGTGTATATGTATTTTAATAAATAAATAAATAAAATATCCCTTTGTTTTAACAAAATGATGGTCAAATTTCTGTGAGAACATCAGCAACCTTTCAATAATCTGGGCATGCATCTTTCAGTTCAAGAAGGGCATTAGACAAACTCATTGATTATGTCTTCAGTTTGGCAACTATGTCTACATGAAAGCTTCTGCTGTTAAATTACAGAGAAAGCTATGGAAAAACCATTCATTGTGACCTCAGGTGAGATCAAGCAAGTTTTCCTTGCAGAATCGTAATGCTGTGATACTGTGATTAAAAAAAAATACAATTCTCCAAAGATATGTGCTGCCTGAAAGAACATTGAAGACCTGTGAGCTGTTTAAACAAATCTGTACACTGTCTCTGTCTTTTATACCCCCAAACCTCAATTGATTGTCTTTAGTTGGCATGAAATTAACTTGAGCAGCTTGGGATAGACAAAGGCAAGATAATTATTTGACGCAATACATCGACCTCTCGAGTTTTTGACGATGCAAATGTCTTGTCATGTAGATTTTCTCTTCCTTAGTTTGCTTGCTTCTTACATTTCTAGCTGGCATCTAGTTGGGAACTTATGATGTCCCAAACCAACATACAGTTGCGGAGTTCAGAATTGTGGCATTATGCAGTTGTATTCCCAGAAGGAGAGCATTGTCATAGATATTTCATTGGGACAATGGCACCAGTGGAGAAAACAGTGTGGTTGTGTGCAGTGGTGTCAACATACAACATTATGGACCATCCACCTTTGCCCAATGACAGTGCATGGCAGGGCTGCAGGGGCAACAATCCCCAACAAAGCCACAAGGCAATGGTAATCCATAATAGAGGGCAATGAAAGGTAATGGATGGATTATGTCTGGCCAGAAAAAAATCCCAATTTTTGTGGTACTCCATTCTGCAGTGGGAGCCTATATTGTATAACTAGCTGTGCCCGGCCACGCGTTGCTGTGGCGTTGTCTGGTGGTGTTGGTGAGAAATTGTTGAGGTAGTGGTGGTATTGAATGTCTGTTGTATGGTTGTCTTTATGTTTAGTATGCACACTGAAGTGGATTATATGGCAGTGTGGAGTCAAGATAATCCAGTTCAAAGCAGATAATATAAGATTCTAAATGGGTTATATAGCTGTGTGGAAGGGCCTTGAGTCTACACTGCCATATAATCCAGTTAAAATCTGATAATCTGTGGAAGAGGCCTAAGTGAGGCCTAACTCTGCCTGTCCCCTTGGCTGAGTAGGTTGCTAGGAGACCAAGTGGGCAGAGCTTAGCCTTCAAACTGGCAGCAATTGGATAAAAACCATTATTCCTCTCCCTGTAATTAGGACTTTATTTTTCTTTTCTTTTTGTTGTATCAACCTAGAGCCATCAATGATGGGTTGTGTTGTCAAATTTCGAGGTTGGGGGGCCTGTAGATTTGTTGCTTTGTCCGCTGCCCTGATGCCATCACTCTTTTATATATATAGATAGGAAATATTATGCAGTACTCTGCCATACAGTGGGAGCATCAGTTCTAAACTGTATGTTTTGCTTCAGTCTCATTGACTGACCTCACTGCAGTTCTCTAATAGGGTCAGTTCCATCACCATAAAGTTACATATCACAACACATGATACAAGCTCGTGGCCTATATTTGAGTTTATTTCATTAACCTCAAGGCAGCACATACTGTCCCATCCCCTGTCTGTCTATCAACTTTGCAGGTAGGACAGCAGTGAAAGAATGAGTAGCGCAGGTAATTGAGACTTTCATGTCTCAGTGGGGACGTGAAGCTAGATCTTGAAATTCCACTGAGGTTTATTCACTCTCAGGCAATGTCTGGAAAATGTCAATTTTGATTTGATCTCATCGAGAGGAGGCTTAACACTTTCAGCTCTCCCTAACTTTTTCATTCATGAGCATTTTCAAAAATGTCTATATATTTTTGCAAACTGAGATAAATATGTTCTAATTTTTAAACATATTCTCAATTGAAGCGTTGGAATCACTGACATTATTAAAGATTTACAAGGAACTCTCCTACATGCTTGCATATGACTTATTTAGTAGGCCCAGCAGGATAGTTGCTGAGCTGCCTCCAGGAATTAAAAATAAGGCAAATTATAACATCAAATAATATTCTGAGCCTGCCATTCAACAGAGTTGAGTTAAGAAAATATAGAAGCCAAAAATCCAAATATTTCAATAAAATCAAAAACTTTTTAGAGACTGGTGTAAAAGAAAAAGAGGTTTGAAAGGTATACTCTTAATGTAGAGCCCAAGCTTCATGCAAAGTATTGTTATGTATCATAATGTCATGTAAGCATAAAGGTACTACAAAGGAATTCTGTAGCACCTTTGAAACTGAGAAACAATAGTCATAACAGGATAAATTCCCATCTTCCTCTTCGGATAGGCAACTCTTCTGATACATCATGGCCTATTCAAAATATTGTTTTTTCAAGTGACTGCTATAAAATGTAAAACCAAACCAACAAGCTAGTTGCATGAATATAATGTTACCATAATGGATCTTCTAATAATAATCTCAAACATTAAACATTAACATCTCAAACATTAAGGGTCATAATACTTTAAAGTAATTTCTTTCAAAGGTACATGGGTGCATTGTCAACATCCTTTGCAACAAGGGAACCAAAAGGGACTAATTTGTCTGTAAAATTGGCACCATGTTCCAATTTGTAAATGGTCTGAATTTAAATAGTTCGTGATGACATCATTCACGCACATAATGACTTTTGCTCTCAAATAAAACAGTCCACTACTGATTAAAAATGTATTCCTTTTAATTCTTTTAAAAGAACAGCGCAGAAATGAAATCACAAGATTACATTCCTTGACCATATTATACAAACCCAGACACCAGTAAAGAAATTGTGACAGTGTGCATGTGTATATAGATATTATTTTAAAGCCACGAGTACTTTGATACAACAAAGTAATGACTGACATTGTTATGCTGGTATCACAGTCTACCAAGAGACGTATAATAAAAACCTCCACATTCAAGAATGTATTGTGTTTTGACATTTACAGACCTGCCGCATAGACCAACATAAAACATGCTTGGAGTTATCTAACAGAGTGGGGAAATCCACAAAACAAAGAATATCCTCCCAACCAAAAAAAAGCAATTGATTGACTAGAAGGTTGTTAGTGTTAAATCAGAAAGACAAAGAATACAAAAATTTGAAAAGAATTCAATAAATATATTCAGGCAAGATACATGGCGTATCTTAAATTATATAGTTATGTACACTGAAAGGCCTATTGTGCAGGAAGAATGGACATTTAGAGAAGAAAAATATTCAATGAAGACTCAGTTTAAATGGTTGACATGAAATTAGCTGTAGAACATAAAGGCTGCCACCTACTCTTCTCTGAAAAGGAAGAAAAACAGTTTTTAAAGTGCACAAGTGGCATGTACTGCTTAGCACTACCTAATCCCCACATCTACGCCTAGATGTTTTGAAGTGGGGAAGGCAGGTCACAGGTACAACACAGTCAAAATGAAAGTGTGCTAATTGCAGATAATATTCCACACACATCTCTTTACTTGCATGAATGATTCTTAGTGCAATGCTAACCACACTAAAATAATAAGGTTCCAACCACCTCTTGTAGTCTTGGTTAAAATTATGTGTCTCTTCACTGTGTTAACTTGGGTCTTCTGAATTTCCTTCTTTAGTTACACACACAATCTGATATTAGTTTGACCTTCACTACAAGGTAGAAATTCCCATCCTATGTGTTGATCTTTCCTATGGAGAATAAGAGTGCTATATAAATGCTTCCTGGGAGAAGTCACAGAACATGCCAAGTTCTCCAAGAGCAGTCGTTCAAAGACTGCAAACAATACTCAATGTAATGGCAGACCATCACTGACGATTCTTCAGGTGGTAGCATGGAGAATAACAAAAGCACAAGGTTAAAAACTCTTGCAGGTTTGAGATGGAAATACTCTTCTGTTTGTATAAAAGCCAGTTCGAAATGAGGTAATGAATTTTTCTTGAGATCCAACTGATACTAACCTAATCCTCGGTCTAGGTGGACAACATCTTGTTTACTATCCAGCAGCACACAATATCTTTTCCTTCTCAGATAAATGCTGTCAGGGACATTTTTAATTCTCTACAGGCTTCTCCAAATACAGCCATGCTTCACATGCCATCAGTCATAGGTTCTCCTCTCCCTTTCTCAGGTTTTGCTGCCAATAATCACAACGTATATTGAAGAGCAATTGCTGTTGCCATAATTTTAAGTAGAGCAGACAGAGGACTGCAATTGGAATGCCACCTTTTATTTTCATATCAGCTTTCCTACTGCCCTGACAATTATTGATTCATGGTCTGCAGATGAGATTTATTCTGGTATTCCAATGCTTTCAATGGATGTTTTGTTAAGCAGCTAGTGTTGGAAATGTGAGAGCAAACTATTGCCTGATTATGCTTACCTAGTGTACCTTCCATCTTCATTTCCAGCTATTTTGAGGTAGGGATGAGGTGTTGGGATCACAGAGTGCTATGGAAGATTAATTATGTAGAACAAAATGAATCAGAAGAGATATAATTGAAAGGTTTAAATTAATTTGACTGTGGAAATCACAGCAGCCTTCTGGTTTGCTCCAATAGTGAGTTGTTAATATAGAACCAATGTGGGAATTTGCATCTGAGTTGCCAATAACTACAAAAGGATTGACATTGTGCTCTTTTGCTGGGGAGGAATATGCTATTGTTTTTCCACCTCTCAATCTTCTGCATGCAAAGGCTCGAGAGTTTACAACAGAAATATTTCATATGAGCAAGTGGGCATGGGTTGATAGAATATTGGCATGATGACATACATTATGCTGGCCTAAGATTAGGGAATTTAGGTGAATGGGCCTCTACAGACTTAGTCCTAAGATCATGCAGGAGTGCTAATAACCCAGATTTTGTTACCATAGTGTTGGTACTCAGAAGCCATGGGGTACTGTTATTCTAGAGAACAGTCCACGATGAAGTAGAACAAGATGGCAACATGACTTAAAGTATTTTAGTCTGCTATTCAAAATTAGGAAAAATGGCAGTCGAAATATGCATTCCAGCGCAACACACTTTGCATTGAAATATCAGTGCCTGTGTCCTTCCACTATAGAACTTAAGTGTCAGAAAGACCACACAGACAAGCTAGACGATGAAAAACCTCTTAAAAATCAGTGAAGTGCAACTCCCTAAAAATAACCTGGAACCTCTCAATTAAGGTCATTCATGTGTATCAATTCTACAGATGACCTTTCTGGCAATAGAAAAAGTAAGGCGAGGTTAAGGAAAAGTATTCAGAACTTTAGAATACTGAGAGTGCACATTAAGGTCAAATATACATTGTGTGAATCTTTAAATTTTCAGTAGGAAAGCCAGTATGAAATCACGAGAGGGTGGTAGAAAAAAGGAGACAAAATGTTCCTCACATCAACTTTTATAACATAAGACTGTGCAGCAGAGAAGATTATCCCTTTTAATGAATTTAGAATCCATTACTCTTTTTGAGTGAATTAAAACACCCACACTTACTCAAGTCATTAATCTCAAGCAAGATACTCTGAATCCAAGTTGAGTAGTCTGTTCTTTCTCTGGTGTAAAACGTGTTTTCTCTATGACGACATGAACTCGTTTAACAATGCTGATAAAGGCAACACTAGCAATAAAGAGGCTAACTTTGCAAGAAGGCGTTAATAATGGGTTTTAAAAAAACAAGAGTTTCTCAAGACTTAGAATACATATTGAACGTATTGTCTGAACCTCCATCATGAATTACAATGGGGTGAGTCTGGTTCCTGCTGTTACAACTCACTTTTATGGTGATTGTACAGGTCAGAAGTCTCTTCCCACCACATAATGCCTCAAAGTCTCCCACTTCGGAAAAAACACCAATCTTTTGACCAGTGTAGTTTCTTCTCTCCCCTCCCCCTCCCCCAAATACCCAATTCCATGTTGTTAGATATTAGGAAATGAGCAAGGATATATCCAGCTCTTTTTCTGCAGCTGGACATACTGTAAAAGGCATATGCAGGATAGATAATACAGGGAAAATCCTGCTCATCCCTTCCACTTTTTGGAAACGAAGAAATGACGATGTTGGTGTGGAGTGGAAAGGCTTGTAGGGGTAACATTGGGAGACTCAGGCATAGAGATCTTGTTATACCTTCATAACTATGTTTGCCAATTGTTGCCATTATGTTAAGCTGTTTTGAGCAAAGAAATGGAATGAAAATGAAGAAAAACTTTATGTTGCACATTATCCCACAAAATTATCATTTCTTTGTCTCATTAATCATTGCATATATAGACTTCAAAAGTGAAAATATTTGGGATCAACTAGTAGGTATATCCATTTTTGCATTGGACTAATACAAGATCATTCCTTCCTAGTAAGACAAACTTTCCAAAATTAGATAATAGCGTCAGGCTATGGCAGCCAATTTTGGAAAGAAAAGTAAAGGTATGACACCAAGACAGGCAAGATGAAGAAAAAGGCAAAGACCAATAGGCTAAATCCCTAAATCCAACTGCTAATCCCAACTCAAGTAGACTGAATCAAATATTAGTCAACACATCTGTAATTTCCCTTGCTCCAATTAGTTACTCAAACCAGGATTAATAATGGGATTTAGACCACACTGCTTAAGAGCTGTTTTCATTCTATTCAGTCTTATTCAAACTCAAGAAGCAAGATAGGGCCTTGGGAACACAATAGAAGGAAAGTTACTGAACTTTTATTTGAGAAGACAAATTTAGAATATCACTGTCCTATCACATTTGGCTTTAAGTTATACATGTTCCTCAACAGCTGGTCTATCTACAATATTGGAATCTACCTCATTCTTCCATCTCTCTGTTTTTCAACCTTTCTAAGTTTAAATGCTTCAAAATTCTGGAGTACCCACTTGTAAAATAAAAATAAAATTACACGGATGAGGAAAGAAAAGTAATTGAATTTGTATGGACCTTAATGGATATTCCTTCCTAGTTTCCTTTTTCCTGTACAGAAAGGGGACTCTAATATCACAATTCTAGTGTCATTGGGGAAAGTGTGTGCATGTTATTGGAACAGAAATCTCATATGCTTGGCCAGAGTGTTTAAAAACATAGGTAATACCTTTCAGGTTGTGGAAAACTTTCCAGTCTTTAAAACTACCATTATATATTTGTTCCTTTTCAACAATGTAACAAAATTTCTGGACATCTTTCTCTTGTAAGTCCACATCTCTCTCGACTAATATAGAGTGTTATTTCGCTCCCTGACTTTGTTTTGTAAGAGGACCCCACATTATGAATTGAGAGCTTAGGCAGCTGAATAAAACTGCAAAATCTTTTGGATTTTTTTACAGTCATTTATAATAATCCATGTTAAATAAACACTCTTTTTTCACAACCTGTCTTTAGCAAATGCAAAATGTATACTGTAGTAGAAGGCATTCAATGTGATGATATAGGCCTCAAGGCTGACTTCTTACCTGATCATAAAACTGTCTTCTAACATTTCAATAATGTTTTCTCTCAAATAAGTAAGTATTTCATCTATTTACTAAACTAATGGTACTGAGAAGATGAGGGCCTTTGGGTTTTTTATTCATGAAGATGGCACGGTAAAGGGAGCATCTGTTCAAATATGACTCTCTCAGTATCAAAACATATCAGGCTTAAGACAATAACAGCTGTCCCATGTAATCCACAGGAGCTTCCAGGGTTCAATTCAGTGGTTGATCAAACTGTCTTTTTCTGATTGGACATATTTTCATTCTTTCTCCTCAGCTCAAGCAATGAAGTCAACAAGCACACCTCTTTTCTTCTGATTTTCCGGAAGCCAGCTTCCCTGAACTTCCCCCATTGGCTGTGTCAGAGGCTTGAGACTTGTCAACACACTGTTCCATGCGCTTCATTATCAAGTCCAAAAGGGTTTCTACGGCCTGCTCCACATTCTGGCCAGTAGCTGCACTTGTTTCAAAGTATGGGATGCTAAAAAAAGAGGAAATATTAGTGGAACATTTATTAAAGTGGAACATTTATTACACTTATACACAGTTCTTTCTTTCAAAGAACAACTTAAATAAGAACCCTGCATGATCTTCCACCATGTAAAATTGTTTCGGCCTCAATAC
Organism: Anolis carolinensis; assembly: GCF_035594765.1. NCBI lineage: Eukaryota > Metazoa > Chordata > Lepidosauria > Squamata > Anolidae > Anolis > Anolis carolinensis. Next base: position 308,773,483 of record NC_085842.1, read on the forward strand.
AGCCACATCATGGGCCTTCAGCTCCTTTTCTGTGAGCATGTTTAAATAAACCTTCTTTGACTCTCTGCTCTTTATTTATTTATTATTTATTTACAGTATTTACATTCTGCCCTTCTCACCCGGAAGGGGACTCAGGGCGGATCACATTATGTACATACAGGGCAAACATTCAATGCCCATAAACACATCGAACCGAGACAGAGACAACACACAGACAGACACAGAGGCAATTTAACCTTATCCTGAGGGGATATTCGATTCTGGCCACAGGGGGGAGCAGCTGCTTCATCATCCACTCTGATGGCACTTCCTCACTTCCTCATTCCAACGTTGTAAATTAGTTAAACTTGCCTCCCCACTTTTATAAGTGGTACCTTATTTCCTACTTGATAGATGCAACTATCTTTCGGGTTGCTAGGTCAGCAACAAGCAGGGGCTATATTTTATTTTTAATTGACGGGTGCTCACCCCGCCACGGGCTGGCCTCGAACTCATGACCTCATGGTCAGAGTGATTTGTTGCAGCAGCTGTTTACCAGCCTGTGCCACAGCCCGGCCCCACATCAGTTAACACATCAAAGGTGGTACCTGAAACTCCTCATTATTACAGTGCTTCTAGAAGCAAGAGGAAAAACAAATGTATGTCTTATATAGAGAAGAAGAAATGCTATGCATCTCCATCAAAATCCCATTTTTAAACGACTTTGTTGTTGTGTGCCTTCAAGTTTTCTGAAGCTGTGTGATTTCCTCACAGCCATCCAGTTTGTTTTCATGGCTGAGCAGAGATTCAAACCCTGCTCTCTAGAGTTTTACTTCAAAATCTGAACCACTACGCAAAATTCCCTTAGAATTCTGAATTTTTTTACAGAAATGTTGTGCCAAAAGAGAAATATGTATGGGAAGAGTTAAGTGCTAATGTTTAGGAACCCTTGATGACAATGGAAAACCATGGTCTGGAAACATGTTGGTGGACCAAAAGGGTCCTCGGGTTCTCATGAGAAAAATAGGATAGAGATGGTCAGCTAGAAGCACTGCCAGCAATTCCGGTTTTCAGCTGGGAGCTTTATGGTGCACCCCTCGAGCCATTCAATGGCTGTCGTGGTTGGGACAGTGGGAAGGATAGAGCTATGCCTATGCCTGAACTTCAGATCAGCATGTAATTTGGACCAACTTTCGTTTGCACTAATATGAAATCATGCAATATGTCATATATTGGTGCAAATATAGGCAATGAATTGCCTTCAACTGAATAAAAAGATATTTGGAAGAGACTTGAATGTGTATACCACCACATCCTAAATCCATCAATGGCATAACCAATGAGCTCATTGCCATTCGTGTGGCTGTTAAGAAAGAACACTGGCTCACCCGTATTTGTCTGCAAGGTCTTTTGCTTGTCTTTCGTTCACCTCTCTCTGATCTGACAAGTCAGCTTTATTTCCAATTAATACTATGTCTGGGCTCTCGCAATAAGCATTCGCCTGTAGTTGACCTAATGAAAACAAAACAAATCCTGTTTTTTAAAAATTGCTAGTTCAAACAGAGCAGTAAAAACTGTATGACAGTTTTTTATAAGTTACCTGTAAGAGAAATGGAATAAAATGTATGACAGTTTTTTATAAGTTTCGTGTAAGAGAAATGGAATAAAAATGAAAGAAAGACAGTGAAGAGGCATTAATTATCTAAAAATCATGGCATTTCTACTTTTTTCATGGAATAAATCAAATGTATACAGTGGATTTTAAATACTCAAAGCCCTTCAAATGTACTGTCCTAATAATGTTTACAGCAGTCTTGTAGGATAACCAATATAATCCCAATTTTTCACAAACAGGCATGATAGTGAATATTGTTTTGGAGCAAGAAAACGGCATGGAACAGGTTGTTGGGTCAGATCCAATTTTTTTGTATTAACACTGTTTCCCTTAATAACTAATCAGATATTCAAAGGGAGTCTACAAACAGATCTTGGAATGTACCTGTTAAGTTTTTAGTAAAGATATAGCGGAGTGAGTGCCTGCTGTTAGCTCTAGCTTCTGCCAACCTAGTAGTTCAAAAACATGCCAATGTGACTAGATCAATAGGTACCGCTCTGGTGGGAAGGTAACAGTGCTCCATGCAGTCATGCCGGCCACATGACCTTGGAGGTGTCTACGGACAACGCCGGCTCTTCGGCTTAGAAATGGAGATGAGCACCAACCCCCAGAGTCAGACATGACTGGACTTAATGTCAGGGAAAACCTTTACATTTTGCTATAGCTTTGGGAGGGGAGGGCTTCATGTGTCACTTGATGTGGTGCAAGAATATATATATATATATATATATATATATATATATATATATATATATTACAATATGCTAAGCAAGACATTCTATCTCATACAGGGAATCTCACTATATGAAGGATGACAGATGCAATCCAGTCTAATCTAAAACCACTCAAGGCCAAGAGAGGCGTCTGTTCCCTTCACTTACTCATCCAGTTCCTGACATTTAAGAAGCTCTGTTGACTGGTGAGATCAAACATTAACAAGAAGCCCATGGCATCTCTGAAAAATGCAGTCGTGAGACTTCTGAATCTGCCAAGAGAAAAAAAAGTGAGAGGATCAACATACAGAATGGGTTTGAAAATTCAGAAGGCACATCTTTCTCTGCTGCATAGCTTCATGGTGCTGAAATCAAAAAGATAAATGGGAAAGGAACAGTTTAATACTCTCTTTGGGATGGGGAGTGGGGCGGCAAAGACAAGTTTATATTCCGAGATTCACTGTTATTAAAATGTTCCTGCAAATAAAGTGTTATACTACACGAACAATAACTGTACTGATGTAGTCAGGAGAAAAAAAAGACTGCATGAAATAAGGTACAAGCAAGTGACAATCCACATTGCCTTAGTTTACAATATTTCAAATGTACTATGTATCCCCATAAATATAAATAAATAAACATTTCACCCACAATGCATAATTCTTCAAGTGCACTTCTGTGGATGAGCAAGTTGGGAGAGTAAGGAAGAAGAGGTGAAAGGGCAAGGAGGTTAAAGTGAAACAAAGTTGTTCAAAGTTTTGAGATGGAGTTTTGTGTAAAAAAAAGTGGCTGAGTTTCTTTTACTTGCCTAGGTTGGAGGAACAGAGATGGGGAGAAAGAAGCTTGGCATTGTTGGAAGGAAAGAGTCTCAGATGGCCTTTGTGGCCTCTTCCAATTCTTATGATTCTTTGCCTGCTTAAAAGGGGAAGCAGGAGGGGGATGAAGAAACTTGAATCTTGCAGTTGTTTGGAGAAAGGGGTTCCCTTTGGCTGCTTAGAAGGCATGAGGAGGAGGAAGAAACTTGAATCTTGGGGTTATGTACAGCCCAAAGGAAGTTCCTGAGCATGCTTAGGTGGGAATGAGCATCAGGAGTCTGCTCTCTTTACAAATCAGGGCAACAGGAAAGGGTGCCTTTTGCACCTAGTTCAGAACAAGCAGATGTGCTGACCCTTTCTCATATGGGCTTTCTCCACCTGGAAAGCTTGCTGGAGAAGGCACATTAGGAGACTGTTCTTATCAACTGCTTTCTACTCTAAGTGATCCTCTGAAAGCAAGCTCACTCCAGCCAAACTCCTTTGGGATTAGTAGTTCCTGCATTGCTATAGTCTGGAGTAGATAAACTCAGATGTTAGTCCAAAATTTCAGTGTGCAAAGGGACTTCTTACGGTAGCACCTTTGAGACTGAGAGAATAAGGCTGATAGCATATGAGCTTGCAGATTTGTCTACTTCCCCTTTCAAGCATCTGAGGAAGAAGCCTTAAGTCTATGAAAGCTTATGCTATCAGCTTCTTTCTCTTCAGTCTCAAAAGTACTATAAAATCTCTCTGATGTTTTATATTGTAAACCCTAATAAAACTGGTGATAGGTTGAATAAAATTGCTAACTTTGTTAGCTCCATTGGAACACTGATTGCCAGTGATTCCCTATGGGACTGGATTCTTCAGTTTACATCAGTCTCAATTTACAATGTGAATCCAGGAATGCGATCCAAGGTAAATTGAAACTTGCCTGGATTGGAGAAAAACTGCTCAGAGCCTGCAGATTTTGTCTATCTTTTCTTACCACCACTGTGAGACACTAGAAAATAAGTGAACTAATAGCATTCTGACAAGAACAGACAACCAGACCTCCTAGGAGCCTACAATAGTCCCCTTTCACATTTGCTCACATTGATCTGTTCAGCCTTGTTCACACACCATCAAGCATAACCTGTTTCCCCGAAAATAAGACATCCCCAGAAAATAAGACCTAGCAGAGGTTTTGCTGAATTGCTAAATATAAGGCCTCCCCTGAAAGTAAGACCTAGCAAAGTTTTTGTTTGGAAGCATGCCTGCTGAACAGAACACCAGAGCATGCAGGATCGGTAAATGTAAGTACCATAGAGTGTTGTACATGGAAATAATGGTAGTAACAAGAAATTCTTGATAGGATTCACAGTTTATCTGGTTATGCTGGTTTGTGATAACAACTACTGTACAGTATATAATAAATGTTCATTTTTTAGTTCAACAATAAATGTGAATTCTTCTTCATGGAAAACTAAAACATCCCCTGAAAATAAGACCTAGCGCATCTTTGGGAGCAAAAATTAATATGAGACACTGTCTTATTTTTGGGGAAACACGGTAGTCCAAGTTAAGACTAAAATACCATTGCTTATCTTCATCATTACTAGAGCTGTCACATAATTAAATAAGTCTTTAGTCAACTGATTAGATCATAACCCTAATAGATTATAGCCCTGGCAGTTCTATATAGTTAACAATAGGAAATCAAAATGTTTCTGGCCCATGGGATTTGGCAAAAGGTTTTCTTCTAATGCATTCCACAACTAACTAAGTACACATTTTCTAAGTACACAGATGATATTTCAAGTTCTGAGGGGGAGGGACACTCAGATATAAACAGGACTCATTTGTTCTTCCCATCATACCTACATCAGAGAGCTAAAGGTCATATGCCTTACCTTTCTTGCCCAGCTGTGTCCCAGAGCTGAAGATGAACCTTAAAGGTTTTCCCAGGAGATCCATTTGACCCCCGGCTGTTGTACATCTGAAACACAACAAAGGCAGCACAGCTGTTTATTTAGACAGAGGGAATCATTTGCTCACTCATGCAACACAACCTCATTAAGGGCAATAACAGAAAACTGATTATTGTAATGAGAATACAAATTGACCATTCATCAGAGGAGATGTCATCAGATGCTGAAATGTAGTTATTTCATGCTTAAGAAATATGTTGTAGCCAATCAACACCTTAAACAAGTACATTTACATTTCTTGTAACAATGTTAGCAGGAGAGAGTCATTGTAGTATATGTAGTGAATACAGCATTAGACAGAACTGGAGAGATTTTGATTTGAACCTGACTTAAGCTCCCTGGACTTGACCGTGAGGCTTCCTGGATACCCTTGGACCAATGATGCTCTTTCAGCTGTTCTGATTACAACATGAGGAAATTACTATGCAAAATAATTCATCGTTACCTTGATGCCGATCCCGTTTGAACACATGATGTCCCTCCAGGTTCAAAATGAAAACACTTGTTTTTGGCACCTGAGGGCTTTAATATAATGTTTAAAAAACCCTTTTCCTCTCCACATTTTTAAAGGACAATTTTTTTGCAACATGTGTTCTATGTCCAAAGTGGGGTCGAGGTGGAATGAAGGTGGAAGGGTGGCTGGAGGACACAATGAGGTGGTGGTATTCTACCTCATCCAGCAAGCATGGTGTTGCCTTTTTTAACATGTAGAGTATGTACAGTAGAGTCTCACTTATCCAATGTAAACAGGCTGGCAGAATGTTGGATAAGCGAATATGTTGGATAATAAAGGAGAGATTAAGGAAAAGCCTATTAAACATTAAATTAGGTTATGATTTTACAAATTAAGCACCAAAACATCATGTTATACAACAAATTTGACAGAAAAAGTAGTTCAATACACAGTAATGCTATGTAGTAATTACTGTATTTACGAGTTTAGCACCAAAATATCACTATGTATTGAAAACATTGACTACAAAATGCGTTGGATAATCCAGAATGTTGGATTGCGAGTGTTGGATAAGCAAGACTCTACTGTATGTGGATAAACACATTTTTGAATATCCAAAGGTCTGAGATTCTCTGCTCACTAAAATGTGTGTTACATTTTATGAAACTCAATAGCAATTTAATTTTGGATTTAGTAATGATGTTTTGGATCAGATCACATTGCTCAATCCATTTATGTTCAGTTTATGTATGTGGATAACTGTGTGGTCATTAAAGACTTTAGTGCTAGATGCCATCAGTATATCCTCCTTGCCACTGGAGTGAGCTAGTGCTGTGCTATAATGGGTTTAGATTACAGTAATGTACTCTATGTGATGCTGCTTTTGAAGAAGACTCAGAAGCTGTCGCTAGTTAAAAAAATGCAACATGTCAACAACTGTTGCATTACCGTATAGACAACATATAAGGTCATTTGTTAAAATAAAAAACTGCATTGTCTTCCAATACTCTTTTAGTCTGAATTCCCAGTGGTTTTGATAACATTAAAGCTCTAAATAGTTTATGACTCCAATGTTTAAAAGGGCAACTCCACCTCTAGCTATGTGTGCCTCCAGAAGTGAAGTCTTTTGGGATGTAAGGTTCTTCTCTGTGTCCCACTAATGGGGCTCATATACTGTGAGAAGATGTGGGGAAAAGTCAATTGTGTATCCTAATAGTTAAAATGCCTTTCCCATGGACACCTGACTGGTACCAACACTGATTTTGTTTAGGTGCTAAGTAAAAATGTTGCTGTTCATCAAAGCTTTTGGGTCCCATTGATTCTTCTAATATTAATGTACATAGTTGTAAGCTGTTACAATCATTAAAATGTTATAACGTATTTATTGTGCTTAATACATTTTAGCTTATTTGAATTGATTTTTATTATTTGAATGTGTTTAAAAGTCCATGTTTCATTTTACTTCTAAGTCACCTTGAGATCTTTTTGATATTGGGTGGAGTTGAAATATATTTAGATTAAAATAAATACATGAATCTTGTGACTTTTAGATTTTCTGGTTCACTGATGTAACCAAAATCATACCAGTGAATCACAAGGGATGTCTTTGTCATCTTTATCCAATGTGTTTCTGATCATGTCATGCAGGACATATTTATTCTCTGGACCATATATAAAGGATTTAACCTTTCGTTCCATTCAGATACAGATTTTGCATTCATGAGATGACTTGGACATCTTGGAGAACACAGTATGGAGCATTAGTATATATTAAACTAAGACGGACAAGCCACTGCTCTGAATGTCATTCAAAATGGGGGTTTAGGATTTAAAGAAGTGAGTGCAAGGAAAGTAGAATAGGATGGGTGGGGACATATAAGTTCCTTGGCCATGTTATTGCAAATACATCATGCACCCATGGAAGATCTAAATTGAGAAAGTAAATATAATAGCATATATAACATCAAGAAAAAACAAATTTCAAAAACATGTAATAATGGTAGGCAATCATTATTGCAGTAACAAATTTGTAACTTAAGAGTTACAAATCTACATCTATATTTTACTAAGATTACACAGTGTTACTGTAGTCAGCTCCCCTTAAGAGATAGCAGCTGGGTAGAATAAAGGAGGTTAATTCAGCTTCTGATTGAGATGTAAAGAAGATGGTGTTTCCACCTCCTCCCCCAAACAATTGTGTCAGTTACAATCAAAAGCAGGACAATTGCTGCAAGTCCTTGTCGTTTCTTATTCATTTATTGCGAGTCTCTTATTACTGATTACAAGCAAAGATTCAGCATTTGCCAATGAGATATTCATTATATGGGAGCAAACCATACTGAACTCAATGAAATTAACTCCAGAGCAGAGATGACATGAATGGCTGGTTTGTGTATTAAGAAAAATGCAATGAAAATCAGGCCATAGAAGACACTAGGAAGCATGGAATGGTATGAAGCACATGAACACTTCCTGGAATGGTGATTTGTTTTGTGGTGTTGAAGAACAAAATCCCATTCAGTCACAAAGAAGAATTATCATCCGAATGCCACAGATGAAAAAGAAACAAACTCACTGCCATATAGGAATGGAAAATTAATTCCTCTGATTCACATTCCTTTATGGGATTATTTCTGCACCTCCCAAGGACACAACACATCTTGGCTCTGAAATCTGTACATTTTTGAGGCTCATAGTGGGTTTCAGAGAAAAACAATGTGCACATGCTTCAGTCAATGGAAAAAAGAGACATGCGAGAAAGTGCAAAAAGTGTCTTAGTTTTGGAAAAAAATGTATCTTACAACTTGATACAGAACCAGGCTAAACAAAAATGCCAGTGGGGTCCTCTGAAATGTGATGACGGGTTTTCTCACCTCTACTGCCACCAACAACTTCTGTCAATGCAAAGTTCTTGAACTATTGTTCCTACAAAATATGACCACAAAGTGCCACCTAAATGTGTTAGAATTAACAGTCTAGAGTTAACAGCCCATACCAACTAGGTTGAGTGTTCCTCTCTAGCAGTTTATGCAGTTATGGTGATTTCACATTTGTTTTCTTTTACCATACTTCCTCTCTTTCTATATGACTAATCCAGAATGTTTTCTTCCCCTCTCTTTCATCCAGTAAATGTTTAACATTTGATTATGCACTAGTAAGGAATACCCTATTATATGTGTAACACAGAAGACTGGTTCTTCTTGGTTAAACAAAGAAGACTGTCTCTGATAGACCCTGTGTTGGTATGGGACTGGTTGTTGTTCAGTTTCTGCCGTGCCATTTGCTTGAGAGATTCAATACTCTTTGTCTCATATTCCCTAACAAAACAACTCATCTGAACAAATTCTACCAAGAAAACTCCATGATAGGTTTACTTTAGGATCATCATAAATCTGAAATTATTTGAAGGCACTCAAGAAAAATTATGAAGAGGTTCCTAGTAACTTCTAAATATTTGAAATTGTCAGAAATATTTTCCCTGCCCCCCCTTTAAGTATAGAAAAGTACTCACCACACGTTTTTCCCGGAAGTCAATTCCTACTGTAGTAATGAACTTTGGGTTGAACTTGTTATCTGTGTATCTGTACAGGAATGTTGTCTTCCCAACCCCAGAATCCCCAAGGGCCAGGAGCTTAATCAGATAGTCATAGTCCCCATCAGTCATAGTGCTGAACTTGATGGACCTGAAAAATAGGGAAAAGAAAAAGATTGATATGAGAAAGCATAAAGATCAAGAGGTATACAATGCATTGTAACCATTCTTCAGAACTGGTTTCACAGAAATACTTCTGCCATTCATTAGCAGACCAATGGGCCAGCTACTGTTCCCACACAGTTCCTTCCTTTCAAAGAATCATATAGCTGGTCATTCAGTCCAACCCTCTGTCATAAAGAAATACACAATCAACACGCTCCTGAGAGATGGTCATCCAGCCTCTGTTTAAAAGCCTCCAAAGAAGGAGACTACCATATTCAAAGGCAACATATTCCACTATTGAACAGCTCTTAGCACCTCATCAGATGGGGCAATTTTAGTGTCCTATAATGCTCCTGCCCTGTTCTTGAGGATAGATCCCCACACCATCCATCACACGACATCGTGTGACTTCGAAGGATGCCCTGCCCCCAACCAGGGTGGAAGCATCTTTGGATGCTTCTCTCCTAACATGGGAGCCTGCCTGTGTTGTGCTGGCTCCAACATGTCCTCACGGAGAGGGTGATGCTTCCCACGTGTGATGGAGAAATCATCGCCAAGAGGAGCTGCACGTGGGGCAACAGATTCACTTCGCTGCCCCCTCTGTCTGGCAGCAAAGTGGCCTTTGTGATGAGATCCTTATTTTCAGGAAGTTCTTCATAATGTTTAGGTGGAATCACTTTTCCTCTAGCTTGAATCCATTGCTCCATGACCTTGTATCTGGAACAGCAGAAAACAAGCACGACCCTTCCTCAATGTGACATCCTTTCAAATATTTAAACATGGCTATCATGTCACCTCTTAATCTTCTATTTTTCAGGCTATATACCCAGTTTCCTAAGCCGCTCCTCCTAGGGCAGTTTTGTAGGAATTCATTTTTCCCTCAAGCCTAACGTATGGCTAAAGGATCCATGCTGTTAAGACCTACAACTCCCAGAAATCTCAGCCAGTTGACCAGCTGTTAGGATTTCTGGGAGTTGAAGGACAAAACATCTGGGGACCCACAGGCTGAGAACCACTGCACTAGAGGACTTAGAGATTTCTAGAGAGGTGTTCTGTCTAGAAATCTCTATGACATCCAGTGGAAGTTGACTATATGGTTATTTTAGACAACCTAGAAGAGCTGAATCTGAAGATGTTATTGCTCAGGTAGACTCATATAGAAGGATAAGGTCATTCAGATGTATATTTATATAGTTCAAAACTAGCATTTAGAAATATGCCAGAAAATGTACTGGTAGACAATGTAGTTGTTACAACATGGATACTTTGTGCTCCCTATAATGTCCCCCAATCAATAGTCTGACAGCAGCTCTTTGGACCAATTGAAATATGAGCCATTTTCAAAGGCAATCCCCCTTAGGGCACATTATTGACATTTAAATGGATTACCATACTATCCCCGTTCTTCATCATACTTCAAAACTTATTACAAGGTTGAGAAGGACAGATATTAGAAGGACATCAGTGCTGATTCCACAACCTACCAATAAATCCACATATTTTTAAAATATATCCACTGACAAGTGTCCACAGGAGAAACCAATCTTTGAAAGAAGGACTGCATAAAAACAGTTAAATTCTAGATTCAAGAGATTTTCTTACAAGGAGACAACCAAGCACTTTGGTTCACTAATCACAGTTTGCATCTGGATTCATCACTTCCTTTTTCAACATTTGCTCTCTGAGATGCAGTTATCTACACATATGTTCTTTGAGAGATAACAGAGCAACTCATCAAATGCAGGAAACCCTACAGGTTTCAGAGAAAGAGTCAAACGGACTACCCTCTGCTGATGAAAAGGAAACGATTCCTTAGAAATCCTCCTTTTGAGGTCAATGCTCTTTTGTGAAAAGCAATAGGGTGGGTGGGAAATGCATAGGGTTAGAACCACTAAGATTCCTCTTGCAAGCACATCAGTTGCTTATTCATAGTTTCATACAGATGAAAAACAACTAGCTAACTTCTCTTTCAGTGCAACTGTACCACTGCATAGAGACAGTTGTGTTAAAGGTTTCAAGATCAAAATGAGAGGATGTAGCTGCACCTTTGAGACTTTCTGAATTATTTTAGCATGAGCTTTCATGAACTTGTTTGGATGCCAGTTATGGAGTACAATACCAAAGTCACATTTTTTCCATTAGATAATTGTGGTAGTTGGATCAGATTGTAATAGAATATAAAAATAAGCAAATTGCAACAGTTGTCCTAACCTTCAAATAATTATATTAATATTGTAGTTACTTTTCTAATTGCAAAGGCATGGCTTCACTAAATGGTGATGGAAGAATGCAGTATCACCTTATGCAAGTGCTTATCCTGTGTTAGATTTTTTTCAAGAAATAACTGAAGAGGCACTATTTTGTTAGCTTTTGAGAAACAGGAAGGTAAGTACTTCCTTTCAGATTTGGAACTGTAACAAGTAGCTAATTTCTAACCAATTACTTTAGGGCTCTTGAAATTATTACTCAAGCATCATTCTTTAAACATAATTTCTGATGCATTTTTTAAAAAATAAATGAAGGAATAAGAATGGAAAATGGCCTCTGTAATATTGTATTGCCATTATTTTATCCTTTCCACATTGGACTCCATCTAATATGGATGCAGAGAGATTAAATTCAGCCTTCTCCTCTCTATTTTGAACCACCCAGCAACATTACCTAAACAGAAAATATTCATTGCTTAGTATTTGGAATTCATTGCCACAGAATATGGTGGCAGGATCTGCTTTAAAGTGATTAGATAGTCATGGGGGACAGAGCTATCAAAATTATTATTATTTGTCCAAGTTGACAAACCCATCCTTCAGAGGTAGAAGAAGCCTTTCATACTACAGAATTATAGCACATTGAATCCACTTTAACTACAATGATTGCATCCTACAGAATCCTGGGATTTATAGCTGGTGAGCACTAGAGCCCTCTGTCTAAAGGATCCTCCCCATACAGCCGATCACAGGATTCCATAGGTTGTTCACATAACAGCTAAAGTGGAATAATAGTTATACCCATGCATTGTGAAACAGCCCAATATATAAAAATAGCAGGTTCTAGAGATTAGGAGCTGTTGAAGGCTGCTGCCTTCATGCCTTGTTTTTGGGCATCTTTCTCGACACTATAAATGGGTCCCAGCTCCAAAGGAAAAATACTGTCAGCCCTCTGGGGTTAGGATCACTAGACCACTCTGAAAGTGAAAAACAATAAAGAATTTGTTATTGTTTTTACTTGAGCGAATACCTCTCTAAGGACCTCTTCACATGGCATGCCATTTCACTGGAAGTTACAGTTGAAATGTCAAAGCGCCCCGCGTGCCCTCCTTTCTTCCCCCATATGTGGTGAAGATGGGACAAGGCATGTTAGCACCCTGTCCCTGTCACCATCAGATGGGAGAAAGTATGGCAATGTGCATGGCCCCGTTGCCCTTTCCCCATCATATGGGGAAAAGGAGAGGAAAGTGTGGATATCTCCATTGGAACTATCTGAAAAACACTTTCCTCTCCATTGTGGAGGAGGAAGTATCTTGTGAAGCTTCTTCTCCCCTTTGGGAAGAATGTGGACAGGACCAAGACAACGTAGTCTAATGATGCTCGGCTGCCCAAGTCGACTAATAGAAAAAGGGGCCAAAAAAACCCAGTGTGAAGAGGTCCTAGATAGAATCTCTACATTCTCCAACTTGAATGGGGAACTCTCTGCCTCAAAGTGTGGTGGAAGCTCCTTCCTTGGAAGCTTTTAAAGAGAGGCTGAATGGCCATCTGTCAGGGGTACTTTTCCTACATAGCAGGAGGTTGGACAAGATGGCCCACGTGGTCTCTTCCAACTCAATTATTCTATATTCTATTGCTCTATGGTCAAGATCCACTGGAAGCTGGCCATTGAATTGCATTAAAGGACCTACAAATTCCTAGAGATGTTGATCACAGAGCCATACTTGAGAATTTAGAGATTTCCAGATAGAACATTTTAAATTCATAAATAATCAAATCTGCAAAAGTCAAAACATTGTATCTGGAAGAATGACTATACTCCTAGATTTAGACTATATCTCAAAGAAGAAGATAACTGTTGTTAAATCTGACTGATTGCCATGCACTCATGAAGTACACTCAAAGCCAATAATTCACACCTACAGCTTTTGTACCCAGTTAGTTTTAATCAATTGACTTCCTCCACTTAGCATAAAACTAATTAGAAAGCTTGTACAGCACCAGAGAAATCCTCCAGGATTGCCATCTCATTTGGTGCCTTGGAGTTCCTGTGCTCCTTTGGGATTATAATCCAATTTGAGATATGTTCTTTACAACTTTATTACTTTTGTACCTGACAGCTCATTCTTCTTGCTGTTCCTTCTACTTGCGAAAAGGCAATACAGATTGAATTTAGCCCATGGTCTATATAACAGCCATAAGTTGCAGCACAAAATATTGTTTTTCCAAACATGCTTCATATTATCAGACTAAGGTAACGGAGCTGTAAAGCGTACTGAATGAAAAACTCCAAAAAGCAATTTTCTCAGGAGATAATACTCTGTCTCACTTTTGCAAACAAAGTTACCCAACTGTGTTTGAGATACTGTATTCAATGGAAATATAAGCTTTTGACACAGAAAGTATATTATGTCCACAAAATATAAATACAGGTACATCTCAGTAGATGTCTTCCTGGAATTTACTTCTTGAACAGAAACTTTTATACCAGAGATAAAAATAAAATGGAAAGAATGGTTCAACATGTTTCAGCAAACTTTTAGTTCAAAATTAACATTGTACACACGTGAAATGAAACACATAAAGTAAGGAAAGTGTTGTATTAATATTTTTTAAAATGAAGCTCCTAGGGACCACTTAAAAATTCCTTCTAAAATGCAAACTGGGATGATTTTCACCTGCGGTTCAGTGAATGGCAGCACCTGAGACTCAGAAGTAGCCCACATCTCAAAGTTCTTTCTCTCCTGTGCTAGAGATAGCATATTAAGTAAGGTGTTTTTTTCTGTTTTGTGTGTTTAGAATTAATTAATTTAGACCTGAGTTGATACTTTGACCTATTTTCTCTGACTTCAGAAATAGGTCTAGTGCACATATTAGTAATGTGAATTACTCATGGCTGGTAGGGTTCCCTTTTGTCCCACATTCCTTATTATGCATGCTGCAGACAAGTAAATGTAAGCCTATACAAAGGAATGCACAACTATGACTTACTTTTTATCACTCTCCCTCCCTTTTTTGTTAAAGAGAAAATTTGCAAAAGCCCGATGCTGAAGAGACTTAATGCTTGAAATACAAGGAATGAACATGTTGAATTGAATCATTACTGCACATATGAATCAAGAAAGTCTAGGTAGCTAGAGGATGTAGAATCCAAACTTTGGCTTGGAAAACAGAAACTTTATGTTTAAAATGATATCATTTTGTGAGCATGACCATCACATTTATATTTTAATAGTTATCTTTTTAGTGCGAATCCTAATTTATTTATTTATTTATTTATTTATTTATTTAATACATTTATATCCCGCCCTTCTCCCCCCGAAGGGGACTCAGAACAGCTTACAAATTGAATTTACATACAATATTATATTATTCGCAAAACATAATACTGGCAATAAATTACCATATTGTACTATATCTATATATTGTAATATTATTAATAATATTACATGTAATATATAATATATAATTAATATTATTATATTGTATTATTAGTATTATATTGTATTACAAAATAATATTATTAACATTATATGCATATACAATATATTATAATATTATATATTATTGTAAATTATATTGTATATATGTATATATACATGTGTGTATACATACATGCACGCACACACACACACATACACATATATACATATAATCAGCAAAGCATAATAATAAATAAATAATAATAATAATAATAATAATAATAATAATAATAATAATAATAATAATAAAATAATTTAAAAAATAGTATTGACTTCCTTCCAGTCCTTTGTGGTTTGGTTCTTTTCTAATTCTCATTGCCCTGTATCAAACAGGAAAATGACAGGATGTGACAGTTAATCACCTTATTTTGGAAAATTTAATTCCACTTTCAAGTAGCTTCAAAGAAACAGAGTCAGCATTATAAAGTAATATCTGCAGAGAAAACATGGGCCAAATATGGACAATTGTTTCACATTCTTTTTGTTTTTCATCCTCCTTGCTGAGTTTCTATGAAGATGTTAATAAGACGCAAAGGTCCATATCTATTCTATAATGCTTGACCATTTTCAAAACCTGCCCGGTAGCTATATGAATCACACCTGTCATAGACTTCTGTAAAATAAGCAAGTCTTTAATAAATGCACAGCTCATTCTGTCACCTGTGAGTGAAAAAACTGGGAAACTGTAGCTACTGACAATGAAATCACTCTTCAGCAAGACTCAACCCATCCAGCAAGACTCAACCCATATCAGGTATTTGCCAATAGCAACAGAAATGTGTGTCTGAAGTCCTGCTTAATATCTGTAACTGCTAGATTTCCAGTCTCCTGACAAGCAGGGGAAGTATAGGCAAAGTCTTCATTCTAATGTCCTGAAATTGCTGTTAAGAATCACATATACAAACAAATCAAAAGTGATGAAAGGTGCTCCTAAGGCAGATTTATACCAGGATTAAGGTTGTGCAGAAACTCAAAATTACAATAAAAGCAATCACACTTGCTCATACTACCTGAATAACTTAGTCACTTTACAAACACTTATCACAGGCAGACCAAGTCTTCGCAGTGGTAAATGAACAATGAAAAACATGTCTTCTCTCCCCTCTCTGCTTTAAACAGCTGAGTGATGTTCAGAAATTCAACAAGTTCAATTTCACCCCAAAATATGCTGAATCTTCATAGTGGCAGAGGCTTTGCATGAGGAATGCTCTCTTGCTATGCATTAATTCTCCAGCATGAGTAGATACAAAAAGAGAGAGAAATACAGCTCCTGTCTTTAAAAGCGTGCTCCAACTACAGAGGCAGAACATTAAGAAATTGAAAAATTCTTTGCTGGGAGCCAGAAAAAAATTAACTCTTGTTAAACACAGGCAATTGGAAGCAAAAATAGAAAATAAAGCAAAATCAAAGATTGTAGGAAATGTCGAAGGCTTTCATGGCCGGAATCATTGGGTTGCTGTGAGTTTTTTGGGCTGTATGGCCATGTTCCAGAAGCATTCTCTCTTGATGTTTTGCCCACATCTATGGCATCTATGATACCAGGTGTCTGTTCAACATAAGCACATTCTTCAAGCAATTTAAGGGTTACTGTATCCCCCAATGGCCAATAATAGCAATCAGAATTAGAAGCAGAAGATGGTAAGCTCCATTCCCTTGGCAAAAATAAGATAAGGAACAGATTGTCGCAAAGACCATGAATTATCAATTCATAAGTTAGAGAAAAGGTAAAAGGGCAAAAATCCTAGAAAATGTAGATTGGTGAGCCACCAGTGCTTTCTGGAAAAGAAGGCTAAAGACCTTGTAAAACTACAACACCCAAGATTCCACAGAATTTGTACCATGGCAGTTAAAGTGCTGTCGAACTGCATTAATTCTACAGTGTAGATGCATTTCTCCTTCTACGATTGTTATGAGGTTGAGAAATAAGACAGCCGTGTGCAACACCTTTATCAGGGAAATTACTCTAACTCACAAAAGCTTAAAAAAAGATTGCTTTTATAAAAGAGATTTTGAATCAAAAATCAAAAATATTTCTGGTCCTAAGCATTTCTGATAAGGGCTACTCAGGCTGTGGTTAAAACCTCTTCTTGAGACACATTTCAAAGAAAAGGGAAGCTTCTTGTCATAGAAACTGCAATCAGGGGTCACTTTATAAGACACCTTTCCTGTTTCTCCACTCTACTCCTACATTTTTATGCATTCTTGGGCAATGAAAACTCTTATATTAAAGGGGAAAATCAGCCCAAGGTGCTGGATTTAGTATTACCAAGAGCTATTTCTGTGAGTGGAAATTTACAACAAGAAAGAATTGATCTTGTTATCTGAGAAGCAAGATGTACGACAACAAACTAACCATGATGCATTGTTTATCTTGCCATGTTTCTTTGAATTATCTGTATTTTCAGTCTTGTCTTCAAAAGGCTAGAGGCATTATCATTATATTTCCCATTCAAAAATATGACAATCTCCATTGCCTTAATAATAATAATAATAATAATAATAATAATAATAATAATAATAATAATAATTAATAAAAAACTTTATATACCGCCCTATCTCCCGGATGGGACTCAGGGCAGTTTACAGTCATAAAAGCAAACACAAACATTACATAACAACATAATACACATTATTAAACAAAGTAAAACAATACAATTATAACAATAAATCACAATAGCTCTCTCTTTGTGGCTTCAGTCCTGTTAAGTTACCACCACCACCACCACCACCACCTCCTCTTCCTCCTCCTCCTCCTCCTCCTCCTCCTCCTCCTTCTCCTTCTTCTTCTTCTCCTCCTCCTCCTCCTCCTCCTCCTCCTCCTCCTCCTCCTCTATATTCCACTTTCCTCCCCTAAATGAGACCCAAAGTGGCTCACAACATTATAATCAACTATTTTAAATTTGAATATATAATATTAAGGATAATCTACCTATTTAAACAATTCTCCAGACTAGGACTAAAGCCATATTCTCCTTTAATGAAATATCAGGGTTTTTTTTTTAAAAAAACCAACAACTGGTCTTTTATTTCTTTTCTTTTTTATGGTTTCTGTGAATTAAAGTTTTCAATGATACTCTCAGGAACTATTTGAAGAAAGACAGTTATGTTTTCTCACAAATTGGTATATAAATGTGGTTAACATGCAAGTTATGTTTGCCCACAAAATATTTGTTTCTTTAAAACTTTATTTTGACTCCTGCTGAAACTTTTGTTTTTACTTCAACTTCTCTGGAGCAAGGTTCTTCCCATCCCTCTGCCAAAGAGTGCTGATGCCTGAACAAACTGCTAGGATTCAACAGCATTGAGTCACAGCAGTTAAAGTGATGCCAGACTGCATTCATTCTTCAGTGTAGATGTACTCACAGTCCCCTCCTGAGTTCTTTGCTTCTGCCTCTCACTTGATTTATTTGCACTTATTCCAAATATGGTCAACCTGCCACATTTACTGGAGTTAGTAGCACAGGAGCCACATTAAAGTGAAAAACCACGAATAAAGACATTGTTATTTCATGCCGTTGACCCACCTGTTCATTTTGTGACACAGTAATTCAGTTTTACTACTAAACCAGAGGCTAGATCAACCCCTTATAAGAGATACATTTCAGACACATACATAAACTGTAATAATGAAATATATGGGAACACAATATATCTCATGAAACTTATCAATTCATAGTTTAAAAAAGGTGTGATTTCTTGCTTATTTCAAAAAGACTCAGAGATTTCTCATTATGTCCACCTGAGACACATACACATTGCAGATCATACATAGATGTGTCGCGACACACAGTTTGGAAAGCTCTGCTGTATACTCTTTTTAGTGCTGCTGTTACATAACTGGTCGTGAGAGGAGACTTGGATCTCTTAAATTCTTATTTATTCCCTCCACCATCTTTCCCTATACTTTTTAATACTTAATCGTTTGTACATATGACTCAGGTAACAGACCAAGTGGAATTCCCGGCTCTTTGGAGGAAGGAGGATCTGCTACTTTATGACTCATTGACTACTTACCTCTGGCACACCTTAAAATGCTTGAACCTTTTTAATCTGTGCACATCTTTGCCACCCTTTCCCCTGGGGTGTTCCCCGAGGATGTCATAAAGAGAAGCCTTGGTATCATCAACAAAAATTACATACTAAGCCTCAATTTCAGCTATTCAGGGCACACTGTTAAAAAAATTGTAAATACATCTATCTAAGATTTTTACAATTATCACTTTCTGTTCCTTCAAGCAACCACAAAGGAAGAGATTAAACAACACATGACTTCTGCATTCGGATCGAGAGAAAAAAAACCCACAGAAAAACATTCAGCTGCAGTGGTTCTCAACCTAGGGTCCTCAGATGTTTTTGGCCTTCAACTCCCAGAAATCCTAACAGCTGGTAAACCAGCTGGGATTTCTGGGAGGTGTAGGCCAAAAACATCTGGGGACCCCAGATTGAGAACCACTGAGCAAGTGGGTAGCTGAATATTATAGCTAGATTTTTAAACTGATGATAAAGAAATCCAGTGCAACATAATTTTAAAAATGATATTGTATCTCATCTTCTCTAGTTTAGAAATAGAGAAGCCCTTGGAAAATCTGTAGCCCTTACTTGGAACATGACAAAGCAGAAATGTCTTTTAGAACATTTCAAGTTAATCTTGGTTCTTAATTTGGACCTGAAGCAGTTTTGCAGAATTCCAGATTTCAGAAAACCAGAAAAATCTAATTCTGCGGGATGTTAACAATCTTTCTACCATTAGAAATGGTGATCAATACTCTCAGTCCAGCAACTAGTGAATATATATCACCAGCTTTGTCATATGGCCACCGGCATTACTCCGCTTCATAGAGGGGCGTGGGGAACTCAACGCCTCACTACCTACATTGCCCGGCTCCAGCCAAGAGCAATCACAAGAGGGGAAGTGTGAGTGCACGGCTTCCCTGATGCATTCTAATGGCACAACGGGAGTCTTCCTGTGTTGCACTGGTGGTGGCATGCACCGGCACTGTGCTCCTTCACCCATGGAGCCACACGGGTATCATGTGATAGGAGCTGACTGGATCAGTGGGTGAGCAGGTCTAAACCAGTGCATGCTGCTGAATTTAGCCCTATGTGAAGCGGTCATAGTCAATCATGTCTTACTTTGACTATTTTGGGGAACCACAATTCAGGAAAGATATTGACAAACTGGAACATATCCTGAAGCAAGCCAGGATTTTGCTTCGGGGGGGGGGGGGTCTACCCTAGCAAACCTTTTGCATGGTTATCTCAATACCCCCATGCATATGGGATATATTGAGCATGGTGATCAGATCATGATATGAATAAACATAACTGTTTAAATAATAAATGTAAGGCCTTATCACGGACCACCCTGAAGCCCCTCAACCCCCCCCCCCCCCGGCTACATGCCTGTTCAGATGGAAGTGACAAAGGTCTACAAGCTATGCTCTATGAGGAGCTGCCTAGAGAGATAGGTAACTTGGAGAAGAGTAGGCTAAGGGCCATGTTTAAATATTGAAGCTGAAACCAGCTTGTTTTCTTCTGCTTCAGAGATTAGGGCAAAAAGTGGTGGATTCAAATAGATACCACTTGATTAGGAAGAACCTTCTGATGACAAGAGCTGTTTGACAATGGAATATGCCGCCTGGGAAGGTGATGGACTCTCTTCTCTGGAGGTTTTTAAACAGAGGCTGGATAGTCATCCATCAGGATTGCTTTGGGTTTTCCTGTATGGCAGAATGGGGTAGAACTGGATGGCCCTTGGAGTCTCTTCCAACTCTAGTTCTACCCCTGGACCACTGTTCATATTGACTGGAGTGATTTTGGAAACAGAGGAGAGAAGCTATGGGATGCAGTGCAACAAACTTCATTGTTGGGACCCTTCACCTTTTTATCTGGGTGAAAATCCCATGGATGTTATTTTACTCTAGGAACTGCCCAGGAAATAGATAGGAATCATGCAGCCCTCCAGATTTTGGATTGAAACTTCCACCACACCTGTCCAGCATAGTTAATAGGGAGGAATGATGGGAATTACAATCCAAAATCATACAGAGAACCACATGACCCCGACTCCAGACCTAGGGAAATAGTGCTACTTTACTCGACCTAAAGGAACACTGATGTCTTTGTGACATCACTAATCTCACTTCAATTCCCATCCATATCCTCCAACCTTTTCTTTGCTTGTCAACACACCTCACAATGAGAAGCAAACATATCATAGGGGTTCATTGGCAAGAATTCTTCAGAGGAGGGTTGCCTCTGCCTTCTTTGAGGTGGAAAGAGTGTGGCTCACCCAAGGTCACCAGTGTTGTCCAGTTCTCAGAAACTGTTTTCCTGCCCATGTGAGGATCACAAAACACATGATCATAAAGTTAAATCCAGCAGCTACAGCCCATCTTTGGGACCATTTTCCAACTCACATATATGTGGTAAGGTAAAGGTAAAGGTTTCCCTTGACGTTAAGTCCAGTCTGACTCTGGGGGTTGGTGCTCATCTCCATTTCTAAGCCAAAGAGCCGGTGTTATCCGTAGACACCTCCAAGGTCATGTGGCCGGCATGACTGCATGGAGCGCCGTTACTTTCCTGCCGGAGCGGTACCTATTGATCTATTCACATTAGCATGTTTTCGAACTGCTAGGATGGCAGAAGCTGGAGCTAACAGTGGGCACTCACTCCACTCCTGGGATTTGAACCTGGGACCTTTTGGTCTACAAGTTCAGCAGCTCTGTGCTTTAACACACTTCGCCACCGGGGTTCCTTTTTATATATGTGGTAGGCTGCCAAATATCATAACTGCAGTAAAGCTGCAAGTAGATAGTGTGTCTTGGTGTGTCTGCCTCGACAGTTTCTATATCCTGTAAAGGAGGGTGCATACCTTTACTTAGGCTTTAAATAGCTGCTAACTACACCCTGGGGCAGATTTTACAAGAGGAGGCAACTATAATGTCATTTCTTTCTCAGCAAGAATGACTTATCGTGAGAATGACTTATCGTTGTTCAAATTTTCTCAACGTCAGAGCTAAGGCAGGAGTGCAAACACTGCCGTGTGCAAAAAATTTTGTACAGCCACATCAGAGGCTTGGTTTTTTAAAAAATGCAGGAAGCAGGATTCAGCCAAAAGCAACCTCTTCAAAGCAGCAACTAAGCCATGTGGAGCAACCAGATATATGTTGAACACATATGACCACCATTTACATTCACAGTGTCGGAAGGACTATTCTTTTACAGAGAAAGAAACATGCATAAGAAGAAAATGAAACCCTTGTCCTGATTTTCCTTGAGGCTCACAATTTGCATCTACACTGTAGAATTAACACAGTTTGACAGCACTTTAACTCTCATGGCTCAATCCTATGGAATCCTGGGAATTGTAATTTGATGAAGCACCAGCAATCTTTGGCAGAGAAGGCTAAAGATAATTATAGAACTACAACTCTATTGATTCCATAGCATTGAGCCATGTCAGTTAAACTGCATTAATTCCACAAGTGTCAATGCATCCTCAGTCACTTTTAGATAGTTTCCCCTTGGTCTGCCTTTGATACTGGAATTGAACCAAATGGAAGGAAAACTGTTTACAGTGATAAGAGCTCAGCAGTGTAAGGTGCAAATTGCACATAACCTAACTACTCTAAAGGCATCATATCATGTGCGATCTGGGGAGTTAATCAGGGTCAACCCAGGTTAGCACTTGGATAGGAGATCACCAAGAATTTCCACATGCTGTAAGCTTTATGTCAGATGAAGGAACTGGCAAAACCACCTCTGAGTATTCCTTGTGAAATTTGTGGGGTTGCCATAAATTGCCTTGAAAGTGTTTACAAACACACACACACAACCCCAAACAACTAAGACTACATCTATTGGTTAAAAATATGTTAGTGGAAGCTCAAGTCTTTCCATACTATTAATTATGTTTCCTAATTATTAATAATATGTCATGGAGTTTTGGGCTGAACTCAAATGAACAGCTACAAAATATTTTGTGGCCAAAATGACAACATTTTGAATTATGAACAAAATATTTGACAGCCAAATATCTTCAGGTAGTGCAGGTTCAATATGACACTTGACTTGGAAGTGTAGTATAACTTTATGTTCAGAGTGTTGTCGAAGGCTTTCATGGCCAGGATCACAGACAACAACCCTTTATGTTCAGAGCTTTTTCCATTCTTGAATCTCAGTATATACTCGTATAATGCTATTTCTGTGTTCTGTTTTGATTCTTTCATCTGTCTTCTTGCAACTGAAAACCTTCTGCATGCCATTCAGCAGGAAATACTTGAATGGATTCATACCCTCTTAAACAACATAGCCACAGGCTACATTTTTTAAACAATTGGTGTCTTGAAACTTTTGTGGTATGCCTTTGTGAAACAAAACCCATGTGTTTACTATAGCCACTTCCTTATACTATCCATTACATGGGAGAAAATTATGATGAGGGATAATAAATCTACCCTCTTTTTGATAGCGGGGAGAAACAGGATTTAATTCTTCCTCATTAGGTCTAGGACCTATTTGAATGGGATACTGACAACAAATACATATAAGGTATGTTAGGCTATGTTTGAGAGGAAACCACTTCTGAGTATTCTTTGCCTAAGAAGTCCCTAAAAAATTCATGATGTTGAAATATGTCTACAGGTGACTCAAAGACATACAGAAACAGACACAGTAGATCCATGTTTAATTTCAAGCCAATTTAGTTTCTCTTTAGTGTTCTAATAAAAACTTCATCTCATTGAATCATGCAAAGCCCTGCCCTGAAATCCAGTTCTTTGGTGCTCAAAACCAGCTTTTATATTATGACAACCAAGATCAGGGATAAGAAGGATTTAAGACTTCAGTCTGTTCAGCTTTCGCTGACAAATAGTACTGATGATCAAGTAAACTATAAATCCCAGGATCCCATAGCATTGGGCCATGGCTGTTCAAGTGGTGTCAAACTGCATTAATTCTACAATGCTGATACTTCCTCAATCAAATGAGCTCTGCTGTTTTGAAATCTCAGTTGAAAACTCTTTTTTATATTTCAAAGTTTTATGGAGTTTAGTTTATGTTTGATAGTCTTGTGTATTTTGCTCACATGTTACGTATTTTTTTTACTTGCATTTTATTTGAAAGATTTATTTATTTTGCAATTGTATTGTATAGCTTTGGGATTGGTTATTCCTCCTTCCCACTATGTGTGTTATGTACACAGATGTATTTTGGCTTGTATACCTCTGGCAGAACCCTTTGTTTTTGCTAATTTTATTGCACAACATGAGGCAGTCCCTGAGTTACAAACATCTGCCTTACAAATGACTCATAATTACAAACAGGGTAAAGCAACAATAAATGAGAGAAATTTACCCCTAGGAGGGGAGATTCACTCCTGGAAGAATTATCATGGGGAAAAAGTGCTTCTTGCAGGGGGTTGGACTGGATGGCCCGTGAGGTCTCTTCCAACTCTTTTTTTTTTCGTGTCAGGAGCAACTTGAGTCACTTCTGGAGAGAATTGGCTGTCTGCAAGGACCTTGCCCAGGGGACGGCCAGATGTTTTGATGTTTTTACAATCCTTGTGGGAGGCTTCTCTCATGTCCCTGCATGGAGCTGGAGCTGATAGAGGGGGCTCATCCGCACTCTCCCCGGGTGGGATTCGAACCTGGCAGCTTTCAGGTCAGCAACCCAACCTTCAAGTCACTACACCATCGGGGGGCTCCTTCCAACTCTATGATTCTATGAAGCCTTACCACCAATCCTTGTTTCTAAAACATGCCAAATTTTAAGACCAAACCTATACAACTTATCCTGTTCCTAACTTGAGGGTTGTCTGTACATGTGATGGTGCTATATAAATAAGGTAAAAGGTAAAGGTTTCCCCTGACGTTAAGTCCAGTCATGACTGACTCTGGGGGTTGGTGCTCATCTCCATTTCTATGCCGAAGAGCCGGTGTTGTCCATAGACACCTTCAAGGTCATGTGGCCGGCATGTCAATAATGTTGTCTATCTGCAATGCATTGTTTTCTATGGGATGCCCATTGTAATATTGGAAGGCACATTCCTATCCAAATTCTGACACTACTTTCTAGACATGAATTCTTCTTTTAAGCCCAACTAGAAGTGGAGCAATGGGCCATTTAAAAAAGCTAAAAATGTGATGGAAATGGAGCTGGCATCTTCCATGTGCCAGAGATCAGATAATAGAAATGACAAGTAACAACTCTGGAGATAAGGGAGGAGTAGGGTGAATTGAAGTCTTGGGGGTGGGGGAGAGATAGGAAGGAATTTCCTGTGCTGGAAATCTGACTTGCTCCTTCCAGCTCCACCTACTCCATCACTGCAATTTTTTCTGCTCTAATTCCATGGGAGTGATACCTTTTCCCTAAGCAAAAAAAAAAAAATAGACACCTGGATCGTGCTTCCAGTTTTCAACATCAACTGATCTTTAGAAACAAACAAGTAAAAACCTCACCATGTTTACAAGTAATCACCCATTGTAGTATGATTACTACTATTTTATTGTTCTTCCTTGTCGTAAACTGCCTGAGTCTCCTTGGGGAGAGGGGGTAGGATACAAATAAAGCATTATTATCATTGTTGCTGTTGTTGTTGAACTGTAAATATTATGTTGCATCATATATTTATTTGTAAAATACGCACACACGCTCAATAAACCTGACTTGAGCACTTCTGGTTTTTGGTTTCCACAATCAAGGACATCACTAAAAGCCATGCTCAAATACTCCATAATGATATTATACCTGGAACTAAGATTTTGTACTGCAAAATCAATTTTTTTCAGTTGAATCAAATGGTATTGAGAACAGTTCCAATTTTTTAATCGATTCCTTCCATCATTTATTTTCACATGACTTGTTAGTAATGTTCATCCGAAACATTCCTGTTTTCCCTTTTGCAGAAAAAGTGAGCAACCCCTAGGTGACTTGTGTTCCGCTTTAATCGCTGCCAAGGGGCACAAACGTGAAGGAGGGGCTGAATTTTCTGTAAAGGAGAGTTGGGATTAGAGGTGTCCAGTGAAACTCAATGTGGGTCAATAAACTACAAGGGAATTTGTTTCTATGTTGGGGATATGCAGTCAATTGTTCCCACTTGGCTCTTCCTATTGAAGCAAACAGCTAGATCAAGATGAGCAAAGGGCAGCCCTGATGAGATGATGTTGCCCTCGAGGCTGTTTCTCCAGTCCTCAGCTGCTTTAGATTTCTTAGACTGCCCTTATCTGGCTATGCCTCTTCCAGAAGCTTCTAGCATCAGCAGTTCAGTTTTTAAGTAGGTTGGAAACCCTGAGACAATCAGGTGAAGTTTCTTAAAACAAAAGAGACCACAAGGAATAGTCATGTGATTCTTCAGGAACTTATTCTATGTAGAAATACAAGGGTAGTGTTGTGCACAAAAACCATGGCTTTTTGCGCAAAACCTACACTGTTTCCAAATAGCCACACATGATGTTGGAGGTGGGGGGGGGTTGCACAAAAATCCAGCAATAATGTATTTAAAATAGCCCTTATGTGGCTAATTTCTAGGGCATAACTCAACCGTCTGACCCAATGCTTCCTTCTCCATACATGACTTAGGAAGTAATAGTTGAGTCTGTAGAAAATTCCAGAACTGTGATGTAAAGAACCCATCTGTATTTCTGCACAGAACAACTTTCTGGAAAACTTACAATGTGTGAATAGCAAGCAAAAACTGTAAAATCCTCATGACTGAGTTGTTATTTTTTTACTGGAAACCCATGTTTTTGACTGAGAAATGAATAGTGACCCAAAAAATGCAGTCTTTCAGTAATGCACACAATAATCTGGACTTTCTATTATTCCTTTTTTTTCTCTTGAGGGTCTCTCCTATTGAATGAGTTACAGCAGAGAATTAGTTGGACATGAAATTTAATTAGCATAAATGCTGGTCATTAGAATTGTTTCTCTTCATCCTTTTGGCCCTAGCTCCCTGAGTGTCTTTGCCCATGCATCCATTATGTTATAGAATGATGACCAACTGCAAGATGCATGTGTACAATCCATAAGATCTCAGATCCTTATTAATGTTGGCTAGTGATGATCACAACTAGTTAGGATACTTCGTTTGGGTTAAATATATTGTTTCTGGTCTGTCCATTTACTTACTGTACTAGGAAGAGTCAAGAGGGAGTAAACCACCTGTATGCAACAGGACACAACTTAACCCTGGTAAACCTGGACGGACCAGAAACTTGTCTTATTCTTCCATATGAAAGGTGGTCATCCTAGCAAAGTATAAGTAGGATTACAACTTCAGCGGCCACTGGCAGTTTGTCTTTCTTAGCAAGGTTTCAGTGTATAGCTCTTTTTTTAAAATAAAAAAAAGTTACCCAGCACTTCCTGTACACATCAGCAGTGATCGGTATCTTAAAAACTAAACGAACAGCGACATAACAAAACGTCTGTAATTAGAGAAGTTGTATTTTGCAGTGAGCATATTTTACAAGGCTCTAATAGCAAAGTGGAGAGTAGAACTGAGGTCAGTGGGAATAATTTAATAAGCTGAAGAAGCATATACCTGTTCATGACAACAATATAACTATAAGTTTTATGATCTGGCATTAAAATGTCCATGTGCAATTTAGAGGAGGTTAGAAACTGAACACACCCTGAATTCCTGAGATGGCCAGCTGTTCAACAGGCAAACATCAAGACATGAGCAAGGTGTTTCAAGTACGCTTTGAAGTTTGACTTATGAATATATCCAAATGCAACTTATTAGCTAACTTATAAATACAGAAGTCTTTAAAAAGGAAGCCACAATAGCAACCATTGAAAAAAATTAAAAATCCAAACCTACTTGCTCTTTCCCAGGACTACTGTTGTCACATATGTTCAGGTTTGATCTCTTTTCAGCAAAGTTACTCAGCAATTGCAAATACACTTCTGAAAACAAGAGCATGCAATACATTTCAGAAAACAAAGAACCAGCTCTCCAGTTTGGTAAAACTTACGGGTGCGTGAAGTTTTCCTTTAATGGGTGTCGGGTTACAGAGTACTTTTGCACTGCTTTCCTCAAAGACTTCAGTCAGTTAACTCCTCATGGGGGAAATAATGCCCCAAAGCAACACAGCAATCCTTGAAAACATTGAAGTGTGCAGAAGGGGTTGGAGGAAGGGGTCTGTCCTTCAGCTGTATAGTCCAGGAAGATTAGATGTATCCCTTGCTCCTGGAGAACAGACTCGCAGCAGAAAATTCAGCCTGCCTTTCACTTGGCACCACCCCTCAGTTCTGAGCTCACAGAAGCCTCTGCCTCGAACGGCTGGAGGAAGGAAAAAGGCGTTCCTCTCCATCTCCACACGGATGTAAGGGATGGACCCCAGTCAGGTTGCACTTGTGACTCAACCGCATGCCGTGCCAACAGCCAAACACACACTGCCCATTGTTAAAACATGGCACACTCCTCCCTGTTTTCTACGTGACTAATATGAAACTTTCTAGATTATTATTAAAAATAATAATCTACAGTGAGACTAGATCCAAGTGGTGTTTTTTATCATTAATTTGAATCTTCTTCTTCTTGTTTGACTCCAAGTCATTTTCAACCCATGTCAACCTTAAGGTGACCCTATCTCAGCGTTTTCATGAGAAGGCTGAGAGGAGACATGATAGCCATGTACAAATATGTGAGGGGGAGTCATAGGGAGGAGGGAGCAAGCTTGTTTTCTGCTGCCCTGGAGACTAGGACGCAGAACAATGGCTTCAAACTACAGGAAAGGAGATTCCACCTGGACATCAGGAAGAACTTCCTCACTGTGAGAAGGGCTGTTCGACAGTGGAACTCTCTCCCCCGGACAGTGGTGGAGGCTCCTTCTTTGGAGGCTTTTAAGCAGAGGCTGGATGGCCATCTGTCGGGGGTGCTTTGAATGTGATTTCCTGCTTCTTGGAAGGGGGTTGGACTGGATGGCCCATGAGGTCTCTTCTAACTCTACTATTCTATGATTCTATGACATGATTTGTTCAGAAAGGTTTTTGCCATTGATCAGACTGAAAGAGTGTGATTTGCCCAAACTCATCCAATGGTTTCTATGGCTGTGCAGCGATTCAA
Source organism: Anolis carolinensis (assembly GCF_035594765.1). Taxonomy (NCBI): domain Eukaryota; kingdom Metazoa; phylum Chordata; class Lepidosauria; order Squamata; family Anolidae; genus Anolis; species Anolis carolinensis. The sequence goes on from NC_085842.1 coordinate 308,802,462, forward strand.
ACCTTGGTCTCCATATACAGATTGGACATCTCTAGGAAAGGGTGCAGCTAGCATGCTGGTGTTAGCCATGCAAATATGACCCTGGTTATTGCTAAAATTCAGGGCTGAATCCCAGAGTACATTCAAGTGACAAATTTGAGGTTTCAAGGACAGCATACACACAGTACAAGGTGAATCTCTATTTTCTGATTTTCCTTCCAAACGACCCAGTACACCTCTGTCTTATTTATATTATACTTCCACATGTTCATCCTCATTTAGCCTATTACTAATTAGATGCCAGCATAGAAAGAAGCACTTATAGACTACAGGGTTGTTGTATGTTTTCTGGGCTGTATGGCCACGTTCTAGAAGTATTCTCTCCTGACGTTTCGCCCACATCTATGGCAGGCATCCTCACAACCTCTGAGTTGTGGGCGAAATGTCAGGAGAGAATACTTCTAGAACATGGCCATACAGCCCGGAAAACATACAACAACCCTGTGATCCCGGCCATGAAAGCCTTTGACAACACACTTATAGACTACATTTTTATTGGGAAAAAGCACCCAAATAAATATATAATAGATCAAAAAATTGCTTCTTCCATCAGAAAGCAACATCTATATGTGAAGCTTGCATATGTATGGCTCCTTCAGGTGTATTCCACTGGAATGGACTTTATGATACAATATCAATGATGCCAAGTGTATAGTATCAAACCATCAAATTAGAATATATTTGTTGCTGTCTGTTTTCAAGTCATTTCAGACTTATGATGACCGTACAGTGAACCCATCATGGGGTAGAGATGCAGAATATTTTTCTCTGAATATGACTCAAAAGAACTTTCTCTCTCATGCAAACAACTCTATCTAGGTTGTCTTAACCTTCCTGGGCATGTGGCTGCACGTGGCTGCATGTGGATATTTTTGTTTAAATACTGCTGTGAGAGCAATTGCAAAATGAATGCTGTAGTCACAAATATATTTGCAATGTTCCCTTCTCAATTCTCTTTCTAAGTGCCTTCACATTATAACATTTCTATATAGCTGAACTGAAAAAGCTTTTTAAAAAGCAACCATCAGTCTTATGTCCTTAACTGTTTAGCAGATAAAAGACACACTAGATCACATTGATATTCTGTTCAACTATCGCTCGTGGTCAAGTATGATTGCCTTCCAGGGGTAGAGTCTTGACGGTGGGTCCGTAAGTAACTGTGGAGACCAATTCTGGATCCACATAATCTTTTGCAGCGAGGACATACATTTCCAGATAGAAGTTGATCCTGACAAGGATTTGCTTAATGGGCCTTCCTCTCAGCGCATTACTCTCTCTACTTGTGCCTTTTCAGAATCCACAGCACTGTTGGTAACAGCTGACTTCCAGTAAGAAGCTCAAGGGTCAGGTCAGGGTTTCCCAGTTATCTGTGTTTATGCCACATTTTAAAGGTTAGCTTTAAGCCCATCTCTAAATGTCTTTTGCCATCCACTGACATTCCGCTTTTAATTCTTCAGTGGAGAGTAGAGTAATTTGCTTTGGGAGATGGTGATTGGGCATTTGGACAACAGATATATGTTGCCTTTAATACCAGCAGCAATATAACATCACACATTCTGCTTTCACAGATTTAACCAGCTTTATTTTTTTAAAAAAAATTCCAAAAGCCAACCTTTGATCTTTATATTTTATATAAGTGACATCATTTCACTATGCCATTGTATATAATGGGACTTGAGCATCTATGGCTTTTGGTACCCATGCGGGGAGGCTCAAACCAAATTCCAACAGATATCACTATATAGCTACCCAGACTACTGGTCCTAATCTTCATGAATTTATCCAATCCTCCTTTTGAAACTGGTACTGTATTTTCGTTTTAATAGTATGATGGCATTCTGTGTGAATATGTGTGTGGTTATGAAACTACATGTCTACTCTTAGAATTATAGAATAATAGAGTTGGAAGAGAACATATAGGTCATCTAGTCCAACTTTCTGCCATGCAGGAAAAGCACAAAGTAACCCTGACAGATGGCCACCCAGCCTCAGTTTAAAAGTTTCCAAGGAAGGAGCTTTTACCACACTCAGAAGCAGAGAATTCCACTGCTGAATATTACTGTCAGGAAATTCTTCCCAATGTTCAGGTGGAATCTCCTTTCCTGTAATTTGAACCCGTTGCTCCGAGTCCTAGTTCCAGGGCAGCAGAAAACAAGCCTGCTCTCTCTCTCTCTTCCTTTCACATATTTATACATGGTGATCATGTCTTAATTTAAAACAAGGTTCCTGAGAAGACTGCCTTGTTTTCCTAGGCAGAAAGTTGATCTGGAGGTTTGGGGGAATATCTCACTTACATAGGAGCATGCAACAGATTTACTCCCAGCCCCAGAGGCAGCATGCTTTCTGCTTCTTAAAATAAAAATTGCCCATTTCTGTTCTACCAGTACCTGCAAGCTGGACTGGACATGTTTGGATTCTGTACCAAATGACAAGAGAATGCCCTCCATCACACCATGAGATGCCCCTAAGACACAATAGAAGGCGGCAGATCATCTAACTGTCTGCACCATTCTGGTATGAACTCAGGTTTTAACAGTTCGATGCTTTCATCTCTTATTATCATTGCCACATTTGGGTGTGACAATATGTCTAAAATGATATAGACCCATCTTACTCTGAGTCAGATTATTGGTCCCTTGTCTTCTCTAAGATATAACACTCCACCAAAGTCTGAGAAAGAGCTTCTTTCTAACCTTGCTATCTGATAAGGACATACTACATGCAAAGTATGTGCATTAGTACCAAGTTATGGACCTTTTCCCAACACCCTGTTAATACTACCATATCTTGGCATCTGATTTTAGACTGTAAGCAGGGTCAGTCCAGTAAGTAGTTGGTCCAGAGACCACAAGGGAATACCAGAAATATCAAGGTAGAACGAGAACGGTCCTGCCTGAAGCATTGTCATTCTGACTTGACAACGTGCAGCTAGATGGTCTGACTGCATATAGCTTTATACGTCGCTGGTGCAGAATGATCAGGCAACCAAGATAAATATTTGCAAATCTAAGTAAATAAAGTAGGAAGAGATCAAACAGAACAAGTATTGTTACAATAACCAAATTAACCTGTTGGTGAAACTGATAAGCAAAATAATTAACAGGCCCATCTTGCAGACTGCCAGTTACATATCACTAGATCTGTAAATAGTCACAATGAAATGTTGTTTGAAATGTATTCCATGCTTTCTGTGTGTGTATATTAATAGACATCAAGGGTTATATTTCATTCACACTATGTAATATTTACCAAACTATTCTTATATACAAAAAGGAGATGACAGTGAAAGTAGTGTTCAAATGCCTATTTAATTTCTCTGTGATTAACAGAAAACTGGTTTGGTTTATTTAATTTTATATTGCTGTGGGTAATACAGTATATGAGTGCCAGCATAGTGTAGTAGTCTTACTGTTGGATTATGATTCTGGAAACAAAGGTTAAAATTCTCACTCAACCATTGAAAGGTCACTGGGTGTCCTTCAGCAAGGTTCATACTCTCAGCTTCAAAAGAAGGCCATAGTAAACCTATTCTGAACAAATCCTGCCAAGAAGCCCCCATGATAGGTTTATCTAATCACAAAGGCATTCTTCTGCCTTTTCTGTTCCAGGTAAACCAAATTAACAAGTATAACTGCTATACAATGAACTGACCTCCCTAGGCTAAAAGTCTCATGAACCTGCTTGGTGACAAACTGGCATTCCTCCTCCTGAATTCTCTCCACGTTATCTCCTGCTAAGCAGGTTACCACCAGGACAGAGGCTATCAGTCATTGCTTATTTACTTATACAGTCATAGCCTTTCATTCCATCATGGAAATCTGATCTTAAATTCTAGAATGCTTCTGCCAATACGGAGATAGATGGATCAAGAATCTGATTCAAAATTTCATCTCTCTATGGTGTCGGAGTTTTAGCAGTTGCCTGAGCGTAGTGATCCTATGCTTGCACAGTATTGGAACTGGAAATATACTGCTGTTCTGTAGTGAAATGACTACTATATTCATGGTATGCAAAAGCCATGGAGATATAAGGGGAGTACACACCAAGTCCATGTAAAAGCATCAAGAAAATGTAGACCCCAAATGCCACCTGATTCAGGGATTATGCTATATTACCATGCAACTACACAAACACAAGATGGTCTGTGTACAAAGAAAATATGATGTCCAAATAGCATAAATAGTATTATTAAAGTTCTCCGTACAAAGCTCAATTCAGTAGTACCAGACAAAATGAAAATTAGCAACAGCTCTAACACAAAAGTTATCTAAGTCTGACTCGCTCACAGTTGAAATCACCACAAGCAGAGACACTCCTTGTAAGCAATTAGATATAAGTTCATTGTTGCTGATTATACCAACTCCTGAAGAAGGGGATTTTTTCCCCAAAACAGAGTACAAAAATACCCGGGAACCCCCGTAGACTTTACTTGGGACTTTATTTGGACTTTACTTGCGAAGACTTTCTTGAGAGCGGTGCTCTATCATTATTTTCTTCATTCTGTATACAGCAACATGACCAACCGTCTGTTTATTTAGTTTGGAAGATATTTTCATTGACTATGAATCCCTGAAGCCTATATACATTTGAACCAATATCAGACTTAGATAATAATAATAATAATAATAATAATAATAATAATAATAATAATAATAATAATAATAATAATAATAATAATAAACTTTTTTATACCCCGCCACCATCTCCTGTAGGGACTCAGGGCGGCTTACATGAGGCGAAGCCCAGCCAACATAATTAAGCAGAGAAACAACATAAATACAATTCACAGTATAAAAGATAAAAACAATAATACAATATAAAACAGGAGTATTATATACACAGGATAGTGATTAAACAGAGATATGTATCTCTTCTCTACCCATTAAAATATGCAGATGTCAAATGTAAATACATTGCTCAAAATGTCTCCATTAAATATGAAGTATGTTGGGTTCCAGGCCTTTATTTGATGTCATGTTCAAGCAATAAATGAAAGGACAAACGGAAAAGCATTTTCTGCATTTGCACTTCCCAAGACTCATCACAAAAAGAAACAAAACTTACTTTCAGAAATTATGCATTTCCAAAGAGGGTTGAATATTTTGAGGAAGGAAAGCAAATGGTGCAGCAGGTTAAACTGCTGAGCTGCTGAACTTGCTGACCAAAAGGGAGCAGGTGAGCTCCCACTATTAGCCCCAGCTTCTGCCAACCTAGCAGTTCGTAAACATGCAAATGTGAGTAGATCAATAGGTATAGCTTCAGTGGGAAGATAACGGTGCTCCATGCAATAATGCTGGCCACATGACCTTGGAGGTGTCTACGGACAACGCCGGCTCTTCGGCTTAGAAATGGAGATGAAAACCAACCCCCAAAGTCGGCCATGACTGGACTTAACGTCAGGGAAAACCTTTACCTTTACTAAAGCAAATGTAAAGCAATCTGCATATTTTAAAATGTGAACAACTGTAAAATGTGTGCAACTGTAAAATGTATATAAATGCTTAAACTGTAAAATTAATGGAGTTGCTGTAAGTCAACGGATGACTTGAAGGCATATATGAGATCAAGACAGTGATGTTTCCACATTCCTTGATAAAAACTAGAATGCTCAGGAGAGCAAATGACACCTGGATAGTAAAAGAATGCACCATGAAACCATCAAACTCTTGACTTGTTTCAAAGGCTTACTTGAATAAATTGTCCCATTGATAAAGGAGGCTGCAAATTAAAACATAGAATACTCCCAGAGAGTAATTGTAGTTAGGTCTTCAACCCAAGCAATGACTGTTACACTCGCCCAAGAGTAAGGTGGCTTCTTTGAAACAGCTAATTGGGTTGGCCTTGAAACAGAGCTCTGAAGCAAGTTAAACAAGATTTTTTTTTTAAAGGAAGGCTCTAGTTTTGAGCATAACAGATTGAACTACACGCTGGCCATACAAATTGTTCCATCATAACCTGAGACAGAGGATGACTTCTTATAAAGAGATTATCATCATTGTTGGGGGGGGGGGGGTGTGTGAAGAAGTATCCTCTGCCAATTTATCTGATAGAAACTTAATGAATATACCTACTGTATTAAGTAAACTTCTTCAAATTATAGTACTACCCCTGTATCAGGGAGACCATATCCTAAATACAGTAGAGTCTCACTTATCCAAGATTTGCTTATCCAAGGTTCTGGATTATCCAAGCCATTTTTTGTAGTCAATGTTTTCAATATATCATGATTTTTTGGTGCTAAATTCGTAAATATAGTAATTACAACATAACATTACTGCATATTGAACTACTTTTTCTGTCAAATTTGTTGGCTAACATGATGTTTTGGTACTTAATTTGTAAAATCATAACCTAATTTGATGTTTAATAGGCTTTTTCTTAATCCCTCCTTATTATCCAAGATATTCACTTATCCAAGGTTCTGCCGGCCCGTTTAGCTTGGATAAGTGAGACTCTACTGTATGTCCTTTCTAGGCATTTTTGAGGTCCTCCAGCATGATTCTATGATGTATTCAGGTCAGAAGGTCTTCACATCTATAGGGTTTGGTATTATCCATGGTATTATTTACCATGGATAATAGCAAACATTTATGGGAATGGGTCCCTTTTGGTTGAGCCATAATATCTTTGTCCTTGCAATAATACCTGTATACCTTTGTTAACATTTTCCCCTACCCTTACTTTCCAGAACTTCATCTTTCTGCTGTCACACAAATTGTAATCATCTTCGAATATGGATCTGTCTTGCTTTTGTGGCACCCTATCATGTATACTATTGGTCTTGTGGGATTCAAGAAAGGGAGGCAGTTCAAAGGACTGGAGGGGAAAAGGATGAAAGTCCTGCCATGTCAGTAGATGCCTGCTAGCATGACACTAAATTGAAGCTGGCCTATGTAGTGATGATCCAGATGTTACCCATTCTTTGACTTCACTGTCACTATAAGAATTCTGTAAAAGATAGAAATGATGGACTATGTTGGGGAATATAAATATTTCAACTTGGATCGTTCTTTATGCATGCATCTAGATTAAGCAATAAGAAAACACAGCAAACTAGTTTCTGCTGCAGATTTCAAAAACAGCTACCATTCTGTGGGCTTCTTCCTTGCAAGTAATGAGCAGGGTTGAGTGGATCTACTACATTCCATTCTGTTACCATTTTATGGGATCCTTCCTTCCAGTTTGTTACTTCACTTGCTTTCAAATTTAACTTGGAAAACGAATAGGAAGGGAAGGAGGAGGTAGCAGATACTTACTACACTATTTAGTTTGTTTCCTTTCTCTCACACAGGTGCTCTACTACATATTTGCACAGAGAAAAAATAGTCTTGATGTGATTTAACAGTTTAATATACCTCTGTCATGTTTGGCCACCCACCCCACTGTCTTTTTCTTAAATTAAGATAGCTCCAACAAAGAAAGACAGTTCTAAAGAAATATATATCTATACATTATTATTCATCATGCATTGAACCTCTGGACCCAGAGGAAACACGCCATGCAATAGCAGTTATCATGGGGCACTAGTAAGGAGCAATACGGCCTCTATAGCAGTGGTTCTCAATGTGACAGTGCAAGTGGAGCCATCTATATGTCGAACTGTAAATTGCAAGAATTGAATTGTTGTAGCATGCCTGATTTTGCCTTTACTCTGTAAATGTAGTTGGATTGGTTATTTATATCTGTGAATCAATGTTGTTTGCACCAGTTATTGCTTCCACAGCTCAATTGTTTGGCTCCACTCTTCCTGGAGTAGGACAGTGTTTCCCTTTTCATTCCACCATCAAGCTCTCTATCAGATGGACGTGAGAGAGAGACTTGGCTCTAAAAGCCCTTGATTAAGTTACCTCTCAGCACCAATTCTGAGGTTCTTACCCTTGAGACTTACACTTCATGTTCAGGGCCAACCTGGACGACTCTGAGGAGTCTCAAGCGCCTTCAAATCAGTCCCTTGGCATCAGAGGAAGACTGTGTCTTCAAACATAGGCCATTTGGACTGAGGCTGAGGTTTGCTCCGGCATTCACAGCCATTGAGAAAGAGGGACCTGGAAAAGCTTCTCAGCTACAAAACTCCTTGGACTTAAGATAACCAAAGAATGTAATGTATATTTTCCTTTACCCCTTTGAAACTTCCAGCTTATTGGGATAACCTTTTGTGAACAATAAAACCAGTTTTGAGTTATCTACAGTGTTTTGGTCCTTGGGAGTTCCAGTTTCCCTAAAGGAGGGCAAGAAGCAATCCCCTGGGGAAAGATGTCACGTCCATGCCTTTTTCGCTAAGAGTTATAGCCCCAGGTGCGACAGCACACTCAACCTGGGGTCCCCAGATGTTTTTGGTCTACAACTTCCAGAAATCCCAGCCAGTTTACCAGCTGTTAGGATTTCTGGGAGATGAAGGCCAAAAACTTCTGGGGACCTCAGGTTGAGAACCACTGCTGTATCATATAGTAATGGGATTCAAGTCTGATTGGCTACTATGGGAAACAGGATTTTCAGCTAGACTCATATTGATTTTTAGGAACCCAGCTTCAAGACAAGACAATGAGTATTCATCTCAGTGACTGCTTCCATTTAATGGGATTGTGGTAGTGAATGGCATGGCTGGTTTCTTCCTTTGCTTTCAATCAAGATTACGGCTCATGGAGATTTGAGGAGGACAAATTCATTGAATTAAAAAATTAATTTGCATAACACAATCGCAACAGATTATGAGCTCTTGTTGGGAGAGATAACTTGAAATAGATCTGTGACTAATTCTCTGACAGAGCTGAGAGATAGTACATGTTAGCAAAGTCAACCTAATCAGCTTTTGTGTACTAGTACTACATGGCAACATGTTGCAAAGTACAGCAGGCAAGCTTGACCCTACCTGCCAACACGTCAGCACAGATATGATTCAGTATCCTGCTGAGATATAAAAACTGTGGATTGCAAATAATGAGCAAGTCCTTCATTTCTCAATGAAAAGCCTAGGCAAAAGCTGTTCACGCAGTTTAGAAATTGATTGTCATCCCATTGGGCCTTGAACCAAAGGGCATTTCGATTTGAAGGTTGGCACAAACAAATGCTAAGCTATAATTTAGCATTATAATCATGAGCCTGCTTCCCTTTTCTCTCCTCTTAAAGCAACAGAGGCCAGAAGCATCTGTTTCTGTTTTCAATTTTGTAATTTTGTATAACTTTCATCTGCATTTAGATTTATCTGTTGCATGTTGACATAAGAATAAAAAAACATGGTTTTAAAGCAATTTGTTTGTAACAAAGTCAAAACTATAGTCAGCACTCCAGATTTGTGGGCTTAACATTTGCAGATTTGTTTCTTTGTGGATTTGAATAACATGGCTTTTCTCAAAATCTCTAGAAACTTCCATCAGAATCTTTGGAGGGTTTTTTTTCTTTTTGCTAAAGTTTGAACCATTGGTGTGTTTGTTCCTTAAATCAAGATTTCTAACTGTTGTATGCACTCTACATTAAAATATAACAATTAAAATGTAACTTCACAAGCACGCTCTTTGTGCATGACCCTACCTCTCTCAGTCCTCCCATTACTTCTTAACCAAGAAGTCACTCCCTCCAGTCTAGGAACTGGAAGCTACTGTAATTTAAACATTTTGCTTCAGGCTTCGACCTGTTAGGAGAAAACTTATGCCTTACATAAAAGGAAGAATTTTCTTCCTGGTTAGCTGTGGGTTAGTTCAACAATGTCTACTGGAAGGAGATACTAAGGCAGCATGCACCAGAAGAATAAAGTCATGTCACAAGAGGATTTTAAAAACAGACACTGCAAACTCAACCAATGTTTGAGCTGGAGCACACTGGAAGAGCCACTCTTATTGCACCATTTCATTCCACAAATGCTTTGAGAACTTACAAGCACTATTAGCTTTTCACAACTACCGAGCCTTGTCTCCTCTCAATCTATATATTTCCTCAGTTCATCCATGCCTCCCTTTTTCTTGGAAGAATTTCACAAATCTGTCAGGTCAAAATCTTGCAATTTACTACTTCTTCAAGCTCACAAACACTGTCCCTCTAAACATGTTAAATATTAATAAAAGGAAAGATGCATCTTTAAGCCTTTCCCTGTTTTGTGTATTCTGCAAGGAGGAGGCCTAGTTTTCATTGCCAAACCAGTTCGGATTGCAGTTTGCTTCAATAAGCAATCAAGGGAAATTCCTATCAAGCTCTGGAATTAGCAGCAAAACTACATTTCCGTGAATTATGTTTTTTTTATAAAAGCAGCAAATAGGAAATAACAGTTATGACTTTTCATTCAGCAACTCTTGATCAATTTGCTGGCCAAGGAGAAGTAATGTCCCCAATACACCCTTAATCGCATATCACAGTCTCCAAACTCACTGCTGAAGTGTGTTTGGATTACTGTACCATCTGAAAAAACTTTGAACACAGATTCAAAGAGCTTCTGGCTTCCCAAAATCGGAGTTCCCTGCTTTTGAAGAGTTCCCCATTTCCTTCACCATGAGTTGAAGATTGGTTTGACATCCTGCAGTAGTAAGCAATTCCATTTGTGATCAAGTTTCAAAACTGTGCTACTACTCATGTGCAATAATGCCCCAAGTCAAAATGCTCAGCCATTTAGGTCTCTGGGAGAATTCAAATATGAGTAATAATGTACTTTACTAAATATTAGCAGAAAAGTACTTTGGTGAAGCAGCCTGGATGACCTTTGGATTGGCCCCTTTTTGTTCCAACATATGTATTTAATATTTTCCCATCTCCATTAAAGAGCAGATGAAAGCAAGCAGAGAGAGGAATGGCAAATACTCTGTGTGCTTTTAGTTTTAAGGCAGATGGCCTGTGCAAAGATAAAAGACAGGATTGAAAAGGATTAATTAGCATCGACCAGAGAGGAATGCAAAAGAGGGAAAGTAGTTCATTAATATTCATTCACATTTAACACGTGTTTCCATTCCCACTTACTTATGTCTCAGGTGCAGAAGCACTTCTGTTAGCATTTGGCTGGCTGGGAATTTGTGGAAAAAACATGTATATTCAAGAGAAGTTCAACTTCCATTATACAATAGATCAGGTTAGGAATTAATTTGCTACATAACAAGATTCTCATGTTTATGTTTATGCAGAAAACAAAAATGTTGTGGTCTGTTGATATCTTAAACACTGAACCTTTGGCTCTGTGCGTGACTCTTAGCATTTTTGTTGTACTTTTGCATTGTCTACATGACAACAGCCCATAAGGTAGACCAGTATCTTGGGGACAGAAGAACTAAAACTGAAAGGTAAAGATTACACAAATCCTCTTAGTATTATATGTGAGGGAGGACATGAACCTCCAAGTTTGAAAATCTGTTTTTTCCTTGATGCTTTTATTCAATTTATATGTTGTTTTGCAGCAGTTACAAAGCATCAAAGAAAAACAAAACAAAAATCCATCATCATTGCAATGAAAGAAGGTGGAAATCAATACAAGCTATAGCCATGTAGCATTATACTATGACATAAAATAAGCAACAATTTGAAAAATTTGAAAAAATACAACCACAAATAAGAGCAGTTGACTTATAATGATTTTATCCATCTAAACCAGTGATTCTCAACCTGTGGGTTCCCAGATGTTTTGGCTTTCAGCTCCCAGAAATCCTAACAGCTGGTAAACTGGCTGGTATTTCTGGGAGTTGTTGGCCAAAACACCTGGGGACCCACAGGTTGAGAACCACTGATCTAGACTAATACTGTATAATCTGACATGCTAAGGCATTTTCCAAATATCTGAAATCCTCCGGCTTTCCCCCATTGTTCCAGGTAAAACTACAACTCCCAGGAATCCATAACATTGAGTCATATCATTTGCAGTAGTGACAAACTACATTAATTCTACAGTGTATATGCAACCTGAGTCATGATTCTCTATTAGAACTCCCACTAAGTACACTTTAGCTAGTTTCCTCTCACTTACCTCAATTTGCTTCTTAGCAAATGGTGCTATATGTTACCTTCTCAGATGGCAGGACTGACTATAATTAATTCCACCATTTCTTCATCAGGTTTCAATCACTAAGCAAACACTCACATGAGAAGCCTCCTAGCCAAGTTAAAGGAGGATTTACATCCGCTTAAATCCCCACCAACAAATTTGACTGTACATCGATTGGCCAATATGCTCAAACAAGAATTCACTTAATAAAATCTATCCACTCATTTTATTATAATCAGAAAGAAAGTCAAACATGTCAAATGGACAGACATTGTTTGAAGGAATTTATTTACATAGCTCAAAAATGCTGTTAATTCTTTTGCTTTTAAGCAGCCCAGCCAGAAATTTGATGCTCTGGCACATCTAGGGCATTCTTGCTTGCCTCTCATTCATTTCCTCAGAGTTTCACCAAAGGCTCCTGGAATGTGACTTGAAGGCATATAAAGACAGCATAACATTGCCAAAATGAAATAGGGTAGGGTTGTTGGGTCAGTGCTTGGATGAGAAGTGAACTCATCTGCACTCTCTTTTGCACCACCAAAGTAAGCAGACAATAATTGCAATATAAAGACATAGCAATATTAGTCTGGAATATTAGTATTCAAAGGGATTTTGTAGCACTTTGGAGACTAAGAGAATGACGTTGGTAGAATAAGCTTTCATAGACTCAGGGTGCACCAACACTGTAATATTAATGTCATTTGGCGCCACTTTAATTGTCATGACTTAATGCTATGGAATCAAGGGAGAATGCCATGATTCTATAGCATTGACCTCCCAAGTGTGTAACTACTTCAAACTCTTACTGTTGATAGCACAGCTTACCCAATATAAAATAATATTTTTTCTTTATGGTATTTGACTAGAATATTACTATTATTCAGAGTGTTCTGATAAACATATAAAACAATTCATGGTGCTGCGCAAGCACTGATGGGAGCTGAAGAGGAATTGCTTGTTAAAAACTAGATGGCAAAGCTACCTGTGGCATCTGATGGTAAATTTCAAAATCTGGGTCCATTCTGTCTTGTTTTAATGTGCCTCCTTTTCCCATAATAAGACTACTCTTTCGAGAGCCAAGCACCTTACGCTGCAATAAAACTGAAAATACTGCAAGAAAGTATCAAGATGATGTACTTGCTGACAGACTATGGAATAGAAAGTGTTTTGTGGTTTCAAAGAGCATAAATGACCTGGCTTTTTACTCTTTAAATGCATTTGCACAAAATATCTGTGAATGTGAAAATAGTAATAAGTAGAATAGTAATAACACCTAATTATGTGAGAATCTTTCTGAGCTTGGGAATGTATATACTGAGCTTTTCTGAAGATACAGATTTCTATTTTAGTTTCACAGGTAACAAGGGCCCTTCCACATAGCCATATAACCCAGAATATCAAGGCAAATAATCAAAAATATCTGTTTGTACTGTGTTATCTGAGTCCACACTGCCATGCATTCCAGTTCAATGAGGATTTTATGCAGCTGTGTGGAAAGGACCTGAGAATCTGAAAAGTTTGGACATCAAATGCATTTGTTTCTATAGGAAAATTAGTATCTCCAGTTGTACCTCCGTAAAGGAAATATTTATACAGTAGAGGTGAGAATCATGAAGTCCCCTAAATGTTTTTGGACTGCAACTCCCAGCAACCTAAACAGCATATCCAGTGTGGAAGAAAGCTAGGGGTTTTGGTCAAACTATCCCTAAGAAAGTATTAAATGCTGTTAAATGTTAGTGTGTGTATATATGTGCGTGTAATTAGGAAGCTGACTAGACAGTTGCCCCAAACTGCCTGGTTTCAATATTGAGTCCAAATCTCTGTCTTGCAGAGTGTGCAAGCAGCTGGTATCTAAAAGCTGCTGCTACAATTTCTTCCTAAATTAGTTTTGATTCCAAGTTTATTTTCTATGTTCTGAAAAATGAGCTTTCCCTGAAGAAATTCAACACCATCTCAATTTATGGAGCACAGAATATACCTCTATATGCACAATCGAATATCCCTGTCTTCTCGACAGATCTAGCATGAAGTGACTGAATCAGTTAATGTATTGTACAACTGGTTGAGTCTCTCTTTTCTAGAAATCCAAAATACTCCCAAATCCCAAACTCTCTGCCACCTGTTCACTTTGGTCTCTGAGGAAAAATCCAAAATCTGAAAAATATCTGATCCCAAGCATTTTGGATAAGGGAGACTCAAAGCTGACCCTGGTCAGCCATTTCCTAGATATAATTCTCATCGTGGGAACTAAGACAGGACTGGAATTCTGATAGAGAGCTGCCCATCCTGCTGCCCAAGGATTACCTTGTCTGAATGAGTTCTAGTGATGAGCAGAATACCAAAACCATTCAGGATTTCTATTGGGTCCATTAGTTACTCATTAATCATTTTAATAATTGGCCCAAAAGATGATGTTTACTACTATCCAGTATCAATGTTGTGTGACTTCGACATTAATACAGAGATGGCTGTCATTAGGAATAGTTCACATCTTCCAAGGCAACCATATATGTGTGTGGCCACAAATAAGTTGAAATATGGACAACCTCCTAATAGCAAGGTGAGTTCAGCAGGGGGAAATGTGGTGAAAGTTATTATGATCTCATTGCAATGTGTGTCATATGTGTGCCATTGACAGCATTACTTCAGGGTCAATGCAGACTAAGAAAATGTGCCAGACATTTTTTGTCAGTGTAGATAGACCCCAGGAGTGTCCTTGCCTGTTGCACTACTTTCACATCTGCACATAGCAATTTAGACCTTTCTCATTTAAAGTATTAAAGTATTGCGTTTGTCATTAAAAAAATGTTCAGTTAGTGCAAAATGTGTTGGCCACACTGCTCACATAGACTTGGATCAATGGCACTGGCTGCCATTGTGTTTGTTTCTAAGCACAATCAAAAGTGTTAGTTCTCACCTATGAAGTCTTCATTTAGGATACCTGACAAGCTGCTTCCTCCTGTATGAACATGCCCACAGCTTAAAATATTTTGCTAATGTTATTTTGATTGCTGAGACAGGCTGGGCTAGTGGGAACATGAGACAGGGCTTTCTACATGGCGTCATTCCAATGATGTAAGTCCTTAATTTTCAAAATTGTTTTAAAGGTTTAATTGGCAAGTTATCTAAAGAGCTCTTTGAGTGTTGGAAGACAACTGAAGAAATTATTTCACAAATAAAGAGAACACCTCTGCAGCTGTCAACACATCAAACAGCACAGAAAAATGTGGGAAAGCCCCTTGCAAAATACTTTTAAGTGGAATGTAAGAAAAGCATTTTCCTGTACTTGTCCTTAAGTATCAGTCAAAATTGCATCCAGCATTTCTCCGGGGTCACATATTTAGAGTTACCCAATTTTATCTCTACAACGGCACAAAGCGGATTAGGCTGGGATCTTTATGATTTGTATTGGCTATCTCGGTGACAGAGGACATGATATGGTATGTACTCAGAGATACGAAGTTTAGAGAATACATTTCAGTTATGGATAGTGTTGTCAGGTGTGTCAGGGATAGAGAGAACTAGTGTGGTGAAATCATTTCAGTGTTGGACAATGATCCTAGAGACCAGGGTTTAAACTTGGTTGAGCCATGGAAAAAAACTAGGTAACCTTGGGCAAGTCATACTCTATGAGGACCCTTCCACACAGCCATATAACCCAGAATATCAAGGCAGAATGATCCACAATATCTGCTTTGAACTGGGTTATCTAAGTTCACACTGCCATAGCAGTTGTGTGGAAGGGGCCTAAGTCTCAGAGGAAGGCAATGGCAAATCTCCTTTGAACAAATCTTGCTAAAAAAAAAACCCCATAATAGGGTCATTTTAGGATTGCCATAAATCTGAAGCAACTTGAAGGCACACAATAGCAACATAGCTTTTTCAGGAGTACAAAGCTTTTCCTTTTATATTGATTGAACAAGATGCAAAAAATACTATTATTATGGGGTGTGTATCATGTCATTCAATATTTTAGCAATTAATTCAAAGAGCTGCATTGAAGAACCAGGATACGTGATGTGGTCAATGAGATATATGAGGCAAAAAGAAAATGGGCAGGGCATATAGCATGGAAAAAAAAAGACAATCAATGGACATGCTAACTAATGAACTGAATACCAAGAGACCACAAGCAGGCAGATCTTGTACTTGATGGGATGAACCAATGGTTAAGCTAGGTAAAGGTTTCTCTGACATTGAGTCTAGTCATGTCCGACTCTGGTTAAGCTATAACCAGAGATGGAAAAGAAAGGCACAGGATTGTATATTTTGGCAAATGGTAGATTTGTGTGAAGCCCAAAGGAGTGGATTGACAACAAATTAAATAGAATAGAATAGAATCATGTAGTTCATGGATGTGGACAAGATGTTCATAAAGAAATGCATGGCTAGGATCACTGAAATCAATACTTCCATTCAACATTTAGCTAGAACACATTTAATAGACAAGTTCTGATTATCAACCCAACTCAGAATTTTGGATTTAAGTAAAGCAAGCAAGCAAATAAAGGTACATTTGAAATGGCTTGACTCCTGTAACTTAATAGCATAGGTTTATCAAATCTGGAATAGTTCCTTCAACTTGCATTTCAAAATCCAGCAAAGGCCGTTCAAGCTCAAAAACAATACATTGTTTAATCATGTGTTAATGTCACCAAAAATGCGAGAACTATAGTTCACTATAATTTTCCAATGGAAACATTGATTGAGATGAGTAATATCCCCACCTAGGATGACTTGGGCTAAACTTGATGCTCAATGAAGTGTAAGACAGATGATTCATGGTTCTTTCTCCCTTCTGTCCCTTTCCTTAGAATGATAATGTAGGTGGACAATGACTAATGTTGGAGAGAGAAAGCTTATCCAGACACATTGATTTCAGGTCAAATCACACTTCCTTCTCTTTAGCCAATTTAACTTAATTGTTGCTTCAGTTGTACATTTGTAAGTTCTCCTGACCTTAACTCCTAAATCAATGTGTTTAAGATTAGAGGGGGAGATGAAGTTATCCATTCTCCAAACCCTTCTTTTACTTTAATATTTTCTTATAAAAGAATATATTGTCTATTCTGAAAGGTAGGATGTAAAGAGCAAATAAAATATCCCAATGTTTAGATATCACACTTCTTTCTGTCTTTTCTTTCTTATAGCAAAAACAAGGAGGACCAGAAGCAAATGCAGTATAAACTGTGTCTATACAAGTTTTTGGTTACCCACTCCAGTTCTCCATAGCATTTTCTCCCATCCACAGAACAATAAATCAATCTTCTGTGTTAACTAGGCACATTTTGGGTTTTTTTTTGGAACCTTATGGTTTCTTTTTACTTCAATTTGTCTCTCTGCCCCCCAGTCTTGGGTTAGAGATCTGACAAATACCTTGATATACAATGCCAACTTAATGCAAAATGTCGACAGTTTCTTAGAAAAAGCCAGGGAGATGTACACAGAATCTGTGAAAGAATTTTGGGAAATCTTTGACACAGCAAAATCATTGGTGGAATCTATGGGTGGAGAAGTTAAGATTCCTCACATCTGTTCAAGGCAGACTTGTAAAAGCAACATCCAGGCAACTACACCAACACCACTAGAATATTATTGGATGTACATCCCATTTCTGGACATTTTCTGCAGTCAGCTTCGAGAAAGGATTTCAATGCCTTCAAGATACTGACACACTGATGGAAGAGTTTGACTTGTGATGTAGAAAATGGAAAAGGATTACACCTGGAGAAAAATCATGAAATGCACTGGAAGCATCTCTTGTCTACTGAAATACAATTTTTTCTGAATATGAAGAAACATTTTCAGGTTTCTGCAGCATTGCCAGTGTCAACAGCTACAAATGAAATCCAAAGCTTAAATGTTTGAAAACATATATAAGAAGCACAATGCGGCAAGAAAGACTGACTGAACTTGAATTCTTGAGTGTCCACTGAAGTTTATCACTGGAGCCTGATTTCTTTCAAAATCACAGTTTTCAAATGTTTCCAACAGATGTTCTGGTATTCTTTTGTAACCACTGAATTACCAATTAAGAGTCATTTTCAGGAGGTTTTTTGACTTGAAACTTTGTAGCTAAAATATAAATTGGATTTAATTCATTGTATATAAAAATATAGAATAAATCATAGAATTTAAATTATTTTGTGATATGGGCATACTCTTCATGATTCACTAAAAATAAACATTGTTTCACGCTCCCCCTTTTTTTTTTTTTGCCTACAGGCCTTGTTGCATATTCTAAAGAATATTATGTTTTTCCTAAGTTTCCTGTTACTTCCTGTTGTTCATGGGCTCTGAACCTCTTGCCAAATATTTCAGTCCATGCAGCCCTGCAACAAAATGCTACAAGGCAGCATACCTCTGTTCAGAGACCCAGTCTCTCTTTGAGAATCCTCCCCCATCAAGTACTCAATTTCAGTTTCATTCAACATGGATTTCTATTAAAAAATCCATGTGAAATCCCTAAATCCTATGAAATGGAGGAAAATATCCCTATCTATCTATCTATCTATCTATCTATCTATCTATCTATCTATCTATAATAATGTGTGGGTGATAAAGTGGTGGTTATTAGCATTGTTCATTCTTCAATGTGTTCATTCAACAGGCGTAAAGGACCACAAAGCTGGCCCCTTTACAGAATGACTTTGTTTGTGTGAAAGGCAATGCATCTAAAGTGAGCCTCCTTCGTGGAAGAGGTTCTTCATGGATCCAGAATCTGGATTTTCCTGCATTCCAGCTCACACTGGGAGCCTCCAAGGATATAAAAGTTTCTGTTGTTCAGACCCATGCTTTTTTATACAAGCAAAACAATGTTTAGTTGGAAAGGGTAGGCTAGGACACTCTTTTTCTTATGTACCGAATACCTGAACACGGTTGGATAAAATGAGAGTGACCTGCGGTGCCAGATTGACTGCAAAGGTCTGATTCTGTACCATTTCTTCTTGTGTTCATCTGGGGTGAAAAAAGGAGTGATGTGAAAATTCAGAATGACAACAAAACTGATGCATCGTGTAGTGTTGATGTTAAAGCGTATTATTTGCTCTTTGAAATTGTTCTACTCCTCTTAGAACTGCTCAGCAATAAAATACTCTCCTTCTGCAGAGGTTTTGAAATAGAGGTTGGATGGCCATCTATCAGTTTCGATTGTGTATTTCTGCATGGCAGGGGTTGGACTGGATCGCCCTTGTAGTCTCTTCCAAATTTATGATTCATATGCCTATTTCCCATTTACGCAGGGACCTTCATGTGGATCCCTCAAAAAATTGTGGGAGGCAAAGCAGTGGTAGATGAACTGAACACATAAAATGTTAACAACTGCTTAGGGCACAGAATAAATGGGACTCCAAAATGACGTGCAAAGTGAGTTCTCACATTTCTACTTACTTTTCACCCTTCAACTTCTTAAGAAGAACATACAAAATTAAACGAATGGGCAAACAGCTATTTCTTTCCATCTTTCCCTACAAATGTCTCACAATCTCAATCTTTCTTGATAAACACTGTATTCCCACATTTAATTCCTACATTAAATAGAAAGGCTTGCTGTTAAATGTATCCAGGTCTACTCGGATTCTCACAACACAAAAATAGAGATGGGAATATTTACTTTGACATGAATACCCATTCTATAGAAGACTTGCTTCAAAATACCCAGTGAGCCAAAATTATTGAATTCAGAGGGTTTGTCTTGATTATTAGTATTGAGGGAGAGCTTGGTAAAATATATTTTTGGACTATAGATCTCAAAACCATCAGTCAACTTGATTAGTGACCATGGTGGATATGGGATTCAGTGACTTATAATCATACTTTCCAAGCTCAGTATTCTGGTACAGGTTGAGCATCCCTTATCCAAAATGTTTGGAACCAGAAGTGTATCCGATTTTTTGTAATTTTGGAATTCCTGTATTTGCATATATGTATATAATGGGCTATATTAGATATGAGACCCAAGTCTAAACACAACATTCACTTTTAATTCCTATACACCTAATGCACACAACCATCTCCCCATCTCAGCCACACATGTAGATATTTTTGGATTTTGGAGAATTTTAGATTTTAGAGCATTTTGGATAAGGGCTGCTCAACCTGTGTAATGCAGCTCAAGTAATCAAGTCATGGACCACAGTGGTCAAATCCATATTCTATATAGGACAGAGAACAACAAGCTCTTCAGGTAAAACTATCCAAAACTCAGTGAGAACCGGGAAAGTTATAGTGATCCTGCTCTTCTGAAAGGTATCTGCAAGTCCGAGGTTCAGAATATATCTTCTCAAGAATCTACATTTCTGAGGCTTGCAATGCATGTTTCACCAGTTTACATATGCATGTTTAGCACTGTAGTAACCTATGACAACTTGAATGCATGAATGCAGAACCAGATCACCAGCTTTCATATAGATTACAACAAAACACAGCCTTTTTTAAATAGAACCATTTCAGTCTACACATTGACTGAGAGTACTTGACCATTTCATGAAAGTGAATGAAGTATATTTGGCAAAGTTATGAATTTGGAAGTCTCTAGGCTGCACTCATTGTGAACTACAGTATGTCTCAAGCACTGATCCCTGGAAAAACCTGTTTTTCAAGTCTACAGTAAAAGGATCATGCTGCCTGACTGGATAACAGGCATAATGTCATCAGGCCTCACTGGATATATTTTCCAACTGTTTTTCAAACACAAATGTCTTTCAAAGGCAAAGAATGAACATATAGGGGTATACATCAACCAATCAAATAGAAGTGTTCCTGAAACAGAAAATCTGGTCTCAGAGGCAGAAATAACACAGAAAGAATAAAAACAGGCTCATCCACCATGAATAATGAATAGTTCAACATGTTTCATCTTATTTTTGTTCCAGATTAACAATATGCACCTGTGTAATGAAATAATCAAGTCAGATAAGCTTTGCAAATCATCATCATCATCATCATCATCATCATCATCATCATCATCATATTCATCATATTTATTTTTACCCCACCACCATCTCTCTGAAGGGACAGCACACAAAAGCACTCCAAGGTGCTACACACAAAATAGAATTACATAGCATAAAAACAATACACACAATTAAACTGAATACAAATAAACAAAGAACATATGACAAAATTAGAATTTAAAAATTATAAAAATGCAAGAATACATATGGGTAACTGTGCTTCTTCAAGTAATGAGCTAAAGTGCCAAAGTAACAAATGGTCATTGTCACGTATAACCATAGAGGACTACTCAAGTTCAAAGGCCCGTTTAAAAAGCCAAGTTTTTAGGCAAAAGCAGACAACCGTCTCTGGTTCAAATCTGCACTCATCCATGGAAAACCACTGGGTGACTTTGGGCAAATCACACTCTTTCAGCCTCAGAAGGAAAAGCAAATACTCCTGTCAACAAATCTTGCTTAGAAAACTTAGGAAAAAAAATGGTTTTCCTTAGAGCCACCATAAGTCAAAAATGACTTGAAGACACACGACAATACCAATCGCAACAACTAAGATCTTTCTCCAATATCCTTCTAAGTAATAGTGGCTAGGTAAAATACATAATGAAATGTTAATGTTCAAAGCAAGTTTATTGGGAACATTGCTTTTAAAAATGCAACACCCCCACAATTTCTCTTTATGTTATAGATGTTGAGCCCTTCCCAACCAATGACTGCATTTCTCCAAAATGAAGATGCATAATCATCCCTCCACATTCGCTGGGGTTAGGGACACAGGACTTCCATGAAAATGACAAACCACGGATAAAGAGGTTTATCCATACCTCACAACCTCTGAGGATGCCTGCCATAGATGTGGGCGAAACGTCAGGAGAGAATACTTCTGGAACATGGCCACACAGCCCGAAAGACATACAACAACCACGAATAAAGACATTGCTTCTTCTTTTCTTTTTATCTGAGAGAACATCTCTCTATGACTATGGTCAACTTTTGCTGGAAGCTAATCATAGAATTGCATTGGAGTACCTAGAGATTCCTAGGAAGCTATTCTCTCCTGAAATCTCTAAGTCCTCTAGTGTGACTGGAGGAAGTCGACCACAGAATCATGCTAGAGGACCTAGAGGATCCTAGAGAGAACACTTTAATCAAATTAGTGAATAATCAAATCCACAAAAGTCAAAACTCCAGATATGGAGGGACAATGGTATGTAAAGCTGCCTTGAGTCCCCTCTGGGGTAGAGAAAGGTGGTATAGAAATACCACAAATAAATAAATAAATAAATAATACACATATCTCCTAATGACTCAGAAAAGAAATAGGGTTTTTTGCTCCACATTTTTAATGCAATCCCCAAGAAATTCTGTCTAGACTCATAATTCCTTGTAATTTTTCTTTTTTCTTTTTTAAAAACTCCTTCATGAGTCTTTAGTGGAAAAATGGTATTGATCTGTGGACTAAAGAGATTGTGGGGCTCCACTGAAAAATAATAAGTAAAGGGACTTGTCCGTGCTTACACCTAGATCCAAGAACTGCTGGCAGGAGTTAACCATGTCACTCATTTTACTTACTGGATATACCTGGAATCAGGTTCCATATAGTCAGAAGCCAACACGTGGTTCAAGAGTTGGACATGACCATGTTTTCTCACATGTCGAAGATTCTCCAAGGTAACCCCAGACCAGGTCTTATGGAGGCATTGGACCCATCTAGCCCAACTGGATTCATTCACCATGCTAAAAGCACAAGAAGTTATGGGGGCCAGGCACACACCTTGAACAATGGAGGGAGCTACAGGAGCAGGATTACACACACACAGCTCCTAAAGTGAACTCTTTGCTTGGCTCCTACCGTGAATGTTTGACTGGCTTTCCTGTCCTTCTCCAGAATCCTAGGAAAGAGGAAGGTGGTGGCGCAAGAAAAAATTGTGTTCACCACAAGGCATAAGCAACACCACCCAAACTGGGAAATGCTATTATTTGTTGCTACAACTTCAATGACTTTACTGTGTTTGAGCAGTGTTTGTTTTCCTGAATTGTTATAGATTTTTTAAAAAAATAAAATACAGTTGGTATTGGTTGCTTTGAAATCATGCTATCAAATAAAAAATAGTCAATATAATGTTCACAGTTCACTTTGCCTCGCCTCATTTGGCTTTTCAAATAAGATTCAGATCTCATTTATGCTTTTATTATGAGTTGAAATATTTTCCCCTTCACCATTTTCTTCATGATATTAAAAACCATTTCTGTTTACTTTGATTACTTGTGTATCTGACAGTTTCTTTTTTTCCTTCTTCCCTTAGTTGCTTCAATTTGTATTAATATATTTGCTGTTCTTTTGTATGCTTGGATACAATTACAGGTCATTATGGTTTGGTTTTGTTTTGTTTTGTGTGCTGAAAATGCCTGATAATTTCATAAAACACAACATGTTGGAAAAGTTGAAATTGATTTCACTCCTAGTTTAGAAAATGTGTTTTTTGGACCACGTCTCTCAGAATCTTCCCGCCAGACCAACCACTTGCCAAGCTGAATGAGGGATTCTCCAAATTGTAATCCGTTAAAGATGTGAGCTTCAGCAATAGAAGCATAACCTTGCACCTGCATTATTAGCAAAAGCAGAATTCTAGCCTTTCTTGGTACAGACTTAGGATTCCTTTACTGAGGAAACTGCTTTACATTAGCTCAAACCATTTGTCCAACTAGTCCACCACTAGTCCACTAGTCCAGTGGTTCTCAACCTGGGGTCCCCAGATGTTTTGGGCCTACAACTCCCAGAAATCCCAGCCAGTTTAGCAGCTGTTAGGATTTCTGGGAGTTGAAAGCCAAAAACATCAAGCACAGCCTTTCCAAGGCTCAGTCAGAGCTCTTTCCAACAACCTGTTTATTGATCTTCTTAACTTGAGATGCCAGGAATTGAACCTGGAACCTTCTGCATGCAAAGTCAGTATTTTAGGGTGGAATTACAATCCCTTACCCTAAACTCTTTGTATCATTTGATATATATAGAGAGGGGGAAGGAATGGGGGGAAAGAGACAGAGAGAATGCAGTAGACACAGACTTGAACATCAACCTTACAAGGAAAAAAAAAGATTACATTTACCTCTTTTCTGACCGTGAAGAATCCTTCAAAACAGGAAAGTGAGGAAAAGTGAGGTTGTCTTTCCCATTACAGCTTTTTCATACAATTCTGTGGGTGGTACATGGAAAAAATGGCAACATTAGAAAAGAAGCAAGCTATTTCCTTCCAAGGACAGCACACAGTACAGCATGCCAATGGATATTACGTCTATAGCTACATGCACATCCTAGGAACACAGAAAATGTTTAGCAAAATCAGCCATATACCTAGTAATGCTGCCCATCTGTAATAAGAGGTTTAGTATTTAGCTTCGATTGGAAACAGATAATTCCTTGTAGCCATGCAACCTGTTATAAAAAGGGAAGAGAATGTTCTGTGCTGGCTCTAATGCCATTTCTGTAAATCATCTATATATATAAAAGAGTGATGGCATCAGGGCAGCGGACAAAACAACAAAACTACAGGCCCCCCAACCTTGACATTTGACAATACAACCCATCATCCATGGCTCTAGGTTGATACAACAAAAAGAAAAGAAAAATAAAGTCCTAATTAGAGGGAGAGGAATAATTGTTTTTATCCAATTGCTGCCAGTTACAAGGCTAAGTTCCGCCCACTTGGTCTCCTAGCAACCTACTCAGCCCAGGGGACAGGCACAAGAGTTTGGAGAGACCCCTAAGGGCCATCCAGCCCAACCCTTTCTACTATGCAGCAGGACACAATCCAAGCATTCACAACACATGGACAACATATAAATACTATACAATACTACACAGGGACATAAACCCCCTCTATCCTCACCACTTTCACAGTACACAAACAACCAAATGCATATTAAACATAAGGACAACCATACAACAGACATTCAATACCACCACTACCTCAGCAAGTTCTCACCAACACCACTAGACAACGCCACAGCAACGCGTGGCCGGGCACAGCTAGTATTAATATAAATGTGAAGGGCTATGTGACTGACAGTATTTTCTTCACTCATAGCAGCATCTGTAACTTTTCAGCACCCAAATATCCTAGTTTAATAACAGAATTCTTTCTCTCCAGTTTGGAGGGTCTCTGCCAAACACCAGAGGAGATCCTTGGGTAAAACCTTGGGGACTTGTTTACACTCACCCAAAACTCCAGACTCACTCAAACAGAAAATGTTTATCTGTTTTCATAGCACACAGCTGCTTCCAGTGAATATCAGGCAAAGTTGGAGGATTCTCTAGAGTTTGCTCTCTGTCAATCTCTTCTGCTTATCATAGCTGAGAGAGATTGAGGGACAAGTGTATGGCTCAAACCAGAGCCGGTCCAAGGTAATTTTCAAGTGTAGGTGAACAGAAATGTTGCCCCCCCCCCAAAAAAGACCAATCACTGAAAAATAAAAGTGTTCCGTAAAGTCCCAAACGCCTTTGTTCTCGCTCCCCAAACCACCAAATGCCTTCCTGGCGAGGCCTCCAGGAAGGCCTCACGAGGCCTCTTCACCCCCATAACTCACCGGCCTCGTTTTTTCCTGGGAAACTTTGCCCCAAACCAGCCAGACTGCTGAAGCCCCAAGGAGGCAGGACTCCTTGGCTGGGCCTCTCCTTGGTAGGGCTCCAATTTGTTCTGGGAGCTGCCAATTACCAGCCCGGAAAAGCAAGCTCATGCTTCTGGTAAAAGTTCCCCTAGTGGCCATGGCTGGGAATGCGGCGTTTGATTTTTCACCATGTTTTCAAGCCCGCCCCACCGCCGGCACCATCTTGCTTTGGGGAGCTTCTCTGCTCCCCAAAGCGGCAACCTCAGCTCCTTCCTGCCGCATGGGACAGGAGTTGCCTTGATGGTGCCCCCAACAACATGGTGCCACAGGCAAATTCCTAGTTTACCTGGTGGTAGAACCGCCTCTGGCTCAAACAAAGGACTGTAGAATGAATGCAGTTTGATACCACAGTAGCTGCCATATTGAATGTTATTGGATCCTGGGGAGTTGGAGTTTGGTGAGTTATCAGCACTATTTGGCAGAGGAAGTTAAAGACGATGTAAAACCATTGCATTTAAAGTAGAGTCAAACTGCATTCATTCTACAGTGTAGATACACTCTTTGGACTTCTTCACGTGGGGCATTTTTGCCCTGTTTTGCCACTATGTTTCATGGCAAGGACAGGGCCTGCTGTGCGCTACCAGATGACGCATGGCAGCCGCCACCCACATTCTTCCTACTATGGGGAGAAAAATGTATTTTTTCCATTGGAGCTACCCATACTTTCCTCCCCTTTTTCCCATATGATGGGGCAAGGGCAGCAGGGCAACATGCGTTGCCACCATTTGCCATCCTTTCTCCCATCTGATGGGACAGGGACAACGTGCCAATGAGCCCTGTCTCATCCTCACCATGTGATGGGATAAGAAGGAACCACGCGTGGGGTGCCATGAATTACTCCAAGTGCCACACGCCTTCCCTTTCTCCAGCCCAACAGCCAAAGGGCCATGTGAAAAGATCATTTGTAAACTTGCAGGCTTCCACTGTTCTCAACAACTTCATTTCAGTCATGTGAGAAAAAAAAAAACCAATGAAACCACAATTTTATTTTTTTTAAATTGTAATTCCATGTTTCTGCTTTATTCTTCTTTTAATTATAGAATCATAGAGTTGGAAGAGACTACATGGGTCATCTAGTCCAACCCCCTGTCATGCAGGAAAAGCACATTCAAAGTACCCCTGACAGATGGCAATCCAGCCTCTGTTTAAAAGCCCCCAAGGAGGAAGCTTCTACCACACTCCGAGTCAGAAAGATCCACATCTGAACCACTCTTATAGTTAGGAAGTTCTTCCTAATATTCAGGTGGAATCTCCTTTCCTGTAGTTTGAACCCATTGCTTCAGATCCTAGTTTCCAGGGAAGACAGGCCTGTTCCCTCTTCCTTATGGCATCCTTTCACATATTTATACATGGCTGGCTATCATGTCTCCTCTCAATCTTATCTTCTGCAGGCTAAACAACCCCAGCTCTTTATTTATTTATTTATTTATTTATTTATTTATTTATTTATTTATTTACAGTATTTATATTCTGCCCCTCTCACCCCGAAGAGAACTCAGGGGGGATCACATTACACATATAAGGCAAACATTCAATGCCTTAACATAGAACAAAGACAAAGACAAACACGGGGCTCCGAGCTGGCCTCGAACTCATGACCTCTTGGTCAGAGTGATTTGTTGCACTGGCTGCATTTGGTTGCTCAACAGCCTGCGCCACAGCGCCACAATACTCTCCATGGGGATGCATGGTCTCCAGACCTTTGATCATTTTAGTTGCCCTCCTCTGGACACATTCCAACTTGTCAATATTTCATTTGAACTGTGGTGCCCAGAATTGGACTCAATATTCCAGGTGAGGTCTAACCAAAGCAGAATAGAGACGCACATGACTTCCCCTGATCTAGACACTATACTGCATCACATGGTTGGTTCATGTTCAACTTGTTGTCCATTAAAACTCCAAGATTTTTCTCATATGGACTGTTGTCGAGCTAGGTGTCACCCATTCTGTATCTTTGCATTTCATTTTTTCTGCCTAAGTGTAGTATCTTACATTTGTCTTTGTTGAAATTCATTTTCTTCATTTTTGCCCAGCACTCTAACCTGTTAAGATCATTTAAATTCTGATCCTGTCCTCTCGAGTATTAGCCGTTCCTCCTAATTTGGTGTCATCTGCAAACTTGATAAGCATCCCCTCTAAACCTTCATTCAAGTCATTAATAAAGATGTTGAACAGTACTGGGCCCAGGACCAAACCCTCCTTGTGGCACTCCACTAGTCACTTCTTTCCAGGATGAAGTGGAACCATTGGTGAGCACCTTTTAGGTTCAGTTACTTAATTAAAGATACAGCATTTCCTAGCCCAGTATCTGACTAGTTTGCTTACAAGAAGGTCATAGGGGACTTGTTTAAAGAGTATTATTATATTTCTGTTTAACTGTACTTAAAAAAAACTTTCTTAGATTGCTTGAATATTTTCTTGAAAATAATTTCATGCCAAAATTACCCTTAAATAAAACAACAACAAAATACATTGATCATCCCTTACTGGAATTCCAAAACTGAAAATACTTTGAAATCCAAAATTGTCCACCTGCGTGGCAGAGATAACAGCACCTTTATTTTCTAATGTTTCAGTGTACACAAACCTTGTTTTATGCACAACATTATTTGAAAATACTTTGTATAAAAGTACCTTCAGGTGATGTATATAAGGTATATGTGAAACGTAATTGAATGTCATGTTTAGAATTGGGTCACATCTCCCTTCTGTATATGCATGTAAATACAAGGTTTCCAATATATTTAAAACTTCTGAAATCCAAAACACTTCAGGATAAGGGTTACTCAAACTGCATCATCTTTCCCTATGGCTTACTTTTATTTTGAGAATTTGAACAGCATGACAATGTCTTAAGAAAAGAATCTCAGGTATCAAAGCTGGGAAAACCTTTTTGTGAAATGTTGGAGACAAACTGCCAGGCAAAACACACATTATGGGACTAGAACAGTCGTTCTCAACCGGTGGGTCCCCAGATGTTTTGTCCTTCAACTCTCAGAAATCCTAGCAGCTGTTAAACTGGCTAAGATTAATGGGGACCCACAGATTGATAACCACTCACCTAAAAGAACCAATAACCTTAGAATAAGGCATCTCTTTCTTACTGACCATAATGGTTTCCGATGTTAGGGAACAGAATACTACTTTGTCAGTGACGGATCATTCAACTATATATTCCCTGAGGAGGAGAAAGAAGAAAACACTGTGAAATATATATGTGATATACTTTTTCAGATTGTAAGGGATATCAATATATTTTGAACAAGATATAGGAAACTCACAGCATGTCTCAGTAAACTGAAAAAAAAAGTACTCATGCACTTAATGATTCTATCCTTTCTGGGAACAAAAACAGTCTAGCTACAGCTGAACAGGAAGACATCAGCCACTGTCAATGAGAAAAGGGCATGGCATTAAAAATCCGTGTCAGATTTTGCAAGTTTGTGTTTGAGGCAGAACAATCGTAACAATGGCAATAAGAATTTAACCAATTATGTTTACCATCCAGTTATGAAGAGTTTGGGGTCTAGTTCAAAGTATATAATAGCATACACTCCAGCTGTCCTAATTTGGTAGATACAGTCCCATTAATACTCTGTCATCCCGCTTCTTTCAGCTACTTCTTAAATGTACCAGATTCTTTCTTTGTCTTTCTGTTCCCTTTCCCTCCCCTCGTATTGCCATAACTGAGAAATTAAAATAGCATAAAAGTAGAAAGACTCGCTGGATAGACATACGGCAGTAATCAGGATTCCTGCCATGTGTCTATGGAGGCTGGTAGGATCACAGATCATTGGACCATAGATTGCCAATTAAGTTCTATTGTGCAGAGAAATTTGACATTGGACCTCATCACGTTCAGTCGTCCAACATGGGTGACAGAAGGGGGATTCACCAGGTGAATCTGCTGGGTAGCAGGGCAATCCATCACCTCGTGACCCATATCACCCATCCTACGGGGGAAAGTGTTGCTGCCCGGCTTTCCCCTGTGCTCACCCTGTTGTTTATCAACGAGAACACAAGAAATCCCCCATGTTCTCATTGCTCCCTCTTACGACACTTTCAGCAGTTCAGGGGTGAAGCCCCGCTGGAAGTCGATATACATCGTTTGATGGGATCCGCCGAGATCCGTCCCAGAACTGTGGTTCAAGTGTTGTACGATGGGTAAATTTACTGGTGTGATGAAGTCCATTTAATGCTTTAAAATTGGCATGTTTCATTCCCTACAGCAATGTGATTGTAATGAGATAGCAGACTGGTGTGATAAAGAAGGAGACAAGAAATAATGGAGCAGAATCTTGTCCTTCCTTGGAGACTCAGGCAAAAGCAAACTGCTGCAGTCTCTCGTAGCTTTGCATTCTTCTTCAATGATAACTTTTGCCATCTTAATAACACTCTGATATTATTAGGCCACATGTTTCCTGGTTTTCATATGTGATATGTGGAAGGGTATGTAATTTTACTCTCATCAGTTTTTTCAAAAGCACACACCCACAAGTTTTCTTGAACTGGAAGGCTAAAGACTGTAAGTAATGAAGGACTTTAAAAAAAAAAGTTCAGTGAAATGAAAGCATATCAAGGACAGGGAATCTTTGAGTACAGAATATTCAAGCAAGCATCTGCTACCCAGTGGCTGTGGCCCAAAAACTATCTATAAGACAGTTTTCAAAATCTTTACTATCATTGATTACAAATTTTATGAGGGTGTCTGAATACAATGTTCTCCTTTCTTTTATGTTCCTATCTGCTTTTCATATTATTCTCTGTTATTGTGCAAACCATTTTAAAGAGCAATCAAAAGATTGTTTGACCAACCAATGTCTTCTGCATGGCGCATGTGAAAATGGAAATTTAAGGTGAAATTGGGGGCATCTCCAGCTGGGGAAAATTCTGGGGGCTTTTCTACATTGGTCCTGTACCTCGCATTGAGCCAGAAATAGTTCTCGGTGTCCAGACAATGGCTACGGGCTTCTGGTCCATAATTTGAAGAAAAGTCAAAAATGCTCTGGCGTTTTTGGCAAACTAGTATTTACACAACATACAAAGGAGAATAGAGTCATTATGTGTTGTGTAATGAACCACTTACTTTTGATAGCCGTGAACAATTCAAGCAATTTTCTTGAATTACACACAGAGAAAGACTGGGAAAAAAGCATAAAGCTTACTTCATGTTAAAATTAAGGGGAGGTTTGGGGACCAAAATTATGGATTTTGATAAGACCTCTGGTTATTACATAGAGAGGGGAAAGTGCCAATGCCAATTCAGGAGACCATCTATCCATCGCCATCAACATTTTCATGTACAGGCCAGAAGTGATGCTACAGTGGATCACCAAAATGATAATCATTGGAAAAGTGATGGATGATGAAAGAAAACTGACATTCCAGATTGCATTTTGGAAGGAACTTTCAAGTAGTCTCTAGACATTCAAGCTTTTTTTTCTATTTGTGCAAAGCTCAACTGATCTGGTTGCTTCATTCCATAGGTATACATTGTTGGTTTTAAATAAAACATTTGCTTTTACATGTTGAACAACAACAATGCTGCCACTGCTGCTACTACTACTACCTCTCCTTTTTCTTTTTCTTCCTCTCCTTATCCTCCACCTGCTTTTTGGTGTAGCAAATTATAATTGTTCATCACATGTTATTTCTGTTTTTGTATGAAATGTTCTGTTAAATGTTCGAGGACATATCCATTTAACTTAGATATATCTGTACTCAATAGGTTTTACTACACAGAGTACAAGAGGGTGGGGCAAGGATTAATTTTAACCACCTATTCTACATATCCATCACTATATCAAAAGAGTTATCTCTAGCATCTGTATCACCCCAGAAAATTCCTTATTCAAACGGGGTGCATACAAATCTAGAGACAGGCTGCCTTAATAGGCTCTAACATTTTGGGCTATGGTCAACTATAATGCGGATGGGAGGAAACCACATCCACAAAATTTTAATTTGCTTAAGGCTGTGTATGTATGTGAAAAGCAGTTGCAGGAAGGGCTGCTGGAACATCTTCCTGGCTCAAGCAATCCATTTGGCTTTAAAGACGAATGCTCGTGATGTGTCTCTGATGACTGTTCTCAAATTAAACTGCAATTGTTCAAAACATAGATCCCTAAATCCAAGAGGTATCTACAACTACATCATATACAACACTTGCTGATGAAAACAGTGGCAGCACAAAATCCTTGAGGCAAGAGGAGATCCAAAAGTACCTGCTTTGGAGATACCAGAGTGAACAATATCAGCCATTAAGCCTCACTCTAAGACAGTAGTTCTCAACCTGTGAGTCCCGGGTGTTTTGGCCTACAACTCCCAGAAATCCCAGCCAGTTTATCAGCTGTTAGGATTTCTGGAAGTTGAAGGCCAAAACATCTGGGAATCCACAGGTTGAGAACCTCTGCTCTAAGAGGTCCTCTGGACCACTTCCATAGTAACAACACTTAATTTCAGAGACCTCTCAAAATGAGTCTGTTGGTGGCTTTCATTCAGTTTTCTGTGGCAACTGCAACATCAAGGAAGCAGCTGGCAGGAGCCTCAGAAGTTGTCAGCCAATGTGTCATCCCGAGTATCCCTCAGAGTGAGGTGGCTTGCCTTAAAGAAGCTCTGAAAGCTAAACACTTTCCCAAAATTACTGGCCAGCTGGATGCCTTATTCTGAAGGTCTGGGAAATTTTCTAGGAGGATAAGGATGTCCTTTCTTTCTCCTCTCAGATGGATTCCTAACACCTTTCTCACCATAGGGTTGTTGTATGTTTTCCGGGCTGTATGGCCATGTTCTAGAAGTATTCTCTCCTGACGTTTCACCCACATCTATGGCAGGCATCCTCAGAGGTTGTCACAACCTCTGAGGATGCCTGCCATAGATGTGGGCGAAACGTCAGGAGAGAATACTTCTAGAACATGGCCATACAGCCCGGAAAACATACAACAACCCTGTGATCCCGGCCATGAAAGCCTTCGACATCACATTTTCTCACCATACTTTGTTGTACTTTGAACCAGTTGTAATACTCTAATATAATTGAAGTGGCATCAAATAGCTTCATTTCTTATAAATTCAGCTTCTCATAGTGTCCTTTTTTTGACAGGCCCAGCAGCTAATCAAGCTACCATTTAAAAGCATATATTGAAATTGCTTCATTATGTTCTTTTTACAGAGAACTCACTAAAGAGCAGTGGTTGGTGGTAGAGATTCAGTGAGACCTGAACATTCCCTGGAAATATGATTAGATTAAAAGAGTTCATATTTTTGGGCTGGCTATTTTGTTATCTTTTCATTCTGAGTTTCAGCCTTTACAGCTATATTCAATAAATGCTTGCTTAATTATTTCTTTTCAATATGAATTTGTAAAGAATGATGTATAAGGCCTGGCTAATCATAACCCTATTCCAAAGCTACAAAGATGTATACCACTCCTTCTGTGGTAGTTTAAACACTGTCCAGGTTTAATGTTCAAATCAAATACTTCCCATGTCCTATTGTCCCAGATTGTGTAGATGCATCTATATATATAAAAGAGTGATGGCATCACGGCAGCGGACAAAACAACAAAAGTAAACACCCCACAACCTCGAAAATTGACAGCACAACCCCTCATCCATGCCTCTAGGTTGATACAACAAAAAGAAAAGAAAAATAAAGTCCTAATTAGAGGGAGAGGAATAATTGTTTTTATCCAATTGCTGCCAATTAGAGGGCTAAGCTCTGTTCACTTGGTCCCCTAGCAACCCATGCAGCCCAGGGGACCCTTTACCTTAACTACCACCAATTCCTCAATACTTTATTTCCCATACCACCAGACTTCACCACAGCAACGTGTGGCCGGGCACAGCTAGTAACTTTATACCAGAGTTCTTCAATTTACATGTAACAGGGAGCTCAGGCTTAATGTAGATCAGAAACAAAATGCATAATCTGGTACAAAAAGGGACAATTGAGATTTGGGAAGCCAGCAGATATTATCTGAAATATGGTGACCGTGAGTTCTCTTTTCTATATATAAGAATGGGTAGTCTAAAAATCTAGGGCATTTTGCTGTCCTTCATGGAGTGCCTATTCAACCAAAGCATGAATGATGAGAATTTTCTGGTTGATTTTCTCAATATTATACAAGAGTCTGCGAAGCAGGAATTCCAGACATTCTTAAGTCTTGGTTTACAGACCGCTGGTCTTGCTAATGTGAAACAACTTTTCCCCTTATTCAAGGTATACATAATTCTTCATGTTAAGGCCATCAATAGTATTAGCAGATTAATAATTATATCTTAGGTTAAAAAATACTTAATATGTTTTCACTTCTGATCATTATGGGGAACTTTTTTTGCAGGAGGATATCAACTGAGAATTTGCAAACGTTGTGTTGCAATAAAAAAGTTAAAAGGCCTTTTATTTCTAACGATGATTTTGTGTATTAAACTATTCCCACACTGCCTTCATCGTCTCCAAAAGGCACTTTTATTCATGATATGAAAATGTGATTAAATTTAATCAAATAATTAATTAAATGTTTAAAAGGCAAATGATTCATCAGCTTAATATTCGTTAATTGGTGGACAGCTGTCATTTTTTAAATGCACAAATCTCTGGTGTGTAAAGTATGTGGGGGTGTATTTATGTGCGCTGGAAAGGAAATTATTAGATCAAGCCATTTTTTATCAAGAAATCACAAGGGAAAGAGTCCCATGAGCTTAGCTACACATTTCAATTACGGCTTAAATACGTCACATAGCGCAGATTTTATCTGACCTTGTTACTGCCAATTATAAACAGCACGGCCTGTTCTAGACCCCTTGACTTGAGTCAAAAGTCTGTGCCAACCTGCTTGTGAACTTGTTCTCAGTCTGTTTTCTCCCAAATCATGTGTATCAGGAGGAATGGCCCTTCATGCTCGCATATGATCTTGTGATAGTCTGGCAGACAAAAGCTTCTGCATCTGTTTTGTTGAGTGTCAAGCCATGTTGCTGGCCAACAAGAAATATATGCCTTTCCTTACTCCACTGAAAAGCTTAGAGACACTTCCCGTATATCCTTGTGCTTGAGGCCGAAAATACTACATAACTCCTGTTATCTCTAGCCCTGGATGTTTAGATTTTGCTTCATTCCCAGCGTACTTAGCTATTCAACCAGAATGAAAATACTGCAAGCTTTGCTAGAAACAAATGTGCTTTATAACACACAAAAATATAGCTGATTTTTCTTCTGCTCTTTCTGAATTTCTGTCTCCAGTGTGTTACCTTGGTTAAAAGCCCTTCAGGAAACATTAGATAAGAACACTGGTTCACATACTTTATTTCTCTATCCACTACTACTGACGGCCTTTTTAAAGAGTACTCTTATTTATTAGCCCACTTCTTAATTCAGTAGATAGTAACATGAAAAGCCACCTTATATTGAGTCAAAGCAGTGATCCATTTAGCCTAGTACAGTAGCTCCCTCATATCTGCTGGGAGAATATTCAGATTGTAAGGATTTGGGGACAAAGGCTCAACATACTTCCTTTGCCACATGTTGAAAAGTGCCACATATGTGAATTATGTTCTCTTGTTAGGTAGCTAATTAAACAAATAGTATCTGAAATGCCATGGAATAAACATGACAACACTGTAAAATTGTAGGGAACCTGCACCTAGTTTATAACACAATTAATCTGAATGAATGGGACACAGACTGAGGACAGATGCAGGGAAAACTCAGAAGGGATGCTTATGTGGGCTCACAAGAGATGACAGGGGCGGTCAGTGTATTGGGGGCATGAGTAGACGGGGGTTTCCTGACACCTGTTGTGGCTACTCAGGGGCCATCCTGGGTGTCAGGGGACAGGGGTGCTTGGGAGTCCCTGCACAGACAGAAACTGTTCTTGAAAATAGGAACAAGATATCTGTTAGCAAAAACTTGTTAAAAGGACAATTGCTAGTGCAAATGAGAACTGAGCCAATGTAACATCCCAACAGAATCCAGGTCTTTCATTCTTACATCTTGTCATCTCTGCCCTTAACTCCTTGATCCTTGGATATATAGTTGGCCCTCCACATTTGTGGGTTTGACTTTTGTGGATTTGATGATTCATGGATTTAATATAAATATTCTAGGAATCTTTAGGTCTTCAGATCTGACTCAATTAACACTTTCTACCAGAAGACCTAGAAATTCCTAGAGAAAATATTTATTGGTAATCTCTAGGTCCTCCAGTGCAGTTCTGTAGTTAACTTCTGGTGGATGCTGAACATAAAGAGTCATATCAGAAGAACTAGGGATTACAAGAGAGGTGTTCTCTTAGGTTAAAAATTAAAATAGTAAATTTTTATTAATGGTTTTTCACTCTTGTGGGAAGTGAAGCAAACATGGAGGGTTGATTGTATTGGAATCATAAAATTCTTTCATAACTAACAGGGTTTTTTTATTCCTAATGTCTGAGGTTTTAATAGCATTTTTGTCTACATCATGGGACTTCCTCACCCGGAATTGTTCAGATGAACATTTGGCGAAATCACATCAGCTTCAATAAAGATCTTGAGAGGGTTGATCTTAAAGTAGAGAGCAAGGTGAATATGCTTCCAATTTTCCACACTCCAACAAAATGGTTGTGATTTAACAACTGAGTGAGGAGCATTTAAGCCAAAGAATTTAAGCCAATTTTCACCTCTGAGGATTTCTGTTCTCTTTAATGATTATGTAGATTACTTCATTTTGGTTTATAGATATCGTAGTACTGTATGGGTTTAACAATACACAGTTAATTTTGCAACTAATGGTATAAAGTGCAGCATCTATTACAGAAAGTTAAAAGTAGCAAGGGTTTTCTTTGCCCAAGCTGAATTGTTTTGGGAGATAGAACTCATTGGTTACTTTGTAACAATTATAAATTGCCCAACAGGAAAAGGAATTAAAATCCAGAGGCATTAAATTAAAATCACTAAAATCCAGAGGCATAAAAATTAAATGCAGACATAATTGGCATAATATTTCACAACTTCTAAGGATTAATCCCATGAGCTGTTTTGCGTAGTTTAGATTTCATGCTGTGGATCAAACATTCCATTTAGCATTTTTGCAACAAAATACAAAAATATGTTTTATACAACAACAAATATTTGTATAGTTATATATATAGTCTCCTCGGGTGAGAAGGGCAGGGTATAAATGTTATAAATAAATAAAATAAAAATATAGTTATATATACCAAACAAATTGTATATTCAATAGGAATGTGGCCAAAGAAGCATACTACATGAATATTATGCTGAAATAATATCTAAAGGGCATCTCTGTAGAATTTAAAGATCACATAAAGAACAAATGTGCATTAACTACTAGGAACCATAAGAACTGCGGATTGAAACTAGGGACATTATCAGAAATAAAATGTAAAAAAGAAACTATAGCCAAAAAAGAAGAAAAGTTTCAATAGGTGACAGGTGAAACTTTTGAAATAGTTTTAAAACAGTCAAGAAGTCAAAGTAAAAAGTGACAGAAACAAGACTGCAACTCCAAAACCAATTGTTAAGTGATATATGAGTGGGGATAAAGGAAATCCTTCCAGTAATTAATGCAAGGAAAAAAGTTAGATGATATTAACTCCGCAATATCCAAGTAACCACAGGGAAATGTAAACCAATATTAAAGATGTTATAGAACCAATTTTGCAAAGTAGAGTGAAGGTTGTTCCCAAAGCACATGAACCTAATAACCATGAAAGATTGTTTACCAGTACATTTTCAAGCAATAGAAATATACCGTAATCCATTCACATTGCAACAAAAATCTTCCAAAACATATAGCAAACAAAGCACTGTCTCAGGTATAACAAAAGGAATGTTCTCATAGAGAGCTTTGAATTCAGGAAATTACTTTTGATAAAGGAAATTTTATGCTTTCACTTATCAATACTAACTGACCATTGTGAAGATAAAAAATACCTTTATCACCTTATATAGAGGTTTAGAAATGTAGGGCTAGGGTCATGATTTGCTTCTTTCTGGGTCTTATTGTAGTCTTTCCCACTTCCTCAACTGTATAATTTTATAGTTGAGGCCTTAATACCACTCAGTACTAGAAAAAGAGTGAATATCCACAAAAGCTCAGGCAAAAAAAAACTTAAGGGTGCTGTCAGATTCCTCCCCCCACCTTCCTGAGATATCAAGGCTTGAACCGGGCTGTTGATAATGGAGTGACTTGGAGTTCTCTCATTCATAGGGGTCTCTCATGGAGATCTCATCTTATTTATAGGTTCAACAGTAAGGCAAGGTCAACTTGAGAGCAAATTACAACAATAACAAAATACCAAAACAATAAACAAACAATGAAGGCCACTTGATTGTCATTGCCAATGTACCACAAAAATGTAGAATTGTATAAAGAAAGCCCTGATGTCACATCAGACCAATGGGCAATTTACTCGACACAGGCATAGAACCTAACTGGCATAAGCTCTCCAAAATAAAATAAAAAAGTCTTCTTCAAACATTTTTGAAGAAATTCTTTTGCTGAACTTAAGAATTTCTGGAAGGCAAAGTGTTTTTAATGTGATTTGAAGCAATAACCTGAGAGCCATACACATAAATGGAATATTTCTTGCACAAGTCAGACCATGCTCCAGAGACTTCAGGAAGGCTTTCAAAAGAAAGGTCAGAAGGAACACAGGAAGGATGTAATGAAAACCACAGCCCTGCCCAGCAAGAACAGGGTCACCTACAGGTTCCAGCACAAATCAAGTCAAAAATTGATCTACTTTGTAATTAATGTTGAGTGAATCCATATAAAGATACTTTGAGCAATGGAGCTGAGGCAGAAATATGTTATCAAAGAGATCTGTTGATTTTGGTAAAATATGGTAATTCTTTGGAAGACATACAATAACTTTAGTATATAATAATAACTTTATTTTTGTACCCTGCCTCCATCTCCCTGAAGGAACTCGGGGAGACCTACATGAGGACTAACCCAATCAACATAGTTAATATAAAATATGACATACTAAGTACATACATAATGCATAGTAAGTACACAGACAATAACATAAAAACAGAAAGCAGAAACTTTATAGTAAAAATAAAGCGACCATCAAACCAACCAATAAAGCTGAAATAACTGTCAGTTCCTGGGCGTGGGTGGGCGGGCTGGTGCAAATCAATTTTGAAGATAAGGATGATGGATAAAGTGCATAATTAGACAGCAGAGATTAGGGGTGGAGGACAATATAAAGTGGAGCACAATGTCTTTGAGTAAATAATAGTAGTAAAGTGCAAGGACGAGATTTTATGTCCTAGTTGGGATCGAGTGATCTGCAGGAATTGTCTAATCAAAGACACAGCGAAACATCCATGTTTTTAGATCTTTTTGGAAGATGGACAAGGTGTGTGCTAGCCTAATTTCTCTGGGGAAGGAGTTCCAGGGCTGGGGGCGACCACCGGCCCTGGTCATTTGCACCATTTTATCTTCAAATGGAGCAAGTTTTTCATTATTTTTATATAATTTAGGGTTCATCTACACCAGACCTGTGCAAACTTCAGCCCTCCAGGTGTTTTGGACTTCAACTCCCACAATTCCTAATAACTGGTAGGCTGTTAGGAATTGTGGGAGTAAAAGTCCAAAACACCTGGAGGGCTGATGTTTGCCCAGGCCTGATCTATACTGTAAAATTAATACAGTTTGACACCACTTTAATTGCTATGGCTTAATGCTATAGTTGTAGTTTCATGAGATCTTCGGTCTTCTCTGGCAAAGAGTGCTGAAACCTCACCAAACTACAACTTCCATGATTCAATCACATCAAGTCATAGCAGTTAGAAGTGCTGTCAAACTGCATAATTTTGTTATGCAGATGTACCCTAGTGGGTTTTAGTTCAACAATGCTGAAAATGTTAAATCAGATAAACATGTAAGTTGCACATAAGATATGAGAAACGGCAGATAGTGCCTGAAGCGGGAGGAAAGGTCCAAGGCAAATGACTCATCAATGGTTAGATTTTTTCACAAATGCATTTATTGAAGGGAGCAGGCATCAGGTTTAACTCAGATACAGGGGGAAGGTTACTTCCTTCTACTTGAGACATAGCAGTCAGAATGTAGACCTAGGATTTTGTAGACCCGGGTTGTAGTGCATTCTGAGCCATGAAACCTACTTGATGACCTATGCCAATCATTCAAAGCTGATGCCAATATGGGCAACCTAAATGAATAGTGTCCTTTGCAAATTTTACATGGCGCTCGGGAGTATTTCCAAGAGAAGCCATGGGTTCTTTTGAGACACATTGATGAACCCAAAGAGGAGGGATTTCACAATTTTTGATTTAACATGAGATTTTGGATCCAGATATGCATTTTTTGCTCTTTCTCTTTTAATAAAGATTGAAGTCAGATAGTAGTCAAAGAGGAGTGCATGCAACTTTGCTTGTCATCATACATATTTGTTTTGTTTCCTTATTATCTCTTCTTAGACAGAGCATTCAATTTAAAAAAAAACAAGCAAAACCAGGAACAGTGTACAAATCACAAATACCTATCTCTCTTTCAAGGCGTCTTCTGCTTTTAAAGAGCAAAACAATGTATCATTTGTTTCTCTCCTGCAAAGTTAACACAGAAATTTATAACACTCATTTTGTGTGTGTGTCAGGAGTGACTTGAGAAACTGCAAGTCGCTTCTGGTGTGAGAGAATTTGCCATCTGCAAGGATGTTGCCCAGGGGATGCCCGGATGTTTTGATGTTTTTATCATCCTTGTGGGAGGCTTATCTCATGTCCCCACATGGAGCTGGAGCTGATAAAGGGAGCTCATCCACGCTTTCCCCGGGTTGGTTTCGAACACTAATGAAAATGGCAGAAAAATATTAGATAGTGTCTGTATTCTATGTTGCACTGTTTGCCACATATTATTACTTTGCTTCATTTATAGTTCTTCATTAATATTTTTCACTATTTAATCCTTCTACAATTAGCCAGCCACCCATTTATGTAATGTGGAGTCTTATGACATTGCTGGTTGGATGAGGCAGAAGAGTGACCACTGCATTAGTCTGACCTCTTTTCTGGTCAATGACTTCTGCACACTCTTTCCTTTGCAGATTCTGAATACTTCACCAAGGAATTTGATCCCACAATTAAGTCATCATACATAGTTCTCTACTCTGTTTAAGTATTTCACTCCCCACACACAAGACAGAGTGGGAAATGGGTCAGGAATTATGGGGTCTTCAATCCCACAATAAAGTGATGATGAAGACTTTGAAATAGTTCATATGTCCCCGCACTTTGGCTGTCATTAATCAGAACTGAGATTGCAGTCAAGAAATCAGAGGAAGGCAAGTACTTGGGAGGGCAACTATGAAAGAACAAGATGAGATCTTGAGATGTTAAAATATATCACTGAATACTAAAGTCAGAATTGTCCATGTCATGAGTGCTTCCTACAGCTTCAACTGATACTCCAGCTGTGCCCCTTCCTAGAATTTGAGGACCTAAATATGGTAGTGCACGCACTAGTGACCTTGAAGTTGGACTTCTGCAATGTGTTGTACATTGGGCTACCTCTGTACCAAGTTTTGAAACTCCAATTAGTTGAAAACAAATCAGCTAGATTGGTTACAAGAACATAGAGTGAGCATATCACAGCTATACTAAAGTCACTCCACTGGTTACCAATAGGTTTCTGGGAAAAGTACAAAGCCCAACATGGTTTGGGTCCAGATTACCTACAGAATCCCCTTCTCCTGTTACAATCTGCCCAGACACTGAGGTCCTCTGGGGGACTCTTACTCCAACCTGCCAGAACCCAACTAGCAACTGTCACTCAAAGGACCTTTTCACTGGCTGCCCAAACACTGTGGAATGACCTGCTAGAAGAGAACCAACAGCTAAATGTGCTGTCGGAATTTAAGACACAACTGAATACACATCTCCTCCGGCAGGCCTACTGAGTCAACTTTGAATGATGAGTTATGGATTTGCATTCTATTGCTGCTGTATGTTGATCTTTATACTCTGAGTTTTGCTATATGCATTTTGTTGTGTGCATTTCATGTTATGTTTTGACTGTGTTGTACCCTGCCTTGAGCTGTTAGGAGAGGTGGGTAACAAATAAAATTTATTTATTTCATAGAATCATAGAATAATCTTGGAATAACAGAACTGGAAGAAACCACATGGGCCATCTAGTCCAACTCCCTGCCATGCAGGAAAAACACAAAGTATCCCTGACAGATAGCCACCCAGCCCGTTAAAAAGTTTCCAAGGAAGAAGCTTCCACCAGACTCCGAGACAGAGAACTGTAGCATAAGTATATTTAAATAAACAGTATGTTGGGGGTCATGATCCATTGTCTGTTTATTAGTGGATATTTCGTTGATGATACTAATGCAGAACTTAGGAACATTAGCTAACAGTAGGCTTCCTGGGGAATCCTCTTTCTAATTCTTGCTCTAAAGTTTTAACCCACTATACTCTAGATATCCATCTGTGGTTGTGCTGCACTGAATTCTGTAAAAAAAAGTTGATTTTGAAACATGTTTCCTTGTTCCTGATAAGAAGTTATTTCCTTGGGTGGGGAATACTTTGTAATGAATCACAGTTAGTTGATGTGAGCATTTTGCAGGTTTTTTTTAGACAGAAGACAATTTTTAAAGTCATGAGTTTTGATGAGAGCTGCAGGGTAAATTTGTGCAATATTAGTTCATGTCTCCGGAATGCAATTGTGGATATTGATTAATGTACATTAGGTGTGTTGGAAATACTGTTCTGGAAACTGTAAGGAAAAGAGAAAGAGAGCAACTGAGAAAGTTTAGAAAAGTATTTATATTTATAACATATAAGAATGGAAATTATATTTATATTTTAATATCCTGCAATAATGAACGGATAATGTGAATGCTTCACATCTAAAGTGAGTTCTCTTGGTCTCCATCTCTGCATGAAAGCCAGTTAACTTGTGTATATCCCCTGCAGCTATCCATTTCAGGAATGTCTTTCAGCAGGCAGCACATTGTTCTCTACTTATGGAACATTGTGATCTCAGTTGTGTTGATATGTATGTTACTGGTGTGTGGGTTGTAAGAAAAGAAGATCATAGATCAGTAGTAAAGCACAATAGTTGGACTTATGCCAAGAAATTATGGTGTGACGTGTTCTTGTTTAGTGTTCCTGCTAGACAGCCAACCAACCATGCCCTTTCCAAGATACTCCATTCATTCCCTCTCCCCCAGCTTTAATTTTGTTCCCTTTAAGAAATAACTTAGTGTTCAGAGGACACAGAGCACTCTGTTTTTATCTTGTTCATCCTTTGCTTCTGTCTTTCTTTTGTTCTCAATAAATATATTTCTGAAAGATTTGGAGTTTCCCTAAAGTTTGCTAAATCCTCTTTCTTACAGTTGGTGCTCTTTGGCTACACAAGGTTAGGCAATTTCAATAGTACAAATAGCAGTTGGGAAATCGCCTTCAGAGCAAGAGCAGAATTCCAGATCAGGAAATTTCTTAAAGATGACATTCAAGTGGTAGATGCAAACAACAGGATCTCCATCCATACAATTAGCTCTGGACACTGAGGTCCTCTGTAGGGCAGCTACTCCAACCAGACAGAACCTGACAGGAAACCATGAGCCAAATGACCTTTTTATTAGCCACCCCAAGACTGTGGAATGACCTGCTGAAAGAGCTTCAACAGCTAAAACCGTTGTCAGAATTTAGGATGCAAATGAAGACCTATTTCTCCTGGCAGTCCTATCCAGGTCAGCTTTAACTATGAAATTTTAATCTGCAATGTGACTTTTAATCTGTATTTTATCTGTTTATATTAATTTTATGTATTTTGATAGTGTTTTGTTTTAACCATGTTGTACCATGCCTCAAGCCACAAGGCGAGGCGGGTAATAAATAAATATTTTATTATTGTCATTATTATTATAAAGCACAGAAAGTGAGAGCAAAACTGCCAGCACATTTTAATGTATAACTCTATCAGTAATTAAGCTTGAGGAAAAGTATTTCAGCATTTTAGAATGAGGGAAAAACTGTACAAAATATTGAAACTTCAAATGATAATATCTTCAGTAATGGGGCTGACCATCAAAGGAATCCCAGAGTGATTTATTAGAGATCCCAGGAAGGCCAGAAATTTCAAACCTTATAAAATATGCTCTGATAAAAAGGAGGAATGGAATAAGGTGAACCTATGTTTTGAGGACCACAGTTGTATGGCTGCCCTGTTTGGAAAGTCATGTTTTTTGTTTGTTTGTTATGGGACCATGTACTCTCCTAAGAGGACATAGGCTTCTGCTTAGTCGCTGACTTGATTCAATTCTCCTCTGTTTCTTGTTAGAGGACCTGAAATGCTATACCTGTAGTAAATAAAAACTGGCTGTTCTGTTGAAAAAGAAGATGCTACATTTTGATGCCCGCGTATCTATACTTCAACTTATCAGGAAGGATGAAGCCTTTTAAGAAAGAGTAGAGCAGACTCTTCTGGAAGGACAAGATGTGAGGATGATTCTAGAGAGGAGGACAATTCCATAAAATGAGAAGCAAATACGTGGAAGAATGTGACACACAAAATTAGACCTATCAAGAACCATGTTGCAAGTTTGGAACAACACAAATCAATTTCAAGCCATCCCTTAAGCAGCCATTACAAGGCACAGAAACAGCAGCCTAACTTCCCAGAAAGCCTGGAAGTTACCTTGGAGTATATTGAGAATAAGAGTTTACCATGGTATTAGCCTATTGGGAAGAAATATGGAAGTTAAAGCTGTTTGGAATTAGCTTTCTTTTAGCAGAGTGGTGGATAAGCACATCTCAGTCTCACATTGCTTCCCTGAACTGAAACTGACTCAAAAGAAAAAAGGCATGAAGTTTTTGGTTATAAACTTAGACATAATATACTAATGGCTTTTACATATGCATGGAGAGTGTGTATCCTAATTAGCTAATGAAAAGGTTAGGTAAAGGAAAGGGCTTCATTTTTAACTCACAGTTTCACTGATGGAGAAGCAAAGAATGACTAAACGAGAGAAGAGGAAGAGGAGTAAGAATTGGAAGAAAAATGGAAAACCCAAGAAGAGGTGTTGTT
This sequence comes from Anolis carolinensis, assembly GCF_035594765.1. Lineage (NCBI taxonomy): Eukaryota > Metazoa > Chordata > Lepidosauria > Squamata > Anolidae > Anolis > Anolis carolinensis. The sequence continues at coordinate 308,847,135 of NC_085842.1, forward strand.
ATATTCTTGATGACCCTGAAACTTTCTTGGGTCACATAATCTAGTTACTTGGATACACACAAAGGATTTATCACCATACATTTCAATGGCTAGGAAGAGCAAATGGGTAGACTTTAGATGAGAAAAACAAAAATGTTTCACATGCAGGAAAACCTATCCCATCTAAATGCACAAGTTTGTTTCTCTGCACATGTATTTTATGTCTAGGTTTTTAAATCATTTGATGTGTTTTATGTCGTTTTATATTTATTTTGTCATATTGTTTTAATTCATGGATTGTGTTTTAACCTATGTTGATGTTGGGCTCATCTCCATGTAAGCTGCCCTGAGTCCCTTCAGGGAGATGGAGCCGGGATATTTAAAAATTATTATTATTATTATTATTATTATTATTATTATTATTATTATTATTATTACTGCTAATAATAATAATAATAATAATAATAATAATAATAATAATAATAATAATAATAATGCTCTAGCCAATTGCTCTAGCAGCAATGTGGTGGTGTTGGGGGGGGGGGCAGAAAATACTGGAATTTTCTAACAGAGTTGTATGGACAGAAAGCTCCTTTCAATTAATAGAGAAAGAAGACATGTGTAATGGTAGTAGGTGATTGATTATTTGCCAGCCAACCCCCGAAATGGCGAGACCACACAACAATTATGGGTTGAAATATGGGCAACTTTTATTTACTGTTACCTAATTAAACTTTGTAACTGTATGTGTTTCTAAGGGTGACATGAACTTGATGTGGATAAACTTGAGGTAGTGTCCCTGCTGGGCTGAAACACCTAGGTCCCCTGTTGACCTAACCTGGGCAACCTTTTAAGGGAAACATGCTGGAGAAGTCTGTCCCAAGGTTGTTGAGACTAGATGCTCCCCATTCCTAGGCCAATTGCTTTCACCCTCACCTCGGCTAATTGGACCACAGAGTGGGTTTCCATTCATGGCTTTCACCCCAAAGGGGGGTGCCTTGGGTATCCACCAAATGGTATGTTCCCTAGCTGTTTTCCATTATGGCCTATTTAAGAACACACCATCCCAATTTTCCCTCAGAAAACAGTATAGGGTAGGTGAAACACCCTTCTAGAACATAGGAGGGAAAAAATTCCTGCCCAGCCCCAAAAGCAACCAATTGATAATACTGTTAATGGGCGGGCGTGGTGGTTCGATGTCCAATAAAGAATGAGCTGGAGGGGTCCAGATGCTCTTTCTAAGCTTGACCCCCTGGAAGCTCCGGCTGGGACTGTTTTATCTGTCTCCTCTGACTCCTTTATCTGCCTGGCAAACCTCTTTCCTCCGCCAGCTGTGCGGGTGGAGGAAAGATCATTGTTGAAAGGAGCAGACACAATGCGGTGTGGCTTCAGTAAGATGTCTCCCAGTGTCAGTCTGACAATATCATGCAAGTTCATCAACCATTACACATGCCTCCTGATCCAGTCTGGAACAAATTATATTGCAAGATACAACCTCAAACATATTGTAAGGGACTCTGAAACTCAGGAAAGAAAGCTGAAGAACCCCAAGGCACAACTTGTTATTTCATGGGTTTACTTAGCTTGGAGAACAGAAGACTGAAGGATAACATGATAGCCTCCTTTAAGTATTTGAAGGTTTGTCGTATGGCAGATGGAGAGAGCTTGTGTTCTGCTACTCAAGAAGCACATACCAGATTCAAATCCAGTATAAAGTAACATCTCAACATAAAATACTTCAGGTTTTATCAATAGGAAAGTTTGTACTAGTCAAGGACAGAACAGATGACTAGATAGACCAATGGTCAAGTTCTTTCTGCTTCCAGGCTGAGGATTGCGGGGAAATGATAAATCTTGACTCATTCTGGCAATGGGCAAACACCTTTCTCTAGTTTCATGTAGCACTAACAAAGCCAAGAGATTGTGTTAGAAATCTGAACTTTACTTTGGTATACTGACTAGTGCCCTCATATGAAGCCACACCTGCAAAATAAATATTGCAATACATTTTCATACCAGTTGGGTCCCTATATCTATGATGCAAACAGGATGAATAACAAGGGATGCTTACTTAGTAAGGAATGCTTGCTACTTTATGCAAAATCATGACCATAAAAAGAGAGACAATAGCCATGTATTCCTCCAAATCTGATGTAATGCAAAGCCTGGGATTCCTAATTATTGGCTGTGGAAAATATAATCCAACACCATCTTTAGGGCTATATAATTCCCATCCCTGATGCAAAACATCCCTGCCACTTTTCCACATTGTTAAAAAATCCAAAGGTCTTTTTAATTAGAATTTATGTCCAGTCATAACACAGACACACCAGTACACCATTACTTCATTTTAATGTAAAACAACATTAGTTCAAGCAGCCCTTGGAGGCTTTCTAGGTGATCTAGTGGACGTACACCAGTCACATCCACCAAATACTCCCCTCCTGCCACTGCTGCTATTGTAGTTTTATTGAAGAGGACAATGCAGACAGGAATGCAATTTAAACAGGGAAGAAGGAACTTGGAGGTTGCAGATAGCATCACTGCTCCAGTTCTGCTATCCTACAGGGCAGACTGGGGGACGTACAAAAGGATATCAGTTTTGAACTAAGTCCCATTGTTAGTGAAAATCTGGCTAGGATTTCTCTCTGGGAGGAGGATCATGATGTAGTCAGACATAACTGTGTTAGTCAACATAAAATTTATTTCTTTATTTCTTTACTATATTTCTACCCCGCTCTTCTCACCCTGAAGGGGACTCAGAGTGGCTTAGTTATAGCAAAATTCAATGCCATATTACAAATATGAATATAACACATTGAGCAATAAAAACAGATAGAACATACAGATACAATTAAAACAGAATTAAAGCATACTGCCTAGTCCCATAATCATCTTTTTTCCACTACATTTAAGTCAAATTCCCAATTGTACTACTCCCCAAATGCCTGGTTCCAAAGCCAGGTCTTTAGCTTTTTCCTGAAGACCAGGAGGGAAGAGGCCAGTCTGATGTCAATGGGAAGGAAGCGACAGATCCTATTGCACATTTGCATTAATGAAACTTTATTTATAGCCTGCCCTATCTCCCCAAGGGGACTCAGAGTGGCTTACAACAAATACACAGTGGCAAACATTCAATGCCAACAATAATATACAAACAAACCCAAAACAACTCAGTAATGACAAAAACAACTCAAGCAAACCAAATGTGACGTAATACACATAATTACAAACATATTAGATCTTTAAATTCTCATTAAAACATTTCTAAAATTAGGATAAAATTGTTGGAGGTGGGGTGACAATGGGATAGTCAGTGTAATCTTCTTTTCTGGGGGTGACATGTTGTTTTTTGGTGCATTTCAGCACTGTACCTCCAAGTTAACACTGATTTCTATTAGTGGTACCCACTCTTTAGCTAAAGGAACAGAAGCGTTCTTAAGAGAATCATTCGAGAGCCTGGCTGACTGGTAGCCCAAGACCTAGTCACGTGGCAACAAGGTGAGATAGTCCTTTTATCACTTTTGGTAATGTCCAGATTTCTTTTGTTTTTGCAGACTTCATTTAAAATACGATGTCTGGTTACCCTTTCTTTTGACAATCACTTTTTGGAAAACCGATCATGCTTAGGAGATGAAAAATTGCTTTTTTCTGGCAATTTTTCTGTGATGGAATTTTGGGCATCAGCAACTGTTCTTCATTGAAGCTGCTGCTGAACATCTTTTGTGCTTCCTCAATAAATTTATCAATCCACAAAAGTCTTTGTCTGGTTTTGATTTTTATTTGACAGAACTGACACTGAAACTATAAAGAGGAATAGTTTTTCCAGAATACCTGTGTAAGTGTTGCTGAGTGTATTCCATTTATGTTAAGAATCATACTAATGTAGACAAAGTAAATACAGGTAGTGGATACCTAAAGTAAAATATTCATTGTAATATATACTATCAGTAAATGTAAGAGATTCTAGAGGGCTAGGATCTACCACTGTTTCTAATCAAATCCAATTTTGATTGATATTAATAAGATACCATAATCCCCTTCTTTGGCAGCTTGCATAACAAGTGCCACTAAAAGTTGTTTATATAGAAGAAATATTATATTACTAACATAGTACTCACACATTACATACCATACTATCCTTTTTACATTTCATTGCAAGTCTCTCCTCTACTAGTCTTCCTCCCTCTGTTTCTCCCAAAAAATCAGTAGTATTTGATGGTTTTTAAAATTACTTAACCATACTTGCAGCTGTGAAATTACTTTAAAATGTTTTTTTTAAAATTAGAAGAACAGAAATGGGGGAAAGCAGGGTTATGGGATTATGCAGAAGTACCAAGGGTGGTAGGACATAGCAGTAAATCAGTGTAATTGGACAAATGGAGAGTGTTATGATAATGGGGGTGTTCATGATGATATGTAACTGCACTTGGTAGACTGTGTGATTGCTATGGAATAGAGGCTTTATACTATAAAGTTCTAAGCTTAATATAACAGCCTACTATCCTCACAGAACAAAAGTTAAAGTTCACAAGGGTTTCTTGTTAACTACCCACAGCTGAAATTTATTTGACCTCGGCTTTATTGAAGACCAGTCAAGACCCATCTTGCTTCTTTTAGCTACAGATTTATACCCTTCACCATCACTGTTTTTTTTGTTGTTGTTGTTGTTTTTAGTTTGAACTGTGCATATTTTACAGAATAATTGACTATTATTGGGGTGATTTATTATATCTTTTCAATATCCCCTCCCCCAAAGCAGTTGTTTTCCCTATGAAACTTTTAGGCACAGCTGGGTTGTGTGTTTTTAAAACTCTTTTGTTTGGTGATGTGTTTTCCTTTTTTTAAAAAGTATTTAACTGGACACCTATAATCTATTTCCATATTAAAATGAATGCAATAGGGCAGTAGCATTTTTATGTAGCAAAAGACTCCCCACTGAGATTTCTATTTGCCCTCTAAGAAAAAGCAAATACAAACACATCTTAAATCATTCAGGAAAGTCTGGCTAAGTGTTAATGAGGATCTGAGAAAGCTATGAAAGTGCCACAGTGCCACTGAATCTTCTGTTTATTTGTGTTTCCTTTTAACCTTAGGGTGTAATGAGCAACAGAAAAGAAACATTATAAATTATTCCAACAGCCACAATCCCCCACCAGATTTCCTAATAGTCTATGGCCTACTTCTGTCTGACTCAAGCTGAATCCACACTTGCAAAATAATTTGTCCTTACCTTAATACTGACCCTATTTGAAAACACAAGGTTCTTTTGGTTTCAAAGTTGAATCATTTATTTCAATGGTTCCCAACCAGAGTTCCCCAAGAACTAAAATATGGTCCGTGGCCTCACTGTTACTAAATCGTTGCAATGAGAGTGACTGGTCTCACAAAATCCTCTTATAGTGCAGAGGCAATGGGGATGTCAGGAAGGTGTGACAACAAACCTGTTGTCACATGAAAGGTGTGACAACAAACCTCCTGACTGCTGCTTCGCCTCCTCCTTCCTCCCCAAGCAGAGACATTCCATGTGGCACCTGGAAGCGGGGGCACCTTGGTGTCTTCATTTTTAGGCCTGTTTTTGGGGTTATTTGTGGTGCTGGTTCAGAAAATTGCATTGGGTAGACCACATCAGCACTAGATTATTAAATATGGTTTTCTGTGGGTGAGCAGTTGACGACTACTGGATGGCATATGTTCTGTATTAGAAACTAGAAACTGGATGGCATATGTTCTGTATTAGAAACTATGGTCTATCCAATGCAATTTTCTGAATCAGCACTCCAAATAACCAAACCAAATCTAAAGTTGACCAAAAACTGATTCGTAACCCTTTTGGTACTAATGTTGAAGAGTGGTCCCTGGTCAAAGTGGTCCCTGATTAAAAAAAAAAAAAACCATTGGGAACCACATAATAAATAATATAATAATAATAACTTTATTTGTATATCCCGCTCCCATCTCCCCAGAGGGGACTCGGGACGGCTCACATGGGGACAAGCCCAGTTTCAACATACAATAAAATACAGCATAATTAAACCAACGTAAAACAGGTAAAATAGTATAAACATACAAACCAGCATAAAACATCAACATCAAAACATTAGAACATTAGAGTCTGAACATAATATACAAACTAAGATAAAATTCAACAGACTCTACAAGAGGGAATTAAGGATCTCATTACAGAGTTCAATCAATAAGAGTGGAGTATGATAAAGTGCAGTAGTTGTGGCAACTAATAACCACTGATTTATTTTGAATGCTCAAGAGCTTTGATGAGATTATAAAAAAAATCCTTTTTAACCCACAGTTCCTAGGAAAAATCAGTTTTTTTCTTGCATGTCCTGTGCCCAAATTGGGATCAGGATGGAATCAAGGAGTGGAGTTGAGGTAAGAAATCTAAACCTGCATTGGCATTGATGGATCGGAGACTCATAGGGGCTCATATAGTCCTGAATAAGCCAAGCTCTACTTCTACTTTCTCGCAACATTGGCATCAATATGTTTGAACTTAACAGAAGTTTATACAGTAGAGTCTCACTTATCCAACACTCACTTATCCAACGTTCTGGATTATCCAAGGCATTTATGTAGTCAATGTTTTCAATATATCATGATATTTTGGTGCTAAATTCGTAAATACAGTAATTACTATATAGCATTAATGTGTATTGAACTACTTTTTCTGTCAAATTTGTTGTATAACATGATGTTTTGGTGCTTAATTTGTAAAATCATAACCTAATTTAATGTTTAATAGGCTTTTCCTTAATCTCTCCTTATTATCCAACATATTCGCTTATACAACATTCTGCCGGCCCGTTTACGTTAGATAAGCGAGACTGTACTGTATATTACCAATAAAGGCCAGATCTGCTGAGGGCACTGCCCAGCCCCTTCCCACCATCTCTCTCTTTATTTCTTCCACATCTTTTTTTCTCCATCCACTCAAGAGATCCATGCACCACCCACCCTCCCTTTTCCTGCCCCTTTTGTCTTATCCTTCGTTCCCCTTTACCACCTGAGTGAGTGAGCGAACAATGGGACTTCAAATGTTACGGACTACACTGAATATGTTTTAAGTCTCCTGAAACATACATTTATACACACATGTGATGGAGAAGTTGTTGTGGGCTTACAAACGGAAAAGAAAAGGAATGAAATCCCAATGACACAGACATGTAGATGCTAGGCTTGCTCAAATAATTCGTTTTCCCCGTTTACCATTATTGATTCGTTATTTTCGTTTATTTTGAAGCAATATTGAACCTTGGTTGTCCAGACGCCTGGATATCGCGGTTTCGAACCGCGATTGGCCGTTTTCCGTTATGGCGCCTTTTTTTCGTTTTTAAAAAATGCTTTTGCAAATCACCCAAACTTGTTTAATGGCACTGGGGCAACCTAGCGTGTTGTTGGCACCTTGTGGCCAATCAGAGAGCACGTTAAACCAGGGGGAGGGGCTGGTAGGACGTCCTGAATGAAAAGAGGCTGCACTCAGCCTCGTGGCTCATTCGCTCCGGGGATTCTGAAGAGGGTGGAAGGGAGTTTGGGTAGCAGGCAGGCAGGCAGTAAACTTTGCTGCGTCACAGCCTCCTTGGCTGTTTTCTAGAGCTGAGCTAGGCTGAAGACCGGGAGAAAATTTTGGGTGGGTGAGTTTTGGAGGTGTGGGTAAACTGTTGGGTGTTGGGTGTTGGTTTTATAATTTTTTGCAAAGGGCCTGTGGGTGTTTTTTTCCTCACGAGATTGGCGTTTGCAATTTTCCCACACGGCCAGCAATTATTCTGCTGCGCCTTTTTTTTCTTCTAAAGGGTTTTTGGAAACAAGGGAGCCTGGTGATTTGGCCCTTGCCTCATGCAGGGCTGTTTTTCTCCGTGCCAGGGTCTCTGAATAAAAAGCCAACTTTGGCAAAAAGAATTGCAGCTCCCATTAGTCCTTGGCAGAACTCAAAAAACTCCTTTTTGGGAAACAAGGGACCCACTTTTGCCCTTTCATTGCTCAAATACGGCAGTCTCTCTGTGAAAGGGTCGCTTTCTGTGTTTCAAAACCCAACTTTGCCAAAAATAACTGCAGCTCCCATTAGTGCTTGGCAGAACTCAAAAAATCCTTTTTGGGAAAAAAGGGACCCACTTTTGCCCTTTCATTGCTCAAATAGGGCAGTCTCTCCGTGAAAGGGTCGCTTCCTGTGTTTCAAAAGCCAACTTTGCCAAAAACAACTGCAGCTCCCATTAGTCCTTGGTAGAACTCAAAAAATCCTTTTTGGGAAAAAAGGGACCCACTTTTGCCCTTTCATTGCTCAAATAGGGCAGTCTCTCCGTGAAAGGGTCGCTTCCTGTGTTTCAAAAGCCAACTTTGCCAAAAACAACTGCAGCTCCCATTAGTCCTTGGTAGAACTCAAAAAATCCTTTTTGGGAAAAAAGGGACCCACTTTTGCCCTTTCATTGCTCAAATAGGGCAGTCTCTCTGTGAAAGGGTCGCTTCCTGTGTTTCAAAAGCCAACTTTGCCAAAAACAACTGCAGCTCCCATTAGTCCTTGGTAGAACTCAAAAAATCCTTTTTGGGAAAAAAGGGACCCACTTTTGCCCTTTCATTGCTCAAATAGGGCAGTCTCTCCGTGAAAGGGTCGCTTCCTGTGTTTCAAAAGCCAACTTTGCCAAAAACAACTGCAGCTCCCATTAGTCCTTGGTAGAACTCAAAAACTCCTTTTGGGGCAAAAAGGGACCCACTTTTGCCCTTTCATTGCTCAAATAGGGCAGTCTCTCCGTGAAAGGGTCGCTTCCTGTGTTTCAAAAGCCAACTTTGCCAAAAACAACTGCAGCTCCCATTAGTCCTTGGTAGAACTCAAAAATCCTTTTTGGGAATAAAGGGACCCACTTTTGCCCTTTCATTGCTCAAATAGGGCAGTCTCTCCGTGAAAGGGTCGCACCCTGTGTTTCAAAAGCCAACTTTGCCAAAAACAACTGCAGCTCCCATTAGTCCTTGGTAGAACTCAAAAACTCCTTTTTGGGAATAAAGGGACCCACTTTTGCCCTTTCATTGCTCAAATAGGGCAGTCTCTCCGTGAAAGGGTCGCTTCCTGTGTTTCAAAAGCCAACTTTGCCAAAAACAACTGCAGCTCCCATCAGTCCTTGGTAGAACTCAAAAACTCCTTTTTGGGAAAAAAGGGACCCACTTTTGCCCTTTCATTGCTCAAATAGGGCAGTCTCTCCGTGAAAGGGTCGCTTCCTGTGTTTCAAAAGCCAACTTTGCCAAAAACAACTGCAGCTCCCATTAGTCCTTGGTAGAACTCAAAAACTCCTTTTGGGGCAAAAAGGGACCCACTTTTGCCCTTTCATTGCTCAAATAGGAGGCTCAGCAGGCTCCTAAAGCCCCATCACCCTCCCCACCTTATGTTGATTCATGTAGGTACCAATGACACTGCTAGGCATACTTTTCAAAAGATCACAAATGATTTTCGAGCTCTGGGAACAAAGCTAAATCTGTATAATGTACATGTGATCTTTTCATCCCTCCTCCCTGTTGTAGGACACGGCTCTACAAGGGCCGGAAAAATAGTACAGGTCAATAACTGGCTCAGAAAATGGTGTCAAGAGGAGCATTTTGGCTTCCTTGACCATGGCCTACTCTTCCAAGAGGATGGACTACTGGCAAGCGATGGGGTGCATCTCACACAAGTAGGAAAACATCTTTTTGCACACAGACTCACAAACCTCATCAGGCGCACTTTAAACTAGATCCACTGGGGGAGGGGAACAACAGCCTGGCGAACACTATATTACCCACGACCACAGGGAACCGCCGAAAGGCTAAACGGAGGGCTGCACAAACACAGCAAGGACCAAGTACAGAGAGCACAATAATCCCAAATAAGCAGTTCGAGGGGAGGTCACAGGGGCTTACATGTCTTTACACTAATGCTCAGAGCATGGGAAATAAGCAAGACGAACTCCAACTCCTAGCACAGCACCACACATACGATGTCATAGGCATCACTGAAACCTGGTGGGATGACTCCCATCACTGGAATTTAACCATTGAGGGCTATAACCTCTTTCACAGAAATAGAACAAAGGGGAGAGGAGGGGGAGTAGCTTTATATGTCAAAAACAGTTACGTTGCAGAAGAAATGCAAGACTGTAATCCGGGAAACCAGCTTGAAAGCATCTGGATAAGAATCAAGGGAACCGGGACTCAAAAAGATCTTGTCGTGGGTGTCTACTACAGACCTCCAAGTCAGGATGAAGGACTTGATGAAGCCTTCTGTCAACAGCTGACCAAACAGGCACAAAGAAGAGATATAGTAGTCATGGGCGATTTCAATTATCCCGATATCTGCTGGAAAACAAACTCAGCCAAGAGTACAAAGTCCAACAAATTCCTCACTTGCCTTGCAGATAATTTTATGGTCCAGAAGGTAGAAGAGGCAACAAGGGGATCAGCAACTCTTGATCTAATCTTAACAAATGTGGAAGACCTGATCAATACAGTTGAAGTGGTTGGATCCTTAGGGGCAAGTGACCATGTGCTCCTGCAGTTTGCAATACAAAGGAATGCTGAAACTAAGACAAGTCAAACACGCATTCTGGACTTTAAGAGAGCTGACTTCCAAAAAATGAAGGAATTACTGAGCGGCATTCCATGGACGCCGATATTAAAAAACAAGGGAGTTAAGGATGGATGGGAGTTTTTCAAAAGTGAAATACTCAAGGCGCAAATGCAAACAGTGCCAACAAAGAAGAAAAATAAGACAAGTGCAAAGAAGCCAGAATGGATGTCCAAAGAACTTCTAACTGAGCTAAAGCTCAAAAGTGACATGCACAAGAAGTGGAAAAGGGGAGAAATCACCAAAGAAGAATTCAAACGTATAGCCAACACCTGTAGGGAAAAGGTTCGCAAGGCTAAAGCGCAAAATGAGCTCAGGCTTGCCAGGGACATAAAAAACAACAAAAAAGGCTTTTTTGCTTACGTTGGTAGAAAAAGGAAGAAAAAGGAGGCGATAGGGCCATTGCAAGGAGAAGATGGGGTGATGGCGACAGGGGACAGGGAAAAGGCAGAACTACTTAATGCCTTCTTTGCCTCGGTCTTCTCAGAAAAAGAAAGCCATCTTCAACCTCAGCAACACGGAATGGACGAAGGATTGGGGGAAATCCAACCCCAAATAGGGAAACAAGTTGTCCAGGAACACTTGGCCTCTCTAAACGAATTCAAGTCCCCAGGGCCAGATCAGCTACACCCAAGAGTACTGAAGGAACTAGCGGAAGTTATTTCAGAACCACTGGCAATTATCTTCGAGAGTTCTTGGAGAACGGGAGAAGTCCCAGCAGATTGGAGGAGGGCGAATGTGGTCCCTATCTTCAAGAAGGGAAAAAAGAACGACCCAAACAATTACCGTCCGGTCAGCCTCACATCAATACCAGGCAAAATTCTGGAAAAGATCATTAAGGAAGTGGTCTGCGAACACTTAGAAACAAATGCGGTCATTGCTAATAGTCAACACGGATTTACCAAAAACAAGTCATGCCAGACTAATCTGATCTCTTTTTTCGATAGAGTTACGAGTTGGGTCGATACAGGGAATGCTGTGGATGTAGCGTACCTGGATTTCAGTAAGGCCTTCGACAAAGTCCCCCACGACCTTCTGGCAAACAAACTAGTAAAATGTGGGCTAGACAAAACTACGGTTAGGTGGATCTGTAATTGGCTAAGCGAACGAACCCAAAGGGTGCTCACCAATGCGTCGTCTTCATCATGGAAAGAAGTGACAAGTGGAGTGCCGCAGGGCTCCGTCCTGGGCCCGGTTCTGTTCAACATCTTTATTAACGACTTAGACGAAGGGTTAGAAGGCACGATCATCAAGTTTGCAGACGACACAAAACTGGGAGGGATAGCTAACACTCCAGAAGACAGGAGCAGAATTCAAAACGATCTTGACAGACTAGAGAGATGGGCCAAAACTAACAAAATGAAGTTCAACAGGGACAAATGCAAGATACTTCACTTCGGCAGAAAAAATGGAAATCAAAGATACAGAATGGGGGACGCCTGGCTTGACAGCAGTGTGTGCGAAAAAGACCTTGGAGTCCTCGTGGACAACAAGTTAAACATGAGCCAACAATGTGATGTGGCTGCTAAAAAAGCCAATGGGATTCTGGCCTGCATCAATAGGGGAATAGCGTCTAGATCCAGGGAAGTTATGCTCCCCCTCTATTCTGCCTTGGTCAGACCACACCTGGAATACTGTGTCCAATTTTGGGCACCACAGTTGAAGGGAGATGTTGACAAGCTGGAAAGCGTCCAGAGGAGGGCGACTAAAATGATTAAGGGTCTGGAGAACAAGCCCTATGAGGAGCGGCTTAAAGAGCTGGGCATGTTTAGCCTGCAGAAGAGAAGGCTGAGAGGAGACATGATAGCCATGTACAAATATGTGAAGGGAAGTCATAGGGAAGAGGGAGCAAGCTTGTTTTCTGCTGCCCTGCAGACTAGGACACGGAACAATGGCTTCAAACTACAGGAAAGGAGATTCCACCTGAACATCAGGAAGAACTTCCTCACTGTGAGAGCTGTTCGACAGTGGAACTCTCTCCCCGGGGCCGTGGTGGAGGCTCCTTCCTTCGAGGCTTTTAAGCAGAGGCTGGATGGCCATCTGTCGGGGGTGCTTTGAATGCGATTTCCTACTTCTTAGCAGGGTGTTGGACTAGATGGCCCATGTGGTCTCTTCCAACTCTACTATTCTATGATTCTATGATTCTATGAAATAGGGCAGTCTCTCCGTGAAAGGGTCGCTTCCTGTGTTTCAAAAGCCAACTTTGCCAAAAACAACTGCAGCTCCCATTAGTCCTTGGTAGAACTCAAAAACTCCTTTTTGGGAATAAAGGGACCCACTTTTGCCCTTTCATTGCTCAAATAGGGCAGTCTCTCCGTGAAAGGGTCGCACCCTGTGTTTCAAAAGCCAACTTTGCCAAAAACAACTGCAGCTCCCATTAGTCCTTGGTAGAACTCAAAAACTCCTTTTTGGGAAAAAGGGACCCACTTTTGCCCTTTCATTGCTCAAATAGGGCAGTCTCTCCGTGAAAGGGTCGCACCCTGTGTTTCAAAAGCCAACTTTGCCAAAAACAACTGCAGCTCCCATTAGTCCTTGGTAGAACTCAAAAACTCCTTTTTGGGAATAAAGGGACCCACTTTTGCCCTTTCATTGCTCAAATAGGGCAGTCTCTCCGTGAAAGGGTCGCTTCCTGTGTTTCAAAAGCCAACTTTGCCAAAAACAACTGCAGCTCCCATTAGTCCTTGGCAGAACTTGAAAGTACCGGTATCCCCTTGTAAAAAAATAAAATTAGCTAAAAAATACATAGACGGTTTTGCGGCAGTTAAGATACCCTTAATAACATAACACGTTGCCAATCAAGAAACAAATATTTTTCAACACTTCCCCGACACCTTTCCATCCCCCCATCTGTCTCCTGAAAACACTCCTGCTGTCATGAAACGTTCAGCTGTACGCGGGTCTGGGGGAGCAAGTCCTGATAGTGGTAAAGGCACAGCCAGGACATTGTGGGGGGCCAAAAAAGTAAGGGTGGGTCCCATCCGTCTGGAACGCCGAACTATGGGAGTGGGTGGACTTGATGAAGAAGCCGGCTGTTCGCATGCAGAAAGTACACAGCCCTCCACACCGAGCCAGTTGTCTTATAGAGCTGAGACCACAGGACGATCAATGGAACATACAGGTTTAGCCGTCCTGGAAGTACAGGTGGTGGATAGTGAGGATATAGATAACCCCACCCCTCCACCCGCTACTGACAGTGAGGAGGAGGTAGAGGAGGTTGTACTATCCAAACAAAAACTTTCTCAAGCTGACGAAAGGGTGCCCACGACTCCTATCTCAGTGGGCGTCCCCACAGTGGCTGTGGGGAGGCCTAGGTCTTATATTTGGGACCATATCCATGTGCACTCTCAGAGTGCTACCTTGGCTGTTTGTAGGCACTGTGGGGCAAATATCAGCAGAGGCAGAGACCTGAGACATCTTTCGACCTCGGGGTTGAGTTCTCACTTGAAGCGACACCATCCCTCCATATCGGTACGAGGGGGAACTGCAAGCCCTTCCAGTGGCAGCATTAGCACACATAGTTCTCCTGGTGAAGATGGTGGAAGGCAGACACAGTCCACCTTGGAGGATTGGGCCATTCCATTACCCAGAAAGAAAACGGGGGAAACATTACTCACACCCCAGCAGATAACCCAAACTGTGGGAGAGATGATTGCCCTTGATCACCATCCCTTCCGCCTGGTTGAACAAGAAGGCTTCGTACGCCTTATGAAACAGCTGTGCCCCCGATACAAAATCCCCTCCCGTCACACCTTTTCCAGAAAAGTAATTCCCGGCTTGTACGAGGGCTGTAAGGAACGCATTTCACAGATGTTGCGTAGCGCCATGGGAGGACACATCCATTTCACCTCTGACATTTGGTCAAGCTTGGGAGGAGGCCATTCCTACCTCTCTCTCACAGCACATTGGTGGGAGAAGGAAGGCAGTATGGATACATCCCATCGTTGGGCACTCCTCGCGTTGGAGGTTGTTGATCGAGATCACAAGGCAGAGACCATCTGCAGCTCTCTGGAAAACATTATGGGGGAGTGGATGCAGTATAGGCCGGAAGAAATGAGGAGGGGCTTTATGGTGACTGACGCTGGGAAAAATATGATCAAAGCGGTTGAAAGTGCCGGGTTTCAGAATGTGTCCTGCATGGCCCACATGCTTCACAATACCGTCAAGGAAGGTTTAAAGAGCCCAGAAGAGCAGCCAGCCAGCAACGCAAACATCTCCCTGCTGATCGAGCGCTGTAGAAAGATCGCAGGCTACTTCCACAGGAGCATCAAGGCAGCCCGGCAGCTGAGAGAGAGGCAGAGCCTTGAAGGCCTCCCGCAGCACAAGCTGCTCCAGGACGTCTCAACACAGTGGAATTCAACCTTTAAAATGCTTGAACGCATGGTCGAGCAGCAGAAGGCGGTACACGGCATCTCGCTCACTTTGGTTGCGCCAGTTAGCAAACTTGTTCCAAATAAGCAAGAGTGGGACACCATCTCCCAGCTAGTAGACATACTAAAGCCATTCAAACATGCCACTGACACCCTTTCGGACTCAAAAGCCCTTCTTAGCCAGGCAGTGCCCATGGTCTTGAGGCTAAGGAGGCACCTAGAAAGGCTTGGGGCCGGTCGAACAATGGACTCCCTGGCTGGACCGCTGACACCGCCGGCCCAGGAGGTGGTGAGGAGGTTGTCCTTTGCTGTACGGAAACGCCTTGAGCCACTTCTTTCCAGCAAAGTCCATATGCTGGCGGCCTTGTGTGATCCCCGGCTAAAGTACAACGTCTGCCCAAAAGACTTTACCGTGTGGAAGGCCCAACTAGTTAACCTTGTAAGGGAGGTCTTTGCTGCCAGGGTAGAGGAAACGGGCACAGCGGCCCCTCTTCCGGAAATGCCTGTAACCCCCAGCACTAGCGCTAGTGGCGAGACAGAAAGTCCCGGGGAGCCGGGAGGTGTTTGCCGAAGGGATACGGATCTCCAGCAGCGACCAGGAAACGTATTTTTTGCGGAGACGGTGGCCATACTAGCCTGCTCTGAAGAATCCTCTTTGCTGGCTTCTGCTCAAAAGGTAGACTCGGCCGAATGCTCGGTCAACAGGTACTTTGAGGAGCCTCCTGAGATAATATCTTGTGATCCATTGGCCTATTGGGCTTCACGCGAACACATGTGGCCGGACCTGTCACACGTAGCCCGCCAGTTCCTCAGCTGTCCTCCCACGAGCGTGCAGAGCGAAAGGGTCTTCAGCCTAGCGGGAGATGTAGTCACGCCCCACCGCAGCTTGCTGGACCCCCAAACAGTTGAGAAACTGGTTTTCCTGACGGCCAACCTTCCCGTGTTGAATTTCCCAGACTTGGATTTTGACACCGACGGCTCTTAGAACAATAGTTCTCCTTTAATCAGCTCTGCTTCAGAGTAACTTTGGCTACTTTGGTGGCTGGCCAGGGGTGGGGTTGCCCCTTTGGACTCTGTCAAATTACTCTCTCCTCTAACCTACAATGCTTTCCTCTCTCTTTTTCCTTCCTTTCTCGTCTTTATCATCACTCACCGTTGCCCACTGTTGTTTTCGGGTTCATCAATCACAAGGCGCCGTTTCCCGAATCATTGAATCATGGAACCATAGAAAAGTAGAGTTGGAATAGAACTCATGGGCCATCGAGTTCTCCCCCAACAGACACGCAGGAAGTTTCATTCAAAGCATTCCCGACAGATGGCCATCGAGCCTATGCTTAAAAGCTTCAAAAGAAGGAGGCCCCAACACAGTCCGGGAGAGACAGTTCCACTCCAGAACAGTCTTCACAGTCAGGAAGTTCTTCCTGATGTTCCGGTGGAATCACCATTCCACTTGTTGGAACACACTGCTCCGTCCTGTTGTCTTCTGGTCAGCAGAAAATAAGCTTGCTTCCTCCTCCCTATGACTACCCCTCACATACTTGTACATTGCTAACATTTCTCCTCTCAGCCTTCTCTTCTGCAGGCCAAACAATGATTACCAGCTAATAAAGCCTCTACTCATACTGCTTGATCAGACCCTTTTTCATTGCAGTCGGAATCCTCTATACACTTTCAAGCTTGAACGCATCTCCATTTATCTGCGTTGCGCAAAGTTGGACATATTCCAGGTGCGGTCTGACCACGGCAGAGTAGAGTGGGAACAGGACTGCTTTGGATCTAGACGACGATATACCCCAGTTAATGCATGCATAAAGCCGATTGGATATTTGCTCTGCCACAAACCATAGTAGGCTCATTGTTATGTTGTTGTCCACGAGGACTCACAGACAGTTTTCAAACACACTGCTGTGAAGGTAGGCGTCCAAAGAAATGTCGCTTGGATTTACATTATGTTTAACAAAGTGAAGTTTCTTTCATTTGTCCCTGTAGAACTTAATAAAGTTACTTTTGGTCCATCTCTGTAGTCTGAAGTCACAAAGTTTTTTCTCTCCCTCAATAGTGACGCTCTAGAGGTAGAAGGATTTTTGGTGAGAAATTACTCCATGAAATCCTAGGTAGGATATGCATCCTCTTTGGGTTCATTACGGATTTCATTCAATTCCATTTTTTAATTTTTTGGGTTCAAACATTATTTCCCTCATGAGCCTGGAATTTTTGGACTTCTCCAGATCCTAAGAGTTCCTGTACAGAAAGAGCAGTGATATATTTGATGAGGATACTTTGGATATTCATTTAAGGTGAAGGAATACGCCAGAGTCATATTTTTTTGAAATATCTGTCCATCTGAACGTTTGAGGACGTGTTTTGCCACGGGGATTAATACAACACCTCGACTATGGCCAGCACTTATCTAAAGTTTCATCTTTCACTGTCCCATCGGCTTGAGCGGTTAGGGTCGACGCAGTGGCCGCGGTACGGCCGCCTTTGGTCCCCCTTTCCCTCTGGCCGCGCACGCGGGCGGTGGCGTTTGCCCGTCAGGGCGTGTGCCTTTGCGGCTGCTAGTGACCTCTGGGCGCAGGTTCCGTCGAGTGCGAACCACATTTTGCTGGCTTGTTGGTATAACTCAGAGGGTCGAATCGTCAAAGACAGTGGAACACCATTAAATTTGGACAAATTTCTCAGAATGTAAACCTTGTGTCCCATCACCCTGAAAGGCTGTGATTGACGCTGTTGCTGCGGAACGGCCGCCTTCGGTTGTTCTTGCCCTCTTGCCGTGCACGCGGGCGGTGGCGTTTGCCCGTCAGGGCGTGTGCCTTTGCGGCTGCTAGTGACCTCTGGGCGCAGGTTCTGTGGCGTGGGAACTTCAATTTGCTGGCTTGTTGGCAGGGACAATAGAAGAGGGTGGAATCACCGCACCGCAGCAGGACACCTCGGCCTTGTGCACCTCTTTTTTACATTTTCTTCTTCCACTTTCCAAACGCCTTTAAAGGCAGTGGTACTCGACGCTGCGGCTGCGGGACGGCCGCCTTTTGTTCCCCCCGCAATCTTGCCGCGCACGCGGGCGGTGGCGTTTGCCCGTCAGGGCGTGTGCCTTTGCGGCTGCTAGTGACCTCTGGGCGCATGTCCTCTGGCTACGGAAGTGCTTCTTGCTGCCTTGTTGGCAGCGACGATAGAAGAGGGTGGAATCACCGCACCGCTGAAAGCAGGACACCTCGGCCTTGTCCACCTCTTTTTAAAATTTTCTTCTTCCACTTTCCCATCGCCTTTAAAGGCAGTGGTACTCGACGCTGCGGCCGCGGGACGGCCGCCTTTTGTTCCCCCCGCAATCTTGCCGCGCACGCGGGCGGTGGCGTTTGCCCGTCAGGGCGTGTGCCTTTGCGGCTGCTAGTGACCTCTGGGCGCATGTCCTCTGGCTACGGAAGTGCTTCTTGCTGCCTTGTTGGCAGCGACGATAGAAGAGGGTGGAATCACCGCACCGCTGAAAGCGGGACACCTCGGCCTTGTCCACCTCTTTTTAAAATTTTCTTCTTCCACTTTCCCATCGCCTTTAAAGGCAGTGTACTCGACGCTGTGGCCGCGGGACGACCGCATTTGGTTCCCCCCGCAATCTTACCGCGCACGTGGACGGTGGCGTTTGCCCGTCAGGGCGTGTGCCTTTGCGGCTGCTAGTGACCTCTGGGCGCATGTCCTCTGGCTACGGAAGTGCTTCTTGCTGCCTTGTTGGCAGCGACGATAGAAGAGGGTGGAATCACCGCACCGCTGAAAGCGGGACACCTCGGCCTTGTCCACCTCTTTTTAAAATTTTCTTCTTCCACTTTCCCATCGCCTTTAAAGGCAGTGTACTCGACGCTGTGGCCGCGGGACGACCGCATTTGGTTCCCCCCGCAATCTTACCACGCACGTGGACGGTGGCGTTTGCCCGTCAGGGCGTGTGCCTTTGCGGCTGCTAGTGACCTCTGGGCGCAGGTTCCGTCGAGTGCGAACCGAATTTTGCTGGCTTGTTGGTATAACTCAGAGGGTCAAATCGTCAAAGTCAGAGGAACACCATCAAATTTGGACAAATTTCTCAGAATGTAAACCTTGGGTCCCATCACCTTGAAAGGCTGTGATTGACGCTGTTGCTGCGGAACGGCCTCCTTTGGTTGTTCTGGCCCTCTGGCCGCGCACGCGGGCGGTGGCGTTTGCCCGTCAGGGCGTGTGCCTTTGCGGCTGCTAGTGACCTCTGGGCGCATGTCCTCTGGCTACGGAAGTGCTTCTTGCTGCCTTGTTGGCAGCGACGTTAGAAGAGGGTGGAATCACCGCACCGCTGAAAGCGGGACACCTCGGCCTTGTCCACCACTTTTCTAAATTTTCTTCTTCCACTGTCCCATCACCTTGAGAGGCGGTTGTCGACGCTGTTGCCGAGGGACAGACGCCTAAGGTTCCCCTCGCCCTCTGTCCGCGCCCGAGGATGGTGCCCTTTGCCTGTCAGGGCGTGTGCCTTTGCGGCTGCTAGTGACCCTTGGGCGCTGGTTCTGTTTGTAGGTAGGACGATAGAAGAGGGTGGAATCTCACCGCAGAAAGTCTTACACTCGGAAGACTTGTAGTCTTCAACTAACTATGGCGAACTCTCGGACATATTCAGAAAAGAAATTCCTGTTGGACATCAACGGCGTCACTTCCTTCAAGTCCATGCCATCCTGATGCTATGCCTGTAAGATCACTACCTCCTTGAATCGGACGGGCAATAAAACATGGAGGATGGACCAGTTGGATCTTCTAACACTCCCAGGCACTGTCTTGTTTTTCAAAAAGGAATTCTTTTCAAAAGTGCCGTTTTTTCCCACGCTCTGCCTTCCTAACGGTCAAGCTCTCACATCTGCAGGTTTCTGGACTACGGCATTGCGATGACAATGCCAGTATGCGGTCCTCCAATTTTTGCATGAAGTCTCTTTTCTTTTTTTGTGTAGTGTGGACACAGTTCTGCAAAACCTCTACTAACTTGCAGACCACAGTCCACACCTACAGTGAGATGTTGCAAGAATAAAGTAAAGGTCTGTCAAACCCTCCTCATCCAATCCATGCTGTTGACAGTTATACATCTCTGTGGTTCCCTTTGGCTTCCTTCTCAACCCAGCTTTGGTCATTTACCGTTAATAAAACCAGACACACACACAACTCTTCCCTCTAGTTCAACGCCATTAACCTGACATCAGAGCCGTAAAACATTCCAGTTCCGAAAAGCCTTCGAGGACTGTGGGGTGGATCGCTGGCAGATGCAGAATTGGATTCCAGGCAAAGAGTATTTCGCACTGTATTGATTTTTAACTCTCAAACTACCTCATCTATGTGCAATTATTCAGCCCTCGGCCACAGAGCCCTGTTTTTACACCTCTTGTTTTTTAAGCAGGTAATGCTGTGACAGCTTTCTTATTTTATGTGTTATTGAAGCAACATTTCCTTTAACAAATATAAAATTTTGGGGTTTAATTGTTCACATTGTATTGCTGACGGCCACGCCCCATGGAAGCTGCTCAGAGACCCTCCGGGAAGATGGGCCGGGTAATAACTATTAAGATCTTACTGTGGTATTAGAACAATCATTATTGATGTCATGATGTCCACGATTTCCCTGTGGAATGCCAGCTAGCTTGTGTCCTCCCGGGAAGGGTGCGGCCAGGGCCGCTGACGGTTTGCTGTCATGGAGTGTGCCTTTGTGTCGGCTACAGACTGTGTTGCTATGTTCTGGTTGACACATTAGTCAGTGGGGCTTGGGCCCCCATTTCACTAGCAGACGTGAAGATTACACGCCCTTCCCCATGTGGGTTCAGTGGTGGGCGTGGGGCCGGCCAACGGTGGCCGGCCCCCCTGGTCAGGGGGGCTTGGGCCCACAGTTCAATAGCAGACGTGAAGATTACACGCCCTTCCCCATGTGGGTTCAGTGGTGGGCGTGGGGCCGGCCAACGGTGGCCGGCCCCCCTGGTCAGTGGGGCTTGGGCCCCCATTTCACTAGCAGACGTGAAGATTACACGCCCTTCCCCATGTGGGTTCAGTGGTGGGCGTGGGGCCGGCCAACGGTGGCCGGCCCCCCTGGTCAGTGGGGCTTGGGCCCACAGTTCACTAGCAGACGTGAAGATTACACGCCCTTCCCCATGTGGGTTCAGTGGTGGGCGTGGGGCCGGCCAACGGTGGCCGGCCCCCCTGGTCAGTGGGGCTTGGGCCCACAGTTCACTAGCAGACGTGAAGAATACACGCCCTTCGCCATGTGGGTTCTGTGGTGGGTGTGGGGCCGGCCAACGGTGGCCGGCCCCCCTGGTCAGTGGGGCTTGGGCCCCCATTTCACTAGCAGACGTGAAGATTACACGCCCTTCCCCATGTGGGTTCAGTGGTGGGCGTGGGGCTGGCCAACGGTGGCCGGCCCCCCTGGTCAGTGGGGCTTGGGCCCACAGTTCACTAGCAGACGTGAAGAATACACGCCCTTCCCCATGTGGGTTCTGTGGTGGGCGTGGGGCCGGCCAACGGTGGCCGGCCCCCCTGGTCAGTGGGGCTTGGGCCCACAGTTCACTAGCAGACGTGAAGAAGACACGTTTGAGGGGCTTGCGCCCACATTTCCAGGTATTTTACTTCTCTCTCTGTCTCTGGGAAGCGTGCCGGCCAATGGTGGCCGGCCCCCCTGGGCAGTATTTCAAGGTGCGGGCCTTGCCGCCTGTGGGTGTATCTTTCTTTCCTTTTGTTTTTGCTGCCTCACGGCCTACGTGGTCGTATTTCCCGCGGTGCACCGCATCTCTCTTCTTTCTCGGCTGTCGTTCTTTACCCCTTTGTGCGATTTGGCACAGAAGCCTCCTTGGGGGCGGCCACTCTTTCTTCCTTTTCGGGAAGCGTGCCGGCCAACGGTGGCCGGCCACCCTGGACAGTATTTTAATGTGCGGGCCTTGCCGCCTGTGGGTGTATCTTTCTTTCCTTTTGTTTTTGCTGCCTCACGGCCTACGTGGTTGTGTTTCCCGCAGTGCACCGCATCTCTCTTCTCTCTCGGCTGTCGTTCTTACCCCTTTTGTGCGATTTGGCACGGAAACCTCCTTGGGGGCGGCCACTCTTTCTTCCTTTTCGGGAAGCGTGCCGGGCAACGGTGGCCGGCCGGCCCTCAGTGAGCAGTATTTAAATGTGTGGGCCACTCTTTTTCCCTCTGTGGGAAGCGTGCCGGCCAAAGGTGGCTGGCCTAGTATTTTAAGTTGTGGGCCACTCTTTTTCCCTCTGTGGGAAGCGTGCCGGCCAAAGTTGGCCGGCCTAGTATTTTAAGTTGTGGGCCACTCTTTCTTCCTTTTCGGGAAGCGTGCCGGGCAACGGTGGCCGGCCCCCCTGAGCAATATTTCAAGGTGCGGGCCTTGCCGCCTGTGGGTGTATCTTTCTTTCCTTTTGTTTTTGCTGCCTCACGGCCTACGTGGTCGTGTTTCCCGCGGTGCACCGCATCTCTCTTCTCTCTCGGCTGTCGTTCTTTACCCCTTAGTGCGATTTGGCACGGAAGCCTCCTTGGGGGCGGCCACTCTTTCTTCCTTTTCGGGAAGCGTGCCGGGCAACGGTGGCCGGCACCCCTTGGCAATATTTCAAGGTGCGGGCGTCGTCGCCTGTGGGTGTATCTTTCTTTCCTTTTGTTTTTGCTGCCTCACGGCCAACGTGGTCGTGTTTCCCGCGGTGCACCGCATCTCTCTTCTCTCTCGGCTGTCGTTCTTTACCCCTTTGTGCGATTTGGCACAGAAGCCTCCTTGGGGGCGGCCTCTCTTTCTTCCTTTTCGGGAAGCGTGCCGGCCAACGGTGGCCGGCCCCCCTGGGCAATATTTCAAGGTATGGGCCTTGCCGGCTGTGGCTTTTTCTTTCTTTTCTTTTCTTGCCTCCAGTAAGTTACAACACAATCACACAATAAACACAATCACAACACCAAAAAAGGCCAAAACCCACAACAGGCAATGTGCCATGCTTTCTATATTTAGTAATTATATATAATACAAAATAATAAATACAGCCAGACTTTTGAGCTGCAAGGATATTCAGTGCAATTCAACCAGACCAATAAAAGATTAACCTTCGAAAAAGGCGACCAGGCTTTGAAACAGTGATACTACTCTGAATCTGACCAACCAAAGAATTCCCCTAGATAGCAAGCACCCAGGCTTTGAACCACCGAGGCTATTCATTACAATTTTACCCCCCTAAAAGGCAAGTACCTAACCTTCCAAGCAGCAAGCCTATTCCTTTCTATTCCACCTCACCAAACAAGGATTCCCATAAGAAAATGGCCAGGCTTTCAGGCTACAAAGCTATTATTCACTGTTATTCCACCTACCTAACAAAGAATTCCCATACACCACAGCAACGCGTGGCCGGGCACAGTAAACTATAAAATTGTGCAATAAATCTTAGGAAAGGGCAAACGCTCTGCAATTTAGCAAACAAGCAGGGTGGATTGTGTTCTCCCACTGTACCAAATTTGATCAGTATAGCTGAAAAAATGAGAGCAGGAGAGCCCCCGACCCCCCCCCCCCGGGGCTGTTTTTGGGAGACCGCGCATGCGCGTCCGCCATTAACGAATTAATTTCGAAAATAACGAATTTTCGGTAATTTCGAAAAATTTTGGGGACAAAATTCGTAAATAGCAACAAAAACGAAAAACTGCCCCCTCTAGTTTTGAAACGAGTTTAGAATCAAATTTTTCATGGATCGATCAAGCCTAGTAGATGCCATTCAGTGAGAATGCAGATGGGCAGTAAGGCTAACAGGAAAAGAAGAAAAGCTATTGGTTGATATGATTTATGGATATATATTCACATGCATGCCAAGAAGAAGAGAGAATATGTAGATATAGTGCAAAAACGTGGTTTAGTGCAAATTTCCAAGATGGTTCCAAGAAATGAGTCAGCTATTAACAGGGACACTTTGGAGAATAATACTGTACACTGGAGCTAAGATATAGCCCTTGTGTGGATTCAATGTCAGTAAATCTTTTGGGGTTTTTTACCGCTTTAAGAAAAGAAAAGAAGAAAAAGAGTTCAGCCACCTTGCCTTGCCTGCAAAGAAAACTACAAGGTTCTAAATCTATACAAATATATATGTAGGTAAAGGTAAAGGTTTTCCCTTGACATTAAGTCTAGTCAT
This sequence comes from Anolis carolinensis, assembly GCF_035594765.1. NCBI lineage: Eukaryota > Metazoa > Chordata > Lepidosauria > Squamata > Anolidae > Anolis > Anolis carolinensis. The sequence goes on from NC_085842.1 coordinate 308,871,207, forward strand.
GTCCGACTCTGGGAGTTGGTGTTCATTTCCATTTCTAAGTTGAAGAGCCGGCGTTGTCTGTAGATGCCTCCAAGGTCATGTGGCCGGCATGACTGCATGGAGCACCATTACCTTCCCACCAGAGTGGTACCTATTGACCTCCTCACATTTGTATGTTTTTGAACTGCTAGGTTGGCAGAAGCTGGGGCTAACAGCAGGAGTTCAACCTGTTCCCCAGATTCGAACCACCAACCTTTCGGTCAGCAAGTTGAGCAGCTCAGCGGTTTAACCACGCCACCAGGGGCTCCAATATTTATGTATATAGGCAAAATATGTATATTGACAATATATATATACATAGACCCGGGCTGTAGCGCAGGCGGGAGAGCAAGCCAGCTGCAATTAACTGCAATGAATCACTCTGACCAGGAGGTCATGAGTTCGAGGCCGCTCGGAGCCTATGTTTGTCTTGTCTTTGTTCTATGTTAAAAAGGCATTGAATGTTTGCCTATATGTGTAATGTGATCCGCCCTGAGTCCCCTTCGGGGTGAGAAGGACGGAATATAAATGCTGTAAATAAATAAATGCTGTAAATAATAGACAAAAATATTGCGCTTACCTTTTTGAAAAAAATTAGTAGATCTTTGAACAGCTGCTTATGGGACTATTATTTGCAAAAGCTCTCGAGGCCAAGATCTTCTACACTTTGAAAATTAGGCCTATGTACAGAAAATGCAGTGTTGCTTTTTAAAAATCTCACTGTTGGAAGAGGTATAGTTGAGAACTGGAGAGGGCTTTTGTATTTTTCATGGTAGTACAGAAGATAGATGCCAGCAGATGTTTCCTATCATGCAACCAGGTAACAAGCAACACCTGCTGAAATTCTCTTCTATACAACCATTCAAGGTACAAAAACTCTCTCTACTGCTCACTCACTCTCTATAAGAAGAATGTTAATGCTATTTGAGTCTGTTAATTGCTCTCAGTTCTCTGGACATAATGTCTAAATATCCCAAAGACATCAGATCCTGTCTGATCTTGGAAGCTAAGCAGGGTCTGTTCTGTTACTACTTGGATGGAAGACTGTTAATGAATAGCAGGTACTGTAAGCTTTATTTCAGAAGGAGGAATTGGCAAAAATCACCTCTGAGTATTTCTTACATAAGAAACCCCTATGAAATGCATGGGGTCACCATGGCAACAGGGGACTTGAAGACACAGATGCATGCATAAATATTTCGGGGTGGTGGTGGTGGGGATTTGGGGTGGGATACAGGCTGGCACGAGGACCTGGACATTGTACATCCACTGCGCTCCATCTAGATGGTTAGTTCTGTTCTCAAATTATACAGTTCAACAATATTTTTTGTCCAGTCCATTCTAGTTCAGTCTCCAAACCCAGTTAGTCACTGAAACCACTGATCCTTATGATCAGAGAAGCCTCCTTCATCACCTCCAAAGGATCTTTTCCACTGCCACTATTTGTGTAAAAGAACTTAATTCAAGGGAACATAATTGCAACCACATATTGTCTCCTTTTCAGCTGAATAAATAAAGTAGATGATATCTGTCAAGGAGGAAGTCTGGATCATGCTAATGATGGGCCATTCTTGAAAAACAGGTTTTCAGAGTTTCAAAACACCTGTGTGTGTTTCCCTGTATCATAAACTCAGCTGACCAAAGGGAGTTGCCTTTGCCTGTTCCAGTGAGCGTTGTGCCAGGAGGCATGAAAAAAAGAACAACTTTAATTTATTTTAAGCTCTCTCCTTTGCTTCTCAAAAGTCAGCCCAGCTACCGTCGATTAGATCAAGTTACATCAGCAGGAAATGTGAAAACAAACTCTGTTTTTAACTAAGATCAGCAAAACTGGTTTATGTCAGCTATCCACAAAAGGAAAATTAAAATACTGCTCTTAAAAAAAGACTTATTGAAAAGAAGCCTCTTTTTTCTGCAGAGCTTGTTACAGCAATCCAAGCATCTCTTCTGGAATACTAGGTCAGCAGCATTTCACTCCCAGCAACTGCGGGACCAAACTCGAGGGACAAGCTTTTGTAATGTCTTGTCTTTTCGCACACTCCTCCTCTGGAGCTCTTGGCAGAAAATTCTAGCAGCCAGGTAGGCAGTAAAATATGCCTGCTAGTTACAGCAGTTCCTATTCTTTCTAAGGGATAGCATTTCATGTAGTCTTGAGAGTTTGTCCATGCCTTATATCTTAGCTGAGGCTTGTAGAAGGCTCACCGCCTGGCCTTGTTGCTACTGCAAGAACAATTTGATTTTGATTCACAATGTTGCCACTCTAGCCCCCATTTTGCTCCAAATGGCATGATAAACTCAAGTGCATGCAAACCCACTATTTGTTGTCGAAGGCCTTCATGGCCAGAATCACTGGGTTGTTGTGAGTTTTCCTGGCTGTATGGCCATGTTCCAGAAGCATTCTCTCCTGATGTTTCACCCACATCTACGGCAGGCATCCTCAGAAACCCATTATTGCCTCTGGCCAGCGTGGAAATGCCTCAAAGTCCTTTTGCAATCTGAATGGCCAGCTGGTTCAACAATGCATTGGCACCAGTATCTTGTTACCCTGGGTATTGTCACTGTTGTTTTTTCCAGCAGAAGCAAAACAATTAGGTGTCCAGTGGTGTGATCATCAGAAAAGTAGGCTTCTACCAAGGAGCAGTCAGTCTTTTTGATAAGTGGATACTAGATCGTAGAAGATAGTCTGATGAAGCTATCCACAGATCAAAAACATTGGTCATCACTTCAGAACTTCCAGAAAGTTCTGGAATAAACCCTGGTTCTTCTTATAATGGATGAAAGACTTCAAACTGCAGTTCTGCTGGAGAACTCCTACTACGTCATGTGAACTTCTTGTAGCAGGTTCAAGATGAGTACTGTACATTTCAGGGAGTTGGTAGTAGTCGTCTCGGCAGTTTTTCTCCATTCTTTTCAGGTACTCATCCTGGTGTTAATCAAAGATCTTCAGTCAAAAAAATCACATTACCACAAAGCATCTCTAACTGAAAATTTCTGACCCACTCTTCCCTCTTCTGTTACTTTCTAGCTTCTAAGCAATAATTCATTATCACCGAATGAAATATTAAAGGCAGCAGATTCTGCGTGTCCCATTTATCTCTGAAATCTTTTCCTCCTCTTTTCAGAGTGCTATTAAGCTTGCTCCAAGCCAGCAACAATTTCTGTGGACACATTTCCATCATGATGTGTAGTTAGTTATAGAAGTCTTCTTGTCCGTTCTGCTGTGTTATGATGATGACAAAGGGGCAAAGTCAATTCCTACTACTTCCTAGCTGTCCTAGGAAGCCCTGACATGTAGTTGTCAATACTTTTTCCTCAAATGTTGTGATGCACCATGATGAATTTTTGACAGAGGTTTTTTCCACCAAAAGAAACACATATATCAACCTCTTTTCTTTTTCAACCTGGAAAAAAATATGCTGGTATATGTCATGGAAACCTTCAGATGAGCCATCTCAGTCCTACAATGTGTGAAGCAATGGAGAAAATGCAGAGCATGCTTTCCAGGAAGAGATGAAGCGAGGCTCTTTTAGGTTTCTTCCCTTAACTACTGAAGACATGATTTGATTAAAGTTGGAAAAAGTCAGGTATGAGATTAGTCGACATCATTAAGGGATGCTCTAGCTATTAAGGAATAATTCAAACATTTTCTTTAGTCTCACTAGTTTTCTCAGAATACAAACATATCTGCCAAAGATTTTCCCCTAAAGCCATTTACAATATAATTTAAATTGGTAAGAGCATAAAATATACCAAATTGCTAGCAACATAATTGAAAAACAAAACATCATCTACTTAGTTGAGAGATGAAATTTTTGTTTTAGGCTTCTACAACTCCACATTCCTCACAATCCTTTGCTACAGTATGGAATTAATTATTATATCATTGTTCCAGGTCCAATGCTTTGCAAACTGCTGGGAAACTGATAATTAGATTATTGTAGCTTTGGATATTGATCCTATCTGTATTGGAATTATTGTTCAAATGTTGGAGGGAGATCCTTAATTCTTAACTTCATCATAGTGATCAAGTCCAGGTGGATTGGTTCACTCTACCTACTGAGAAAACTGATTAAAATATGCATCTTAATTTTGAAAAAAGGAAATATGAATGTTTTGATATGAAGAACATTCCCAATATTGCTTCTTTAAATAAATCTCATAGCAACCAATACCATCTGCTTTCATCCCTGATAACTCCTACAACAAAACAATAAATTCATATAGCTGTTTGCATTTGAACATCATGATCCTTATTATTTACAGGTGATGGGAGACATCACATCATGTGATGTTACTGGGGCACCTTCTGGCATTTCTGGAAGATTAGTGGCTTTTAATTATTTAAAGACTGCTGTTCCATTTGTGTCCTACCCTCTTTTGAGTCAATTAAAAATACAGAAATGATAAACAGAACATTTAAAGGCACTGCGGTTGGTTGAACCACTGAAATGGAGAAAAGATCCTTTTAATCCTTCTCTAGCCCATCTCCTCTTATTCCTAATTATTGGCTGTGGAAGATATAATCCAACACCATCTTTAGGGCTATATAATTCCCATCCCTGATGCAAAACATCCCTGCCACTTTTCCACATTGTTAAAAAATCCAAAGGTCTTTTTAATTAGAATTTATGTCCAGTCATAACACAGACACACCAGTACACCATTACTTCATTTTAATGTAAAACAACATTAGTTCAAGCAGCCCTTGGAGGCTTTCTAGGTGATCTAGTGGACGTACACCAGTCACATCCACCAAATACTCCCCTCCTGCCACTGCTGCTATTGTAGTTTTATTGAAGAGGACAATGCAGACAGGAATGCAATTTAAACAGGGAAGAAGGAACTTGGAGGTTGCAGATAGCATCACTGCTCCAGTTCTGCTATCCTACAGGGCAGACTGGGGGACGTACAAAAGGATATCAGTTTTGAACTAAGTCCCATTGTTAGTGAAAATCTGGCTAGGATTTCTCTCTGGGAGGAGGATCATGATGTAGTCAGACATAACTGTGTTAGTCAACATAAAATTTATTTCTTTATTTCTTTACTATATTTCTACCCCGCTCTTCTCACCCTGAAGGGGACTCAGAGTGGCTTAGTTATAGCAAAATTCAATGCCATATTACAAATATGAATATAACACATTGAGCAATAAAAACAGAACATACAGATACAATTAAAACAGAATTAAAGCATACTGCCTAGTCCCATAATCATCTTTTTTCCACTACATTTAAGTCAAATTCCCAATTGTACTACTCCCCAAATGCCTGGTTCCAAAGCCAGGTCTTTAGCTTTTTCCTGAAGACCAGGAGGGAAGAGGCCAGTCTGATGTCAATGGGAAGGAAGCGACAGATCCTATTGCACATTTGCATTAATGAAACTTTATTTATAGCCTGCCCTATCTCCCCAAGGGGACTCAGAGTGGCTTACAACAAATACACAGTGGCAAACATTCTTTTTTTTTTTTAATTAATTTTTATTGAAGTTTTTCACAATCAAAGTAAAAAAAGAACGACAGGAAAAGGGGAAGAGGGGGAAAAAAAAGGGGGGAAAGTACAGCGATAAAACAAAAATACATAAGCCCGAGACAGTGAGGGGAAGTTGGGGAATTGAAATACTAACAGAGTAATAATAGATAAACTTAAAATAAACATGGGAAAAACCAACCACCACACCGATTAAAAGTAACATTGACTTCCATCTTTGCACAGTATCTAGTGAAATTCTTAGTTTATTCTAAACCCTGTCGTAGTCCTACGGACACTTTTTTTCTAGTGTCTCTGCTTTATTGTATCATTTTAAAACACCTAACTCGGTATTTTGTATTTATTGTCTTACTCTCTATTCTAAATCATCACATTATATTTTTCTTCCCTCAGATAGCTTTTGACCATTTCCCAATTTGTCTGTTTCATTGGTTTGCCATGATTATTCCGTAGTAAATATGTTAATTTGTCCATACTCATAATCTCCCAGACTTTATTTATCCATCCTTTTATCCCCGGCATCTCCTTCTCCTTCCAGAATCTCGCCAGGTTCATTCTAGCTGCGGTGCTTAGGTAATTAAATAAGATCTCCTTATTTCTATCTTTATCTATATCTAACATCCCCAGGAGAAAATATTTTGGATTCAGGTCTATTCTAATTTGCAACATCTTTTGGATTCTCCAATGTATTTCTTTCCAATAGGTTTTCACTTTTTTGCATGTCCACCAACAATGGTAGAATGTCCCAACTTCTATACCACATTTCCAGCATTTATTTGATGCTCTCTTATTGAATTTGGCAATTTTCTGTGGTGTCCAATACCATCTATAAAACATTTTAACCCAATTTTCCTTCAAATCCGTTGCATATGTGAATTTGAGCCTTGTATTCCAACTTTTTTCCCAATCTACTAATTGAATCGGTTTTCCAAAATTTTTTGCCCACATTGACATACAGTCCTTTACTTGGTGCGTTTCTGTATCCCATTCTAATAGTTTTTTATAAAGTTTTGATATCGTTTTTCTTTCAGATTTCATGATCATGTCCCAGTAACCCTCCTTGTCCTCAAATCCTAGATTATTATCCTTATTATAATATTCTTTTATCTGATTGTATTGGAACCAGCCAATGTTTGTAAATTGATTGTTCAGTTCTTCCTGACTTTTAACCTTGTAGATATTGTTCACCTTAATTAGAATATCTTTATATCTTGGCCAATTTTCTCTCCCTAATTCCTTTCTCTGATGCGCTTCAAGTGGGGAGATCCATAATGGGGTCTTTGAGTGTAATCTTCTTTTGTATTTGTCCCAAATTTTCAGCAACGAGGATCGAATAAAATGATTTCCAAAATTTTTCTCTATTAATTTTTTATTGTACCATAAGTAGGCATGCCACCCTGATCTTAAGTCCGCCCCTTCTAACGTTATAATTTTTGTTTTCTGAAGTGTGGCCCAATCTCTGATCCAAGATAACCCACATGCATCATGATAAAGTTGGAGATTAGGAAGACCCAATCCACCTCTTTTTTTCTCGTCTGTCAAATATATTCTTTTTATTCTAGGTTTCTTCCCCCTCCAAATAAACTTACTCAGGTCCTTGTTCCAATTCTTAAATCTTTGAGTACTCCTAATAATTGGGATATTTTGAAACAGAAATGTCATTTTAGGCAATATGGTCATTTTTATTGCTGATACCCTCCCTAGCAGCGAAAGTTTAAGCTGTTTCCATTTCTCTAGGTCCTTTTTGATCTCTTTCCATTTGTTATCATAGTTGTTTTCCAGGAGTTGAGAGTTTTTAGCCGTTAAATATATACCTAAATATTTGATCTTTTTCCTGGTTTGGATACCCGTTTTTTCTGTCAATTCTTTTTGTCTGGAGTCTGTCATATTTTTAGTTAATATCATAGTTTTGTCTGTATTTATTTTTAATCCTGTGATTCCTTCAAAATCCTTAAATTTGGACATCCATAGATTTATTGTCTTTATTGGGTCCTCTATTATGCAGATTAAATCGTCTGCAAAAGCCCTGATTTTGTAATTGTATTTCCTAATGTTTGTACCTTTTAATTGGGGATCATTTCTAATTGTGTTTAATAGAATCTCTATCGAAAAAATGAACAGAAGAGGAGACAACGGGCAACCCTGTCTTGTTCCTTTCTGAATTTTGAAATATTGGGATTCGAGGGAATTTGTTTTTACTTTAGCCTCTTGCTTATTGTATATTTGGTTGATCGCATTGGTAAATTTATATCCCATATCTAATTCTTTTATCAGTAATTTGAAAAAATCCCAATTTAAATTATCAAAAGCTTTTTCCATATCAATTGTTAGCAAAGCCAATTCTTCTTTTTTTATACATTCATAGTGCTCAATTATATTTACGATCTCTCTCACATTGTCTCTCATTTGCCTTTGGGGCAGGAAACCGGTTTGCTCCTCTCCTATCCATTCCATCAGAAATATCTTCATTCTCTCTGCAAGTATGTTTGTAAATATTTTATAATCCGAATTTAATAAGGATATGGGTCTATAGCTTTTAACATTTTTGGGGTCTTGACCTTCCTTTGGAATGACTGTTACCGTGGCATAACGCCAAGAGTCTGGTACTTCTTTGTTTTCCATAACATCATTCATGATTTTCTTTAAAAATGGAATCACTTCTTCCGCGAAGGTTTTATAATACAGTCCATTCAGTCCATCTGGCCCGGGGGCTTTGTTACACTCCATATTATTTATCACTTTTAGGATTTCTTTCTCCGTTATTTCTTTGTTTAGGAATTCTCTCTGCCTTTCTGATAATTTCACTAAATTTTGCTTACTAAGAAATTCCCCTATTTTATCTTTTCTGATTTGGTCTTTTGAGTATAATTTGCTGTAAAATTTGTTAAATTCTGCTGCTATCTCCTCTTCTGATGTATATGAGTTTTCCCCCGAGATTATTTCCATTATAGTTCTATCCTGTTTTTTCTTATTAATTTTCCAGGCCAGCCATTTTCCCGGCTTGTTGGCATTTTGAAATTCTCTCTGTTTGAGAAATTTCAATTTTTTGGCCGTTTCCTCCAAATCTATGAAGGACATTTGTTTTTTCAGTGCTTCCAGATCTCGTTTTATTTTCTCATTGTTTGGATCCTGTTTTAGTTTAGTCTCATTTGAAGTAATATTTTCATATATTTTATTCTTTGTCTCGTTTTTTAATTTGTTTTTCAGGGCAGATTGTTGAATAAAATGTCCTCGCATGTATGCCTTACTCGCATCCCAGATTATTTGAAGGGGGACATCTGTTGTATTGTTTAATTCAAAATATTCTCTAAGAATTTTTTTATTTTTTATGATATCTTCTTCTGATTTGATAAGATTTCCATTGAGTCTCCAATTAAAATTTCTCCTTGTCTTATTTATTGTGAATTCTATTGGACAGTGGTCCGAGATATAACGGGGAAGAATTTTTATTTTTCCTAATTTAAGGATCAGTGAGGAGGTCATCCACACCATATCTATTCTGGTCCAACAATAATGTCTGCTTGAGAAGTAGGTAAAGTCTCTTTCTCTCTCATGAAGCACCCTCCATGCATCTCTTAATTCCCAATCGTACAGAGCCTCCCTAAGCTTCTTTGGTAGTTTTCCTGATATCCATTTTCTTTTCCCTTTCCTTTCTATGTTTGATGGGTCTCCTTTTTTATCTATTTCTGGGTCAATTATTCCATTGAAATCTCCTAAGATTATCAAATCATCATATTCTTGCTCCTCTATTTCCTTTTTTAATTTTTCGAGGAAAATTATTTTGGAACCGTTTGGTGCATATATGTTGCAAATTAGAATTGTCTGGCTATGTAACCTAATTTTTGCCGCCACCCATCTACCATCATCATCTTTAAAGGCTAGCGACGGGTTTAATTTCTCGTTAATGTATAGGACCACCCCCCTTTTTTTTCCCTAGCAGAGGAAGAAAATTCTATACCTAATCTTTTTTGGGATAACAGTGCGGAGTGTCTGTGGCTGATATGGGTTTCTTGGAGGGCGATTAAATCAAATCTCGACTTCTTTAGGTGATTGAATAGTCTGTTTCTTTTATTAGGTGAATTTAGTCCGTTAATATTATTTGAGTGACATTTTAATTCCATACTATCTTTTTAGTCTTCTTTTCCTTCTAGTTCTTCTAAATCTATTAGGTTTGGCGGCTGTGATCCGAGTTTGGTAGTAAATTTTTCCGGGGAGGTAGCTCTTGCTCTTTTCTTTTCTCTTTCTCGTTCTTCTTCCAGTGGGCTGATGGTTGGGTTGGGTTTTGTTTTTTCCTTCATTATCATTTTATAAAAGTCTTTTGCTTTTTCTTCAGTTGTAATCCAGTGTTGTTCTTGCTTGTAGGTGGTCATGATACCTTCTTTTCTTTCCCACCTGAATCTGATTTGTCGTCTCTTAAGTTCTTCCGTGAGGAAGAGGTATTTCTTCCGTTTTTGCATCGAACTTGACGAATATTCTTTGAGGATTGTTACCTTCGTTCCTTTGAACCTAATCGTATTTTTTTTACTAAGTCTCAATACTTCTTCTCTTGTCCTCCTTTTATCAAACTGGACCACCACATCTCTAGGTACTTTGTTTCTCTTTGAAAAGCTAGTGGTAACTCTGAATGTTCGCTCTAGGCTGTTCTCCATTTCTTCGTCTTGAATTTGTAGTAGGTCTGCTAGAATTTGAGTAACAATTTGTCTTATATTTTCCTTTGGTTCTTCTACTATGCTTCTTATTCTAATTTGATATTCTACTTCTTTCCTTTCTAGAAGTTCCTGTCTTTCTTCTAGTTTAGCATTTTTTAATTCTAATTTTTCTAATTTAGATTTGAAATTATCTTGTATTTTCTCTAGTTTCTTATTGTCCTCTTTAATATCTCTGATATCTTCTTGCAGACCCTTCATCTTTTTTTTCATTTCTGAGAATTCTTCCGTTAGATCCTTTGTCATTGTTAACATTTGATCTTGAAATGTTTTTTGATTATCCACAATTCTCTGGAGTTCTCTCATTACATCTTTCAAGTTTACTTCTTCTGGGATTGACCCTCTCCTTGAGGCAGATTTTTTATCCTCCATCTTCATTTTTGGGGTGGTCATCTTTATTCGATGTTCTAATCTCTTTGTTATTTCCTCGGTCCGATGGCGAATTTAAATGTTAGATCTTTAACAATAATCCTCTACTGTACCAATTGATCCTATTTATCTGTTAAGGGGGAGAGAAAATCAGATAAAGAGTCACTGCCCCTATTTCCCAAGTGTCACCCTTAATCAGTGGGAGGGCGGTAAACTCTATAGGATTGCTTTGTTAGAAGATAAAAGTGGTGTATATATTTAATTCACAATTCACAAAGCTTTTCCCCTTCCCTCCTCCCCACCTTTCTTCACCTCCCTTCTCTTCTTCCTCCTCCTCTTCCCTCTTCTTTTCTCTCTTACCCTCCTCCTCTTTTCTTACTCTTTTCTTACAAGTTCCCTCTTAGTTCAGTTTATAGAGTCTCTTCTTATTCCTTCCTTATCCCTCTTATCTTATCTTATCTTATCTTATCTTATCTTATCTTATCTAATTTCGGTCCCACTCCAGACCAGCTCGTTTATTTACTTCTCCTCCTTCCTTCTGTTTCTTATACTTCTTCCTTCCACCGACCGCTCTTTCCGCAGACCCCGCTCCCTCTGCTTCTCGTCCTCGTCCTCGTCCTCGAATTCCACCTCCTTTCTTCCTTTCCTCGCTCTCCCCGTCCGCAACACCGCCGCCTCCGTCTGCTTCTCGTCCTCGCCTCTCTCCGTCTCCCTCCACACGCCTCCCGCCTGGGCCTGGGTCGACTGTCCTCTCGTCACACACTGCTCACCTCTCCGTTGAATCGTCTACTTCTCGTCCTCGACACCGTCTCATACGTATTACTCCCCTCCTATCGTTTCTTCTCCTTTCTCACCGCCTTTCAGAGTCCGCCGGCACCCGCTTATCCTAACTTCTCGGTCCACCAAGACTCTATGGTTGCCCCGCCATAGGTCTTAGGTACTTCCTTGCTTCCTCTCTTCTTTATTTCTTCCCCTGATTCCCTTTCCTGTTTACTCTCTTTCCGGCTCTCTCCCTTCCGGCGCTCTCACAACCATCCGGGAACTCAGATGTCTGCGTGACGTCAGCTCTCCTCTAGACCAAACAATCCGGCTTCAAGGACAAACTACCGCTTCTCCTCCTCCTCCCGCCAGACAATCCTCCAGTGAGTTTTTTTTTTAAAGCAGTATTTCCATGCAGTATATGAATTTGGCCTTATTTTGCCCCTTTTCTTCTGGTCTGGTCTGCGGTTATATCGATTTCGGCTTGTGTTGACCAATTTACACCCTTCCCGTCCCTTATTGCTTTGCTTTTCTTTTATCAGTTAGGGAAGTTAAGAGGGTTCTCTTAGGAAGAGAGTAGCATACCTTGTTCTATTCCGTCGGTCTTATAATCTTATATTCTTTTTTCTTCGTTCGTTTCTGTGTCCGATACTGGGACACTGTGCATCGATCCTTTCTTGTGAGATTTCTTTGCCAAGGTCTCCAAATCTGGGAAGCGTGGCCGGCGACCGTTTCAGGGCCACAACGTCCCATCTGATCTCTTCAAACCTGCTACCACCACCCTTGTCGGACCTCTCGGTCGCTCCCCTTGAGGGAGAGCAGCCTCCGGGTCTCTCGACTGGGCTGCGGTGGTTTAGCTGCCTCTGGAACTCAATCCGTCCAAAGTTAGGGGTGTATCCAACCCCCGCTCGGTCTGTGAAGAGTCTGGTGCCCTGAGAGCCCTCAGGACACAGTACCGGTCGCCATGATGCCACACCCGGTACACCCACAGTGGCAAACATTCAATGCCAACAATAATATACAAACAAACCCAAAACAACTCAGTAATGACAAAAACAACTCAAGCAAACCAAATGTGACGTAATACACATAATTACAAACATATTAGATCTTTAAATTCTCATTAAAACATTTCTAAAATTAGGATAAAATTGTTGGAGGTGGGGTGACAATGGGATAGTCAGTGTAATCTTCTTTTCTGGGGGTGACATGTTGTTTTTTGGTGCATTTCAGCACTGTACCTCCAAGTTAACACTGATTTCTATTAGTGGTACCCACTCTTTAGCTAAAGGAACAGAAGCGTTCTTAAGAGAATCATTCGAGAGCCTGGCTGACTGGTAGCCCAAGACCTAGTCACGTGGCAACAAGGTGAGATAGTCCTTTTATCACTTTTGGTAATGTCCAGATTTCTTTTGTTTTTGCAGACTTCATTTAAAATACGATAATTACAAACATATTAGATCTTTAAATTCTCATTAAAACATTTCTAAAATTAGGATAAAATTGTTGGAGGTGGGGTGACAATGGGATAGTCAGTGTAATCTTCTTTTCTGGGGGTGACATGTTGTTTTTTGGTGCATTTCAGCACTGTACCTCCAAGTTAACACTGATTTCTATTAGTGGTACCCACTCTTTAGCTAAAGGAACAGAAGCGTTCTTAAGAGAATCATTCGAGAGCCTGGCTGACTGGTAGCCCAAGACCTAGTCACGTGGCAACAAGGTGAGATAGTCCTTTTATCACTTTTGGTAATGTCCAGATTTCTTTTGTTTTTGCAGACTTCATTTAAAATACGATAATTACAAACATATTAGATCTTTAAATTCTCATTAAAACATTTCTAAAATTAGGATAAAATTGTTGGAGGTGGGGTGACAATGGGATAGTCAGTGTAATCTTCTTTTCTGGGGGTGACATGTTGTTTTTTGGTGCATTTCAGCACTGTACCTCCAAGTTAACACTGATTTCTATTAGTGGTACCCACTCTTTAGCTAAAGGAACAGAAGCGTTCTTAAGAGAATCATTCGAGAGCCTGGCTGACTGGTAGCCCAAGACCTAGTCACGTGGCAACAAGGTGAGATAGTCCTTTTATCACTTTTGGTAATGTCCAGATTTCTTTTGTTTTTGCAGACTTCATTTAAAATACGATGTCTGGTTACCCTTTCTTTTGACAATCACTTTTTGGAAAACCGATCATGCTTAGGAGATGAAAAATTGCTTTTTTCTGGCAATTTTTCTGTGATGGAATTTTGGACATCAGCAACTGTTCTTCATTGAAGCTGCTGCTGAACATCTTTTGTGCTTCCTCAATAAATTTATCAATCCACAAAAGTCTTTGTCTGGTTTTGATTTTTATTTGACAGAACTGACACTGAAACTATAAAGAGGAATAGTTTTTCCAGAATACCTGTGTAAGTGTTGCTGAGTGTATTCCATTTATGTTAAGAATCATACTAATGTAGACAAAGTAAATACAGGTAGTGGATACCTAAAGTAAAATATTCATTGTAATATATACTATCAGTAAATGTAAGAGATTCTAGAGGGCTAGGATCTACCACTGTTTCTAATCAAATCCAATTTTGATTGATATTAATAAGATACCATAATCCCCTTCTTTGGCAGCTTGCATAACAAGTGCCACTAAAAGTTGTTTATATAGAAGAAATATTATATTACTAACATAGTACTCACACATTACATACCATACTATCCTTTTTACATTTCATTGCAAGTCTCTCCTCTACTAGTCTTCCTCCCTCTGTTTCTCCCAAAAAATCAGTAGTATTTGATGGTTTTTAAAATTACTTAACCATACTTGCAGCTGTGAAATTACTTTAAAATGTTTTTTTTAAAATTAGAAGAACAGAAATGGGGGAAAGCAGGGTTATGGGATTATGCAGAAGTACCAAGGGTGGTAGGACATAGCAGTAAATCAGTGTAATTGGACAAATGGAGAGTGTTATGATAATGGGGGTGTTCATGATGATATGTAACTGCACTTGGTAGACTGTGTGATTGCTATGGAATAGAGGCTTTATACTATAAAGTTCTAAGCTTAATATAACAGCCTACTATCCTCACAGAACAAAAGTTAAAGTTCACAAGGGTTTCTTGTTAACTACCCACAGCTGAAATTTATTTGACCTCGGCTTTATTGAAGACCAGTCAAGACCCATCTTGCTTCTTTTAGCTACAGATTTATACCCTTCACCATCACTGTTTTTGTTGTTGTTGTTGTTGTTTTTAGTTTGAACTGTGCATATTTTACAGAATAATTGACTATTATTGGGGTGATTTATTATATCTTTTCAATATCCCCTCCCCCAAAGCAGTTGTTTTCCCTATGAAACTTTTAGGCACAGCTGGGTTGTGTGTTTTTAAAACTCTTTTGTTTGGTGATGTGTTTTCCTTTTTTTAAAAAGTATTTAACTGGACACCTATAATCTATTTCCATATTAAAATGAATGCAATAGGGCAGTAGCATTTTTATGTAGCAAAAGACTCCCCACTGAGATTTCTATTTGCCCTCTAAGAAAAAGCAAATACAAACACATCTTAAATCATTCAGGAAAGTCTGGCTAAGTGTTAATGAGGATCTGAGAAAGCTATGAAAGTGCCACAGTGCCACTGAATCTTCTGTTTATTTGTGTTTCCTTTTAACCTTAGGGTGTAATGAGCAACAGAAAAGAAACATTATAAATTATTCCAACAGCCACAATCCCCCACCAGATTTCCTAATAGTCTATGGCCTACTTCTGTCTGACTCAAGCTGAATCCACACTTGCAAAATAATTTGTCCTTACCTTAATACTGACCCTATTTGAAAACACAAGGTTCTTTTGGTTTCAAAGTTGAATCATTTATTTCAATGGTTCCCAACCAGAGTTCCCCAAGAACTAAAATATGGTCCGTGGCCTCACTGTTACTAAATCGTTGCAATGAGAGTGACTGGTCTCACAAAATCCTCTTATAGTGCAGAGGCAATGGGGATGTCAGGAAGGTGTGACAACAAACCTGTTGTCACATGAAAGGTGTGACAACAAACCTCCTGACTGCTGCTTCGCCTCCTCCTTCCTCCCCAAGCAGAGACATTCCATGTGGCACCTGGAAGCGGGGGCACCTTGGTGTCTTCATTTTTAGGCCTGTTTCTGGGGTTATTTGTGGTGCTGGTTCAGAAAATTGCATTGGGTAGACCACATCAGCACTAGATTATTAAATATGGTTTTCTGTGGGTGAGCAGTTGACGACTACTGGATGGCATATGTTCTGTATTAGAAACTAGAAACTGGATGGCATATGTTCTGTATTAGAAACTATGGTCTATCCAATGCAATTTTCTGAATCAGCACTCCAAATAACCAAACCAAATCTAAAGTTGACCAAAAACTGATTCGTAACCCTTTTGGTACTAATGTTGGAGAGTGGTCCCTGGTCAAAGTGGTCCCTGATTAAAAAAAAAAAACCATTGGGAACCACATAATAAATAATATAATAATAATAACTTTATTTGTATATCCCGCTCCCATCTCCCCAGAGGGGACTCGGGGCGGCTCACATGGGGACAAGCCCAGTTTCAACATACAATAAAATACAGCATAATTAAACCAACGTAAAACAGGTAAAATAGTATAAACATACAAACCAGCATAAAACATCAACATCAAAACATTAGAACATTAGAGTCTGAACATAATATACAAACTAAGATAAAATTCAACAGACTCTACAAGAGGGAATTAAGGATCTCATTACAGAGTTCAATCAATAAGAGTGGAGTATGATAAAGTGCAGTAGTTGTGGCAACTAATAACCACTGATTTATTTTGAATGCTCAAGAGCTTTGATGAGATTATAAAAAAAATCCTTTTTAACCCACAGTTCCTAGGAAAAATCAGTTTTTTTCTTGCATGTCCTGTGCCCAAATTGGGATCAGGATGGAATCAAGGAGTGGAGTTGAGGTAAGAAATCTAAGCCTGCATTGGCATTGATGGATCGGAGACTCATAGGGGCTCATATAGTCCTGAATAAGCCAAGCTCTACTTCTTCTTTCTCGCAACATTGGCATCAATATGTTTGAACTTAACAGAAGTTTATACAGTAGAGTCTCACTTATCCAACACTCACTTATCCAACGTTCTGGATTATCCAAGGCATTTATGTAGTCAATGTTTTCAATATATCATGATATTTTGGTGCTAAATTCGTAAATACAGTAATTACTATATAGCATTAATGTGTATTGAACTACTTTTTCTGTCAAATTTGTTGTATAACATGATGTTTTGGTGCTTAATTTGTAAAATCATAACCTAATTTAATGTTTAATAGGCTTTTCCTTAATCTCTCCTTATTATCCAACATATTCGCTTATACAACATTCTGCCGGCCCGTTTACGTTAGATAAGCGAGACTGTACTGTATATTACCAATAAAGGCCAGATCTGCTGAGGGCACTGCCCAGCCCCTTCCCACCATCTCTCTCTTTATTTCTTCCACATCTTTTTTTCTCCATCCACTCAAGAGATCCATGCACCACCCACCCTCCCTTTTCCTGCCCCTTTTGTCTTATCCTTCGTTCCCCTTTACCACCTGAGTGAGTGAGCGAACAATGGGACTTCAAATGTTACGGACTACACTGAATATGTTTTAAGTCTCCTGAAACATACATTTATACACACATGTGATGGAGAAGTTGTTGTGGGCTTACAAACGGAAAAGAAAAGGAATGAAATCCCAATGACACAGACATGTAGATGCTAGGCTTGCTCAAATAATTCGTTTTCCCCGTTTACCATTATTGATTCGTTATTTTCGTTTATTTTGAAGCAATATTGAACCTTGGTTGTCCAGACGCCTGGATATCGCGGTTTCGAACCGCGATTGGCCGTTTTCCGTTATGGCGCCTTTTTTTCGTTTTTAAAAAATGCTTTTGCAAATCACCCAAACTTGTTTAATGGCACTGGGGCAACCTAGCGTGTTGTTGGCACCTTGTGGCCAATCAGAGAGCACGTTAAACCAGGGGGAGGGGCTGGTAGGACGTCCTGAATGAAAAGAGGCTGCACTCAGCCTCGTGGCTCATTCGCTCCGGGGATTCTGAAGAGGGTGGAAGGGAGTTTGGGTAGCAGGCAGGCAGGCAGTAAACTTTGCTGCGTCACAGCCTCCTTGGCTGTTTTCTAGAGCTGAGCTAGGCTGAAGACCGGGAGAAAATTTTGGGTGGGTGAGTTTTGGAGGTGTGGGTAAACTGTTGGGTGTTGGGTGTTGGTTTTATAATTTTTTGCAAAGGGCCTGTGGGTGTTTTTTTCCTCACGAGATTGGCGTTTGCAATTTTCCCACACGGCCAGCAATTATTCTGCTGCGCCTTTTTTTTCTTCTAAAGGGTTTTTGGAAACAAGGGAGCCTGGTGATTTGGCCCTTGCCTCATGCAGGGCTGTTTTTCTCCGTGCCAGGGTCTCTGAATAAAAAGCCAACTTTGGCAAAAAGAATTGCAGCTCCCATTAGTCCTTGGCAGAACTCAAAAAACTCCTTTTTGGGAAACAAGGGACCCACTTTTGCCCTTTCATTGCTCAAATAGGGCAGTCTCTCCGTGAAAGGGTCGCTTTCTGTGTTTCAAAACCCAACTTTGCCAAAAACAACTGCAGCTCCCATTAGTCCTTGGTAGAACTCAAAAAATCCTTTTTGGGAAAAAAGGGACCCACTTTTGCCCTTTCATTGCTCAAATAGGGCAGTCTCTCTGTGAAAGGGTCGCTTTCTGTGTTTCAAAACCCAACTTTGCCAAAAATAACTGCAGCTCCCATTAGTGCTTGGCAGAACTCAAAAAATCCTTTTTGGGAAAAAAGGGACCCACTTTTGCCCTTTCATTGCTCAAATAGGGCAGTCTTTCCGTGAAAGGGTCGCTTCCTGTGTTTCAAAAGCCAACTTTGCCAAAAACAACTGCAGCTCCCATTAGTCCTTGGTAGAACTCAAAAAATCCTTTTTGGGAAAAAAGGGACCCACTTTTGCCCTTTCATTGCTCAAATAGGGCAGTCTCTCCGTGAAAGGGTCGCTTCCTGTGTTTCAAAAGCCAACTTTGCCAAAAACAACTGCAGCTCCCATTAGTCCTTGGTAGAACTCAAAAACTCCTTTTGGGGCAAAAAGGGACCCACTTTTGCCCTTTCATTGCTCAAATAGGGCAGTCTCTCCGTGAAAGGGTCGCTTCCTGTGTTTCAAAAGCCAACTTTGCCAAAAACAACTGCAGCTCCCATTAGTCCTTGGTAGAACTCAAAAAATCCTTTTTGGGAAAAAAGGGACCCACTTTTGCCCTTTCATTGCTCAAATAGGGCAGTCTCTCCGTGAAAGGGTCGCACCCTGTGTTTCAAAAGCCAACTTTGCCAAAAACAACTGCAGCTCCCATTAGTCCTTGGTAGAACTCAAAAAATCCTTTTTGGGAAAAAAGGGACCCACTTTTGCCCTTTCATTGCTCAAATAGGGCAGTCTCTCCGTGAAAGGGTCGCTTCCTGTGTTTCAAAAGCCAACTTTGCCAAAAACAACTGCAGCTCCCATTAGTCCTTGGCAGAACTCTAAAATCTTTTTTGGGGAAAAAGGGACCCACTTTTGCCCTTTCATTGCTCAAATAGGGCAGTCTCTCCGTGAAAGGGTCGCTTCCTGTGTTTCAAAAGCCAACTTTGCCAAAAACAACTGCAGCTCCCATTAGTCCTTGGTAGAACTCAAAAACTCCTTTTTGGGGAAAAAGGGACCCACTTTTGCCCTTTCATTGCTCAAATAGGGCAGTCTCTCCGTGAAAGGGTCGCTTCCTGTGTTTCAAAAGCCAACTTTGCCAAAAACAACTGCAGCTCCCATTAGTCCTTGGCAGAACTCTAAAATCCTTTTTGGGAAAAAAGGGACCCACTTTTGCCCTTTCATTGCTCAAATAGGGCAGTCTCTCCGTGAAAGGGTCGCTTCCTGTGTTTCAAAAGCCAACTTTGCCAAAAACAACTGCAGCTCCCATTAGTCCTTGGTAGAACTCAAAAACTCCTTTTTGGGAAAAAAGGGACCCACTTTTGCCCTTTCATTGCTCAAATAGGGCAGTCTCTCCGTGAAAGGGTCGCACCCTGTGTTTCAAAAGCCAACTTTGCCAAAAACAACTGCAGCTCCCATTAGTCCTTGGTAGAACTCAAAAACTCCTTTTTGGGAATAAAGGGACCCACTTTTGCCCTTTCATTGCTCAAATAGGGCAGTCTCTCCGTGAAAGGGTCGCTTCCTGTGTTTCAAAAGCCAACTTTGCCAAAAACAACTGCAGCTCCCATTAGTCCTTGGTAGAACTCAAAAACTCCTTTTTGGGAAAAAAGGGACCCACTTTTGCCCTTTCATTGCTCAAATAGGGCAGTCTCTCCGTGAAAGGGTCGCTTCCTGTGTTTCAAAAGCCAACTTTGCCAAAAACAACTGCAGCTCCCATTAGTCCTTGGTAGAACTCAAAAACTCCTTTTGGGGCAAAAAGGGTTAGGGTTAGGGTTAGGGTTTTGCCCTTTCATTGCTCAAATAGGAGGCTCAGCAGGCTCCTAAAGCCCCATCACCCTCCCCACCTTATGTTGATTCATGTAGGTACCAATGACACCGCTAGGCATACTTTTCAAAAGATCACAAATGATTTTCGAGCTCTGGGAACAAAGCTAAAACTGTATAATGTACATGTGATCTTTTCATCCCTCCTCCCTGTTGTAGGACACGGCTCTACAAGGGCCGGAAAAATAGTACAGGTCAATAACTGGCTCAGAAAATGGTGTCAAGAGGAGCATTTTGGCTTCCTTGACCATGGCCTACTCTTCCAAGAGGATGGACTACTGGCAAGCGATGGGGTGCATCTCACACAAGTAGGAAAACATCTTTTTGCACACAGACTCACAAACCTCATCAGGCGCACTTTAAACTAGATCCACTGGGGGAGGGGAACAACAGCCTGGCGAACACTATATTACCCACGACCACAGGGAACCGCCGAAAGGCTAAACGGAGGGCTGCACAAACACAGCAAGGACCAAGTACAGAGAGCACAATAATCCCAAATAAACAGTTCGAGGGGAGGTCACAGGGGCTTACATGTCTTTACACTAATGCTCAGAGCATGGGAAATAAGCAAGACGAACTCCAACTCCTAGCACAGCACCACACATACGATGTCATAGGCATCACTGAAACCTGGTGGGATGACTCCCATCACTGGAATTTAACCATTGAGGGCTATAACCTCTTTCACAGAAATAGAACAAAGGGGAGAGGAGGGGGAGTAGCTTTATATGTCAAAAACAGTTACGTTGCAGAAGAAATGCAAGACTGTAATCCGGGAAACCAGCTTGAAAGCATCTGGATAAGAATCAAGGGAACCGGGACTCAAAAAGATCTTGTCGTGGGTGTCTACTACAGACCTCCGAGTCAGGATGAAGGACTTGATGAAGCCTTCTGTCAACAGCTGACCAAACAGGCACAAAGAAGAGATATAGTAGTCATGGGCGATTTCAATTATCCCGATATCTGCTGGAAAACAAACTCAGCCAAGAGTACAGAGTCCAACAAATTCCTCACTTGCCTTGCAGATAATTTTATGGTCCAGAAGGTAGAAGAGGCAACAAGGGGATCAGCAACTCTTGATCTAATCTTAACAAATGTGGAAGACCTGATCAATACAGTTGAAGTGGTTGGATCCTTAGGGGCAAGTGACCATGTGCTCCTGCAGTTTGCAATACAAAGGAATGCTGAAACTAAGACAAGTCAAACACGCATTCTGGACTTTAAGAGAGCTGCCTTCCAAAAAATGAAGGAATTACTGAGCGGCATTCCATGGACACCGATATTAAAAAACAAGGGAGTTAAGGATGGATGGGAGTTTTTCAAAAGTGAAATACTCAAGGCGCAAATGCAAACAGTGCCAACAAAGAAGAAAAATAAGACAAGTGCAAAGAAGCCAGAATGGATGTCCAAAGAACTTCTAACTGAGCTAAAGCTCAAAAGTGACATGCACAAGAAGTGGAAAAGGGGAGAAATCACCAAAGAAGAATTCAAACATATAGCCAACACCTGTAGGGAAAAGGTTCGCAAGGCTAAAGCGCAAAATGAGCTCAGGCTTGCCAGGGACATAAAAAACAACAAAAAAGGCTTTTTTGCTTACGTTGGTAGAAAAAGGAAGAAAAAGGAGGCAATAGGGCCATTGCAAGGAGAAGATGGGGTGATGGCGACAGGGGACAGGGAAAAGGCAGAACTACTTAATGCCTTCTTTGCCTCGGTCTTCTCAGAAAAAGAAAGCCATCTTCAACCTCAGCAACACGGAATGGACGAAGGATTGGGGGAAATCCAACCCCAATTAGGGAAACAAGTTGTCCAGGAATACTTGGCCTCTCTAAACGAATTCAAGTCCCCAGGGCCAGATCAGCTACACCCAAGAGTACTGAAGGAACTAGCGGAAGTTATTTCAGAACCACTGGCAATTATCTTCGAGAGTTCTTGGAGAACGGGAGAAGTCCCAGCAGATTGGAGGAGGGCGAATGTGGTCCCTATCTTCAAGAAGGGAAAAAAGAACGACCCAAACAATTACCGTCCGGTCAGCCTCACATCAATACCAGGCAAAATTCTGGAAAAGATCATTAAGGAAGTGGTCTGCGAACACTTAGAAACAAATGCGGTCATTGCTAATAGTCAACACGGATTTACCAAAAACAAGTCATGCCAGACTAATCTGATCTCTTTTTTCGATAGAGTTACGAGTTGGGTCGATACAGGGAATGCTGTGGATGTAGAGTACCTGGATTTCAGTAAGGCCTTCGACAAAGTCCCCCACGACCTTCTGGCAAACAAACTAGTAAAATGTGGGCTAGACAAAACTACGGTTAGGTGGATCTGTAATTGGCTAAGCGAACGAACCCAAAGGGTGCTCACCAATGCGTCGTCTTCATCATGGAAAGAAGTGACAAGTGGAGTGCCGCAGGGCTCCGTCCTGGGCCCGGTTCTGTTCAACATCTTTATTAACGACTTAGACGAAGGGTTAGAAGGCACGATCATCAAGTTTGCAGACGACACAAAACTGGGAGGGATAGCTAACACTCCAGAAGACAGGAGCAGAATTCAAAACGATCTTGACAGACTAGAGAGATGGGCCAAAACTAACAAAATGAAGTTCAACAGGGACAAATGCAAGATACTTCACTTCGGCAGAAAAAATGGAAATCAAAGATACAGAATGGGGGACGCCTGGCTTGACAGCAGTGTGTGCGAAAAAGACCTTGGAGTCCTCGTGGACAACAAGTTAAACATGAGCCAACAATGTGATGTGGCTGCTAAAAAAGCCAATGGGATTCTGGCCTGCATCAATAGGGGAATAGCGTCTAGATCCAGGGAAGTTATGCTCCCCCTCTATTCTGCCTTGGTCAGACCACACCTGGAATACTGTGTCCAATTTTGGGCACCACAGTTGAAGGGAGATGTTGACAAGCTGGAAAGCGTCCAGAGGAGGGCGACTAAAATGATTAAGGGTCTGGAGAACAAGCCCTATGAGGAGCGGCTTAAAGAGCTGGGCATGTTTAGCCTGCAGAAGAGAAGGCTGAGAGGAGACATGATAGCCATGTACAAATATGTGAAGGGAAGTCATAGGGAAGAGGGAGCAAGCTTGTTTTCTGCTGCCCTGCAGACTAGGACACGGAACAATGGCTTCAAACTACAGGAAAGGAGATTCCACCTGAACATCAGGAAGAACTTCCTCACTGTGAGAGCTGTTCGACAGTGGAACTCTCTCCCCGGGGCCGTGGTGGAGGCTCCTTCCTTCGAGGCTTTTAAGCAGAGGCTGGATGGCCATCTGTCGGGGGTGCTTTGAATGCGATTTCCTGCTTCTTAGCAGGGGGTTGGACTAGATGGCCCATGTGGTCTCTTCCAACTCTACTATTCTATGATTCTATGATTCTATGAAATAGGGCAGTCTCTCCGTGAAAGGGTCGCTTCCTGTGTTTCAAAAGCCAACTTTGCCAAAAACAACTGCAGCTCCCATTAGTCCTTGGTAGAACTCAAAAACTCCTTTTTGCGAATAAAGGGACCCACTTTTGCCCTTTCATTGCTCAAATAGGGCAGTCTCTCCGTGAAAGGGTCGCACCCTGTGTTTCAAAAGCCAACTTTGCCAAAAACAACTGCAGCTCCCATTAGTCCTTGGCAGAACTTGAAAGTACCGGTATCCCCTTGTAAAAAAATAAAATTAGCTAAAAAATACATAGACGGTTTTGCGGCAGTTAAGATACCCTTAATAACATAACACGTTGCCGGAGTGCCAAGGCAGAGACCATCTGCAGCTCTCTGGAAAACATTATGGGGGAGTGGATGCAGTATAGGCCGGAAGAAATGAGGAGGGGCTTTATGGTGACTGACGCTGGGAAAAATATGATCAAAGCGGTTGAAAGTGCCGGGTTTCAGAATGTGTCCTGCATGGCCCACATGCTTCACAATACCGTCAAGGAAGGTTTAAAGAGCCCAGAAGAGCAGCCAGCCAGCAACGCAAACATCTCCCTGCTGATCGAGCGCTGTAGAAAGATCGCGGGCTACTTCCACAGGAGCATCAAGGCAGCCCGGCAGCTGAGAGAGAGGCAGAGCCTTGAAGGCCTCCCGCAGCACAAGCTGCTCCAGGACGTCTCAACACGGTGGAATTCAACCTTTAAAATGCTTGAACGCATGGTCGAGCAGCAGAAGGCGGTACACGGCATCTCGCTCACTTTGGTTGCGCCAGTTAGCAAACTTGTTCCAAATAAGCAAGAGTGGGACACCATCTCCCAGCTAGTAGACATACTAAAGCCATTCAAACATGCCACTGACACCCTTTCGGACTCAAAAGCCCTTCTTAGCCAGGCAGTGCCCATGGTCTTGAGGCTAAGGAGGCACCTAGAAAGGCTTGGGGCCGGTCGAACAATGGACTCCCTGGCTGGACCGCTGACACCGCCGGCCCAGGAGGTGGTGAGGAGGTTGTCCTTTGCTGTACGGAAACGCCTTGAGCCACTTCTTTCCAGCAAAGTCCATATGCTGGCGGCCTTGTGTGATCCCCGGCTAAAGTACAACGTCTGCCCAAAAGACTTTACCGTGTGGAAGGCCCAACTAGTTAACCTTGTAAGGGAGGTCTTTGCTGCCAGGGTAGAGGAAACGGGCACAGCGGCCCCTCTTCCGGAAATGCCTGTAACCCCCAGCACTAGCGCTAGTGGCGAGACAGAAAGTCCCGGGGAGCCGGGAGGTGTTTGCCGAAGGGATACGGATCTCCAGCAGCGACCAGGAAACGTATTTTTTGCGGAGACGGTGGCCATACTAGCCTGCTCTGAAGAATCCTCTTTGCTGGCTTCTGCTCAAAAGGTAGACTCGGCCGAATGCTCGGTCAACAGGTACTTTGAGGAGCCTCCTGAGATAATATCTTGTGATCCATTGGCCTATTGGGCTTCACGCGAACACATGTGGCCGGACCTGTCACACGTAGCCCGCCAGTTCCTCAGCTGTCCTCCCACGAGCGTGCAGAGCGAAAGGGTCTTCAGCCTAGCGGGAGATGTAGTCACGCCCCACCGCAGCTTGCTGGACCCCCAAACAGTTGAGAAACTGGTTTTCCTGAAGGCCAACCTTCCCGTGTTGAATTTCCCAGACTTGGATTTTGACACCGACGGCTCTTAGAACAATAGTTCTCCTTTAATCAGCTCTGCTTCAGAGTAACTTTGGCTACTTTGGTGGCTGGCCAGGGGTGGGGTTGCCCCTTTGGACTCTGTCAAATTACTCTCTCCTCTAACCTACAATGCTTTCCTCTCTCTTTTTCCTTCCTTTCTCATCTTTATCATCACTCACCGTTGCCCACTGTTGTTTTCGGGTTCATCAATCACAAGGCGCCGTTTCCCGAATCATTGAATCATGGAACCATAGAAAAGTAGAGTTGGAATAGAACTCATGGGCCATCGAGTTCTCCCCCAACAGACACGCAGGAAGTTTCATTCAAAACATTCCCGACAGATGGCCATCGAGCCTATGCTTAAAAGCTTCAAAAGAAGGAGGCCCCAACACAGTCCGGGGGAGACAGTTCCACTCCAGAACAGTCTTCACAGTCAGGAAGTTCTTCCTGATGTTCCGGTGGAATCACCATTCCACTTGTTGGAACACACTGCTCCGTCCTGTTGTCTTCTGGTCAGCAGAAAATAAGCTTGCTTCCTCCTCCCTATGACTACCCCTCACATACTTGTACATTGCTAACATTTCTCCTCTCAGCCTTCTCTTCTGCAGGCCAAACAATGATTACCAGCTAATAAAGCCTCTACTCATACTGCTTGATCAGACCCTTTTTCATTGCAGTCGGAATCCTCTATACACTTTCAAGCTTGAACGCATCTCCATTTATCTGCGTTGCGCAAAGTTGGACATATTATTCCAGGTGCGGTCTGACCACGGCAGAGTAGAGTGGGAACAGGACTGCTTTGGATCTAGACGACGATATACCCCAGTTAATGCATGCATAAAGCCGATTGGATATTTGCTCTGCCACAAACCATAGTAGGCTCATTGTTATGTTGTTGTCCACGAGGACTCACAGACAGTTTTCTCACACACTGCTGTGAAGGTAGGCGTCCAAAGAAATGTCGCTTGGATTTACATTATGTTTAACAAAGTGAAGTTTCTTTCATTTGTCCCTGTAGAACTTAATAAAGTTACTTTTGGTCCATCTCTGTAGTCTGAAGTCACAAAGTTTTTTCTCTCCCTCAATAGTGACGCTCTAGAGGTAGAAGGATTTTTGGTGAGAAATTACTCCATGAAATCCTAGGTAGGATATGCATCCTCTTTGGGCTCATTACGGATTTCATTCAATTCCATTTTTTAATTTTTTGGGTTCAAACATTATTTCCCTCATGAGCCTGGAATTTTTGGACTTCTCCAGATCCTAAGAGTTCCTGTACAGAAAGAGCAGTGATATATTTGATGAGGATACTTTGGATATTCATTTAAGGTGAAGGAATACGCCAGAGTCATATTTTTTTGAAATATCTGTCCATCTGAACGTTTGAGGACGTGTTTTGCCACGGGGATTAATACAACACCTCGACTATGGCCAGCACTTATCTAAAGTTTCATCTTTCACTGTCCCATCGGCTTGAGCGGTTAGGGTCGACGCAGTGGCCGCGGTACGGCCGCCTTTGGTCCCCCTTTCCCTCTGGCCGCGCACGCGGGCGGTGGCGTTTGCCCGTCAGGGCGTGTGCCTTTGTGGCTGCTAGTGACCTCTGGGCGCAGGTTCCGTCGAGTGCGAACCACATTTTGCTGGCTTGTTGGTATAACTCAGAGGGTCGAATCGTCAAAGACAGTGGAACACCATTAAATTTGGACAAATTTCTCAGAATGTAAACCTTGTGTCCCATCACCCTGAAAGGCTGTGATTGACGCTGTTGCTGCGGAACGGCCGCCTTCGGTTGTTCTTGCCCTCTTGCCGCGCACGCGGGCGGTGGCGTTTGCCCGTCAGGGCGTGTGCCTTTGCGGCTGCTAGTGACCTCTGGGCGCAGGTTCTGTGGCGTGGGAACTTCAATTTGCTGGCTTGTTGGCAGGGACAATAGAAGAGGGTGGAATCACCGCACCGCAGCAGGACACCTCGGCCTTGTGCACCTCTTTTTTACATTTTCTTCTTCCACTTTCCAAACGCCTTTAAAGGCAGTGGTACTCGACGCTGCGGCCGCGGGACGGCCGCCTTTTGTTCCCCCCGCAATCTTGCCGCGCACGCGGGCGGTGGCGTTTGCCCGTCAGGGCGTGTGCCTTTGCGGCTGCTAGTGACCTCTGGGCGCATGTCCTCTGGCTACGGAAGTGCTTCTTGCTGCCTTGTTGGCAGCGACGATAGAAGAGGGTGGAATCACCGCACCGCTGAAAGCGGGACACCTCGGCCTTGTCCACCTCTTTTTAAAATTTTCTTCTTCCACTTTCCCATCGCCTTTAAAGGCAGTGTACTCGACGCTGTGGCCGCGGGACGACCGCATTTGGTTCCCCCCGCAATCTTACCGCGCACGTGGACGGTGGCGTTTGCCCGTCAGGGCGTGTGCCTTTGCGGCTGCTAGTGACCTCTGGGCGCATGTCCTCTGGCTACGGAAGTGCTTCTTGCTGCCTTGTTGGCAGCGACGATAGAAGAGGGTGGAATCACCGCACCGCTGAAAGCGGGACACCTCGGCCTTGTCCACCTCTTTTTAAAATTTTCTTCTTCCACTTTCCCATCGCCTTTAAAGGCAGTGTACTCGACGCTGTGGCCGCGGGACGACCGCATTTGGTTCCCCCCGCAATCTTACCACGCACGTGGACGGTGGCGTTTGCCCGTCAGGGCGTGTGCCTTTGCGGCTGCTAGTGACCTCTGGGCGCAGGTTCCGTCGAGTGCGAACCGAATTTTGCTGGCTTGTTGGTATAACTCAGAGGGTCAAAGTCAGAGGAACACCATCAAATTTGGACAAATTTCTCAGAATGTAAACCTTGGGTCCCATCACCTTGAAAGGCTGTGATTGACGCTGTTGCTGCGGAACGGCCGCCTTCGGTTGTTCTGGCCCTCTGGCCGCGCACGCGGGCGGTGGCGTTTGCCCGTCAGGGCGTGTGCCTTTGCGGCTGCTAGTGACCTCTGGGCGCATGTCCTCTGGCTACGGAAGTGCTTCTTGCTGCCTTGTTGGCAGCGACGTTAGAAGAGGGTGGAATCACCGCACCGCTGAAAGCGGGACACCTCGGCCTTGTCCACCACTTTTCTAAATTTTCTTCTTCCACTGTCCCATCACCTTGAGAGGCGGTTGTCGACGCTGTTGCCGAGGGACAGACGCCTAAGGTTCCCCTCGCCCTCTGTCCGCGCCCGAGGACGGTGCCCTTTGCCTGTCAGGGCGTGTGCCTTTGCGGCTGCTAGTGACCCTTGGGCGCTGGTTCTGTTTGTAGGTAGGACGATAGAAGAGGGTGGAATCTCACCGCAGAAAGTCTTACACTCAGAAGTAAGACTTGTAGTCTTCAACTAACTATGGCGAACTCTCGGACATATTCAGAAAAGAAATTCCTGTTGGACATCAACGGCGTCACTTCCTTCAAGTCCATGCCATCCTGATGCTATGCCTGTAAGATCACTACCTCCTTGAATCGGACGGGCAATAAAACATGGAGGATGGACCAGTTGGATCTTCTAACACTCCCAGGCACTGTCTTGTTTTTCAAAAAGGAATTCTTTTCAAAAGTGCCGTTTTTTCCCACGCTCTGCCTTCCTAACGGTCAAGCTCTCACATCTGCAGGTTTCTGGACTACGGCATTGCGATGACAATGCCAGTATGCGGTCCTCCAATTTTTGCATGAAGTCTCTTTTCTTTTTTTGTGTAGTGTGGACACAGTTCTGCAAAACCTCTACTAACTTGCAGACCACAGTCCACACCTACAGTGAGATGTTGCAAGAATAAAGTAAAGGTCTGTCAAACCCTCCTCATCCAATCCATGCTGTTGACAGTTATACATCTCTGTGGTTCCCTTTGGCTTCCTTCTCAACCCAGCTTTGGTCATTTACCGTTAATAAAACCAGACACACACACAACTCTTCCCTCTAGTTCAACGCCATTAACCTGACATCAGAGCCGTAAAACATTCCAGTTCCGAAAAGCCTTCGAGGACTGTGGGGTGGATCGCTGGCAGATGCAGAATTGGATTCCAGGCAAAGAGTATTTCGCACTGTATTGATTTTTAACTCTCAAACTACCTCATCTATGTGCAATTATTCAGCCCTCGGCCACAGAGCCCTGTTTTTACACCTCTTGTTTTTTAAGCAGGTAATGCTGTGACAGCTTTCTTATTTTATGTGTTATTGAAGCAACATTTCCTTTAACAAATATAAAATTTTGGGGTTTAATTGTTCACATTGTATTGCTGACGGCCACGCCCCATGGAAGCTGCTCAGAGACCCTCCGGGAAGATGGGCCGGGTAATAACTATTAAGATCTTACTGTGGTATTAGAACAATCATTATTGATGTCATGATGTCCACGATTTCCCTGTTGAATGCCAGCTATCTTGTGTCCTCCCGGGAAGGGTGCGGCCAGGGCCGCTGACGGTTTGCTGTCATGGAGTGTGCCTTTGTGTCGGCTACAGACTGTGTTGCTATGTTCTGGTTGACACATTAGTCAGTGGGGCTTGGGCCCCCATTTCACTAGCAGACGTGAAGATTACACGCCCTTCCCCATGTGGGTTCAGTGGTGGGCGTGGGGCCGGCCAACGGTGGCCGGCCCCCCTGGTCAGTGGGGCTTGGGCCCCCATTTCAATAGCAGACGTGAAGATTACACGCCCTTCCCCATGTGGGTTCAGTGGTGGGCGTGGGGCCGGCCAACGGTGGCCGGCCTCCCTGGTCAGTGGGGCTTGGGCCCCCATTTCACTAGCAGACGTGAAGATTACACGCCCTTCCCCATGTGGGTTCAGTGGTGGGCGTGGGGCCGGCCAACGGTGGCCGGCCCCCCTGGTCAGTGGGGCTTGGGCCCACAGTTCACTAGCAGACGTGAAGATTACACGCCCTTCCCCATGTGGGTTCAGTGGTGGGCGTGGGGCCGGCCAACGGTGGCCGGCCCCCCTGGTCAGTGGGGCTTGGGCCCACAGTTCACTAGCAGACGTGAAGAATACACGCCCTTCGCCATGTGGGTTCTGTGGTGGGCGTGGGGCCGGCCAACGGTGGCCGGCCCCCCTGGTCAGTGGGGCTTGGGCCCACAGTTCACTAGCAGACGTGAAGAATACACGCCCTTCCCCATGTGGGTTCTGTGGTGGGCGTGGGGCCGGCCAACGGTGGCCGGCCCCCCTGGTCAGTGGGGCTTGGGCCCACAGTTCACTAGCAGACGTGAAGAAGACACGTTTGAGGGGCTTGCGCCCACATTTCCAGGTATTTTACTTCTCTCTCTGTCTCTGGGAAGCGTGCCGGCCAACGGTGGCCGGCCCCCCTGGGCAGTATTTCAAGGTGCGGGCCTTGCCGCCTGTGGGTGTATCTTTCTTTCCTTTTGTTTTTGCTGCCTCACGGCCTACGTGGTCGTGTTTCCCGCGGTGCACCGCATCTCTCTTCTCTCTCGGCTGTCGTTCTTTACCCCTTTGTGCGATTTGGCACAGAAGCCTCCTTGGGGGCGGCCACTCTTTCTTCCTTTTCGGGAAGCGTGCCGGGCAACGGTGGCTGGCCGGCCCTCAGTGAGCAGTATTTAAATGTGTGGGCCACTCTTTTTCCCTCTGTGGGAAGCGTGCCGGCCAAAGGTGGCCGGCCTAGTATTTTAAGTTGTGGGCCACTCTTTTTCCCTCTGTGGGAAGCATGCCGGCCAAAGTTGGCCGGCCTAGTATTTTAAGTTGTGGGCCACTCTTTCTTCCTTTTCGGGAAGCGTGCCGGGCAACGGTGGCCGGCCCCCCTGGGCAATATTTCAAGGTGCGGGCCTTGCCGCCTGTGGGTGTATCTTTCTTTCCTTTTGTTTTTGCTGCCTCACGGCCTACGTGGTCGTGTTTCCCGCGGTGCACCGCATCTCTCTTCTCTCTCGGCTGTCGTTCTTTACCCCTTAGTGCGATTTGGCACGGAAGCCTCCTTGGGGGCGGCCACTCTTTCTTCCTTTTCGGGAAGCGTGCCGGGCAACAGTGGCCGGCACCCCTTGGCAATATTTCAAGGTGCGGGCGTCGTCGCCTGTGGGTGTATCTTTCTTTCCTTTTGTTTTTGCTGCCTCACGGCCAACGTGGTCGTGTTTCCCACGGTGCACCGCATCTCTCTTCTCTCTCGGCTGTCGTTCTTTACCCCTTTGTGCGATTTGGCACAGAAGCCTCCTTGGGGGCGGCCTCTCTTTCTTCCTTTTCGGGAAGCGTGCCGGCCAACGGTGGCCGGCCCCCCTGGGCAATATTTCAAGGTATGGGCCTTGCCGGCTGTGGCTTTTTCTTTCTTTTCTTTTCTTGCCTCCAGTAAGTTACAACACAATCACACAATAAACACAATCACAACACCAAAAAAGGCCAAAACCCACAACAGGCAATGTGCCATGCTTTCTATATTTAGTAATTATATATAATACAAAATAATAAATACAGCCAGACTTTTGAGCTGCAAGGATATTCAGTGCAATTCAACCAGACCAATAAAAGATTAACCTTCGAAAAAGGCGACCAGGCTTTGAAACAGTGATACTACTCTGAATCTGACCAACCAAAGAATTCCCCTAGATAGCAAGCACCCAGGCTTTGAACCACCGAGGCTATTCATTACAATTCTACCCCCCTAAAAGGCAAGTACCTAACCTTCCAAGCAGCAAGCCTATTCCTTTCTATTCCACCTCACCAAACAAGGATTCCCATAAGAAAATGGCCAGGCTTTCAGGCTACAAAGCTATTATTCACTGTTATTCCACCTACCTAACAAAGAATTCCCATACACCACAGCAACGCGTGGCCGGGCACAGTAAACTATAAAATTGTGCAATAAATCTTAGGAAAGGGCAAACGCTCTGCAATTTAGCAAACAAGCAGGGTGGATTGTGTTCTCCCACTG
Source organism: Anolis carolinensis (assembly GCF_035594765.1). Lineage (NCBI taxonomy): Eukaryota > Metazoa > Chordata > Lepidosauria > Squamata > Anolidae > Anolis > Anolis carolinensis. Next base: position 308,903,034 of record NC_085842.1, read on the forward strand.
TACCAAATTTGATCAGTATAGCTGAAAAAATGAGAGCAGGAGAGCCCCCGACCCCCCCCCCCGGGGCTGTTTTTGGGAGACCGCGCATGCGCGTCCGCCATTAACGAATTAATTTCGAAAATAACGAATTTTCGGTAATTTCGAAAAATTTTGGGGACAAAATTCGTAAATAGCAACAAAAACGAAAAACTGCCCCCTCTAGTTTTGAAACGAGTTTAGAATCAAATTTTTCATGGATCGATCAAGCCTAGTAGATGCCATTCAGTGAGAATGCAGATGGGCAGTAAGGCTAACAGGAAAAGAAGAAAAGCTATTGGTTGATATGATTTATGGATATATATTCACATGCATGCCAAGAAGAAGAGAGAATATGTAGATATAGTGCAAAAACGTGGTTTAGTGCAAATTTCCAAGATGGTTCCAAGAAATGAGTCAGCTATTAACAGGAACACTTTGGAGAATAATACTGTACTCTGGAGCTAAGATATAGCCCTTGTGTGGATTCAATGTCAGTAAATCTTTTGGGGTTTTTTACCGCTTTAAGAAAAGAAAAGAAGAAAAAGAGTTCAGCCACCTTGCCTTGCCTGCAAAGAAAACTACAAGGTTCTAAATCTATACAAATATATATGTAGGTAAAGGTAAAGGTTTTCCCTTGACATTAAGTCTAGTCATGTCCGACTCTGGGAGTTGGTGTTCATTTCCATTTCTAAGTTGAAGAGCCGGCGTTGTCTGTAGATGCCTCCAAGGTCATGTGGCCGGCATGACTGCATGGAGCACCATTACCTTCCCACCAGAGTGGTACCTATTGACCTCCTCACATTTGTATGTTTTTGAACTGCTAGGTTGGCAGAAGCTGGGGCTAACAGCAGGAGTTCAACCTGTTCCCCAGATTCGAACCACCAACCTTTCGGTCAGCAAGTTGAGCAGCTCAGCGGTTTAACCACGCCACCAGGGGCTCCAATATTTATGTATATAGGCAAAATATGTATATTGACAATATATATATACATAGACCCGGGCTGTAGCGCAGGCGGGAGAGCAAGCCAGCTGCAATTAACTGCAATGAATCACTCTGACCAGGAGGTCATGAGTTCGAGGCCACTCGGAGCCTATGTTTGTCTTGTCTTTGTTCTATGTTAAAAAGGCATTGAATGTTTGCCTATATGTGTAATGTGATCCGCCCTGAGTCCCCTTCGGGGTGAGAAGGACGGAATATAAATGCTGTAAATAAATAAATGCTGTAAATAATAGACAAAAATATTGCGCTTACCTTTTTGAAAAAAATTAGTAGATCTTTGAACAGCTGCTTATGGGACTATTATTTGCAAAAGCTCTCAAGGCCAAGATCTTCTACACTTTGAAAATTAGGCCTATGTACAGAAAATGCAGTGTTGCTTTTTAAAAATCTCACTGTTGGAAGAGGTATAGTTGAGAACTGGAGAGGGCTTTTGTATTTTTCATGGTAGTACAGAAGATAGATGCCAGCAGATGTTTCCTATCATGCAACCAGGTAACAAGCAACACCTGCTGAAATTCTCTTCTATACAACCATTCAAGGTACAAAAATTCTCTCTACTGCTCACTCACTCTCTATAAGAAGAATGTTAATGCTATTTGAGGCTGTTAATTGCTCTCAGTTCTCTGGACATAATGTCTAAATATCCCAAAGACATCAGATCCTGTCTGATCTTGGAAGCTAAGCAGGGTCTGTTCTGTTACTACTTGGATGGAAGACTGTTAATGAATAGCAGGTACTGTAAGCTTTATTTCAGAAGGAGGAATTGGCAAAATCACCTCTGAGTATTTCTTACATAAGAAACCCCTATGAAATGCATGGGGTCACCATGGCAACAGGGGACTTGAAGACACAGATGCATGCATAAATATTTCGGGGTGGTGGTGGTGGGGATTTGGGGTGGGATACAGGCTGGCACGAGGACCTGGACATTGTACATCCACTGCGCTCCATCTAGATGGTTAGTTCTGTTCTCAAATTATACAGTTCAACAATATTTTTGTCCAGTCCATTCTAGTTCAGTCTCCAAACCCAGTTAGTCACTGAAACCACTGATCCTTATGATCAGAGAAGCCTCCTTCATCACCTCCAAAGGATCTCTTCCACTGCCACTATTTGTGTAAAAGAACTTAATTCAAGGGAACATAATTGCAACCACATATTGTCTCCTTTTCAGCTGAATAAATAAAGTAGATGATATCTGTCAAGGAGGAAGTCTGGATCATGCTAATGATGGGCCATTCTTGAAAAACAGGTTTTCAGAGTTTCAAAACACCTGTGTGTGTTTCCCTGTATCATAAACTCAGCTGACCAAAGGGAGTTGCCTTTGCCTGTTCCAGTGAGTGTTGTGCCAGGAGGCATGAAAAAAAGAACAACTTTAATTTATTTTAAGCTCTCTCCTTTGCTTCTCAAAAGTCAGCCCAGCTACCGTCGATTAGATCAAGTTACATCAGCAGGAAATGTGAAAACAAACTCTGTTTTTAACTAAGATCAGCAAAACTGGTTTATGTCAGCTATCCACAAAAGGAAAATTAAAATACTGCTCTTAAAAAAAGACTTATTGAAAAGAAGCCTCTTTTTTCTGCAGAGCTTGTTACAGCAATCCAAGCATCTCTTCTGGAATACTAGGTCAGCAGCATTTCACTCCCAGCAACTGCAGGACCAAACCCGAGGGACAAGCTTTTGTAATGTCTTGTCTTTTCGCACACTCCTCCTCTGGAGCTCTTGGCAGAAAATTCCAGCAGCCAGTTAGGCAGTAAAATATGCCTGCAGCAGTTCCTATTCTTTCTAGGGGTTAGCATTTCATGTAGTCTTGACATGTGGAGAGTTTGTCCATGCCTTATATCTTAGCTGAGGCTTGTAGAAGGCTCACCGCGTGGCCTTGTTGCTACTGCAAGAGCAATTTGATTTTGAGTCACAATGTTGCCACTCTATCCCCCATTTTGTTCCAAATGGCATGATAAACTCAAGTGCATGCAAACCCATTATTTGTTGTCGAAGGCTGTATGGCCATGTTCCAGAAGGATTCTCTCCTGACGTTTCACCCACATCTACGGCAGGCATCCTCAGAAACCCATTATTGCCTGGCCAGTGTGGAAATGCCTCAAAGTCCTTTTGCAATCTGAATGGCCAGCTGGTTCAACAATGCATTGGCACCAGTATCTTGTTACCCTGGGGATTGTCACTGTTGTTGTTTTTTCCAGAAAAAACAACACAATTAGGTGTCCAGCAGTGTGATCATCAGAAAAGTAGGCTTCTACCAAGGAGCAGTCGGTCTTTTTGATAAGTGGATACTAGATCGTAGAAGATAGTCTGATGAAGCTATCCACAGATCAAAAACATTGGTCATCACTTCAGAACTTCCAGAAAGTTCTGGAATAAACCCCGGTTCTTCTTATAATGGATGAAAGACTGCAAACTGCAGTTCTGCTGGAGAACATGTGAACTTCTTGTAGCAGGTTCAAGTTGAGTACTGTACATTTCAGGGAGTTGGTAGTAGTCATCTCGGCAGTTTTTCTCCATTCTTTTCAGGTACTCATCCTGGTGTTAATCAAAGATCTTCAGTCAAAAAAATCACATTACCACAAAGCATCTCTAACTGAAAATTTCTGACCCACTCTTCCCTCTTCTGCTACTTTCTAGCTTCTAAGCAATAATTCATTATCACCGAATGAAATATTAAAGGCAGCAGATTCTGCGGTGTCCCATTTATCTCTGAAATCTTTTCCTCCTCTTTTCAGAGTGCTATTAAGCTTGCTCCAAGCCAGCAACAATTTCTGTGGACACATTTCCATCATGATGTATAGTTAGTTATAGAAGTCTTCTTGTCCGTTTTGCTGTGTTATGATGATGACAAAGGGGCAAAGTCAATTCCTACTACTTCCTAGCTGTCCTGAGAAACCCTGACATGTAGTTGTCAATACTTCTTTCCTTAAATGTTGTGATGCACCGTGATGAATTTTTGACAGAGGTCTTTTCCACCAAAAGAAACACACATATCAGCCTCTTTTCTTTTTCAACCTGGAAAAAAATATGCTGGTATATGTCATGGAAACCTTCAGATGAGCCATCTCAGTCCTACAATGTGTGAAGCAATGGAGTACACCTGAGAAAATGCAGAGCATGCTTTCCAGGAAGAGATGAAGCGAGGCTCTTTTAGGTTTCTTCCCTTAACTACTGAAGACATGATTTGATTAAAGTTGGAAAAAGTCAGGTATGAGATTGGTCGACATCATTAAGGGATGCTCTAGCTATTAAGGAATAATTCAAACATTTTCTTTAGTCTCACTAGTTTTCTCAGATTACAAACATATCTGCCAAAGATTTTTCCCCTAAAGCTATTTACAATATAATTTAAATTGGTAAGAGCATAAAATATACCCAATTGCTAGCAACATAATTGAAAAACAAAACATCTACTTAGTACATTAGTTGAGAGATGAAATTTTTGTTTTAGGCTCCTACAACTCCACGTTCCTCACAATCCTTTGCTACAGTATGGAATTAATTATTATATCATTGTTCCAGGTCCAATGCTTTGCAAACTGCTGGGAAATTGATAATTAGATTATTGTAGCTTTGGATATTGATCCTATCTATATTGGAATTATTGTTCAAATGTTGGAGGGAGTCCCTTAATTCTTAACTTCATCATAGTGATCAAGTCCAGGTGGATTGGTTCACTCTACCTACTGAGAAAACTGATTAAAATATGCATCTTAATTTTGAAAAAAGGAAATATGAATGTTTTGATATGAAGAACATTCCCAATATTGCTTCTTTAAATAAATCCCATAGCAACCAATACCATCTGCTTTCATCCCTGATAACTCCTACAACAAAACAATAAATTCATATAGCTGTTTGCATTTGAACATCATGATCCTTATTATTTACAGGTGATGGGAGACATCACATCATGTGATGTTACTGGGGCACCTTCTGGCATTTCTGGAAGATTAGTGGCTTTTAATTATTTAAAGACTGCTGTTCCATTTGTGTCCTACCCTCTTTTGAGTCAATTAAAAATACAGAATTGATAAACAGAACATTTAAAGGCACTGCGGTTGGTTGAACCACTGAAATGGATAAAAGATCCTTTTAATCCTTCTCTAGCCCATCTCCCCTTATAATGGATAAACTCCTTCATGGAACAAAAGATAGCTTAGCTATACAACACAATGCACTCAATTCAATTAGTGATACTTTGGGTGGCATCAAAATCTATTCATGTATAATCCCAGAGGCACTACTGGCAAGCTCTTGATTATATTATCTGCTTTTATACATTTGATACTTCTCATACAATCACAGCATTGGAAGGGTACTTGGTAGGTCAAATCTAAACAGACTAGATATAAGTTTGAAAGAGCCTCAAGCATGACTTGAATTCACTTAAACAAATTTTCTAAGCCATCCATAAAAACCAACAGTGAAGATTCCACAAAGCTTAAGCCAGCCTGTTTGAATGGCTCACATCAAGCTTTCCTTGATTTCTATTGAATATACTTTGACTTCCTTATATATTGACATACTTTTATTGTGGAGATGGAGCCCCCAGATGGCGTAGTGGACTAAGTGACTTGAAGGTTGGGTTGCTGACCTGAAAGCTGCCAGGTTCGAATCCCACCTGGGGAGAGTGTGGATGAGCTCCCTCTATCAGCTCCAGCTCCATGCAGGGACATGAGAGAAGCCTCCCACAAGGATGGTAAAAACATCAAAACATCCGGGAGTCCCCTGGGCAATGTCCTTGCAGACGGCCAATTCTCTCACTCCAGAAGCAACTCCGGTTGCTCCTGACACGAAAAAAAAAATTGTGGAGATGAACTGTGAATCTGTAGGGAGTTGAAGTCCAAAACACCTGGAGGTTGAAGTTTGCCCATGCCTGCTTTAAAGTCACCCTCTACATCATTGTTGATGATTCTCTCCAGTCCAGAGTAAAGAAAGATAATTACTGTCTATCTGGTTATGTTCTCCACAGTTTTCCCACTGTGTTCCTTTCCTTTCGAATCAATCCAAGCTTCTCTGAGAATTGCTTGGTGTAGGCAACCAGAACTGGATGCAATGATTCAGCAAAATATGAAGAAACTGCCTTTTACGTGTCATTTCTGTATAAATTATTCACATTGGGGATGTAAGGCTTCTTGAATTCCTTCTCTCCTCTTTACAGACCCAAGAAGACCAGACAAGATGCAAGAGCCTGCCAACCAACAAAGTTGGAAAAGAAAAGGAAGATAATAGGCACAAGTAGGAATATCTGCAGACTGATGTGAAGGATAGATTTTGGATGAAGCTCAGCTATCAACATTTAAATCAGCTACCTAGAAGGAAGATAAACCAAAGGAAGAGTAATCAAATGCAAAGAGGGATTGTTTTAGCTCTTCCTTGGAGATGTAATGCTTCACGTTCTGATGACACTGGTTAAGTCCTCAACAAGGACAACTACAAGGCACCTCAAGTAGCTGATTTGGAAACAAGCCTTTAAAAGCCAAAACAGGCTGCATGAACCAGTGGTCTGACTCTGTTTAAAGCAATTTCATATGTTCAGTAACTTTTCAGAAGGCTCAACAGCATTTATGTTGGAATGCAACAAAACATATGATGAAATATGGCTTGTTTATCCCACATTACACCCCCATCTCTCTAAAGCCCCGGAATTTATTTTAAAAGTCAGTGGCTACTATGAGACAGCTGGATTCCAGGTTGAGAACCTAATTACATAAATTAATTACTGACAGTTAATTTTTACTTATTTGTTCTAGTGAACTAATAACTTCATATTTCAACTCTGATAAAATTCAAAGATTAAAAGACTAAGTTTGGAAACTAACCAAACTTGTATCTACTGTTATTAATCATTCAGGAAAAACATGAAAAAATAGATATAAAAAGAGTGGGATGAACTTGCTAGTTAAATTAATCATGAAGAAATACTATGAATATAAATTTTCTGAACACCTCACCTCTGGAGCATTCGTGTATTTCAGATTATTTGGATAGAGCTACAGAAGGAGGAGATGACCAAACCTCTGGGAGGCAATATTTTTTTTAATTAAGAATCAACAATCACAAGTAACTCTGCTTCGCCTTATTCATTTTATACAACTGTCTGGGTACAGCGATAAAAAGCAAATCTACCTACAGCGGGAAACATTGTAAAATGCATTTTAAAACAAAATGTTTAAAACAGAACCCTGGAAAATAAATCGAAAGAAAAATCTGTCTCATAAGGCAGTAAATACTTGACTTCTGTAGGTGATCATTATCTGGTATGAAGACTTAGAACAGCAATACCAGACAAGGAATGACAAAATCCCTTCCTGACCATGCTTTCAAATGTTTAGTGTTGCAGAATGACAGAAAACTTGAAGGATCATAACCCTTCCACAACTCTGTCTTGATTTGCCAATGACATTGCAAAAAAACCTTCCTTTTCCCATTTTTCTGCTGCTTTTAAACTGTCTAGTTTTTTTCTCCCAGCCTTCAAAGGGTAATCATAGCTTGCACTCAACTCAGCAAGAGGAAGAGAAGAGGAGGGGACAAAACCATGCCCTTCTCATTGATAACTTCTGCCATCTTGACTGAATTTTGATGTTGCTTGGTGCCACGAGGCCCGGTTTTCATCTTTGAAATACTGGAGGATATGTCTAACATTTGGCAATATGCTGGACTGGGTTGTTCTCTAAATGTTACGATGGGGATCCATAAAATCCTGGAAAAGCCAGCTCAAAGGTTCGCTGTGCCTTTGATGCAGTGAAGAAAAACAAGAATGCAAAAGATAATGGGACTGGATAAATTGAACTGCTGTAAATACAAAAGCCCTTTGGGGTGGGAGCTGGGCTCCCCAGGCAACATCCTGACCTGAGTATACCGCCTCAGTTCAACTCATTGCAAGTGAATTGAAGCTTCTCTTGCTCAAGGATTGATTAGGTTTTCAATTTTTGAAATCATTAGGGTTTTATTTTCAGGGATAAAGCTATAGACCCAAACTTCAGCAAGCAAAATTCTCTCCAGTCCTAATACTGAAATCCCTTTCAGATGGAAATGACAAGTGAGTTTGAGGGATTTTATTTATGTATTTATTGGTATTGATTAATTGCTTACATTCAAGGGTTTGAAAGAAGTGCAACATTCTTATAACATTTATACTATAATTTAAATTACTTGTTATGCTATAAAGACTCGTGCGCATGAGAACAGAGGCACCCAATATGGTAAGTGATCCGATGAAACCAAACCAAAAAGCAATGGTAAGGTTTCAGGTGTGATTCCATCAATTGCTTTGTGTCCCTCACAAACACTTTATTTCTGCATTTTTTTTCTCCAGAGTACACCTTTACAAACCTATTTTGATCAGCCTTCACATTTACAACCTATATATGTCAAAACAGTTTTATGCAGGATCAGCAAGTTTCAATTTTTTTGTGAGAAAATTATTCCTTTGGGGCCATTTTGTAAAGAAAGTTTGCACAAAATATAGGTACCATAGATACAGTAAGTACCATATGAATAAAATACTTGGTTAGCCTGAACCAGTATCAGCTTCAATGTGGATAAGTACTTCCAATGGGATGCCTATTGCCAAAGTCTTGTTGGAATTTTAGATGTGTGAATATTCTAACATCTTTAATTATGTTAAGAGAATACAGATAATTATTTGCAAAGAAGAAAGATGATTGCAATTTTACCATCTTTTCACATGGAGTTATTAAAACTGTTTTCATAATATTGTTGTAACCGAATCTGTATGTTGTGCCATTTCACAGATCACGTGGTAACTGGCATCATGTGTTTGAGTACTTTCCAGAGGTTTTAGGGAATATATGCTTCCTGCAAGACCTATGATAGTCCCAGTGCCCTTTTTTTATTGAAGAAGTTCTAGTAGAAGTCATGGGGGCAATTACATGACCTTAGGAAGGGGATCCTTCATGTTTTAACCCAAAAAGCCCTGCCTGTGCCTAAAACATATTTTGGTGTGCCTGTGTGCAAGAATAGCAAATGTGCCCAATATCTTCCAGAAAGTATGTAGCGCATTTTCAGAAAAAGTAGACATATGCAGATGGGGAGCTAGTGGAGGCACACTGGAGCTCTAGATCAAGCAAAAGCTCAAGACATCTTGGCCAAAATTGTTCTCACTGGAAGCAACAGGACATCAAATTCAAAAAAGCAACATGTACAGTTAGTTCCTCGCTGTCAAACTGGCACTCATGGCAACAACTCATAATAACTTAAATATTTCTCTTTGTACAAGGCAGACACATTAACACTTTGTTTACTGCAGCTCAGCATGCAGCTCCAGGAGAAAATCTGGATCAGACACACATCCCAAGAGATACCGTACTTTCGTCTCTGTGATGTGCAAAAGGTATCTAGGAAGCAGAAGTGTTTTGACATTCCTGATGCCTTCGCTGCAATTTTATATTGCTGCTATGTTGTGTCATTTTATTTCGTTTTATATTTGCCTAACCTTTTCACAGCTGAAGGCAGATTTAACAGTTACTCTAACAAGCAGTGGGGTGCATTCTCTGCATGTAAGAAAGATGAAACATCTAATTGACGTCCTGCTATAGCCATTTGGAATAATGTGGTTGAGCAGAACAAGAATTGAGGTATCTCATATTTTGTAACGGAACTAAAAAAAATATGTTATGAATAGGCATGTGAGAAGATCCAAACCAAAGCAAAAACTATCCCAGTGGTTTTCATCGTGGTCAGGCAGATGTCTGTGGAAAACTCACAAAAATGGTGCAGTATTGTAATAGTAGTCTCCTCATGTTCCTCAGCACTTGATATTTAGAGACATAGTACTTGTGATACTGGATATATTGTAATAACCATCACAGCTGATAGCAATTGTGAGACTTGGGGCTTGTCCAGACAGTACTTTTATCCCAGGAGCTCCTGCAGCAATCAGGAGGGTGGCCAGACGCTATTCCCTGTGAACCCAGAAGCAATCGCTACAAAAGGCAAAAAAAAAAATGCAAGATAGGCCCCTTTCTCCACATTTGGCATAGGGCCTGCCGAGCACCGTCACATGGCCCATTGATGGCCAAAGTATCAAAGAATTGTTGCAAGATGTTTCCTCAGCCACGGCAAAAAGGTGAGTCATGTTTTGGGTAGCTCCAATTGAGCTACCTGCTATTTATTTGCCCTTTCCTCCATCTGATGGCAACAGGGACAGTGTGTCAACACGCCTTGTTCCGTGCATAACATGTGATGGAGGAAGGAGGGAGGGCGTGTGAGGCGACATGAGGAGCCCTACACACCTGCCATTTCACCAGCAATTGCCGGCAAAATGGAAGAGCTCGGGGGAGGGGGGGGGTTACATGTGAAGAGGTCCTTAGACTTAGGTAAAGGAAAAGGTTTCCCCTGAAATGAATTCTAATCATGTCTGACTCTGAGGGTTGTGCTCATCTCCATTTCTAAGCTGAAGAGCCTACATTGTCCATAGACACCTCCTAGGTCATGTGGCCAGCATGACTGCATGGAGCGCCATTACTTTCCCGTAGAAGCGGTACCCATTGATCTACTCACATTTGCATGTTTTCGAACTGCTAGGTTGGCAGAAGCTGAGGCTAATAACAGGAGCCCGCTCCACTCTCCGGATTTGAACTGCCAACCTGTCGGTCAGCAAGTTCAGCAGCTCAGCGGTTTAACTCACTATGCCACCGGGGGCTCTAGACTCACTTTGGCTATCAATAAATGAAAAACAAAGAGATGGACTTCTGAACAGTAAAGAAGCCTATTACAACTGTACAAAAATAATGGACAGGATCTAACAGTGGCATTCTGCTGCCAAGACAATAGGATCTAATGTAACCAGTAGGGAAAATCTGTCAGAGTGTGCCAGAAGCTTTGAAGCTTTGGAGCACAGAAGAATGAACACTTCGCGACTTCAGTAAAAGCAAACATATAGCTTTACTGAGTAGAGCAAATATACAGCACACACTAGCATTGACATCCAATCTAACAGACAGAAACAAGACAAAAGACACTGAAGTAAGAGGAACGAACCGAAATCTTATCTCTGAATCCTCCCTACCTGTTCCAGGCACACTCAGGGTCACATCTTCACAGTTCATTAGAGGCTTGACTGATTAACCCTTTCAGTGTCAATACACTCTCTGCTGATGCGATCAGATTACATTCACAAGCATTGCACAAAATTAAATTTAAACATTCACATTACATTAATCTTACATTAACAAAATCTGCCCTTAACCCCATTCATTCAAAACCAAAATTAAATTTCTGGGAAGCCCCCTGAACCTGGATTTCCAGTGGCAAACAAGGCTAAAGGGGGGAGTAGGGAAGAAAGTTCTATTGTATCCATTAGAAGAATGTGGAATTAGAATGGGTATAATACACATAAATTATAAGAAAGACAATTTAATCCTTCAAATACATGCAACTGCTATGTAGTACAAAATCATGTAAAATACAAGCAGTTCAATTACCAGGTTTACAAACTGAAGATAAATGCATATAATTAATCTACTGTAGACTTTTTTCATTGGTTAAAGAAAATAGTATTTCAAAATAATAGTAATTTGCATTGTTAATGATGTATTTAATGGAAAGGTTCTTACAGATTTGGTGTTTTTAATCTGGGGAACAGGAAGAGAATAGTATTCTGATTTTGGTAGCTAGGCAACAAAAAAAAGCCTAGAAGTCCATCAAGTGTCACAAATAAGTTGATTAGTGACACTTGTTTAAATCCAACTGTATTTTGAACCCAAATTGTAATTCTTCTGATGAAAAGCAATTTGCTCAAAACAAGGGCTGGGCATGGCCCTCTCCCCTCAGTGATTTGGGGATTTGTATCATGACTTTTCATCTTTGTTGGGAAACTGAAACCGCTTTTAAACTCTACATTCTTGTTGACCTTGAAACAAACAATTGAACAAATGTGCATTAGTGTGAACAACTGAGTGACTTCTCCTTTCACCCCTTCATCCTCTGTCTCTTTTGTCTGGTATGTTAATCTAGATGGATTGCCAAAATATTTAGTCACTAAATGTCTAAACCAACCACAGACAGCATACAAAGAATCAGAAGAGAACATAGAATGATTGAAAAAAAAAACTGCATGGCCCTGACTTAGTGCAATCAAAGAAACTGTCAAGGGAACAGACATTTAAGTAATCCCAAACACACACACATTTCAGTGCAGTCACCAAATAGCAGTCTCTCCCTGTCAAAAATAGGTGGCTATTTAAATGGAACAGTTGAGCATATTGAAGTCTTCAGGGCCATCTAAAGGTGCCACAAATGATGGTACTGTTCCAAAATGGGATCAGCATTACTGAGGTCTGCACAGCCAGCTGCCAAGCTGGCTCAGGTGTCCCCATTGCATGGGCCTGAGCTGGACTGGTGGATGTATGGCATCTATATGGCCCAGAAGTGCCAAAATTCATTCAGCACTACTGGACTGCCACTCTTACCTTGTCCCTATCAATTTGACCTTTGTCACCAGGTATAAAAATGGTGGTGGTCACTACTCAGCACATGTAATGGCAATAGCTGGCGAGAAGAAGCAATACAGGAGAAGTAAGGGGTGAAAGAAAAAGTCACTCCGTCCTTTCCTCCTCCCTACTGCAAATACTTTGCCACTCTGACTACCATCACTACATGCATTGATCAGAAACCACTGTCATTTCAGTGCCCAGCAGTCACCTTTAAGGCTAGATCAACAAGAGCAAGATAACTGCTATCCTCTGTCACCAGGCTCTCTGAGCTTAAGAAAAGTGGGATGATGCTATGAAAAGCTGTGGTGTGAACAACTGCCCAATAGCTGGAAAACTGGCTGGGACTTCTGGGAATTGTAAGCCAAAACACCTGGGGACCCACGGATTGAGAACAAATGATCTAGTGGCTCTTTTAGACATTTACATAAATCTGTTGTGCAGTCTTTACAGTAGTTTCTGCAAAAGATGCTTTAGCTGTACTTCATAAAAAGAAAAATTAACCTGTTTAGCAAACCTTGCAAATGCTGATTTTTACATCTATTGGTCTATTGGCCAAATGGGCCAAATGAGGTCTCGAGTGGAAAAGTTTAAGAAGCAATGATCTAGAAGACTGCATGATGTAGGTAGCTATGGACCATACAGAAGCTCCATATTTACTTTGTTCCTTCACATTTATATATTTTCATGCAACATATCCACACTGCCTATGATGCCATGGTACAGTGTCATGACAGAGGTTGAATTCCAGGGGAAAATATTGCCAGAAGGAATGTTTAACCTCACTTACATTGGGGTGGATGAATCTGTCAGTATTGTAAACTAGCTCACATCCACGGTACTTATTATTTCACAGTAGCGAACTGCAGCATCTACACATACAGGCTTTATAAGTGAAATCTGACCACAATTTTTACTGTTTACAGCTTGAAACAGCAATTTTGCAACACCTGCTTCTTGATAAACGAGCTTTTGAAATTTAAGACACAACTGAAGACAGGCGTATCCAGTCAACTTTGAACCATGAGTTTTCAATTTGTATTCTATTGCCGCTGTATTTTGACCTTTTTGTACCATGTGTTTTGGTATATTCGTTTTATGTATTTTGTTGTGTGTATTTTATATTGATGAGTGTTGTTGTTGTTGTTATTGAACAGAAGAACCTCCTGAGACAGTGGTACCAAAGCTAATGAAAAAGAAAGCAACTTGTAGATATGGACAACTAAAGAAACAAATTGCCATGAGGAAGACAATACTAGTCAACTAACCAAGGCAACTGATTGTACACAATACAGTATAACCCTTGTATCTGCAGGACCATTATCTATCCACATCTGACAAATGATGTCCTCTAGAACCAGAAATAAGAAAAAATAATTTCCAAGTAATGTTGTTAGCTAGAACTATTTAAAAAAAACAGATGATAATGATGATGTAATGAACTCAAATGAAGTTGCTTTAGCAAGTAACGTTCCAGACTTTGCTTCTGGGGGATATTTTTAGAGGCATGTTAGTAAAATATTTTCAGATTTCTGCCATTCTTTTATCTAATTTAATGTGTTATATTCCACATCACCATTACACGAGCGTCTTTTCAAACACTGGCAACTGGAATGCATTATTTTGAAAAAGTAACTTTCCAAGAACTTCCTATCCTTGGGGAGTGAAAAGCATAAAATATTAAGTATTGCTTAATGGCATGCCATCTGCTGAGATATGCAACCCATTTTTTATCTTCAAAAACTATTCAAATTTTCATCCCCTGTGTGCATTTGGCTTTGCAATTTAAGATGCAAGTTTTGAATCCAGGATGGCTCTCATGTTGAGAAACAGATAAACTCCAGGAACCTTTCAATTAATCTCATGTTAGATGGAGTATTCTATGGGCTACATTTAACAGCTCATTTGGGCTGCTTTGTACAATTGAGGTGAGGCAAATATCCATAAGGCCATACTAATGGATCCTTTGAGTCAGGTTTGCCATTGGTTAATACTAAGCAAACAACGTGGAATGTGTTGTTTTTGCTCTGCATCATCAAATTGTTCCCAACTTATGGTGACTTGGAAAAAAGTGTTCAGAGGTGGGTTTGTGTTTGCTTCCCTATGCATCTGAAAAAGTATAAGGTCACCCAGAGGAATTCCATGTCCAAGATGGAATTTGAACCCTGATCTCCAACTGTTTTAGTCCAACACTCAACCCACTATATCACACTGGCTCTCTAAACATGCTAAATAATTTTGTCTCTGTATAAATGGTTAACCATTAAGAATCCAAAAAAGGCTTACAATTTTGCATACATGTGCTCTTATAAACTTCTCTATGCTGTATATTACTATGCTTAAAAGGTAAAGGTTTCCCCTGACGTTAAGTCCACCAACTCTGGGGGTTGGTGCTCATCTCCATTTCTAAGCCGAAGAGCCGGCGTTGTCCGTAGACACCTCCAAGGTCATGTGCCCGGCATGACTGCATGGAGCGCCGTTACCTTCCCGCCGGAGCGGTACCTATTGATCTACTCACATTGGCATGTTTTCGAACTGCTAGGTTGGCAGAAGCTGGAGCTAACAGCGGGCGCTCACTTCGCTCCCGGGATTTGAACCTGGGACCTTTTGGTCTGCAAGTTCAGCAGCTCAGTGCTTTAACACACTTCGCCACCGGGGCTCCTTATTACTATGCTTACTATGGTGGAAAGAGTTACTTGTATTTGGATAATCCAACCAGATGCCTTTAATAAAACAAGATCAACAATATTGTTCTTCTTTCTAGAAAACTTACTGTGTTTTAATAGCTATCTAGTAGTTCACTGTGTTCCAGTATAATTAAGACTGGCATATTAGCTACTTGAACGGTGACATATTGTTAATATGAGCTACATTTTTCAAAATCATGGTCGAATATTATTGATGGCTTGCTTTTAGGGGGACAAACACTCATGGATAGGGCACACTGATCCTTGCAGAAACGAGGGTAAACAACATAGCAACATTTCACCCACAGGCTGCTTATTATCACAACATAATACAGAAAGGCAGTCATTAGGGCAAAGCCCCTGGGACAGAATGGTAGACTATGAGATGCTGATGGATAGGAATATTCCTGCCTCTTACCCAAGCTGATAACCTACCTTTCATTGATTTTGTAATTCATCTCTGCTGCTGTCTATTGGTTCTTAATTGCCTAATCTAGTTTCTCCTGCCACCCCTAGTTATGTCGTCTGTCTTTGGCCTATCTGACTCTTGGTAAGAACAACAACAACAGGCATTATTTCTTACCTGCCTCGCCTCAAGTTTCAATGTGGAGAACAATATAGTTAAAATTACATCGATAAAAGCATAATACCATTAAAACACATATATTAAAAAGATATATTATAAGAACACATTAAAATAATTCATACCAATAAAATGCCAATTTAACATTCATAGTTTAAAAATGACTGGGTAGGCCCAATCAATATGTTATTAAAATCAGACCCTGAATGCAATATGACAAATCCAGTCTGATAAAGACCTGCATTCAAACCTTTACTTCTACATTATTCTTATCATATTTATATCCCACTCCCCCCCCCAAGATTGAGACTCAAAGAGGCTCACAATGCATAGACAATTAAAAACATACAAAAAGTAAATATAGTATTAAACTAAAGACAATATTATAACAATTCATTTCTGAATGAAAAGGATCAAATGCAATATAAATATGTTAGAAAGCTATTAAAACAGTTAATTTAAAACAACAAGGCACCTCCTAGCCCTTTCTTCTGCTTTAAAAGCCTGTCTGAATAAAAAGGTTTAGCCTGCCAGAGGGGCAACCACTGAGAAGTCCTCTCTTGGGTCCACATCAAATGGCTTGTAGCAGAGATGGGACTCAGAGAAGGGCCTCTCCCAAACTGGCTCATATAGGGAGATACATGGCGCTCATTCAGTAAATTGAGTCAATCACTCATAACAGTGTTGCATTTCTCCTCATAACAGTGCTGCAATAATAGAATACGTGGAAAATGAGTACCCGGTGGGAAGGTCCAATAAGAGTAAACCATTAAGTTTTAAAATGTTATTGTCACTCTTTCATGAAAAGAGTTTCATGAAAAGAGTTATCTCCTTTTCTCCAGTTAACATAAATGTCAAGGTTTTGGTGAATACATTTTATGTTGACAAAACACAAATATATTTTTAAAGGACCCACGTTTGATCTTTTTCTGCCAAAATTTGACACTCCTCTGACAATACATGAGCTGTCAATTCTGAAGATTATCATCATCTAGATCAGTGTTTCTCAAACTTTGGTTCTACCTGGAACTTTGACTTTTATGATTCTTGAAAACTGGCCATAGTGTCAAGAACTTCTGGGAATTAGTCCAAAACATATGGAGGACCAGAACCACTGATCTAGACTCTCTGCTTACATACCTTCAACAAATGAGAGGCCAGGTCACCATCTCCAGCGGTAGCCTGTCTCACTATTGAATATATCACTAGCCTGGAAGTTTCTCTTTATATGTAGTTGAGATCAATGTAGCTGTACTTCTATACAATGGTTCTAGTCATTTCCTCCAGAGCAAAAGACTGTCATGGTGCTCCATCTTCTGCATGAAATCTCTTCAGATTTTTGAATACAAATGTTGTTCCTTAAGAATCTTTGCCCTGGGTAAATATTTCTATCTCTTCCAACCATCTTTAAAGAACTTGGTTTCCAGACATCTCACCATTTTGATTGCCCTCTTCTAGACACATTTCAACTGGCTGATGTACTCAAAATGTATCTCCAAGAACTTGATACATTATTCTAGATGTAACATAGCCTGGAACAGATGGTAAATATTACCTCTTTTGATCTAGACATGATGCTTCTTATAATTCAGCCTATTACTCCATAAGATTTTCTGAACAGCTGGATTGTACTGCTGGCTCATGTTCAACCTGACATCAACTCAGACACATTGATCTTTTTAAAAGTCCTCTGCTGTCAAATCAGCTCTCCCTTTTCCTATACTTGTACTTTTGCATGGCTTAATATTTATTATCCCTGTTAAATGTAATCACATTGCTTTTTGCCCAGCGGGCCAGCTGGTAAGACATTGTCTTGAATCTTGATCCTATTTTTATTGTTAGTCATCCCTCCCTGCTTTGTGTCAATTGACTACATTATCAACCCTGCTTTAAAACAAAATAAATAAATACAGGATGAGGCTGTGTGGACAGAAAAATATACAGGCAGTCCCCAAGTTATAAACAAGATAGATTCTGTAGGTTTGTTCTTAAGTTGAATTCGTATGTATGTCAGAACAGATACAATTCTTAAGCGAAACTCCAACTTTGGATAGCATAGGAAAGGGTTAACACCCTGTGGTATGTTGTCTGTACCTCTGTTCAGAAAAATTCGCCTCACTTTCTGTCCTTGTGATAATTGAATTTTCAAAATGTTGGCTTCTTGTGGAAACAAGGATTCATGATAAAGCTTCATTGGAGACACCTTTCCTGCATGATAACTCTTTTAGGAGTGAATTTCCCTTCCTAGGATTAGACTTCTCTCACTTCCTGTTGTCTCATCCCTGTTCTTAACTATGAGACATTTGAAAGTTGAATGTGTGTAGTTTGGGTATTGACTGTACATGATTGTCAGTGTCAGGGTCTCAAGGAATAAGACGTTTGTTTGCCTATTAATGATATAGGAACCCCAACCCATCTCAAACAGCAAATAGAATTTTTAGAGTTTCTGGTTGGTAAACACATCAATCTCATTTACTTTCAGAAGCTAACCAGGCTCACACCTGATCATTACTTAAGAGAAAGATCTAATACTAGAGTTCTCCAAGCCAAGATCTGAAAAAAAAAACATCTTAAAAATCCTGGAGAGCTGCTTCCAGTTAGCATAGATAGTACTGGGTTAGATGGTTCAATAGTAAAAGACAGCTTCCCATATACAGTATAGTTTTCCCTTCCTTTTTGCATGGTAAGTCTCATTTTAAGTTAGATACATCACTGAAATGATCTGAGCCTGACTCAAAACAGGACAGGTTTTTCTGAGTTTATAGTATAAAAGCTCCACACCTCAAACCTCATTCTCTCATTATCTCCAGCTAATAATAATAATAATAATAATAACAACTTTATTCTTATACCCCGCCCCATCTCCCCAAAGGGACTCGGGGCGGGTTACATGGGGCTATGCCCAGACGCAACAGCACAAAATCAAAGCAAAAACAATAAACAAATCAACCAACAATAAAAATATCAGCATGGATAAAACAGTCATAAAAGGTCAATATACAAAATAATGTTAAAAACATGAGTTGTATCAAAAGATCTGGGCCAAGGTGCAGAAAAAATGTCAAGTCATCAGGGAGGAGTAATTACACCGCAGGTGTAGTAATTAAAGTGCTAAGTGTAATCCTGAGAAAGCATACCTGAGGGTCTATTGCTTAGTAGGCAAGTAAGTCGATCCTACAAGGATCAATCATCAAAGGCCTTCTGGAAGAGCCAGGTTTTCAGGCTCTTCCGAAAAGAAAGGAGGGTGGGGGCGTGCCTAATCTCCCTGGAGAGTGAGTTCCAAAGCCGGGGGGCCACGATGGAGAAGGCCCTCTCTCTCGTCCCCACCAACCGCGACTGCGAGGGTGGTGGGAGCGAGAGGAGGGTCTCCCCCGACGAGCGAAGATATCTGAAGAGTTCATATCTTTGCTTGCACCTATAAGTATGAGTAGTTTCCAATGGGTTGGCATCAACCTAGTGCCTGTCTCATTTGAAAGGACCTATCAGCAGGATTCCTCCTGGAGACGCAATGCGAATTGAAGTAAAGAACACCCAAGGATCCTTGAAATATACCAGCCTTGGACAAAAAGATCCTATCATATACAAAGACTACCTGAAAGATTGCATCTCTTTATACAAATGAGCTCATTTGTACAAGGGAAGGATTTTCTCTCAGTCCCACTACCTTCACAGGAATGTTTGGTGAGGACTCGGAAAAGAGCCTTATATATGGCTTTTCACAGGCTGCTCTCTTTCTGCTGGTAGCTGAAGACATTTCTATTCAAGCAGAACTCTGAATTTTAATTATGGAGCAGTAGTCTGTGTATGACATGCTGTGCTGTATTCTTTCTTTGGTTATGTTTTAAACTGTTTAACCCATATTTTTAAATCATTGAATTATGTAATTCTTTTTTAACTTTTGTAAATTAATGTTTTAACGTCATTTTGGGGGGGAAATTAATTCAAGCTGCCCTGAATGCATTTCTCAGAAGAAAAATAGGATATAGGTTTCATAACTTAATAAAATAATAAATATTTTTTACAATGTTTACTATTTTGCAAGCAAGAATAAATGAAAAGTACAACATGAGCACCCTTGTCCATAATTCCGAAATACTCAATATGCTAAATAATCCACTTGGGTGGCTGAGACAGTGACACCTTTATTTTCTGATGGTTCAACGTACACAAACTTTGTTTCATGCACAAAATTAATAAAATATTGTATGAGATTCTCTTCAGGCTAGGGATATATAAGGTACATATGAAACATAAAAGATTTTCACTTTAGGCTTGGGTCTCATTTCCAAAATGTCTCATTATGTTTGTATATGCGAATACAGATATTCCAAAATCCAAAAGAATAAAAAATCCAAACACATCTGGTTCCAAGCATTTTGGATAAAGGATGCTTAACTTG
This sequence comes from Anolis carolinensis, assembly GCF_035594765.1. NCBI lineage: Eukaryota > Metazoa > Chordata > Lepidosauria > Squamata > Anolidae > Anolis > Anolis carolinensis. The sequence continues at coordinate 308,923,183 of NC_085842.1, forward strand.
TGTGATCTTTATAAGGTTAATGATGGCAGTAGTTACGATTAAATTATACATTCAAACGTTGTCTAACAGAACGATCCTAGGACTTCATCCCATGCAATAAATAAAGTGTTTGGGAGCATTGTTTTTCCCTTAAGTTTCACAATGCCCCCATCACATGTTTTCCTTCCTTCAGCTTTCTTTTCAATCTATCAATTTGCCTTCCCATCACACAGGAAACATTGTCCTCCCATTGTCTCCTCCCCTGATTTCTTTTATTTGAAGACATCCTGTGTGTTTGTTCTCATGGAAGTACTTTTTAACACAAGATCGTTAAATGGGATTTCTTCCATTCTATATTCCAATTTATAAGGACAGATACCTCTCCATTCAAAAGGTAACTCTACTGAAATTACATTGTTAAAAAGAGATATAAATTACTGTTTCTTCCTCCTCGGTTCTAACGATTATGGCAGAAGAAAAGATTCTATACTGCTCATCTTAACCCCTCCCTCCAGAACGATGTCAGTGTTATCTTTACAAGTGGACAATGGGCAATTCCCATCACACATTAAAGTTCACATTTTTATATGTCTGTACGCAGGGAATTTTTTAAAAGTCGATTGCCAATTGACTTTTGAAGTGTATGAAAAAACACTTTATAAACAGGAAAATACCTGGAAGCCACTGTACAAGCTGGAGTCATGTGATGGGCTCTGTAGGTAGCTGTTTCTTAAATGTGTAGAAACGCTGATTTTATTGCATGTGATGAAATCCAAGTAATCTATCTGTGCAAAACTAAATATCTTAAGAATTTGTCACTTCCATTTTTAAAGCAATTTTCAAACTTAAATTACTCATACATGAGCAATTTGATTTTGTCTCAGCTCCAAAAAGTTTACCGGATAGCAAAGATAGCTTCCCCTAAGGCTTGTAGTCTGAAATCTAATGATGGGAAAACAAAAGTAGACATTTCTGAGTGTTTCAGCTGGAATAGAATGGAGTCGGGAAACGGAGGCTCTTTAGGAGGATATTATGTAAGGTCATTCTAGGCAATACCAGCACTCTAATCTAATTGACAAAACAACCATTAATGCAACAAGTAACCATTTTTACAAAGTATCTGCAAGAACTATGATAAACATCCCATTCAACTGACTGCAGATATTAGATTTAATAGGTAGGAATCCACCGTGCTGAATTTGTGATGCAAAAATCCTTCTACCTACACTGTACAAGGAATGTTAACATTGACATGTATGTTTTCAATCTTGAGTGATAAGAGTTTTTTTACAAAAGAATCCTAAAGATATTGAAGCTGCACATCTCCCAGCGATTCAGAATATTTTGGAATTTATAGGACCATTGTTATCTATATTTAAGGGATGCTTTCAAAGGAGACACCTATTCTAAACCAACCAACAGAAGCCCATGTGCATATGTGTGTGCATATGTACATTTGCCTATCAATTAATGTGACCCCATTAATTTCATAGGGTTTTCTTAGGAAAGTAATGTCCAAAGATGGTTTTGCTATTTCCTTCCACTGAAATGCAGCCTCCATCTAAGTACTCACCAGGATTGGTCCTATTTAGCTTTCAAGATCAGGTGAGATCTCATGCCTTTAGGCAGAAGCATTTTTACTACTAATTTTATGTGTTGCAGTTACAAAGTTGTCCATTTTGTCTAAAGCAGGGGTCCTCAAACTTTTAAAGCAGAGGGCCAGTCCACAATCCTTCAGACTGTGGAGGGGCTGAATTGTCATTTGAAAAAAAAATACGAACAAATTCCTATGCACACTGCATATGTCTTATTTGTACTGCAAAACAACAACAACAATGAAAGAACAATACAATATTTAAAAATGAAAACAATTTTAACCAACATAAACCTATCAGGATTTCCATGGTAAGTGTGGGCCTGCTTCTGGCCAATGAGATAGTCAAGTTAATTAGGATTGTTGTTGTTGTGTGCCTTTAAGTCATTTCAGACTATGGGTAAGCCTAAGTCTAAAATTATTTATTTATTCATTTTCTTCATTTATTTACTACATTTATATCCCACCCTTCTCACCCCGAAGGGGACTCAGAACAGCTGTATATACATACAATATATTATATTATTAGCATAGCATAATATTAGCATTATATATTACTATATTGAACTATACCACTATACTGTAATATTATATGTAATATATAACATATAATTAATATTATTATATGGTATTATATTGTATAACATTATAATATTTTATCAATATTATATGTATATACAATATATTATATTGTTAAAACTGATATAAAAATATTATATTATAAAACTGAGGGCGGGGGCCAGGTAAATGACCTTCGAGGGCCACATCCGGCCCCCGGGCCTTAGTTTGGGGACCCCTGGTCTAAAGCTTTTAGATGAGCTATAGTTGGACACTAATGATTATGCTCTTCTAATCTGATCAGTTATTTTATGTACACGCATAAAAACAAGAACAGCACATTCTCATGAACCACATTTGCATACTAAATCAAAATATGTGGAGAAGCCAGTTCACATTTTAGTAATTGCTCTGGCAAAGAGATTTCAGGAAAATTCAAATAATGAGGCCTAGGAGACCACTCTGGAATATGTTAATGACTAAATTCAGATCCTTGTAAAAATGTTTTGGTGTACAAAATTTAGAATCTTTCAGGGTTGGGAGGCTTAATATAATATAATAATAATAAAACTTTATTTCTATTCCACCCTATCTCCCCAAAGGAACTCAGGGCGGATTCCAACAAACAACGACATACATTCAATGCCTTCATAAAACAGATAAATATTGACATAAAATCCCAACAAGACCCCACATATGAAAAACAGCGTTAAAAACCTAACATCAAATTAAACCTAATATCAGTGAATTGGACATAACGTTGATAAATTAAACCAATATAGACAGACAGAATCAGACAAGAACTATATAGTGACATAAAATCTAAATAAAAGTTCACAGTAATTTACAAAAGCCAACTGAAGTTCAACACAGTTGTGTGTGTTGGATCATGTAGCCTATGGTGGTAAATTGGACTGACATAGACTAATAGAGCTCAGATACAGCATAGTTCTCAATCAGGATCTGGAAGTCATAGTTTATATCAAAAACAACAACAACAACAAATACTACTCCTACTACTATAATAATTATCATAACATTTTACCATGTCCTGATTTTTTTAAAAAAGAAGTGTATTTGGATTTGTTGTTATTTTAATACCAGCTATAGCCATATCAACATCAGCAGCAAAAATACCGCCCCCTTTTGAAAGTAAAGATATATGTGCCTTCCTGCCACAAATTATAGAAACTGAGATAATATATTACTTTAATTATTGCATGTTTTTATGTAACTTGATTAGCCACCCTGAGCTCTTATGAGGCATATATAAATATGTCAATATATGCATTGACAAATTGTGTCCACTGAATTGTTTATGACAATAGTATCAAGTGTTTCTCATATATGGGCTATTATTTTGTTTTCTATATTTTTAGCACATTTCAGTTAGAGCTTAAATTGATTCTATCTCTGTTGCTTGAAATAGCTCTATTGGTATGCCATTTGTTCCTAGTGATCTATTTCTCCCAAGTGCTCTGAGTCGGCTTCCACTTCACATTCCAAAACTGTGGGTTCACCTTCAAATACTTCCTCCTTGAATGAATCTATAATTCTTTCATCTCTTTTATATAGTCTTTCATCTTCACCTTTAGTTTAAATTCTGAACTGGTCATTGACCGTAATAAATGTTTACTACTACTACTAGTAGTAGTACTTAGCTTAAATTTACCAATGAATTTTCAGATCATATAGGAGAGGACTTGCTCTAGTTTTTGTAGTCTTTTATTTCTCTGCATTGATTTTATAGTCGTTTTTGTCCCTGCATAACAACCAAATGCCCTGTTTTTATGTGCAATCAATTTCCTGCTGGGCTCCAGCACAGGATCTTTCCATTTCTTCTGCCTCTAAGGTTAGAACATAAATTTGGATTATGTTTATTTTGATGGGTTTTACCTGAAGTCTTATTGATTTTATTCAGTCAACCTTTGCATTATCTTCCTTGACTGCTTTTGTTACATCTCTCCTCACTATTAGTGCCACCCCATTTGTTCTTATATTTTAATTTCCTAAGTAAGGGCTCCTGGTGACACAGTGTGTTAAAGCACTGAGCTGCTGAGCTTGTGGACCAAAAGGTCCCAGGTTCAAATCCCGGGAGTGGAATGAGCGCCCGCTGTTAGCCCCAGCTCCTGCCAATCTAGCAGTTCAAAAACATGCAAATATGAGTAGAAGGTAACGGGAAGGTAATGGCGCTCCATGCAGCCATGCTGGCCACATGACCTGGAGATGTCTATGGACAACGCCGGCTCTGCAGCTTAGAAATGGAGATAAGCACCAGCCCCCCAGAGTCAGTCACAACTGGACTTAACGTCAGGGGAAACCTTTACCTTTATAAGTAATTATCTTTCTGAAAATGTCTCATTTCTATCCATTTTAGTTCACCTATCACAAGTATTGCCATGTTTATACGTTCCATTTCCTGCTTTGCAATGGCCAGCTTCCTCTTATTCATACCTCTCACATTCTATATTCCTATAAAATGTATTGTGCCTCTGATGGCATTTCTAGCCAAAGTGTATGGAGAGTCCTGTGTTGGGGATGAGTGATCTAAGTGATAGCACCCTTCATTGCATGCCTACTGATACCTCTCAAGAAAGCTTAAGTCCCAGGAAACAACTGGTGCAACTTGTAAGTGTAGTCTTCTCTTATTTATTGTACCCATACCTGCACTGATTGTTTCACAACAAGCAATTGGAGAGCCATTTAACAGATCCAAACATATTAATATTCCACAGTGCAAGGTAGATCAAAGTGGAAAACCTCATGTTTCTTCATGAGGTTTTGTCACAGATGGCCAATATAGGACTGCCAAAGCAGATGGGAGCTGAAAACCAGAAGTTATGGCAATGAATCAAGCAAAAAGGGTTCAGGCAAGGAGCTAATGCCACGACACAAAACTGTAACAACAGCTAAAAAGTAAATCAGAGACAGAAGGATTACAGTTACCCAACAAAGTCCCCATCCAAACTGAAAATTAGGAGGACCCAGTGTTTAATCCTGATGGACAGAACCAATTCATAGCCTGAGAAGTTTTCACTGCTCGGTAAGAATGGTATTCCAGTCAGAAAATTGCTGAGAGTTTACACAAAGCTGAGAGTTCATGGTCCCTGCTTCTAATAATACAACACTTTACTATTTCAGGTTTCATCCATCCTTATTCATATGACTTATTCTTTCCTTCTTGCAAAAAAAAAAAATTCCACCCTGTTCCCAATATATACAGTAATCCATTTTTACATATGTACTGCTGCTTGCATTGTGATTAGGAGAAATCATTGGCACCCCAGCTAGATTAGTCTTTGTCTAAAAAACTTCTGGATTTAACATGTAGGCTGTTTGGTCACTGGGTCATGACTGTGTTCTAATTAGGAAGGCGCTGTCATCTGTTCATCAAATGATGCTTCTACTGAGTGTATATGTAGGCTGATACCTCTGTGATATTTCACACAATCTCCATATGTTGTCTTTCTTGCATGGCTTACATGAGAAAATCATCATGTAAGGAATGCTGTGACAGGTGAGTGGCCCTGGAGTTTCGAGGGATGTTGCGGGACTGTGTAGTAATATTGTTTTTGTTGTTGTTAATTTTTCATTTTACATATTTTTTCCTGCTGTTGACTGCTATTTGCTGAGCATGGGATCACAACTATGTAAAACTCACATTAGCCATGGTAGGCTGCTGATATAACAAAACCACCAGATGGCCCTACCCAAGGAACAACCAAATCTTTGTGGTGAAGTATCAATCAAGACGGAAATATTCCTCCATTTCAAACCAACCACAGTGAGAACACACTCAAGCCACATAAAACAGTGTATAGTATTAAAAATGAAATCATACCAAAACACATAATCAACACAAACATCATCCTCAAACTATTATAGCAATAGCATAAAATATTTCTGTATTCAAATACTTTTGTAAGCTCATGCAAATAAATGCACTAGAAAACAGCAATGGTGTTTCTGTAAATATACATGATAGAACCTTGTATCAGGCAATATCCAAAGCCTACATGCCTTTTAGCATTCTTGGAGGGCAATATTTATCTTTCAATCTATGATGCATTTTGTCTCAAACTTGTACATATGTTCCTTACTTATTTTTGTTTAGGCAGGACCACTAAAAAGAATAACAATCCCATATATTGTGGTCATAGATGTTTAACAGATAATAATAATAAGCAACTTCATTTATACCCCACTCCATCTCCCTGAAGGGACTCGGGGCAGCTTACATGAGCAAATACAATACAAATACATAGAAAATAAAAAATAAACAAAATAATAACACATCGGATCAATATAAGACAAAACTTATATTTGTATCCCATACGAACACCAGACCAGGTATGGCAATTTATTACTGGGAAATGAAGAAAGATGACTCCACGGGTCTAACTTGCTACTGGATATCTAATAATGATTAAAATACTGCTTCTTGGTTGGGAACATGAAGGACCAAAGTTCTACAAGTAACGACTACTTTATCCATAAGTACAAAAAAAAACCCTAACTCTTGCATTCATGACCAGGAAATAACTTGGCCAGGGGGTGCCCTAAATCCAGTCTATAATAAAAAATAGACTGTAATTAGTCTTTTGAGCAGACATGGAATCAGCCCTGTTCATCAATAAACATCAAAATGCAGTAATGCATTATGGAGATGTGGTGGGCAGGAGAACAGATTCCTTCTCTAAATATTGCTATCTCCTTCAATTACATTGTCCTCATAACTAAAGTTCGTGTCATTATAGGGGAAAGTGTCAGGGATGAAGGCACTTGTGGGAAATAGAGGTAAGAAAAATGACTCTTTCTTCCTGCCACTTTCCTGCTGGAAATGATCTTACACACACCCCTCGACTAAAGTAGCTCTGCAGCTGCCTTTTAAAGACCCAGGTCTGCTGATTTAGATCTGCTTTCTCCTTTTAGTTTGGATTTGGCTCTGTATCTAATTGGGAAAGTGTCTACTTTGAAGTGAATCAGACCTGGAAGATAAGCAATCTAGAACATAAAGGCAATAAATTTAACTCACATAGATGAATCATGTCTAGGACTTGAGAGGAGAGCAGACAGTGAAATTTAATTTTTGAATGATGCTCCACAACCCCCAAAATATGGGCCTATAATACTATACAGCCACTAAAAGAACTGCTCCCCATAGTAGCTGTTTCAAGGCAGTGACTTGCTTTCATCTCAGTTTTGACTGGACAGGGATGTCATAACGAATCCCCTCGGAGAGATAGGGGGGGGGGGTGTTATAAATAAATAAATTATTATTATTATTATTATTATTATTATTATTATTATTATTATTATTATTTCAGTACCTCGGAATTGTTTTTAGAGGTTTGTGACAGCATGATGAAAGATCACTTGGTACTTTAGGGCTATATCTTATAATTGGATTCCATTACTGCCTTGCAATCTAGTACCCAATACAGTTATATCATAGTAGTTGGACTTAAAACTGCTCCATTTCCCTGAAATCAACAAAACTAATCTAGATTGAATCCAGATGCGCTTGTTTCCCCCCTTTACTAGTTTCTTCCTGAATTTCACCTTAAGCAGTCTAGGGTTGCATCTGCACAGTTGGATTAATGCAGTTTTGATTCCACTTTAACTGCTGTGGCTTAGTGCTATGGAATACTATGATTTGTAGTTTGGTGAGGCACCAGCACTCTTTGGCAGAGGAGCTTAAACCTTGTAAAACTACAACCTCCACGATTTCATAACATTGAGGCATAGCAGTTAAAGTGGTATAAAACTCCATTAATTCTACAATGTAGATGCATCCTCGGTCTAAAGTGCCATACCTCTTGCTCTCCCCTCAGTGGTCCCGGACAACACTTGGCAGAAAAACCAAAAGAAAACAATTGCTCATCATATACAAACGAACAAATAGCTCGTGCCTCTCTGAGGACCTATTGAGGATCTTCTACATGTTTCCCCACAAGAAATATAAAGATTTTAATTGATTCATTCATTGGCTCCCAAGAGCGCAGATAGGAGGAAATGCCTTCCATAGAACCCAAGCAGGAATGAGCAACGCAAGGAAGATCGTATCAAATCTACTTACACTTTGTGATGTGAAATAATCCCTCTGGGTTCTGCCAGCAGGAAAATAACTAGCCCATTTCTTTCTGGCACTGTTGCTTCAGTCTGTTCTGTGAATATAAGAAAAATACAGGCATGAGAAAGGGAAGCAATGCAAACCCTACAGAACTGACAACGCAGGCAATTCTGCTGGGCACCAATACAACACCTGGGAGGCCAAGGATGCTGAAGATAACAAATAGATAAAGGGATACCTTTCAAGAGGTAAAAGATGTGCTTGCTGCAGCCGGCTACCCGTTGTCTTGTGTAACAGTAAGAGCTGCTCTGTCTCTGTACCACTGATATGCTCTCAGCAAGCATTTCCAAAAGATGTCTGTGAGGTCCTAGTGCCTGTGTCTAGGGTTTTCCCCCTCATAGCACTTGCATTTATGTCACTTTTTCAAATTGTTTTAAGTTACCATTATGGTGAGAGACGCTAAGAGAGAATTTAAATTGGCATAAGAGTGGCTTATCTCAAAACAACACAAAAAGCCTATTTGCTCATCTTAAAAACAGGAATGTGGGAAGATATATGTTCTATGTTAAAGGCATTGAATGTTTACCTATATGTGTAATGTGATCCGCCTTGAGTCCCCTTCAGGGTGAGAAGGGCGGAATATAAATACTGTAAATAAATAAATAAAATATCTCGTCAAAATGCTGAAGAGAAAAAAATGGTTCTTGGTAGTCATTAAAACTGTAGTTCAATACATACCGTGTTTCCCCGAAAATAAGACACTGTCTTATATTTATTTTTCCTCAAGAAGACACACTATGGCTTATTTTTAGGGGATGTCTTATTTTGATTAAGGATGGTACAAATCTGCATTTCTCTCTGGGCTCAGTAGCAGACTGCTGGCTGACGTTTCCCCCCATCCCCTGGTGTTTGTGTGGGGTGAGAGAGACCCACAAAGGGTTGCTAGTCAGTGCTGAAGAGCAGCAGCTTTATTGGTGTTTGTGGGGAGTGAGACAGACCCACAGATTGTTGCTGGTTGGTGCTGGGGAAGAGACACACACAGCACTGAGTAAAACGGCAGCCACAGCTTTACTTCTCCCCCCTGAGGACACACAATACCTAAAGCACAACGTCCTGCTCTTCACTTCACGGAGGAGACTTTCACTTTCACTTTCTGTATCTCCCTCTATGGCTCAGTTTACAGAACAACCGGGACCTGACAGGGGAAGCCAACCTTGTATGTTGCATAGCCACACCTATCACTAAGTCTTATTTTCAGGGCATGGCTTATATTGTGCAAATGCTTAGAAATCCTTCTATGGCTTATTTTATGAATACAGTAGAGTCTCACTTATCCAACATAAACGGGCCAGGAGAACACTGGATAAGCAAATATGTTGAATAATAAAGAGAGATTAAGTAGAAGCCTATTAAACATCAAATTAGGTTATGATTTTACAAATTAAGCACCAAAACATCATGTTATACAACAAATTTGACAGAAAAAGTAGTCCAATAGGCAGTAATGCTACGTAGTAATTACTGTATTTACAAATTTAGCACCAAAAAATCACGATGTATTGAAAACATTGACTACAAAAATGCGTTGGATAATCCAGAAGGTTGGATAAGCGAATGTTGGATAAGTGAGACTCTACTGTATGTCTTATTTTCGGGGAAACAGGGTACTTAAATGCAACACTTAAGTACCCTTAAGTGGATGAATGCAGTTTGACACTGCTTTATCTACCATGTGGGGCCCCTGGTAGTGCAGTGTGTTAAAGCGCTGAGCTGCTGAACTTGCGGACCAAAAGGTCCCAGGTTCAAATCCCGGGAGTGGAATGAGCGCCTGCTGTTAGCCCCAGCTCCTGCCAACCTAGCAGTTTGAAAACATGCCAATGTGAGTAGATCAATAGGTACCACTCCAGCGGGAAGGTAACGGCGCTCCATGCAGTCATGCCAGCCACATGACCTTGGAGGTGTCTATGGACAACGCCGGCTCTTCAGCTTAGAAATGGAGATGAGCACCAACCCCCAGGGGAAACCTTTACCTTTACCTATCTACCATGTGTCAATGCTATGGGAACCTGGGAGTTTTAGTTTCACAAGGCTTTTAGACTTTTATATCAAAGTACTGGTGCCCCGTTGAATGACAATGCTCATGATTCCATAGCTGTTAAAGTGGCTGTTAAAGTCGTGTCAATTTGCATTAATTCTACAGTGTAGAAACACCTAAGCTTGTGCTTTTGATTTCAATGGACCTGTTCTATATATGGCTGGGTTGGGACTATTTCTGAAAGTGCTGATCAGTGCTTAGAATTTGCCCTAATTATTTATTTAGAGCGTGTTTGTGACCATATGTGTGTTTATGCAAGATGGTAAAATAATTTTAAAAACCCATAAAACAGCTCCTCAAATGCTACAACTTGGCAGAGTGGGTTTTCCAGGAAAAATAAACAGGTTATTCAAGATAAAGTTTATATTAGGCCTGGTCTGTTGGAAATTGGAAGGTTGGGTTTACAAACGCTGAAGAAAGAGAGCCAACAAACTTTGATGGCAATGGTTAAAGCTGCCCATACTGTAATAACACTGAGATGGAAGGATTACAAAAAATGGACAATGGACAGATTGAATGAATATATTTATGAACAAGTACAATTGGATGTTATGGAAATAGTACAAGATATCCCATGGATTATAAAAATACAAAGAATCAAAAGAGAACTGATTAAAATATGTGAAATGGGTTGAAGAAGGGAAAGCTAATGATCAGACAACGGAAAAAATGGACAGACTCCTGGACTGGCTGCACTTAAAAATGCTTTGTAAAGTGGAAGGGAGAGGGGGGAAAAGGGGCTAAAAAGTAATGGTTTATGGATGTATATAAAGTAAGTTGATTTGTATGTACTAGATGGATACCTTTGCAATAAAAAAAATATGGACAATGCCGCTTCTTTGGCTTAGAAATGGAGATGAGCATCAACTCTGAGTAAGACACGACTAGACTTATCATCCAGGAAAAACCTTTTCTCATATATATATATATATATATATATATATATATATATATATATATACACATACACACATACATACACATACACACACACATACACACAGACAAATATTCTACTTTAGCCTTGCTAATAATTCCACACACACAATTTGCCTCCAAAATACTTTAACAATGCCAGAGAGTAATAAACACTTCCCTGATGGCTGCAAAACATTAAAAAGATATAGCACCTAAGGTATTTTCTCGCTCTGTGTTTGTGTGTGTGTGCAAGTCCTTTAGCAGTTTATTTTCCTTGTTTTCCCATTGAAAGAACAAAATGACATGGTGGAGGAATTACAATCAAAGCTGAAAAAATAGCATTTTTCTAAGAATCTATCACACCACTGAAAAATTGGAACTTAGAATATGAGCATGGAAATTAAACTGTGGGACTGATTCAGGGAATTGATAAAAGAAGGCAAAACTGTACACTAATCTAGTTGGTGACTAGTTTACAGTTGCTAATATATTTTAAAAGGTACTTTACAGCTTGCTGAGGTATTTTAATGATGCTTCGTTGGTCCTTTTTGCAGTACCATCCAGCTGACCCCAACCTTTGTATGCAGAGAAGATTCTGGCAGAAATTACATAAATCTTTTGTAATTCAATATTTGCAGTTCTTGAGAAAATGCCAGGCAAATAGAGGCATACAAGGACCTCTTTTCCAAACCATGGCATGTGTTTGTGAGAGCCTGTATGTGTATGCACACCTGTGTATATCCTAGAACAAAGAAGAATTTAGACAAATGTTTAAAAGTATAAACAGGGGTCTAAATGGTATCAGATCCCATGTGAATTTGGAAGCTAACTAGGATGAGCTCTAGATAGTAATTTGATGAGAAATTGCTATCCAAAAACCCAGACCTGAAAGTCAGAGCCTCCGAAAACAGGGCTTGGATGGATGATGTCCTGGTATCCGTCACCTTGATCAGGTCATGTAAGTGTTATTTATTTCTATAATTGTATTTTTACTTTGCTTAATAATGTGTTATTATGTTTGTTATGTAATGTTTGTGTTGTTTTTATGATTGGAAACTGCCCTGAGTCCCATCCAGGAGATAGGGCGGTATATAAATAAAGTTTATTATTGTTGTATGTCTTTCGGGCTGTGTGGCCATGTTCCAGAAGCATTCTCTCCTGACGTTTCGCCCACATCTATGGCAGGCATCCTCAGAGGTTGTGAGGTATGGAGAAAACTAAGCAAAGAGGTTCATATATATCTGTGGAAAGTCTAGGGTGAGAGAGGTCAGTATGAATGTTAGGTAGTTAATCACTTAAATTAGCATTGAAAAGCTTATCTGCTGTCTTCTTCCTGCCTCTGGGGCATCCTTTGTTTAGAGTCGTTAACTGCCCTTGGTTGATTCATGTCTGGAAATCCTCTGTTTTTAGAGTATTGCTTTTTATTTACTGTTCTGATTTTTGAGTTTTGTAATACTGGTAGCCAGATTTTGTTCATTTTCATGGTTTCTTCCTTTCTGTTGAAGTTGTCCACATGCTTGTGGATTTCAATGGCTTCTCTGTGTAGTCTGACATGATAGTTGTTAGAATGGTCCAGCAATTTTTGTGTTCTCAAATAGTATTCTGTGTCCAGGCTGGTTCATCAAATGCTCTGCTATGGCTGATTTCTCTGGTTGAATTAGTCTGCAGTGCCTTTCATGTTCTTTGACTCTTGTTTGGGCGCTGCGTTTGGTGGTCCCTATGTAGACTTGTCCACAGCTGCATGGTATCCGGTAGACTCCTGCAGAAGAGAGAGGATCCCTCTTGTCCTTCGCTGACCGTAGCATTTGTTGGATTTTCTTCGTGGGTCTGTAGATAGTTTGTAGGTTGTGCTTCTTCATCAGCTTCCCTATGCGGTCAGTAGTTCCCTTGATGTATGGTAAGGACACCTTTCCTCTGGGTGGATCTTTGTCTTGACTCTCATGGCTTGTTCTTGGCCTTGCAGCTCTTCTGATGTCTGTGGTGGAGTATCCATTGGCCTGTAGAGCCCAGTTTAGGTGGTTGAGTTCACCTTGGAGGAGGTGAGGTTCGCAGATTCTTTGTGCACGGTCTGTCAGGGCTTTGATTGTGCTCCTTTTTTGACTTGGGTGATGGTTGGAGTTTTTATGAAGGTATCTATCTGTGTGTGTAGGTTTTCTGTAAACTGTGTGGCCCAATTGTTGATTGGGTTTGCGGATGACCAGAACATCTAGAAATGGCAGTTTTCCTTCCTTTTCTTTTTCCATGGTGAATTGGATGTTTGGGTGGATGCTGTTAAGATGGTCCAGGAACTTGCTGAGTTCTTCCTCTCCATGGCTCCAAATTGTGAAGGTGTCATCTACGTATCTGAACCAAACAGTTGGCTTTTTTGGTGCTGTTTCTAGGGCCTGTTTTTCAAAGTATTCCATATAGAAATTTGCTACTACTGGGCTGAGAGGGCTCCCCATGGCCACTCCATCCTTCTGTTCATAGAATCCAGTGTCCCACTGAAAGTAGCTAGTGGTGAGGCAATGGTGAAACAGGGCTGTGATGTCTTCTGGGAAGTTTTGTTTGATTAGTGTGAGGGTGTCAGCTACTGGGACTTTGGTAAAAAGGGACACCACATCAAAGCTGATCAGGATGTCCTTGGTGCTTAGATTGAGGTTGCTGATCTTTTGATGAACCAGCCTGGACACAGAATACTATTTGAGAACACAAAAATGCTGGACCATTCTAACAACTATCATGTCAGACTACACAGAGAAGCCATTGAAATCCACAAGCATGTGGACAACTTCAACAGAAAGGAAGAAACCATGAAAATGAACAAAATCTGGCCACCAGTATTACAAAACTCAAAAATCAGAACAGTAAATAAAAAGCAATACTCTAAAAACAGAGGATTTCCAGACATGAATCAACCAAGGGCAGTTAACGACTCTAAACAAAGGATGCCCCAGAGGCAGGAAGAAGACAGCAGATAAGCTTTTCAATGCTAATTTAAGTGATTAACTACCTAACATTCATACTGACCTCTCTCACCCTAGACTTTCCACAGATATATATGAACCTCTTTGCTTAGTTTTCTCCATACCTCACAACCTCTGAGGATGCCTGCCATAGATGTGGGCGAAACGTCAGGAGAGAATGCTTCTGGAACATGGCCACACAGCCCGAAAGACATACAACAACCCTGTGATCCCGGCCATGAAAGCCTTCGACAACACAAAGTTTATTATTATTATTATTATTATTATTATTATTATTATTATTATTTATTTCCTGAAATCAGAAACAGGAAAGCCCCCACTGGGAGGCCTTATCTGGTTCTTCTTCTTTTAACAAAGTACCATAACCGGCACAGGATACCAGGAAGGCATAGAAACTTCCTCATAAGCCAGCCTCCATTAAAGCTTTATTGAAATTCTTGCCACACGTAACCTGCCAATTACAGCTGAGCCGTGAACATGATAACAATGTCTTTATATCAAACCAGTAGTGATAAAACGGATTGTAACTTTGAGCCAATCAAAGCAAAGTCTATTATTTTGAAAATGTATAGAATACTTATGCCTGTAAATGTAAGGCATGCCAAATATGGGACTTTCTCCTCTGGCATTATTCCTTGATCAACAAAAACAATACAGGCTAGCTCTGATTCTGCCCTAATCTTTGCATGACTTGATTGGGAGCCATCGGAGCCGACACATTGCGAACAACCCTGGAGATTCAGAAAAAGATGACCAAGGAATAGCATGTGTTGTGAACTAAATGTTAGAGGAAGGAGATGGCAGAATCATCTATGAGCATTCCCAAGAAAACCCTGCAAAATTAATGGGTTTGCCATAAATTGGCAGGCAACTTGATGGCACACATATACATACATTTTTACTCTGCCCAACTTTGGATTCATGGAAAGTCTGCTTTGTGTTTGGCCAGCCAGGCTGTCCCTTATCAATGGGAGAGAGTGCTGAAATATTATGAAAAGGCAACAAGTAGATAATTAGTGTTTAATTTGCTATTGTTAACTATAAGCCAAGAAAGGAAAGACAAGAGGCACTTGTGAAATTTTCTGTGTCACATACCAGAATAACTTGGTTGGTCTTAAGTTCTGTGTACTTGGACGTGTGCTAGTACCACATCAGGCAGCAAAATGTTTTGGATTGTGTTTCCCAAGGACAGAGGTGAATTGTGCTGGCATGCAAATGAATGGGACACAAAACCTCCGCATGAAGTTAAATCCTGGATTTGGCTGAGAAACAGCCCTGCAGGTGCAGTTTTAATGAAGGTGTTGCGTAATGTTTCTGTTTTTTCTTTTCAAACCAGTCATTAATTAACAGGAAACAAAAGGGGGGATGTTGTTGTTTCCACTATTGTATTTTAAAGCAATGTTTTATGGGGTTGAGGTTCAAACTCTAGATGTGTATATGTGAAGCACAATCTAATAAGACAATATGAGGACATTGTTTGTAGCTGTGGTGGTAAATGAGAAAAAATTCAACCATGAAAGCCTTCGACAACACAGTGAGAGAAATATTGTTCCTTTAGCAATAGGTCCAGTTAAAGGTTTGATCATCTTTTTTTTGGTATACATGGCTACTATTTAGTTTGGGTTTCCATTTTTTAAAATAAAAAGTTAGTTAATACAGTGGGTTAATGTGCATAGTTGTTTGATGTGAATATCTCCACTTCTCTGCATAACGGCAGAGTAATTGCCCAACCGTAGTAAGACATTCTCACTCAGGCTGGATCTCCCTGGCTCCTTTTCTTCCTTGAATGAACAGGAGCTACATCCATCCAAAGAGGGGTTAAATATAAATTGATCCCAAAATTTCCTGATGGCATGTGATTTAGGCCAGTTATTTGTATAAATCTAGAGAAATACCTTATGATACAAATACAAATGAGGAAACCTGTCTCCTGAAAATGACACTTGCATAATTTTGAATGAAAAATGGTGAATACTTCCCACACAAATTTCCTAAAAGTGATAAAGATCGTTAGACAATTTTCCTTAAAAAATGGCACTGATTTGTTTGAGAGTAAACTGGGGAAAATATACAGTGAGACACCTCGGGGAACCAACAATATCTGTGGAAGATTATTCATCTTAAATATATTAAGTTGTACCCCAAATACTTAATTTCGATGATGACCACCTGTCCAAGTTTAGAACTATTTCAGCAAACAAATTCAATTTGAGCATTTGAACTACATCTTCAGGAACCAAAGCATGACAGTTTGCAAATCAAAGTAAAGTTTACTAATTCAACAGATCAACTTCAATTAGGGCTATTAATTGGATTTAGCCTGATCGAATAAGGAGTACTGATATAATTAGTATTGATGTGCTCCCAGATCACCTAGATTTCTATCTGAAATGATGCTTATTTTCTGCAGCAAAAGAAAGAAAGAAAGAAAAGAAAATGCCCCATTCTGCACCTGCAATCTGAAGTGTTGGCAGCCCAGAAAAGGTATCATCACTTGACTTTTCTACAGGAATGAAATGAGCCTTAGGCTGATGAATACCATGAAGTGTGACATTCTTAGAAAAAGAAGAACTTGTGGAAGAGAAAAACAAGTCTGTATCACCATAGTGAAATGCGTTTTGTTGAAGACAGCCTTAGGCTGTTTCATGTGGTACTGGTCTCTCTCTATGTGTGTGTGTGTGTGGAGGCACAAAAGCCAAAAAAGAAAGGTGGAAGGTGGGGGAGAGAGAAAACGAATCCAGGTATTGTCTACACAGGTGAAAGAAATCTGCTTCAAGTCCCATTTTCTTAGGCCACATCTACATTGCCACTGTATTCCAATATCTGATCCCAGATTATCTGGCAGTGGAGACTCATATAATCCAGTTTAAAACAGATAACCTGGGATCAGATCCTGGCATATAGGACAGTGTAGAAGAGGTCTTAGGACCTCATCAAAAATCCCTGGCAAAGCGTCCAGTCGCAGATTTAAAATCTTAGTAGTGAAATAGAACTGGATTGGCTTTGAATAGCCAGGAGCACTGTGTGTTATGCCAGCACTAGATAAACGTTAGCAAGGGCTTTTTTCACCTGTATAGACAGCCCTCCAAGTCTCAATCCTTTTTGGATGAGGAGAGGTCGGGAAAGAGAAATTAATATTTTTTATTTTAACATTAAATAGCGAACTTTAAAGAAATGCTTTTGAATTATCCTTTAGGAAATGCTTGGTTTTGCAGAGCTGTATGTTTGTTTGTTTGTTGGCCTGGGCTTCTTTATACTGTATCAACTTTACAGAAAAATGAATCAATTTGTTTATACAATATTGTAGTTTGGAAACATCAATTGCTGACACTGCTAATTTAAAGGAGGTGTCACCAATGAATAAAATCAATCCCTGAGATGTTATTGCTGACCCAAAGCAATATCAAAACCTGCTCTTGAATTATATGTCCAAAAGGGTTGGGTTCAGGGATGAATAGCCTGCGAATATAGTGCATCCCCGTTCTCCCCTCTTCCTAACTCCAACATTTGATGAGACACTTGCACACTTGAGCAGAGAAGACTAAAGATCTTGTAAAACTGTTATTGAAAAATTGACTAAATACAAATGAACATAGATGGATTAGACATGAATATATTTTATTTTATTCCTTTTCCTCAACTTTGCAATTTCGAAATGCCACTCTGCCCCAACTGTGGAAAGATTTGTCCAGCTATGTCTCATCTTGTATATAAAATCCACTTATATGAAATGAAATCAAATGCTTAAAGTATAACTGGAACTGCAAATGTCTATCTTGCTTACGGGGCCCCTGGTGGCACAGTGTGTTAAAGTGCTGAGCTGCTGAACTTGCGGACCAAAATGTCCCAGGTTCAAATCCCGGGAGCAGAATGAGAACCTGCTGTTAGCCCCAGCTCCCGCCAACCTAGCAGTTCGAAAACATGCAAATGTGAGTAGATCAATAGGTACCGCTCTGGCGGGAAGGTAACGGCGCTCCATGCAGTCATGCCGACCACATGACCTTGGAGGTGTCTATGGACAATGCCGGCTCTTCGGCTTAGAAATGGAGATGAGCACCAACCCCCAGAGTCGGTCACAACTGGACCTAACGTCAGGGGAAACCTTTACCTTTACCTTATCTTGCTCACGTCCTCATGCCTGGGGGCAGGAAATGGGCTAAACTGGCAAATGTATTCAAGCATGGAGCCCAAGCCTCAGTGAAGGGATTTCTATTGTGTGTTTGTAAACCACAACTCCCTTCCATTATCAGTCCCCATTCATAAATCTGCTTACATGCATTGGGGAACTTCTTGACTTCCATTGATGGGATCAAAGCAGACTCGCTTTGTTTCATCAAGCAACGTCAAGCACCCTTTATTTGTTTTCTGGACTATCTCTTTGGGCTTACCTGGACTGAACATTAAGTCAAACATGAGACTACGTATTTGCTACGTATTTGCAGCCTACATGAGCACAGCCCTCTTGGGAGTGAAACTTTTATCAGACTTGGACTTTAAATCTACCAACCACAGCTGTTCCTTTTCCCTCTGCAGAGAAACCTCCTCCAGCCAGTAATTTTAGGAAGATTCCCTCGCCAACAGGAGCCTGGATCAAAACCCGGCTGGCTTTTCAACCAGTCAGGGGTGGGCGTGGGTATTTTGAATGGCTGTCAAAGTGGATAAAATGTTCTGTACTTCTCTATAGCTTTATGTTGGTTCTTTTTGAGTGCATACTCTGTACTGACATTCTATCTGGTCAGACTGAATAAACTTCTGTTCTTTGCCTTCAAACCTGGCTTTTTGGGCTTTTGGGAAGTAGCGAAGTGTGCCGAAATCAAATCCACTTTTTGTGGTTAGCTGAAATCACTCATCAACACTACAATTCCCAGTGAATATTTTGAAGCCATGGATGGCTACAGATGCAGAATCCTAGATACAGTGAAACAGTAGTAATCAGCTGAATTTTTCCTCTTCTTCATCTCTCTTTCTAGCAATGCAGACAAACAAGCCCAAAGCTAGCAGAGTAATTTGAACTGTTTTCCAGCAGTGTATTTTAAACATGTGAAGTGTTTCCAATATTTTTGGTGTGCATTCAGTCAGATAGAAATTGCAGTGCCATTTAGTCTTAGCAAGACTGAAAGTTAATTAACTGTAAATATAATTTAATGATTAATTCAATCTAGTTCATCACTAATATATGAGTTTTTCACAGTGGCTTAGGTATGTTCATGGGTTTTTATGTTATTTTCTTCTTTTATGTCCTGCCTTTCCCCAGATAATGGGACTCAATGGGGCTAACAACATATTTAAAACAATACTGATTGATGCTATCAATCTGGAATTCAAACCCATGATCCAGAACTCACTCAAAGCCAAGACAGTTGGGGGTAAATATGCTGGATGACACTAGATTTTTCTCATTCTTTTGATATGAAGATAGTTATGAAGAAAAATTTAAATAGCACCGCGGGAGGGGGTGGGAAAAATGTTGGCCTCCCACTTTCTATAGATTGAGGAATACTGGTAGAGAGCAAACCACATATTACTGCTTCCCAATTACAGTTTACACTAACATTCTTGATTTTCTTTGTTGTTGTCCAAGCACATGTGCTCCAGGGAATTTTTTTTAATAAAAAAGAGAAAGTTCTATCTCAGAAAATGAAATTGCTGTCTGTCTGACTCTCAAACACATGAAACTTCACTGTTCAGAATGTCGATATTTTCTTCTACAACTAGTTTTGATGGGCTCCACCAAATCACAACCCATTTTTATTTGAACATACATAAACAGATTTTTTTTGGCATAAATATCTTCAGCATTTATTCATGGACTCATTTCATCCATGCTTGAAATGTAATCTGACCCCCTAGATCATAATCAATAATATGTACCCATGTCTGGGCTATCTTCTAAAAAATCTCCTGTCACTGTACTGTATAGTGACAATTGTATCCACAATTTCATTTTTCTATGTCCAACAAAATATGTCCTCTCTAGGTATTTTCTATGCCCTCCATGTCTATTTGGAGGCCAGAAGTCCTTCCTTTCAATAAGACTCCCTATTATCCACAGTTTTTACATATTCATGCCAAATCCAGAAATATATCCCCCTACAGTTATGAGGGTCATACCGTACGTGGAAAAATAAATCACTATGTGCAATTATATTATAAATATCTATAACCACAGAAAAGTAAATCATAAGCTACTTTCATTTCTATGTATCTCTTTCCATACATTACTTGTTTTCTCTGTTACTCTTTACTTTTTATAAAATACTTATAAAATTTATTGTATCTGGAAATTCTCGGTAAAAATATTAAAAAGAAAAGAAAAAGGAAGTGCTATGTTCTGGGTCAGTATGACAGGAAGGAGTCATCCACACCTCTGATTACTAATAGTTTTCTAGCCTATTCCAGTTACCTACCATACAGGAAATAAAAAAATCTCTTCCAAGAATTAACCTGAAGGTTAATGAATAATGAGCAGTAATCGAAGTGAAGTATTCCATCCATCTGTCATAAGTTTACCTTAGAATTGGCTCTCCTTTTCACTAGATGCTGTTTAGTGTCTCGCAAACTGTCCAGCAGGATTCTTGTAACATCTGAAGCCATTCAAAAAGCCAACTGCTCCAATGTTCTCAGAATGGAATTTATTTAAATGAGTCTAGGCTGACATCCACATTCTTGGTTGGCATCTGTTACCTTCGCATTTATGCAGAAGATATAGGACTTTATCCCAAGGGGGTGGGGGGTAGGGGAAAATTGTCTTTTTCACATGCCGTTTCATGTTGCTTCGTCTCCAAAGGATCTGGAAAACTTACCCCCATCACACGTGTTTACCTTCTCCTGTTTCATTTGGTTTGCCATCACATTTCTCTCCCTTCAAGTTTTTTTAAAGACAACTTCTCAATTCCTGTATAGCAAAGAACCCCTACTTTTGCATTGAAAACGCTTGTTATTAGAAAATAAAAATATACTGTATAATTATTTTCTGCTCTGTCCTTACAGTAATGGTGATAGCTGTTTCTTTGGAGCACATTGAAGGACCTCCCACAGGAATACATTAAAAAAGAGAAAGAATATGACAAAAGTAAACAATTCCCATCACCTAAATTTTGACATTTTAAACCATCTCTATGTGTAGGGACCATCTGGAATCGATTCCCAAGTATCTTTAAAATCCTTGCATCTCTACAAACTTTCGAAACAGGCTCTAATGGGGAACTGACTGAATGATCTTGCATTATCTTATTGGCTCAGTGGGGCTTTATGTTTTAAGTGTATAGAAACACTTGGAGAGGGATGAAGTCCATAGTGTCCCTCAAAATATTCTTTTATGTCTCTCTGCATTCAATAAATATATCAGAGCCAGGGCTTCAAATCTGAGGAGTCCCAAACATATTATGCACTCTCTTCCTTGGGTATAATCACATATTAATATCTAGGGAAGTCCAAATAGTGAAAGCCCAATGTTCCTCCCAACATTGCCCTGCACATTTCGAGATTTAACTTTTGAGGATTTGGTTAATATGGTTTCCCTAGGAGTCTCTGGACTAAAATAACAATAGCTATGAGAATTCAAGTATCTTGTGGAGTTCAACAGTGATGACTTGTGACCAGAGTATTTATGTAAATGTATTTCACCCAAACACAGGGAACTAGGAAATACAAAGTGCAGTAAAAGTTAAATACAACTAGATGAAAGCTTACAAAGTACCCAAAACTTACATTTTAGAATTGTGCGCTCTTTTCCTTTCTTCCTCATTTATTATTTGTGGCAAAATAGGTTTTCTATTTCATATTATCAGGAAGGAGTTTGTAATCCCAGGATGGCTTTTGCTTATTAACAGAAAATGATAAATGTCAAGTAGTAGAAATATGAGGATATATCAGACTATAATGTAGGTCACTGTTTGTGTAAAGGCATATTAAGCCTAATAGATGACTGTTAACAACCACTATAGTTATAGCTAATACAGTAGAGTCTCACTTATCCAACATTTGCTTATCCAACATTTTGGATTATCCAATGCATTTTTGTAGTCAATGTTTTCAATATATCGTGATTTTTTGGTGCTAAATTCATAAATACAGTAATTACTACGTAGCATTAATGCATATTGAATTACTTTTTCTGTCAAATTTGTTGTATAACATGATGTTTTGGTGCTTAATTTGTAGAATCATAACCTAATTTGATGTTTAATAGGCTTTTCCTTAATCTCTCCTTATTATCCAACATATTCACTTATCCAACGTTCTGCCGGCCCGTTTATGTTGGATAAGTGAGACTCTACTGTATATTTTTTAAAGAAAAGTGTCATGTTTTGATATTTCCCATCTCAACTGCCCAATGCAAAGATCATGTATTACATAAGAGTTTAGAGTTTTCTCTTTAAAGATAAAATCAGCTCATAGTCCCAAACCATATAGGTTAGAGCAGGCATAGGCAGACTAAGGCCCGGGGGCCAGATGTGGCCCCCTGGGTGTTTATCCCAGGCCCTCATCATTTTCCCTGTCCTCTTTGCATAAGAATACAGCAGCCTGCTGTGTCCTTATGCCAACAAGATGGGGAGGAAAGCACACATCAGCTGAGAGCACTCTCAGCCACTGCATGTCTCGCCCTCCCAGCATAAGGACGGTGCAAGTGGCTTGAGGCTTGAGGAAGGCATGGCTTGAGGAATGGCTTGAGGAAGGCAGGTAATGGCTCAGAGCCCGCCAGAGCACTCTCAGCCGCCACTTGTCTCATTCTCCTCCTGGCATAATTCCAAGAGGACAGCCTGAGGATTGGGGAAGGAGGATCAGGAGGAGGATTGGGGCAGTCACCATGTGTCTTGTCTTCATCCTGGCATAATGATGTGGTGAGCAGCCCCGTCCTTATACCAGGAGGACAACCTGAGGATGACCTAGGCCTTGCTTTCCCCCCTATTAGCCCTGTCCTCTCCTGCCCCCCTCCCCCAGGCCTGTTCTTTCCAGCATGTGTCTAGCCGCCCTCTATCCCAGCCGGGCCTTCTGGCCTGGGTCCGCAATGCAGCCTCAAAGCAAAAAACGTTTGCCCATGCTTGGGTTAGAGGCATTTACTGTTGTATTAAAAAAAAATAAGACTGATGGATTGATTCTGCCTTTTGATAAGAATGAGAAGACTGTGGCACCATCTACACTGACCAGTTAATGCAGTTTCAAGACGGTATTGAACAAAGTGATTTTGCTGTGCTGATGATTACATAGGAAATCCTGGAACCGGCTTGGGACCTGGATAATGAATATACAAACCATAGAGCCCTGTTGCGCATTAAGGGCTTTCTCTCATGTGTTTGTGTGAGAGTTTATTGTTTGGCTGCTGCAGTTTGAAGCCAGCTCTGAACTGCATTAAATGATAATGTAGACGGGGCATATATCATCAGTGAACTCTGTATTAGCCAATGAAGATGACAGAAATGTGGAAACACTTTTAAAAGCTGTCAGTTAATTTATAGCTTTTGTTATACAACTTTTGTTATGTTTGACATTCAGGCCTAGTTGACCTTGACCTGTAAAGGATTCTTTCAATGTTTGTACACATTCCACAAAGCAAAATATGTTTGAGGAACAAAATGATTCACTGTAATGCATGAATCTTAAGCACTGAAATCCTTTCACCTAACAACAGGTTTTCAGTATGGAATGCTGTTCTTGGTTTGGTGTCCTTCAGCTGATGGATTAGCATTCCCATCATCCATGACTATTAATCATGGTGTCTGGGGCTGGTGATTCCAGTAACATATAGACAGGAAGGTGCCAGGAGGAGAATGCTGAGTCTGGTTTGCCAGCTCACTAAGAACTTGGTGCAGGTTCATATGGAGCCTGGCAAGGTTGCTCTGCAAATACACAAAACACTCCCATGTTTACCCACTATAGGGAAATAGGATAGCAGGAGGTGTGCCTGCTTTCTGGGAACTTTGTCTGCCATTACAGACTTATACTTTGACAAAGCACTTCAGAAAGTCATGTCAAAAGAATCCCAGTCCAGTGCTGATTTGGATTTCCAAGCATGCATTCTTCATGTTCTTCCTACCATACCTATCTGTTCCATCCAACCAGTTGCATAGATTGCTTTTCTAAACGTGTTCCCACTTCAAAATCTCCCTGCATATGCCAAGGTGCCAGGGAGAAGATTAAGGCAGGCCATGAGAGGACTCTACTATATGCTCTCAGAGACATTGAAACAGCCTTTTAGATATCTCCGCAGCAGTCGCTTCACTTTGTTGTCATGGCAATGCTCCCCGCACGACTGTTGCTGTGCAACCATTTCTGAGCAACACTTGTATCGACAGCTGATTTGTCTGATTTTATTGTATTCTCCCTTTTCTCATCCATATATGTATTTAGGGGTATATATTTCATAGGTAGGTTCTTTTTTCAAAAACACATGACCTCGGTATTCTTTTTAAAACACCTGCAATCAAGATGCTAAATTTTACCCCCCTTGAACACACATTTATATCCTCCTTGATTCTGTCTGTTGCCTTTCCTGTGAGTGTTTTCACACTATATTAGCTTCATAATAACTGACTCAGCGCTCCAGTAAGCAACCTGAGCAGGCTGTTCATTGGAAAACAAGTCCATGTTTGTGTTTGTTTCAATACAGTAAAGGAAGAGGAATCACGAAGCCTTTCAGTTGTGGTGAGACTCCAACTCCAGGAGCCCTACCCATCATTCCTCATTGTGAGGACTATTAGTTGGGACTTTGGGTGCATCTTCACCGTAGAATTAATGCAGTTTAACACCACTCTAACTGCCATGGTTAAATACAATGGTATCTTGAGATTTGTTGTTTGGCGAGCCACCCGCAGAAAAGGCGAAGGAATTTGTAAAGCTGCAGGACCCATGATTCCATAGCAGTGACCCATAACAGTTAAAGTGTGAAACTGCATTAATTCTAAAGTGTAGATGCATCCTTTTTCACAGGAGGCAGGGAAAGTGATATTACAGCTGATCCCTATCATATGAGACAGAATGAATTAAATTTATTACGATCAACAGATCGACCATATGAAACTGTGCACATCTCATTGCCAGTCTGTCTCCTCCCCAAAATTAATCCCTCTTCCACTCCTAGTCCCGCAACATTCCCATCATCTACCTTGGTGTTTTGGGTCTCTTCTACTTCCAGGCCAGCATGCAGGCAATTTTTTAAATCGTGTCAGAAGCAACTTGAGTACATACTGCAAGTCACTTCTGGTGTGAAAGTATTGACTGTCTACAGAGACGTTGCCTAGAGGACACCCAGATATGTTACCATCCTTCTGAGAGGCTTCTCTCATGTCCTTGCAAGCTAGAACTGACAGACAGAGCTCACCCTGTCTCGCGGATTCGAACTGGCAACCTTGAGGTCAGCAACCCAAACTTCAGGTCAGCAGTCCATCTGGCACAAGGGTTTAACTCATTGCACCACCTCTAGCAGGGCAAGGTTTTCCTCCCCTCTCCACTCTGCCTTAATATTCCAAAGCTGCCCATTTTCTGTTTATTTTATATTTTATAGTTGTATTTGTCTTTTTTCTTTAAGCTGGAATTGTGAAATTGCTCTAAAATTAGAAATTAAAAAAATGGAGCAGTGGAAGAAGGGGTCATGAGAGTAAGTGGAAGTATGATTGTGGAACCACAAATTGCTGAATTGGTGCAATTACATCATTAAAAAGATGCTCAACCTGGTTTGTATCTACTATGAGTAATAGCATGACTGTAGTGGAGTAGCAGGTTCATGAGTTAACTTCCTTGCTTTGATTGTGCTTTTCCTGCATGGGAAGGACAAGATGGCCCATGTGGTCTTTTGATTCTATGATTGTACAATTCTATACAGTCCAATCAACACTGAAAGGGGGCATGATTCCTCTCCGTTCTATATAAGTAAGGAATATCTGTGGAAAACAAACAGGTAATTGGTCCCAACAAGTTCTGGGATAAAGTTACCAAATGTTCATCATTTCTTGTTTGCTCCATCATCTAGGATATTCTCCTCCTTCCATTCTTGAACAGCAGAGACTGGGTTTGAATGTCAATGGGGATTTGAATTTTAGTCCAAATTTTAAAGGAACTATCAGAGTTGCTGCGTGTTAAATGATACTTTAAAGTTTAAAGTAACACAGAGCAGATTCATCATCTCATTGGCATGGGAGTCCCTAGTGCTACATAAATAGGTAAAGGTTTCCCTTGACATTAAGTCTAGTCGTGTCTGACTCTGAGGGTTGGTGCTCATCTCCATTTCTAAACCGAAGAGCCAGCGTTGTCCATAGATACCTCCAAGGTCATGTGGCCGGCATGACTGCATAGAGCATCATTACCTTCTTGACGGAGCAGTACCTATTGATCTACTCACATTTGCATGTTTACAAACTGCTCACCCCACTCCCCAGATTCGAACTGCCGACCATTTGGTCAGCAAGTTCAGCAGCTCAGCGGTTTAACCTGCTGCACCACCAGGGGCTACATAAATAAAAGGGGCCAAAGTTCATGAAGTTCCTGGCACTGAAGCAACTACATTTGATATTGAAATCATTCTTTCACTTTGCAAATGTTCAACTGAGATATAGGTCTTGTGACAGCAGACACATCATTAGGAGATGAAACTTTTTTGGACTGCAGTATCCAGAATCCTTCAGCCAAGCATGAGAGCTGTACCTAGGGGAAATGACCCTTTCCAAGATATTGTAAGTACATGCTAATAAAGATGCAGGGAAGAAATTAATAGAGGGTGAAAGGGCTTTTTTTTTCTTGAGAGCCTGACAGTCCACATATTTCAGGAGAAGCTTGTGGAGGTATTGCTAAACAGACTATGTGACCCAGGCAACAGAGAGAGAATGAAAGATATGTGGACATCCGACTGCTCTCCTTGAAAGAGGCTGGAGCTTTGTGGGGGACTCAGGAGGAATGCCTGCAAAGGCTCAGGATTTTGGTATTTGCCTTAAAATTCTTGTGAGATATTTTGTAGATAGATACGTTGCAAAGAACCTTTCACCTAAGTCTTGTTTCCTGGCTTCAGGGAGATGGAGAGTTGTGAGAGAGGTGTGCATTAGAAAGTTGTGCATTGATATCTAACTTATATTATTCGCTTTAGGCCCTGAGCACCTCTTAGCTCCTTAAAGAAAACTGGTGCTTTTTTGGCTTCTAGAAGGGAGAATAGAAAAGTTGAGCAACTGTGTGGGTGGGCATGAACACACACATTTCTTTCACTTTTTAGCAGCTGCTCCTTTCCAGGAGGGTTTCTTAAAAGTAGATTCGGGTTTCTTAAAAGTAGATTTGGAGCTGGGAACGGAAAAAAAATAAACCCATTCCCATTTCTTTTTCAGGGTAGATGAATATCCAGGCAAAGATGGGGCAGGGAGCAGGGACATCACATAAAATTACCACACCACTAATCAGTCCCACTTTGAGTTTAGGAACAAAACTTGACAAATCATTTCTGAAATATTAAATCCAAAGTATATTTGCCATCCAGTTAACTTCAACTTATGGTGGGTGATCCTATGAATGAGACCTAGAAAGTTAAGTAAGTTCCTTAAGTGACTCAGTCTACTTGCTCTGCCGCCTTCCTTTTTCCCTATTGCCTTCCATTTAACCAAACATTATCATCTTTTCTAGTAAGTCACATTGTCTCATGATATGTCCAAAGTACAACAGCCTTCATTTACTCATTTCCACTTCTAGTAAGCGTTCAGAATTTGTTTGCTATCTTTTTAGCAGTCCATGATATATGCAGAACTTTTCTCCACACCAAGCATTAAAGGAGTTGATTTTCCTCCTGTCAGCTTTCTTCACTGTTCAGTTTTCACAACCATGGATAGATATCAGAAATACTGTTACAGTACTTGGACGATTCTTACTTTAATATTTAATGCTAATTTTTTATCATTAAGAGTCCAATGTTTGGCCAATTTTCTATAGCATTATGAAATCTGGAAATGGTAAATTGTAAGTAAAGATATGCTAAAATATAAAGATATATTTAAAGACACTGGGGGAGAACAGATGGAGGAAATGTTCCTGTTAGTTCCTTTATTGGTTGGCTCTTGTTGTGTGTTTGTGTGTGTTTTAAACAACTGGATTACATCTCCCTTTTCATGATATATCCAAAGGCAATTCCCAGGATAAAAAGAAACATTTTATTGCAGTAATTTTATTCCTACTTAGGGGCTTTTAAATTTTTTTAGGATACATGGCAAAACCTTGAAAAGGATATGTGGTTGCCTAGTTTCAATTAAAGGCATTCACTGGATGGGTTAGTAGTACACATTCTTCAGGCTAGAAAAAGTATTTGGAGTACTGTACCTGCAAAATCAATAGTGAGAAAATCTGGACAATTATTTCTTGTAAGGACAAAACAAACAAACAAACAAATCCTCTATTATATTACTCTAAACTAGAACTATGAAAATAAAGAAGTTCAAGAGAGACATCTGCTGGAAAGCAATGCTCTGCACTTGGCAAAGGCCGAGCTACAACATAATCAACATCACTCCAATTGTCAAGATTGTTGTGATTTTTCAAGTTGTGATTGTACATGTATGTTTATGGATATTGTTAACTTGACTGGGCAATCTTATGAGGATGGATGGTATGCAAAAAAAATCAAATAAATGAAAATGGGAAAACCACTTGGCAACTGGCCATCTTGTAAACATTCAGCCAACTAGTTCTGTAAATAGGTTACTTAAATGACAAGTGCTCATTTTGATTGTTTGAGCTATGTCAACCCTATCAATGAGAGACCTCCAAAAGCTCTGGTCATTGATTGCAGTGCCTTCAACTTGGGGCTGAAGCTTCCTTTATTGAATCAATACTTCTGTAGTGCAGTCTTCCTCTTTTTCTACCGTCTTCTGCTATAACAAACATCTTTTTCCAGTGAGTCACATAATCTCATGAGAGCCTTAGCGTCGGACCTCATCACATTACTGATTTTCAGTTACCTAGGACAATTGCAGCACACTGAGAGGACGTAGTCTGCTGGATGCCAACAGATGACACACATCTACTTCTGGTGGGGCTCTGTCATTCCAGTGTGCTACAAGCATCCTAGAATGCTGAAAAGAGAATACAGGAGGCTTCTCATGTTCTCATAAAGTATAACAGGGCTAGTGGTGACTCTTCTCTTCGTGGGATGTGTAAGTTGGCAATGTGGGGCGCAGGGCGGCGGGTTCCTACACTGCCCACTGGATTCGCCATGATGAATGGTGAATCTCCCCACTATTGCCCGTAAATTGGACCTCAATGTGATAAGGTTCTTAGTCACATTGGTCTCTAATGAGAGTTCATGCCTGATTTGCTCTAGGACTCATTTCTCTTATTAGCAGTCCATGGTATCAGTAGAATTGTCCTCTAGCACTGCTTTTCAGCTGTACTCATTTTCTTCTTGTTGGCTTTCTTCATTATGAATTTTTCACAATCCTATTTATAATGCATCCACAGAGTGAAGAGGGCGCAGTCGGGAAGACAGCTCCATCGTGTCTCATCCACCATCAGTCGGGATGGAGCCCTGAAACTGATGGAAGGACAAGCAGCTATAGGGTCACAAGGGCTAGCAACCCGAACGACACTGCCACAAAATTTAATTGCTAAAATACCAAAGTCAAAATATTATCTGAATGTAAGTTATTTGGCTAGAAATTGAAAAGAATAGCACAGGGTCATATATTTGGGCATGAAGCCCAAAGGAGTGGATTGATGACAAATCGGGGTGTGAAATATTGTGGCCTGAATAATCCTGATTTTGGAATATATTTACATAGGAAGATCTCATAGATGTATTTCCAAGGTTCTCTTCCAAGATCCAGGACTTTATCACATGAGGCAGGCAAACCAGCATTGCAGTTGGACGATCACATTTGCTATGTGCTGGTTTGTCTCCAGCTCCCTCCCCTCGTGAATTATCCATCCCTGACTATTAATTAGTAAAACCCATAGTTATTAATAGGTAAAACCCGTCAAAAGCTCCCAATTTTGCAACATTCTCACCACACTACTTTGTGTGATGGGTCCCTTCCATTTTTCTGCCAATATGCCAGCAAAAAAATAATAATATGGGGGTGGGGGCAGGATTGCCCCTCTTCCTTCCCCCCCTTTCCCCCCAGCTATGCCCAAGGTGGCTTTTCCCCTTTTATTTTATAAATATTAGTATTCCTTTTCTGTTGTTTATGCTGAAATTGCATAACACCAATAACAATAACGACAATGACAACAACAACAACACAGTAGTGTGGGAAGATAAGGTCATGAGGTTATGCAGAAGTATGGATATGTGACCACAGAATTGTGAATTGTTGCAATTATGAAAAGAGTTGAGATTTTAAGGATGCTTAACATGATATGTAACAAAATAGCTGGTTCATGTGATGACATCTTTACCCTTAAGACTTATCTTACAGTTGAAAAACTGAAGTTGACACTGGTATGACTTGCCATTAAGCAGAGTTGTGATCCATTATGGTTATCAGTACAGAAGTGACAGAACGCACTATTAAATTGTTCATTGAGGGCACCCTCAAATGACAGTGAGCCAAACTCAGTCTCTAATTCCTTTTAGGTCAGTAATAATCGCCATAGGCCCCCCTTTGCACAATATTACATTTCTCAACGCAGTCAAAGTGAGCATGACAGTTGCTTTGCCCTTTTCTCAAGCCTTTTATTCAATGGCTTTATAATTTTTTCCCAACAGCTTTTTATCATAGAGGCATGACATGCTTGCAGGCAGCAACTGTAAAAGATTCTTTAAATAGCTGCTTTGTTAGCCACATATTTCATCTGACTCCCCAAAGGTTTCCCTTCTCCCTTTTAATCATAAATCACTTGAGCCTGGCATGTTTCCTTCAGCTAGATATCCAAATTATGATGTTAAATATTTTACAGATACAGATCTTCATTGATGTGGGATGCCACCTGCTGGTTCAACCTGTATAAAATTAGTCTCAAATATGAGAATCTGGCTGCCTGATAAGCAACCTGGGCTAAAGTCTTGCTGGTGAGTGCTCTTTAAATAGTACTTCTGGACAGCTGGTTTATGGCAATTCTTTAGAATTATTACACTGAATGAATACTTTTGTATGGTCCCAGTATTATGTTTTTTTACTGGGCACAGCAAGCCCTACAAGTTTGAATGTCTATCTCACATTAAAAACAACACAGAACATTGCCTGGCTATAGAAAACTAGCACATCAGAGAGAAAAGGCTTGCCTTGTTAATGAGGTGGAGTGCTCTTTATGACAAGTTTAAAAGTAAGGGTATATTAAAAATGGAAAATATCCTCTTTTGAAGTACAACCCATTGAAATCCATTTTGCCATTTGATGCTCTTATATGGGTAGACCAGATTCAAGTTTAATGGAGCTTATTCCCAATTAGTTTGCAGCCACTGCAAGTTTGTCCCAAGATGTGGAGGAATCCCCCAAGGAGAAGAGATACACAATCACATTCCATAATCACATTTTAGAGCCAGTTACCACCTGGCTGTGGCGCAGGCTGGTAAGCAGCAGCTGCAATAAATCACTCTGACCACGAGGTCATGAGTTCGAGGCCAGCCCGTGGCAGGGTGAGCACCCGTCAATTAAAAATAAAATATAGCCTCTGCTCGTTGCTGACCTAGCAACCCGAAAGATAGTTGCATCTATCAAGTAGGAAATAAGGTACCACTTATAAAGTGGGGAGGTAAATTTAACTAATTTACGACGTTGGAATGAGGAAGTGCCGTCACAGTGGATGATGAAGCAGCTGCTCCCCCCTGTGGCCAAAATTGAACATCCCCTCAGAAGAAGATTAAATTGCCTCTGCGTCTGTCTGTCTGTCTCTGTTCAATGTGTTTATGGGCATTGAATGTTTGCCTTATATGTACATAATGTGATCTGCCCTGAGTCCCCTTCGGGGTGAGAAGGGCGAAATATAAATACTGTAAGTAAATAAATAAATAAATTACAACATAGCCAGAACTTCCATCACAGTGTTGTTTCCAAGTTTTTTTGCAATGCTAAGGTGAGGATTTGAAACATGGAAAAGAAGACTGTTTGGGTAGGGAGGAGGAAATTGTTGTCCCAGTATTAAGGAATAGCTGGAGAACTTAGAGGAGAGTGGGAAACACAACCGTATTGTATGCTATAGGGGGCATGGAGCATGATGACTGCTCCCAACCATGTGGTCCCAATCTCCTTGTTATTGCTGGTGAGGTATAGCCATCCAATGGATGGGCAGCAGAGTGCTACATGCCATTCTTTGGCAGCTCCCGTGCCCCACTCCCCATTACCGGAGTAGCCTGGATGTGTAGTAGGTATATAAATTCATGCCTGTGGTTCACTTTGAGCCTTTGTTTCCCCCTCTGCCATGTGGGGATATGGTGGTATCATTTTGTTTTGATACAGCTTTGTGGAGTGGTTGGCATGAGTCTTGGATCCAGGTTTGTGTGACCAGTGTATTCCAGACATCGGAATGTAGAGAGGATCTTAGGAGGGACTTAGAGTATAGTTTGGAGTTGGTCTTGCTCAGCAGTGGACAGAAGCTTTCCACACTTCCCTGATGGCTGAGAGACCATGGGTGGGTTCAGCCCAATTGTAATAGCAGGTCATCTCTGGAAGATCTGGCACTAGTTCAACAATCAACAGATAGGTCAGCCAATTCCTGGATCTAGACCTATGCATGGCCCAACCCATGACTACAGATGTAACCAAATAAAGTTGTAGCCTTTTCTCTCTCCAAAGCACGTGTCTGCATAATTTGGTGGGTTTTACATGCCAAAAATATCTCACATCAGATCACACAAGAGAATTCCCAGGCTTAATTTCAAAAGTGAACAAAACTGTGCTCACGGCATGCTCCTGGTGAATGAATGGAATGAAATTCCGATCAGAAGAGTGGCATTGAAGACCTGACCAAAATTATTCCTTTCTGGCTTCTACCAGCAGAAACCTCAAAGGACACCAGTTCTTTTAAATAACAGAATGCTCATTTCTAGAATAAAAGACAACTCAATAACATTTGTGTCATCACAAGGACCAACTTTCTATACACAAAAATGCATTTTTTCATTTTATTTCTATACTTGTAGAATTTGAAGCTCAAAAACTACAACCAAGCTTCAAACTGATTATTAATAAAGAATGAGTCAAGAAAATAACCACAATAACCACAATTTACTCCAAATGCTCCAGGGGATTTTGTTTTTAAGTTCCATATGTCTGGTTTCACTATATATATTTAGAAAGGGAACACCAAACGCCATGAGAAAGGGCTTGGTTGTAATGTATGTGTAGATGTTGACATTTTTTTCAGCTCATAGTCTTTAATTGTAACATCTGTGCAACTAAAGCTTTTTCTTATTACAGCAAAGATTGGAATATAGATTCCTTTAATAATCTTAATTCCTTTTTTAAAAAAACCTTCCAAAGTGAATGCACAATTAAAGGCAGCATAATGTTTATTAATAATCAGGGAATTCATGGAGATGTCTTTATAGTAGTTGTTATTACAAGTTGCTATGGTAGATTAATTGCCTGATCCTCATTAAATCTTGGGATCTTCTTAAACTCCTCTTGTTTTTTGAAGAAAAGTTGGGCCAATATATGGTCTGCTGTGGCATGAAAATAGTCATCCATATCAAGAGTTTGCAACTGGAAAAAAAGAAGCTTTGAATTAGATGACCTAACAATGTTAGGTTAAAATATACATATTTGTTGATGGTACACGAACAAGTTCAGAATGCCATCTATATTGTGTCTTTTAAAGCTTCTTCCACCCATGACTCCTTTTTGTCTGACAGGTTTTTTTTTTCACAACCCCTTTTCTCCTAAGAAATTTTTACATGACCCTGGATTAGGTATATAAAGCAGGTGTAAAAATCAAGAATTTATTGACAATATATCAGCATTTGCAAGGCTTGCTAAACAGGCTGATTTTCCTTTTAATAAAGTAGACTGGAAGCATTTTCTGCAACTGTAAACACTGCAAGTTGTTGCTAACAAATTCATGTAATTGTCTAGATGATGTCCAGAAACATTTTACTGTTTCCAATTTTTCCACAATCCTAATATTGAGCAGAGAGGACCCCATTTGTGTTTGGGACCCACAGTTTAAGGGGCAGTGATCTTTGCAATATGTACAGGTTATGCATCTCTTATGTGAACTTTCAGAAACCAAAATATACTGAAATCCATACTTGTCCATGTGGCTGTCACCTTTGCTTCCTTATGATTCAATATACACAAAGTTTGTTTTATTCACAAAATTACGAAAAATATTGTGTACAAAATTACTTTCAGGCAATGTTTATACAAAACACAAATGGTATTTGGATTTGGGTGCCATTTCCAAATATGTCTTTATGCATATATGTGCAAATAGAAATTCTCCAAAATTTGATGTGTATGTATGGGGGGGGGGAACCTGAAAATTAAAACCAAGTCTAGTATGACATATTCAACCTGTACCATCACCAGCATGATTCACCCCTCCACATGCCACCTGGACAATGTGATGTATCCCCACAACCACCACTCTCTAAACCTGAAAGAATATGACTTGCCCAGCATCAGTCACTGGGATCCATGACTGAGCATGTATTCAAATCCTGGTCTCCCAAGTGTCCTAGTCCAATTCTCAAATCACTATACCACACCAGCTCTTGGTTCAGATTTCTCACCTGATTTCCAGTGCTGAATGCCAAAATGAACAGCAAGTCCTCATCACACGTACTCTTGATGTAGTGTTGTGTGCCAACTGGGAAAAATACAACATCTCCAACACCAATGGTGAAGTCAGTACTGAGCGAATGTGAAACAATAACACCTACCTGGAGAAAAGAGGCATTGAAAGAAAATAGGAAAACTGATTTTGTAATGATCCCCTGAAAATTCAGCTCTTTGACATATCAGCAAGACAAAATCAGAGGCTTAAATATCCAGGACATTTGGAATTTAAGGATTTCCGAGCAGTGTGTGCTTTTTATTAGTTCATTCTTTCTTTCATTCTTGCTGAAAATGGGATCACTTTGGTTCTCCTGATTTACAGCAAACAGCCCCATATGTGGGGGTTTCCCATCTGATTTCCTTCACAGTGCTTTCACCGCACAGGTTTTGAAAAGGCTCGCTCCCATCAAAGTTGTTTAAATGAACAGCTACCTTTCCACACCCACTGATGACATATCCCATCTCATTGGCATTGAAATGAAAATGAGGCTGGCGAAGACCAGTGCTATAGATCCGGAGTGTTCCCAACGTAAGTGTATCTTCCTTCTAAGAGCAAACATAACAACAAAATATGAGCAATTGGATTTATGTGAAAGCAACAGTTCATTGTGGCAGTGATCTACAAAACCTATATTGTCATTAGCTGCTGTATTTCCTGCTATAGTTTTTGTTCTTGTTTGTTTGTTTTTAAATAACTCCAAATTATGGAGTATTCAGTGGCAATTCCCAATATAAGAAGCAACATTTTATTCCTGCCCAAAGAGTAAGCCAAAGAGCCATGGGGGAGGCCACATATTATCTATAAGATTCCTACCTATTATTTATATACATTGTTGGTGTTTTGATATATTTAAAAATATCAACTTCATATTTTGCATCAGTTTTTAATATTAAACACCCCACCCTACTATTTGATAAGGGATTCTGTTGTTTGATCTAGTCTGGTCAACCATAGAAAAAAAACCTAGATGTCACACCTATACACTTACCGAATGGAGAAACTCGCTGTAAATTCTTTCATTGGGTTTCAAGCCTTTTCCATCTTTCACATATCGAGCCCACTGAATTATTCCACCAGGAAAACGAAACTCAGTTGACCCTAAATTGAGCACCAAACAGCAGCCTCAGAAAGCAGGAAAATTAGCAATACAATATTTATTAGCTCAAATTGTTTACTAAGTGATCCCTGCAGATTGAGCAGAGATCATAAATGTGTATAGAGCACTCTGAATGTCTAAGATTCAACTTCAACTTATTACACTCCAGATGGAAGAAGGGAAGACCCTTGGCTGATGAGTAATACTGAGATAGATGGACCAATGGTATGAACGTAGTAAGCCTTTGTCTTTTACTAGCTAGCTTGGTGTAGTGTTTTACACATTGGACTAAGATTATGATGACTATGGTTTAATTCTTCACATGGTCATGGATGGCCTTGGGCAAGTAACATACTCTCAGCTCAGATAGCCCCATGATAGGGTTACCATATGGCAGAAATAACTTGAAGGCACACATCAAGTGTTAATAGCAAGAACTGATTAGGCAATGCTGAAAAACATAATTGTGAATATATTTAATATATGCTGCTTCAGAGTGGTGGAATCATCTTCTCTGGAGGTTTTAAAACAGAGGCTGAATGACCATCTGTTGGGAGTATTTTAACTGTGTATTCCCACATGGCAGAATGGGTTTGGACTGGATGGCCCCTGGGATCTCTTTTGACTGTATGGTTCTTTTTAAACTTTCTTTCTTTAGAAACAAGCAAGATGACATGTAATAGATTCCATTACTCATTTCGGACATTCCTTAGCTTTATCGGTTTCCTGTGGTAAAATCACCACTTCCTTACTATTTCATAACTTTGGGAAGATGTCCCCCTTACTGATTCCAAAGACTGTATGACCTTATTTGGTCCCTGAGCTGAAATGAACCTCAGGCACAAAAGTCAATGAGAATGACATCCCAGTTTGGTCTGCAGTACCTTTGAGGTCAAAAAAGTACCTCCACACCAGATTGTCTGTGGATTGGTTATAGTGAGGGCTCTGAACAAGCTCTGCTAAGTTGGGTGGAAGGTTGATAGCCTGGTCTTCTGCTTGTTTCTGGAACGTCCTGATGAAGTCCACTCCACCTTGGGGCTTGAAAGAGCACAATAAATCTTGCATTTAATGAATTAAACTGTGAATAAAAATGGCTTCAGCTATCCAAATACAAATTAGACTTATAAGAGAGTGGAATAGGAAGAACCAAATGCCAAGGCCAAATTAAAAATGTAGAAGGTTACTTTTAAAAGGTTCTCATGCGAACCAATATGAGAAAACCTATCGTCAGTTTTTCTTAAAGGCTTCTAGGAATCATTTCCTATACTACACACAAGGAAATATGGGTTTGAGAATAGGTGTACACCTAATAAGGAGCTGCCTGATGAGCACATGCTCATTATGAAAATTTCAACATTTGTAAATTTAAATGATGATGATGATAATGCAGCAATACTCCAGTTAAAAAATAGATGTGTTTGGTAGCAGATAATTGGGAAAGATTCATACACCAAAAATAAATAAATAAAGGAGAACATTTCAACCTGTTTCAATAAACAGCAAATTCTAATTATCAACAAAATAAAATAGCCAGCCCAGGTAAGCCTCACATAAGGAAATAAAAACTTTTTGAACCCCCAAGAGGCCAAATAAAGGTTTATTCAAAAATAAAACAGGAGCTTTTCTGTCAAATGCTTTGTTAACAGAAATTTCTGTAATGTGGGAAATATTTTTTACAGACCTTTAATGACCTTGCTGCTATGTCTTCAGGTGTTAAGAAAAATGTATCATCCATATCCAGAGTCTGTAGTTCATCATGTGTTGTAAAAAACAGTAAGAATAAGCACTCTTCTGTTCCAACATTCTTGAGCCAGTGCAGTGTGTTGCGGGGAAAGAAAATGATCTGGCCGGCAGTAACATTGTATGTGGTAACAATACTTCCACCAGCATCAACCACACCTATCCAAGCAGTGCCCTTAGAGACACAGGTAGAGAAAGAAGTAGCATTCTCATGTCAAAGCTAATTATATTTATTGTCATTCATACAACACAGTTTTGTTTAAAATGTCCCCGACACAAGATTCCCTATCAATAACAGTTCTTTATTAATGGGTTAATCATATGTTGCTGAACCTACTTGTAGAATCTACAAGACAAAATAATGTGCTTCATGGATTCTGTTTCCTTGTTATTTCAGGAACCTAATCTTGCTATGTAAGATACACCAGCAGGGCCGTAGCCAGAAAAAAAATTTCGGGAGGGGTTTTGAAAATTTCGGGGGGGGGGTTGAACCCCTAGCACATACCCCTCCTCGCTACAAACCTGTCAATATCTGCTTGAGCATGGGGATTTGGTTAACCAGTTAAAATTCATGAGTAAACGAGATTTTTTTTATAACTTGAAAAATTTCGGGGGGGGGGGGTTAACCTCTAAACCCCCCCCCCCTCGCTACAGGCCTGTACACCAGTAAATCTATCTTGGAGCATTTCAAAGGGGAAAACATTAAATCTGGCCTTTGTAAAAGTCTACAATAAATAACAGAAGTTGAATTATACAAATACTCAGTTAGGTCAAAGGCCTAGTATATTTTGTGCTCAATGAATTCAGTGAGCAAATGAATATGAATGATCTGGAAGATCATAGAAAGCAATATCCCATGGTCTTTGTTTTATTGATTTGAGAGCAGTGTCATGGCCCTGCTCTCAGATGTAAAAGGAGGCATCATGGCAGTTAAATTGAAGTAGCCTTTTGACAGACAAACTTTGATTAATGGCTTATATAACCGTTCTGAGAGACATATAGAGGTAAATCTGGCTCCAATTTTGTTTGACCAAAATTGTATTGTGGCCAGCCAAACCCTTGTCAATAGAAGGCATCCCCCTGTTTCTAAACAATAGAACTGTATAACTAACTCGTCTGAAAATTTGGGGGAGAACCTGTAAAAATTTAGCTTGAAGATTATCTGACTCTGTTGTTCCTTTTCCCGATCCAAACTGTAGAAGCATGCAGCAAGTGTGAAATTGTCTTAGAATTAAAGACTTTAACAGCAGGTGGTATATATTGGCTCTCTTTGCTATAAAATAATTCAAATTTGCAGACTGTCAAACTTCTGCTTTCTGATAGGTTTGTGAATAGTTCATAGCAATGGAATATCAGCCCTAGGTATTGAAAATGCCTGACTTGTTCCAGAGCATGACCATTTCATGTCCATCTGCAC
Source organism: Anolis carolinensis (assembly GCF_035594765.1). Taxonomy (NCBI): domain Eukaryota; kingdom Metazoa; phylum Chordata; class Lepidosauria; order Squamata; family Anolidae; genus Anolis; species Anolis carolinensis. The sequence continues at coordinate 308,962,298 of NC_085842.1, forward strand.
TGACAATATTTCTCTTCAAAACCATAACTTTAGATTTCATTTTGTAGATTATTTTGTAAAATAATAAGTCAAGAATTTCCTTAGGAGTTAGGTTAGCCCAGGTATGGAATGTAAAAGAATGACTGTCTCATTGGCATAGAGTGGAGTGGAAATTTTCTTGTCTTTACATTTGGGCAAATGACGATTGAGCTCCATTAAAGCATCTTCAAGATCATTTACAAATCGATTAAATAAAGTTTGTAGCTTTGTCTAATCCTTGTGCATAGGTATTTCCCTAGAAATCTGCTTCTAAATTTCACATCTGATTTGTAGCTGGATCTTACTAAATAAAGCCTTAATAAGACAGAAAAGGCTTTTACCAGTCAAAACATTGTCTAACTGAAATGCTTTAGTTCCATAAAAGCAAACAAAAACCCAACTTGTCTTGCAAAGGTCTAGAATATTTTCCAGCAAGGTGAGAGGTGACTAAACAATTATCAAAAGCTGAATAATTATCTCTAAATCCACAGTAAGAATGTTATTAGAATTCAAAAAGGAAGTCAGTCTGTCGAATAGAGAAGGAACATATAACTTTCCCATTATTGATAACAGATATATATATATATATCTGTAATTCCCTGGATGAGTGGCTTGATCTTTCTTGCAGATTGCAACACAACTGTTTACTCACAACTAGCAGGGGTTTTGCCAGAATTATTAATCTTGATTAAAAAGAGAAGTCAGCAATGGCACCCACCAATGTTTATTAGTTTTAATAAGTTCAGTAGGGATACTTGGAGCCTTTCCACTTTAAACTGCAAAATCAGAAACTTCTTCCACAGATACTGGATTCTATACAGGTCTAGCAGAGTATGTCTTATTAAGGTCTGGTTTAAGACTATTAATTTCTGTAAAAATTGATTTTAAATGATCCTTCCAAACCTGATCTTGAATAACACAACTTAGGGCTTGAGATCAAGAGCATAAAGCTCCTGAGAGAAGCTGCCAAAACATTTTTGCATCGTTATTAAGTGAGGCGTTCAGCAACAGCAACCATGAATTAAGTTCATGCTGATGCTTTTTACGGGCCAGTGGGGTTTTATATTCCATTTTCAACTGAAAAAAGTAGAAGGAAGATGGCATGACCTCTATATTCTATATAAAATAGAAGAGGCTCTTCAGACTTTTTTCTTCAATTGGCACTTCTTGTCAAGCCAAATAGTTTCTATGAAATTGGGAGAGTCTGCACCAGAGCGAGAAGGAATGTTGGAACCCAGATGGCATTTTCAAAACGTGTTTCCCCATCTCCAGCTGTTTAATCATTATTTCTGCACAAGAGTGGGTGCTATCCCTTTTAAGCATGTTGATCATTACTACCTGCCATAAATAAGTATTTTTTTTTAAAAAAATAAGATATAGAACTAACCAAAGTTGTACCTTTAAGAGATAGCCCTGCTCATTGGCATTGAAATGCCAGTGTGGAGCCCGCAGCCCTTGGCTCTTGATCCGTAATGTTCCAAAGGTCATCTGGGAGCGCTGAGCATTGATGCTTCTTCCAAATGCCATCTCTTCCTCATTCTGGTATTCTTTGGCATTTTTCCTAAATCTAGCCCACTGAATAGTACCACCTGGGAATTCATGTTTCTGGAAAAGCCATAGAAGCACAAAAGTATTTGCCATAACTTAATAACAGTAAGTATAGATGTTTTAAAATGTGAAATAATTCTTTGTGGCCCATAGATCCCGATCCTGAACTTTTGATTTTAAGAATAAACAAACAAACCCAGTCTTTTGCCATCTTTATTAACTGCTGATCAAAATTTCTTTGTTAATGCCGTCCATCTCTTTGAGAATATTGAACATGAGTTTGGTGATAGGCAAGAACATTTCAGGATAAATGGTAAAGTAAAATGAAAGCATGAATCACAGCCCAACGGAAGCATGTTATTATATAAGCATTTAATATGCCTATTTTCAGTTACTTAAAAACGCCAAGGAGGATGGTGCACATGAACAGATACTATACAATTAAAACATAGACCTCCCTCATCAAACAAAACTGATCTTGAGGAAATTCTCAATGGAGCTATGCCTTCCAAGTGCTGCTGGGGTTTCGGAGGATTGTAGTACAGAGGGAAAGGGTTAATCTAGGGGTGTCAAATTCATTTTCATCGAGGGTCACATCAGTCTTATGATTGCCTTCAAAGGGCTGTTTGTAATTGTGTTTGTTGTTGTTTATTCGTTCAGTCGCTTCCGACTCTTCGTGACCTCATGGACCAGCCCATGTCAGAGCTCTGTGTCAGCCATCGCCACCCTCAGCAATTTCAAGGTCAAGCTAATTCAAGGTAATTGTAAGACTGTATAAATGTAACTACCCTGTTTTCCCGAAAATAAGACCTAGCAGAGGTTTTGCTGAATTGCTAAATATAAGGCCTCCCCCGAAAGTAAGACCTTGCAAAGGTTTTGTCTGGAAGCATGCCTGCCAGACAGAACACCAGAGCATGCAGGATAGGTAAATGTACATACGAGTTGTACATGGAAATAATGGTAATAACAAGAAATTCTTGACAGGAGTCAAAGTTTGTCTGGTTTGGTTATGTTGGTTTGTGATGAAAACTACTGTACAGTATATAATAAATGTTCAATTTTTTTGTTCAACAATAAATGTGAATTCTTCTTCATGGAAAAATAAGACATCCCCTGAAAATATGACCTAGTACATCTTTGGGAGCAAAAAATAATATAAGACACTGTCTTATTTTCGGGGAAACACAGTATGTTGTCTTGGAACTGAAAGCCTTGTGAGCTACATAAAATGATGTGGCAGGACAGATTTGGCCCATAGGCTTTGTGTTTGACACGTGTGAGTTAATCACTTGCCCAGAGGACCATGGTTCCAATCATCAATCAGGCCTCTTTCAGCTGATAGATAAATAATAGCTTAAAACGCGTGTCAAATGTTTATATGATAGAACAAGATGGAAGAAGTGTAACCAGGTAGTTTGAAGTCATTGATGGTCTCAAGGGAGCGGTGAATCATGATATTATATAAGTATTACAGGTAAGGAGATTCCACCTGAATATTAGGAAGAACTTCCTAACTGTGAGAGCTGTTCAGCAGTGGAACTCTCTGCTACAGAGTGTGGTGGAGGCTCCTTTCTTGGAGGCTTTTAAACAGAGGCTGGATGGCCACCTGTCGGGGGTGCTTTGAATGCGATTTTCCTGCTTCTTGGCAGGGGGTTGGGCTGGATGGCCCAACCTCCTCTTCCAGCTCTATGAGTCTATGATTTAATATGCCTATTTTAATGATTAAAAATACGAGAGGAGATTGTGGACATAATCAGATATTACTGTATGCAATTAAGACATAGACTCCCTCAAACAAAACTGATGTTGGGGAAATACTCAATGGAACTATGTTTTCTAAGATCAACATCAGTGGTGCTGTAGGAGGAGGAGGTTTTTGTAGGACTGTAGTTCAGAGGTAAAGGATTAATCACTCTCCCAAAATACCATGGTTCCAACCCTCAATCAGCTGATAAGCAAGGAATTGGTTAAAATATGTGTTAAATGTTTATGTGTTAATGTGACTCCTAGAACAAGAAGGAAGAAATGGAACTAGAAATGTTGGAGTCGTCTATGGTCCCGAGACAGACTGCTTACAATAGGGTGAACCCTTTCTCTCCATCATGTTCGTCACCTGGCAAGCTACTGGAGAAAGGAGAGATTGCTCTAGAATGGTGGTTCTCAGCCTGTGGGTTCCCAGATGTTTTGGCCTTCAACTCCCAGAAATCCTAACAGCTGGTAAATTGGTTGGGATTTCTGGGAGTTGTAGGCCAAAACACCTGGGGACCCACAGATTGAGAACAACTGCTCTAGAAGAAGCCTGATGTTATTATTTATGAGCCAAGGATTGAAATTTTACCAAAGAACAGATTTGATCACAAATATGCACACACTGTTCATGGCTTGCAATCTCTTGTTATAAATCCTAAAACAAGTTATGGTCTAGGAAGCACAGTAATAAGACCTCAAGATCAAGGTAAAGTACAGAAAGGTTTACCATGAGATTACAAGCAGAAAAACTACCAATGCCTTACAACTGTGGAATGGCTTATGGAAGTGATACAATAGCTTCAGCATAAATGCAGCTGAATTCCACACTTACATTGTGACAAAACTAGGAATAACTTACATTGTGACAAAACTAGGAATATCCATATGCTAAGTAACAATTGCAAACAGCACATATTGAAGTGCCTCATACTGGTCCAAGTTTGTATAAAGTGAACCTTTATTTTCTTATACAATAGATGCAAAATAAAAAGGCAAGGCCCTTAAACACTGGGCAAATCAAGTATTGAGAAATAGTTACATTTCTACCTTAGACTTGGTGAGATGATGGAGAAACTGGAATTTTGGGTCCACATGGTATGGAGATGTTCTTGGAGTTCCCTGGCCAACAGTTCCGCTATTTCCTTCATTTGTTTTAGATCTTGATTCAGCTTTAAAGCCCGTGTTGCTGGCACAAACCAGGGACACAATCAGTACTCCCACCAGTGTGGTGATAGTACAGGCCAAGAGGCAAAGCAGAAAAATATTGAGCATGGACCAGTGGCTCTTCTTCTCCACCAACAAAGAAACAAACAAACGAGGGAATTAGTAGTCCAATCTACAGAACTGGCAAAGAAAACAATACTGATAGAGCTCTGAGATACTAGAATACTAGAATCATAGAGTAATAGAGTTGGAAGAGACCACATGGGTTATCCAATCCAACCTCCTGCCATGCAGAAAATACACAAAGTACCCTTGTCAGATGGCCATCCGGCCTGTTAAAAAGTTTCCAAGGAAGGCGCTTCCATCACATTCCAAGGCAGAGAGGTCCACTGTTGACGAGCTCTTAACAGTCAGGAAGTTCTTCCTAATGTTCAGGTGGAATCTCTTTTATTGTAATTTGAACCCATTTCTTAGTTTCAAGGGCAGCAGAAAACAAGCCTGCTCCCTCTTCCTTGAGTTTTTTTTTTAAACACATTTTGTCAAACTTTAAAAACATTCCCTGAAATCAGTAGATGCATAACTATTTCTGAAAGTTGGGGGGAATGATCCCCTGTTATCTTGTGTCATTGTATAGAAAATTTAAGGGGATAGCTCTTGTTGGGATTTTAAAAAATGTTTATAAAAACTTTAAAAAATTCCCCAAAAATCCGTGGATAAGTGAAACATTCTGAAACTTGATAGGCTAAATGTGTTCTACCAATGTAGCAAGTTTCACCCCAGTAGCTGTAAAATTGAGGGAGAAAGGAGCCTCTGAAGTTTCCCCAATTATAGTAATTATGTGCAATTACTATAACGAAAAAGTAATGAAATTTCATTACTCTTGTTATAGTAACAAAATTTTCACTAACAATGCTTTAGAAACACTCTAGAAATGAAACACCAGCAACCCCTAATTTGGAATGACGTTTGAAACATTTTTTAAATTGATCACACATACTTACTGTGCAGGTATTTGAACTCTGGTTTCCAAAAGTCCTAGTCCAACATCATTTATTAAATATTGTAAGTGGGGTTTCCAGGTATTGTTATTGTGTGCTTTCATGTTATTTCCAACTCACGATGATCCTATCGCAGAGTTTTTTTTAGCAAGATTTGTTCAGAGATTTGCTTTGTTTTCTTCTGAGACTTGGCAAGGGTTAGTTCCCATGCACAACTAAGGATCTGAAATAAATTTCTCAGAATTGTAGTCCAGTGCTCAAACTACTACATCAGGCAGGCTCTCCAAGTATGTACATTAGGTGGAAATAGAATGGTTGACCCCTTCACTTTGTGATCTAACAAGAACCTATCAACTTCAAAACTAGTGGTTGACATAGCATTTGAGCCAAAGAATGTGATGGTGTCAGTCGTGTGTGTGAGACAAACATAAAGGAAACAAGGGAATTGCCATCTTCAAATGCATACACATTTACAGAACGTATCACAGGGCCAGGGAATTAGAACTGGGGACAGGAGTGATACATGACATAAAGTTTCATTTTCTGCATTCCAGACATATTTTAGGAAGGGGTGCAAAAAGCATTTCCACCTAAAAACATTTTTAAAAACCACTATGAGAATTGGTAAACGTTATTAAAATTGTAGTTGTAAGCACCAGGTAATTTTTACCTTGCAAGTCTTTCCATGCTAAAAAATAGTGTGGATTTATTCTTTTGGGGAAAAGGAATTTTGGAGAAAGTCTGTTGATTTTGTTCTGTTCGTCCATGCAAAAGTTCCTCTTTGGTCTGTGCTTCTTGGTTTTGACATCGAGCACTCTTGCTTAACTTTTAGCCTAACCAAACTTTCCAAATCTATGTGGGGAATTGCTTGAGCAAGTAGATAATTGGATATTTGTCGGTTCAAAATTGCGGAATTTGCTGGCATAGAGATCATAGGTGGCTCTGGATACATAATCTGGTGCCTTGATGGGATGCAAAGTTTTACACACTTGTTTCACTTTCATTGCCCATTACCATGTTATCTAACAATGATTAATGCTTGTTTGGAGCCAGTGTATATTGATTAAATGCTGAACTACAGCTCTGGAGATGATAGTTCAAATTTCTGGTAGACCATAGAATCCAATTTGAGCAAGTAACTTTTTCTTAGCCTCAGAAAAAGGCAATGGTTTAACCCCTCTGAACAGTCTTTCTAAGAAAAACCCAAGATAGGTCAAAAATTATTTGAAGTCACACATTTGTTAGTTATATTTATATCTTGACTTTCCTCAATTAGTTCAAGGTAGCACACACAGCTGTCTTCCTTCCCACTTTATAGAATCATAGAATAGTAAAGTTGGAAGAGACCTCATGGGCCATCCAGTCCAACCCCCTGCCAAGAAGCAGGAAATCGCATTCAAATCCTCAGAACAATCCTGTGAGATTAGAGAAAGTGAGCAGCAGCGGGAAGGAAGGAAGGGAAAACAAGACAGACAGAATGAGACAGGAGAGGCAGCCTTGATTCCTCCAAACATTAAGATTAAACACAACCTGAGCTAATATCAGAAACATAAAAGGAGCACTCAGGATATGGGCATAACCAGGCATATGTTCCATTCACACTCCAAAAACATCTTGTTTCCATCATCTCTCTCATTTGGAGCCCCCAGTGGCACAATGAGTTAAATCCTTGTGCCGGCAGGACTGCTGACTGAAAGGTCGGTAGTTTGAATCCAGGGAACGGGGTAAGCTCGCATCTGTAAGCTCTAGCTCTAGCTCCCATGCAGGGACATGAGAGAAGCCTCCCACTGAATGGTAAAGCATCGAATATCCGGACGTCCCCTGGGCAATGTCCTTGCAGATGGCCAATTCTCTCACACCAGAAGTAACTTGCAGTTTCTCAAGTTGCTCCTGACATGAAAAAAAATCTCTCTCATATGAAAAAAGCTACACCAATTCACACAATGAGAAAAATTCAAACAGTTGGTTATTTTGCTTATTCTTTCACTTCCTGCTTCTTACAAACCTGGGTGTTTCATGAATTATAACTAGTTGAGACATGTGTTGCATCCACCTGGAATGCTGGAAATGGCTCTGGCAATTTATAATGTATCCTACATATCCTTATGGTATGAATATCAATAACTGAAATACAATTACTTAAATTGTATATTTATTTTCCTCTCAGGGTTGCACACTTGCCATATTCTTTTACTGTATCTACTTCACTCTTTTGTATATCAGCTGTTGGTATGAAGCAGATTTCAACCAAGTAATAGAGAAAAAAATGTCTCTATCACAAAACTTTTATGCTTCAGCATTTAGTCTTACAGATAATTGTAGCAGAGTGCTGACCTAAAATTGGAAAGCTGCAGTTCAAATTCCTATTCAGCCATTAAACCCATTGGGTAACCTTGGTTTAGTCAATATTTCATTTTATTCTTGTAAAGCTTAATAATAACAAGAACAAAACTTTATTTATAACCCCCCTCCCCAAGAGGACTCAAGACTTTTCACTCCCTAAATCAGGGGTCCCCAAACTAAGGCCCGGGGGCCGGATGCGGCCCATTGAAGCTATTTATCCGGCCCCCACAGCACAAGGGCAGAAGTGGGTTGGACTAAATGACCCAAGGGGTCTCTTCTTCTCTTACAACCATTATTATTATTATTATTATTATTATTATTATTAACATTGAGGCTGGGTAGCCATCTGTCAGGGGTGCTTTGCTTGTGCTTTTGGTGCACAGAGGCAGAAGGGGATTGGACTCAATGGCCCAAAGGGTCTCTTCCAACCCTCTTTGATATTATTGTTGTTGTTGTTGTTGCTATTTATTATTATTATTATTATTATTATTATTATTATTATTATTATTATTATTATTATTATTATTATTATTATTATTGCTTGGTGGCCAACTATAGTCCGGCCCTCCACCGGTCTGAAGGATCGTGAACTGGCCCCCTGTTTTAAAAGTTTGGGGACCCCTGCCCTAAATCTTTATAGAAGCAAGATGAAATATAAATATAATAAAGAATAATAAAGAATAGAAAAAAACAAAATTGGGATCCTGTTGGGTGGTAAACTTCACGTAGAATTGATTATGTAAAACATTTCCTTGGCCTTTGTAAGCCGCATCAAGTCCTTCGGGAGATGCTAGCGGGGTACAAATAAAGTTTAATAATAATAATAATAATAATAATAATAATAATAATAATAATAATAATAATTTCAGGAGCCCTTCCACACTACACAATTGTATTTATTTTTTATATATATATATATATAAAATAAATACAATTGTGTAGTGTGGAAGGGCTCCTGAAATGTTTTATATAATCAATTCTACGTGAAATTTACCACCCAACAGGATCCCAATTCTATATATATATATATGTGTGTGTGTGTGTGTGTGTGTGTAGTGTGGAAGGGCTCCTGAAATGTTTTATATAATCAATTCTACGTAACACAATTTTATTTTAACTGCTATTCCTGTGAAATCCTGGGATTTTGTTAGGCATCAGATCTCTCTTCCCGTCCTAAACTGCAAATCCCAGGAGGCCATAGGATGGAACCATGTCAGTTAAAGTGGAAGCACGATGCTATGATTGTGAAATTTGAATGAGCCCCATGTTATGGATCCAAGTTACTTTCCTCCTTATCAAGTTCTCCCCATTTGAAAAAATAATCAAATCAGTCTAATTATAATTAAAGCAACTGTTTATTCTTTAATTCTTCAATAGTTTTATATACAGTAGAGTCTCACTTATCCAAGCCTCGCTTATCCAAGCTTCTGGATTATCCAAGCCATTTTTGCAGTCAATGTTTTCAATATATCGTGATATTTTGGTGCTAAATTCGTAAATACAGTAATTACAACATAACATTACTGCGTATTGAACTACCTTTTCTGTCAAATTTGTTGTATAACATGTTTTGGTGCTTAATTTGTAAAATCATAACCTAATTTGATGTTTAATAGGCTTTTCCTTAATGCCTCCTTATTATCCAAGATATTCACTTATCCAAGCTTCTGCCGGCCTGTTTAGCTTGGATAAGTGAGACTCTACTGTATATCTTTCTTGGTTTAGAAACATGTTTATGAGCAGATATTACGTTTTAGGAGGTGAAGTTAAATACAGATTTGCTCAGTTAGTACTTACATGCTCAGATACATCCAGAAGCTTCTCAAAATTTGTTAACTTCTCTGCATAGTCTGTAAAATATATTTTTCCTAGACAGGGTGCTGCTTACTGTCCGAACATGTCTCCCGCTACGACCCACCTCAAAGCTTAAGATCATCAGATGAGGCCCTGCTCGCGGTCCCGTCAGCCTCACAGGTGCGGCTGGCGGGGACAAGAGACAGGGCCTTTTCAGTAGTGGCTCCCCACCTATGGAACGCCCTCCCCAGTGAAGTCAGGCAGGCCCCCTCCCTCCTATCCTTCCATAGGAAGGTTAAAACTTGGTTGTGGGGCCAGGCTTTCGAGTAAGAATCAGCAGCATTAATTACTATTATGTATGCTGGAATTCAATCGACAGACCTAGTTTTTGGAACTTGAACACGCCCATTTGTATTTTAGAATGTGTTTATGAATGTTGATGTAAGCTAATTTTTTAAATTTGATTTATAGTGTATTGTACAATTTTTATATGTGTGTTTTATTGTAAGCTGCCCTGAGTCAGTCGGGTGAGAAGGGCGGGATATAATGTTGTAATAAATAAATAAATAATAAATACTGCATTGAAACAGCTTTGTAGTTATTTCACAAATACAACTTACCGGGTGTTCTTCTTTTGTCCTCTCTGTTTTGGCTGAGGAACCTGGTATTCTCTCTTCCTGGAGTTCAAATCCGGAGTTATCCATCATACAAACCAACAATGAAATCCAAGGCTATGTTGAATTTGTGCCCAGTACCACCCAACAACTGAAGGAAGCCACTGGTTATCTTAGAATAAATGCACAGCAGTAGACAGCTACTTTAAATTGTGGGTTGGAAAACGATGCAATCCAGGATATCCCCTTTCTTAATCAAAACTGTTTCTTTATCAGGAAGGATCTCAAGATGACTTATCTACTTCTTAATTCAGGATGCTTTTTCTCAGTTGACTGATCCACAATTTCTAAACAACCACATGGAAAACTACTTTAACTTCCAGTTAGTAAGGATTATCTACTAAAATATATCATTCAGTCAACTCAAAGCCCTGAAATGCCTACTAATGAGACCTTGGAATAAGATATTAATTCCCTTTAAAATCCAGTTATCAATCTCATATATATTTGCCTGTGTTCTAAAGGAATCAGCATCAAATGTTAGACTATGATGCTGAAGACCAAGGTTCAATTCCCTGCTCAGCCATGGAAACCCACTGGGTAACCTTGCATCACACCCTCTCAGCCCCAGAAAACCCTGGGATACGATTGCCTTAGGGCTGCCATAAGTCAGGAACAACTTGACACACAACTTGGCACACAACACCTATGTTCTGACGTTTTAAGGTGCCATGCCCATAAAATAAAGGTAAGGAGTGTCAAATCACAGGCAATTCTTCGTGGCCAAGTATGATTGCCTTCCAAGTATAGGATCTTGAAGGTCTGTCTGTAGGTGACTGTAGAGACCTAGTTTTGATCTGCATGTCCTTTCACATTGATTTCTACATGGAAGGCGGTCCTGAGAAGGGTTGGCTTGATGTACTTTTCTTTGACACGTTTCTCCCCTTCGCCCTCCATTCATGCCTCTTCAAATTTCACAGCACTGTTGGTAACAGCTGACTTCCAGTTAGAACACTCAAGGGCCAGGGCTTCCCAGTTCTTGGTGTCTATACCAGTTTTTAAGATTAGCTGTAACCCTATCTTTAAATCTCTTTTCCTGTCCACCAACATTCCATTTTCTGTTCTTGAGTTGAGAATATAGTAACTGCTTTGGTAGATGGTGATTGGGCATTCAGACATGGCCAGTCCGATGAAGTTGATGGCGAAGGATCATCGCTTCAGTGCTGGTCTTTGCTTCTTCCAGAATGCTAACATTTGTCTGCCTGTCTTCCCAAGAGATTTGCAGGATTTTTCGGGGGCAACACTGATGGGATTGTTTCAGAAGTTGAGTGTGATGCCTGTATATGTTCCACATTTTATAGGCGTATAACTGAATTGGAAGGACAATAGCTTTATAAACAAGCATTGGTACCTACGAATGTCCCGATCCTCAAACACTCTCTGCATCTTTCGGAAAAATGCTGCACTCGCAGAGCTCAGGAGGTGTTGTATTTCAGTGTCGAATTTGATGTTGCTGATGAATTCGTCATTTGAAGATTCACCAAATCTCTTGTGCTTTTTGCTTAGAATAGAACTTTACTTCACAATCTTCTTCTCTGAACACCTTTGTTTATGAGAAGGATTTTGTTTGGTGAAATCCATTCACTGTATATTTTCAGGGCTGGATTTAAAACTTTGATATAGAGGTTGAGCCATCTCTCTGTTCATTAAGTATTGTTTGAGTTTACTCAGACTACCTCTGCATATGTGATGGAAGAATGCGCTATCATCTGCTAAACTGCAGATTTATTACATCATTAAACAACAATTCTCTATTTAGGAAGAAAACGGGAAAAGGGAAAATGGATAAAGCACCACACGATCAACATTTTAGATAAGGATACTTTTCAAAAGCCATCTATTCATTTAGGAATTAGTCAGGCCTTCATATGAGTTGAGGTTAGGGACAAAAGTGAAAAAACCGCAAATTAAAAAAACTGTTTAATAAAAGAGAACACCTCTGCAGGAATTTCTAGGTCCTCTAGCACAACTCTATGGTCAACCTTCAGTTGACATGAACCATAGACTTGCACTGGAAGACCAAGACATTCTTAGAGAGGTGTTCTCTTTAGGAATTGCCAGTTCTACTAGCAACCAACCTGTGGGGTTTGGAAGTTTAAGAAGACACCAGGTTGGCAGACAGTTTGTATTACTTTCTTGCAAGCTGCTTCTACATTTCAATGTCAGCTTCTAGTTTAGGAAAGACAACACACTTTTGCAGTCCCTTTTTACATCAAAAGCCAATCATAGATTCATTGAAACATAGAATTGGGACAGACCACAAGGGATGTCCAGTTCCAATGGCATGTCAAGCTCTTCTGAAAAGAGTTCCAAACTTTGGTAGTAAATTAATAAACTAAATATTTAATTGATTAATGGTCATTCATATTGAGAAGTGTCTCAGTTAAGGGCGTGCTTGTTTATTTGGAGATTATATTGATTCTTTTTCTCTCTCTAATAGCTAATATTGCTTATAAACTTGAACACCATATCTAAATCATAGTGAAAATTAAGTTAATAGGCAGATTAAAGTGAATGAATTAACTCTTGACGTTTAATCAATAAGCTGAAAAGTGTAATAGGACGGCAGCCTTAATTTTTTTTTTTAAAAAAACAAGCATACAGAAAAACAAGGAGAATGTCTGTATGTATCTATCCTAAGATAAGAATTGGTTTAATTGCTTAAGGAATGCTGCTCAAAGACCTTTGTGCACACATTCAAACTTATGTTACCCTGTACACTGACTACACAATCAGATGTTAGCCTGCTGAAGTCAGCAGAGCTTGGAAGCTTCTTTTTTTGGATGGCATTTTTCAGAATCCCCCAGCAAATGCTCAGGTATCTGTTCAGCCGCCTTAAGTCCCCTGCGGGGTGAGAAAGGCAGGGTATAAATGAAATAAATAAATAAATTTAAGGACAATACATGTATTAACTTTATTGCACCATGGAGCAGGCTTTGTTTTCTGTTTAACTGACACAAAACAAATTAAACATATGTTGATTACACTGTTTTTGTGCATAGGAAACATCTCTTAATCACATCCCCCAAATGCAAGCTATTAACTGTAGGCCCTTCACCAAGACACTCAACAGTTAAAATGAAACACAAGTTGTCTTTTATTCATTCAACTGAATTCCAGATAAATATTTTGAGTTTAAAATGTCAACACTTTAGATTGCATGTGACTTCAGCCTTCAAAGGATGAGCGCCAAAACAATAGTTTCAGGTTAAACTGCACATGCCCCTTAGCCTTTAAAGAGTAAGAACCCAAAACAATATTTTCGAACGACAAGACATAAGATTCCTATTACATATTTGGACAAACAGTTCAGCAGAGTACAAGTTGTGTCACCTTCATCTAAAATGCTTGAGACTTGAAGGTTTTTGGATGATTGTAGATTCTGGAATACCCCTATTTGCATATATTAGTGAATGAGGGATAGAGAGCTAGTTACCCTTCCAGCAAGGAGTCTTGATGGGGGAAAAGAAGGAGAAGACTCCACTAACACAAGGCCCTTGAAAAAAGCAGATGTCCCAGACATTTCCCTGGCTGTCAGCACTTTACACTCTTTTAGCAAAATAGCCAGGAAGGGAAACTTCCTTGCCCTGTCCTTAATCCTTTTTTATTCTCTCTGATTTTGCAGCCCCTTTCCCCAAAGTGGGCAGCTGGTGGCAACATTTTCTGGTTTTGGATTATTTCAAATTTCAGATATTTAGATAAGGTAGACTCAAAATATACCACATAACTTGAAGGAGTTATTCCTTGGAGGCCTCAGAGATTGGCTGCTATCTCTTGGAAATACTTGTCTCTTGGTTCATTGCTTCAGTAAGGAATCAGGCTAAATTATCCTGTGGTCCCTTCCAAAATCTATAATTTAACATATCATTTAAATTAGAAAAGAATTATATATATCTGAAGAGGAAAAGGGCTGCCTTTTAAATTACATTTAAGGAATGCCATGGAAAATGTAATTAATCAAAGGTCTGAGTTATGTTTAACTGGGTTTGAATTCAGATGTAATGGTTTGAGGAAATGAAGAAAGAGCTTTGAAAACCTTCCTTTGGGATTTTCAATGATCCTATAAGAACTTAGGAATCATAAAAGTGCCGTTAGAAATTTCAGATGCTAAATATCTTTTGTTTAGGATGGTGTACCTTCACTTCATTACTTGTTCCAACTTTACTAAGTTTCTTTTTTCTTTTTTGTAATAAATTGATGTTACTGCTTGGTGCTATGCAGTTGGTTATATTTTCAACATGAATAACTTTAAGATCCTTAAATTTATTTTTTTGACTGAATAGTAATGCCAAGCTACCTTTCAGCACACTCCTAAACATTAATTGTTAGGAACTTAGTGCAACTCAATATATCCTTACAGGTATCTTTTTTTCATAATAAACACACCTAAAGTTTCAGTCTTAGAATTATCGCCTGTGATCCTAGTGTGTTCATATTGTACCTTCTATCTGAAAGATGACAGATGTAGTGATATGCCTCTATAAGCAGTTTAGAGGCAGCCTGAAAATTTATCAATTGAATTGCAACCTCATGAGTGGATACTATCTACACCCTCATTCATACAATGTATGCTAGTATTTGGAGAAGATGTCATTATCAAATTCATCACTAGAACACAACATAAGGTTCTTAATACCTTTCCTTAGGAGTGATCTTGAAATGGAACATAATGAAAGTTTGAGCTACTTCCTACTTATGTGGTTGATGCCATGCTCTACATATTTACTCTTCCATGATCTGTCCATCCTCCCCCCCCACTCAAAAAAAATCCAGCATTTCCTATTTATTTCATAATATTATTATTAGAGATATATTGAATGTACTTGCACTTCGTTAAGCTGTCCTCATTCTTAAGAAAAATATCCAAATTCTCTTCTGTACAAAAACTGTTGGATTTCAATGAACAGGTTCACACACAGCATAGCATTTTAAAGGAGAAAGTGTTAGACATCACAGTTTGAGTCTTGCAGTTTCCCAGAGAACTGAAATGTGTCATCTTACACATCTCTAGTATATTTTTTCTATGTGGAACTCTAATTTTATGATACTAAGTTTAATTAGAAGGGCAAGGAAACAATACCTATATTCCAAGAAACGGCTTTCTAGCACTGACACACAGCCAGACATCTAACTTTAGTTAATCTCAGTATAAACATCATTGATTAATAAAAAGTAAAAACTCCAATGTTATTATAACAACTTTCATTTCCTGAGCCAAAGCCCATGGGATGAGAACAAACAATCTGTTTCTGTTGATGTAATAATCTTTCCCCCAAGTGTGTAAGCCTTTGTTGCCACAAGTTTCAAACAATCTGTGAAACAAGCTCCTCGAACTCAACTGGATCTTTGCATTTGTTTTTTTCATGGGAAACAGCCATCAATGTGCTACACAAAGTAGAGATGTTGAAAATGGTGTGATGCAGGATATAAATTTAGAACCAGGAAGAGGAAGGAAGCAAAATACCACTAGGCCTTTTATATATGACCGGTACAGCTCTTCTGAATTTTTCTGAAGTTCAGGTCTTTTCTGCTGTAGAAAATACCATTAGTCTCCATTCAGCTCTGGGTGCTATTTATGCATGACTTTTTCAGATGCATTTATTCAAACAATGAAGAGTTATTCAACTACTTCTTTTAAAAGTATCTGAAATGTCTCCAAGTCACAATTACTTTGTCCTGAGATTTTTTCCATTGCATTCAATGGCATTAGTGATGCTACATTTACCTAACACACAGAGTTCTGAGAATCTATGCTTCAGGTTTTGGCAAGTTCTATTTCTTCTTCTTTGTAATCTGTATCTTCAACCAGGCCTTTAAGCCGAGATAGATGATGCAAAGCCCTATAAAAAAACAGGAAAAGAGGGACCACATAGTTTATTATGTTGATTGGAAGGCTAGAGATAACAATTCCGAGAGTTCTGTTTCAGGTTAGTAGTTCTTCCCATAATATATGATCCACACTAGGCTTGTGCAATTCAGCCAAAAAGCATGCCATTTCGCGGTCCATTTTCAGTTAACCCCTCATTCTGTTTACTGGGAAGTCACTTGAATCGGGATGAGTGTTGTCACTTTCATTTGGCAGAGCTTTGGCCCATTGGTTATAATGGGAAACTTTCAAGGCTCAATCCTCAGTCATTTTAAGGCCAATCTGCATGAAACCCACCTCAGTTTTAGATCCCATTTACAACTGCAAGCCTGCCACATTTCGAAACAATTCACCAATATACTGATTTTTTAGAATTATTTTAAGATTTTACCATAACATTTTTTAAAATAAGACAAACTGCAAGAGAGGGTTCTGGGAATTGTAGTCGCCAGTTGTGTCCATTCTCAGCCAATCAGAGCATGGACACAACCAGGCCTTTTATTGGCTGAGAAACAGAGAGAGAGAAAACTTCAACTCCCATCATGCTCTGAGAGGAACTCAGAGACTTTTTAATGTCCACCCCATGCAAGTGCTATTGGGAAAGTGAGTTCCCAGCAGAATCCCTTCTGGAGGAGGAGCCTAGGGAACTTTTCTGCTGCCAGGGAGGGAGAAAAGACGCTGCAGGATCTTCTCCAGGAGCCCTGCGGCAAACCTCTGCCTCAGGTATATTGCAGACATAACTCCATCCTCTCCAGTAGCCGATAAATCCAGCTCTCTTGATCCATTTTGCCCAGATTTTCAATTCCCTCCTCCCCGGTCTGTTTTTGGGGAATTACACAAAACGGATCACCGAATATTACAAATCACTTTCAGTCAAACCAATCCGAGCCCAAGCCTAGTCCACACTTCTACATGCTATTTTTGAACTGGATATTATTATTTTTTACAAGAAGGGACATTCAACTTTCTGCTAGCACTTATCATTTAAGTAAAGTTCTTGCTTGAAAAAAGGAAACTTGTTATATCACCCTAACTTTGTCCATGTATGTTACTAATGGGCTGCTCCAGAGAAGGCTTGTGCAATTTGCTATTTTAAAGCATAAAGGAATCCTGATCAATTGAGTCCTAATCAAGCTTTCTGCTTCCAAACAAGTTCAATCTGATGTAGCTAAGAGAACCTGGGATATGAGACTGAGAAACAAATAGCAAATTGTGCCAATTGAGTTCTCTATCCCCCCCCCCCCAATGGAAAGCCAATTGAATTTAGGCATGACTGGGCATCACAGGGCCTGTAAGCTCTTTGGGCTTATCCAGTCATGAGAGGTATCCCCTTCCACCACCAACATGTCTTTAAAAAGACAGTACACAGCCTCCACTTCAGTTTTAAAAGCCCTCTTTAATGGCAGAGGGGACTGAAATTGGGATGGGTCCTCCTGGTTACCTGAAAGACATACGTTAGGAGTCTACAAACTTTTTAAGTGGAGGGCCGGTTCACGGTCCCTCAGACTGTTGGGGGGCCGGACTATGATGAAACAGTAAAAAATTAGGACTTGTTGTGTGCCTTCAAGTCATTTCAGACTTAGATCAACCCTAAATCTGAAGTTTAGGACAGAGGCCAGGTAAATGACCTTGGAGGGTCGCATCCGGCCCATGGGCCTTAGTTTGGAGACCCCTGATCTAGACGATATCATAAGACCATAGGTAAGCAAAGAGACCTCCAAAGACCATCTAGATGGTCTCATAAGACCATAGGTAAGGAAAGGGACCCTCAAAGGCCATCTAGATGATCTCATGAGGCCATCAAAAGACCTTAGATAAAGAAAGGGACCCCCAAAGACTATCTAGATGGTTTCATAAGACCATAGGTAAGGAAATGCCCCCCCCCCCAAAAAAAAGGCCATCTGGATAATTTCATAAAACCATAGGCAAGGAAAGTGACCTCCAAAAGCCATCTAGATGGTCTCATAAGGCCGTAGCTAAGCAAAGAGACCTTCAAAGACCATCTAGACGATCTCATAAGGCCATAAGTAAGCAAAAAGACCTCCAAAGACCAGGTAGACTTAGGTCAACCCTAAGTCTAAAGCTTAGGACAGGGGGCAGGTAAATGACCTTGGAGGGCCGCATCCAGTCCATGGGCCTTAGTTTGGGGACCCCTGACATAGGTTTTAGATTATGCATCTCTGAAGACCTTTACTCAGTTTGGGTGTAATCTTGGATTCAGCCAAGCTGAATCATGTGCACAATTACTCTTAGTGCACTAGCTGCATCTATTCCTGGAAATATCTAATCTAGGCATGGTGATTCTTGATGTTCTTTCATCAGTAAGTAAAAACTTTGTATTCTTTCAGATTGTAACAAATTAACTGTAATGTGCTTTCAATGGTGTGCTATTTGAATTTATTTTAGTTTTTAATGGATTTTAAACAAATTAATTCTCTAGGCTTGTTACTTGCATTTTAACATAATTCAAAAATATTTTTATTGTTGATTCTGCACATATTTTAATGTATATCGAGTTCCAGTATTTTTGAGTTGTAGTATTGGGGAAAAGGAGGGGAAAAAATAAATAAACAATAAACAATTAGAAACACCATTTCAATTTTTTGTAGTTTTTGACATCAATGAGGAGAAATATATTAATCTCAACTTAGTTCTACCTAACTACTCCATCTAATTGGTTTGGGGCTGTTGCTTACCTCTGAAGAGACTGTCTTACAGGGATGGTATCATCATCATCAAATTCCACACCATCATCAAAGATCTGAAAATGAAATAAAATTTACTCAGTAGCACACTTAGGTTTAAAAATGTGTTCTTTCTCTTTTCCTCACAACTAGAGGTAAAATTCAAGTCATTTAAGTTCATATGTGTTAGTCTATAAGCATGATTCTGTTTTATTACAATACAATTTCCCTTGCATTCATATCATATCCAGGCTCTACTGCTATAAGTATAGAACTAGTTTAGGCTTGGAAATTACAACTGGTCCAATGCTCGGCTGCCAGATTAATAACGGGGGCGAGTTATAGGGAGAGATCTACTCCCCTGTTTAAGGAGCTCCACTGGCTACCGTTCATTTTCCGATCCCAATTCAAGGTGCAGACCATCATATATAAAGCCCTAAACGGTTTGGGACCCACCTACCTTCGTGACCGTATCTCCTACCATAAACCTGCCCGATCTCTTCGATCGTCAGGGGAGGCCCTCCTGTCGCCACTGCCTGTATCCCAGACCCGCCTGGTGGGAACAAGGGACAGGGCCTTTTCTGCTGTGGCCCCCCGTTTGTGGAACTCACTGCCCATTGAAATCAGGCAAGCCCCCACTCTTTTAGCCTTTAGGAAAGATTTAAAAACATGGCTCTTCCGGTGTGCTTTCGGAGAGTAACTGTTACACACTTTTTTGTTACTCCCCCCATCATCTATCCTCCAGACTGTTTGCTATCTTATGTCTCTGCTCCCCGTGGTTTTATTCTTATCCTTTTCTCACCCAAGGTTTTAACTGAGTGTTCATGCGGCCCGCCCTGTTATATTGCTTTTTTGATTTTGTGTTGTACTGTACATGATTATTTTTGTATTGTTGTAATTGTATTATGATATGTTGTTTTTATATTTTGCTATATTGTATTGTTCTGGGCATGGCCCCATGTAAGCCGCCCCGAGTCCCCGTTGGGGAGATGGGTATAAATAAAGTTTTATTATTATTATTATTATTATTATTATTATTATTATTATTATTATTATTAAATAAAGAACAAATTGTTTTTAACAAATATGATATGAAGGTAATGAGGATGAACATTCTCTTCAATACAGCTGGATATAAATTTGTAAAAATACACAAATCTAAAATATCAAAATATTGCAGATTTGAACTAGAATTCCATTGGTGCACTTCAATCATCAAATTTACTTCTAAGTTGCCAAGCATAAGATTGTGCTGTTAAGGAAGTACAGTGTTCCCTCACTTATTGCGGGGTTATGTTCCAGGACCACCCGCAATAAGTGAAAATTCGCAAAGGAGGGACACTATATTTATTCTATGTGTGGAGGAGAACAAACCACAGACCACTTACTACAATGCAGTCTGTACTTTATTTTAGCAGTTACAATATAGAGTACACCGGCAGAGAAGAATGGAAGCTAAATAACTCTTTTTTATTTACGCTTCCCTACCCTCCCCCCTCCCTTTATTTCTCCCTCCCCCCCAAAAAAACCCCTTTGCACACCGCAAAAACCTGCGAAACAGCGAAAATACAGCAATAAATGTGTACATTAATATTAATTGAAAACCCGTGAAACAGCGAGGGAGTGAAAGGTGAACCACGAAGTAGTGAGGGAACACTGTAATTATTTCAGTTCTGCACATCTGAAACAAGAATAACCTGAAGATCTCCTGCTTCCTTCATGCTCCTCGCCATTTATGCTTTGTACATACAACACTATGTTGTTTTACTTTCTTCCCTTAAATCTGTCCAGAAAAAATAACTTTTTCTGCAATGCTTCTAGGACACCCCATGTTCTGCTGCAACAAAATCTTACTAAAGTGACATGTCCTCTCCATATTTTATCCTTCCTGTCCCCCTCCTGGTTTCTTCTTTCTACCAAATTTTAGACCTTCTTTGAAGCAGATACTTAACCACAACTAGTGTTTAAAAATGGTGACAATAATACTGGCCTATCTGAAAGGATAGAGCCTGTGAAGGGTAATATAAACGTTTATAAATGCTAACACAGATTCCATCATCCACAGGTTGAAAATATTTGTATAAAGAAATTTAAAAGCAAACCTTGTTTATACCATTTTATGTGAAGGACACCATTTTACTACTCCATTGTGTATTAAGAGACTTGAATTATGGACTTTGGTATCTATGAGGGATTCTAGAATCAAGGATACAAAGGACCCACTTTAATTCCTTCTGTTCAAGTAGAATTTGGATCCACTGCGTATACTATCTGGGTTAATGTTTACTGATACAGTAATATTTTGTGTATTTTTTTTACTTATCAGCAGTGCTACATATTATATAGCATTTTTAGCATGATGAGTGCTTTATAACCCTTGTCAGCCTGAAAGGCAATCAGGTCTTTCCCCTAAAGGTTTCTTTCCCAAAAAGTCACTGATGTTCAAAGAGTCTAGTACCCTTAACAACACTTTGTTGTTTCTAAGTCCTTTGAATTTAGGCAATGGTGTCTAAATGTTTTGAGGTCACCTTTTTCAATGAGTCTTTTCAAACAACAGAAAAAAGATATATAAAATAATTACATTCCAATGTGAATCTAATTCAAAATGAAACTGCTTACTTTTTTAAACTCCTCATTTTGTCCAGTAGTTTTGTTCTGGTTAAAGCTATGTTGAACTGCTTGAAGATTAAATAGCATCAGCTTCAAAGCTTCCACAGGCCCATGATGATTCCCTCCAGAAAATGTACTCTCCTGGAACCAAAAAAAGACATTATAATCAAAGGACACTGAAATTAATATAACAGTTGAAAAGTTCTTCAAGGCACATTTCCCACGTTAGTACCACTATATATAAAGGACATAATTCAGTTCTTTTAACTAATTGCTTAGAGTGTCTCTTCTTTAGTTTCATCACTATGCATTGTGTTCCAACGTAACACCCAGTAGACGGCTACAAACAAACCATTAACTGTGCTTGTCATAGCAGTTAGAAATAATTCCATCTAAAACTTCTCTTCCAGGGTCTCTAGGGTCATACAGTGAACAAGACAAAACTAGAGATGGAGCTCTCCTTCCCTTAATTTCATCTGGTCTCAGTCCCTCCTTGATGCCCATTATCAGTTTCTCCATAACATCAAGATGTATTTTACTGTCATTTTTGCAAGCAACAGGAGATAATAGTAGGACCTCTTTCCTGCCTTCTCATATTATCAATGAGGAAAATATGACAGAGAATGAAATTTCACTATTATCTCTGATCAATAGTTGGAGATAACAGAAGGATTTCCTCTTCACTCTGAGAAGGTAAACTGAGTGAGACGGTGGATCATCCCAACTGAGTGGATTCTGGATTCTAGATCATATTTGACTGGCATTGCAATTCCAGAATACCATTGGCAAATAACACAACAGTTTCTGTTCTAAGTAAGCAGGGTTTTTGTTGTTGTTTTTTTTGCCTGAGGTTCCATGTTAACTTACCTGGCTGCTGTTCTTTAAACAATCTTCCAAAAACCCTTTCACAATACCTGCTTTGGGACCTTGAAGAGACTTCTCCTCCTCACAGCACACAGGCACTGGAGATTTCCTATTGAGAAGATCTAGAACTTAATGTCTTGTCTTAAAACACTTTTTCATTATCAACTACATCAAAATAAAGAAAGTTGGCATCAAACTTGGCATCTTAAAACTGGGTCAGGGATATGTTCACATGTAACAGCAAATCAACATATATTCAGACTAACTTTAGTTTGTTGCAAAAACAAAACAGCACAATACAAAAACAATTTTTCCAAAATGCCCCAGTTTGAAACCAATGTTTGCTTCTGGCTTGTGCATCTTCCATATTTTAGCATGTCGACTGATGTCATGCTGTGATAACATTATGTACTGACATGTTGTGACAGGGGAATCTGGAAGAGTATAAAGACAGCAGCTACAGTTGCAATTACACAAGTTCTCTTTCCATTAGCAAGAACCTAATATAGATTTTTTTTTCTCCTTCTTTGACTTTCACAATAACAGAACATGGGATCATCCAATGAAGGTGAATTGCAAGAAATATAGGACAGAAAAAGGAAGTATTTTTCACAGAACATATAAGCAAGCTATAGAATTTAAAGCTACAAGACGTGGTGATGGCTATCAGTCAGATGACATTTAAAAGTACAGTAGAGTCTCACTTATCCAACATAAACAGGCCGGCAGAATGTTGGGTAAGCAAATATGTTGGATAATAAGGAGGGATCAAGGAAAAGCCTATTAAAAGTCAAATTAGATTATGATTTTACAAATTAAGCACCAAAACATCATGTTATACAACAAATTTGACAGAAAAAGTAGTTCAATACGCAGTAATGCTATGTAGTAATTACTGTATTTACGAATTTAGCACCAAAATATCATAATGTATTGAAAACATCAATTACAAAAATGCGTTGGATAATCCAGAACTTTGGATAAGCGAGTGTTGGATAAGTGAGACTCTACTGTAATTAGACATAATGGAGAATAAAGCAGCAATGAGTACTAGCCATTGTGGCTATATGAATTCCTTCTGATGCAGGTAAAGGACAAAAAGGGAATTGTTTCTCTCCTTTCCTGTTTATAAGCTTTCTAAACGTTTCTGGTTTGCCACTGGAAGGGAAAGTCTCTTGGACTGGCTAGAGCTGTGGTATGGTTCAGCAAAGTTTCTGACATCTTTTTTTAAAAACAAAAGAACAAAAACAAGCACACACACAAATGGGAAGTGTTGTTGTACTAAGTGTCTTTAAAATTTAGCTTCAGTATGGGTTGGAGATCCGCAAAAAACTAGATGTTGAAGTCATAGTATTAACCTATATCAAAATGAGAAATCCCTATTGTGTTTTTATAATATATATGCATTGCTTGTTAACTTACAAACCAACCGGGCCATTATCCCATGACCTCTCTCCTTCCAGCACATCCACTGTACAAGGACTCCCATCATTTTTCAGGGCACTAGTTAATTCCTCAGCAGATGATTCTAGAGTTTTCCATGCCTTGTGAAGTAGTATGTCAACATCATCATCTAGAATTATTGCAGAAGTTACAATTAGATGTAAATCAAGTTCAAACCACAGCTTACATTTTAGCTGAAATAAATATGAGTATTTAAAATTATAATCTGCTCATCTTGTATGTAACTGTCTTTCTGACTTCAATTTTAAGTCAAGATTAAATTTACTATGTTTACAGTTTTTATCATCATCTTGACACCAGTTTTACTTATTTTAAAACTTGTTTCAATCTTTTAATTTTGGGCTGAATCCTGTAATTCCGAACTACAGTAGCTTTACTATGTCAATTTGATTCAGTTACAGGCTGACTGCACATACAGCAGTGGATTAATGTCTATTGTGTGCGTGTTATTTTCTAAGCCCACAAACTACATCTGATCAATAGCATAATGGTTCCATGACATTTCTCTATTCTGTGTTAAATACCACTTCTTATTATAAACACCTTGACAAACCACTTTATATGTATATTACTTACCTTTAAGTAGAGGCATGTGTTTTTTTGAGGCCCGAGGTATGAAACAAACACCCGGAGCATCATATTGGCAGCTGTTTTTAACATCTTGCTTATATTCCATGTCTAATAAATTATTGCCAAAAATGTTTGATCGATTTTGAGTTTGATTCCGTAACTGTTTCTTCTTATCTTGCACAGATGTGGGATTATTCTCCTCAACGTGTGGCAGGGTAGAACTTTCATTGCTTGAATCTGACAAAAGATTATGACTCTTCAGCCAGGTTGGATACTTAATATCAGGAATACTGCTTAGCCCTGAAATATGCAAATCGGATTTCTGACTTGTGAACCACCTTGGATAGTTGTTATGAGAAACAAACTCTTGTTCTATTTGAGGATCCTTCTCAAGAAGTCCAGAATCATATTTGTGACATGCAAACGGTTTTCCATTAGAGTCTGTATGCAAAGAGGAAACAGGTTTTTCTCGAAAATTAAATTCTTTATTGCCAAAGGATGAAGTCCGGTGAGGAAAACAGGAAGCTGAAGTTACCAGTGACGTTCTGTTCAGGTTGCTGCGCAGAGGACCTGACCTAAAAGCAGAAGACTGGGTGAAAGGTGCAGAACCATCGGCAGGGAATGTCAGAAGGTCATCTGTAGTGAGACTGAGCAGATCAAGCTCGTATGCTGTTTTTCTTCGTAGATGTGGAGCAGCTGAACCTGATGTTGCATGGTGCTTTAAATTATCTAAAGGTGGAAAACAAAAAGGGATTTTGAATTGCCATCTTCCAAAATTATCTTTTAAAAGTCTTAAAAGGCAAAACGTACATTTGTAAAAGAACTGAAGCTACATTCCTAAACACTGTTCTACAGAATGAGTTTTCACTGAACAGAATGGCACTTGTTTTATGAGTAGACCTTAACAGGATTGTATATAGCACCCTTACAGATGTCATATGCTCAAGAAAACTTATTTCCAGTTAAGCCATGTGTAAAACTTCTTAATCAGTATGTACCAGAAGCACAGCAAGTTGCTATACACACACCTGTAGGCTACGTGTGTTAAACGCAAGGTCCACAGGACAAATCCAGCCTGCCGCATCATTTTATGTGGCCTGTGAGATACAGATAATCCCTGTGTTGGCACCATGGATGAAAGATACAGATACAGATACTCCCTGTGCTGGCTGCACCTACATTTTAAATGTATCAGAAACCTAGTTGTGAGGAAGCATGTTTCTAGCCAGAGACTATTTCCTTCCTCCCAGTATCTGGTGTCCTGGAGATAACAAAACAGGTGCTGCTGCTGCTTTGGCTGTGATGAGAGGATGCTGAATGCTAATAGTCTCTTGCAGTTGAGGTTCATCTGAATAATTTCATCTAAATGCACAGATGTCACAAATTGCTGGTCTGTATTCTATTATCTGCTGCTCATCATACATGTGCCACTTACAACACATGAAAATATAAAAGTATGTAAACTCTGAAAAAAAAGATGTATTGTTGGCAGACATTACATACAGGCAACACATTACATAAGACAGGAAGATACACACATACCATATTTGTGCTTGACATTGTCCTCCAAAGAACTGGCGTCTTTGAGAGTACTCTGAGTAATCCAGATTTTCCCTGGCCTTTGATTCGGTGAGACAAGACTTCGATCAAAATCTTCAATGTATGCCTCTAGAGCTTGAGATGCAGACCTGTACAACTTGTCCTTGTACTGAATGGAGCTGTGGGCATTGAGGGAGCTGCTGCTGTTGCTGCTATGAAGACTACCGTTTGCTAGCAGGGAAGACACTGTTGTTTCAGGAGAGCAGACATTTCCTTTTTTAATGAAGCAAGCCATGAGCCTTCACCACATCCCCTCCAGGAACTGCAACACAAGTTTCATAAAATTATCAACAGAAACAAGAATGAGACAGATATCCTTATTTCTCAAAATTGCCATAAACTGTCATAGAGACCCACATGTTTTTATAAAGCACCATGATTTTCATGGTTGACCTAAAGCATCGTAAACATAAGTCCCATAACTATAACAATATTTTCCACATCCAACTTGATTTGAAGCATACATTAGCACAAACTAATGGGCCAAGATTTTCATGGGGTTTATTTACATTGTAGAATTAATGCAGTTTGCCAGCTCTTTGGTGCATCTGTAGGACAAATAGTGTCCTACACTTGAACTGCTATGGCTCAATGCTATTGTGCAGATACGGGCAAACTTCGGCCTTCCAGGTGTTTTGGATTTCAATCCCCACAATTCCTAATTGCTGATAGGCTGTTAGGAATTGTGGGAATTGAAGTCCAAAACACCAGGGGGGCCGAAGTTTGCCCCATATATGCTAGAGTCCTGGGAGTTGTAGTTTTACAAGGTCTTTAGCCTTCTTTGTTTGCACTGTAGAATGAATGCAGTCTGACACCACTTGACTCAAGGCTAGGAATTCCTGGACGTAAGAGTTTTACAAGGCCTTTAGAAGTATAGTAGTTTGATGAGGCACCATCATTCTTTTTTCAGAGAAGGGACTTATAAAGGGATGTTATAAAACTTCAAATCCCATGATTCCATAGCATTAAAATATCAGTTAAAGTGGTGTCAAACTGCACTAATTCCACAGTGTTGATGCAACCATTTTAGCCCTAGAAAGAATTTTAGGAAGACAGTGGACGACAAAATAGATGGATTACAGGCTGAAAACTTAATGCTAGATTTGTGTGTGTGTGTGTGTGTGTCAGGAGTGACTTAAGAAACTTCAAGTCGCTTCTGGTGTGAGAAAATTGGCTGTCTGCAAGGATATTGCCCAGGGGACGCATAGATGTTTTGCCATCCTGTGGGAAGCTCCTCTCATGTCCCCCGCATGGAAAGTTGGAGCTGACAAACGGGGGGGGGGGGGGGGGAATACACTAATGACTTCCTATTCCAACTCTGAAAAACAAATCCAAACACTGCAAGAATCTGCAAATTAAACAAAACTTTTGTGATGTTTGGATTTTTTTTCAGAGTTGGAAGAGTAAGTCATTAATTGAAGTAATCTTCCAAGAAACTTCAAATTAAACAAATCTACTTTTGTTAATTATTCAGAAAAAATGCAGTATTTATTTATTTATATCTCACTTTATCTCTCCATATGGAGACTCAAAGCGGCTCACAATCAAAAACATTACAACTTAAAATATACAAGTACAGAATAATAAAACAGTGTATCAATATATACTGTCGGGCAAGGCCCCATGTAAGCCACTCCAAGTCCCTCCGGGGAGATGGGGCGGGGTATAAAAATAAAGTTGTTGTTGTTGTTATTATTATTATAAAAGATCATAGAGTGGAAGAGACCTTGCGGGCCATTCAGTCCAACCCCCTGCCAAAAAGCAGGAAAATCCCGACAGATGGCCATCCAATCTCTGCTTAAAAGCCTTCAAAGGAGGAGCTCCACCACACTCCAGGGCACTTTCCATTGTTCTGTGTCCTAGTCTCCAGGGCAGCAGAAAACAAGCTTGCTCCCTCCTCCCTATGACTATTTATACATGATAATCATGTATCCTCTCAGACTTCTCTTCTAATTATATACTATTAGTAGTAGTTATATTTAATATATTGGTATTACTATATTACAATTTTATTATATTGTATTACATTATAATATTATTACAGTAGAGTTTCACTTATCCAACATAAACGGGCCGGCAGAACGTTGGATAAGCAAAATAAGGAGGGATTAAGGAAAAGCCTATTAAATGTCAAATTATGTATGTGGGTGTGAATTTTGTAAATTGGATATTGCTCATCCTGCTTGTAAGGAGAACTGGTTGAATTCCTTGTTGTGGAGATACGTTTTGTTTTTAGTTGTTTGTAATTTGAGTGGTTCCTTGGTTTCAATAAAAGTAAATGATCATCTCTAAAATATGAAAAGAACAGAATGTGGTATCATTGTATAAATAGAAATGATTTGATCATGTTCACATTATTCTCCAGGAGGGTGGCATTTCCCTATTCCCCTTTGGGGCCTCTGAAACTGTAAGGAGTCAGATATGGAGAGATGTACTATGATAAAGCAGCATTAACTCACAGATTTTTTTGAGGTGCAGTTTTAATCTCATCAGCTTTCCCACTGCCCTGGGGTATTTGAGTGCTTAGGATATGAATATTCTGATAATGTATAATAGGCCGGATGCTGTGCAGACCAGACGCTGTGCCTGATGGGAAAAGTCTGCGCTGGATGTGTATTGCCCCAACCGGCAGGTGCCCGGCGCACGGAGGCCTGCTGACTATGTTGGATAATACAGAATGTTGGATGAGCGAACATTGGATAAGTGAGACTCTACTGTTATTAATACTGGACAAGCATGTGGACAATTTCAACAGAAAGGAGGAAACTATGAAAATGAACAAAATCTGGCTAAGGTAAAGGTTTCCCCTGACATTAAGTCCAGTCATGTCTGACTCTGGGGGTTGATGTGGCCGGCATGACTGCATGGAGCGCCGTTACCTTCCCGCCGGAGCAGTACCTATTGATCTACTCACATTTGCATGTTTTCGAACTGCTAGGCTGGCAGGAGCTGGAGCTAACAGCGGGCGCTCAAGCCACTCCCGGAAATTGAACCTGAGACCTTTCGGTCTGCAAGTTCAGCAGCTCAGGCTTTAACGCACTTCGCCACCGGGGCTCCCACCAAAATCTGGCTACTGGTATTAAAAAAACTCTAAAATCAGGGCAGTAAATAAAGAACAACACTCAGAAGAAAGTGGAATTCCAGACAAAAAACCATAAGGGCCAGTTAAGACCTCCCAACAAAGCATTCCCCAAGGCAGGAAGCAGCCAAGCTATGAAGCTGCCAGGCTGTTCAATGCTAATCAAGCTGGCCAATTGCAACATTCACACTTGCCTCAAGCAGACGAGAGTTCTTTCTCCCATCCTGGATATTCCTCAGATATACCCCACTTGCCTAGTTTCCAACAGACCTCACTTCCTGAGGCTACCTGCCATAGATGTGGGTGAAACGTCAGGAGAGAATACTTCTGGAACATGGCCATATAGCCCAGAAAACTCACAGCAACCCAGTAGTAATTATATTGAATGTATTAGTATATATTACAATATTATAATTTATTATTAAATTGTATTATTAGTATTATATTGTATTACAGTATGTTATCAATATTATATGTATATACAAGATATTATATTATTAACATAGCACAATATTAGTATTATAATATATATTACTATATTATACTATACCACTATATTGCAATATTAGTAATATTACATGTAATATATAATATAAAATTAGATTATATTGTACTATATTATTATACCGCAATATATAATACACTATCAGTATATTATACTATTAGTATTATATATTGTACTCTACAAGTTGTAGTATATATACTGTATTAAATTACATTATTATTATATATATTATTAGTACAGTAGAGTCTCACTTATCCAACACTCGCTTATCCTACATTCTGGATTATCCAACGCATTTTTGTAATCAATGTTTTCAATACATTGTGATATTTCGGTGCTTAATTCGTAAATACAGTAATTACTACATAGCATTACTGCATATTGAACTACTTTTTCTGTCAAATTTGTTTTATAACATATGTTTTGGTGCTTAATTTGTAAAATCCTAATCTAATTTGACTTTTAATAGGCTTTTCCTTGATCCCTCCTTATTATCCAACATATTCGCTTATCCAACATTCTGCCGGCCTGTTTATGTTGGATAAGTGAGACTCTATTGTAGTAGTATTATGCTAATAATAGAATTATTAATATTATATGAACTTGTGTTAAATTAATCATGAAAAAACAGAATGAAATAAAGTAAGTTCTCTTTGGATGAGAGGGCTGAAACGTTGTAAAACGGCATCACCCACTATTCCATAGCATTGAGCCATGGGTTAAAGCGATATCAAGCCGCATTAATCCCCCAGTGTAGATGCCCCCATGGTTTACCTAACTATAACTATATACAAAAATATATTTCCACATTCGATATCCAGATCCCAAGCAGCAAAACTAACTCCCGCCTCCGCGTTTGAAAAGAAAACACACCACACCTTTTCCCAAAATGGCGGCGGCGGCAGGACGCGACTGCGCATGCGCGCCTCCGGTCTCCCAGCCATCGCCACAGCTTCCGCCCCAAACGCGCGTGCGCAGTTGGACCCAGCGAGCAGACGTTCGGCAGCATAGCTGTTCCTCTCTCAACTACAAGTTCCGGCATGCCCCGCGCGCAAAGGCATCACAATGCTTCCAAGCCGCACCACACCGCCCCCACTGTCGAGAAGAGGGAGTTGCAGGCAGGAGGAGGAGAAGGAGGGATGAAGCCAGAAGGAGAGCTCAGGTGGGGAGGGATGTTGGGACTGGATCCTCAAAAAAGTCTTATCACACTAATTGTATCATCAGCATAATCAGCAAGGTGTTCCAAAAGTCTCTAGACATAAGAAAAAATAATATTTATACTAACTTAGGTATCCGGCGATGCTTGAATCAGGTATTTGGTAATACTATTTATTTGAAAAGTCATACAGTAGAGTCTCGATTATCCGATATAAACAGGCCGGCAGAACATTGGATAAGCGAAAATGTTGGATAATAAGGAGGGATTAAGGAAAAGTCTATTAAATGTCAAATTACGTTATGATTTTACAAATCAAGCACCAAAATGTCATGTTTCACAACAAATCGACAGAAAAAGCAGTTCAGTACACGGCAACGTTATGTAGGCATTACTGTATTTACAAATTTATCACCAAAACATCGCAGTGTAATTATGGTATTGACATAATATATTGTAGGTAAGGTAAAGGTAAAGGTTTTCCCCTGACATTAAGTCCAGTTGTGACCGACTCTGGGGAATGGTGCTCATCTCCATTTCTAAGCCGAAGAGCCGGCGTTGTCCGTAGACACCTCCAGGTCATGTGGCCGGCATGACTGCATGGAACGCCGTTACCTTCCCGCCGGAGCGGTACCTATTGATCTACTCACATTTGCATGTTTTCAAACTGCTAGGTTGGCAGAAGCTGGGGCTAATAGCGGGTGCTCACTCCGTCCCCTGGATTCGAACCTGTGACCTTTTAGTCTGCAATGTAATAATGTAATGCAATATAATACTAATAATACAATATAATAATAATAATATATTATATATTAAATGAAATATTACTAATAATATTAAAGTATAGTGTTATAGTGCAATATAGTAATATATAATGCTAATATTGTGCCATGCTAATTATATAATATATTGTATGTAAATATAACTTTTAAGCCACTCTGAGTCCCCTTTGGGGTGAGAGAGGGTGGGGTATAAATTTAGTAAATAAATAAATAAATAAATAAATAAATGTATTGAAAGCATTGACTACAAAAACATTGATTACTAAGAGGCAGACTGTGTTGGATAATACAGAACGTTGGATGAACGAAGGTTGGATAAGCGAGACAGGTTCTGTGTGTGTTTGTGCATTTTATGAATAGTCCCATCCTATATAATATTATTAATATTGTCATATAATATATCGTATATTGTACTTCCAGAGAGCATGACAGCGGATATGAACCAAACTTGGCACACAGACCCAACATAACCGACATCGAACCCCATCAGTGATGGATCTTGACCAAGCTTGGCACACATATCCATAATGACCAACCTTAAGTACTATTGGAGTTTTGTTTTGTTTTGTGGACCCGGGATGATAAGAGTTGCAATTTACCCACATCCAGAGAATAATGTGAACCCCACCAATGATTGATCTGGACCAAACTTGGCACACATACCTCTCACGATCAAGATTAACTGTTAGTGGTGTTTGGAGGGGATGGATCTGGGATGAAGGGAGTGGTAGTTTACCCATATCATTATGCATTTTCTAATGGGACCATTCATAAAATCCAAAAACCAGCTATGACTTCTAACAAATAGCATTACAAATTATCTAACCTCGGCATCACCAGGTACCAAATCTAGTAAAATACCAAACTAAAACAGCACAGGTTGAATATCCCTTATCTAAAATGCTTGGTAACAGAAGTGTCTTGGAAGAGTCAAAGGTGTGTGTGAATACTTCAGCAAGGCACTGCGTATTGGGCTATGCTGTAAAAGGACACTGGGAATAGAATAAACCACATAAAACAATTGCAGTAACTGCAGGAAAGATAAAATAGGCTTACAGCAAAAATACCTGCTTTATATAATGAAGGAAAAGATGGAATTCCCATTGTTTTCTATGACCTCTTTGTCTGGCATATCATTCCACTTACCAGTGACTTTCCTCTCTTCTCAGGTAGATGGACTATAGGCAAATTGGGGAAGAAGTTGCTACAAAGGTCTTATCGTACATCCAGGAAGATATATCAGAATGGAAAGTGGAAAGAATTACAGTAAGATCATTGCATTTCTGTCTTTTCAGAGCTAATTCTGCTTTGCAGATAAGACAAATCTATCCATCTACTAGCCCACAAGATGTTAAATTGGTCCTCCAAAAATCTGTTCTTAGTTAGTTGTCATTTAAAAAGAGAAGGATTTCAATTTGTCTGTTCCCTTGGAGGCAATAGGAGACTGGGGGACATGTAAAGCCTGTCTAACCCCATGTCTGTTCTGGCCAAATATAATGTACTCACTTCCAACCCATTGCAAGCAGTCTATACAACATATAGTCGGATCCACAGCAAAAGTGCTATTTCAATCCATTAATATGGCACAAGAACCTTGGGTTAATCTGGATTAACTCCTTGTATTTGCGATATGTGAACAGCTGGCTCAAGATAGATCTTGTGCAATCCAGTATCTACATGTTAAGAAGACTGCTGTTTCGTCGGTTGGAAGCAGCATCCAGTAGAGCCTAGCTGGTGATGTCATTTTTCGTGATCGCCTAGCAGAGTGTCCTGTTTTGACCTCACCAGAAATTACATCACCAGCAAAATTCTATTGAGGAGTAGCTTTTGGGTGGTGAAACAGCAGTGATGGCCCTCCAAGAGAACAGGACACCGGTGCCAACGTGCTAACTGCCAAACCAACCATTTGGGGGTATCTAGAGCAGCTCCATCGTAGACTACTCCCATGTTTTTCTCTTAGTACAGAAACAGCCTCAGTGTTTGGTTTCAGTTACATGAAAATCAGTTCAGTGATACTCAATGGAGTTTATTTAGTATAGGATATGCTGTTAAAAGTAAGGGAGTAGTATATTGCAACTTTTACCTTTTTGAAAAAGAAGTTCTGATTTCATAAGCAAATTATTCTTTTCTTTCATTTATTGTCACCTTGAGAAAAATATTAAAGTGTGGTCAAAACCTTCAGAAGACTTTGAAGGAATGCTGTAAGTATATAAAAGTTTTCTTTATGTGTATATATAGTATTAATACATTTAAAATGTGGTTATACCTTTATTATGCCAACTGAAAGGTGCAAAATACATTATGCCAACTCTTAAAGTTTTCAAGCTTTGTCATCAGGCAAAGCCAATGGAGGCTAGCATGAATTAGCATTGGTGCCTGGTACCCACTGGGATTTGGTTGCAGGATTCTCTGTAGAAACCAAAATTCATGGATGGTTAGGTCCCATTATAAACAGTGGCATAGTAAAATGGTGCCCCTTTTATAAAATGGTGAACTCAATTGAGTTATGGAAAGAGCTTATAGATGTGTGAAATGGTAGGAAACCTGAATAAGAAAATCTTAGTCTGCAAGGGAAAGGAAAGCAGGTAGAGGCCAACCAAACCCCGCTTCCGAAGGACTTCTTTTGGCAACCAAATCTAGGAGAAATATAGGAGCTACTACTGAGAAAGCTCTGTCTGGATCTTCACAAAATGTCCCAGTGATGGTGGGACCGAGAAAAAGTGGTGGGACCGGGAGGAAGTCTTCCCTTTAAAGATCTTAAAATTAGAGCAGATGTATACAGAGTGATATGGTCTTTTAGATTGTGTCAGCCCAAGCCAATTAAAAAAAAGTACTTAGAGTATTTATACTCCTCTCTTTCAGCGACACAGGCTCTCTGAGCAACTTGCAAATTATTAATTTGCCCTCAGGCTTACAATCTCCTGCCAACCTGCCAAGCAGTTCGAAAACATGCCAATATGAGTAGATCAATAGGTACCGCTCCGGCAGGAAGGTAACGGCGCTCCATGCAGTCATGCCGGCCACATGGCCTTTGAGGTGTCTATGGACAATGCCGGCTTTTCAGTTTAGAAATGAAGATGAGCACCAACCCCCAGAGTCAGACATGACTGGACTTAACGTCAGGGGAAACCGTTACCTTTTTTTTTTTTTACAATCTAAATAAGATGAGACAGAGAAAGTAAAAAGTTATGCCAGTAAGGAAGGGGATTAAGTCTAGTTAGACACTTCTACTTTGTTTCTCCGTAGGAGGCCAGAGCAGTGGCAATTGGGATGGAGGGAGGTCTTCCATCTGCTTTTTAAAGAGTTCTTGAGATCTTCTCCCTTCCAATTTTTCCACCATTTCTCCATGAGTGCCGTCTTATTTGTTCAGTCTACAGTAGTAATTCTGTTTTTGTCTCCTTATGATGACATCAAACTAAATGATTCATGTACTCTTTTATTTATAGTCTTCTGTACCATGGCTTCAGTAAATCTGAACCTCCTAATCCATGTTGTGGTTTTATTGTTGATTTTGAAAATGTGCCACCCTTCTCATTTGGTCAAGAGGACAGGTTCTTGCAGTTAGAGGTAGTTGAAGATAGTGGGAGGGAATCTTATCAGTTGCTAGATCAGGACATGGTGGAGCTGTGTCTGACTGGCTACCTACCACTCAGTGTCCAGAAGAATTGAACTTCTCCATCTTTTGCTTCCAATTGTGTAGTATGATTTCTACATGGTTTCTTTGGTTGCCTGAAGAACGTGTTTGTGATGGACAAAGTTTTGGTCTCACTACATTCCATCAGTTGCTTCCCTGACTTATTTCTTCATCCTTGACCAAATTTTCCAACAGTCTTTGGTTCTGCTCTGTTTCCTACTTTTCTCCTCCGATCACCAATGATTATGATCATGTCCTGTTTTGGTGTGCTGGACATACTTCCACCTCAGGGCATGTTCAAATTTTCTCTCTGTTCACTATCTACGCTTTCCCATTCCAAGCAACAGATCATTGTGTTTCTTGTTTTTATCCTACAAAGGAAAATATCATATAAAGCTGGCTGATGAAATAAACATGCCACAAATGTCTTGAGCTTTTACTCTTAGGAAAATGAAGAAGGTCTGCCACGAAATGACTGAAAATGATGTTGCAAACTGCAGAAGACTATAATTAGCCAAAATTAGGTCTCTTCCGCATATGGCAAATGTTGCAGGATTTCTGAATTTCACAGGGTTTGGGGAAGATGATTATCAGGTAATGTCATGTCCCATCTGGAAGAAGCACCTTCTCATAAGGGAGAAGAGAAATGTCCCAATGCCATAGGCCAATCAGAGTTAGAGAAGGAACATGGACCACCCCCCCATAGATGCTGAAGAGGAGGCAGAAATAGTACATCCACCTGAATGTCAGAGTTTAAAGTAGAATTCCTGCTATATACTGTGGCATTTTTAATTAACAGCTGGACTGATGACTCCAGTTGTGCTGCTTCACAGCTGGTTATAAATTAACACAGCCAAGACCATCTGTTTGGTGCCAGACAACAGATCCACTGTCTCTATTTGATGTGAGGTTAACTCTCTGCTCTGTCATTTCTTGACCTTTGACTTTTTCCTGGGACTCTTCCCTTCCATGAGACCCTGCTTAGCTTTGGACTCTTCTTGGACTGCTTTTTGGCTCAGATACTGGGTTGCATTAACTATACTTCTCCAGTTACATACCTTCTTGTGTTTGAACTTGGGCTGACTTGGTTGCTCCCCAGAATCACCAGCATATTCTATTGGACACTGGTAGCCTAAAATTGGATAGGGGCAATTATTTTTGATTTTGTACATTAATTCAGATAGAGAGAATATAGAATTTGTGTAGTTGTTTAATAGTGAACTGGGATTTGGAAGGGTGGACTACAAATTCTCTGCTCAGCTATGAAGCTCCCTTGTGCTATGGGCCAGTTGCTGTTTCTCAGCATGATCTCACAAATGAGCAAAAAGACAATGTATGCTGCTTTGAGTATTTGAGATGAATTATGTAAGCTAATTAGAGAAACCAATTATATCTATTTTCTTTAAAATGTAGACCAAATCAAATTCTTCTCCATCTGTAGTCATTTCTGCCTAGATATAATCCATTTCAA
The DNA here is from genome assembly GCF_035594765.1 of Anolis carolinensis. Taxonomy (NCBI): domain Eukaryota; kingdom Metazoa; phylum Chordata; class Lepidosauria; order Squamata; family Anolidae; genus Anolis; species Anolis carolinensis. Next base: position 308,998,870 of record NC_085842.1, read on the forward strand.
GCTGATGCAAGTTAATCGTTCTGCTGCCTACTCAGCACAATTGCCTTTAAAAATAATCTGTGGTCATGATCCCTGTTCTTTTCTTTTCTTTCCATTATTTCCTTTTAAATGAACTTAATGTTCTGAGATAAGCAACAAAGATAAATGTTTTCTGTTAACTATTCACATAGATAGGAATTGTAAGGGGCACTGAGGAAAAATTTCATCTTTTATCGCTTTAACAAAGAAGGAAAAAGCAAACACAAGGAATAAGCTTATGGACTCTTGGGAGATAATTGAGGGTGACATAGGATTCTGTGGGCCTCCTGGGCTTGAATCTAGAAGCACAGTTCAGTTGAGGAAAGTAATCATTCCACTGTATTCTGCACTTGTCTGAACTCACCTGAAGTATTTCATTCAGTTCTGTGCATCTCATTGTAAGACAAGTTAGAGCAAGTTCAGAGAAGGACAATGAGGATGATGAGAGGTATGGAGATCAAAACATCTGAGGACAGGAACTGACTGAGCATATCCAGCTTCATGAAGACAAGGTTGAGGGGTGATACAATTCCTTAAATACCTCAAGGACTGTCACATAGAGAAGGGGACAAACCTATTTTCAGTTGTCATAGGTCTAGGTCCAATGGTTTTAAGATACAGGAAGATAGATTGTGATTGAATATGAGAAGTAACATCTTGAAGGCTGCATCTGATGAAGTAGACTTAAGTATGTGAAAGCTTATGCTGCTAACGTCTTTCAGGTAGTTTCAAATATCTTTTATTTATCAAGGTTATTAGATATGAGTGACTGGTTTTTTGGTCACGTCTTTTCTCCTTACTTCAAAAGTGCTCAGTTCTCCTGCAAATCAGTTATGTGAAGAAGGATGAGGGAATGAGAAGATTTATAACAGAAGATTTTCAGCATCTCCTACCAAATAACTTTAATATATGTATTCTAGGTACCGTGCTGAAGCACTTGTGGAAACACCACCTGATAAACTCTTTCCCTTCCTTTACCTTCCTGAGCACCGTTCCAAATGGGATAAGGCAGTACAGTCATACAGAAATGTGGAAACAATTGATAAGGTGATTCAGTAAGTTAATGGAGAACGTTGGAATGCTGAAATGTTCAGTGTACTGAAATATGAGAAAAAATATCCCTTGCCTATGAAATTCATGGGATTACCAAAATCGACCAGTGATTTGAAGGCACATACAAACACAGTGTTCTCTGGAACCATTGTTAATGTTTAATGTGTCATGATTATTGACATCACCAAGACTCATGACCTGTGAAAACACCCTTGTAGAGCCTATATTCTATAAAATCACAAGGTTCGCCCCAGGGTCTCAAGTTTTTGACCCTTAAACCCCATGATTACAATCCTGCATGTTCTGCAAGACAAAAAAGTAAATTAAAAATGATTGTGTTGTGCTTTGGTTATGTGTAGCTGATTTTTCTGTTAAAGAAATGCTGGCACAGTGAAACAGCTGTGGTTCTCCATCGCCATTTTTTAGACTAAGGGGTAGAAGTCCTTAATTCTGAATTTGATGCAAAGGATCACCCACTTCATCTTCTGGATACCCAATTATCCAGCTTGTGATAGTGACTGAACTCGATAGTTACTCAATCAACACTCCATTTAAGTGGGGTTTTTTCCATGTCAGGAGTGACTTGAGAAACTGCAAGTTGCTTCTGGTGTGAGAAAATGGGCTGTCTACAAGGACGTTGCCCAGGGGATGCCCGGATGTTTTGATGTTTTTACCATCCTTGTAGGAGGCTTCTCTCATGTCCCCACATGGAGCTGGAGCTGGAGCTGATAGAGGGAGCTCATCCACGCTCTCCCCAGGTTGGATTTGAATCTGGCAGCCTTCAGGTCAGCAACCCAACCTTCAAGTCACAAGGCTTTAACCCACTACGCCATCGGGGGCTCCATTTAAGTGTTAACTTTGTGGTCTCTTCCAACTCTTATTATACTATGATTCTATGATTCTTAAGTATTAGAATTTCAGGATATTTGTAGAGGATATGAGCAGGGTCTTTGGTAATATTGCAGGCTATTCATGATAAGCATTCATAAATAGCCTGCAACATTCATTCACATAACATTCCTCTTAGGGAGAAACACAAATATGGCAATGTCTGGGTGCTTAGCTTAGTTATGTAGAGTTACTATAAAATAGAAATCACATTAATGCAATATATATATATATATATATATATATATATATATATATAGCATAAATCAGTATTTAAGGTTAGCATGTCAAACAAATTATATGGTTATCAGGAAATCAGGAACAGCACATCTTGAAGTTCACAGGGTTCCCTTCTCTTCGTATGGTGCAGACTTACCTAGAGGCAGTCTAACCTGAGCTTTATATGAACTCCTTTGGTTCACTTTTCAGACCCGTCAGCTGGTCAATGAACATAAATCACATTGAAGGTGTTTACTGTTTCTTATCCAATTGAAATAGGGATTATTGGCTATGATGTATATCAGAAGGATCTTTATTTAGTAATCATGGTGCACCCTGATAACCTTTGCTGCTCACCATTGTCATTAATCTTCTAGTGACATCTAGTGTACTAGTCATAAGGTTATTCCTGGTCACCTTTTATCTTTATTTACATTCCAGAGCATATTTTCCAGACTGTCACTAAAGCTAAAGCCAAGTCCTTATTGACACATGCACATACACAAACACAGATTTTATTGCCTGAATTTATTACATAATTGTGAAAGCTAGCATAATGTATTTTTGGCTCTATAAAGGTACGATAACGATGTGTCTTTTGGATTTTATTTACCCAAGTTTGGTTTTATCATACGCTCTATAAGGGATTCCCAGGCCAAAAATTGAGAATAGAATGTATTTGATCTCTATCCACTGACCAGATTGCATAGCTGTCTTTGTAATACAGCAAAGATAGCATATATAGGGTGCTAAAGGTCTTGCTGGATTTCAAACCCCTCCCCCCCAAACTTAGCCATTCTGATTTGGTCTGATGGGAGTTGTAGTCAAGGATGTTCTGAAGAGACATGTTGCCTTCCTAGGTAAATGTTTTATGATCTCTCTGTATTGTAATTTCAGTCACTGATTGCCTGCATTTACACAAACACCAGCTTTACTTTGCAATCCAGCATCCCATGTAATCATTATGCTTAACCTTAACTCTGTTTTCCCCATTGATGGAAGCAAGAATATTTAAGGCTGACACCCTTACTCTTTTCAAATTTGTTGTAGAGCATTTCATTTACAGTTTAATCTTTTTTTATTGTTAAATTATAGGACACTTTCATTATTCACGTTATTACACACAGTTATGGCTTTGGAATGGTATCACCAAGAGACTTTGTCTCCGTGGTGCATATTAAAAAGTATGATGGAGATTTAATGACATCCAACTGTAAGTAATGATTATTCATTGGGCTGGGGTTAATAAATGAATTGCATCTGTGGGTCTGTGGTTAGGAATTTTAATTAGGGATTTGCCCGAGTACTGTACAGTGAAGATAGCCAGAATATTGTACAGTACAATCCCCATATGTATGGATTTGATACCTGTGATTTCACTTACCCACAATTCAAAAATATTTATCTCTGGAAGTATTTGTGGTCTTGTTTAAGTTCCCCAGTCTAATTCTATGGTAGTTTTCTGGCCCAAGTGAAAACATAGAGTTCGCTATTATCCATGGTTTCAGATATCAATGGGAAGATCCTAATATGTGTACCCTACAGATACTAGGGTCTTACATTATTAAATAGACCAGGCATGGGCAAACTTCAGCCCTCCAGGTGCTTTGAACTTCAACTCCCACAATTCCTAACAGCCAGCAGGTTAGTAGGAATTGTGGGAGTTGAAGTCCAAAACACCTGGAAGGCCTAAGTTTGTCCATGCCTGAAATAGACTTTATGTCCTTGCATTGGAAAATAAATATGCACATAGTTTGGACACACATCGTATTGTGAGGCAAAAGAACACCAGGTAAAACTTTCTTCTTCTGGAAGGGTCTCAGTCCTTGAATGAATATTCTTTTGAATACTGTTCAGTTTTTATGGCTGACCCTTAACATCATTTTAATATTTTAACATTTTTCATAATGAATTCACTAATTTTCCTCTTGAAGGAAGCAACAAATAATTTTAGTAATATTCTTCTTTTTTGCATTTTGGGACTTATTGTATGTAGTTTGTACATGGTTGTCTGTGCAGTAAACAGCACATTCTATGGAGAATAATGTTATTTCTGAGCAGAAATATGATTTTTGTGCAGTACAGGAAGCAGAACAGGTCGGTTCCTATGCAGATCAACTATGTAAGAACCAGCAGTGCAGAATTTATCTTTCTGAGCAGAAAAGGCTATTTTCTGTGCAAATCCACTAGGTGCAAATTGTGGACAGAGAAATCCTGAACTGAAAAGATTATTGTTAGTTCAACACTAAAAAAACTTTCACATTTTGGCTATTTAAAAAAATATTGGCAAATATCATTTCTATTCATTCTCAGGAGTACTCCCATACTGGCAATGGACTGATTGACCCATAAGAGTATTTTCTAATTCTAAAATCTTATATTATTTGATCATCTTTATTCCATTTTGGCTGCTTTATTGGTTTTTATGGTAATATTTGTGATTTTACTGCTTTCTATTTATGTTTGTAAACTATTGAGAGTGTTGTCCAGTAGGCAGATACAAACAGTTTAATTTTTTTTTGAAGCCGGGCCCTAGAAGTGCTGGGTAGATTTAAGTACTTGATAGATTTAGATGAATATATTTACTTTAACATGCTTGGGAAAGTGGCTGATAGACTTAAATCAATGTAATTATTTTGTGCGGTAAGAACACATGCTTGATCAATATTAAATCTGAGATGTAATACCCAGAACAGTATGTGTGATGGAGAGTGTGAAACTTTAGCAATTGATAGTGAAAAATGTCTTACACTCTTTCATTATGCTGCAATAAACTTCAGCATATCTGGGCCTAAAAATCAATGTGTGGTTTTGGATTATGGATGATTCTGCACAAAACTGAATTGCATACTTGCTCAAAATGCACAGTGTATCTATGTGGTTTTTGCTTCCTGAATGGATTTGCAGATAAGGGTGGTGGTACTGTAGTTTGAATGAAAAGAGAATGAAGACAGAGTGGGAAAACACAGGAGAGATGCAAATGGAATGTGATGACATTTGGACCCCTCATATAATTCTGTGCGTTTAACATCCGCAGAAGAAAACAAACTTGCTGTCTGAATGGCATTTAAATTCCTTTTTGTTTTGTCACGTTAAAGCTGTTGGCGTCAATCATCCAAGCTGTCCTTCATGTCCAAAATATGTCCGTGGTAACAACTATCCTTCTGGTTATGCATGTTCTCCCTTTCCAGGGTAAGCCTTTTTACAGCCTTTTTTCAGTAAATGACAAAGGGCCATGCTCATTTCCAACATGGACACCAAAATAAACTCTTTCATGATTGAGTTGCTTCATATAATGCAAAAATGATGAGTTTGTATTACTCAGTGAGCCATTTGACACATGTTCCTTTCTTTCCATGCTCAATTTCAATTAATTTCCTCAATTTTCTTGAAAATTGTAGTGTGTCATTACATCCAAACAGACAAAAGCACCATTTGTGTGAGCCCCACAAACCAAGATCAAACTATGGTTTCCCAAATCTGGTTCAGAACAGTTGCAAAAACCAATTTGCTGGCTAGGCATAATGGCAAAGCATGATATCTGTGAAAACAAGTAACTCTTTTGGTTAAAGCATTGGGAGTATTGAGCTGTGAGTTTGGTTTTAGCCCTCATCCTCACTGAGCAATAAAGCATAGAAATGTTTTTCAGGATGGGATGGACTCTTTCACAGCAAACAGGCAAAGAGCGGGTTCTTATTCCTGACACTCTTCTTCCCATGACTGCTGACTTACTCCATCTCATGGTAGAGCTGCTCCTGCTGAGAAGCCATGAAGACACAGGTTTTAACAGTCTCCTTTGAAATCTGTGAAGAAGAAATAGTTGTAACAGGTGCCCTGTGTTTCATTTGAAACCCAGGACACATGCACACATGAAAACATTTTGGGTCAATGAAGCCCAGGGGGGCAGTGAAGGAGGAAGGATGGCCTCTAGATACAAAATGCAGCTTAAAAACCAAAACACAAAGCTGTGTTGACAACCTTTACTTACTAAGCTCCTTTGTATTAATGAAAACATGTCCCAGGTAGAGCAAACCTATTGCTTTTACTGATACGCTGATTCACTATTAAACAGTTGACCTGTGGACCTGCTGGATCCACTGTAGTTGAAACTAGGGGAGGAAAGAATATTGGAACATATCCCACCATGTGATGAAAATGAGGGTACCCAAAGGCCAAGAAACTTTAATGAAGATAATTCCATTTGATGAAGAAAATGTAATTATTTGCCCAGAAACATCACTATCTGCACAGGAAACATTCTTGCACAGAAAATTCAGTTTTCTACATGTGTACGTGCCCAGAGTTAAGTGCCAAATTTTGAATAGTTCTCAAAATAATTGAGTTTTGGGGTCTTTCTTGCACCAAGGAAAATAGCAAAACTCTCTACTGTTACAGGTGGCAGGCTCCCACCCTTGCTTCCTTTAAAAAGCAGCTTAAAACTTGGCTTTTTCACTGCGCTTTTGAATAACTGAATCCCCATGTTTAAAAGTCAGATCAATAACATCTTAGTTCCCTTTTCTCATAACAAATTGGCCGGCCATCTCCCTCCCCTTCAGTCCTGGAATATTTACTCTTTGTCCTTGACCCAAAGCACTTTAGAATTATGTCATTGCACCTTAGTTTTGGTGACCCCATCATGCCATCCCCTCCACCAACCTGGTGGTCCATTTTATTTTATTTTATTTTAACTGATTTTATTTTTAGCTGATTTGTATGTTAACTGACTTTTTATGATTTACTGTATTGTATAACTGCTGATTTTACTGTCTTTGTATTGCAATGTGTTTTGATTGTTTTATTGTTTGGTATTTCGGGCTTCTGACCCATGTAGCCGCCCCGAGTCCCTGCCGGGAGATGGTGGTGGGGTAGAAAAATAAAGTATTATTATTATTATTATTATTTTATTATGACACAGCAAACAAGATAGATATGCTGGATTTCATATCACAAAATCACAAGTCGAACACTTCCCAAGTGTCTAGGACTGTGTGATGTATTTTCGGATGATGCGTGCAGATCCCAGTAGGGTGGCCTTTTGCAGTTGGCAGATTGTGATATTATTATTATTATTATTATTATTATTATTATTATTATTATTATTACTATTTGCATTCCTGTTTGGAATTCACCAAGAGAATTCCCATGTTAACATCAATTTCACGGTAATACATTTGATTCTAGGGACTGTGGGTCTTGCCCTAGACCTTCTATTTACAAAATATGATTATTTTCTTTCAGAAACCCTCAGCACACCAAATTTGTGGCAATCCTGCAGGTGGATTTAGGAGGACTGTTACTGCCTTCCCTGATAAGCTCTGTTTTGCCTACAACTCTCGTAAACTTCATCACAGACTGCAAAGCTGGACTTAGACTTAGAGCACGAAGAAGAAGTGTCCCATTAAAGCCTACTTCTGTGTGAAAGGAGTTTGTTTGCAATATGAAGTTGTCCCCACCTTTTCCCAATGTAAGGAATCATGTACATCCAGTGGAGCCAGACTGGAAAACACGTGAGCTGACACATTGCATCTGACCAGATTTTCATCCCATTTGCCATTCAGTCATTAAACACATCTGAAGAAATGCTAGAGAGATGCTCAGGGGTGGCACAGGATGGTCCACCATCCACTTCCTTAGAATTTCAGGGGAAAGGAAAGATATTTAATCTTTGACAACATTCTCAAGAGTGGAATTTGGACTTTTATAGGTTTTTCATTCACAGAAATGCCCTGAGGTCAGCATTTATATAGTTGCTAACCTTCAAGGCAGAAAGCAGCAATTGTGATTTCAACCACAGTCAGGAATAAAATTGAGGCAGTTCTGTGTAACGGCTGTTTCCCACTTCCGTGTATTGCCATCAAAGGGTTATCAAGGCAAGAGGCTTCTGTGAGTATTTGAACTTTTGAGTAGTCGAGACAGAGCAAGTCAGTCAGAAAATGTAGTGTATGCTGGTGTGATAGATGTCCATGTGAAAAGAGTTGGAGGAGTTTATCACATCCTTTGTGGCAGACATGAGGAATCCTTCAGTCCACCAGGGAAGGCTCCACAGGCTTATCTCCTACATATTCAATCTCAGTTATTGAGAATAAGAATTTTCCATGGGTGCCAAAGGAAGATAGGAAAAACTGGATTATCTTGTGTGAAGACTGTTACTAGGAGCAGATGTGACATGAGTGTTTATCTGTATGTGTGAATAAGGTATCATCTATCAAAAGGGGAGGAGGGTACCAGGAGCAAAGTGGCTCCACTGATTATAGGATATGAACCCATTTGCTGATGCCTGGAATTCACTTGGACTTTAGGGCCAAAAAAGATTCCCTATTATTGTCTAGTAAGAATGGCACACATAATCAAAATGCAGCCACCCCCCAAAAAAAGAAAAGAAAAGGGATGTGGCAGGTGATGAAGTAGCCTTTTCACATCATAAAAAGAGAAGTGCAACAAATTGGAACGCTATTAACAAAGGGTAAATTAGTCCCTTGCCCAATGTTTTTAATTGAATTAAGGTTGTAATGAGAGCCAGTATGGTATAGTGGTTGTACATGTGGATAAGGACACTAGAATACAGTGTTTGAGTTCATAGTGGCCAGAATTCCACTTCAAATTTGTTTGTTTTTCAAAATTAAAAATGTTGAACAAGGCATTGTGAGGAGAAAATTGCAATCTATTTTAAAAGCATGATCCAGGGTAATCTGGACTAGTTGTGGGTGGACAAAAGGGGTCCAGAGAGAGCTATTTTCCCTACCTCCTTCCTCTAATAATTTACTTCTGAGAAAAGCCCAGGATTGCTCTGAGAGGCTTGGACCTGAATTGGCTACTGCAATCTTAGTGAGAGAGAAAAAATCCAAGTCTCTAAAGATGTGTAAATGAAGCAGGATGCTCTGTCTATTCATCTACACCTATTTCTAAATAATGCACTTGTACACACTGGTTTTAATGTAACATGGGTTGGAAGCTGTCTTACAAATTAATTAGCCCTAGCCATCTTAGTCAGTGATGGAGGATTATGGGAGATGCAGTCCAAAAAGATGTCAAAGGTTATCGTTGGTCACCATACTCCATAAAAGTAAGCTGTTTCTGCTGCTGGAACATTGAAGAAATTAAATCCAATGACTTGGGCACATCCATCATAAGTATCCAGAAGAAACATCACAGCGACATTTTGTTTTGCTCCAACTAGAACATGGAATCAAGAACAGCTTCCACCATAATGGTGAAGCTCTCATTATCATTCCAGAATGAAGCATCACCCCACTAAAGCTGCACTGTGTCCTTTGGGAGACGCATGAGACGTCGTGCTACTTTTAATATGTGTGGGATTTTAGTTCAAAGTCATTATTTTTAGTCCTGAAAGAGGGCAGGTGGCCACTCACCCTGCATGCCCAGTTACAGGTGACCTTTGGTATTCATTGGGGCTTGGTGTCGGATCCTTTGTGGATATCAAAATATATGGAAGTTCAAGTCCCACTATATAAAATGTTTTTCCTTATATAAAATGGCCAAATCAAGGCTTGCTTTTTGGATGTTTTTTTGGCAAGTGTGTAGATATTTTCAAGCTATGGGTAGTGGACAGAGAGCTAACTGAAGATCCTGGACTCTGAATTCAGCATAATGCCAAAAACCTCTGTGAACCTTCCTTTGGAAGAAACAAGAAAAGAGTCCAACAACCATGATTTGTTGACTCTTCTCTCCCTCCATCTGTATGACTCAGGGTTTCCTCCCCTTAAAGTAAACACATTTGATGTAATATGGAAGCTGATAAAGAGCTGATACATGTGTTCAAACTGTGAACCACTGAATTGCAACTCTCTCAGCCTCTCCCGTTAACAATGGGCTAATCCATAGGAAGAGTGGAAGGAGACTCTACATTGTGCTAGACAGCCAATATGGTGTAGCTATTTGAATATGGGATAAGGATTCTGGGTGACCAAGGGTTTAAATCTATCGAAACCTTCTGGGTGTCTTTGCTGAAGTCACACTCTCAGCCTTAGAAGGCAATAGCAAACCTTCTTTGAATAAATCTTGCTGAGAAAATGCAGTGATAGGGTCTGAGCCAATGTGAAAGCAAGTAACAATAAATTATAGAAGCAGCCAAAAATAAATTTAATATTTCCTATTTTTTCATGCAATAATTAAGATGAGAATTTTTCAACATTTTACATTCTCTTGTGAGGACATAATCTGGTAGGAATAAAAATTGAATTTTCACTTTCACTTCATCAGTTTCAATGAAGCAGCCAGGTCATGGGGACAGAAAATCTACCAAATTTTAAATTAACTACCCATGTTGCTGGATCAATTTTGGGGATAGCACTCTGCAATTTGAAATGCTCTTTTTATGTTGGGATGTAAACAAGAAACCAGTTTATCACATCATTGATATGGAAGTGATCAGCTGCCATTATGTGTAAAGCAGACAAATCACTTTTCAGTTACCGGTAATCTAAATTCCTCACTTCCACAGCCATTTGTGTCATCTTTGTTGTCAGTTTCTAGCCTTAATAATAAAAACACATGAAAATTCAAATCATGCTCACTCCTTCGAATAAACACATCTTTGGCTGCAGATTGCATCAAACATACACTTTTGCATATTTCTCATGATAATATTTCTTTGTACATTCATCCTTGCAATACTCATCAAGTGCTCCATGCATATTTCCCCAATATACACATTGTTAAATGCTTACTTTGTCAAAACAAAATTCTGTGAAGCATGCATACCAAAGGATAACTGCATTCCAGTTTTCATAATGTTTTAAGAAATATAAATTCAGAATGTTTCTATAAAACATAAACAGAATTAAGTTCTCCTCCACCTCAGCTTTTGAAGAGAAAGCAACATATTTCTATTTGTTTTAGCAAAACATCCCCAAAACCTTCCAATGCATTACTGCCTCTTACATTCATTTTCTGCCACAATGAATAATGATGGTAATTATAAGTAATAACCATGTGGCTTATCAGATCCAAAGCCCAGCATTCTGCATTCAAGACCATTTAAAGATATACAACTCCCTTGTTGCACTTGGAGAGCCAAGCTCCACTTATAATGCAAGGAAAGAACCAAGAGGCTACTTAGATGTTATCATGGACCATCTCAGGCAACACAGCAGATAGGTATCTGGTAACCACAGCCTTTTCCATGATTACAAATGACCCAAATAGCAACAGCACACCTCCACGAACAAGATAAGACATTATAAGGTATGTTTTGCACTCTACTGGGAAGAGTTATATTTATAATTAAGAACTGACAACCTTGTGACATGGCTAAAAACATATTTCACTGTATTTTAACACAGCCTTCTTTGTAGTGCAAATCTAGTTTTAAAGGACTGAAGCTGAAGTGCAGTTTGCTCAAGCTTTCCATCGTATAAGAGTGTGATCAAGAGGTTAGCAGCCTATATATCGATTTCTTGCCAGGGTAGGGAGCCTTTTGGGTAGTTGGGTTTGCATTCTCACACCAGAAGCAGGAAAGGCCAAAGGCTAAAAATGGGCAAAGTAACTTCCTTTCATCTTCCCCAACTTCTGCCACAAAAAGAAAGAGCAGAGGTGCAGCCAAAGCCAGTTTGGTGCAATTGTGAACTGGAAACAGACAGACAAAGTATCATAACTACAGCAGTGTTTAACGAACTACTCCAGGTGTTTTGGACTTCAGCTCCTACAATTCTCAACAGCTGGTAAACTGGCTGGGATTTCTGGGAGCTGAAGTCCAAAACATCTGGAGGAGCACAGATTGAAAAACACTGAACTAGAGCATTACACTGCAGACTGTCCAACTCTGGTCTACACAATTTCCATGCATCTTTCTCACATTCCTACTTTTCCATGAGTCAGAAAACTAGTGGTACAGTATCCATGGTGGAGGAAATGGAGAAATGCTTGCTGAGATTTTCTTTCCTCCGAAATCTCACCACTCCTTTCCCTTTTACACCACTAACCTCTAGAAACATTATATGTGTTTTGGCAATCTAAAAAAATGGGATGCATGAAAAACTAAAATTTCTCCCCACTTTGTCATCTGAAATGGTGTCTTCTTAGAACTCAGCTTTGAAATTCTATTGAAGATATAGCCCTGCTTTTGTTTCAAAGTATATCACCTCAGAGGTATTGTCTCCGTGCCCACAATCTCTGCACCAAGAACACAGGGTTATCATTTTGGTTTAAAGTATCGTAATAAACTGTTATGCTGTGGTGGTGAAGGCAGACTTTTCTTTTTCTCTTTGAGCTTGTTGTGAATTTTGCTGGATTGCATTTTGGAAACATGAGTCTGACCCTTCCATTCCTCCAACAGTTCTTTCTGCACCTCTTCAGGTAATTCAGAAAATGTTCTGGGATCAATTGTTGGAGGAAGGACCATTTCTGAACCTTCCTTCCAACCTCCATCAAGAAAGTCTTTGTCATTTGGGTCTTTCTGCTCTTCTGGAATGAATGGGCAGGAATGAGAAGCCTGAGATGGAGCTAAGGGTGAGTTTTTAGCATCCATAGTTCCTGTATGATTCGTGACAGATGTATTTTCAGCAGATTCCTCCTTAGCAGGGGCCATGTCACAAGTGCTAATATTTTGATGAGTGTTAGGAGAATGAAAAGAAGCAAAACACATTCTGTTTTGTGTTTTGTTCACTGGTTTTTCCTTTGTAGAAGGCAATGTCTGGTACAAAAGAGTTGCAGCAGGATCCCCTTTATCCTTCTGACCATTTATAATTTCCTCCTTTATTTCTTCTGGAAGCTGATTAAAGACATCATAGTCAATATCAGGAGGAAGCACATGAAGAGGGAATTCAGGAATGCCCGGTTGTTTAGGGAGCCCACATGACTCTCCGTGAGCTGGTATATTTCCTGTGTTTCTTCCCCCTGACAAAACGTCGTCAGGTTCCACCTGATATTCTGGAATTTCATGTTCTGCAACATTCACATTTTCCAATTTCTGCAACACAAATGATACAATAGAATGTTCACAGTGAAAAGTTTGGGCAACTGGCTATAATCATGGCAAATTGTTAGAACTGCACTGAATGTATTGCTTCTCCATAAAGCAATACTATAGTAAAAAGGTAAAGGTTTTCCCCTGACATAAAGTCTAGTTGTATCCAATTCTAGGGGTTGGTGCTCATCTGCTTTTCTAAGCTGAAGAGCCGGCGTTGTTTGTAGACACCTCTGAGATCATGTGGCCGGCATGACTGCCTGGAATGCCGTTACCTTCCCGCTGGAGTGGTACCTATTGATCTACTCACATTTGATTTTTCCAACTGCTAGGTTGGCAGAAGCTGAGGCTAACAGCGGGAGCTCACCCCGCTCCCCGGATTCAAACCATTGACCTTTCGGTCAGCACGTTCAGCAGCTCAGCAGCTCAGGGGGCTCCAATACTATAGTATTTACTTATAGTATTCACTTTATACTTATAGTATTATACTTTATTATAAAGTATATACAGTAGAGTCTCACTTATCCAACATAAACGGGCCAGCAGAACGTTGGATAAGCGAATATGTTGGATAATAAGGATGAATTAAGAAAAAGCCTATTAAAACATTAAATTAGATTATGATTTTACAAATTAAGCACCAAAACATATTTAACAACAAATTTGACATAAAAAGTAATGCTACGTAGTAATTACTGTATTTACGAATTTAGTACCAAAACATCACAATGTATTGAAAACATTGACTACAAAAACATTGACTACTAAAAGGCAGACTGCGTCGAATAATCCAGAATGTTGGATAAGTGACTCTACTGTATTATACTTTATACTTATAGTATTTACTTTATAGTATTTATACATTTACTTTTCCACATAAACTGCTGGTCTGTAAAACATTATCTAGTATCCTTGTCTTTATATACATTTTGTACTCATTTATATAAGCTCCTTACTGATTCTCCTAGTATTAGTAGAGTACACCTGCCATACCTGAAGGGGGTACATTTCTGAACATACAATGGAATTTGGGTCCAACTGTACTTTTAATAGGATGAGTGGAATTGAATGCTGTGTATTCAAGCCTTTTAACAATTTGACTTGGAACAACTAACAGGAAACATTTGTCCAGACCCATTTGTCTGCAAACAAAAAAAAAATGAACTTACAGAAGTAAGCTTTTCACAGCTTGAAGAAGGTGATGGATGAGTTAAATAAAACCCAATAGATTTCTTGTTGGAAGCAGGAGCCTTGAGGTTGGAGAAGCAGACATTCAGAAGGGTGAGATGAAATGGAGCCTTCACATTTATCATCTTATGGAACAGCTTCGTAAGGATGACAACCAGTTGGGCCTTGATGCTGGCATCGTCTGGATACAAATATTTAAAATAAATAGAAGGGAAAGAAGGTATATCAGTTCCATAGCACTAGGAAGTTGAATGAATAGTACAGAGTAAGCAATTGACTACGAACATGAAGTCCCCATGTTGGAATTTTCGTTTCTTCCAAGAAATATTTGAAGGGTTCTCAGTCTTTCTTGAATATTGAAGGGTCTTTTATCTGTAGGTATCTTGTCTAAATGTCAATTTCTGCTATTTCAGCTATTTTTACTATCCATTCTTAGATTTTTGGTGTTTCTTCTAGTTTCCACATCCGCACATAAACAATTCATGCTGCAGTTGTCTTCAGAACGAAAAGTCTGTCATATGCCTTCAAAAGTGATCTATCTGTTATGCCTAGTAAGAATGCCTCTGTATGCATGGGTATTTTTTTTTTAATTTTAATACTTTTACTATAATTTTATGGATTTCAACCCAAATATATATTTTTGCCTTCTTGTAGAACCACCACTGGAAGCTCCCAGTGGCACAGCAAGTTAAACCACTGAACTGTGGAACTTGCTGGCCGCAAAGTCAGTGGTTCGAATCAGGGGAGCGGGGTGAGCTCCTGCAGTTAGCCCCAGCTTCTGCCAACCTAGCAGTTTGAAAACATGCAAATATGAGTAGATCAATAGGTACCGCTTTGGCTGGAAGGTAATGACGCTCCATGCAGTCATGCCGGCCACATGACCTTGGAGGTGTCTACGGACAACATCGGCTCTTCGGCTTAGAAATGGAGATGAGCACCAACCCACAGAATCGGACAAGACTAGACTTATTTTTTTTTAATTTATTTATGGCACCTTTCTCAACCCCAGAGGGGACTCAAGGCGGCTTTACAACATAGGCAACAATTCAATGCCTTTAAAAACTGTACAATAAAACAACAATTTAAAATAAAATAAAATAATAAGATACAATTAAACAAAGCATTTAACCCAATACAACAGAGTAATGTGAAGGGGAGACCTTTCCCTTTACCTAGGACCACCACATATGAAAAAAATGATCCCGTTGCTTGTTTCCATTTCCAACAGGTATTTTTCCATTATGCTAGTCACTGTTTATAAATCTCAGTTATAAATGTTTCTTTACCAAGGGTTTGAATCCCTACTTCACCATGGAAATCTTCTAGATGACCTTGGGCAAGTCACATTCTCCCATCCATGGAGGAAGGCAAAAGCAAACCCCCTCTGAACAATTCTTGCCAAGAAAATCCTGTGATCAGTTTGCCTTGGGATCGCCTGAAGTCAGAAATGCCTTAAAGGCACACAGGAGAGTATATTTTATTTTCGCACAACACTCTGCAAATTAAATGCATGAAATAAATTTACAAGAACTACCTGTTCCAATCCTCTGAATCAGATGGGATGGAATAGGGCACTGACGGCTCTCTCGGTTAAACCATTTATTAGTAGGGGAAAACTTCCGGAGAGTCAATCTTATCGTATGTGGCTTCCTGCCATCCTTGTATAACCTGACAAAAATAGGGCAAGGAAACAGATATTTAAATGCAAATACTTTACAAATATTACAGTTTAACCTGGATGAGGAAAGAGTAGTGTATATTCTATCATACTTAAAAAAACAGACCTCAAGACTATATACAGCACTGCTGGATTATAAAAGTAACCAGGATACCACAGAGGCATAGAAATAACATAGATGACAGGGGGCCAATGGCTCATTATATTAAAAGTGTTTCAGAACTGGCCTTAACATGAGAAAAAGCCACAGCAGGTCAGGAGTACTCCTTACAAGACTGAGATAGTGATTTAATGAGATAGTAATTTAATTCACCATGTACTGTAATTATGCATAATGAGACTTCAGGTTACTGCAAGTGAGGAAAAGAATAAAGCTGAACAACATACAATAAATTATGGATAACAAATGGCACCAAGGGTTTCAAAAATACAAAAATAAGATTACATTATGTGACTTTAATTTATGCCCAAATAAATCTATTCTGGTGGTTACATATTGTGTTAAATTAGCCTAAATATCCTCATTACATCAGATCTTATCTGATCTCAGAAGTTTAGCAGGGTCAGGTCTGGTTAGTATCTGGAAGAGGCACTGCCAGACAATTCCAGGTAAGCTGTGTTTCAGAGGAAGGCAATGACAAACTACTTCTGATTGTTCCTTGCCTAAGAATAACTTATATTCATGGGGTATTCATGTAAGTTGCCAGGTGACTTGAAGGCACATACAGGCAGTCCCAGAGTTACAAAGATCTGACTTACAAAAGACTCATAGTTAAGAACAAAGGCGAGACAACAGGAAATGAGAGAAATCTATCCCTTGGAAGGGAAGTTCACTCCTGAAGAGTCATCAAAGGAAAAAAGTGTCTCAACTGAAGCTTTACCACTAATCCTTGTTTCCACAACAAGCCAAATTTTTCAAAATTCAATTCTCAAGGGGACAGAAAGTAAGGTGAAATCTTCTGAACAAGGGCACAGACAGCAAAACAAACACCACAAGGGTGTTAACATTTCTCTATGCTATACAAAACTTAAAAAGATATATTTGGCTGGAGTTACACTTTTAAAACGTACCTGTTCTGACTTACAACCAAATTCAATTTAAGAACAAACCTACAGAACCTATCTTCTTCGTAACTTGGGGACTGCCTGTACTTCACTAATTTTTTAAAAAATAAGTTATTATCTACCTGTGCAAAAGGTTAGTGAGTAGTTCTTCAACTTTCTTTTTCACTTCTGCTTCAGAAGAGCACTTTTTAAAGGAGTCTTCATCACTCAGAGACTGCAAAAAAGCAAAACAAAGTAGGTTTACTACAAAGGGAACAATTACATCCAGAACTCAGAAAAGAAGGACATTTTTGATCTTCTACAACTGGGTTTTCCTCTCCACCACAATGCATCCCTAAGAGTTAACCTGCTCAGTCACCTTTGAAATACTGCACTGAGTTGGCCAAAGGTCATATTCAGATGAACCACCTGTCGTTATTCAAACATCATGAAAATGTCTGATGATGTGATGGATGAGGTTCATGCAAGGACAAGGCACATTTGCACAGAGTGCAATCTCATAGAATCCCTGTCTGGGAAACCAGAGCCAAAAGAAAATAGCATGATTCAATTACAGCATAAAATAAAGATGTCCAAGCACCCAAGAGTAGTTTGCTTGTCACGCTAAACCAGAGGATGGGAAAGTGTGGCGGCTTGTGCTTCATAAGGCCCTGAAGGTTGTTTTGTGGCCCTTCATCCTTCCACACTTCACAGACTGTCATTCCGCTAGCAAAAAAATTAACCTGAATTGCCTCTACTGGACTTTTCCAAGCATGGGAATTCATCTGTTCAAATAACTTTAAAATAGCAAAAAAAAAAATCAAAACAAGAAGTGAACTTTTAGATGCTTGGGAGAGTGGCTAATGGTCCATATGGGTCTTTAAAGACACAATGTTGACCCCTGGATCTGGAACATTTCCTATCCCAATACTAAGCCAATGAAGGGTCATGGGAAATTTATTTATTTATTATTTATTTACAGCATTTATATTCCGCCCTTCTCACCCCAAGGGGGACTCAGGGCGGATCACATTACACAAATAGGCAAACATTCAATGCCTTTTAACATAGAACAAAGACAGGACAAACATAGGCTCCGAGCGGGCCTCGAACTCATGACCTCCTGGTCAGACTGATTCATTGCAGTGATTCATTGCAGCTGCTCTCCAGCCTGTGCCACAGCCCAAGCCCAATGATGTCCAGCAAGAGATAATGTGCACACAGAGCTTACATTTTGGACTACAACTCCCAGAAACAGCACAGCCAGTATCTGGGGATTATAACAGCTGCAGTCCAAGGACAGCAAGAATTCCAAACCTTCCTAAGAACGCATTAACTGGATAAGCTGTGTGTTCAACTATACCTGAGGAGGCCCTGATGGTGTGACCAAGGAGTCATCTTCTCCTCGACTGAGTTTCTGGATATGCTGTGCAGCTGAACCTCCTAGCTCTCTTTCTAGTATCACAGTGGAACACAACTGGAGATCACGCACAGTGCTGATTCCCAGCATCATGAGGCGCTTTGTAGTTTTGTAACCAATACCTGCACAAAAGGGGGAAAAAAGTCCTCACAATATAAGCATTTCCCAACATAATTGAAGCTAAAAAAAACAAGAACATGCCTCTGTGAGACATGTGAGGCTGCACTGGCTAGACTTAGGGAAGCCTATACTCAATGTCATGCTCTGCCATGAGATGTGGACACACAATGCCAGTTGGCTTAAGATTTGCATGACACAGGCAGAGGCTAAAGTGAATTCATGACCACCTCTCAAATACTATTGTTCCATTCAGGAAGTGAGTGTAACTCCGAGTCTCCCCATGACTTTGTTTAGTGCTGACCACTTCTATGCTCTACACCTATAAGATAAACTTTTTCTGGTGGCAATTTATGCAAGAGATGGACTGGAGCACATATCTCCAGAGTGAGGTTGAGGAAAGATGGCCTCTCAAAGGTTATATAGATGATTCTATGGTATGTTTCCCCAAGAAGTTGCTATAGAATTAAATTGGAGGATCTAAACAATTCCTAGAGGTTACCTCCTCAGGAATCTCTAGATCCTCCAACAGTGGGTGACCATGGGCACGTCACAGTGAGACTTGGAAAAGGAAATGACAAATCTCTTCTGGATAAATCTTGCTAAGAAAACCATACGACAGGTTAAATTTAGGTGAAACTCATCATAGGGTAGAAACAGCTTGACAGCATACAACAATAACAAAGACTAGACCCCTTACATCCATCCAATCTATT
This sequence comes from Anolis carolinensis, assembly GCF_035594765.1. Taxonomy (NCBI): domain Eukaryota; kingdom Metazoa; phylum Chordata; class Lepidosauria; order Squamata; family Anolidae; genus Anolis; species Anolis carolinensis. Next base: position 309,018,135 of record NC_085842.1, read on the forward strand.
ACTGTGTTGAGTCACAACTCAACAACTGACTGAATGTATCTACTTTTAGTTGGAACAAAGTATTGGATGCCTGTGCCGTCCGCCAGACAATAAAAAAACTATAAAGCTGAAACGTGCCGTCCTTTATCCGGGCGAACTGCAAATCCCTATAAGCTGTCCTAAAAATATTGAACGACTGAGTCTGGAAAACTTCAAAAAAAAAAGGATGTTTATTCATACAAGGTTGTAAACCTGGCACAGATCTTAAGGTTACAGAAAATGAAACAAATTTCTATAGGTTTTAGTTACAGAATTATCCCTGGTTCCAGAAGGCAAAGGTGATTATAAAACCACTATACCCTAATCACGCTGTCTATATTAGAAGGAGAAACTCTTTCCTTCCCTATCTTTACAGCAAAGATTAGTTCTAGAAGCGACGGAATAACCCTGCTCCTCTAACTAGATTTCCTATTCCAGATCAGTATAATTCAATACTTATCTAATTTGGATAGGCTTAGATTGGCCTGGTTTTGAGGATGATTTGTCCCAGTTAGCTTGCACAGCTGCAGCACGTTGGAAGACTATAGCCAAAATGAGGCTCCAAAATGGAGACTAGACCCTGGTAAAAAAGGGCGGTCCTAAGATGTTGTACTCTTTGACCAATCATTGCAAAGAAAACTGCAGCCAGCTCTTGCAGACTCCAAGCCACTTTTCCTGGGCTTTTGCAGCCAGAGGCTGAAACAAAATGTAAGGCAAACCATCGTCCTGGGGGGCGGAACAATGCCATCCTACAGAAGCGTCGAGAATCCGTTCCTAAAGAGCTTTGGGGTGGGGGAGTATTATTTTCCCTTTCTTTTGTTCTGGAACCCAGGAGTCAGTCAGTCAAATCAGGGTCCTCCCACACAGCCGTATAATACAGAATATCAAGGCGGATAATCCACAATATCTGCTTTGAACTGGATTATCTGAGGTGCACACAGCCATATAATCCAGTTCAATGTGTATTTTATAAAGCTGTATGGAAGGAGCCTCAATTTGACCATTGTTTTATCTGTATCTAGCGGAGTACAGGCAGGATTTCTTCATCGTTTCATTCAGAGGTCTGGCTTATCTGTCTGAAAATGGCAGGGACATTTGATTGTAGGACATCTGATTTACCACTCAACAATAACCCTCTACAAGTGATGGAGGAGATGTCTTATTTTGCCCTTTTTTGGGGGTGGGGGGGAGCACATGACACAGATTCACATCTTTAGGTCCAAGCCCAACTACAAATTGCGTCTCCCTTATCTAAAATGCTTGGGATCAGAGGGTTTTTTGGATTTTCCATTTTTGGAATACCTATATTTGCAAAATTGCACAGTGAGTGAATGTGAAGCTAGACCCCTTTCCCCAAAGGCAAAAGCAGTTGCCGCAGCAAAAAACTTTGATTTTTGGGATCTTTCGGATTTTCAGAAAAGAGAGACCCAACCTGTAATCTCAAGACTCTTAATTAAAGTATTGGATTCTTGAATAGTTTAATTCCCTCCTTTTCAATTCCTTTTTAATTCCTCATTTTCCTTCCCTTTAGTTTCCCTTTATTCTACAACAAACATCACAATATTCCATACTTTATTAAGAAAACAAAATTTATAAAGTTATAATACAGCTATTCAAAGTGCCTTTCTTCTCACAGTGATAAATACATCCCAAACTGAGGCAGAAGAACTTCCATCTTACCAGGCACTTTTCCAATGTGGTCAAGGCTGAGTATCAGGTCTTGGTGGCTTTCAGGCAAAAGAACTGTTTGCTGGTTTGGTTTAAAGGTTCCAGACACCAACTTGGAGAGCAATTTATTGGATGCCACTCCTGCACAACCTGTAAGGCCCAGCCTGTGATACATGGCTTCTCTCAATGTTGCTGCAATCTGAGATCCTACAGCTAATCGTATGTGCACTGGATCATGCAAATTGACAGCTGTGAAGCAAACAAAAAGCATCTTTAAATGTTTGATTTAGTATCAATTATATTCTCTTAGCACAAAAGAAGACACATTGGAGACAATATAGCCAACTTTTATTTTATTCCCTTACAAAGACTCGTCTCTCCATTACCCAGAAGAGCATTCAGAAACTTCAACTGGTTCAAAAGTCAGCTGCTAGACTGTTTATGGGAGCGGGATATAAAGAAAGAACTACGCTACTCCTGAAGCAGCTACACTGACTTCCAGTTTGTTTCCGGGTGCAATTCAAGGTGCCCAGCCTACTTGAAAGACCATATCTCCTTCTACCAACCCACTTGAGCCCTGAGATCCTCAGGAGAGGCCCTTCTCTCCGTTCCACCATCATCGCAGACGCATTTGGTGTGAACCAGAGAGAGGGCCTTTTCAGTGGTGGCCCTGCGGCTCTGGAACTCCTTCCCTAATGAGGTATGATCAGTCCCCTCCTTACTGGCCTTTCATTCACAAATTAAAACGCTTCTGTGGGGCCAGGCCTTCTCAGACAAACAATAATAGGCACTGCCAGTCTGATAAAATTTGACAAATAACCTCAGTGGCTGGAGGTTATGAATACTTTTATATGGTGCCTGCTGTACATTTTAGCTGTTTTAGTTGATATGTTAAATTGGGGTTTTTATATTGATATATATGATATTCAGCTGATTATGTATTGTGTGTGGATGTATTTGTATTAGTTTTATATTTTGTACGCCACTTTGAGTCCCACCCACAGAAGAAAAGTGTGAAAGAAATGAATTAATAATAATGAAAATAATAATAATAATAATAATACTCATCTTCATCACAATTTAGATATCAGGAATTCATGGACTCGGAATCTATGGATATGGAGAACCAATTGTACACTTAAGTAGTAGTACAAAAATATAATAGCAGTGGATACAACCACAAGGTCTGACTTGGAATTCAATTCAGTAATATGGAAAATTACCCAAGTCATCCTAAATTGACCTGGACTTGTATTCAAATCTCACTTTGAAAACCCAAACCTCTAATAATGGAAATCAACAAAGCATTATAATTTTTTCCTATAATTTTGGTTTATCAACAGACAGGCAATATAAAATATACCAAATCCACACTCAACTCACAAATAATAGTGAACATGGTTTTGTGAGTGAATGGTGAATACTTACATGCCTAAATAGGGTGACACCAAGATCTCTGTTTAAAAACAAAATTATCCTTTATCCCTGCAACCTGGTTTATTAAAGGCCACTCTCCAGTATTCCATTCTTGGATAAAGGACTGAAGTGAGTGGTGGCATTTTAGCTCCAGATGTTTATCCAGATTCATTTCAGTCTCACTTCAGGTTTAACTGGGGACATAGACGGCTTTGATTCTCTCACAAATAAAATATTGTGCCTGACATGAATTAAACAAAACTCATATAGGAAGCAATTGTTGTGTAATTTTGGATGTAATCTGATATTTTGGCAAAAAGGATACTTACTCTGCTTATTGTAAATATGACCAGAGAAACTGATTTTAGAAAAAGCATCTTTCTTCCACTGGTCTAGTTTTAAGTCCACCATCTCTGTGATGTCCACAAAATTTTCATCAAATCCAAGTCTTTCTACCAGTGGAGTAAATTCTTCCAGTAATGCTGAAAATAAACACAAATGCATGTGGTTGAGTTAATGTAGCAACTGGGATGGGATATGAACCTTAGTTATAGCCTTAGCATAGCAAGGTGAATGCTTTAGATTTGAGAACAACTTGTATGTATAAAAGATAGGGGAAGGGTGAATCTACACCATAGAATGAATGCAGTTTGACACCACTTTAGCTGCCATGACTCAATGTTATGAAATCCTTGGATTTGTAGAGTGGTGGGGCACCAGCACTCTTTGGCAGAGAAAGTTAAAGATGTTGTACAATTACAACTCGCAGGATTATAGAATGTATCTCATGTCTTGGTGAGGTCTTCTCACTCTGCCTTCTTTCTCAATTCTGTCTCCTGGTTTGTCCTCTAGTCCTAATTATTGGCTCCATCCCTTGGCTCCTGGCTCACTAGATGGGATCACTGCTGCCCGCAACCCAGCATGAAAAAATTCATGGCAGCTTGCCTAGTACTCCTCATTATGCTCATGAAAGAGCAGATGTGGTCACTGATCAAGTTACCAGGTATCTGGCCTTGGCTCCAGATATCCAGATTTAAATCCGGATCTGAAAAGATACACCTTTCATGCTCATCATTCTCACAGCCAATGGGCTAAAGCTAGAACATTAACTGTGACAGCAGAATGTGTTGCTCTGTTAAGCAAAGGCAGAAAATCTGTCTCTTGTGGCATACATTTTAAAAAACTGGAAAAGACTCTGGGACTAGAACCTAGACTCCTGAAGTTTAAGGGATTGTGAGCAATGTACTTCAAGGATCTTCTGATAGCCAACAAAACCAAATGTGGTGTTTGAAATAAAGATGAAATTCCTTTGGTCACTGATGAAGTTGACTTATATGGTGCTGTTAGTCCTCATAATGGGACATGAGAGAAGCCTCCCAGAAGGATGGCAAAACATCAAAACATTTGGGCGTCCCCTGGGCAATGTCCTTGCAGACAGCCAATTCTCTCACACCAGGAGCGACTTGCAGTTTTTCAAGTCGCTCCTGACATGAAAAAAAGTCCTCATAATTGAATGTACTGAAATGAGGGAGAGACATAATCTAATTATTATAGTAACTTTCATATTCTTATGATGATGGAGGTGGTAACTGGTTTGGAGTTTTCTTTACAGCTGCAGCTATACACTAAGAATAGGAACCATGCAGCCTTCCAGATATTGATAGAATGCAATACCCATTAGCTATGGTTGCCAGGGTGTTGTAGTCCAACATCTGGAGAGATACATGATTCCGACTCCTGGTCTACTCTATGAACTCATAACCTCAGAAGATTTGCATGTCCATCTCCTGACCTAGTGAGGTTTTTTTTAAACCTAGTAAGTATTTGACCTAGTTGTAGAACATTTGTTTTTAAGTATAATAATGTTCTACAGGTTTACGATGTTTCTCACAATTTTTTTGCAGTTGACCTTTTTGTAAGTCAACATAAGTTTTGTGTTCATATTAGACACACATTTTCTCAAATTATGGTGGCGGGGTATAAATAAAGTTGTTATTATTATTATTATTATTATTATTATTATTATTATTATTATTATTATTATATATTCCTAAAACACTAAAACAAACATGTTTTTAACATGATTATTTTATTTGTTTACCCATCTGGTAATCATTTTAGCTCAAAACCAATCAGGAAAATAGCCTCTGACTCAAGGGAACCCTAAGGGGGGTCTATTGATGTGTTGAAACACCCACAAGGGTTAAGACAGCCAAAACACAATACTCTATAGCAGTAAAAACATCTTTCAGACCTTTTTTTTAAGAAATAAAGTCATTCAGAAAACAGTGCCCATTGTACACATCTGCTTCTAGGAGATGATACATCACAATGTAATTGTATGACATCACTGCTATAGAACAAGGCACCTATAAGATTGGGAGCATGGTACAACCTTAACAATTAACTTTACAGTTTACAAGATGGTTTGAAAGCATTTTATTTGTTCATGTCTTTCTTTGTTTTCTTTCTTTTTGGACTTCAATGCCCAGAAATCTCAATGAGTAGTAAATGAGTGCCACTACAGTCAAACGTGGGAGCTGAAGTCCAAAAACATCTGGAGGACTCAAGATTCCTTACTATGGCATCATAACAGACAGATGTGTTTTCCAGCGAAGAATTTTTGGAGTGTGACACCCGAGCTTATATGTATTCGCATGTATGACATAAGAAGTCAAGAAACATACAAAGTCATTCGTTTTATCTGCTCTTGCCAAGTGGGTTTCACATTTTCTGCCTTTCTTCAGGGAGTCTTTTCCACACCAACATATTTGCTATTTGACTCCCTTGCACATGGCAAAGGGTTCTCATTGTGGTAAGAGTGATTTATAGTGCATACACTAAAGTTCACAGTGTCTACCTGGTTGTAGGTTCATATCAACACATTTCACAGACCTTTGCCACATTTCAGAGGCCTTTTAACTAGATTTCAAGGACTCAACTTGGTACCTTATGTGCTCCACCACTGAGTTATGGTCAATCTCCAATCCTATATCATAGGATCTGATCCCAGGTTTATCAGTAAATAATAATGTCTGAATGAAAATTGCATATAGTTTAAACTGCAGATTTCATTAGTCCATAGGTTAAAACGGCTGTGTAAAATTAATAAGAGTGCCATATTTGGAATTTCCTGTACAAACCGGAAAAGACAGACTATGTTCCTCTGTGCCATGCTACTTTTCGCTATGTCTTGATTAAGAGCAGATGCCTATGAAATATGGCAATGCAAATAGTTCTGTTAATAAAGTGGAAAAGCCACTTTCCTTGAAAGCTGAATTTACGGTGTCCATCTGAACTTTGTGCCTTCAAAGACGAGTTTCTGAGAAGGTCAAACGGACTGAGATAAGAACAAGATTAACTCTTCATCCCAGATTATCTGGCAGTGGAGACTCATATAATCCAGTTTAAAGTAGATAATCTATTATCAGATCCTGGGATATAGGGCCATGTGGAAGGGGCCTAAGAAATATACCTATGGCTTAAGCCTCTAAGACAGATATATCTATGGCCCCTTCCACACAGTTGTATAAAATCGTCATTGAACTGGATTATATGGCAGTGTGGTCTCAGATAATTCAGCTCAAAGCAGACATTGTGGATTATCTTACATGATATTCTGGGTTATATGGCTGTGTGGAAGTGTGATGACTCATGGGCCATGTAGTCCTGTTCCTAGTACTGTTGTGACAGATGAAGAGGAAAACTTGGGTTTCCCACCGTTTCTGCCTGATTTGGAGCCCTTGCAGCTGCAAGATGTTTGCCCACAAGAAGTCAGCCAAACAAGCCTTGAGCAGAAATCTCCCCCATTTTCTCGCCGGCTTTATTATAATCAAGATAGAAGCGCTCGGGAGGCGACTCGCCGGAGCGCCAGGATAGCTGCCAGACAATTAGATGATTAAGTCTGTTTCCCTTGGGAAAGTTTAAGGAGTCATGCATCTGGACACAGTATAGGTTTCGTTTCTCGTTCCCCAGAGAAAGTGTTCCTTGGCGGGAAAACAAGATCCTATATAGGTGTTTGCCCGCAAAGGAATCCTTGCGGAGTCAATTCGTCAGCTTCGGGAGTAGATTGTGTGTGGACTACGCTACTCCAGTTTCCAGGACCTTGCTCGCGTTCCAGCCCTGCCTTGTTCCCCGGACCTCGCCACGGATTTCGCCACGGACCCTGTTCTTGCTCCTCGCTTCTTGTTGCCTTGAATCAAGCCTTGTTTGCCAAGAATCTAGTTTGCTCCCCAGCCTTGCATTAAGCTCCATGGACTAAAGGACCTTGTCATTTCCCCTCACTTTGCTTGGCAAAGTGTGTGTTTCGGTTATTGGATTACAACTTTGGACTTTAATATCTCATATTGGACATTGTTTTCCTGGACTATATTTGGCCTTTCCTGAAAGGTCTACTTCTGAACTATATTCTACACTTGTTTTTATTAACTTTATATATTTCCTTAATAAAGATATTAGTTAGATTCTGGTCTCTGCGCATGGTTATTGGTGCTCTGCAGCCTGGGTCTTGACAGGAAGGGCATCCAGGCAAAAAAGGAAAGAAGAAGAAGAAGTGGTAAGGAGGTCTACCATTACACACTAAGATTGAGGCAATACCTGTAACCTTATAAGACATTTCCCGATACTTTGTTAAATCTTCTCCATTAACCAGCAATAGGTCAGGGCACTTTTCTTTTGCTTCTTTCACAGACATGAGTTTATTGACTCCAAAGCTTCTGGCTTCATAATTACAGGTGACGACAATGTATTTCTGCTGAACACCTGAAAGAGACAAATATGCAATTAAATAGGAGGGAAATCTATAATTTCTCACATCCTGACGTATCTTTCAAATTGAAGGCAGACAACAACAAAAGGGGGAGGTCAGGAGGATGGGAAAAATAACTAAGTTCTCATGTATAATAAAAAGTGCAGTCTTTATACTAATAAATGAGAGTGAACTATCCCCCAAAGGTGCAGATGGTACTGTCCAACTGTATGTGTTCCACTGGAAAGGAGATAAAGATAACTTAGAAAGGATTTAAAACCTCAGGAATAATTTTATATTAAGAGCTGTCTGAACATGGCATTATTCAACGTTGAGAGTGGCAAACACTCCTTCATTGGAGGTTTTTAAGCAGAGATTGGATGGTTACTTTAATAATAAAGTGTATTGTTTCAGGGATGCTTTGGCTGTGGATTCCTAAATTAGCAGGGAATGGTATTAGATGGTATTTGGGAGTACCTTCTGACTCTATGATTCTATAATTCTTTTTGAGGAAAGACAGAGGTGCCCCTTGGAAGAATATTCAACAAAATGTAAGCTTACCTAAAGGCTTGCCTTTTAATTCAGGGTTGCAGATCATTTCCACCTGTGCATAAAAGCAGTCCAAATCCAGATGCACAATGATTCGGTTCTGGGAACTTTCTGTTGACATCGATTTGCCATGACAAGCTACAATAAAAAAGTAACAGTTCAGAAATCACCCCAATTACAAATTAAATTTGGGGTTTCCTGAGTTTTGATATGTTTCAGGGGACGCACTTTGGGGCCCCAAGGACTGTGTGCTGCTCACAAATCTTCATATCTCACTAGGAGACAATCTGGTACACTGCAGACTGTGCATTGAAATGCCAAGACTAGAATACACACAGGTTACCTACCTGAGAGATAAGAAAGGGTATATTAACTTACAATCCCCCTCTGTAACAAAGAAAAGTAAATATGTCACGACCCAGGCTGCAGAGCACCAATAACCATACACAGAGGCCAGAATCTATCTAATATCTTTATTGTAGGAATATATAAAGTTAATAAAAACAAGTGTAGAAAATAGTCCAGAATTAGACCTTTCAGGAAAGGTCAGAATTAGTCCAAAAAAGCAATGTCCAATAAGAAATATTAAGGTCCAAAGTTGTAATCCAATAACCGAAACACTCACTTTGCCAAGCAAAGTGAGGGGAGATGACAAGGTCCTTTAGTCCATGAAACTTGAGCGAGGCTAGGAAATAACTTGATACTTGAAACAAGGCTTGAACGTGGAACAAGGTAACTAAGAACAAGAACAAGGTCCGTGGAATAACTTGATAAATCCGTGGAACAAGGCAAGAATTGATCCTGGGAAACAAGGCAAAGTCCGTAGATAAACAAAGGCTGGGAAGCAAGGCGAAGGCTGGATAGCAAGGCAAGGCTTGAGCAGGAGCGAGGCTTGAACCGGAGCGCGCTGTCCAGACACAACTCGCTCCGTAGGCTGACGAATTGACTCCGCGAAGTTACTACGCGGGTAAAACACCTAAATAGAGTCTAGCTTCCCGCCGAAGCAGTTCTCTGGGAATCAGAACCGAAAGCTAACTCTGAGACCAGATGTGAGACTCCCCAAAGATTCTCACGAGAAGCAGTCTTAATTGGCCACATTCTTAGCTGCAATCCTCGCACTCCTGCGCGAAGCTGAATCTAAACTTCTCTGTTGTTTACAAAACTCCCGGCGCAAGAATACGGGAGAAGTAGGCTCTGGGCTTGTGTGACATACTTCTGGGAGACAACTTTCTTGCAGGTGCAAGGTTCCCAGATCTGCCTGGGAAAGATCTGGCTGAGAGGAATCCAGTTCAGACTGGGAAGGTAAAAAACCCAAGTTTTCATCTTCATCAGGAATTACAATGTCCTGAGCAGGACTACAAGGCCCATGAGTCATCACACTATCCCCCTCCTCAAGGCCCCTCCCAAACTGGGGCCCTCTCCCCGAGGCGCGAGGTCGCGGCTTGGCGGGATAGGTCTGATGAAAGCGACGGGTTAGATCAGGAGCATGGACTGTGGAGGCGTCTTCCCAAGAGCGTTCTTCAGGGCCAAAACCCACCCAGTCAATGAGATATTGTAGGCGGCGGCGGTGAAAGCGAGAATCCAAAATGTCCTCAACCTCGAACTCCTCCTCCCCATTCATCAAAACAGGAGGGGGGGCCGGTTGGTCTGTATCAGGACGCACACCATCCGCCGGAAGGAGCAGGGAACGGTGAAACACTGGGTGAATGCGCATTGAACGCGGAAGTTGGAGTTTGAAAGTCACGGGGTTTAATTGCGCCACCACTGGATAGGGGCCAATGAAACGGGCATCTAACTTCCGGCAAGGGCGGTGGGAGGGCAGAAAGCGAGTGGACAGGAAAACCCGATCTCCTACCTTGATTTCGGGGCCCGGCTGGCGATGTTTGTCAGCGTGGCGTTTATAGTCCTCCTTGGCTTGGTCCAGTTGCTGGAGCAGAAGTTGTTGCACCGCTGTGAGTTCCTGCAGCCAATCCTCTGCTGCGGGAACCTCTGAAGTTTCAATGACAGGGGGAAAGAAACGTGGATGGAAGCCGTAGTTTGCAAAGAACGGCGTTTCTTTTGTAGAAGCTTGAACTCCATTGTTGTAGGCAAACTCAGACAGTGGTAACAGAGAAGCCCAATTGTCCTGTTGATAGTTTACATAACAGCGAAGATACTGCTCCAAAGTGGCATTGGTGCGCTCCGTTTGCCCATCTGTTTGGGGATGATGAGCTGAAGATAAGCGAGAGTCTATGCCCAATAGTTTTTGTAGTGCCTTCCAAAAACGAGAGGTGAATTGAGATCCACGGTCTGTGACTAAACTCTTGGGCAATCCATGTAGTCTGAAGACATGTTGAAGAAATAAATCCGCAGTTTCCTTGGCCGTGGGGAGGCCTTCGCAGGGAATGAAATGGGCTAACTTGGTGAATAGGTCCACCACCACTAAGATCGTGGTGAACCCACAGGAAGGTGGTAGGTCAGTGATGAAATCCGCGGAAATTATTTCCCATGGGCGAGATGGGGTAGGAAGGGGGTGTAAAAGCCCTGAGGGCTTCTCCCTTCGTATCTTGGAGCGCTGGCATACTGGGCAGGTGTTGACATATTTTTCCACATCCTTGCGGATCTTGGGCCACCAAAAATCCCTTAGGATCAAATGCATAGTTTTAAATAGTCCGAAATGCCCTGCTGGTTTGCAGTCATGACACAGACGAAGCGCTTTTTCCCTGCCCGGTCCGGGTGGGATATAGACATGATTTCTATAGCAGAGCAGCCCATCTTTAAGCGAAAAGGGAAAATGCAGACCTTGGCGAAGTTGGTCCTGCGCCCAGGCATCTGCTTGCTGACTAGCCCTGATTTCTTGAGCACAGATGGGTCCTGGAGTAGGGGAAGTTGAACCAATGGGAAGGGATTTGGTGTTCCCCACCGTGAGCGTGGCAAAGTTCTCAGGTTGTAGCAGTTGGGATTCAAAGGTCTCCTTGCGTCCTGCAGCGTATTCCGGTTTACGTGACAGGGCGTCTGCTTGCTTGGTTTGGGCTGGGGTCACATAATGGATCTGGAAGTTGAAACGTTCAAAGAATAAAGCCCAACGTTGCTGCCTCTGATTTAGTTTGCGGGCAGTTCTTAGATGTTCTAGATTACGATGATCAGTGTGGACTTCAATGGGAAATTTGGCCCCTTCTAGCCAATGTCTCCAAGTTTCAAAGGCTGCCTTTATGGCCAGTAGTTCTTTTTCCCAAATGGTGTAATTCCTCTCTGGTGTGGTTAGTTGACGAGAATAAAAGGCACAGGGGTGGAGGTGATCTCCCACCGGTTGTAAGAGTACAGCCCCAATTGCCACATCAGAGGCGTCCGCTTGCACCACAAAAGGGGTTCCAGGATTTGGGTGCTGTAGAATTGGCTGGGAGGTGAATAGTTTCTTTAGTTGCTGGAACCCTTTCTCTGCTTGATCAGTCCAGCGGAAAGGCTGCTTTCCACGGATGCAGCTAGTGATGGGGTCGGACCAGCGGGCAAAATCTGGAATGAACTTGCGGTAGTAGTTCGCGAACCCCAAGAAACGCTGCACCTCTTTCTTGTTAGTTGGCGCCCGCCATTCCAATACTGCTGAAACTTTGGCTGGATCCATGGAAAGCCCTAGAGGCGAGATGCGGTAACCAAGGAAATCTACCTCTTGTAGATCAAAAGCGCATTTTTCCAGCTTGGCATAAAGTCCATGATCCCGCAATCGTTGTAACACCATTTTGACGTGGTTCTCATGTTCTGATTGTGATCTGGAAAACACCAAAAAATCGTCCAGGTAGATTATCAAGAACCTGTCTAGATAGTCCTGAAAAATGTCATTGACAAAATGCTGGAACGTTGCGGGGGCTCCGCATAAACCGAAATTCATAACTCGGGACTCAAATAATCCGAATTTGGTCTGGAAGGCGGTCTTCCACTCGTCCCCTTCCCTGATGCGAACTAAGTTGTAAGCCCCCCGAAGATCCAGCTTGGTGTAAACCTTGGCTCCTCGAAGCCGATCCAGTAGATCCGAGATTAAAGGCAGGGGATAGCTGTTCCGCTTGGTGATATTGTTCAATGCTCTGTAGTCCACCACCAAGCGTAGTTCCCCTGACTTCTTCTTCACAAACATCACTGGGGAGGCGGCTGGGGATTGAGAGGGTCTGATGAATCCCTTGCGAAGGTTTGTCTCTAGGAATTCCCTGAGAGCTTCTTGCTCTGGTTCAGTCAGGGAGTAGAGATGCCCTCGCGGGATCGGGGCCCCCTCCACCAAGTCAATGGCACAGTCATAAGGTCTATGTGGGGGTAATTTTTCGGCTTCTTTCTCATTGAATACATCCCAATACTCGGAGTACTTCTTTGGCAAGGTGATGATGGGCTCGGTTTCTGTGGCATGGCATACCTTGGCTACGAGGCAATGGTTTTGGCAGTACGGTGAAGCAAACTGCAGTTCTCTGTTGGACCAGGAGATGTTAGGGTCGTGGAGAGTCAGCCATGGAATTCCCAAAATCACAGGGAAATGGGGAACCTCGGTAACAAAGAAGGAAATCTCTTCCATATGTTCCCTTATCCACATCCTGGTGGGTTCCGACCACTGACTTACGGGGCCCGTCTTGAGGGGACGGCCGTCTATGGCTTGCACCACACGGGCATTCTTGAAATCATGATATTGTAATCCCAGAGAGTCGGCATACTCTCTATCGATGAAATTGTTGGTAGCTCCAGAGTCTATCATGGCGTGGATCATGACGGGTCCCCTTTTTGCTGACCATAATGTGACCACGAGAAGGAACAGGACCCCGGTTGGCGGCTCTTGGATGGATTTTTTGACCGGGTTGGCGAGCCCCTCTACACCCGGTCGTTGGCTTCCCCCGCCGGCTGTGTGCCAGTCGGCTCAGACGCCTTCGTCTCCGTGGAGGACGCCGCCGCAAGACGGGCGGCAGGCTTCCCTTTGGCTGGGCACTCTCTGGCGAAGTGGCCCCCGTTCCCGCAGTACCAGCAGAGGTTTAAGCGTTGACGACGGGCCTTCTCGGCGGCATCTAGTCTGGGACGCACATTGCCCAACTGCATCGGCACCTCCTCGCCTCCTCTGGGGTATGGGGTTGGCGGTGGGGGTCTCCACACCGGACGTGGCTGAACGCTGGCGGGAGCGGGGGGTTTTGCCCCGGCTCTACTGCCCTGGCCTCGAACCCACTGTTTCCTGTTGGCAATCATGACTTCAGCCCGTAAACATTGATCAATGAGTGCCTCGAGGGTCTGGGGAGGATCCACCTTGGAGATTTCTTCCAGCATTTCAATGTTGAGACCCTCCCGGAATTGTCCCCTGAGGGCTACATCGTTCCAGCCGGTGTTGTGGGCCAGCACTCGGAACTCGGCTATATACTGAGACATAGGTCTGTCTCCTTGAAAAAGGCGACGGAGTTTGTGACCGGCTGCCTCCAAATTGTCCTCGATTCCCCAAGTCTCCTTGAGGTGGTCCAAGAAGTGTTGCGCTGATCTTAGGTGTGGAGAGGCTTGGTCGAACAGTGCCGTCGCCCAGCTGGCCGCTGGCCCGTCTAGAAGACTGTAAACCCATGCCACTTTGATGTCTTCTTGGGGAAACTCGGCAGCACGGGCCTCCAGATAAGCTTGACATTGGCGACGGAAGACATGAACCTTAGAAGCTTCTCCAGTAAACTTGGTTGGCAACGCCATGGCCGGAAGACGAACTCCGCGTTCCTTCAAACCCCTTATTTCTCCATCCTGTGCATTGAGCTTATCACGGATTCGGTCCACCTCTTCCTTGTCGATGGTGTAGGTAATCGGCTGGCCGCTCGGCCCAGGTACGGTTCCGGTAGACATTCTGACCGAGGTTAATTGGTGCTTAGGGTGGCGGAGTCAAACTGTCACGACCCAGGCTGCAGAGCACCAATAACCATACACAGAGGCCAGAATCTATCTAATATCTTTATTGTAGGAATATATAAAGTTAATAAAAACAAGTGTAGAAAATAGTCCAGAATTAGACCTTTCAGGAAAGGTCAGAATTAGTCCAAAAAAGCAATGTCCAATAAGAAATATTAAGGTCCAAAGTTGTAATCCAATAACCGAAACACTCACTTTGCCAAGCAAAGTGAGGGGAGATGACAAGGTCCTTTAGTCCATGAAACTTGAGCGAGGCTAGGAAATAACTTGATACTTGAAACAAGGCTTGAACGTGGAACAAGGTAACTAAGAACAAGAACAAGGTCCGTGGAATAACTTGATAAATCCGTGGAACAAGGCAAGAATTGATCCTGGGAAACAAGGCAAAGTCCGTAGATAAACAAAGGCTGGGAAGCAAGGCGAAGGCTGGATAGCAAGGCAAGGCTTGAGCAGGAGCGAGGCTTGAACCGGAGCGCGCTGTCCAGACACAACTCGCTCCGTAGGCTGACGAATTGACTCCGCGAAGTTACTACGCGGGTAAAACACCTAAATAGAGTCTAGCTTCCCGCCGAAGCAGTTCTCTGGGAATCAGAACCGAAAGCTAACTCTGAGACCAGATGTGAGACTCCCCAAAGATTCTCACGAGAAGCAGTCTTAATTGGCCACATTCTTAGCTGCAATCCTCGCACTCCTGCGCGAAGCTGAATCTAAACTTCTCTGTTGTTTACAAAACTCCCGGCGCAAGAATACGGGAGAAGTAGGCTCTGGGCTTGTGTGACATACTTCTGGGAGACAACTTTCTTGCAGGTGCAAGGTTCCCAGATCTGCCTGGGAAAGATCTGGCTGAGAGGAATCCAGTTCAGACTGGGAAGGTAAAAAACCCAAGTTTTCATCTTCATCAGGAATTACAATGTCCTGAGCAGGACTACAAGGCCCATGAGTCATCACAAAATATAAGATTGTGGAAGCTTTAGGGATCGACGTGAAAAACTGCCCTTCAGACATTTAGGATTAAGGGCTTGAACTACGGTGGTTGTGTTCATCTAAAATGAAATATCCAAGGAAACCTCAACAGATATAATACTGCCAGAAAGTCAAAGAATGAGTTTGCAAGAAAATCTTGCATTGGAAGCGAAATAACCAAACTCAGACTATTGTACATGGATTTTTTTAAAATGTCAGGAGTGACTTGAGAAACTGCAAGTCGCTTCTGGTGTGAGAGAATTGGCCGTCTGCAAGGACGCTGCTCAGGGGACGCCTGGACGTTTGATGTTTAACTATCCTGTGGGAGGCTTCTCTCATGTCCCTGTATAGGGAGCTAGAGCTGACAGATGAGAGCTCACCCCGCTCCCCAGATCTGAACCGCTGACTTTTCAGTCAGCAGTCCTGCCGGCACAAGGGTTTAAGCCATTGCGCCACTGGGAGCTCAATTGTACATGGATATATAGCAGGCTTAAATTTTCACAGGAGTTATCTCACCGCAACCCCAATTAAAGTTGAGGACATGGATATATAGCAGATCTAGAAATAGAAGATATTTGTCAAATGCAGAAATAATCAAATATAAAAAATATAAATCTGCAAATGTGGAGGGCTGCCTGTACTTCAAAAGGATGCATAAAGTGGAAGGCAGTAGGGAAAGAAGGATGACCACATCATAGGTGGATGGTTTCAATAAATTAAACCATAGTTTGCAACATCAGAGTAGGATTATTGGTAATTGATGCTCCTGGAGTTCACATTCAAAGGACTGCTGTATGTCAAAGTCTGCTTGAAAACACAAAATAACAACAACTGTGGTCTCATTGCAAGAGAGGATGAGTAAGAGAACCAAACCAGAAAGATCTGGTGGGAGTATCAATTTGGGTGTCCCATGTATCCAGCCCTATTAGTCCTTATGGGCACTAGTTGCAAGCCATTGAGATTCAGGAACTCCTTGGGGTTAGCAGCATTTCCCTGTGTGCTGTGCTAAAAGGAATCAAAAGGTTTTAAAAAATAGAATAAGATAAAGTCAGTGTAGAACTGCTCTATGGCTCTTTCACACACAGCTGAATAAAATCCCACATTTTCTGCTTTGAACTGGAATATCTGGAAGTGTGAACTCAACCCAGTTCAAAACAGATATTGTGGGATATTTCTGCCTTGATATTCTGGGTTATATGGCTGTGTGGAGGGGCCCTTGGTCTAACACAGGGGTCCTCAAACTAAGGCCCATGGGCTGCATGCAGCCCTCCAAGGTCAATTAGCTGGCCCTGCCCTAAACTTTAGACTTAGAGTTGCCTTAAGTCTGAAACAACCTGAAGGCACACAACAACAATCCTAATTTACTTGACTAGCTCATCAGCCAAAAGAAGCATTTCCCATTGAAATACTGGTAACTTTATGCTGGTTAAAATTGTTCTTCATTTAAAATATTATATTGTTTAACATGTTTCTTGCACTACAAATAAGATATGTGCAGTGTGCATAGGAATTTGTTCTTTTTTTTTCAAGCTAGTGTCCGGTCCCCTAACAGTCTGAGGGACCATGGCGTAACACGACAACTTGTCTAACTCTTGATTTGGATCCAAGCCAGTACGTGTCATCAGTAATAGACTGGAGGAGTATGAAGAAACTGAAACTTAATCCAGGTAAGATCAAGGCAGTCATGGTTAATCAAAAAGCAGACTGATGAGAATGGAAATTCAGCCAGTGCTGGATGGGGTTTCAGGGCCCTTCCACACAACTCTACAGTGTTCCCTCACTACTTCGTGATTCACTTTTTGCGGATTCGCTGTTTCGCAGTTTTTCAATAAACTCTAAAAGACTATTATAAATTATAAAAAATTACAATTTACAGCCTAAGGAAGGGAGGAAGGAGAAGTCAAAGGGAGAGAAAAGGAGCCTAAGCGGCAACGGGAGGAGAAAGAGATTTATCAACACACGATTGGTTGATAAAGACTTAGAATAGAGTATAACTACTAAAATAATGTATAAATATTAAAATATTGTGTCTCTACTTTGCGGATTTTCACTTATTGCAGGTGGTCCTGGAACCTAATCCCCGCGATAAGTGAGGGAACACTGTACATCCCAGAATATCAAGGCAGAAAATCCCACAATATCTGCCTTGAACTGAGTTATCTGAGGGCCCTTCCACACAGCCATATAACCCAGAATATCAAGGCAGAAAATCCCACAATATATGCTTTGAACTGGGTTATTTGAGGGCCCTTCCACACAGCTCTATATCCCAAAATAACAAGGCAGAAAATCCCACATGATCTGAGTGTGGACTCAGATAATCCAGTTCAAAGCAGATATTGTGGGATTTTCTGCCTTGATATTCTGGGATATACAGCTGTGTGGAAGGGCTCAAAGTCCCTTCTGAAGATGCAGGTTCAATCCCTCCTTATTTGCTGGTGTTAGGGGCAAAAGATGGGGCCCCTGGTGGCTCAGTATATTAAAGTGCTGAGCTGCTGAACTTGCGGACCAAAAGGTCCCAGGTTCAAATCCTGGGAGCGGAATAAGCACCTGCTGTTAGCCCCAGCTCCTGCCAACCTAGCAGTTCGAAAACATGCCAATGTGAGTAGATCAATAGGTACCGCTCTGGCGGGAAGGTAACGGCACTCCATGCAGTCATGCCGGCCACATGACCTTGGAGGTGTCTACGGACAACGCCGGCTCTTCGTCTTAGAAATGGAGAGGAGCACCACACCCCAGAGTCAGTCACGACTGGACTTTACATCAGGGGAAACTTTTACCTTTACCTTTACGGGCAAAAGACCCCTATGTCAGTGGAAACCCATGCCCCAAACCCCAGCAAATGTAGACCCCTGACTGTACACAACACAGATTTCCATAGCATGACCCATGGCACTTGAAGTGGCACCAAACTGGATTGATTACGCAGTGAGGAGGCACCCTTAGTCTTGCATTTCCAACCTTGGGGGCACCTACACCAGGCATGTGCCAACTTCGGCCTTCCCTCCAGGTGTTTTGGACTTCAACTGTGAGAGCTGAAGTCCAAAACATCTGGAGAGAAGACCGAAGTTTGCCCATGACTTGGAAGCTTCCAAGTCGGCAAAACAAGCGCAGGCGGCTCCAGTGCGCTCTTTCTGTGCGCGTTTCGCCTTTCTTCTTCCCTCCCTCCCTTCTTTCCTTGGTTCCCACGAGCCTTTCGCTCCCAAATCCTCCTCCCAGGTGCTAAAAGAAGTCGCGGGTCTTTACAGGCAGTGGGAGGATTCCTCGCAGAACCGCAGGGAGACTCTGGGCGCAGCCAAGCCGCTTCCTCCTCCTCCTCGTCGTCCTCCATTCCGGGCATCAATCACCGCCTCTCTTCGCCAGACCCGGGGTTGGCCAATGGCGAGGTCAGCCTCCCTGGAAGGAGGAGCGACGGGATTCCCTTCTCCGCCCAGGCCGTGACGCGTGTCTCGGGCGTCTCGTGTGAATGAGACTCTGGAATGTGCCCTTTCCTTGGCTGCACCCTTGGGTGCGCTTTGACATCACTTGAACCGCCCTGGATCAATGCGATGGAGACATGGGAGTTGTAGTTTGGTGAGGCACCAACCCTCTTTGGCAGAGAAAAGGCTAAGGACCTTGTAAAACTACAACTCTCATGGGGTTGCAAAGTTGAAGTATTTTGGCCACATCATGAGAATACAGGAAAGCTTGGAGAAGATCATGATGCTGGGGAAAATGGAAGGAAAAAGGAAGAGAGGCCGACCAAGGGCGAGATGGATGGATGGTATCCTTGAAGTGACTGGCACGGCCTTGAAGGAACTGGGAACGGTGACGGCCGACAGGGAGCTCTGGCTTGGACTGGTCCATGAGGTCACGAAGAGTCGAAAATGACTGAACGAGTGAGACGACGACGACATGGGGTTGCTGTATGTCTTTCGGCCATGTTCCAGAACTATTCTCTCCTGATGTTTCGCCCACATCTATGGCAGGCATCCTCAGAGGTTGTTCTTCCCTCACCCTGGACTTCCCACAGATATATATAAACCTTCCTTGCTTAGTTTCTCCATACCTCACAACCTCTGAGGATGCCTGCCATAGATGTGGGTGAAACGTCAGGAGAGAATACTTCTAGAACATGGCCATACAGCCCGGAAAACATACAACAACCCTGTGATCCCAGCCATGAAAGCCTTCGACAACACATACAACTCTCATAGTTCTATAAGCAGGCATGGGCAAACTTTGGCCCTCCAGGTGTTTTGGACTTCAACTCCCACAATTCCTAACAGCCGGTAGGCTGTTAGGAATTGTGAGAGTTGAAGTCCAAAACACCTGGAGGGCCGAAGTTTGCCCATGCCTGATCTATAACATTGAGAGCCATGACAGTTGAAGTGCATCTCTACAGTGGAGATCTTCCTATTAAGATAAAAAAACACAGAAATAATGAGAAATAGGAAATCTTTTGGGAAGAGAATTTTAGTGCGAAATGAATGGAATGCTTCCCCTCCATCTGCATACTCACAGGCCAACATCCTGTTAGTGACATGCGCAATCATAAATTGCATTTCACACGTCATTCATGCCTGCTTATGTCACGGGTGGAGCACAGAACCTCATTGTTGACACAACTCGGCCGGTTGCCATTCCGTCTCCAAACAATTGAAACTCTGGCGATGACCTTTAAAGCCTTCTATGGCCTGGATCCGGGCTGTTTCAAGGACTGGGCCTCCTTTTCTGAGCTCATTTTTTTTTCTGGTCCAGTAAATGGAAGGAAATTTCTGCTATTCGATTGTATGCGGCACTTGAAGAAGACGGTTGAAATATGTACAATAGAGACTCTTAGGCCCCTTCCACACAGCTGAATAAAATCCCACATCATCTGCTTTGAACCGGGATTTACGGCAGTGTGGACTCAAATAACCCAGTTCAAAGCAGAATGTTCTGGGTTATATAGCTGTGTGGAAGGCCCTTAGTTAACCAGCACCCATTAGGATTAGGAGATGCTAGATAGAGGTAGTTTCGGGTTGCTTGAGAATTACTATTAAAAATAGACCTACAGTCAAACTCTGTGTTGACTTGATAGTGATTTTTTTTTTCTGGTCAGGAGGGAGAAGAAAAAAATTCTCTCTGGTGTGAGAGAATTGGCTGTCTGCAAGGACTTTGCCCAGGGGACACCCGGATGTTTGATGTTTTACCATCCTTGTGGGAAGCTTCTCTCATGTCCCCACATGGGGAGCTGGAACTGACAGAGGGAGCTCACCCACTCTCCCCAAATTTGAACCATGACCAGTTGGTCAGCAGTCCTGCCGGCATAAGGGTTTGACCCAGTGGTTCTCAACCTGTGGGTCCCCAGATGTTTTGACAACACTCAGAAATCCCAGCCAGTTTACCAGCTGATTTCTGGGAATTGAAGGCCAAAACATCTGGGGACCCACAGGCTGAGAACCACTGGAACCCATTGTGCCACCGAAGGCTCTGTATTTATATCGAAATACAGTAATTAAAAGCAAATTAAGAAAATAGAGACAAAGTTACTGTAACACGGCTTTACTGTTTTACTACATAAGCCGCTCTGAGTCCCCTGCAGGGTGAGAAGGGTGGGATATAAATGTCGCTAATAAATATATTATTTTAGATTGAATGTTGTTATTTCTTTGATGTTTTTGCCTGTTGCTTGAAAGTTCTGGCTGATTGTGCTCTGGTTAACTGAGAATCTACTGCAAATAGATCGAAATGCATTGGTCTTTCGGGGAAAAAAAGATTGTCTCTGTTTGCAGCTGGATAAGCTAAAATAATAAATTGAAATAATAAACTCCCATATTAAAAAGCTTGATGTGTTGTATGTTTCCCGAGTCGTATTTTTCATTGGATTAAACAAGATTATGCTGCCTGGTGTGCATGTGGAAACTTGTTACAAAATGTTTGGGTATATCCTCCAACGGCTACATTCTAGTTTAAGGGATGCAAACTCTATCATAATGCAGTTTTAATCACTAGTTAGGTCACATGCAGCTCACTAATTTTACTAGAGTTGTCTCCATTAGTCTGAGCAAGCAAGAGTAAATAATGAAGGATAATGGGAACTGCAGTCCAACTATAGCTGCCTTGCAAGTATAAATTGTCTATCCTTGCTTTAGGATCATAATAAGGGAGAAATCATATGTGGTCCTCGGATGCATCTACATTGTAGAATTAGTGCAATTGAACAACACTTTAGCTGCCATGGCTAAGTGCTATGGAATTGCGGGAGTGATAGTTTTACAAATCTTTAGCTATCTCTGCCAAAAAGGAGTGGTGTCTCACTAACCTACTGGAGTCCCAGTGGTGCAATGGGTTAAATGCTTATGCTGGCAGAACTGCTGACCAAACGGTCGGAGATTTTAGTCTAGGGAGCGGGGTGAGCTTCTATTTGTCAGCTCTAGTTCCACATGTGGTGACATGAGAGAAGCCTCCCACAGGATGGTAAAACATCAAACATCCAGGTGTCCCCTGGGCAACGTCCTTGCAGATGGCCAATTCTCTCACACCAGAAGCAACTTGCAGTTTCAAGTCGCTCCTGACACCAAAAAAAGAAAAAAAAAAAAAGATCTACAAGTCCCAGGAATCCATAGCATTTAATATGGCAGTTAAAGTGATGTCAAACTGCATTAATTTAGCAATGTAGATGTACTTCCAATCTCTTTGACAAACATAGCCACTGGAAAAATGCCTGAGCAGCCTCTGGAGACCTGCACGATTTTCACCCCAGTCTTTATAGTGTGCCACAGTGCTCTGGGCCTATAAACTACGTTTCCCAGAATCCTCCTAGTAAAAGTGCTTTGGCTGGGTGGAATTCTGGGAACTGCAGTCCATAGGTTACAATCCATAGTTACTAACTTTCTAAACATCTGAGTCCCAACCCTTTCTTTCTTTACACTTCTGCTCTGTGGCTTTCTTAGGAATATGAATTTTTTTTAGAAGGGGAAGACTTGGAGTTTCAAGCTGTGTCTTTGGCAAACATGAACTTTGCCTTTATGGCACCCTCAGAAAAAAAACAGAAACCAAAAGTTTTCAACTATCAGCATTTAATGAACTTTTAACATCATAAAGATACAGTGCATCCATGGAATAGATACATACAGTTTCATTTATCCAGATTCAACAAAGTACTTCCTCTCTAAGCATTTTATAAAACCTCCGGCATGACTATTCCTGGGCCAGAAGTCCTTCACTTAAATTGGCTTTACAGTTTTCCTTTTTATAGTGTATCCAATGCAAATGCTGTGGATATGAGGTCAAACTTACCTATATCTATTGTCATTTCCCATGACTATTTATTTTTATTTAAAACATTAATGTTTACATTAAAGGCATTAATACAAAACTTTTAAAACAGACCTAAAATGAAACTTAAAGACAACTCTTTGCTAACTTTCTTGAATGCGTTCGTTTCCAGCTCCTTCTCCCACACTCTGTAGTTCCAGAACTTTGGATGATATCCTGCATTTATTAGTTCATTCACATAAACAGGCAGAATGTGATTTCTAGAACAGCTGGGAAATTAATTCTGTTCACACATGACAAAGAACTGCTGAACTACAGCTGAAGAGGTGACTTTAAAAAACTTTATTCCTGGGGGGAAAAGCAAAAAGACAATGGTCACAGATCAATCTTTTAAACTAGAAAAGAATGGCTAGAAAAGTACATTTGGGTATGAGAAAGCGGGGGAGGACGAAGTGCAAGCATTGATCCACTGGTGAGAATTTAATTCCCCAATTTTTGCAGATTTCCAGCATTGCAGAGTGAGACACTGAGAATAAATTACAGGTAAGGCTCTTTAAAAAGGCTGAGATTGCATTTCTTGGGTAACTTTGCAAGTTATTTCTGACATACAGAGACCCCAAGGTAAAGCCATCATGGGGCCCTTCTGCACAGCCATATAACCCAGAATATCAAGGCAGAAAAACTGACAATATCTGTTTTGAATTGGGTTATCTGAGTCCACACTGTCATATATTCCATTTCAAAGCAGAAACTGTGGAATTTTATTCAGCTGTGTAGAAGGGGCCATGGATTGTCTTAAGGCCCTCCCAGACAGGCTGGCCCTATATCTCAGGATCTGATCCCAGCTTTTCTTTTTATCCCAGATTATCTGGCAGTGCGGACTCATATAATCCAGTCTAAAACAGAAAAGGATGTTTGTAAAATTTGTTCAGGGGAGGTTTGCTTTTGACCTTCCACTGAGGCTGAGAGGCCCCTTCCACACAGCTGTATAAAATCCACATTGAACTGAATTATATGGCGGTGAGGACTCAGATTATTCAGTTCGAAACAGATATTGCAGATTATCTGCCTTGATATTCTGGGTTATATGGCTGTGTGGAAGGGCCTAAAGTGTCTTGCCTGGTTTGAGGCCTGGATAGTGATTACACAAACCACTAATCCGCCTTAAGGGCTTTCTTTTGTACACTTTTGAGGGAGTTGTCTGGCGGTCACAGTTTCAAACTGGTTTCAAACTGCATTATAGATGGGGATGAGCAGTCAAACCACACTGCACTGGCTGTCTTGGTAATCTTCCCTCTACTTTCTCTTAGGGCCCTTCCACACAGCCCTATATCCCAGGATATCAAGGCAGAAAATCCCACAATATCTGCTTTGAACTGGGTTATCTGAGTCCCCGCTCAGATAATGTGGGATTTTCTGCCTTGATATTCTGGGCTGCTCTCTGCAGGGAAGGATATTAGAGGCAAAGATGAAGTACTTCGGCCACATAATGAGAAGACAGGAAAGCTCGGAAAAGATCAGGATGCTGGGGAAAATTGAAGGAAAAAGGAAGAGGGGCCGACCAAGGGCAAGGTGGGTGGATGGTATCCTAGAAGTGACTGGCTTGACTTTGAAAGAGTTGGGGGTGGTAACAGCCGACAGGAAGCTCTGTAGTGTAAACTAGGCAAGAGGGGTTTATTATCTGTGGAAGATCCAGGAAGGGGAAAAAATCTCCTGTTTGTGGAAGGCAGGTGTGAATGTTGCAATTAGTCACCTTGATTAGCATTGAAAAGCCTTGCAGCTTCAAGGCCTGGCTGCTTCCTGTCTGGGGGAATCCTTTGTTGGGAGGTGTTAGCTGGCCCTGAATGTCTCATGTCTGAAATTCCCCTATTTTCAGAGTGTTGTACTTTATTTACTGTCCTGATCTTAAGAGTTTTTAATACTGGTAGCCAGATTTTGTTCATGTTCATGGTTTCCTCCTTTCTGTTGAAATTGTCCACATGTAGATTTTCGTGGCTTCTCTGTGTAGTCTGACATAGTATGGTCCAGCATTTCTGTGTTCTCAAATAATATGCTGTGTCCAGGTTGGTTCAAGTGCTCTGTTGTGGCTGGTTTGTCTGGTTGGATTAGTCTACAATGCCTTTCATGTCCCTTGATTCGCAATGCTGCGTTTGGTGGTCTCTATGTAGACGTGTCCACAGCTGCACAGTATACAGTAGACTCCTGCAGAGATGAAAAAAACCCTTTTGTCCACTGAATGTAGCATTTGTTGGATAGTTTGTAGGTTGTGTTTCTTCATCAGCTTCCCTACGCGGTCAGTGGTTGGTTTCCTTGATGTATGCCAAGAACACTTTTCCTCTGGGTGGATCTTTGTCTTTACTCTAGTGGTCCTCAACCTGTGGGTTCCCAGATGTTTTGGCCTTCAACTCTAAGAAATCCTAACAGCTGAGAACCACTGCTTGACTCTGGTGGCTTCTTCTTGGTCTTGCAGCTCTTCTGATGTCTGTGGTCTCCATTGGCCTGTAGAGCCCAGTTGAGGTGGTTCAGTTCTCCTTCGAGGAGGTGGGGTTCGCAGATTCTTTTTGCACCGTCTGCCAGGGCTTGAATTGTGCTTCTTTTTTGACTTGGGTGATGGTTGGAGTTTTTATGCAGATATCTATCTATTGTGTAGAAGCTCCCGGTGGCGCAGTGGGTTAAACCAATGAGCTGCTGAACTTGCTGACCAAAAGGTCGGAGGTTTGAATCTGGGGAGTGGGATGAGTGCCCGCTGTTAGCCCCAACTTCTGCAAACCTAGCAGTTTGAAAACATGCAAATATGAGTAGATCAGTAGATACTGCTCCGGTGGGAAGGTAACAGCGCTCCATGCAGTTGTGCCGGCCACATGACCTTGGAGGTGTCTATGGACAACATAGGCTCTTCAGCTTAGAAATGGAGATGAGCACCAAAAGCCTGAGTCGGACACGACTAGACTAACGTCAGGGGAAAACCTTTACGTAACCCTAGTATCTATGAGGGTTGAATGAAAAGTAATGCCTCCACCTTCGTTATTTGGGTTTGGATGGGAATATTTTAATAAATCGAACTCAGAAATAATCCTTAGAATGTGCTCTTTAACTACCACTATTCACTTTTCCACATAATCACCAGACTATTGGATACATTTCTGCCAACGATGAACAAGTTTTCTGAAGCTGTTACAGAAGAAGGCAACATTCTGTTTCCATATCTCACAGTACCCAACATGCACCAATCTTCCGATAGCCAAGCAAAGCAATGTCACCCACACTTTCTTGTGAAATGCCGATTATGCTTGAAATTTCTCTCCGAGTGATACGACAATCGTCCTGAATCAATCTGTCAACCTTTTGCTTGTGAAACCCGGTGGTTGCTGTCACAGGACGTCCAACTCTTTTTTTGTCACGCAAGTCAGACGTTCCCACCTCAACATCTTTAAACTAACTTGTCCAACGATGCACAGTACTCACATCAACACGATCACCGTAAACAGCTTGCATTCTCTGATGAGTCTCCTTTGGAGTGACACCTTCTGCTGTCAAGAATTCAGTGACTGCACAGTGCATTGACCGACCATCTACGCAGGGTTCCATACTTCGTACTTTAACAACACAACTGTTCAATGCTAAGGCTTCCTGCCAAATGGAACTGTAGAGGAGAGTCTACTGAACAAGCCAGGACCTGCAGCATACCAGTACTACCATCTGTTGAGGAGTTACAGCCGTCCCAAGTCCCTTCAGGGAGATCGAGGCGGGGTACAAAAATAAAGTTGTTGTTGTTGTTGTTACGAAGGTGGAGGCATTAGTTTTCATTCAACCCTCATATCCATGTGTTTAGGTTTTCTGTAAACCCAATGTTGATTGGGCTTGCGGATGACGAGGACATTTAGAAACGGCAATTTTCCTTTGTTTTATGTGTTGTCGAAGGCTTTCAATCACAGGGTTGTTGTATGTCTTTCGGGCTGTGTGGCCAACTGGCCATGTTCAAAACAGTAGATGGGAACCAACACTCTGAGGGCAGAGGGCAGCTAATGACTGAACAAAGAATGCCCCCAGGCAAGAGAAAAAACCTTTCCAATGCTAATTAGGGTGATTAACTGAAACATTAATGCTGGCTTCCCAGGGACAAAGGACTCTTGCCACACCCTGGACTCTCCACAGATATATATATATATATATATATATATATATATATATATATTCCTTTCCTTGCCTAGTTTATCCATACCTCACAACCTCTGAGGATGCCTGCCATAGATGTGGGCGAAACGTCAGGAGAAAATACTTCTGGAACATGGTCACACAGCCCGAAAGACATACCACAACCCTTCCTTCGTTTTCTTTTTCCGTGGTGAATTGGATGTTTAGATGGATGCAGTTGAGGTGGTCCTGGTCCAGGAACTTGAGTTCTTCTTCTCCAAGGCTCCAAATGGTGAAGGTGTCCTCCACAAATCTGAACCATGGAGTGGGCTTTTTCTTGCTGTCGTTTCTGTAGTTGAGTTATTCAATTGTGGGAGCCCAAAACACCTGGAGGGAGGGCCGAAGTTGGCCTGTGCCGTGCTAGATGCCCTGCCCTCTCTTTCTCTCTCTCTCCGCCTCCCTCGTGAACGCGCGCCTGGGCTGCCTGTCTCCCTTGCGCGCTCCCTTCTCTCTCTCTCTCTCTCTCTGTTTTCCGAGGCTTCCCCGGGAAGAGCCGGAGTGGGAGGAGGAGCCGGCCTTAAAGGGCGACGCCGGGCCCGGCCTCTTTTGCCTCTCTCTCCTCCTCCTCCGCCTCCTCCTCCTCCTTTTCCTCACTGCGCGGCGCGGGCTCTATGACCCCGAGGTTCCGAGCGCCGATGACACGGATTCCGAGGCTCAGTTACGGAAGCAGCAGCAGCAGCAAGAGAAAGAGGAGGAGGAGGAGGCGCCGGGGCTGCTGCTGCTGCTGCTGCCGCTCCTTCTCCTCCTCTGTCCGCCTCCAGGCAGGGTCCGGGGCTGGAGGAGAAGAAGGAGCAGAAGGGGAGGAAGAGGAGGAAGACGACGGAGAGAGGGAGAGGGAGAGGAAGAGGGAGAGGAGGAAGGGGAGCGGCGGGTGGTGCTGGACAGCCGCCCCGACGGGCTCCCCGGGCTCCAGCCTTGCGCCGCCCCTTCTCGCCCTTGCCCTGCGCCTCTTCTTCCCCCGGCGGCGCCTGGAGGCCTGGCTGCGGCGCCCCTCCGGCCCCGGCCCCGGCTCTGGCCCCGGCCCCGCCGCGGATGGAGAAGCGGGGCAAGAGGATGGACTGCCCGGCGCTGCCCCCCGGCTGGAAGAAGGAGGAGGTCATCCGCAAGTCCGGGCTCAGCGCCGGCAAGAGCGATGTCTACTACTTCAGGTGAGGCGCGGCCCCGACCCCCCCACCCTCCCGCCTTCGCTCTCCCCGCCACGCCGACGTGGCCCTCCCGCCCGCTTGGCACGCCTCTCCGCCGCCATGGCCAGTCCGTCTCGGGACTTGTAGTTTCCCAAGGGCTCTCGCCTTCTATACTGGGGAAAGAATGCCGTTCGGCACCACTTGGAGCTGCCATGGGCTTTAGCCTTCTGTAGGAGTATCAGTACATGGTTCAGTTATGGGAGTTGTAGTTTTCCAAGGACTTTAGTATCATTACTGCTGAATGAATGCAGTTTGATAACACTTGGAGCTGCCGTGGCCCAGTGTTTGAAGTTGTAGTTTGTCCAAGGATTTTAGCCTTCTATAGGAGTATCTGCACATGGCTCAGTTATGGGAGTTCTAGTTTTCCAAGGACTTTAGTATCATTACTGCTGAATGAATGCAGTTTGATAACACTTGGAGCTGCCATGGCCCAGTGTTGGAAGTTGTAGTTTGTCCAAGGATTTTAGCCTTCTATAGGAGTATCTGCACATGGCTCAGTTATGGGAGTTCTAGTTTTCCAAGGACTTCAGTATCATTACTGCTGAATTAATGCAGTTTGATACCACTTGGAGCTGCCGTGGCCCACTGTTGGGAGTATTAGTTTTCTAAGGTCTTTAGCCTTCTATAGGAAATGGCTCAGTCTCAGGACTTGTAGTTTCCCAAGGGCTCTAGCCTTCTATGCTGTGGGAAGAATGCAGCTCGGCACCACTTGGAGCTGCCACTGCCCACTGTTGGGAGTTGTGGTTTTTCCAAGGACTTTTAGCCTTCTATAGGAGTATCAGTACCTGGCTCAGTTATGGAATCCTGGGAGCTGTAGTTCTCCAAGGTCTTTAGCCTTCTATAGGGGTATCTGTACTGTAGGATGAATGCAGCTTGATACCACATGGCTCAGTTATGGAAGTTGTAGTTTTCCAAGGACTTTAGCCTTCTGTAGGAGTATCTGTACATGGCTCAGTTATGGGAGTTGTAGTTTTCCAAGGACTTTAGCCTTCTATAGGGGTATCATTACTGCTGAATGAATGCAGTTTGATACCGCTTGGAGCTGCCGTGGCCCACAGTTGGGAGTATTAGTTTTCTAAGGTCTTTAACCTATAGGAGATGGCTCAGTCTCGGGAGTTGTAGTTTCCCAAGGGCTCTAGCCTTCTATGCTGTGGAAAGAATGCAGCTCGGCACCACTTTGAGCTGCCATGGCCCACAGTTGGGAGTATTAGTTTTCTAAGGTCTTTAGCCTTCTATAGGAGATGGCTCAGTCTCGGGACTTGTAGTTTCCCAAGGGCTCTAGCCTTCTATGCTGTGGAAAGAATGCAGCTCGGCACCACTTGGAGTTGCCATGGCCCACTGTTGGAAGTTGTAGTTTTCCCAAGGACTTTAGCCTTCTGTAGGAGTATCTGTACATACATGGCTCAGTTATGGGAGTTGTAGTTCTCCAAGGACTTTAGTATCATTATTGCTGAATGAATTCAGGTTGATACCACTTGGAGCTGCCATGGCCCACTGTTGGGAGTTGTAGTTTTTCCAAGGATTTTAGCCTTCTGTAGGAGTATTTGTATAGGGCTCAGTTATGGGAATTCTAGTTCTCCAAGGTCATTAGCCTTCTGTAGGGATATCTATACTATAGAATCAATGCAGTTTGATACATCTTTGAGCTGCCATGGCCCAGTGTTGGAAGTTGTAGTTTTTCCAAGGATTTTAGCCTTCTATAGGAGTATCTGTACATGGCTCAGTTATGGGAGTTCTAGTTTTCCAAGGACTTTAGCCTTCTATAAGAGTATCATTACTGCTGAGTGAATGCAGTTCGGCACCACTTTGAGCTGCCATGGCCCAGTGTTGGGAGTTGCAGGTCTCCAAAGGCTTTAGCCTTTTGTAGGAGTATCTGTACATACATGGGTCAGTTGTGGGAGTTGTAGTTTTCCAAGGACTTTAGTATTATTACTGCTGAATGAATTCAGGTTGATACCACTTGGAGCTGCCATAGCCCAGTGTTGGGAGTTGTAGTTTTCCAAGGATTTTAGCCTTCTATTGGGGTATCATTACTGCTGAATGAATGCAGCTTGATACCATTTGGAGCTGCCATGGCTCACTGTGGGGAGTTGTAGTTTTCCAAGGACTTTACCCTTCTATAGGGGTATCATTACTGCTGAATGAATGCAGTTTGATACCACTTGGAGCTGCCATGGCCCACTATTGGGAATTGCAGTTTTTCCAAGGACTTTAGCCTTCTGTAGGAGTGTACATGGCTCAGTTATGGGATTTATAGTTTTCCAAGGTTATTAGCCTTCTATAGGGGTATCTGTACTGTGGAATGAATGCAGTTTGACACCACTTGGAGCTGCCATGGCTCAGTGTTGGGGGTTTTAGTTTAACAAGGGCATTAGCCTTCTGTAGGGATATCTGTACTATAGAATCAATGCAGTTTAATACCTCTTTGTGCTGCCATGGCTCAGCCTTGGGAGTTGTAGTTTTCCAAGGGCTTAACCTTTTTATAGGGGTATATATACTGTGGAATGAATGCAGTTTGATTCCTCTTTGAGCCGCCATGGCTCAGTGTTGGGAGTTGCAGTTCTCCAAGGTCTTTCACCTTTTATAGGAGTATACATGGCTCAGTTATGGAATCCTGGGAGCTGTAGTTCTCCAGGGGCTTTATATCTATAGGGGTATCTATACTGTAGAATGAATGCAGTTTGGTACCACTTTGAGCTGCAATGGTTCAGTGATGGGAGTTGCAGTTCTCCAAGGTTTTAGCCTTCTATAGAGGTATCTATACTGTAGAATAAATGCAATTTGATACCACTTTGAGCTGCCATGGCTGAATGTTATGGGATCCTGGGAGTTGTAGTTCTCCAAGGTCTTTAGCTTTCTATAAGGCAGTGGTTCTCAACCAGTGTGTCCCCAGGTTTTTTGGCCTACAACTCCCAGAAATCCCAGCCAGTTTACCAGTTGTTAGGATTTCTGGGAGTCGAAGGCCAAAACATTTGGGGACCTACAGGTTGGGAACCATTGCTATAAGGGTATCTATACTGTTAAATGAATGAAGTTTTTGACGCCCCTTTGAGCTGCCATGGCTCAGTTTTATGGAATCCTGGGAGTTGTAATTTTCCAAGGTCTATAGGGATATCTGCACTGTAGAATGAATGCAGTTTGATACCACTTTGAGCTGCCATGGCCCAGTGTTGGGAGTTGCAGTTCTACAAGGTCTTTAGCCTTCTATAAGGATATCTTATACTGTAGAATGAATGCAGTTCGACATCACTTTTAACTGCTATGGCTCAGCTTTTTGGAATCCTGGGAGCTGTAATGCTCCAAGGTCTTTAGCCTTGTGTAGGGGTATCTGTACTGTAGAATGAATGCAGTTTGATACCACTTTTAGCTGCCATGGCTCAGTGTTAGGAATCCTGGGAGTTGTAGTTTTTCAAGGGATATCTATACTGTGAAATGACTGCAGTTCGACACTACTCTGAACAGCCAGGGCTCAATACTATGGATCATGGCATCAGCCATTTGGTGAGGCACCCACACTCTTTGGCCAAGAAGGCTAAGGACCTGATAAAACTACAATTCCCATGATTACATAGCATCAAGGCATTCTCCACAGAGGAATGAATCCTCTTTGACAGCACTTTGACCAGCCATGGCTCAATGGCATAGAATCCTAGATCTGTAGTATTCTCTGCCAAGGTGCCTCACCAAACTAGAGATCCCAGCATCTCACAACAGTCAGCCATGGTTTCCCTGTTCATTTTAAGCTTCACCTGCTTTAGATCTACTCCTGATTACAGACTTTTCTTTGGATTCTTGGGCCCCTTCCACACAGCTGAATAAAATCCCACAATATCTGCTTTGGACTGGGATATGTAGCAGTGTGGACTCAGATAACCCAGTTCAAAGCAGAAATTGTGGGTTTTTCTGCCTTGATATTCTGGGTTATATGGCTGTGTGGAAGGGACCTTAATTTGGTGCGTATGGATTATCTGTTTCCCAAATTCTGTCCTTAGCTTCACCCCATAGTTTCATTTCCTTATGCCTCCTTCCTTAAGGGTGTAGCTACACTGTCGAATTAGTGCAGCTTAACCCCACTTCAACTGTCACGGCCCAGTGCTGTGGAATCGTGGGATTTCTAGTTTGGTGAGGCATCTGCTCTCTTTGACCAAGAAGGTGAAGACCCCTTCTCCATTGCCATATAATCCAGATTATCCAAGCAGATAATCCATATTATCTGCTTTGAACAGGATTATATGAGTCTACACTGCCGTATAATCCAGTTCAAAGCAGATAATCTGGATTTTATACTGCAGTGTAGATGGGGCCTAAAAGCCTTGTAAAATTACAACTCCTAGGATTGCATAAAATTGAGGGTACATCTGCACTGTAGAATGAATGCCATTTGACAACACTTTGAACTGTCACAGCTCAGTGCTATAGAACCACAGGCGTTGTAGTTTGACAAAGTCTTTAGCCTTCTCTGTCAAAGAGCGGTGGTGCTTTGCCAAACTACAGATCCTGTGATTCCATAGCATTGAGCTGTGGCAGTCCAAGTGGAGTCAAACTACATTCATTCTACAGTGTAGGTGCATCTTTTTCCTTTTTCTTTGGATGAGTTGCAGTTTGACAAAGTTTGGGGCTTTCTCTGACAAAGAGTATTGGTTTCTCATCAAAACTACACGTCCCAGTATTCCAGAGTGCCGTGCTGTAGCAGCTAAACTGGTGCAAAACTGGAGATGCACCAATGGGGGAGGAAAAGAGTGTCCTCCTTCTCTCAGGTTTTCTGGTGCTAGTGGGTGAAACTTTCCATAGAGTGACTCTGAACATGTGCAGAGCAGCTTCTTTCCTGCCTTGCTCTTTGGCTACCCAAAAACCTGTGTTGTTGTAAGTTTTGAGGCAACTTTTCAAGAAGAAACGGACCGTCTTTGGCTTGTTTTAGGGTGCATTGGCCTTGTAGAATTAATACAGTTTGTCACCACTTTAACTGCCAAGATTCAGTGCTATGGAATCATGGGAGTTATAGTTTTACAAGGTCTTTAGCCTTCCTGCCAAAGAGTCCTGGGGCTCAAATTACAACTACAAGCAGTCCCCAAGTTACAAACAAGATAGGTTCTATGAGTTGTTGAAGGCTTTCATGGCCAAAATCACTGGGTTGCTGTGAGTTTTCCGGGTTGTATGGCCACTTTCCAGAAGCATTCTCTCCTGACATTTCACCTACATCTAAGGAAGCCCTCCACAGAGGTTGTGAGGTTTGTTGGAAACTAGGCCAGTGTAGTTTACATATCTGTGGAAGGTCCAGGTTGGGAGAAAGAACTCTTGTCTGTTTGAGGCAAGTGTGAATGTTGTAATTGACCACATTGATTAGCATTGAATAGCCTAGCAGCTTCAAAGCTTGGCTGCTTCCTGCCTGGGGGAACCCTTTGTTGAGAGGTGATTACAGATAGGTTCTGTAAGTTTGTATTTGTTTATAAGTCAGAACAGATACATTTTAAAGAGTAACTTTGAACATATATATAATACAGTAGAGTCTCCCTTATCCAAGATAAACGGGCCGGCAGAACATTGGATAAGCAAAAATCTTGGATAATAAGGAGGGATTAAGAAAAAAGCCTATTAAACATAAAATTACATTATTTTACAAATTAAGCACCAAAGCACCATGTTTTACAAGAAATTGACAGAAAAAGCAGTTCAATACACAGGAATATGTTATGTAGTAATTACTGTATTTACAAATTTAACACCAAAACATTGCAACATTTGCTACAAAAACAATGACTACTAAAAGGCAGACTGCCTTGGATAATACAGAACCTTGGATAAGTGAAGCTTGGATAAGTGACACTCTACTGTATAATTTAATATTTAAGCAAGCTTTGGATAGCATAGGGAAGGGTTAACACCCCTGTAGCTTTTGCCCCGCTCAGAAGATTTCATCTCACTTTCTTTCCCTGTGATAATTGGATTTAAAAAAAATGCTTGTTGTGGAAACAAGAATTTATTATAAAACTTCAGTGGAGACACATTTTCCCCATGATAACTCTTTCAGGACCAAATTTCTCTTCTGAAAGGTAGATTTCGTTCACTTCCTGTTCTTTCACCCTGTTCTTAACTATACATTTTTTGTATGTTGGCTATTTGTAACTTGAGGACTAACTGTATGATTATTCCATAGCATTGAGCCATGGCAGTTTGAATGGTCTCAAACCGCGCTCATGTTACAGTGTAGATGCAACCTGAGTTGGAGGGAAAAATGTCCTATGGCATCTTTAGCATGGGTTTTTTACTTTTCAAGCCTCCCGTTTTTTTGCTTTTTTGCCTTTGTAGGGAGTGTGATGGTGCTGTAGTTCCTGACTTGCAAGAGTTCCTGGCAGGGTGGAGAATTGTAACTTACAGGAAAAAGGAAAAACCTGACCTCTCTCGTTTCGGAAGTAATGGAGGGTTTATGTAACTCTCAGTGACAAGGCCTGGGGAGGCTGGGCCAATCTCCAGGGCTTGGCATCTCTCTCATGTTGGATCCTGGCTTCTTTCCCTACTTTTTTCTGCTTCTCAACAGGCAACCAGTACTTTTTTAACTTGAATATGTGTTTGTGTATATAGCTTCCAGTTGACTTATGGGAACCCCATGATTATCAAGACATTTCAAGGGTGCTTTTGAGTCATTTCTGACTTATGAAGTTTTCGTCTTATTCAGAAGGGGTTTGCCCTTGCATTCTTCTGAGGCTGAGAGGATGTGAGTCTTCCAAGGTGGGTTTCGTGCAGGAGGTGGGATTTGAACCTTAGCCTCGTGGGTCATATCCCAACACTCAAACCACAACACTACTTCTTAACCTTTCCTTTTTTTCCATTCCCCCTGCCATTCTGTTTTTTTTGTCATGCTTTTGGTCTGTACTTTCCTTTTTGAAAAGGAGCCACTGAATGAATTTGTTCAAAGGCTGGGTGAGTTTTCTACTCTTTAATTTGTTTTTTTTGTGCTGGTATCTTTGTGTGCTCACAGAGCAGTTTCGCCTCATTCTGGGCCTGGGAAGAGGTGATAAAAAGCTTGTCTGCAGACTGCCGGGCAACATAAGCGTGTCTAGGAAAAGTTCTGGGCAAGAAAACTTTTTTTTTGTCTGTGTGTGTCCTAAAGACATCAGATCCCATCTGATCTTGAAAGCTAAGCAGAGTCAGCCTTGATTAGTATATGGATGGGAGACTACTAATGAATACAATGTGCTGTAAGATATTTCAGAGAAAGAACCACATGGCAAAACCACTTCTGAGTATTCCTTGCCTAAGAAAACACTACTAAATGCATGAGGTTGCCATAAGTCAGCAGGCAACTTGGAGGCACATAGGAATGCCACTGTGACAACAACATATTTCATCAGCACTAAGCCATAGTCCCTGGTGGCACAGTGGGTTTAACCCTTGTGCTGGCAGGACTGATGACTTGAAGGTTGGGTTATTGACCTTAAGGTTGCCAGTTTGAATCCAAACCGGGGAGAGCGCGGATGAGCTCCCTCTGTCAGCTCCAGCTCCATGTGGGGACATGAGAGAAGCTTCCTTTAAAGATGGTAAAAACATCAAAACATACAGGCTTCCCCTGGGCAACATCCTTACAGATGGCCATTTCTCTCACACCAGAAGCGACTTGCAGTTTCTCAAGTCGCTCCTGAGAAAAAAAAGAAACAACTAAGCCATTGTTTCTCGAACTTTGGCATTACAGATTTTTTGGAATTCAGCTCCCAGAATCTCTGACCATTGGCGAAGGTAGCTGAAGCTTCTGGGAGTTGACGTCCAGAACATCTGGAGGATTAGAGTTTGGGAATAATTGCACCAGGCACTAAGCCCTCCTCTGGCACCCAGGCTACATTGAAAGAATTCTGGTTGTTTGGCACACTTTCTGGAAAAGTTTTGAAAAGTAATTTTTTTGGACTACAAATCCCAGAATTCCCCTAGCCACCTGGCCTGGCGCCTGAGAAGCAGACAGCTCTGGGAGCGGCCTCCTTGCCCTGAAGAGGCAACTTGGGTGCGTCCTTGGAAAGCCCTGGGCGCTCTCTCTCCTGAGCCACCCACACAGGCACCTCTTGCCCTTGGCTCCTTCCCCTTTCAATTTTCCTCTCTGGCAGGTCCCGCCCCAAGCAGAGCAGGGCCCCTTCCCTGGTGTGGCCTCATCCTTTGCCTGGATTTTCCTTTTGGGCCCAGAATGTGCCAGAAGGAGGAAACAAGTTGGGTGACAAATCGCCACCCTTCCAGGACTGCATCTCCATTGTTGAACTATTGCAGTTCGACACCACTTTAACTGCCATAGTTGAATGCCATGGAATCGTGGAAGTTGTAGTTTTGCAAGTTCTTTAGCCTTCTCTGCCAAAGTGTGTTAGTGCCCATCTAAACTACAAATCCATGATTCCATACTATTGGCCCATAGTAAAAGTCGTATCGGATTGCATTAATTCTACAGTGTAGATGCATCCCAGGACTTTGGGGTAACAACCACCAGAAATCCCACCAGCCATTCAGTGTTGGGTAACCAAACTGAGGTTAGGTGACTGAGGGGAAGCCGTTGGCCCTCCTATAGCTGTGGATTATGGGCCCTGAAGTCCCCAAACCATCTTCCAAAGCCCTACAGTGGCCTTACTGGCTGGGAATTTGAGAGCCACAGTTAACAAACAACAGTGTCTGCTAGATCTCCATTATGGTCACTGCTTTTTCTTTTAGAAGAGGACAACAATAGCAAGGGACACCAGGCGTTGTGAATAGAAGCATGTCTTTAAGGTGGCTACTGCCTGACCTTTCAAGCTCTCATATGTAGGCAAGTATTCTTTCAGTGGTAGAGTTGAAATTTGAATTCACCTCTCAGGATTCACATCTACTTCTTGATTCCCCCCCCCCCCTCCACTTCCTGCTAGAAAGTTACTCCCTCCTAGTTTGTTTCTTATGTCAGTTTGTTTCTTACGTTGAGCTAGCATGGTTTGAATGTTTGACTAGAGCTCTTTGAGAGCAGGGTTCAAATCCTTCAGTCTTACAAACTCACTGGGTGAGTCAGTCGCTGGGCACGTCTGCTCTCTCAACCAAGACTATGGCAAATCTCCTCTCAACAAACCTTGCCAAGAAAACCCCATGATAGAGTTGCTGTAAACTGGAGCTGTCTTGAAGGCACATCATGACTACTGTAACCACCCGCTTTTTTGTGTTACATTTTTGTTAATTTTCAAGAGTTTGGATGTTCATACCATGTGTAAATAAATAATATATTGTATCATATCAAATCAACAGCGGATGAGACTTCAATCAATACATTTCTGCCTCCAGCCCACAATGTTGTACCTATGTTCTCCTTTTTGTATATATTTTTGAGGTGAGCATGTTGGGCTATTTTTAAAAAGAAGGCATTTTTGAGACCTGTAGCTAATTGTTTGGAGGAAGTATTGAGGGAGAGGTGTGAACCACAAGTCCAACTTCTTGCATGTTATTTTCCATGTGCAACGTATTCCTTTGCATACATTGCTGCTGCTATGGCAGCTGTCTTTCTTGTGCATGACAGAAAATGCCCATCCTACATTCAGGATCTTCACCGTGACCCTACGAGTTTTTAACTTGTCCAGGCAAATTGTTACATCTCTTATGAGTCATCTATACTTCATTCCCACTGGTGATTTGTCCTTACTCATTCAGAACTCATATCATTGGCATGATGAGCACAGTCTGTATTGAGTTGCTAATGGTATATAGTTCATGCCATTTTTGAAAACAGAGCTTTCAAGGAAGCATGGAAAACACGCTAAACTCCAAATAGTGTTGAATTGCATCTCCCAGCAATCTTTCTTGTTAGCTATGCTGGGATTTACAATGCAAAAGGAACTAGAGAGTCTCTACCTGAACTGCCACGTTTGGGTTGAAGTCTGCCCTTAAGTGTTTCCTAACATTTGGTTCTCTAATTATTTTGGACTTCAACTCCCAGAAATACCAGCCAGCTTACCAGCTGTTAGGAATTATGGGAACGAAGTCGAAAATACTTGGAGGACCAAAGGTTTGGAACCACTGCACTAGATCTCTGTGCAATACAGCTTTCAGCATGCTGTCTTTGGCAGCTGGGACTTGCAATCTAGCAGGATCTGGAAGTGTATTTTTAACTCCTGAGAAACAAAAAACCACATTAATGCTTAAGGAGATCCTACCCTGTTCTGATCGGGCAACAGTAGGTGCACCTGGTGGCGCAGTGGATTAAACCCTTGTGCCGGCAGGACTGATGACTTGAAGGTTAGGTTGCTGACCTGAAGGTTGCCAGTGCGAATTCAATCTGGGGAGAATGCTCCAGTTCCATGCAGGGACATGAGAGAAGCCTCCCACAAGGATGGTAAAAACATTAAAAAACAAAACAAAACATCAGGGAAACGTCCCTGGGAAACCTTGTTGCAGACAGCCTTTCTCTCACACCAGAAGCGACTTGCAGTTTCTCAAGTCACTCCTGACACACACACACAACAAATCAGGCGACAGTTAGGTTTTGTTGATAGGAAGAAGGGGATGAAAAACGATTTAAAGATACTGAGGTGGTGCAGAGGAGAACTATAGAGCACCCAATGAATTGCCTTTTCTGTGTGCCTTACTTTAAGGAGAATATTGGAAAATTAGATTGTCCTGAAAAGAGGGAACTAGAGATGGTTTTGAGTATGTGAAATGAGTCCTGAAAAGGAAGATAGAAGAAAATGATTACCTTTAGTCTGGAGAAGACAAGATTATGGTAGTCATGGTATATTGCTAGTATAGTTGGACCTCTATATCCATGGGTTAAACCATATTAAACCATCCACACCATATATATATGTTTAAATTTAATAAAGCAAATTTTGATTTTGTTATTTTATATAAGGGGCACCATTGTACTATGCTGTTATATATAATGGGACCTGAAAACCCATGGACCCCTGATTCATGTATTCCTCATGGCAGCGAGTTGAACTGGATGGCCCTTTGATGTCTTCCGATTCTATGATTTTATAATCCCTCCAGAATAAAGTCTTCCATGCCTGGTATTTCTTTCTTGCCTCCCATCCAAATACTATCCAGAGCTGACACTGCTTAGCTTCCAAGATTTGACAATTTCTAATGCCTTTAGACATTGCAAGTACACTGAATACATGTTCCTTATCTCATCTCCTTAAATAAATGAGAAGAAATGATCTTCTCATTTCACCTTGATCTGGGAACAGCTTCTTACCAAATATTTCTCGCTTAATTTTCTAACAGGAGAATGCATCCGCTCTCTCTCTCAGTGGTAAAATGTGAGAAACTGTTTTTGATACTTAATACTTCTACCCTGTAGAATTAATGTGGTTTGATACTATTTGAGTTGCCATATGGAATGTTGTATAATCCTGGGATTTGTAGTTTGGTGAGGCATCAGCACTCTTTGGCAGAGAAGTCTAAACAACTTGTAAATTACACCTCTCATGATTCCATATCACCTAGCCATGGCAGTGAAAATGGATTCAAACTGCATGAATTCTATAGAGTAGATGCGACCTTAAACTCTGGTCTGGAAACCTCGGGGCCTGGAACAATTCTGAAATCAAGATCTGGAAGCTAATCAGAAGGAGTGGCGTACAGCTAATAAAACATCATTTTATTGCACATGAAAAGGAAGGCCTCCATTATCATGGTTTCGTATAACTAGAGCAGCCTAAGATTACAGGAGCATATGGAAAGAAAACTCACAGCATTGTGTACTGAATGTAGCCTTTAATTTTGATAGTCTCAATGTAAATATGTTTCTCTAGGCATTAAAAAATAACATAGTAGCTGCTTCTCCATTGGAATTGATGTTGAAGGGAAAAAGTGGGAAGAGATGTTCATCCCTGTTAATTTCATTCATTTTTCTCTTTTTTCCCCTTAATCTTTTATATTTTGCTTCTCATCTCTGTAATGGCATGCAACGCCCTTTATTTCCTTACATGTTCTAGAAGTTTTGTCGACCAACTTTTGAAGCATAGCACTCATCTCACTGGTGTATTCACAGTTTGGTTCTGCAGTAGTTGAATCAAGTGGTGTCATGATTATTGTCATATGGGGCTGAGAAAAATGGTAAAACAAAATCACTTTGTATCTACAAGAAGGGGGGGGGGATCTTAAGTAGAGGGTTAGTTTTACTTGCCATAATTTTTTAAGTGAGAATTTCCTTAGTGTCAGCCTGCCTTTAAAAAACAAGGAGGCGACCAGTAAAACATGTGGCAATCTTAGATTTTGTAAGGTTCTTAATCCAGGCTTAAGAAAGAATGTAAATATGTTTTTAGTAGAAATATGTCTATTCTGTTTGAATTATGTTATTTGTATCATCACTTTCGTATCACTTAATTCAGACTTAATTCAAGTTCCATCTTCTTAAGATCTACTCCTGGTTATAGGCTTTACTTTGGATTCTTGCTCAGTGCCTATAGATCAGTTTTTCCCCCCAAATCCTGCTCTTAACTTCACCCTGAAATGTTTTTTTGTCTATCTCCCTTCTTTAAGGGTGCATCTACACTGTAGAATTAATGTAGTTTGGCACCACTTTAACTATCATGGCTCAATGCTATGGAAACCTGGGAGTTGTAGTTTGATGAGCACTCTTTGGCAGAGAAGGCGTTGCAAAATTACAACTCTCATGAGTTGTATCTCCCAAGGATATGTGTGTATATGTGTGTGTGCGTGTAATGTGTGTGTGTCTCTGTAATAAAGGGGATGCTCTGCCCATATTCATGCAATCGCCAGTGGGCAGAGCATCCTCTTCATTACAGAGTTTTTACATATGGATCTTACCTGAAAGTATTTTATGAGTTTGAACAAAGTGTAAAATATATAGAAACCATGAACTGCAGTGAACGTCTCTGAAACAAGATTGTTGAAAGTGCCTTGAACAATCATCCTGTCCAGGGCCATAGCCAGAAAAATTTGGGGGGGGGGGGTTTGGTTGAACCCCTAACACCCCCCACACCCGCTACAAACCTGTCAATATCTGCTTGAGATAGTGCCTGGAGGGACTCTTAATGTTTTGTGTCTCATAGATTTAGCATGGGGATTTGGTTAACCAGTTAAAATTCATGAGTAAACCAGGTTTTTTTTATAACCTGAAAAATTTCGGGGGGGGGGGGGGTTGAACCCCTAACCCCCCCCCCCTCGCTACAGGCCTGATCCTGTCAGATGGTATTCTGGCAAAAAAGGTTGGTTGACATCCCTTGTGCCCCACAAAACACTTCAATGTAAGTGGTATCATCAGTCAATCATGTTTATATGAATTCTATGACATCATAAAGAAGCTCCAGATCTTTATAAGAAAGATTCTATGATGTCATTGATACTTCAAGAAAGCACCCCAAGGGTAAAGAATGGAGAATATATAAGACTCGGAATACCTGCTTTCTTCCAAAAGCGCATCTTTACACTTATCAAATGAGATGGGAGACAGCATTTTTTCTTCAGTCCCCATTCCATATTATACTACCGTATGCAAAAGTACATGTAATTAAAACCAGCCATGTTGCTTAAAAAAATTAAGCTCATTGGAATATTCTGGGACTTGTCCAAGAAAAGAAAAAGAAAAGAAGAGTACTGTTAAGTTCTGCCCTTTCCTCTGCTGTTGCTCTGGTGTTGCATCTAAACAGTCAAATTGATGCAGTTTAACACCACTTTAACTGCCATGGCTCAATGCTGTGGAATCCCAGTTGTTGTAGTTTGGCAGGGCACCAGTTCATCTTGGCAGAGATGCTAAAGACCTTACAAAACTACAGTTCTTATGATACCATAGCATTGAGGCATGGGAGTTGAAGTGGTGTCAGACTGCATTAATTTTACAGTGTAAATATACCCTCTGTCCCTGTTTTAGATTACAAGCTGCATGGGTTAAGATATCTTCTAATGTGTAAGGCAGTTTTGTAAATAGATGCCATTATATAATAATAAATAATTGTTTAGTACATTTCACTTGTGGAAT
Organism: Anolis carolinensis; assembly: GCF_035594765.1. NCBI lineage: Eukaryota > Metazoa > Chordata > Lepidosauria > Squamata > Anolidae > Anolis > Anolis carolinensis. The sequence continues at coordinate 309,059,926 of NC_085842.1, forward strand.
CAAGCAGTTGTAGGAGGAACATAAGTAGTTGTATGAAACCCAAGGGAACAATCAAGCAATCTCTAGAATGAGTTTAAAATAATTGTTAAAATATAGCAATTATTGGAAATATTTGAAAATGTAATGGTATGTTTTAGTTCAAGTAACCTATTACACCACATGTGGGAATGTATATGTGTTAATTGATAGCACATTTCCAGCTATTCTGGATAAGGCATCTCATGATTCAGGCAATGAAACATGCAGTTGAGAATGAAAATTTATAAAAAGATGTAGTGGGGAAAACCATACTAATAGTGAATAAAAAAGCACAAGGTGTCCCCAAACTGTCCCTCTCTCCCAGTGATTCTCAACCTGTGGGTCCCCAGATGTTTTGGCCTTCCACTCCCAGAAATCATAACAGCTGGTAAACTAACTAGGATTTCTGGGAGTTGTAGGCCAAAACACCTGGGGATTCACAGGTTGAGAGCCACTGTTCTATTCAAATAATCTGGATAGTCCTGGCAGGCTGGACAAATGCTAAATCTTTGAATTGGATAACAGCAACCATGCTTGACTTGGTCTTAGATGACCATGCTGAAGATGAAGGTTGTAATGGTCAGTTTGGGTCCCATCCCTCTTATAAGGTGCCCCATCCCACCTAATTTTGGTTTTGAGTATGGGTACGTGAAGTTGTCTGACTGAAACAGGTGAATTATTTTGTTGGTGTACCACTACCTATTGATCAGCAAGCTTCCTCCCTTTTGTGCTAGCATCCTATGGGTCAACAGCCTCCCTCCCTTCTTGAGGTAGCAAGGGTGGCATTGTGTTTGGTGGTGGCTCCTCTTGGCCTGTTGTGCTAGAGAACTTGAAGATCCATACTAATACCTCTCTGTCAGGAGTGTTTCAGGACATCATGTCGGCATGATAACCGTGGGGCCTTTCCAAAAGGTATCTGGCTCTGTTCATGCTTCCAGACACGCCCTGGATCTTGTTTACAGTGTTGGAGTTGGTGATGATGATCTAAGGATGGAGGAACTGTTTATCATTCTGTTGTCATGGATAGATCACTACCTGGTGGAGTTTTGACTTGCTGGAAATCGGAATCTCTGCATAGTTGGGTAGCCCATTAAAGTCCTTTCTTTCAATATTCTTATGGATGAGATTGATTGCTGATGACTCTTGGAAGTTTCCTGCTGTCCTGCCAGGTGTCCCTTCAAAGTATTGGTTCAACTCTGGAAAGGGAAAATGGGTTGTGAACTTAATGGATCCCAAACCAGGAGAGGAGCCAAACCAGCTCCTGGTTTTCTAAGGAGCTAGTAGTAGTGAAGCAACTGAGATGGTGACTCCAATGACATTATCAAGTGACAACTTGGAGTGAGACCAATCACACACAGGCCAAAGCTTATCTGAAGACCTATTCTGGCAATACAGACCGCAAAGACAAATTTCCAATCTGGCCATATTTCATCTGTAGAGACCCAGCTGGTGGAACTGTATCAAGTGACCAGGACTCCTTTTTATCCGGACCCATAAGAACACTAAATTGCAAACAATTTTGCAGGCAAATAATAACTCAGATCTGTTCCAATCTGGATGCTATAACTGATACATATCCAGTGGACGTAACACTGCTCATCTAGTGATAATGGATACTTTCCATCTGAGGATTTGGGCAGGATTCTTTGAGGAATGAAATATGGTGACTTTATCAAGATCTGTAGTCCACAAACAAAATGACTTATAGCCTTCATCCCTTACCATGTCTTTGGTCAAAGAGAGGTAGGAGAGAATATTTTGTTATAAGGAACCCTAATTGGAAATGTACTGACAGATTCCATATCAGGAGACACTATAGAATTACCATGGGAGCGGTTTTACAATCTTTGCTGACAGTCAACATTAGGTGGCTGTTTTTCCTACCCAATTTTATTACTGAGAAATGCCCTCCACCTCCTCCTCCTTTCCTAAAAAGGCGGGGAATGGGTGGTGAACAGAAATGACATGATAATTTTAGAATGCTGTGTCAGTTTAGTTTATTCCCTCTTTTTAATTGCCTAAATTCCTTTGCTGTTCCACATAAGGAGCTGCAACCAAAAAGTCCCCTTTTTGGATTCCTTTCTTTAGGTCCTGCTGTTGATTGTATTTAACAGGCAAAGAACAGCATTTTGTCTCTCCTGGCTCTGTCTCTCTTCCAGATCACAACCTTTTCCGTTGTCTGTAGAGAGGAATGTTTGGATCCTGTTTGCTGTGTCGCAACTATCAGTTGTGTAAAAGGGTGCTGAGGCTGCCGAAAAAGCGATTGCTGGCTGAAAGAGTATGCCTTTCCTCTCTAAAACTCTCCCTCCCCTTCAAAGCCCTCCTTTGCCCTCTTCTTTTTCTCACACTTTATCCAAAGGAGAGCTTTCAACCTTGGTCTGCTTTTTTCCTTTTTGACCCCGTGGGCTGCCAGTCATACGGAAATAGGATGTCCTGTAATTGGCCAATGTTTTGCACCCATTTCTCCACAGTGCCCACGTTGTGACCCAGGCAGGCATGGAAGCCAGCATCAGCACATGAAGCAACAAACACTTGTGTTACTTTTAGGAAGAAAGGCTTTAAGGCATGCATGGCATTGGGACCTCCAGATGTTGTTATCTAGAGTCCAGCAATATCTAGAATCCAGGAATTTTCACCTCTGCTATAGTGACCTATTGTTAATTGATAGGCTGATTACACAGCATGATTTTATGATTCCCATATGACTCTTTTACCCGCATGACCAGAATATGCGGTTCATCTAACCACATTTTTAAAAAAATATTCTCTTTAGGAATGATCAAAGTCTAGCAGGGAATTTTATGATATCCTTCCATCAGGAATTACCATAGGGTTACCTGGAAGATCTAGAAAATTCCTAGAGAGGCATCCACTCTTGGAATTTTATAAATCTTCTATGGTGACTCTATATTAACTTCCAGCAGTAAACATTCATTTCACTAGAACTTGTTATGATCACGCCTTCTTGCTTCCAAGGTAACTTCAGGAGCATATACCTACACAATACAGGGGTTGTACTGTTATGTACAGCTATACTTCAGTTAACAATGTTTTTAATTATTTTATTTGTTTAATTTGCATCACTACTATGGCTTCAAAGGCAATACATAGCAAAACAAACAATACAAAAAGAAAAACATTTTAAAATCATGTGAAAATACTCTTAAAAACTCATAAAAGTCATCTAAAAGGAATCCTGGAATCTAGTTCTGAAACAGTTAAAACAATGAATATTATGCAGAGCAAACAATGTTTTGGCTCCCCACTGGATGCTTAAAAGAGATGATGCCAGGCTATCTTCCTTGCGTAGGGAGTTCCACAGTTGAGACGCCACTACATAGTATCAATATTAATGCTGTTATTGTTATTATTATTTCTTACCCATCTCTTTCAAAGACTCAAGGTGGGGAGGGCACATTGAAGTAAAATGCAGTAGATAACTAACAACATATATACTTGAGTATAAGTTGACCTTTTCAGCCCTTTTTTAGGGTTGAAAAAGCCCCCCTCAGTTTATATTCGAGTGAGGGTCCTGGTCGGCATATACTTGAGTATATAGGTAATCAAAGTTGGCCAGTCTTATCTTATTAAAGTCTTATTATTATCTTAAATGGAGCGCCGTTACCTTCCCGCCGGAGCGGTACCTATTGATCTACTCACATTGGCATGTTTTCGAACTGCTAGGTTGGCAGGAGCTGGAGCTAACAGCGGCTGCTCATGCCGCTCCCAGGGTTTGAACCTGGGTCCTTTCAGTCTCCAGCTCAGTGCTTTAACGCACTTCGTTCCATACTGTCATGCAGGCCACATGACCTTGGAGGTGTCTACGGACAACGCCGGCTCTTCGGCTTAGAAATGGAGATGAGCACCAACCCCCAGAGTCAGACATGACTGGACTTAACGTCAGGGGAAACCTTTACCTTTTTATTGTCTTAAATTACAGTTTTATGTAAATATTCAAAAACATTTAACCTACTGATGCCTCAATTAATGTAATTTTATTGGTATCTATTTTTATTTTTGAAATTTACCAATAGCTGCTGCATTTCCCACCCTTGGCTTATACTCGAGTTAATAAGTTTTCCCATTTTTTTGTGGTAAATTAGATGGCTCAGCTTATATTCGGGTTGGCTTATACTTCTGTATATATGGTAACTGACAACTGTTGAAAACACATTGATTAACAATACATAAATGTTAGATTAAAACACATGTTAAAATCACCCATACCTATAAAATGTCACTTTAGAATTCATAGTTTAAAATCAACTGTAATGTTTACCCACAAATCTAGATATGTCCCTGGGCTGTTGAACTTGGAGTGCTTATGTCTCTGGAATATTTGTGTCTGTATAATATCAGCAAGCCTCTTGCTCATTTCCCCACTGGATGCAACAAATGATATAAAACAGTAGTTGCTATCTTGCTTGACTGTGTGGATCATGGACTACTCATGTAACTCTCGAGAGACAGAGAGGTATTACTTTTCAGGAGTTCTTCTTGGCCAAGTCATGGTTTGTTCACATAACCTAAATCAGAAGTTTTTAGATAAAAGCATCTGTTAGACGTCTGGAGGGAGACATGATCTAAATCAGTGGTTTTCAACCTGGGGTCCCCAGATGTTTTCAGCCTACATCTCCCAGAAATCCCAGACAGTTTACCAGCTGTTAGGATTTCTGGGAGTTGAAGTCCAAACACATCTGGAAACCCCAGGTTGAGAACCACTAATCTAAATCAGCGGTGGAAACTGTGTGGCCTTTCAGATGATGTAGGACTGCAGCTTCTAGAATTCTTCACCAGTGGCTCTACTAGCAAGGGTTGTTGGCACATGCAGTCCACAAACATCTAAAAAACTGTATGATATATATGATCTATAATATAAATGAGCAAAATATATCTTACATTTTCCAATACAGAGAGTCTGCAAGTCAGAAACAAGATATGTTCTGTTGGTTTGTTCTTAAGTTGAATTTGTATGTCAGTTCGAACAGGTAAAAGAGTTAAACAGAGTTAAAGTGTAACTCCAGCAATATATATATATATATATATATATATATATATATATATATATATATACACACACACACACACACACACACACACACACACACACACACACACTATACGTATACATATATGTATACACACACACACACACACACACACATATATATATCTCAAAGCTCTAACGGCACTCCATGCAGTCATGCCGGCCACATGACCTTGGAGGTGTCTATGGACAATACCAGCTCTTCAGCTTAGAAATGGAGATGAGCACCAACCCCCAGAGTTGGTCACGACTGGACAACGTCAGGGGAAACCTTTACCTTTGACCTTTGGCTAGCATAGGGAAGGGTTAACAGCCCTGTGGTTGTTTTGCTGTCTACTCCTGTTCATAAGATTTCATCTCACTTTCTTGATAATTGGATTTTGAAAAATTTGGCTTGTTGTGGAAACAAGGATTGGTGAGAAAGCTTCAGTGGAAACACTTTTCCCCTTGATAACTTTCAGGAGTGGATTTCCCTTCCAAAGGGTAGATTTCTCTCACTTTCTGTTGTCTCACCCCTGTTCTTTGTAAGTCAAATGTTTGTAACTCGAGGACTGCCTATATTTCAGTGATGAATACTATAACATGTATGGTCCAACAACAAAGAGTTCTTAAAATGGCAAAACATTTTTTTAATGCAGACTGCTTTTGCAATTTCAACTTGGTTTGTAGCCACTGAAATAAGCTGAAGACAAAAAGTAAAAAAGAAAGTTGGAGGAGAACAAAGAGAAACCTGGACATTTTAGAACAGTGGTTCTCAACCTGTGGGTCCCCAGGTGTTTTGGCTACAACTCTCAGAAATCCCAGCCAGTTTGCCAGCTGTTAGGATATCTGGGAGTTGAAGGGCAAAAATTCTGGGGACCCACAGATTGAGAACCACTGTTTTAGAAGAAGCTGAAGAAATGGAACAACAGGATTAAATGGGACTGTCCCTGCCAAATGAGGACAGTTAGAGAGTGTGAGATCTATCCTTTCTCCATTCAAGTTCCAGAGTTGCATAGGCAATTTCCCCCCTTATCCCATGGTCATAGGGAAGGAATTTTTTCTTCAGCCAAAAGACCACATTCCCTAGTTGCTGACTTTCTGGGGGTTTGCGTTCCAGCAGTGGTTGCGCAAAGCCAAAACGTGGGCTGAGTCAACCTCATTCTTTCCTCCAGACATGCACCCTTTTGTATGCACACATGCATAATCACATACATGATCTCAAAAAAATGGAAGACACAGTAATTGATAAAATGAGCTGATCAGTTTTAAAGAAAGGAAGGATATTATTTTAAGTTTTTTTTTAAAAAAAATCATGTTTTAAATTGTTACAATATCATTGATAGATTGGTTACATTTTAATCACTTTAAAACATTTTCTTCTGTGTTGTATTCGGTTTAATTTGTAAACTATATTGAGTTTCGTTTTGGAGAAAAGTTGCGCTCTAGAAATGAAGTGAACAATGAAGATGCTGGTGTCCACAACACACCCTTTCTCACAAACGCACTCACCTTCTTTCATGCATAGAAAACACTATGCAAATAATTTTGAGCTCCATACTTTTAGTGTTCTTAATTTGTCAATTTCTGACAGATTTATTCTCAGATCAAAGACTTGAGGTGTCTACATTGTAAAGTGAATACTGTTTGACACCACTTTAATTTGCCATGCTCATGCTATGGAAACATGGGAATTGTAGTTTGGTGAGGCCCTAGTCTCCCTTGTCAGAGAAGGCTGAAGATGTTATAAAACTACAACTGTGATTCCATAAAACTGAGTCATGGCAGTGAAAGTGGTGTCAAACTGCATCAATTCTATAGTGTAGATGCATCCTGCAGCTGGTATAGGTGTGACTTGCCAAAGATCAGATAACAACAATAGCAACAACTTCTTTAGTCTTATATCCCACCCCATCTCCCTGAGGGGACTCAGGGGGTGCTTACATGGGGACCAAGCCCAGTAAAACTACAATAAAATATATCAGCATAAAATACATTGAAATTGCAGTAATTTAACACTTAAAAACATAAAATATCATAGAAACATAACTCAACAACCAATTACTAATAGCTGAGCACAATGGACGTGTTCAGTGCTAAAAGCAAGGCATAATAGGGCCAAATTACACTACGTCAGGTCTAGGTCTTCACAATTTAAGATGACACACATTCAATAGATGGTGCTATATGTTTAGGCCAGGACAGATGCAACACTCTAAGTATAGTGGTTAGGACAGGGATGGGCAGGCCCAAGGGCTCCACCAATTCCATTTTCACCTTTCCTGAACTCCCGTTGGCCACTTCTTATCACCCACTAGTGATCCTACCCATTGATTTCTAGGCAAGATTTATTCAGAGAGCTTTGCCAAAGCCTTTCTCTGAGATTGAGAGAAGGTGACTTGCCCAAGGTCAACCTAGGCTGGGCAGGGATTCAAACTTTGATTTCCTAAGACACGTTTTCTCAAACATTGGGCTCTGACCCAAATGGGGTCTTCTTAGCTCAATGTTAGGGTCCTGAAAAATTTGGCAGCAGTCAAAGGTTTTTGAAAACCACCTAGTGGCAGTTTTAGACACAAATTGACACAAATGTGTTGTGCAGTGTTTACAGTGGACTCTGGAGAAGATGCTTCATACTGTATTAAAGGGAAAAACAGCTTGTTTAGCAAGCTTTATAAATACAGATTTGTTATCAGTAAATGTTTGATTTTTATACCTGTTTTATATACCTATATGCCTGCGGTCACATAAAAACCTTTTTGAGACAAAAGGTGGAACACTAGTGGAACACTTTAAGATAGTAGTTCTCAACCTGTGGGTTCCCAGATGTTTTGGCCTTCAACTCCCAGAAATCAGAATAGCTAGTAAACTGGCTGGGATTTCTGGGAGTTGTAGGCCAAAACACCTGGGGAACCACAGATTGACCACCACTGCTTTAAGAAGCCCTGTTGTAGTGTACTAGTCTAACACTCCAGCCACTGTACTAGCTTGCTTGAATCATAAATACAATAAACAAACACATCTGGTTTCGTAACAGTGCTTAGGCAGTTGGGAGCTTGTCGTTCTCACCAGTCCTTTGAGACAGGGAAAAAACAAGTGAAACGGAGGGAGAACTCCCAAAATCTTTTCTGCTTAGAAAGTTGAACAGATGAAAAGCAAGCTTCACAGAATTAGAGTGCTGCAATCTGGTTTCACCTACATCTTGAAGTCCTTTTCCACTAAATAATTACTCTCCTTAAAATCCTGTATGATTTTATTATCTATACAGTAATCGTCTGGGTATGGTATGGCACCCTCAGGCAAAGAAGCAGAGGATAAACAGAATTTCCCAGCCTTCAGATATAAACATGCACTGGTTTTACAAATCCAGGTGCCTGGCTCATCAAAGGGAGCAATTTGACAGCTATTAAAATGAAGGCTTTGTATATTATTGAGCTAAACTATCTTGGTAGAGATCAGTATTACATATTGGCGATAGTCATAGTGATGCAGGCTTTAATGGTAGGTTACAAACACTAGTTGGTTGATTGTTGGAGGATGTGATGACTCATGGGCCATGTAGTCCCGTTCCTTGCTGCCTTGTATCAAGCCTTGTGTTCCAAGAATCAAGTTTACTTCCTAGCCTTGCCTCAAGTTCCTTGGACTAAGAACCTTGTCATCTCCCCTCACTTTGCTTGGCAAAGTGTTTCGGTTATTGGACCTTAATATTTTATATTGGACATTCATAGAATCATAGAATCATAGAATAGTAGAGTTGGAAGAGACCTCAAGGGCCATCTAGTCCAACCCCCCGCTAAGAAGCAGGAAATCGCATTCAAAGCACCCCCGACAGATGGCCATCCAGCCTCTGCTTAAAAGCTTCCAAAGAAGGTGCCTCCACCACATTCCGGGGGAGAGAGTTCCACTGCCGAACAGCCCTCACAGTGAGGAAGTTCTTCCTGATGTTCAGGTGGAATCTCCTTTCCTGTAGTTTGAAGCCATTGTTCCGTGTCCTAGTCTGCAGGGCAGCAGAAAATAAGCTTGCTCCCTCCTCCCTATGACTTCCCCTCACATATTTGTACATGGCTATCATGTCTCCTCTCAGCCTTCTCTTCTGCAGGCTAAACATGCCCAGCTCTTTAAGCCTCTCCTCATAGGGCTTGTTCTCCAGACCCTTAATCATTTTAGTTGCCCTCCTCTGGACGCTTTCCAGCTTGTCAGCATCTCCCTTCATCTGCGGTGCCCAAAACTGGACACAGTATTCCAGGTGTGGTCTGACCAAGGCAGAATAGAGGGGGAGCATGACTTCCCTGGATCTAGACGTTATTCCCCTATTGATGCAGGCCAAAATCCCATTGGCTTTTTTAGCTGCCGCATCACATTGTAGGCTCATGTTTAACTTGTTGTCCACGAGGACTCCAAGATCTTTTTCGCACACACTGCTGTCAAGCCAGGCGTCCCCCATTCTGTATCTTTGATTTCCATTTTTTCTGCCGAAGTGAAGTATTTTGCATTTGTCCCTGTTGAACTTCATTTTGTTAGTTTCGGCCCATCTCTCTAGTCTGTCAAGATCGTTTTGAATTCTGCTCCTGTCTTCTGGAGTGTTAGCTATCCCTCCGAGTTTGGTGTCATCTGCAAACTTGATGATCGTGCCTTCTAACCCTTCGTCTAAGTCGTTAATAAAGATGTTGAACAGAACCGGGCCCAGGACAGAGCCCTGCGGCACTCCACTTGTCACTTCTTTCCATGATGAAGACGACGCATTGGTGAGCACCCTTTGGGTTCGTTCGCTTAGCCAATTACAGATCCACCTAACCGTAGTTTTGTCTAGCCCACATTTTACTAGTTTGTTTGCCAGAAGGTCGTGGGGGACTTTGTCGAAGGCCTTACTGAAATCTAGATATGCTACATCCACGGCATTCCCTGTATCGACCCAACTCGTAACTCTATCGAAAAAAGAGATCAGATTAGTCTGGCATGACTTGTTTTTGGTAAATCCGTGTTGACTATTAGCAATGACCGCATTTGTTTCTAAGTGTTTGCAGACCACTTCCTTAATGATCTTTTCCAGAATCTTGCCTGGTATTGATGTGAGGCTGACCGGACGGTAATTGTTTGGGTCGTTCTTTTTTCCCTTCTTGAAGATAGGGACCACATTCGCCCTCCTCCAATCTGCTGGGACTTCTCCTGTTCTCCAAGAACTCTCGAAGATAATTGCCAGTGGTTCTGAAATAACTTCCGCTAGTTCCTTCAGTACTCTTGGGTGTAGCTGATCTGGCCCTGGGGACTTGAATTCGTTTAGAGTGGCCAGGTGTTCCTGGACAACTTGTTTCCCTATTTGGGGTTGGATTTCCCCCAATCCTTCGTCCATTCCATGTTGCTGAGGTTGAAGATGGCTTTCTTTTTGTGAGAAGACCGAGGCAAAGAAGGCATTAAGCAGTTCTGCCTTTTCCCTATCCCCTGTCACCATCACCCCATCTACTCCTTGCAGTGGCCCTATCGCCTCCTTTTTCTTCCTTTTTCTACCAACATAAGCAAAAAAACCTTTTTTGTTGTTTTTTATGTCCCTGGCAAGCCTGAGCTCATTTTGCGCTTTAGCCTTGCGAACCTTTTCCCTACAGGAGTTGGCTATACGTTTGAATTCTTCTTTGGTGATTTCTCCCCTTTTCCACTTCTTGTGCATGTCACTTTTGAGCTTTAGCTCAGTTAGAAGTTCTTTGGACATCCATTCTGGCTTCTTTGCACTTGTCTTATTTTTCTTCTTTGTTGGCACTGTTTGCATTTGCGCCTTGAGTATTTCACTTTTGAAAAACTCCCATCCATGCTTAACTCCCTTGTTTTTTAATATCGGCGTCCATGGAATGCCGCTCAGTAATTCCTTCATTTTTTGGAAGTCAGCTCTCTTAAAGTCCAGAATGCGTGTTTGACTTGTCTTAGTTTCAGCATTCCTTTGTATTGCAAACTGCAGGAGCACATGGTCACTTGCCCCTAAGGATCCAACCACTTCAACTGTATTGATCAGGTCTTCCACATTTGTTAAGATTAGATCAAGAGTTGCTGATCCCCTTGTTGCCTCTTCTACCTTCTGGACCATAAAATTATCTGCAAGGCAAGTGAGGAATTTGTTGGACTTTGTACTCTTGGCTGAGTTTGTTTTCCAGCAGATATCGGGATAATTGAAATCGCCCATGACTACTATATCTCTTCTTTGTGCCTGTTTGGTCAGCTGTTGACAGAAGGCTTCATCAAGTCCTTCATCCTGACTCGGAGGTCTGTAGTAGACACCCACGACAAGATCTTTTTGAGTCCCGGTTCCCTTGATTCTTATCCAGATGCTTTCAAGCTGGTTTCCCGGATTACAGTCTTGCATTTCTTCTGCAACGTAACTGTTTTTGACATATAAAGCTACTCCCCCTCCTCTCCCCTTTGTTCTATTTATGTGAAAGAGGTTATAGCCCTCAATGGTTAAATTCCAGTGATGGGAGTCATCCCACCAGGTTTCAGTGATGCCTATGACATCGTATGTGTGGTGCTGTGCTAGGAGTTGGAGTTCGTCTTGCTTATTTCCCATGCTCTGAGCATTAGTGTAAAGACATGTAAGCCCCTGTGACCTCCCCTCGAACTGTTTATTTGGGATTATTGTGCTCTCTGTACTTGGTCCTTGCTGTGTTTGTGCAGCCCTCCTTTTAGCCTTTCGGCGGTTCCCTGTGGTCGTGGGTAATATAGTGTTCGCCAGGCTGTTGTTCCCCTCCCCCAGTGGATTTAGTTTAAAGTGCGCCTGATGAGGTTTGTGAGTCTGTGTGCAAAAAGATGTTTTCCTACTTGTGTGAGATGCACCCCATCGCTTGCCAGTAGTCCATCCTCTTGGAAGAGTAGACCATGGTCAAGGAAGCCAAAATGCTCCTCTTGACACCATTTTCTGAGCCAGTTATTGACCTGTACTATTTTTCCGGCCCTTGTAGAGCCATGTCCTACAACGGGGAGGAGGGATGAAAAGATCACATGTACATTATACAGTTTTAGCTTTGTTCCCAGAGCTCGAAAATCATTTGTGATCTTTTGAAAAGTATGCCTAGCGGTGTCATTGGTACCTACATGAATCAACATAAGGTGGGGAGGGTGATGGGGCTTTAGGAGCCTGCTGAGCCTCTGAGTGATATGGTGTATTTTTGCCCCCGGGAGGCAGCATGTTTCTCGAGCCATCCCATCCGGTCTGGAAATGATGGCTTCCGTTCCTCTAAGGAGGGAGTCACCTACTACCAAGACCTGTTTCCTTTGAGGATTGACAGGGTCCCTTTTGTGCAAGACAGTGTGTATGTCCCCTGAAGAGTGTTCCTGTTGAAGTGAATCATGTAGGTGTAAAGTGTTGTCCTCCTCCTCAACATCCCCAGTGCATTCATCAATGACAATCCATTGAGATACATCCGAGAGCCCATTACTCTCCCAAGGATGTTCCTGTTGCTCCTGGTCTATGTTTTCCTGGACTATAATTGACCTTTCCTGAAAGGTCTTCTTCTGAACTACATTCTACACTTATTTTATTTGACTTTATATATTTCCTTAATAAAGATATTAGATAGATTCTGGCCTCTGTGTATGGTTATTGGTGCTCTGCAGCCTGGGTCGTGACAGAGGAACATTAAAATCGGGAGGTGGGGGTGAAGGAGAAAGCACATTGTGCATGTATGTGTGTGTGAGAGTAGTGAGACACAGGTTTTTATCACACCAACCCATAGATCATAACTTCTTAAACTGTTGGTCACATTTAGGATCCCTAAATTGAATTAAATTAAATTAAATTGAGGTTCAATCCCCGGGAGCGGCGTGAGCGGCCACTGTTAGCTCCAGCTCCTGCCAACCTAGCAGTTTGAAAATGTGAGTAGATCAATAAGTACCGCTCCAGCAGGAAGGTAATGGCACTCCATGCAGTCATGCCGGCCACATGACCTTGGAGGTGCCTACGGACAACGCCGGCTCTTCGGCTTAGAAATGGAGATGAGCACCAACCCCCAGTCAGACATGACTGGACTTAACGTCAGGGGAAAACCTTTACCTTACCTTAAATTGAATTTCAGGGTAACAAAAAAAATTGTGTACCTTGCCACCTAGTGGCTGTTTTACACATTTACATAAATCTGTTAGCAACTTCATTCAGCAAATGTTTCCGCTGCCACTTGCCCATCATGTATTGTAGAAGAAGTAGTACACTCCCTGCTATGTACAGGTGCTTCAGATTTGTGCATAAATTATTCCCAGATGTTTTCACAGCCCTGTGCTTTTGATCGTCAGATCTACTTTGCTTTGGAGGTAGAATTACATTACCTGAGCAGCGCCAGTTTCTCTCTGTCTTAAGAAGTTTAGATTTACCTGCTGTGATTGGTATTTGTTAGGTCTTGATTCTATAAAGATGTTTTGTGCTTCACTGTATCGCTGTGTTTAAATAAATTATGTGTCTGTATGGAAGGAGAGATGTCTAGGCTTGAACGCATAAATCCCCTGCTTTTGGGACAGCCACTGATTTCTTTAGCAGAGGTCACAACCAGAGCAGTGAGTGCGCTCTGAACTCAATTAAAACCCTACATTAAAATTCGGCTTAAAGAGGAGGTAGATATATTTTACATTATGCAAATTAAGTACAATGTTATCTGTCCTTTCTATCATAGTTAAAGTTAAGGTATATATATTAGCCACTATTTTCAATTTGTTTTTAAGAGAGTAGAGTCCTTAATAGTTGAACTAAATATCTCAAAGGAATCAGATCCCATCTGATCTTGTTGGAAGCTAAATAGGGTCAGTATTTGGATGGGAGACTACCATGCCTATCAGTTGCCATAGGCCAGTGGTTCCCAACCTTTGGGTCTCCAGGTGTTTTGAACTTCAACTCCCAGAAATCCCAGACAGCTTACTAGCTGTTAGGAAGTGTGGGAACTGAAGTTAATCACCAGCTGCAATAAATCTTACCAATCGAAAGATTGGAAATTTGAAGCCTGGGTTGTGGTGAGCACCTGACCTTCAGCCCAGTTCACTGTCCACCTAAGCAGTTTGAAAACAGCCGTGAGATCTAAATTTCGGTACCGCTTAAGTAGGGAGATATTTTATGGCACTATAAAAAGGAAATACCAGAAATTCGTGGCAATGAAAGAAAGGAGGAAGTCTGTGATCATGGGCCCTTTGACATGGAGGATGGAGTGACAACACCTCCTGTGGCTGGAATCGAGCACAACGTCCAAGGATGCCGAAGAAGGGAAATGCCTATAAATACCTCTGTCTGTTGTCTGTCTTGTCTGTATAACAGCACTGACTGGTGGCCATATATGTGTTCTGTGATTCGCCCTTAGTCCACTTCGGGGTGAGAAGGGCAGAATATAAAGGCTGTAAATAAATAAATAAATAAATAAATAAATAAGTCCAAAACACCTGGAGGCCCAAAGGTTAGGAACCACTGCCACAGTATTCCTTTCCTAGGAAAACCCTATGGAATTCATAGGGTTACCTTACATAGACATGTGACTAGAAAACATAGCCTGTAATGCAACCCAATGAGGGTTTCCACTTTTAACACCACTTTAACTTCTGTGGTTCAGTGCTATAGAATCATGGGAGTTGTAGTTTTATAAGGTCTTCAGCCTTCTCTGCCAAAAGGTGCTGGTGCCTCACAAATTACAACTCTCAGGAGTATTTTATTAATTTATTTACGACATTTCTACCCCGGCTTTCTCACCTCGGAGGGGACACAATGTGATTTCATAGCATTGAACCATGGAAGTTAAACTACTCTCAAACTGCATTATTTCTACAGTGTATTTATTAAGTCTTTCTTACATGCTTTCACCTGGAAGTAAGTCTCATTGCAGCCAGTGGCCCATACTTTTTGTGTAGGGTTGTGCTGTAAGGCCGTAGTACTGCAAACACATACACAGCAATAAACTGTGTGATAATGAGTGACTCTTGCATAAAAGTGATCTGTAACGTTGTGGTCCTATATATAGCTACTAGGGGATAAGATGGCTTCAACTAAGTGATTCCTTCCTTTGTGTAAATGCATTTAGAAATCAGTGTATTTCGGATTGCACCACCAATCTTGAGAAACCACAGATAAACTGACTGTTGCATTTCCTAATAAAAAGATATTTAAAAAGAGCATTTCTAGCTCGAGGGAGCTAGCTTTTAACACTTCTTAATATGTATATTAAATCATGGCAAAGGTAACCTCTGATATTGGAATTCCATGTGGGAAACAAGACGAGGAATCGATTCATTTTGAGGCCCTGAGCAATCATGACAGTTTTCTGCCAATTTTTTTTAATGGAATGCAAACGAGACAGCTTGGGGCTTGCTTTTGATGGGTTCTTTTATACACGTGAGTGTGTCAGCGTTAAGTCCTGATCTTGCAAAATATATATGTATATATTTAAATGCAAAGTATTGCTTAACTCAGAGAATGTATAAAGAGGTAAGAGGCACTCCCCCAAACTGCTGTTTTAAATTGTACAAGCTGAAATGCTTGGGATCCGAAGTGTTTGGGATTCCAGGTTTTTTGTCACCAAATTGGTTTTAGCCATTTGTTGTTATTGTGTGGCTTTAGATTGTTTCTGACTTATGGCAATCTAAGATGAAAATATCGAGGCGTTTTCTTGGTAAGAAGAGGTTTACTCTTGCCTTCCTCTGAAGCTGAGAGAGTGTGACTTGCCCAAGGTCACTCAGTGCGCTTCCATGGAATTTGAACCACAGTCTCCAAAGTGATAGTACAGTGCTCAAACCACTACACCACACTGAATCTAGTTGACAACAATAATAATAATAATAATAATAATAATAATAATAATAATAATATGATGATGATGATGATGATGATGATGAAAAACAACAGGAAAAACTCAGCCACTATCAGGACCTCAAGATCGAACTTCAAAGACTCTGGCAGAAACCAGTACAGGTGGTCCCGGTAGTGATTGGCACACTGGGTGCCGTGCCAAGAGATCTCAGCCGGCATTTGGAAACAATAAACATTGACAAAATTACCATCTGCCAACTGCAAAAGGCCACCATACTGGGATCTGCGCACATCATCCGAAAATACATCACACAGTCCTAAACACTTGGGAAGTATTCGACTTGTGGTTTTGTGACACGAAATCCAGCATATCTATCTTGTTTGCTGTGTCATACTATGTCGTTGTGTCAATAATAATAATATAATAAATGTATTCTTATATCCCACTCCATCTCCTCGACGGGACTCAGGCGGCTTACATGGGAAACAAGCTCAGTGAAATAAAAAATAAAATAACCACAATAAAATACATTTGCATCATAAGGCATTAACCACATAAAAACACAATAAAAACATCATAAAAGCATGAACTGAACAACAGCTGATAACCAGTAGCTGTGCGCCATAGTTGTGGTCAGTGCTAAAATGGCAGTCCAGGGCTTGTGCGAAATATGGGGCTGGTAAAAAAGTGCAAAGGCTAGATATTAAGTAGTGGTAGAAAGGTCAAGTCAAATTGTTAAACCGATTAGTCAAAGGTACATTGGAACAACCAAGTTTTCAGGTGGCCAGGGTGGATGCTAATCTAGTCTCTCTGGGGAGGGAGTTCCAGAGCTGGGGGTCCACTACTGAGAAGGCCCTTTCCCTCATCCCCACCAACAGCACTTGTGACAGAAGTGGGAGCGATAGAAGGGCCTCCCCAGAAGATCTTAAAGTTTGCACAAGTTCATAGCAGAAGATGCGATTTCAAAGATAGGCTGGATCCAAACCGTTTAGGGCTTTATAGGTGATAACCAGCACCTTGAATTGGGACCGGAAACTTATTGACAGCCAGTGGAGTTGTTTTATTAGGGGGGTTGTCCGCTCCCTATATTTTGCCCCAGTTAACAACCTGACCACCAACCATTGTACCAATTGTAGTTTCTTGGCTGTCTTCAAAGGCAGCCCCATGTAGAGCACATTGCTGTTGTCCAATCTAGAGGTAACTAAGGCATGGACTACCGTGGCCAAGTCAGGCTTCTCGAGGTATGGTTGGGGCTGGTGCACAAGTGCACACATCTGAGCATCAAGCAAGGAGGACCCCCAAACTGCGAGCCTGTATCCTCAGGGGGGGAGCGTAACCCCATCGAGCACAGATTGCCACCCAATACCCCGATCAACTACACAACTGACCAGGAGGACTACTGTCTTGTCAGGATTAAGTTTCAGCTTGTTAGCCCTCATCCAGTCCATCACAGCGGCCAGGCACTGGTCCAGGATCCAGGGAACTTCCTTGGAATTAGGTGGAAAGGAGTAGTAGGGTTGAGTGTCATTTGCATAGAGATGGCATCAAACATCAAAATTCCGGATGACCTCACCAAGCAGTTTCATGTAGATATCATATCTACATATGTCATATTGCGGGACCCCACATGTCAAAGGCCAGGGGTCCGAGCGGGTATCTCCCAGCTTCACCAACTGGATGCGACCCTCCAGGAAGGCATGAAGCCACTGCAAAGCAGTGTCACCAATACCCATTCCAGACAATAATTTCTTTTACTTTGTTGTAAGCTACTTTGGATCCTATAATGGGACAAAAGCTAGACATACATTATTAAAGATATAATAAAATACATCAAGACCTTTTTTTAAAAAAAGGAGTATATGACTAAAGATAATGGTAGGAAACAATCAGGGGCAGCTAACACCTCCTAACAAAGGATTCCCCCAAGCAGGAAGCAGCCAGGCTTTGAAACTACAAAGCTATTCAATGCTAATCAAGGTGGCTAATTGCAACATTCACACCTGCCTCATACAGACAAGAGTTCTTTCTCCCATCCTGGACATTCCACAACTATATAAATCTCACTTGCTTAGTTTCCAACAGACTTTACAACCTCTGAGGATGCCTGCCATAGATGTGGGCGAAACGTCAGGAGAGAATACTTCTGGAACATGGCCATACAGCCTAGAAAACTCATAGCAACCCAATGGTAATTTTAACTGAAGACAAACTGACAATGGACATATAAGTTTATTACAATACAAGAGTTGACTGTTGCAATGGATTCTTCATCCACTGAATCAACCATATATAGCTGGAAAATATGCAACCATTAGTCCAAAAAGCAGATTTTGATTCTGCCATTTTATATAAGGGACATCATTTAACTATGACATTGTATGCAATGGGACTTGGGATTTGGTACCCATTGGGGACGTGGATCCAAACCCCAGCTCATATCAAGAGTCCACTCTTTCCCTCTATTTTGTTAAGACTAAGATGACTGTTTACATTGGGATGGGCAAAACGTGCACCTGGATTGCATATGGCCCCTTGGGTCTGTTTTGTAGCCTCTGTCACTCCCTATATATTTCCTTGGCTTGCTTTGTTTCTGGTCACAAAAGTAAATTGCTTTTAGAGATGGTAAGAATAGTTAAAAAAAAAGTCAAAAAGCATCTTTTTCAAGTCACATGAAATACTGGAATGATTGTCATCTTTGCAGCTTCTTTTTAAAACGTCTGATGCACTAGCACTGGGGTTGCTGGTTGAGCCTGATGTGTGTGTCTTTCATGCTCTTTGGAAGACGATCCGGGTGGGTTACATGGCAAGGAGTGTGTTTTGACTAGTAGCTAATGGGATTGGATAGCAGTGAAGCAAAGCTCTAAAGCCCTGTTCTCCTTGACAAAGTTTCTCTTTCAAGCTCCGTTCCTTTTGACTGAACAAATCTGTTCCTTTGGAGTGTAGGGTTGCGCTTTTCCTAGACGGCATTGGGAAGCAAGCGCTGGCCGGGGAGCTGTGGGCGGGAAGTGGAGCTTGGCACCGGGTCTCTTTTCCCTTTCAATAGGCTTGTTTGCTTTCCGTTTCAGTTACACTCTGCAAACCCCCCAATGCCACCCAAGATATGAGACTACAAAGGTGTTGGTTAAAGATAAAAAAGTACTCTGTGGTTGCTTTGTGCCAGGATTCTCCTTCCTAGAATAACTCATTTGCCTGAAAGGCCCAAAGAGCTTTTTAGAGCATTTCAGAAATATTTGAAGAGTTCTAAAACTCACTGTATTATTTTATCTATTAAAAACACTTATTTCCACTTATTTACTTAGGTGATACCTCATTGCCCAAGTTCTTGGAAGACACCTAATCATGAGGGTTTTTTTTAATGTGTGGAGGTTGGTGCACAGCCAATCAACGCACAGTCTTTACAGAGTGAGGGTCCCAACCAGTGGCGTGGTTAACACAAGGATGGTGGCTTCTCAATCTGTTGCAGCCTTCTTCCACCTTCACAGCCATTGTAACATGTTATCTTCCACCTGATCCCCCATTGAAGTCTTCGGATTTTGCTCAGTCTGGAACCTTCCCTGTGGCCTTCCCTGGGAGTACATGACTCCAGTGGTTATGCCCGCAGGTTCATTGGAACACTCAAGCCCCCTCACCACAACAAGGTGACAATTCATCAAGGGAGTTACAACCATATTTAATTCTGTGTTGATAGAAGTGTCCTCTCTAAACTTTATTTTAAACTATCAACTCTGCCATGGCAAATGACATGAAGAAAATGACTTAAAAAAAAAAAGAAGAGAAGGTTATCCCCCCTTTTTCCTGTCAAAAAGTATTTTTTCTGATATTTCATCCAGCTGTTTTAAATTTTGCTTGGCGGTCTTATCCCTCCAGCTCACACCTGTCATATCTCTGAACCTGGAATGATTATCAAGTTCCAATGAACCAACCCTTGGTCATCCCCAAGGAATCTTGGAGTATTTTCAGAGATGCTTTTTATAGTGGTGACAATGAGTGAACATGTCACCCTCTAAGCGTTGGTGGGATCCAGTACTCATCCGCATGGCCAATGGCAGGGAATAGGAGTTGTATTCCAATGACACTCTGAGGCTATTTCCATTCTCATTCCTCCATTAGTATTGAGCTAGGACTAGGGAGACAAGGCTTCAGAGCCATGTTTTGTACGAAGCTCATGAGGTGACTCTAAACTAATGACTATCTCAGCCTAAAATAGCGTACAGGATTGGTGTGAGAATAAGGATGGCATATGTGTCACTGAAGGAAAATTGGACTAAAATGTAGTATTCTTGAATATTAGGGGGTGGGATAGAGAGAGAAGGAACCATAATCCTCTTTACTTTGGTTTCCATTAAAAACAGCAGATCTCTCTCCCTTGCAGAAGACAAGATGTGAGGCAAAATATGCAACTTCTATTGTTCACATTTGTTTTTAAACACTTTACCTCCTCTCCCAGTGTTTCAGGGCTTTAGCCGAAGTCAGAGCTTTCCAGCAATTTCATATTGGTGACACATTTTTCAGACATGCATTATTTTGCGACACAGTAATCTTACTAGGAAACTGGAGGTTAAATCAACCCCTTATAAGAGATATAGACCCTTCCATACATTGTACAATAGAGTCTCACTTATCCAATGTTCTATATTATCCAACACAGTCTGCCTTTTAGTAGTCAATGTTTTTGTAGTCAATGTTTTCAATACATTGCAATGTTTTGGTGCTAAATTTGTAAATTACTGCATAACGTTAGTGTGTATTGAACTGCTTTTTCTGTCAAGTTGTTGTAAAGCATGTTTGGTGCTTAATTTGTAAAATCATAACGTAATTTGATGTTTAATAGGCTTTTCCTTAATCTCTCCTTATTATCCAACATTTTTGCTTATCCAACGTTCTGCCGGCCCATTTATATTGGATAAGTGAGACTCTTCTGTAATAACGAAATGTATGGGGACCCGATTTATTTTAAAAATTTATTTGTCTTGGTCTTTCCAGGTGAGAAGCGGTTGTATCAGGAATCCTAATATAGGCCTGATTGGACACATGAAGCAAATACAGGCATTCTGAATATTTCTAGCTTAAGTCTAATTTAACACAGTATCTTGTCATTGTACTGTATAAATAAATTATTTAAAAGTGTCTGCTAATTCATGCAGATAAAATTCATAATACCGTAATACCTGTACTGAGAAACTGCAGCTTAGAGTCTCTATCTTATGTCTGCAATTTGTCTCTATCTTATGTCTGCCCAGTTTGGTAACCATTTTGTTGGGAAATGCTGGTGTGTTGTATGATAGCCTTTCAGTAATATGGGCCAGTGTTACTGTGTTTCCTGGTGTGTTGTAGTTTTGTCAGGAAATGCAATAGGTGCATAGGAACAGTGTGATTTAATTAAGGGGCAAAGGGAGATGCAAAAACCTCTTTCTTATCCTGTATTGTATTTTTTGACCTTTGCGGATGTAATGATTTCTGCATCAACTAGCTTCCCTTTGCAGTCCCCCCACCTTCATCTCTTCATCCTCTTTCTTAATGAAGACATCTAGTAAAAATGATACTTTTTAAAGTGACCTCTGAGCTGCTTGGTCAAAGTATTGCCCTAAATGGATTTTGGATCTCATTTTTCTTGGACTATATTTAGCTTTGTGCTTTGAATACGGTGTCTCTTTGTATCAATGGCCTCAAAGGATCAAAATAAAATTCCAAAAGCACATGATGATTTATTTCAATTTTATGTATAGGACACCATTTAGTGTCTCACTGTATATAATGGGATGAATTTTGGTATCTACAGGGGATCCTGGAACCAAAGTGCAGTGCATACCAAGGACCCACTGTATAACATAGTGGGGTTTGTTTTTGTTTTTGTTTTTTTTGCGAAAGTAACAATAGTCTTTTAATGCTGGACTGCGTAGGCTTCTAGAAATTGTGAGATGTAAAACTATGTCACACTGAACACAAAAGCGAGCTAACTTCAGCAACATGCCATAACTATTAAGTATTAGGAAGTAATGTGTTGCTTTGTCTTGTGACCCCTTCCAATGTCTGCAGATGCCTATGGAAATAGCTGCCATGGCAAGGACTCCTTCCAGTCAAAGGGGAAATTGACCATAATCCTATTTGGGGAATTTAAGCTCTTGTATATGTTGAATATGGGGTATTGGATCCTTGTTTCTAAACTAAAATAAGAGAGTCATCTGAAACTGTCATGGATTAGTCAGAGAAACTAACTGGGGAAAAGGGCTTGGGGATATTCAAATAGGCATGCCAGGAACTTGCAAATGGTTTCATTTCAAACTGCTTATTTTAAGACGTGGCTACTTTCACTCTGACTCTTGTCTTAGCCTAGGACTCAGACCACTTTGCAAAGCCACGACACCCCCTCATCCGGTGTGGGGGAATGCAGCTTTGCCAGAGTTTCAGAGCTGACTTGCAGAGAGAATAAACTACCACCTTTAGTCTCTGGGTGATCACTTCTGAAACCAAACTACTCAGTTCTGTACTTAAAATGGATCCCTTTTGAATATTTGTAATATGTTTGGATTGGGCTGGGCTGGGGGACCAGTGGGAACTAGCTCACATCTCTGTGTTTATTTTTATCTAAACATAGTGCGAAAAGGTAATCCTGGATCTCATGCCATGAGCGGGCATCGCTGATGTCATAGAATCTATGATTATATGGTTCTATGATTTTTTGACATTAGCAACATCCACCCGTGGTATGAGGTCCAAGGTTACTAGAATTATAGAACCATGGAATCATAGACCACAAGGGCCATCCAGTCCAACCACCTTCTGCCATACAATAATAGACTATCAAAGTACCCCTGTCAGATGGTCACCCAGCCTCTGCTTAAAACCACCAGGGAAGGAGATCCCACTACACTCAAGCAGCATATTCCACTGACAAACATCTCTTCCTGTCAGGAAGTTCTTCCTAAAGTTTAGGTGGAATCTCCCTTCCTGCAATTTGAATGCATTGCTCCATGTCCTAGTCTTTAAAGCAGTAGTTCTCAACCTGTGGGTCCCCAGGTGTTTTGGCTTACAATTCCCAGAAATCCCAGCCAGTTTACCAGCTGTTAGGATTTTTGGGAGTTGAAGACCAAAACATCTAGGGACCCACAGGTTGAGGACCACTGCTTTAAAGCATCAGAAAACAAGCTTCCCGGCCATCAATGTGGCATCATTTTAGATATCAAAACACGGCTACAATGTGTCCTCTCAGCCTTCTTTTCTCAAAGCTCAACCTACCCTGTTTCCCCTAAATTAAGACATCCCCAGAAAATAAGACCTAGTAGAGGTTTTGCTGAATTGCTAAATATAAGGCCTCCCCCAAAAGTAAGACCTAGCAAAGTTTTTGTTTGGAAGCATGCAGGATTGGTAAATGTACATACCATAGATAGTTGTACATGGAAATAAAGGTAGTAACATGAAATAATAATAATATAATAATAACTTTATTCTTGTATCCCACCTCCATCTCCCAGAAGGGACTCAGGGCAGCTTACACAGGGACAAGCCCAACAACAACATAAATTTACATACGAACAGAAATTTAAAACAGTAATTTAAAAATAGTATAGCAATAAAATATAATATAGAAATTCTCGAAAGGGTTCACAGTTTGGTTATGCTGGTTTTTGATGACAACTACTGTACAGTAGATAATAAATTTTCATTTTTAAAAAATTCAACCATAAATGTGAATTCTTCTTTGTGGAAAAATAAGACGTCCCCTGAAAATAAGACCTAGCGCATCTTTGGGAGCAAAAATTAATATAAGACACTGTCTTATTTTCGGGGAAACAGGGTACCAGCTCCCTAAGCTGTTCCTCACTGGGCTTGGATTACAAATCTTTGATTATTTTAACCACCCTTCTCTGGCTATGTTCTAACTTGTCCATACCCTTCAAGCCTCCTCACATCAAGTCAAAGGCAGCATTGCTCAATGACATCAGTTCCAGGGCTCAGGCTACAAATCCCCAAATCCCCTTTCAGCCTGTCCAGTGGGACGTTCTGGGTAGAGGTTTCTGGGAACAGTCTAAAAGTAATTTTTCCATGCACTCCTCACATCTTCATCTGCCCATCATCAAATGTGTGATAAATGAGAAGGGTGGAAATGAAGAATGGTGTGTCCAAGGTGTCATTGATGGTATTTGGATGCATGGTGGGCCTTGCGTGCAATGTATATGCAATTCTTGAGGTTGCATAACGTTTTCCTAATTTAAGACACATTTTTGATATTCTTTGAAACTTTTGGAAAAAATACAGAAAAGCAGGTGTGAAGTCTACAAATAAAACTGAAGATAATAGGTGGCACATGTAGCATTACTTTTTTGCCCCATTTAGTGATCTTAAAGTATGCTTTGACAGCTGTGTGCCATGAAATTGGCATTCACATATGACAGCCTTATAAATAAGAAATCTCCAAGAGCTCTGGTCACTATCTGTTCAGGACCATGGGTTCTTTATTGAAACTATCAGTCTCTATAGTGGTCTTTAATTTTACTGAGCATCAATGTTTTACCAAGTGATTTGTATCATTTCAAGATGTGATCGGAGCTAGATAATTTCAGTTGAGTAATTTAGGACTTCTTGTGGGGATTCAGGCTTGTTTTGCTCTAAGGTCCCTTCATTTCTTTTTAGCAGTTCATGGTATCACAATTTCATTGTCCAGTTTTCACTTTAATACTTATGAGACATACACTTGATTTTAATTTGGTATTTAAAGGATACATCTTTATGCCAGAGAATCTTAGCTCTCCTAAGCGCTAGTCTTTTACTACAGTTACAGTTTTGATGTATGACTGAGCCAAGGCATAGATAATCTTTAATAATGTCATTTCATCATTTGCAAGTTATTGATATATGACCAGTTTTTCTTAATATTCCACTGCAACCCTGCTTTTGCGCTTTTCATTTTAATATCAGTAGATATTCCAGTTCTCTAGTTTTCTGGTAGTATTATTGTTAATGGTCCTTTCCCAATTTTCACAACTTCTCCTTTTATTATTTATTTATTTATTTATTTGCTACATTTATATGCCGCCCTTCTCACCCCGAAGGGGACTCAGAACGGCTTACAAATTAAATTTACATACAATATTATATTAGTATAGTACAATACTGGTAACAAATTACTATATTGTACTGTATCAACATATTGTAATATTATTAGTAATATTACATGTAAAATATGATATATAATTAATATTATTATATTGTATTATTAGTATTAGGGTTAGGGTTAGGGTTAGGGTTAAGGTTTTAACTTTAATCCTGCTGTCTATATGGCATTTTCTGAATAGAAGTTAAATAGGATGATAAAATGAAGTCTTGCGAATATCCTGTAAAATATAGTATAGATTGAGCATCCTTTATCTTAAATATTCCCAAATCCAAAGTACTCCAAAATCTTCCACATGAGTGGATGAGATAGTGACATCTTTTCTTTCTGATAATTCAGTGTGCTCAAACTCATTGTTTCATGCACACAATTATTAAAAATATCGTATAAAATTATGCTTGGGCTATGTGCATAAGGTGCATTGGAAAAAAATCAACTGCATGTTTAGACTTGGGTCCCATCTCCAAGATGTCTCACTATGTATTGTGTGCAAATATTTTTATTCCAGAATCTGAAATACATAACATTTTTGGTCCCAAGCATTTTGGATAAGGGATTATCAAACTGTATTCTTGTCTGACCTGAAAAGGACTCATTTCACTTTGTATGAAGGAGTCTTAATGATTTTTCTTCTTTTTCTTTTTCATTAAATCTGTAGTCCAACTGGAAAGAAGTTCCGAAGCAAGCCCCAATTGGCAAGATATTTGGGGAACACTGTTGACCTCAGCAGTTTTGACTTCAGGACAGGGAAGATGATGCCAAGTAAACTACAGAAGAACAAACAGAGATTGAGGAATGATTCACTAAATCAAAATAAGGTTTGTTCACAGATCCACTTTACTGATACAGGTTTCCCATATTACAGGTCAGATGTGTTTGTTGCCACCTTTTGATGCTTGGGAATATACTTGTAAGGTACAGAATTTTCTGGGAGTTGTAGTTTGGTAATGTACCAGCACTCTTTGCTAAACAAGGCTCAAGACTTTGTAAAACTATAACTCCTATTATTCTTTAACATTTAGCCATGGCAATTAAAGTGGTGTCAAACTGCTTTAATTCTACAATTTAGATGATGATGATTATGATGGTGATGATAATAATAATAATAATAATAATAATAATAATAATAATAATAATAATATATTTATTATTTGCCTCTTCTGATGGCTCAAGGCATGGTACAACAAAGTCAAAACATATAAACATAAAATACATACAATAAAAACATTAATAGAAACACATCACTATAAAAACATTCACCAAAGACATATACAAATTGAACATATAGCAGCAATATACCGTATATACTCGAATATAAGCCGAGTTTTTCAGCCCTTATTTATGAGCTGAAAAAGCCTCCCCGGCTTATATTCGGGCCAAGGTCAAGTCAGCAGCGAGCCTGGAGGCCACAGTATGTTTTCTTTTCCAAAACCTCCCTTCTTCGCTTCTCCTCCCAGGCAGGTTATCTTATATTGTTTTGAGAGAGAGACAGAGAAGAAGCAAATGTTTTCAAAAGCGAAAGGAGAGTGTGAGATGCAAGCCAGATTGCATGGGCAGAAGGGGAAGAAAAAAAAGATATTCTTGCAAATTTGCACTATTCATTACTATTATTATTATTATTATTATTATTATTATTATTATTATTATTATTATTACTACTAC
Organism: Anolis carolinensis; assembly: GCF_035594765.1. NCBI lineage: Eukaryota > Metazoa > Chordata > Lepidosauria > Squamata > Anolidae > Anolis > Anolis carolinensis. The sequence continues at coordinate 309,086,495 of NC_085842.1, forward strand.
TACTACTACTACTATTATTGCAAGAACATTTGAGTCCAAAGGGAGGGAAGGAGGGAAAAGAGAGCAACAGAAGGTGTGTATTTCTTTTTATTCCTAAGGAAACAAAAACGAGGTGGGTTTTTTGCGAGGGGGAGAGAAGTTTTAAAAAGCCTTTTCTGGCTACTGTTAGAGTTTGAAAAAGAGAGAAAGAAAAGAGGTGGGAAAGGGCAGGAGAAAAGAGGACAAAGTTGTTTTTAGGGGGGCTTTGCTTGCATTTCTTCCTTGGGTAAATGCATGCCCCAAAGCTTCTAAATATTTATATAGATGTTCCCCCTACAAATACATTAATATATGAATTTTCCCCTCATATGTTTACAGGTCTTTGCAAATCCTATGTAAATATAGATAACTAGAGATTTCCATGTACCTGTATATCTGTTCCTATATGTATACATTAATTTTATATATGAATTTTATATAAATTTTACCCTCACATGTTTGCAAGTGCAGAGGGAAAATGCGTGTGCGCGCACACACACACACAGAGATGTCTAGATAGATATAAACATTGATAAATAGGGCTTGGAAATATTGCAGGAGGAAAATGCACATAGAGAGAGGATTTGCAAAGGTTTCAGGGGGAAATACACATGTGAAATTAGTATATATAATGGTAGATCTATATCTATCTCTGCATTGTTTATGTAGGCATTATATGTTTGCCTGTTACTATGTTGGAAGCTGGCCTGAGTCCCCGGGGGAGAGAGATAGGGCAGGGTACAAATTAAGCTGTTGTTGTTGATGATGATTATTATTATAAAGTTATTGTTGCTTTTCCACTTATAGAGTTAGTTTACTGTTTTTCTTTGAAATACAGTAAATATTCAAAACATTTAACCCACTGATGCCTCAATTAATGTAATTTTATTGGTATCTAATTTTATTTTTGAAATTTACCAGTAGCTGCTGCATTTCCCACCCTCAGCTTATACTCGAATCAATAAGTTTTCCCAGTTTTTTTGTGGTAAAATTAGGTGCCTCGGCTTATATTCGGATCGGCTTATACTCGAGTATATACGGTAATGTAAATAAAAACTCATGATTGAAAATGGACTGGGTGGGTCTGCCGGAAGAGATGGATCTGCAATTGTGTTTTAAATTATGACAGCTGATCTAGGTGTCCCAAAGGGTGGATTGTGCAGGAAAAGGTGATCCTGTAGGTAATCTGGACCGAAACCATGTAGGGCTTCAAAGTTGTGCCGCTAGTGCAACTTGTAGCATATAAGATATAATAAAGCAGTGGTTCTCAACCTGTGGGTCCCCAAATGCTTTGGCCTTCAACACCAAGAAATCTTAACAGCTGGTAAACTGGCTGGGATTTCTGAGAGTTGTAGGCTAAAACACCTGGGGACCCACAGGTTGAGAGCCACTGTGATAAAGGAAACCAAATATACTAGGATGTATATGTGTATCAGTGTGATCTTAACTTTCAATTTAAGGCTGGGAAAACACCTATTCAAATGTTAGCAAGACATGAAGGGAATAAATGTTCTGAGATTCCAATACTTAAGAATGCTTAAGTGGAGTGTTGATGTTAACTTTTGATGAAGTCTAGAATCACATTGACTTTTTAAAGCTGCCGCATCACACTGTTGGAAAATGTCTGCGTTGTAGAAATCAAATAGCCCCATAAATCTTGAATGTTAAAAAAATTGGCTTCATGTATATCAGTGGTTCTCAACCTATGGGTCCCCATATGTTTTGCTCTTCAAATATCCCAGAAATCCTAACAACTGGTAAGCTGGCTGAGATTTCTGGGAGTTGTAGGCCAAAACACCTGAGGACCCCCAGGTTGAGGACCACTGATGTACATCTCAAGGTAGAAGATCTGAATTTATTGAAGCTATCTCAGAAGCTTGCAAGGAGGCTGTGAGTCCTTGTGTAAAATAGTCTATAAACCCCCCTTTTTGTATTATGTCAGTTGCTTGTTCAAATGAATTTAGTTTTCAGGACAAAAATATGGAAAAATATTGTTGCCTAATTATCATCCCTTCTTAGGCTAACTTGTTTAACTGCTTTTCCATGAAATAACAATTGATTTCTTTTCTTTTCTCAAATAGGGAAAACCAGATCTAAATACAACACTGCCAATAAGACAAACAGCTTCTATTTTTAAACAGCCTGTGACCAAAGTTACCAACCATCCGAATAACAAAGTGAAGTCTGATCCACAGCGGGTGATAGAACAGCCCAGACAGGTAACTTGGGTGATGGTGGCGTCTTCTTAAAGGATGTATTCTCAAAGAACAGGCAAACCCTGTCATTCCGTATGATGTTATCGTGGTAGTTAAAAGTGGGATATAGACATTACTACAACTATGTGCTGTAAATGGCACCTAGGTCAGAGTGCCAAGCCTTTTAAAACATTTTAATTTAATATTTCTTTACTAGCCTTTTTGCCTTTTAAAACTATGTTAATTATTTATGTATTTTAACTTTGTTAGATTGGGTTGTTGTGTGTTTTCCAGGCTGTATGACCATGTTCCAGAAGTATTCTCTCCTGACATTTCGCCCACATCTATGGCAGGCATCCTCAGAGGTGAGGTATGAAGATGCCTGCCATAGATGTGGGCGAAATGTCAGGAGAGAATACTTCTGGAACATGGCCATACAGCCTGGAAAACACACAACAACCCTGTGATCCCGGCTATGAAATCCTTCGACAACACTTTGTTAGATTGGTTGTATGGTACTCTTCCCTGACACCTTTGGATAGAGGATGGGGTGTTAAAAAAGTTTAATCAAGAATAAAATTTCACTTTCTGAAATGTATTCTCAAAATTATATATTGAAAATGTTGGCAGTGCAATGAGCATGGGGTGGAGCCAAAGCAAAGCTGGTTTTATTTCTTACCAATTTAGGTGTTTTCCTGCTGCAAAGCAAAGCAAAGCATGGTTTCTTTTTGTGTCTACAGAGAATAAGCCACAATGCCACTGTTTCCTAGGTTGCAAACCAGAGTTGAGTTCCCCAGAGAGCCAGTGCTTTAAATAGTCACTTGTCTCCAGTTATTAATTCTAGAGAACAGCAAAATAAATTTGTGCCATAGGCAAGAACATTACATCCCACTGTGCCAGGTTTTCCTTCCCTCTGTTTTAACCACTGGACTATTGTATTGCAACCTTTGATTAACCTATTAGGAGGGAAAATTATATGTGTCTTGCACGTACACTTCTTTTTATTGGTTTTATTGGAACTAAGCATCCCATCAAGCATGCTTAGGATAGTAGCCTTGAAACCAGTCTTCAAGCTGCCTGACGACTTGAATTTCATAGGGTTTTTTTAGACAAGGCATATTCAAGTTTTTTTTTGCCTGTTCTTTTCTCTGAAATCTATCCTACAGCACTTGGCATCCATTGATGGTTTCCCATCCAAGTAATAATCAAATCTGACCTTACTTAGCTTCCATGATCAGACGGAATCTGGTGCCTTTACAGTCTTTAGGTCTTTGAAACCACAGTGTAATTTATTTTTCCCCCCTTTTAGGTGAGGATATCAGCATTTCAAAGGTTCTGAAACCCCATACTTTTGATTTGCAGGAGTTTTTGCTTCTTCTCTCCTTCCTTCCTTTTTTTGATGAGCCAAAGGCTTTTTTCTTAATGTCGTAATTCCTCCTCTGCTTCCCAGATGCATAGTATCGGAAGTCTTCTTTTGATCTTTGTGGATGGCTAGGTCCTCTTAAAATAGCCTTATCCTTGAAGATCACTTTGAATACTCTTCAGAAAATTCATTTTCTCAGCGGAAGGCATAATTTAATATGTGAGAAAGAGTTCCAGGCAGGTACATATGAAATATGTTCTCCTTAAAATCCAGCTATTAGCCTCTTGTGTTTCCACAATGGATGAAACGATATATCTTACTTTTTGTAATGCCCACATTTTTCTAAGCAAAAGTTCATTCTGCTCTATTTCCATATAACTTTTTAAAAAAAGTTTTCCCAAATGTCTCTGAAACCTTGTGCACATGAAAACTCTACACATTTTCTCATGTCTTACACACTTTATGACCAGGAAAGCTGAAATTCAGTACAAAAATCAAATTCTGCTATGGGTTTAGGAATTGGAGATTAAAGTATAATATGAACCTGAAGTGGCATGGTGAATATGCTCAGAGTTTAAGTAAAAAGGTAAAGGTAAAGGTTTTCTCCTGACGTTAAGTCCAGTCGAGACCAACTTTGGGGGTTGATGCTCATCTCCTTTTCTAAGCCGAAGAGCCGGCGTTGTCCATAGACATCTCCAAGTCATGTGGCCGGCATGACTGCATGGAGCGCCGTTACCTTCCCGCTGGAGTGGTACCTATTGATCTACTCACATTGGCATGTTTTCAAAGTGCTAGGTTGGCAGGAGCTGGGGCTAACAGTGGGCTCTCATTCCGCTCCTGGGATTTGAACCTGGAACCTTTCGGTCTGCAAGTTCAGCGCTTTAACACACTGCACAAAGTTTAAGTATGAACACTAAAAGAGTTCTGCAAAGTGCTGAATCAATTTTGAAGTTTGGCTCAGCACTTTGGAAAGTTATTTTGAAAGTCAGACTAAAACCTGGATTGGATTTTCCACCCCATTTTATCTTGCTGACGTTTTTAATAATCAGGAAAATTCCATGGATCACACCTCAAATGTCCGACATACAAAACCTGTCAATTGCTACTGAATGTCAGACCGTCCTTTTTTTCTGGAGTCATTTCCAATCTCTACCTCCCACTCTCTCTCCATAGATGTATGATATGTATTGTCCTTTTTATATTGATTGTTTATTTACTGAAATTAATTGTGCTTATATTGTAACAATGGGTATATTTAATTTGAACATTGTTGTAAGCTCTGTTGCAAATACAGTAGAGTCTCACTTATCCAACATAAACGGGCCGGCAGAACGTTGGATAAGCGAATATGTTGGATAATAAGGAGAGATGAAGAAAAAGCCTATTGAACGTCAAAATAGGTTATGATTTTACAAATTAAGCACCAAAACATCATGTTATACAACAAATTTGACAGAAAAAGTAGTTCATTACACGTTAATGCTATGTAGTAATTAATGCTATGTCTGTTTTTATTGTTTTTATTGTTATTTTAAAGCTAAGTGTATTGTTTTAATCTATTTCTGTAAACCGCTCCGAGCCAAACTGGGAGTAGCAGTATACAAGTCTAATAAATAACAATAACAAAATAATAACAATATAATTATTGTATTTACGAATTTAGCACCAAAATATCACAATGCATTGTAAACATTGACTACAAAAATGCGTTGGATAATCCAGAACGTTGGATAAGTGAGTGTTGGATAAGTGAGACTCTACTGTAGATGCAAATACCTTTAATAACAGATGGCTATAGTAATGAGTATTTTAAGGAGGCACCTTAGTAGTAGAAGAGTACACACAACTTCTGGCTGGTTCCCAAGTTAAATTCTTTGTACCTCTGGTGGAAAGTGTCTTCTGATTTGGAAAGATACTTTACCTCTGGGATTTTGCCAAAGTAATAACAATTGGGCGAGTGTCCTGATTCAAAAGAGTAAAAAGCAGTGAAACAGTTCAATAAAAGTAATACAATACACTCATAAAGACCTTTCTTTTAAAATCTTAGCTTCTAAAAGCCTGCTGTCACTGATAGTAGGACAAGAAGAGAGCCATTTGGGAAACTCCTTGGAAAGGGAGTTTAGGAGCTTAGTGATAGTGAAAATACCCTGTTTTTGGATTCTATTTGGTTGCGTTTGTGAAGATGGTGGGACTAAGAGAAGCTATCTCTTGTGGAAGTCAGGGCCAGGGAGGTTTCATGTAGGTAGACATGGTCTGGTAGATAGCCTGGACCTGAAATAGGAGGTATTTGTGCAAGTGATATGAGGCACATAACTTGTATTTCAAGCCAAATGTTGTGTCCTACTATTTGTAATACAGATTTTAAAAGTTTACATCTGTATAGTTTGTACAATGGGCCCTTGGTACTCGCTGAAGTTTGGTTCCATGATAAACATAGCCCACATGGATACCAAAAATTTATGGATGCTTAAATCCCATTATATACAATGTCTTAGTAAAATGGTGTCTGGTATATGAAATGGCAAAATCTAAGTTTGCTTTTTTGGAATTAAGCAAAAAATTTTTTCAAACTGTAGATAGGTGAATCTGTGGATACAGAATCTGTGGATATGGATGATCGGCTGTAAGTGTGTGTTTCCAGGTACACAGCCATATAAAATATACATGCATATACAGTAGAGTCTCACTTATCCAACACTTGCTTATCCAACGTTCTGGATTATCCAACGCATTTTTGTAGTCAATGTTTTTAATACATCGTGATATTTTGGTGCTAAATTCGTAAATACAGTAATTACTACATAGCATTACTGTGTATTGAACTACTTTTTCTGTCAAATTTTTTATATAACATGATGTTTTGATGCTTAATTTGTACAATCATAACCTAATTTGATGTTTAATAGGCTTTTCCTTAATCCCTCCATATTATCCAACATATTCACTTATCCAACATTCTGCTGGCCCGTTTATGTTGGATAAGTGAGACTCTACTGTGTATTTATTTCATCTAGCTTTGCCAAAGACTACTCAGTGCCGAGAATAACAGTGTGAGTCTGGTGCTGTTCTCAGAGTCCTAACTCTTTGTCAGATTTACCAATTTCTGTTGTATCGCAGTGAGAATAAAATTGAGCAATATGTGCTGAATGTCAGCCCACATCAGAAAATGACCACAATATCTCATTTGCCACAAACATAAAATTTTATACACATTATCAGTTGCGGTTTGGTTCTAGGGCTTCCCATAGATATCAAATTCCATGGATGCTCAAGTCCCAGTATAAATAATGGCAGTAAAATAATGTTCTTGTGTAAAATAACAATATGAAGCTTTGCCTTTTGGATATTTTTTGAATTTTGAACCACCGATGGTTGAATTCTTACAAACAGAATCTGTGCATGTAGAGGGCTGACTGTACATACAATATGTATATGTGGTCAGAGTTTATTTGGTGTGGAAAAGAACAAATAACAATGTATTTTCCTGGTCCAGTGCTGTTCTCTAATCCCTTCTAGCTCTTTGTCAAATTAACACATGGATTATCTTTAGCACGATGGTTCCCAACCTTTGGGCCTCCAGGTGTTTTGGATTTCAGCTCCCACACTTCCTAACATCTGGTAAGCTGGCTGGGATTTCTGGGAGTTGAAGTTCAAAACACCTGGAGGTCTTTGGAACCACTGCTTTAGTAAAGTCAGTGGGGAAAAATAGGTAGCCTATGTTGAATGACACCCCACACCAGGAAATAGATCTCAATGTGGATTTCCTAAGGGTTCTAGAACGGTAAAGTCATTATTACTGTAGCCACAACCATTGTTGCTTTGGGGAAATGTCTTTTAGGTCTTCAGAAAAGAGCTCATAAAAATAACCTTGAACTAAAAGCCAGGGATCAGATGAAAATGCCTGGAAGGAAGGACCTTTTGATTTCAGGTTCAGCTAGTGTCCTTTTTGCTATAAGTCTGTTTAAATAGAAAAGGGACTCAATTCAGATTTTGTGAAATTCTTCATATAGCTGGTAGCCTGGACCAAGTTTTGGGAGAATGCATACTCAGCACGACAGGAATGATTTCTTTGTGAGTACAGACCGTATGTCCAATATGAATTAAGTCTTTTAGGAGATTGCTTGGTGCTGGTGTTGTTGGCCCAGCAGCAATTTTGCATAACCATGGGATGTTTTAGATGCCTGTTAAGTAATGTTTATTACATGCGTGTTATGTGATGTTTCATTTCCTCGGAGTCCAAGCAATTAATTTTCCATCCAAATCACCACTGGACATGAACATCACTAGGGCTGGTGTCATCTTGTGAGATAACACATGCGGCCATCCCCATGGACCTCCTCCCAAATCACAATATTGTGGCAAAATACCTGAAAATTTGACAAAATCAGCAGCTATTTAAGAAACACCAGCAAGAAAAACTTCAAGGAGTGGTTGGAGTGTGTGCAGATGAAACAGCATGATCGGAAGTATCATTGTAATTGGATAATGAAGATAGCTCTGACCCAGAGTGCATGCAAATTAGGAAGTTCAAAAAAGTAAATTGGCAGAGAGTTTCAACCCTGTAGGTATATTGATACACTACATGTGAGTGTATGAAAAATGTGGTTATATATAGCTTCAAGGATATTTTAAAATAAAAAATAAAGTTTCTGCTGAAACACTCCACAAATTTTCTAAAGACAACCATTTGGGTGTCACCTCTTCTGATGGTACAGTCAGGGTAGTTCGCATTCCCCTAGGTCCAACATGTAGCACCTTGGAACATTTATGGCAGCTTTTTGTATATCATTTGATGTCAAGTGTAGCGGATGGTAATGAATTGCACATGTTTTGAAAAGTGAAATGCGGACAGCTAAAATGTTCAATTAATCCAAGGGTGGTCTTCAGGGCCCCAGGGTCATTTTTACACACACATACACAGACATAAATTAGTTCCAATTCACTCCAAATATCCTCTAGTGGGTTGTGAAGCATTTTGACTAGATAGAGACCTAAGATGAGGCTGTTTTCTAAATCAGGAAGCAAATAGGAACTGATGTTTGGTCATTTCCTCTTGCTAAAAAGCTTCCACCTGGACCTACAATTGTTCAGTGGACCAAAACACAGCAGAAATGCTACCATGCCCCCTAAAGGGCATTCAGGGACAGGAAAATATTTTTATTCCTTTTTTTTGGTGGGTGGGTTTGCAATGTGGATGCAGCCGTCCAGGGTCTCCTCATGGGCTAATGCAGTCCCCTGGCTTATCAAAGTTGCCAATCCCAGAATAAATAAATGAGAGAGGGGCAGAGAGAGCCCATATCTGCAGAAAGAGGTGGGCTGAACTTGCCCATGCAGTGCTCCTTTAATTGTTGGTTTCCTTGGATAGTCACTCAGCAATTAACCCCAAGTCAAGTTAGGCACCAAGAACAAAGATTATCTATTTTGATATGCCTGATAAAACCTCAAGGTAGAGAAAAGAGAACCCAGTTTCATTGTGGCTTCTCTGTTTCTGCTCTGCCACCAGTAATGTCACTTAGTTTTTCTCACTGAAGGAATGAAAATAAAAGGAAGCATAATTGTCTTTGAACCTACCGTGTTTCCCCGAAAATAAGACAGTATCTTATATTATTTTTTATTCCCAAAGATGCACTAGGTCTTACTTTCAGGGGATGTCTTATTTTTCCATGAAGAAGAATTCATATTCATTGTTGAAAAAAAAAAGAACATTTATTCTATACTGTACAGTAGTTGTCATCACAAACCAACATAACTAAACCAGACAAACTGTGACTCCTGTCAAGAATTCCTTGTTATTTCCATATACAACTGGTATGTAAACCGCCCTGAGTCCCTCTGGGGAGATGGAGGCGGGGTATAAAAATAAAATTATTTATTATTATTATTATTATTATTATTATTATTATTATTATTATTATTATTATTATTATGTATATTTACCAATCCTGCATGCTATGGTGTTTTGTTTGGCGGGCGCCGGGCATGCTTCCAAACAAAAACTTTGCTAGGTCTTACTTTCGGGGGAGGCCTTATATTTAGCAATTCAGCAAAACTTCTACTAGGTCTTATTTTTTGGGGATGTCTTATTTTCAGGGAAACAGGGTAGATACATTCTAATAGTCATAGAATATTTGGCCATTTCTTTACTAGCATTGCACACCTGTGTAGCCTTACTAACCATCAGATTGCTTTCTTAGTCAATCTAGATTTTAAGGAGAATGTGTACTGCCCCAGATATAGAGGGTGAGTATCCCTCATAAAGGTTTTGATCCTCCTTCGCCCAGTTTTGGAATGCCTATATTTGCATATATGTACATAATATCATGGAGATGGATCCCAAGTCTAAACATGAATTTAATTGATGTTTTATATGCAGCTTATACATATAACCTGAAGGTAATTTTATTCAATATTTTAACAAGTTTGGGCGTGAAACAAAGTGTTTATATATAGAACGATCAGAAAGCCAAGGTGTCACCATCTTATTTGCCCATGTGGACAGTTTTGGATTTTGGAGTACATTATATTTTGGGATTCTAGAAAAGGGATGCTCAACTTGCATATAAACCTGCATACACACACATGGCTTTATATCATTTTAACCTGTTTTAAACTGTGTTTTCCCACTTACAATAGGATTTTCTCAGAGATAGCTGCATAATTTTACAATTAAAAAATAGTTCTGTGTTGCCGCTGTCCAATGAATTCTCAGAAAAGAAAGCATGCAGAATACAAGATTGGGACATGTGGAAAATCATGTGCTATGATAGATAGACATACTTTTTTTGGAAAAAAAGATATAACCTGACACTTGGAAAATACATTTGTTTACAAGGGAAGAAGGGAGGGAAAAATGCTTCTTAAGGTCTGTCCTTCTAGCCACTTCTCATTTTTATCAGTTTTCTTCTAAATTACAAATTGAAGAGATCTGCTGCCCATGCATAATAGGAATATCTTGTTAGTGGCTGAAAAGATTTGTAATGAGTTTAATATTTAAACACTGGGACCCTAATAAAAGGATTAGTGCCTCAGGTCTAACCACAGGTGTCATTGTAATTGGGGTGTGGTGGCCACTGCTGAGACTAATATATAGGTTATAGTAACCCTATGGGAGTTTGATGAGGGTTGGAGGTCGGTGGATGAAGATAGAAGAGAGCGAGTTTGTTGTACATACCGGAAATAGTGTTTGTACTATTGCTCCAACCAAAGAAAGAAAAGCCTTCCAGTTGGAATTAAGAGCTTTGTGTCTGTGTTGTTCTTGTTCCTGAGGAGACCACTTTACAGCAAGAAGGTATTTGGCTCCCTAACAGGAGTGAAGAGTTCCTTCTGCTGTACATTGGGGATTTTCAAGCTATTTTGAACACTGGGCGGGAAGGCCAAGATAATAATTGAAAACTAGTTGCCTTCTCTGAGGAGCACATGGGCAGCCATAGCTGTGTGCTTCTGCTGAGAGAAGCACATATTGGAGATGGTCGGGTCATATCTCCATTCCCCACCCTCCAGCAATGGGAAAAAAATTACAGGAAAAATAAATTATGGCTGGCTAGATTGGAATGTCTCCTTGTACATTACTCTCTAGCAGCTCCATTGAGGCTGTGCTATCTGTGTGTGTGTGTGTGTGGGGGGGGGGGGGGGTCATCAGAATTGTAATCCCAAGTAGTGATTTTCATTAGCTCTGCTTTGCAATTAAAATTTCCCACCTGATGTCATCTATATAGTTCATCCCACACTGATAATGACTGTGTAAGTCAGATATGGATCATATAGTTTACATGTGGAAGATCCTACAGTTTTGTTTTGTTTTGTTTGCCAGAATGTCTAGAATCAAAGAATAAAACACTTCTCAAGAGAGGATGAATATATTTATGGTCTTAGGCCCCTTATACACTGCCATATAATCCAGGTTATCAAAGCAGATAATCCACATTATCTGCTTTGAACTGGATTATATGAATCTACACTGCTAGATAATCCAGTTCAAAACAGATAATCAGGTTTTTATATGGTAGTGTAGAAGGGGCCTTATAGTGTCCATGCTTCCAGGCTAGATAATATTGACCTAGGTGGAGAAATACTATGACCTGGAGGATATCCATAGTTAAAGGTATTTTATGTCATTTTGACTCAGTTCTATAGAATCCTGGGATTTGTAGTTGAACTATTTAGAATTGTGTCCCAGACATCTCTAGTTGAAGGGAGTAGACTAGAACTTCCTTCTAAGTCCCTCCATGAACTACAAACCCTAGGATTCCAGAGAAACCAGCTATGACAGTTCAAGTGATATCAAACTGTGACAGTAATGAAATTGTACAGTTGACTCTCCATATCCATGGATTCAACTATCCACAATGTGAAAATATTTGTTTAAAATCCAAAAGACAAAGCTTCATTTTGCATTTTATACAAGGGGACCATTTTACTACACCATTGTATATAGTAGGATTTGAGCATTCATGGGAGTTATAGTTTGGTGAGGCACACACACTTTGGCAAAGAAGGCTAAATACATGACAATCTACAAATCCCATGATCTCATTGCATTGAGCCATGGCAGTTAGTGTGGTGCTAAAGTGTATTAGTTCTACACTGTAGATGTACCCAATGTTTCCACCTTTTATCTAAATCTGCCAGTATGAAAACCAAAATCAAAGCTCTTTGGGAAATAAGAAGCTGTTGATGTTCAAGTAATGCTCTTTCAGTGAAAAAGCAGAAATGAAATAATTGAGTTGTCCTGAAAAAAATCAGTAAATAGTGGCTGATGCTGCCTGGCCCGAGCGGTCACTGTCACGATCGTCTTCAAATTTATCTTAATTGGACAATGAAGTATTAATGACTTTCACGGGGAGAGCACTGAGACGAAGCAATTACGTTAATGTACCAAGCTCTCCCACCACATTGTCAGTCCAAGCACGGCTCGGCAAGGATCACCTAACTTATACGACATAATTGTAGCCTAAATTGATTTAAAACCAGCTAAATGGGAGCATTTTATAAGGTCCTTCTAGTAATCATGCAAATGACAAAGGAAGATCTCAATCCCATTTTTAGTTTCTATTTTGGCTGAATGAAATAGGTTTGGGGAAGAAAAACATAATAATTATTGAAGGTGCACATTTTCCCCCTTAGGGGTAAAAAAATGCATTTGTAGAGTTGCACTTGAATGCATTGACTTTTTGGAATGTAGCATTTTTGAAAATACAGTAGAGTCTCACTTATCCTAGCTAAACGGGCCGGCAGAAGCTTGGATAAGCAAATATCTTGGATAATAAGGAGGGATTAAGGAAAAGCCTATTAGACATCAAATTAGGTTATGATTTTACAAATTAAGCACCAAAACTTCATGTTATACAACAAATTTGACAGAAAAAGTAGTTCAATATGCAGTAATGTTATGTTGTAATTACTGTATTTACGAATTTAGCACCAAAATATCACGATATATTGAAAACATTGACTACAAAAATGGCTTGGATTATCCAGAGGCTTGGAAAAGTGAGGTTTGGATAAGTGAGACTACTGTAATATGGTTAGATGCCCATATATCATTTGCAACATCTTTATAACTGGGTGAGCAATTTTGAAGTGTCTGAGGAGTTATTTTCCACTGACTTAGATCCCTCTCTACAAGCTGCACTAATCTTTTCTTCAAAACCAAAAACAGACAGAAGTTTTTTGCAAATGAAACAAAAGGCATTTTGGCCTTGACAAAGGCTGCATTTAGCTTTTTCTCTATTAGGGTTGTCAGAGAATACTAGAGACAGTTCTTGCAAAAGAAGAGGAGGTTTCAGCAGGTGTTGCCTGTTACCTGGCTGTGTCACAAGCAACACTTGGTGAAGTTCCCTCTTCTTCACAACCATTAAGTGTACATGAGCCCTCTCTCTGAACGTTATTATGGAACAAAACGATAATAACTAGAAAGGGAGATGATAGCCAGAGTGGTGTAGCAGTTTGAGCATTGAACGACATCTCTGGAGACCAAAGTTTAAATCTCCGCTTGTCCATGGAAACTCACTGGGTGACATTGGACAAGTTGCACACTGATATCCCCAGCAAACCCTACCTTAGGGTTTCCATAAGCTGGAAAGGACATAAACAATGAATAAGGGAGAGAAAGAATGGAAGGAGGTAAAAAAATGCAGAAAGCAACTAAAACTCATGAAACCAAAGAGAGGATCTGTGAAGAACAATCAGTCAAACAGACACACAAGAAATTAGCTTGATCAGTTTGATAACAGATCTATATAGAACAGAAGATTTAGACTATGGGGCACCTTAGTCTAAATTAGACCTTCCCAACCTGATGTTGGACCACAATATTTACCTTACGTGAACTGTGCTGGTTGGAGTGTTGGGAGATGTAATCAAACATCTTACCAAACCCTATCCCAGGCATTGAAAAATTGAGGTCAAAATTTGAGATTTAGGATGAACTCTTGTGATGTAAAGGGGAAGTCCTAATGATGTCATTAAGCATGCTATATTAAGTTTCAACTACATGGTTTCTTTGGCACAAACTTTGATGGACCACCCAATTCTTCAGGTATATCAATGGCAAATAAAGTGTGTTACTCTAAGCTCCACAAAACTCAATGTTGCTTTCACAGCAGTAAAGTGATGTATCTTGTGACCCTAAGACAGGATTTTCTGAGGTTGAGAGTGTGTGGCATGCCCAAGGTCATACTGGGTTTTCATGGCGGAGTGGAAATTTGAACCCTGATTTCGGTGCCATAGTCCAGCACTCAAACCACTTTGCCATGTTGGCTCTATACCATACTGGGTCTCCTTTCTCTTTAAAAGTTCTACCTTGAAAGTGAAATATTTGACTTGATGTTTTGTGTTTCTGTGAACCGACGTGAAAGATTGCTTATGTTTTAGAAAAATGGTATATTAAAATAAATATCTGAATAGATAACTCAAATAAATATTTTAAACCCAGAATTATTCCTTGCATTGTTAAGTGTATTCTAAATATGTCTGGATGTGACATCCTTTGAACATTTCTGCATGCTGCTGACTTGACTCTCAGCATGCCAGTCTTGGTATTGTGGCAGAAGGAAGAAATTAATGCTTATATAATGAGCATTCACTGTACTTTCCAGAATGTTTTGTCATTAGAGATGTTCCTCATTTTTTTTTGTATTAAACCAAGGCCGTTCAATATTTCAGCTCTTCTGGGAGAAGCGGCTACAAGGCTTAAGTGCATCAGATGTGAGTGAGCAGATCATCAAATCCATGGAACTGCCAAAAGGCCTTCAAGGTATTCTATGCTTAAGTGACATTTAGTGTCCCCAGACCACAATTATTAATAATTAATAATTATAAATAATTAATTGTTTAACACAATTTTATTCATTTTATTTATCAAATGGATTTTCATTTCACATATTCTGAATAAAAGATTTTCTGAAACAACTGCTTTTCTTTAGTGATGTAGGAACTTGTCCCTATCCTTTTGCAAAACTTTGTCTGAGTGGAACCTACCAATAGGCAGAGCTTGGGGAAGTTACTTATTTGGACTAAAACTCCCACAATCTCTATGGGGGTTTTTTTTGGCACAGGTTAATGACATTATAGGGGAATATATCGTAACTGCAGGTGGTTTGGAAAAATGCTCAGAAACTTCAATGGGCCAAAAAGCTGGAGTGAGATTGTTCTTGTAACAGAAACTGTATTTGACTACGATTTCATTTCCATGCAAAGTTCAAAGTGCTGACTAAGATCTGCAAAGCCCTATAATGGCTCCAGGCTATCTGGAAGACTGAATCTTCATGTACAGAATATCTGAGCTTTAAATTTTTCAGGAGAGTTAAGGAAGAAGCTGTTCTTCCAGTTCTGTTACACTGAAAGGTACAGCCAGTAGGAACATGAGAGAAGGGCATCTGGATTTATGTCAATTTTTGTGAACCAGATTTTGGGGAAAACATGAGATATAAGTGAACACATAAAAATAGTAACTTTTCCAAGGTCTGTCGAAAAGTTGAGTCCTTATGTGTGGGATTTTTTTTTTGAGATTACAGAAACTTTCTCAGAGGGGAACAATGTACTAGTAAAACAGGAAATCCAAAATAATTTAGCAAATGAAAGAAATTAAGCCTGTTCTAACTGGAAAAACAAAACAAATGTATAGTAAGAATCCCATATTTATAAGATTTTCCTGGCTGAAAATTATGTGAAATCACAAATATCACCTAACATTATTGAATTTCCTTTCTTCTGGTCCAAGCATACCATAGTGTTCAGTTGGAGGACCTAGAGTTTCCAGTCGCTAAGTGAAACCACACATGTGGGTTCTGTGGTTACAAGGTCTTACTATATTCCCAAGATCCTTAGAGAACATAATATCAATCAATCTCTTAAGAATGTTTGGTGTAGAAGTTCCTGGTTTGGACATTGGAGATCAGATTTGGTGTCCTTCGTATCTCACCCAGCTTTTTGAATTGTGATGTTTTTGAACTTGATGGGAACAACTCTATTCCTTTTCTTAGGTGTTGGACCAGGCAGTAACGACAACACCCTTCTCTCTGCTGTTGCCAGCGCATTGCACACAAGTTCTGCTCCCATCACGGGTCAGCTTTCTGCCGCGGTAGAAAAGAACCCAGCAGTGTGGCTGAACACGTCCCAACCTCTCTGCAAAGCCTTCATTGTTACGGATGAAGATATTCGGTAAAATTCCTTTTTTCTTTTCTTCCACAGAGAGGAATGAATGTCTTTTCTTTGTGGCCATGGCATTTCGCTGTATTTTTAATGTCTGATCCTGGAGGTAGTGGTTATGATGATTGCCCTGTGCCTGAAGGCAGTAGGTGCCAAGGAAGGCAGACCATCATGTAGGAAGCTCTTACAAGTAAGTCTAGCTAAGACATGGACAAATTCAGCCCTCCAGGTGTTTTGGACTTCAACTCCCACAATTCAAAACAGCTGGTAGGTTGTTAGGAATTGTGGGAGTTGGAAGTCCAAAACACCTGGAGGGCCGAAGTTTGTCCATGCCTCATCTAACTAGTCTTACATCAGTAGTCAAGGGAGTTCATGAAAGTGGCCAGGAGGCACAGTAGTAACGTGTCAGCCATCCCAGAATCCCTTCACAAGAAGGCAGCAATCACAGTAACCAAGAGAAAAGGGAAAGGCGAGAATATGTCCAGAGATCACATTTGTGGTTTAACTTTTGCAGATTTGATTATTTGCAGATTTGATTAATATTTATTTATTTATTTATTTACAGCATTTATATTCCGCCCTTCTCACCCCGAAGGGGACTCAGGGCGGATCACATTGCACACATAAAGGCAAACATTCAATACCATAACATAGAACAGAGACAGAGACAAGACGCAGGCACGGGCTGGCCTTGTTGCAGCTGGCTTGCTATCCAGCCTACGCTACAGCCCAGCGTAGGAATTTAGCTATTTTCAGGTCTTTTGGTGCAACTTTATTGTCAACTTCTGGCAACTGTGTTACAGAATTTAGAGAGAACACTTACCTAGGCATTTGTTGGTCCTCCAACATGATTCGGTGGTCATCTTCCAGTGAGAATCATACTGGAGGGTCTAGAGATTCCTAGAAAGTGTTTTCTCAGGTAAAACAACCCCTTGTCTTCTCAAAAGCCTTTTGGAGGTGTAAAAAATCCAAATTGTCGCCTTACAAAAAGTGTCCAGATCCCAGGGACAATCTCTGAATAAGCCCCCAATAATTGTGCTTTTGAAGGCAACGGGAATGAAAAAAAGGGACTCTTGAGTATTTCATGGTCCCAGCAAGGTCATAATATCAGTCACCAAGTAATCATCTTATAGTGGACACTTCGTCAGAGATCCTGTTTTTAACCCCAGCAAAGTTCAAAGCTTGCCCATCTTACTTATGTGACAAATGCTGGTTGTTTCCCACCCATTCTGGAGTCCATTTTAGGGACATTTTCATAAGTTTTCCAATCATGGGGTATTGGGACAATGCTGTGCATCTTTTGTATTGCTAGCGAAGGCGTGGGGAGAGAATCAGGATCTTGAGGCAATGTGTCAATGCCATTTCTGGCTTATCTCAAGAGAGCTCTAGACTTGCAGGTTTAGATTTAGGCCCAATGTTTCAGACTTTGCTTATGACATTCTATTAATACATGTTATTCCTCCCCGCACATCAGTTCTAATGTTGCCTCTGAAAACCACTGACAATAACCATCAGGTTCCAAAATCCAGCCCTTTTTACCTCTTCTGAGTCCTATGATCCTTTCTAATCTTTGGGACTTGGTCATGTCCCAAGTTGGGAACTCTTCTTTTTTGGACTGCAACTCTGCCACCTTGGAAGTGTTTAGGAAGAGCCTGAAAACCTGGCTCTTCACACAGACTTTGAATAAGTACTGCCCATTTGTATGCTAAACTTTCATACTAGCGGTCACTTTTTGATCGGTTGCACCTGCATGGCTAAATTCTTGATACAGCCTCAGGGTTCACCCCCATTTTAAGGTTCTCCCCCATGATCTTATAGAACTTTTAACTTCCTCCATGTTTACAAGTCTCACTTAGCGCACTTTTGCCCAGTTCATTTTAGGATTTTATTGCTGTGTTTTAACTTGTGTTCTATTAATGGTTGTTTATTTTATGTCTTTTAAATTTTTATTTGTATGTTTTTTTGTACTTGATGTTATTTGTATTTGTAAGCCACCCCAAGTCCCCCCGAGGAGATGGAGGCGGGGTACAAAAAATAAAATTTATTATTATTATTATTATTATTATTATTATTATTATTATTATTATTAAATCCCTTTGTTAACAGTGGATTTGGGGGACTATAGTCCAAGGACTAGTATTGCCAAGCTTTGGCCCCACCAACACTTTGAAAATTGCACCCAAAGGTATTTTACAAAGAAAACTTTACTTGATTTTATATGAACTTGTATGAACCTGTCAGTTTGCAGGTTTTGTAAAGATGTATTTTGAGTTTCTGCTCGATCAGCGAGTGACATGCTGTGCCTGGTCTTTGTGAATCTTGCTGACACAACATTGTGGAGCCCTGCAGGTTCATAAACAAGGAAGTAAATCAGAGGTGCCATCTTGGCCTAAGCTGCATGAAATAGGAGAGTGGGCACATTCTCAAGTCTGGCTTGATTATGACCTCCTCTACCCTCCCTCCCTCCTTCCCTCCCTCCCTCCCTCCCTCCCTCCTTCCTTCCTTCCTTCCTTCCTTCCTTCCTTCCTTCCTTCCTTCCTTCCTTCCTTCCTTCCTTCCTTCCCATTCATCATGCATGAAGGAATAGGCTTCCAGATCCTCTTTGCTCTCCAGTTCTAAATCTCTCACAGGAGGCCAAGAGTCAGCCAAATGACATAGTTTGGATGTTAAATGAGTTGTTTAAGGCCCGTTTATTCAAGGCATAGCGTTCAGTTTTGCCTTTTCTGTAAACCGATTTTCCTGAATTCCAGAAAGATTGTTCCCCCTGAACCTTCCTCTTCCACCACCACCAGAATTACCTCCTATGAAACCTGATAAAATATTTTATTGGAATTCCTTAACTCTTCCAGCACCATTTAAATGTGCAACCATAGATAGCGTACAAGATCATGGATTACATGATGAAATGTTAGGTTTATTATGGTCAGTATGTGCCTTCAAGTTGTTTTGATTTATGGTGACCTTTATACAGGCAGTCCCCAAATTGCAAACAGGCTCTGCAGCTTTGTTCTTATGATCTGAAGTTGGAACAGGTGTGTTTTAAATGCAACTCCAGCCATTTTTTAAAACAAAAGTGTGATAGCTTAGGGAAGGGCTAACACCTCTATGATGTTTGTTTTGCTGCCTGTTCCCCTGTTCAGAAGATTTCACCTCACTTTCTTTCCCTGTGACCACTGGATGTTGAAAAATTTGGCTTGTTGTGGAAAAAAAGGATTGGCGATAAAGCTTCAGTTGAGACCCCTTTCTTCAATTATAACTCTTTCAGGAGTGAATTTCCTTCCTAGGGATAGATTACCACTGCCTTATTTCCAAGTTGAGAAAAAGAACTAGTTTAAGGTCACCCAGTGAGTTGGTTCTGACTTGAATCTTCCAGGGACCTCTTTCAGTACTCAAAGTGCTCACACTTTATCAAACTGTTAGTAGATGGGGCCATGTAGTAGCAGTCACCCATTTGTGTGGCCCTTTAAGGCAAAACACAGCCCTCCACATTTGCTGGGGATTGGGGCACAGGACCCCCACCAACGTGAAAAACCATGAATTTAAACATTGCTATTTTGTAAGCTTATATAACATTTCTCTAGGAAGATTTAGGTTCTCCAGCATGATGCTGTGGTCATCGCCCACCAGAAGTTAATCGCAGAATTGTGCTGGAGGATCTAGAGATTCCTAGAGAGAATATTTTGATCAACTCTATGAACAATCAAATCTACAAAAATCAGCCCCACAAATGTGAAGGAAAGGCAGGGGGTAGTACCAAAGTGTTTGGAAACCAACGCATATCACAGCCAGGCACCAGATATCCTCTGATCTGATTAGGAGTTGGATGGAAATGCCACCAATGAATATAGGAAGCTACAGGGTATGTTTCAGTGCTGAAACTGGCAAAGCCGTTTATGTAATTAATCAGGTTTCCATAACTTCACAGGTGCTGTGAAGGCACATATGTATCTACATATCTCCTCCCCAAAAGGTAGATCTCAGGTGTACCAGAAAATCCCCTCCTGTCAGCACCCTCCAAAAGAGATTCATTTCCCAATCCACTTGGCTTTGTTTATGGGATGGGTTACTCACTTGTTCTTTGATGGAGGTTTTGGCAAGCATTACTTCTCCTCCTTGAACCCCTCTTACATGAAAAAGTAGCTTTTTGAATAATGAAGTGTGTGTGTGGAGGGGAGGGTTCCAGTCAGGTTTAGAATATATTGCATTTTCAAAACGTTCACCAAAGAAATAACCTGTATTTATGCCTACAAGATAAACTGTCCAAACAAGGAAACAATATGCCACAGACGGACCCTAATGCCAGTGTAGTCAAAGCATTGGACTGTGACTCTGAACACTCTAGGATTCAAATCCCTCTCATTTGTGGAAACCAGTTAGGTGAACATGAGCACATCACACTCTCTCAGCCTCAGAGAAAGACAAAATCAATTCTTTTCTGAGGAAATCTTACCAAGAAACCCCCATGACAGGTGGCTTTAAGATTGCCATAACCCAAAAATGACTTGACGGCACACAGCAACAAAAAATCCTAATGCAAAACATTTGCATTAAACCGTTTTGGGTGAACAGAGATGGAGACAACTCTTGGGCACCTAGATAAGTTTGTATGAGATAGTTAAAAAGAGTCAGTTGGAATATTTAGCAATTTCGAAACAGTCTTGAAACTGAGAACACAGCAGCATGGTATCTTAAGTTAGGTAAAGGTTTTCCCTTGACATTAAGTCTAGTTGTGTCCAATTCTGGGCGTTGGTGCTCATCTCCATTTCTAAGCCGAAGAGCCGGCGTTGTCCATAGACACCTCCAAGGTCATGTGGCCGGCATGACTTCATGGAGCACTGTTACCTTTCTACTCACATTTGCATGTTTTCGAAGTGCTAGGTTGGCAGGAGCTGGGGCTAACAGTGGGAGCTCACCCTGCTCTGCGGATTGAACTGTTGACCTTTTGGTCAGCAAGTTCTGCAGCTTGCAGTTTAACCCATCATATTTTACATCTAGGCAAATCCTTTCCTACCTCCTTTTTTCTTTTTGGAAGTTATTTTGTCACAATAGCATCTATCTCTTTTTAAAAGTTAAGGACTAAGCATTTTCTCCAGCTTCACTATGTCCTTCCAACTATGTAATGGCAACATAAAAAGTAAACACAGCATGCTTCCCTCCCTCTTATTATTCCTGCCTCCAGAACCACATAAAAAGAAATGAGATATTCTGATCTTTTTAACAATTGTCATTCTCTACCTCCACCAGCAGAGGGCACCCTTAAATCATAGATTTTTAACATCAAAATGTGAATTTGTTCATCAGGAAAATAGCATGGGAAGATCTTTGTAAAATCATAACTACTTCCCATTCCTTCCTTGTTCTCCATGTCACACTTACTCTGTTTCGTTATTATTTTTTAATTATGTTGTATTATATTTGCACTGACTGCTGTTGATTCAGTTGTATATTGAGAGACGTCTGTTTCCGCAGAGCTGCTTCTATAAATTAGCACTGGAAATGAAGCTGAACATTTTAATGGGAAAGTCATTTGCTTCAGGGCTGGAGTTCTTATTTAACTTGTAATGATGCGTTTTCACTTAAAAGCATTTTGCTATTCCTCCGCCATCTTGATATTGCTGTTTCCAGTTCCTGTCTCTAGTAAAATTCATAAAACATAAAAGAAAATTGTGAAATTGTAGCTCAGCAGTAATCACAAGGGAAATCTCTTGGTATCTTTCCCCAAAAAATCTCTTGTTCCTTTTCCTGCTCATATTCCCACATTCTTCTGAAGGAAGAATTATTATCGGTCATTTATTTGATTGATTTAATACATATCTCCTACTCTTCTCTCCAAGCTAGGTCTGAAGGCAGCTCACAAACAATATTTTAAAGAAAATAAAAGTGCACAAGATACAATATCAAAAACACAAGTACAGGAAGATCCCCGTATCCACGGGGCATATTTCAGCAGGAGGCTATTGCTGAGCTGTAGAGCATACACTTGGCAAATAAAGCTGCCCTCCATATCCACAGTTTCTGCATCCATTGAGCTACCCCAGGCATGGGCAAACTTTGGCCCTCCTGGTGTTTTGGACTTCAACTCCCATAATTCCTAACAGCCGGCAGCCCTTTTTCGTTTCTCTCTACTGTCACTTGCTGGCAGGCTGTTAGGAATTATGGGAGTTGAAGTCTAAAACACCAGGAGGGCCAAAGTTTGCCCATGCCTGATCTAACCAAACAGTATTTGGAAGTAAATCTCCAAAAGCATGTTGTTTACCATTTTATATAAGGAACAGCATTTTGCTAATCATTGTATACAATGGGATTTTGTACCCATAAAGGGTTCTGGAACCCAACCCCAATGGATACTGAGTGACCACTGTAGAATGTCTTAGGTTCATTCTCTCCATGTCCAGTTTTTTAAACAAGGTAGTTCAAGGAACAGTTGATGGAGAACCCTATTTTACTCAGTATTTTGTGAAAAGCAGGAGAGAAAATACTGGGCGAGGAACACAGAATCTGGTAGGGATTTGTAATTCCTTGATGTACTCTGCTATGGAAAGACGACGGGTTTATTTGTTTATCATGTCAGAAGCAAACTAAGGGTACAGTTATAATGTATTTAAAAAACTCACAAAGTCAAGAACTTGACATTATACTAGATTTCCTTTGACCATTTGTAGTGCCTCCAATGCTGCTGCGAGAAGGTCCTCCATTGTGCATGTGGCAGGGCTTAGTCCACACTATAGCAAGTGGCCTGTGGTCTGTTTCTCTCCACACTTGCACATCGTGGATTCCACTTTGTAGCCCCATTTCTTAAGATTAGCATCTCGTGGTGCCAGAGCGCAGTCTGTTCAGAGCCTTCCAAGTTGCCCAGTTTTTTGTGTGCTGAGTGGGGAGTTTCTCATCCGATACCAGCCATGGATTGAGATTCCAGGTTTTCACCTGCCACTTTTGGACTCTCGTTTGCTGAGCTATTCCTGCAAGTGTCTCTGTAGATCTTAGGAAGCTATTTCTTGATTTAAGACTTTGGCTTGCTGGCTGATATCGGAACAGTGGATGGGCCGGGGATGTCAATGCCTTGGTCCTTTCGTTATTGGCTGCTATTTCCCGATGGATGTCAGGTGATGCAATACTGGATAGACAGTATAATTTCTCCATTGGTGTGGGGTGTAGATATCCTGTGATAATGCGGCATGTCTCATTAAGAGCCACATCCACTGTTTTAACATGGTGAGATAGATTCCACACTGGACATGCATATTCAGGAGTAGAGTAGCAAAGTGCAAGGGAAGATCTCTTCGCTGTATCTGGTTGTGATCCCCAGGTTGTGCCAGTCAGCTTTTGTATGATATTATTTCTAGCACCCACATTTTGTTTGATATTCAAGCAGTGCTTCTTATAAGTCAGATACGATGGATAATACACTCTGATTAACCTTTGCACACAAGATCCGCAATTACGGTGCCCCTAAGTGTCTTGTTAACCAAATAATATAATGTCTGGGTTATCAGTCTAATCAATGATCGGGTAATTAACAGCACAGCTATTAATAACTGCAGTTTCACTAAAGTGTATTGAGATGATCAAGACCAAAAAAAGAGAAAGAAACTGGTTTAAAATGGTCTGCTGGGATTAGTAGGGATGGGCAGAGAATGGCTCATGAGATGCATACACATGTCCTTTGGGATCCCGTGCTGTGTTCCTAGGATCCCCCAAAGTCTGCAGACCACCCCATTTCTATAAATGTTGGGGCAGGTAAAAGAGTTTTTGTCCTCCTCCTCTCCCAAGCATCGCTCAACCCTAACGCCCTGAAAAATAAAGAAGGTTGGTTGTTCATTGAATTTGGAATTGGATTTAGAACAAGCAAAAGTTACCTAACAACAGGCTCCAAGCAGTAGAGCCTCTTGCAATGAAAAGCACTTTTACTAATGTAATAGCATCATCATCATCATCACCATCACCATCATCATCATCATCATCATCATCATCCACTTGTGTCCAAGTAGGAAGGCCTGCTTAGGAAGTGTTGTGTCTGTTGTGTCTTGGCGGTGGGTCTGTAGGTGACTGTGGAGACTTACTCTTGACCCGCATGTTCTCCCAGTGAGGACATCAGTTTCCAAATGAAAGACGGTCCCGGTCAGGGTTGATGCACCTTCCTCTTAGCATGTTTCTCCCTTTCTCCCTCCATTTATGCCTCTTTGAATTCCACAGCACTGTTGGTCACAGCTGACCTCAATTAAAGCGCTCAAGAGCCAGGGCTTCCCAGTTCTCTTTCCCTGCCTATGCCACAGTTTTTAAAGTTGGCTTCAAGCCCATCTTTAAATCTCTCTTCTTGTCCACCAACCTTCCATTTTTCATTCTTGAGTTGGGAGTATAGTAACTGCTTTGGGAGATGGTGATCGAGCATTTGGACAACGTGGCCAGTCCAGTGGAGTTGCTGATGCAGGATTATCACTTCAGTGCTGGTGGTCTT
Source organism: Anolis carolinensis (assembly GCF_035594765.1). Classification (NCBI taxonomy): domain Eukaryota; kingdom Metazoa; phylum Chordata; class Lepidosauria; order Squamata; family Anolidae; genus Anolis; species Anolis carolinensis. The sequence continues at coordinate 309,111,174 of NC_085842.1, forward strand.
TGCTTCTTCCAGAATGCTGACATTTGTCTGCCTGTCTTATCGAAAGATTTGCAGGATTTTTCAGAGGCAGGGCTGATGGAATCATTCCAGGAGTTGAATGTGACGTCTGTAGACGGTCCATGTTTTGCAGGCATATAACAGGGTTGGGAGGACAATAGCTTTAAAAAACAAGCATCTTGGCCTCCCTACAAATGTCCTGATCCTCTAACACTCTCGGTAATGTAATTAACTTCCATATATATGTATCTATATGTAGTTTTGGAACCTATAATCGCATATTTTATTACAAAATCCAAACTCGTATTCCATAGACTTATATTCTTGTTGTCTTAGAAAATTGCACCTGACCACTTCCCTGCAAATATTTTGGGCACGAGACATTGGGGGACCTCTAGATAATTCTACTATTCCAGCTAAAAGCCCTAACCCTAACCCTTTATTTTGCACATAATATGTCTAAACTGGGATCTTTGGCATGCCTCCTGCAACTCTTTGGCTGGCTATACAAGTGTCCAAAGTCGAAGTCTTTGGCCTTAGCTCCTCACTCGTGTTCCTGATGCCTATTTGCTTCAATGTTTAGCTTCGCTGATTGCATATACGATTGCATATAGTTGTGTTGCCGTTTGGTGTCATTTTAATTGCCGTAGCTCTATTTTATGGTATCCTATGATTCATCCTTTGTGGGCCTCTGATTGCGCAGTGTGTTAAAGTGCTGACCTGCTGAACTTGCAGACCAAAAGGTTGCAGGTTCAAATCTGAGGAGCAGAATGAGTGCCCGCTGTTAGCCCAAGCTTCTGCCAACCTAGCTGTTAGAAAACATGCAAATGTGAGTAGATCAATAGGTACCATTCCGGCAGGAAGGTAACGATGCTCTATGCAGTCATGCCGGCCACATGACCTTGGAGATGTCTACGAACAACGCTGGCTCTTCAGCTTAAAAATTGAGATGAGAACCAACCCCAGAGTCAGACATGACTGGACTTAATGTGAGGGGAAACCTTTACCTTTACCCTTATGATTAATCCTTTAGTGAGCTTCTTAGAATTATCTTCCAAGGCAATAGGCAGGAACTGTCTAGTAGAGAATACTAAGTAACTCCTTAAACTACAAATTCCGAAATTATGTGGGGTGGAGTCATGACAATTAAAGTGTTATCGAACAGATGTTATTGAACAATGTTGATATACCCCTGTTAAAACCTGTATCATTCTCTCCTGCCTTTACTTAATTCAAAACCATCCAACCTCATAAAATTCCCGTTGGCTTTTCCTTTCAAAGTGATGCTCAATCATAGCCCATTCCTGGGATATTATGTATGTTCTAAAACCCATCCATTAGTGTCTGCCGTTCTTTTACTTTAGGCTTGCTCTATAAATGCCAGCGGATGATTTGGTAATGCTCTTTTTCTTTCTCATGACTACTAAAGCCATATCGGCTCCGGAAACAACGTCTTTTCCTCTCTTCTGCCAGCTATTCCGTATGCACAGAATAGCTTTTTCTTTTTTAAAGATCCCTGACCTGCACTTTGTTGAACTAGCCTTGCATTGCCTGTGTCTTGCTCAAAAATAAATCTCATTCATCAGCATTGACATTACTGCCCCCCAACACCACTAAAATCTGACCCGGTGCAATGCACTGAATGGAAAGATAAAGTAAACAGCAACATAAAGCATCTTTATTATTTAGTGAGATGTGTTTTACTGGGCACATTTGTGGCCTCCGTATGAACTTGATCTAAGGGTTTTGAAATAAACCAGAAATCATGATAGCTTCCTATCTTTGATGCAGATATAGAGGCTTGAAAGGCATTATTTTGTCTGAAGGCAGTTTTCAAATTCTTAACATTTGAAAGGACCTTTGGGGAAGAGCTGCGGGCTTATTGCATTGCTGGGTCTACCTTCCTTTCTACACAGGTTTAAATGATTCCTAATAACATGATCTAATTTCTTCTATTTGTTGACTTTGTTAAGTGCCTTCAAGTCAACTCTGATTTATGTTGACCCTATCATAGGATTTTATTAGCAAAATAGATTCAGAGGAGTGTTGCAATCATGTTCCTCTTAGGGTGGAAAAGGGCAGTTTGTCCTGCCTAAGGTTACTCACTGATCTGCTATGGCCGATTGTGGATTTAAAGCTTAATCTCGAGCCCCAACATGATATTTAAATTGAAATATCATGCTGGCTTTCTTGTTCTACTTAGAACACACTTTCTTGGGATGGATGGATAGAGAACTGTCTTCTTTGTACTCTTTCTGTCAATTTCCTTTCCAAGGTAAGACTCCCTGTAACTTTGGAATCCATAGCTGTGGTTTCACTTACAAGTCTGTTTAGGGATTTGCTAGGTCTTCTGGGCACTTCTGTGGTATGCTTGCTCCACACATTACCATATAATTGTGTTCGAGGACCTACATCTGCCTAGGGAAGGTCACTGAACACAACTCTGTGGTATGTCATGACTAGAAGTATGCTAATTCTTTGGCTTTTGGCCATATCTGCAGTCCATTCTGCAATATATCTTCCATGGATATAGAGATCTTACTGTATTATTGTTCAGATGTCCAACAGTACAAAAACAAGAATGTATGTTAGCATTAATATGCTTCCTCCTCCTCTTCTACAACCCAATTATTGAATGATGGGATTGCAGATTGAATGGACATGTTACACCCCTAGGCAGCGAGAGCACTGAAAACCAACACAGAGGCCAATAACAATATAATATCTTTATTGAAGCAAATGAAGTTTCAAAAGAAAATAAACAGAATAGTTGAGTATGCAATTGACCTTTCAGGAAAGATCAAAACTAGTCCAATAAGTGAAAGTCTTATGTACAATATTAAGGTCCAAAGTCCAGAAACCGAAACACACTCAAACTCGGCTTGAGTATTGAGTGGGGAAAAGGAGCAAGGTAGCACAGATGAGTTCTCTGGAGTAAAAGTCCCAAAGCAGGATTTCAAGGCAAGGCAGGAGCTGGAGCTGAAACGCAGTCCAAACTTGGGCAGAAGGTAGACCAGCACCCGGTCTACTCAGAAGTAAGTGCACCATCAGGCCGCTTGGATTCCAGGAGTTAGAGACAATGATGCTTCTCAGTAAGAAGTAAAGTTGACACCACACAGGAAAGTTCCAAGGGCAAAACTTTTATTGACATTCATAAGCTCCCCCAAGCCAGGTGCCTGACTCCCTCATTCTTCCCAAGAGAACTGAGCTTAGCCATAGTCACCACGCTCCGCTAATCTGGCGCTTCTCCTCAAGCTTTGTCTTTGCGATCTCTCTGTTTTCAAAAAAGCCCTGCGATCAAACACTAACCCGTCAGGAGAATCTGGGAGAGCCGGCACTGTTTCAAGTGCATCCTTAATTGGCGCTGGCTCGGAAATGTCAATAGAAGGCATCTGGAAAGGAGTTGAATCTTGTTGACATGGGAGAAAACCCAAGTCTTCTTTGTCCTGGTCAGCAGTGGCCACAGGGTCAGGGGCCAAAGGTGCCTGAGGTATCACAGGACATTTGGTTTTTTTTCTGCCTTGAGTCCTCCTTCCTTCTCAAACATGGCTTATTTTCTTCTGGGAGGAATTCTGGGAAAGCTTTGACAGGCATTTGAGTTCGGCTAAGGTCTGTCTACATCCACTTCTAAAATCTTGACATGCTTGTTTCAATGATTTATAGCAGGAAGTGGAAACAAGTGCTTCTGTACATACCATTATATTGAAGCTCCCATCATCCCTTGTCCTTTGAAATGCTGGCAATGCTTGATGGGAGCTGTTGTCTGAAAACATCTGCAAGGCCACTCACAGTTTCCATTCTACTCCATTGCTACAAGGTTAGAATAGAAATTACTTCTGCAGCCACCCTGACATTTCAGTCCTTTTTTGTCAATAAGAAGTACCAGAGTTTGCTTTTCACTTTCCTGTTTTTCAAACATGCTGCTGCAGTTGAGAAACATTGAACATCATCATGGATAGATGAGAGGTCTCTGAGTCTTTAGATCACCCAACCTTCCTTGCACTAGATTTTATAGAACAGGGGTTTGTATTAAATGAAAGAGCTATTGGAAAAGTTCAGTTTCTGTGTATAGTTTTGTTAAAGCCACACAGAGCCATCAGGTCTTTACTGTTCCCCACAGTGCTCTGTCATTGAGAATTGTGAGCGATTCCCCACTGATACCATCAAACTGTACAATTGACTTACAAGGTGTCTAGTGAAAGCTCTGTCCCTAAATCATGCTCTGCCTCCAGAAAAAGAGGGTTGCATGTGTTCTCTCTCTGTGTGTGTCTTCTCTTTCTGACCCCATCTCAGGTGACTAACTGTGTTTCCAGCTTATTTTTCCTCCTCTCTTTCTAAGCAGTTTCAAGCTCCCCCAAGTACAAGTTGTTCCACGAGAGGTGTATACATGCTGCAAATTTATATCTATCATGGACCCATTCTGTGGATTCTTAGGCTTTCTAGTTTGTTAAAGCACTTAGACATTTGTGATGCAATGGTTGTCTAATTCTGGTTCTCCAGAGGGTTTGGACTTCCAACTAGTATGCACAATGTTCAATAATTTGGGGAATTGAAATTCCAGACATCTATGAGGGCTATCTAGAAAGTAGATTACTTTTAAAAAAGATTAAAAATGAACAAAGTATAGGAGAAAACATTTACCATATGCAGTTGAAAGCCACACCCAAATACCACATCTCATGTAGTCGCCATTCAAATCTAGGCACTTACCATAGTGATGTATGAGCTTTGCAACTCCTTCCCCACTAAATTCTGCCGCTTGCGTCTTCAACCAGCCGGTCACTCCTTCCCGCAGCTGCACAGCGTCGCCAAAACACTGCGTTGCCAGCCACGCCCCCATTGTTGGAAACAAGTGGTTGAGGACGTGAGATGTGGTATTTGGGTGTGGCTTTCAACTGCATATGGTAAATGTTTGCTCCTATATTTTGTTCATTTTTAATTCCAAAACGTAATCTACTTTCTGGATAACCCTCGTAGAAGACAAGAGTTTGAGAACTACTGCATTCCTTTCAACTAAAGAATATAGCTTTTTTTGGTAGAGAATTCTAAGTGCCTTACCAGACTTCAGGGTCCAATTTTCCATAGCATGGACCCACAGTTATTAACATGCTATCAAGAATTAACTAATATAGACATAGCCCTAATGAAAATGTTCCCATGAAATGTTTTCTGAAGCATGAGAGGGGCAACCAAAGTTAAAATCTGATAACTAGTCTCAACTAGAGTAGATCTGTTGAGTCAGCGGCTGATGGTAAATCAACACTTACACAAATTCAACTGTTCCAATGATTTCAGCAATTGGATTTAAGGGTTATGATTACCTACTGTTTGATCCCTCATTATGGAGTTGGTTTCTTCAAGATAACATGATCTTCATAGAGTTTTCCCAAAAGAGCCAACACTTGGCTTTTAAAGTTCTGCTTTTGTTTACTGTTTTTAGCTAATTAATTACAGAGTTTTGTTGGGTTGCATTTTCTTTAGATTTAATGACTGGTTATTTTGTGAGGTGCCGTCAGAGATGAGGCTGTAAAAAGAAAGGTTTAAATGCTCCAAATAAACAAAATACAAGGAGCTCAATCTATCTTAAAGTATATTTTAGGCAGAACTCAATTTTTGCAAGAGCTAAGCATGTGCTCCTATATCTCCCATTGATAGTAATAAGGATATTAAACTACTTTGGCTGTAATTGTATTATCATGCTGTGTTGTGTGTTCTGATATGAATGTTATATTATTTGGGGAGCAAAGGAATTTGTGTGTTGCTCCTCTTTGCACTCTGTCATTATTCAGCATTTGCCTGTGAAATCAGTAGATGGCAGTGATACTGAGATTGCATTCTCTCTGATGACTCTCATTAAAATATTTTCATAGTTTACAATTGTGCATGCATATTGAACTTCAGAGAAATATATGAAAATAGCATTCATGCTGGCATCTCAGCAGTAGCCATTTTTTCTTGGTATTGTGAACTCCCTGACTCTGCAACGTGTTTCAGTTGAAATTGATCTCTTTTATGAAAACAACCTCTCTGCAGTAAAAATCATATATAATCTAATACTCATATACTATATAAAACAACCTAGTTTGGTGCCCAGAATATGGAAAACATTTTTGGTACAGTTGGCCTGCCATATTCATGTATTCTGTACCCATGGATTACACTATCCATGGGTTGAAAATATTCATTTTGCCATTTTTGTACAAGGGATATAATTTTAATGAGCATTGCACAGTCAGTTTTCCACATTCCCTGGGGTTAGGGGCACAAGCCCTCATTAAAGTGAACAACTGTGAATAAAGAAATTGCTACTTTTTATTTGAGAAGACATCTCTTTGGAAATTCCTGTGGTCAACTCATCCTGGAAGTCGGCTATAGAATGGCATTGGCGAACCTAGAGATTCACAGAGATGATATCTTTAGAAATCTCTAGATCCTCCAGCATGACTGATGAAAGTTGACTATAGAGTCACATCTGAGGTTCTAGAGATTCCTAGAGAGTATTGCTAATTAAATTTATGAATAATCAAATCTAGAGAGTATTGCTAATTAAATTTATAAATAATCAAATCTGCAAAAGTCAAGCCACAAATGTGTAGGTATGTTCTTATATAATGGGACTTGAGCATCCACGAATTATGCTATCCAAGGGAACAGTATGTATCCTAGATCCAAACACCAGTAGATACCAAGGACCTATTGTATCCTTCTTTCTTAGTTACAGGTTTTATGGTTATTCACATATTAATCAATTTGTATCAATACTTTGGGCCCATTAATTTGAACCAGTCATTGTCTTGATCCATTCTTAAATGGAAGAGAGAACATTTTAGTCATAGATTTCTGAATTATTCCGCAGGAAACAAGAAGAGCGTGTGCAGCAGGTACGCAAAAAACTGGAGGAGGCGTTAATGGCAGACATCTTGTCACGAGATGCAGATTCAGGTGACTTGGATGAGGTTGAGATGGACAATGGAGAAGAAGCATAAAAATCAAAGAATCAGGTACATCCTACGCTCCAGAAGAAAACAAAATTTGATGAAGGACCATATTGTGTATTTGCTCTTCGCTTCCACCAAGTATGAAGTGCCAGCAATTTGTTTTAAGGGGCAAATAGAACCAGGAAATGACCTGGTCTTTGTCTTCTATGGTTGTATAATACTACAGACCAGAAGGCCAAAAATAAAAAAGGGGAATAGACGTTGATAAAGCATAGCTACTGTAGTCTGCTGAAAGGAGCTTTAGAATTCTTTGGTGTGTAGGAACAGTGGCAACTGATCTTCTGAGCATTCTACCTCTTGTACAAGAAGGACAGGAAGATCTGGTCCTCCAGATGATGTAGGATTTCTCCTTCTCTTGCTGACATAGCCAATGGTGGTGGATTTGAGGAGCTGCAGGCCAGGCCACATGTTCCCTCCCTACAACAGTGTCTTATTCAACAACCTTCATATGCCCCTTGCTTCAGAGATGCTTCAAAGATGCACAGGTGCTGGATGAGAAGATAGTCCATCTTCTCAGTAGGAAGAACTGTTGAAGACAGAATGACAATGATTCCTTATAGACTGCTTAGCTCTGGGGCCACCAAAATATAAAGATTTCAGTGTCATGTTAGGTCAGTTTTAGAATTTTGATCTATTTTAGAGCAAATTCCACATGTGGTTGGCAATTTGGAACAAGTGATTTCAGAGGCCTCTATCTCAACCACTATCTCAAAAGTTCAGGGTATCAAATGAGTGTTATGTAGTTGAGACCTCATTTTAAAGGAGCACTTCTTCATATATGTACCGGTCATTCAGGTCTGTCCCACCAATGGAAGCAAAACAATGCATAGAAACAATAACTTTTTAAAAAAATCCAGGACCTTCTCAGCTGTAGTGGTCTAGTTTAGAAGGTCCTCTTCTTGGAGGCCTAAATGTCATTGAAGCTGTCCTCCTTCTGGTGCTAGGCTAAAATCCAGCTGCTCACCCAAGTATTCAAAGCCTGGCTGAATTCATGGTTTGGTTTTATTTTTATTTTTTATTAAGTGGCTATTCATTTTACATGAAATTCTACATGAAAACTAATGCTTTCCCCTACTCTAAAGGAGTTAACATGGGTGCATTTTCACAGTGACTACAGCAGATAGACAAGTTTGTGTTTATGATTTATGGGTGACTTAGATAGGCACCTCTGGACAAGTCTTCACATCGTCAAAAGCTTCCAGCTGATGGCAACTGCTATTGCTTATAAAGCTAGAAAATTAACTTCAGTCCTTCTGCTCATTCACAATAAGGATAAAGAGAAATGATGGACTTCCTAAAGTACTGTAAAAATTGTCAGAAAGGGAGTGACTTATTGATTCAGTCTTATACATCAGGGGTGACTAACCGCAGTTCGTTTCTCAAAATCCCCTGCAGACCACCTTTCCTTCTGTAGTAAGCCCAAATACCACTGCTTCTCTTCAAAGTCCATCTCAAAATGGCAAGGCAACCACTTCCTGTTTCCATTTTGAGAAGGATTCTAGAGGGGTAAAACCTAGATATTCAAAGGCACACACTGAGCATCCCTTATCTGGAACTGTAAAGTCTGAAATGTTCCAAAATTGAAAATTGTCTGCGTGGATAGCTGAGATTGTGACATTTTTGCTTTCTGATAGTTTAGTGACCACAAATTTTGTTTCATGCACAAAATGGTTGAAAATATTGTATAAAATTTCCCTCAGGCTAAGCCTAAATTGTGTAAATGAAACATAAATTTCATATTTGGGCATGGATCCCATCTCCAAGATGACATCCAATTCTGCCAAACTATGTAAGCTGCTCTGAGTCCCCTTCAGGGTGAGAAGAGCGGGATATTAGTAAATAAATAAAATACATATGCAAATGCAGGTATTCCAAAAAACAAACCCAAAACATTCAGATTCTAAGCATTACAGATAAGGGATACTCAACTTGTCCTGGTGTGGTTTGGGTGGATAGGTGGGATGTTTAACACATTTGGGGGACTGTCTGTGTGATTGGGCTCAAAATGCGGCCAAATATTATACTGATTTTTTCTAAATTTGCAGGGTTTGGAGGAACTGGGAGAGCATAAAAGTTGCAGCCATGGGACACATGTGGCCCATGCCTGCACTATGAGCACCCTCTGTTATACATAAGACTGACTCCCAAAAAAGAGATGATCTGATTGCAAGACTAAGTCAGTGGTGACAGACAGTGAGCTGTTGCTATTGAGAGAACTAGTAAAACTGCTACAGACACCTTGAGGCTTGTGACTATGTGGAAGCTTAATCCGGGGGCTCCTGTATAGTGTGGATTTTAACTATAAAAGCAACAACTATATCACACTGTTAAGGTTTTTAAACAAAGCCCCTCTTTTTTGCCCTTTCCCTTCATTCTGCTTTACAGGTACTTAAAAACAAAATTACTCCCAGAGGAAATTCCTGGAAGCCGGAGGCGCTTATTTTTTTGTTTTGTTTTCTGTGGGTCTTTCATGATAAGAAGAAAAAGACCAATGCACATTTATATAGCTTTCTGATAGCATTAAAAACCAATGCCATTTGGGGCTTTTTATTTTGGTGTATATATCTTATTAAAAGAAAGAAATGGAACGAAATGAGAGGAAGAGAAAAGGCAAAGTTACACTTTATTTTGTGTATAATGGCTTCAAAAGTCTCATTTTTAATTTTATATGTTAATGTTGGATAATTCTCTAAAACCGAAGCTGAGCTTTCGATGCCAGATTGCAATCCTCCTGGGACTATTACAGCTAGCACTAAATATTTTGGGATGTTCTCCCCTGTTTGTTTTCTTTATATAAAAAAAACCCTATGTGTTCTTGCAATAATGGATCAGGCAAACAGAACCTTTCCCCATTTTTTTAAAAAAAAATAATTATTGTGAAATGATGTGTTGTATATATATATAAGATTTTTATATTGGAGGTGAGTGGAACCATCTGTAAATCGACCCACGATAATTCTCTACAGAGGAATAAATAATTATGTTCGAAGTGACTACATTTCTAGACTGTGGTGTGCTATAATTTAAGGCAAGACAGTGCACTTCATGCCATTCATGCTCAGATGGTAATACAGTACAACCTCCATATCCACCTGGAACTTTTTATGGAAATTTCTCTAGGAATTTGCTACATCCTCAAGGCCAAGTGTATGGTAACTTCTAGTGGAAGCATGCCACAAAACTGGCTATGGGACCTAGAAAAGTCCTAGGTAGGAGATATTTTTTCAGATGTAGGTAACTGAAGTTGCAGTTACAGGGGTTGTACTGGACTGAGCATTAGACAGAAGTCATTTAGTCTAGAGAGATGAGTGTGTCCAGGGGACTTGGATGCCAAGTTTCTGCTTATGATGTTGCACTTCTAAGAGGCACTTCTAAGAGTCCCTCGGTGGTTTTCGTTAAGTTTGTTGGGACCTGGATGCATACAGCAATGTGAATTTGGCTGCACATTGGCAAAGTGTGCTGATGTGCCACATCAGAGTTGGGCAACTCGCTCTTGACCTCCGCTTTCTATTGCTCAAATGGAGGGAAAGTGACCTACCTACCTCACAGGGTTGTTGTGAGGATGAATCTAATAAAGATTGTAAAGCACTTTTCAAATTACATGGTCTGCAGAGTGAATAGCTAAACACACAGTGAGATATCCTGATTGGTTTATGGGGAAAGACCATAGCTTGGTGGTGAAGTGTTGTTGAATGTTTCTGGATCATGGCCATACAGCGCAGAAAACACACAACAAACTTGGTGGTGAAGTATTTGCTTCCTATTCAAAAAGGACCATGTTTGATCTTCATCCAAGAGCATCACAAATAGTTGGAATGGAAAAGAACTAGATCACAGATTGCTGCCAACTAGATCGTCCTTCATGCAGTCATGCCGGCCACATGACCTAGGAGGCGTCTACGGACATCTCCGGCTCTTTGTCTTAGAAATGGAGATGAGCACCAGCCCCCAGAGTCGGATGCAACTAGATCTAATGTCAAGGGGAAACCTTTACCTTTACTTTAGATAGGTAGTGCTTGGTAGATGGATAAATAAATGAATCATCTGCCATCTAAGTCAACCAATTAGACCAGTCACAAAATTGGGAATAGTGGTAGCTGGTGGAACAATGAATCCATTATGGATTGTTGTCCCATAAGCACTGTCCAAGCACAGACTTTTTGTGGAGAAAGGTTTTAGCACCTTGGATAAGCCTCTTAAAGTGGAAAGTGAAACCAACATGGCACTGCATCACATTAAATAAATACATAAATATTCCACTGTTGATGAAAAACAAAATCAGCTAAAAATCTAGTAAAAAGATTATAAAGAAGTATTGCTATTAGAAATTCCAATTTATAACTGTTTAAAAAACATTGAAAACAGAATTAAAAAGAAAGATAAAAGTATAGCAATATGCAATACAAAGATCCTTTGCCACAACTAGTATTAACTACCAATGGCATGTCTGAATTAGATTATTGCCTGTTAATGGAAAAGTGGGCAGAACAAGTTCCTAGATTCTTTTGAATATATTCCATAGTTTTGGAGCAAGCGCTAAGAAGGCCCACTTCTGTGACGACAGGCAATGTTCCAATCATTGCAGCAGGAGTTCTTGTTCACTTCAGGTTTTGCATCTTCCCCTAGTTTGCAAGCTTATTGCATTCTAACAAGATATTTTTGCATTCAGTCGGAAAAAGATAATCATAAGGTGAGAATAACAAATATAATCACTTGAAAGGAAACGTGGTTGAACATTATGTGGGATCTGTACAGAATGGTGTGGAAAATGGCGTTAATAATTGGACTAGGACTCTCTGAAACCAAGGTTTGAATCCCTGCTTAGCTATGGAAGCTCACTGAGTAACCTCCAGCAAGCCGTGTTATCTCAGCCTCAGAGGAAGACAAGGGCATAAGCCCTCTGAATGCTTGCCAAGTAAACCTTGTGACATGTTTGCCTTACAATCTTTAATAAGAAATGACTTCAAGGACACAACAACAAAAAACAACATTGAAGCGAATCATGGAAGAAGACTTTCATCATCAAGTCCCTAGACAAAGTGTCAGGTTGATTTTTTCTACCCGGCTTTGCCCCATCTTCCCCATGCAGAGCGAAGCACATTTAACAAACCTATACAGGTAAGGTAAATGTAAAGGTTTCCCCTGACGTTAAGTCCAGTCATGTCTGACTCTGGGGGTTGGTGCTCATCTCCATTTCTAAGCCAAAGAGCCGGCGTTGTCCGTAGACACCTCCAAGGTCATGTGGCCGACATGACTGCATGGAGTGCCATTACCTTCCTGCCGGAGCGGTACCTATTGATCTACTCACATTCGCATGTTTTCGAACTGCTAGGTTGGCAGGAGCTGAAGCTAACAGCGGCCGCTTACGCCGCTCCTGGGGTTTGAACCTGGGACCTTTCGGTCTCCAGGTCAGTGTTTTAAAACTTCGCCACCGGGGCTCCTTAGTTTGGCCAGCTACATACGATATCAGGTGGGCAATGGTGTGATGAGTGGAAGCTAAGGATCCATTTTTGGGAAACTGGGATGCCCAAAGTGCTCTCAAAAGTCCAAAATGGATATTCACAAGTCATCAGAAGTCTCATTCTGGTTTTGAAAAATTATTTTTTAAAAAGCATTATTAAAAGAGTTCTTGGGGAGGTGTTTAAAGGGGTTGAGGGGCACAAAACATCTTCGAAGGAATCACATGTGGACCCAAAGTGACACTTTACCTAACCTCATATTTAGGTCTTCAAGTCATTAAAAAAGTGATCTTTTAAGAGTCAGTATCTGTAGAACTGTTCTTCAATACCACATCACAAATGTTTTTTTTTTCTATCAGATTTCTTCACTATCCAACTTTCACAACCATACAAAGCATACCAAATGTTTCAGATATCTGCCTGTTTTTTAAATTAATTTATTTTACAGAAAACACACAAGAAATCATACAAATACCTACACATACAAAACTTGTGAGAGTTGTATTCTGGTGAGACAACAGCACTCTTTGGCAGAGAGACCTAAAGACCTTGTGAAACTACAACTCCAATGTTTCCATAGCTTTGGGTCATGGCAGTTAATGTGGTGTCAAACCATTAATTTTCCAGTGTCGAGGCAAGTGTCCAATTTTTGGAGAAAAGCTAGTTGAGGAATCCTGTTTTTGCAGGTTCTGATGCTGATTCCCTCCTGGGGTTACATATGAATCAAAATGTGATGACCTGTTAGATTTTACCCTTTTCAAAATTGCTATTCTGTTTTTAGGTCAGAAGAGAAAAAAAGAAAAGAAAACAAGGTATCAATGGATGGATGGATGGAGAAAATATATATTATGTGGGAGCAAATCAAATGTTCATATAAATCACCATCATAGGCAATCACTCGTGCCCGAGTATGATTGTCTTCCAAGGGTAATCTTGGTGGTGGGTTTGTAAGTGACTGTAGAGACCTATTCTGGATCAGCGTGTTCTTTCACAGTGAGAGCTTACATTTCCAGATGGAAGGCAGTCCTGACAGTATTTGTGTGATGTGCCTTCCTCTTGGCATGTTTTTTCCATTTCGCCCTCCATACGTACCTCTTCAAAATCCGCAGCATTGTTGGTAACAATGTCAAATGCTCAGACTTCCCAGTTCTCTGAGTTTATTCTACATTTTCTTAGGTTATATTTAGGCCCATCTTTTAATCTCTTTTGCTGTCCACAGACATTCCATTTTCTGTTCTTGAACTGAGAGTAAATAACACCTTTAGGAGACAGTGATGGGCATTCAGACAGTGTGGCTAGTCCAGTGAAGTTATTGACGATCATCATTTCAATGCTGGTGGTTTTTGCTTCTTACAGGACACTGGTGTTTGTTCATTTAAAAGCACATGGTTAAATGTGGATCTTTGTGCAGAAAATTGCAGATCAATGTGGAAATGAGAAGAAAAGGACTTGTGATTCCACACATACAAAACTGTCATAGATTGACAAATAAGCTGGGCAGCTTCTCCTGCATTTGAGGCAAGGTGTTTAGCAACCGGTCTTTCCATTGTGGTTTTCCATTGTGATCCCCACCAACTGCGATCAGGCTTTTGGGAGAAAAGCTGATTATGAAATGCAGGCCATGGAAGCACATCAATTTTCTAGTCTCAAGCTGATGAGCCTTTCCGGAGTTCTTGGTTGCTGCGAAGATATCCTTATTGCATGGTGATTTTTCATAAAAGCCACCTGTAGCCAACATATGGAGGCGGATGGATTCTAGCAGCTTTATAATAATGTACATTGAACTGTGGCTGTTGGAGCCGTTTATCTTAGACTTCACTCTTTTCAGCCGTCTCTCCTGATCTGTCATTTCCAAATAAACCATTGATCTTTACACTCCTCAAAAACTTGTAAAGCATCCTGTTTGGTGAGTTTACCTCTCCTGCAGTGATGGGCATTTATTCATCCCAAAAAGACAAAATGGAAGGTCATGGAAAAGACATCCAACAGTGCCCTGGGGAAGATGAACCTTTGGCTCATTCAGTATCGGCTTCCATGGTACAATTAGTCAAAGAAGGAGTCTATGACTAACCAATGAGAGAAATATAGATACATATATACAGCCACCTTGAGTCCCTATATCAGGAGAAAAGTTGGGTAAAAATAAAGATAAATCTCTGGAGAGAGAGCGAATCAAACAGACAGACAGATTGGTTAGCCAACATTGCCTAGGATGAGGTTGATGGCATTGCTTATGAGTTGAATGAAATAAAGTTCAGTAAAATTTGCTTCACATCAAGTTTTATGTAAAATGGTCATAAACCCTTATATTTTTGTTGGTTGTTGTTGCTGCTGTGATGTACCTTCAAGTCATTTTTGACTTATGGAAACCCTAAGGAGAACCTGTCATGCAATATTCTTGGCCAGATTTATTCAGAGGTGATTTGCCTTTGCTTCTCTGGGCCTGAAAGTGTGTGAGATATCCAAGGTCACCCAATAGGTTTCCACGACCAAATTTTATAGAATACTTTAAATAATTTTGTGTATGAACCAAAGCTTGTGTATATTGAATCACTTGAAAACAAAGGTGTCACTATCTCAGCCACCTGGGTAGACAACTTTGGATTTTGGAGTATTTTAGGTTTTGAAATTCGAGATATGAGATGCTCAACAGGTTCGAGATTTTCTACAGCTGTGTTTAAGGACCCCCGTTTCTTAGTTATTTTTTATTCATTGTTCCAAAACAAAACCATTTGTAGTATCTGTTTCATACCAGAGGGGAAAAATCACACTGGTTGTGACATTGACAATAATTTGTAGAAACTGTCTCTTCAAGAGCAGACGATTATGGAATCATCCTTGATTTCTAGTGCAATGGAGAGAGGCAGAGAAAGCCTCCCACTGCAAATCCTGACACTTCATTTGGCTTTTTAAAGTTTGTGACTAGGAGATCGTGACTTGTTCATCTTCTTCAAATGATGAGATAAGATAATTAAGTGATAATTGTCCCCTTTCCCCCCCTCAGGGAAAGATAAATGTCTCAACAATAAATAACCGGGACCCAGGCTGAGTGCTGATTCGCAAGCAGTTTACCTCCTAGCTCAAAAACCTAATGATCTGTTATACTTCAACAGCAATGCTAATTATTATTGCTGTTTATGTAATTGCTCGTATTCCCGTCTGGAGGAAGAGGGTGGAAAACAAAATCTAATAGGTCATTTCATCGCTTCCTAATGCCAATGCTGGATAATTTCCTGCTGTGTTATAATTTCCACACATAGATTTCACTTTGCTAAATTGCATCTATACTATACATTTAGAGCAGTTTGATACCACTTTAACTGCTGTGTCTCCATGTTAAATACTTGGTATTTGTCGCTTGGTGAGGTATTCTACATTATAATTTCCACAGGTAACTCAAGTGTCCATTTGTATTACAGGATTAAATTAAATTGATTTGCGATTTAGTCATTCTCTTCCCAGTGGGATAGAATTCAAAGACATAGGGTGCATTTACAGCATGGAATTAATGCATTTTGACACCAGTTTAACTGCCATGGCTGAATGCTATGGAATCATGGGAGTTGTAGTTTTACAAGCAACAAATAGTGCTGGTGCCTTACCATTCTACATCTTCCATGCTTAGGATGGATCCATGACTGTTAAAGTGATTTTATACTGATGTAAAAATTCATGCAGACGTACCTGTGCTTTCTTCTAAAGCTTGGTCAGTCATTCAAACCCAGTGAGATGTCACTTGGAAAGCCAAGTCAGAACTGTCGCTGCCCTTTAAATTTCAGGGTCTAAATCTGAGATGTAGGGGTGACCTCCTGTGATGTCACATGTGGCAGTCTCTGGTGGTGTCAACAAGGTTGATGTTACAAGAACCAGATCTTGGTGATATCATTAAGCATGATAAATTAAGCATCAACTATACTTCTGCAAGCATGTCTAAAAAATGGGGATACGCACAGAGATGCACATCCTTTTTCATGACAGTGCTCTCATCCTAGGATTCCTTTCCATGTAGAATGATGGGGTCAAGCTCAGAGATCTGATAATGCTAGTGACTGCTTGCATGATGCAATTTCATGGCATTGGACATTTGTTTACTGAATTTCAAGGCATTCATTCAAGAGCATTTCATCGGAGGAACTTTCTTTCAATTTCCCTTCCAGCTGCCCACACTGCCTAAAAGCAACCCCAAGAACTGGTTTAGGGGTCACACAGATGGCTGTCATGGGGGAGTGAAGTGCTCTTCCCATTTCCATTGGATTCTATTATTACACCAGCAAATGTCAAGTGCTGGAGAATGGCCAAAGTTTGTTAAAATTAGTCATTTCACACTACAAAATGATAGCACTATGATTCCATTTCAACTTCCTTGGCATTATGGAATGGCTGAACACTTGGAATTTTGTCCTTTTGGAATATCAGTATATGAAACTTTCTCAGCTCTGAGAATGTTGTCTTGCTGCATTCTTAACTAGAGAAGGTTGTAACATGAATACAAGAATACAACAGTTATCTCAAAAGTGCAACACATACAGTGGTTTGAGCATTTGACATGGATTCTGGATAAAAATACCCATTAGATATGGGCTCCATTGGGTAACACTGGGCAGTTTATACTCTCTTATCCCCAGATGAAGGCAGTGGCCAATCTCTGAACAAAGTTTGGCAAGGTAAACCTGTGATACATTTGCCTTACAGTCACTGTGAGTTGGAAGCACTTTAAGGAATACAACACAGACTCTGTAGACACTAGATCCCTGCTTTAACCCCAACAATTTTGGGATAAAATACGAGCAGGTAGTAAAGGAAGGATATGTCTTTTCAGATCCAATTTTGCCAAGAAAACCATGTGACAGTGTCATCACAGGTTAGAAACTACTTGAAAGCCTACCACAACAAAGTAGAAGATGGGAGAGATCTACAACACTGGACCACAGATCTCTAGATCTGGTTGAGCTTTAGCTCTCATCATTCCTGTTCATTTGTCATTCTGGCTGTGTGTAATGGGAATTATCCCTCAACTTTGCATTCCTGCATGGCAGGTGGTTGGACTGGATGGCCCTTCAGGTTTCTTCCAACTTGATGGTTCTATGATTTTAACTTCTGAAAGGTCACACATCCCCAAACAAAATGAACAAAATGAACAAAATAGGTTTTCCCCAGCAAGGCTGTGAAAGAAAAGTCTATTGCCAGTTGCCATTAAAGGTAGATAGAAAACATGATGTAAGGCAGTTTTTTATGTTCATATTTTGCACTGAACTTTTATTAGTGCCAGGAAAGAGAATTTTGTAAAAGCAGTAGAGCATTTCCTCATCTCCTGATCTTAAAGGTGAAATTGGAAATTCCATCATAATCCATCAAGGCCAACATTTTCTGCTGTCTTCATAGCAAACTTTGAAGAGGAATCTGTCCTTTGAAAGTTCCTGTTGGTATTTGTTTTTAAAGGTGGAACTAGAAGACAATACTGCTTTCCCCCACCTGACTGCTCAACAAGGAGACTCACAAAAAGTTGTCCTTCACATAGTTTTCAGAGAGCTCTTGAATAATCCCCCATCCTTGCATAAACTATAAATATTTCTTACCCAAACTAAATTGGCAATAGGATCAGGAGGCTGCTCTAGTTTCGTTGGACTTCTAAAAATCATGAAAGTTTGAGAAGGCTTATAAAACCTCACCCTTAATTTACTCTACAAACAGCCTTCCACATTTTCTGGGGTTAAGGGCACAGGGCTCCCATGGAAGTGAAAAAATCACAAATGAAAACCCACAATATCTTTATCTAATTTCTCAAGGAATCTCCGAGTCCTCCATTGTGATTCTGTAGTCAACTTTCTCCAGAAATTGACAATATAGTTGTGCCAGAGTACCTATAGATTCCTAGAAAGACCATACTAATCAAATCCACAAATAATCAAGTCTATAAAAGTGAAACCTGCAAATGTGGAAAGCCAACTGTACTTAGCTTTTGTTGACAAAGTAAAAACTGAACATGCCTCTTGTATCTTTAATGGCTGTTTTTATTCTTCTGCCCATTATTTCATGGAATGCAAGTATAGCAGGAACACCACACAAAGGCATACATATAAATAAGGAGAAATAAAAAAATAATTGCAACCCCTACAACGTTTTTTAAAAAGCACTACAAGTCCAGGTTTTAAGAACAATCTTAAAAGGGGACAATGCAGTTTACACACTGAATAGAAAAAGACATGCTAATAATAATTTGAGTTCACTTGAACTAATACCATTTCATACTATGGAATCCCTGGATTTGTAGTCTGGTGAGGCACTAGGGGTCTCTGACAGAGAATTCTAAATACGTCACAGAACTGCAACTTTCAGGATTTCTTAGGACAGATCCATGGCAGTTAAAGGCACAAGAAAATGCTGTTATTGTGTTATGTGTAAGAAACCTACCTAGGGATTTGTTTTGAGATGAGAATCAAGTGGCCTCCAGATATTCTTGGATTGCAAATCCCCCATCTACACTGCCATATAATGCAGTTTCAGAATGCAGTTTAACTGCATTGAACTGCATTTTATAGCAATGAAGACTCATATGAAACTGCATTATGTGGCAGTATAGATGAGGTGCCAGTTTAACTCCCATAACCTTATGTAGTGATTTCAGCTAGGACTGTGGTTAGAGAGGTCCGTGCCCGGTGAGCTTTTATTACACCAGATCAGCCAGAACAGAGTACAGGCACTCCGAGTTGAAGGCAAAGCTACAGAGGTTTATTATGATTTGTCCAAATACAAATGCAAGTACAAGCAATACGCTTCAAGAAGTAAATGCACAAATTCACAGAAAAATACATGACATCTTATACAGTTCTGACAGCTGTTCAGACTTCCTGCTCCCTCCGCTGATTAGCTGAAGAGAGAGGCAGGCAAGAATCTGCCAGGATTGTGATGGGGTTCCTTTGATGTCACACCTGCATGAGGAGATTTGTGTGGTGGGAGGAAAGTTTGCTGATAGTTGGTCAGTTTAAAGAGCCAGTCCATTGTAGAGATGCCCCTTGGAAGGGCACTATCCCGGAGGAAATGGTGATGTGGATATGCTGATGAGTCTCTGATTCACTCAAGTGTCCAGTTCTATGTGAAACAGAGGGCCTTTCCAAACAGCTGTATAAAATCCACATTGAACTGGATTATATGGCAGTGTGGACTCAAATAACCCAGTTCAAGCAGATATTGTGGATTATTTGCATTGATATTCTGGGTTATATGACTATGTGGAAGAGCCTAAAGGGTGCAAGATCCAAAAGACAAAGATGATGATTCCAAAAAATCAAGGGCTTGACTACGGAGGGAGTGGCAGAGTCTCAGCATTAAGTTGAAGGAACAAACATCCTGAGCTCATCCTGGTAACAAATACAATCATCTGTCTGATTTTCTTGTTTATTTGAGAAATAGCTGGAGGGAACCTGTCTGATTAATCCCTGCTCCCAAGAGATTATGCTGAGGGCACGGAAAGGGAGCTGCCTTCTAGACACATTTTAGATACATTCATTTGATGCAGTTTATACATTTAGGAATTGACACAATCCATGAAAGATACAAGTTATGCATGAAATCTCAAGTTTATACATTTATTGAAGGGTTAGATTTACAGTAGAGTCTCACTATCCAAGCCTCGCTTATCCAAGTTTCTGGATTATCCAAACCATTTTTGTAGTCAATGTTTTCAATATATCGTGATATTTTGGTGCTAAATTCGTAAGTACAGTAATTACAACATAACATTACTGCGTATTGAACTACTTTCTCTGTCAAATTTGTTGTATAACATGATGTTTTGGTGCCTAATTTGTAAAACCATTACCTAATTTGATGTTTAATAGGCTTTTCCTTAATCCCTCCTTATTATCCAAGATATTCACTTATCCAAGCTTCTGCCGGCCCGTTTAGCTTGGATAAGTGAGACTCTACTGTATTTAGTTTTGAGGGTGCAGCTACTTCTAGGTCCATCCTGGAAACTCTAGCAACTTTAACATTTTGCAATTCTAGAGTCACGGAAAATGTTTTATAATAAAGAAAAATCATATCTTGCTTGAAGTCTCTTGATGATCTATACTTCTTTTTTTGAGTGGCGGAGAGCCATGGCTTAACAACACAATGGCGAGGAATGCTGGAAGTTACAGTCCAACAACATTGGAAGGGCTGTATGATTCTTACCCAGCCTTCCTCTGAGCTTCAGTAACTAAACTGGTAGTTGGTAAAGCCTTCCAAAGATTGGCAGTAGAAATGCCCATTGCGGAAAGCATGACCACATTAAAACAATATACTGTTGTCCCTCCATATCCACAAGTTCTGCATCCAATGATTCAACCAGCCACAGCTTGCAAATATTCCCTCTCTCCCAATCCAAGTGTGTGTGTGTGTGTCTGTCTGTCTGTCTGTCTATCTATCTCCAAATGGTAAACCTGATTATTTTACTATACCATTGGATATAACAGGACTTTAGCATCCAGGGATTTTGGCATCCCAATGGACACCAAGGGCCCACTACATACATTTAGCTAAGAAGTGTTTTGCTAAACTCATTTTTTCAAAAATATATGATTTAAGTAGGCCTCTAGAGGTCACTGTAAGTTAAACAACAGAATGCTTTGAAACGCAGCAGCCATGCAATCTTTGAGCCAGGAATTTATTCTCCTTTTGTCCTAATGAGAACCTATCCTTGTGATAAGACTCCCCTCGCTCACTTTTCAGCAAGGTCTTGCATACATCTGAAAAGTTTGGGATCAAAGTCTGATTTAATTTCAGATTAAGCACTCTTGACAGACATGCATCAAAAATGCTTCGTGTAACTTCTTCTGCAGAGACGTTGAGATCATGTCAGTCTATGTGTGATTTCTGTCCTCTTAAGTGACCTTCCTAGCTGCTGACAATCAAATTACAAAAAAGAAAGAAAGAGAGAGAGAGAGAGAGAGAGAGAGAGAGAGAGAGAGAGAGCACATACTGAATATTAAGAAGAACTTTACTATAACAAATGTTTAAAAGGAAAATATACTGCCTTGGAAAGTGGTGGGATTTTCCTTTGGAGGTCTTTAAATAAGTTGGATGGACATCTTTCAGGAGTGCTTTAGTTATTAATTCCTAGACGGCAGAGGATAGGACTAGACAACCATTTTGGATGCTTCCAATACTAGGATTCTATAAAAAATGTTCACTAATGTTACTGAGCATAACTATTTCATTCTTTCATCAATGTCATGTGTTTCTTAGATATTTCAGTCTTTGGAGTTTATATATCGCATTTTTGCTAACTCAGGCTCTTTCTACACTGCCATATAATCCAGATTATAAAACCAGATAATCCATATTATCTGCTTTAGATTATATGAGTCTACACTGCCATATAATCCAGTCAAAAGCAGATAATCTGGATTTTATGTGCAGTGCAGAACGGGCCTTAGATATTCACCAGAATCATTTTTCTTCTTCAAGAGTTACAGAAATGGGATGGGAAGAGAGAAGAATACCAGTTTTCAATATTCCCAACAGTAACTCTACAATTGTGTTGAATTTCAATGCCCACCCTCCTCAGACAACGTGAATCATCCTGCCTGAGAATTCTAATCAACACATCTGGATAACTGGTTGCGGAATGCTACTTTTTTGTGACTGTTTGTGAATGTTTATATACTGTGCAAGTCCAATTACCTTCCCTATTGACTCTTCGTTTGTTTCCAAGCAGTCACAGATAGTCCTCATGTTAAAGATGAGTATAATGATTGGGTTACCACCAATTCTTATTGACTTTGCCCAGGACAAAAACTTGCACAAGATGTATGGCAAAAAACAAAACAAAACAAAAAACAAAAAAACTGAAAGGCAACGATGGCAAGTCAATGCATTTAGATCAGGGATGGACAAATTCTAGGGGAAGCATTCTACACCAAACCCATGGAAAATCCAGTGCCAAATTTGCCACTCTCCAGAAGTAGCAAAGGGGCCATTAATTTAACTTTAAAACAAAACATGCTGGCCATAGCTTGCCCATCCTAGATTTATAGTAATGCCAATTATTTCTGTAATGATTCCAGGGCAGCCAAAATCCAGTCCAATTATTTTATTTAGTGAGCACCTTGTTTGTTTCTTTATGTAGTAACTAGCTGTGCCCGGCCACGCGTTGCTGTGGCGAAGTATGGTTGTATGGGAAATAAAGTATTGAGGAATTGGTAGTGGTTAAGGTAAAAGGTAAAGGTTTCCCCCTGACATTACGCCCCCTTCTATGAGCCCCCTTCTACACAGCTGGGTAAAATGCACACTGAAGTGGATTATATGGCAGTGTGGAGTCAAGATAATCCAGTTGAAAGCAGATAATATAAGATTATAAATGGGTTGTATAGCTGTGTGGAAGGGCCTTGAGTCTACACTGCCATATAATCCAGTTCAAATCAGATAATCTGTATTTTATAGACAGTGTGGAAGAGGCCTAAGTGAGGCCTAACTCTGCCTGTCCCCTGGGGTGAGTGGGTTGCTAGGAGACCAAGTGGGCGGAGCTTAGCCTTCTAACTGGCAGCAATTGGATAAAAACAATTATTCCTCTCAATCTAATTAGGACTTCATTTTTCTTTTCTTTTTGTTGTATGAACGTAGAGGCATGGATGAGGGGTTGTGCTACCAAGTTTAGTTTTTCTGGGATGTGTAGTTTTGTTGTTTTGTCCTAGGCTGAAATTTCATTACCATTTTATATATATAGATAATTGTAGCCTGGAACCCCGGTGGTGAAGTGTGTTAAAGCACTGAGCTGCTGAACTTGCAGACTGAAAGGTTGCAGGTTCAAATCCTGGGAGTGGAGTGAGCACCCGCTGTTAGCTCCAGCTTCTGCCAACCTAGCAGTTCGAAATGTGAGTAGATCAATAGGTACCGCTCCGGTGGAAAGGTAACGGTGCTCCATGCAGTCATGCCGGCCACATAACCTTGGAGGTGTCTACGGACAACGCTGGCTCTTCGGCTTAGAAATTGAGATGAGATGAGCACCAACCCCCAGAGTCAGACATGACTGGTCTTAACGTCAGGGGAAACCTTTACCTTTTTTTTTGTTTCTTTATGTAGTAATAGTTGTAGGCTGTTACTAACATGGTTTTCATGTTTCTGGTGAATATTGTATTATTTCTTTGAATTCGGTATGGTTTGTTGACATATTCAATAAATTTTATGTATTTATTATTTTAATGTTAAAAACTCTCCAAGGCCATTTCCAAAGTGTAAATTAACTGAAGTTTGGAAACATCAGCTAAAGTCATGTTATTGTCTTAGACGTGCATAAATCCCCTTATGCAAGTGGTTGTATTTTACAGCCATAGTGTGACATCAAATTCAAGTTGCAAAAAGAAAGTTGAACATGTGGCCATCGCACATGTGGTGCTACTATGCATTGCATATGGAAATGTTTTTCCAACAACAGAAATGTGTGCTCAGCATTTATTTTGCACATTCAGTTGTGCAGTATTACAATTCACTTGTACACTGCTGTCATATATCAATCTACAGTTGCACATTATCTCTTTGGTATAGGATCTTGGCTATTATGATGGCTCAGATATTCTGCAACTTGTAGTGCAGGCTTTGGGTTATGCATACAAATAGTCTGACAAATAGTTTGATCCATTATAAAACAGCTTTTTGTAAGGTAGAGTTAAGAAGTGCTTTGCTGAGTTGGGAAGTGGGGCTCTCTAATTCAGAACTCTGCACTTCAACAATAGCCAGGTAACTGATCTAGGGAAACTCACAAACGTTGCATGATTTTAATCTGGGATTGTCAACATTCACCAAATCTTCAACATTCACTGTAATTTATTTCATCATATCTCCAAGCAAAAGAAAGGTCCTTTTGCAATTGGTTTGTTCCAGAAGGATAAGTGGCTTACATGCACTAGCAAGGCATTTCCTCCCTGCAATGTTTCTTTAGACAACTGGATTATGGATTTTGTTCCACAAAGATGCTATTCCATGGCAGTTGCATGAGCAGCAATAGCAGATATATACCATATGAATACCTTCATTACGATATCTCTCTCAATTCATGCAATAGTGCCAATTCATCTTTTGTGCTCCTTTGCTGGCCTCCCTGGTGCAATAACACCTAATCTTCACATTGCATCACACAAGCTTTGTAAAATCTGTGCATCAGAAAGAGCTGTTAGCATCATGCACAGGTAGGTTCAGGAGGTGCATATAAAGCCCACTTCCATGTATAAAGAGTATTTCCAAATTCGCTGGGCAACCCCTCCCCCCCCCCCAAAAAAATCCCAAAATCATTAAGGAGAGTATTTTATCCTTCCAGTGTATCTTGATGAAGTCATTAACACTCCTGGGAGCAACGACAGTTGTGATAAACATATCTTAATAATTATCTTAATTTTTCTCATTATCCTGGTCAAACTGGAATAATAAAAATGCAGTAATTATTATTATATAATTATTATTCCAGCCCATGAACTGAATATAAAAATCTGACAAGTTGTACATTGAGGTCTAATAAAAAGGATTCGTGATGGAAATCAATTGGCATGTTCTGTTTAGCTCTGCTGTTCATTCTGATACAATTTTAAAATGTCCATATTAGCCCAGCCAAGAATTAAATTTGGTAAGTAGTTGTAAACAGATTGTTTCCTAAGTTGGTAGTGTTTATATCACGAGTGAAATGGGATCAAATTAACTATGAGATGATTGTGACTGAATTATTTGATCATTATGTATGTATTTATTGGCTAAGACTATGTATCTGGGCAACTGGGGTTAGAATGGTTTCTTGTTGGATATCCAATCTCAACATCCCCAGTCAGCACAGCCAGCACATCTAAAGTTTCCCTGTAGAGAGAAAAAGCTGGTTATTAATAAACATAATAATAATAATAATAATAATAATAATAATAATAATAATAATAATACTGTAGACTTCTGCTCTTGGATTGAGGAGATCAGTATTCAAATCCATCCTCAGTTACCATAAATCAAGGTAAAATTGAAGGTATCTTTCAAAAGGATCTTATTTGCAAATGTAAAACCAAGGGAACACATCTGTTTCTCAGGGATAGATAAAAAGATACTTCTTATTTATAAATAGATACTGCTCCATATTTGTGCAGAGTTGGGAGTGCAAGATCCCCATGAAAGTGGGAAAATGGCAAACAAACAACTAATATTTTTACCCGAGAGAACATGTCTCTAGGAATTTCTAGGTTCAGAGGAAGTTGATCATGGAGTTACTTGGAGGACCTAGAGTTTCCTAGAGAGAACATATCAATCAAATATATGAATAATAAAGTCCACAAAATGTAATTGTTATTGTCAGTGGGGTTCACAGTTTCTCTGGTTGTAAATAAATTACAACTTCAAAAATCAAGGTCAATCCCACCCAAACCCTTCTAGTATTCAAATTTGGGCTTATCAGGCATGTGTGCATCATCATTTGGGATCACAGTACTTTCTGAATGTAGGTGAACTACAGCCCCCCCAAATCAAGGTGAGTTTTCCCCAAAGCCCTCCTTAATTTTTTATTGGTCATGGGGGTTCTGTGTGCCAAATAAAGTCCAGGTCCATCTTTGGTGGGATTCAAATTCTTTGATTGCAGGTGAACTTTAAATCCTAGTACGTAAAATATCAAAATGTCAAGGGCACTTCCCCCCAAAACCCACCAGTATTCATATTTGGGCATATTGGGTATGCGTGCCAAGTCTGGTCCAAATGCACCATTGTTTGGATTCACAGTGTTCTCTGGATGTAGGTGAACTACAACTCCTATAAATCAAAATCAATTTTCCCCAAACCTTTTCAGTAATTTTTGTTGTCCTTGGGGCTTCTATGTGCGAAATGTGGACCAGGTTCATTGTCAGTGGGGCACACAGTGCTCTGTCTTGAAGAAGGGTGAACTGCATCTACCATCATGTTGAGTCCGGCCCCCAGTCCTCTCCAGTATGTTCAGTTACTGATCAATTCTGCTCTGATTGCTATGCACCATAGAAAATAATAGAAAAGGGTTATGGAAGAGGCAGTGGGTGGGATCATGCAAATTCCACACCAATGGAGAGAGTCTGAAAGACTGAGATGTTTGTGGTGGAGGAAACACATACCGTGTTTCCCCGAAAAAAAGACAGTGTCTTATATTAATTTTTGCTCCCAAAGATGCACTAGGTCTTATTTTTAGGGGATGTCTTATTTTTCCATAAAGAAGAATTCACATTTATTATTGAGCAAAAATTGAACATTTTATATATACTGTACAGTAGTTGTCATCACAAACCAGCATAACCAGACAAACACTGAATCCTATCAAGAATTTCTTGTTACTGCCAATATTTCCATGTACTATGTAATATGTACATGTACTATGGTACGTACATTTACCGAGCCTGCATGCTCTGGTGTTCTGTTCGGCGGGCATGCTTCCAAACAAAAACTTTTCTAGGTCTTACTTTCGGGGGAGGCCTTATATTTAGCAATTCAGCAAAACCTCTGCTAGGTCTTATTTTCTGGGGATGTCTTATTTTAGGGGAAACAGGGTACAATCTAGGATGAAATTGGCCTGTATGAAAGCATTCACTTGGGCAGTGGGCAGTGGGCAGTCTTGTGTTTGTGGAGGACACTGGCAGAGGTTCGACATATTAACGGCGCTCGTTATAATCTGCATTGTCTCTGGATGGAGGGCCTTTGGTGGGTCCTCATAGGTGGGGATCATAGCTGTTTATGCAAGTGGGAGCCTGTCTGTGTAAGTGGGCACCCCAGCACACACATAAATACATATTTTCACTTTTACTATGGATATAGATGAATTATTTCCAAGGACTGAATTATTGGTAGTCCTAGCTAGAGTAGACCTATTAAACCAATGACTTTTACATATGTGTCGACATGCCATTGAAACTTTAATTCAACGGGTCTGCTCTACCAATGTACATATAACACTGCTTTGATTTCATATTTCCAAAATCCAGCTAACTGTTCTCTAAAAACCACTGCTTTCAAACCAAGGAAAAGGAAATATTCCACTTGAGTTATGTCTCATTTCCCCCCCTCAGAGCACATCCTGGGACTCGTTTCTTTGGTGTTGTGCTTTACCCAGAGAAAATGAGAAATGGCCTTCTGTGATCTCAGGGATAATGAAGCGACCATCTCCCACATATCTTTGTATGAGGCATCAGAAAAATATTTATGAAATGTTTTGCCACTCAGCCAGCTGACAAATGATAAAGTGTTAATATCTAATCTTTTACAGGAGCCTTCAGTGCAGCAGCTGTCCCCTTTGGAATGAGGCTTAAAAGAGAACTATTGATTCTTGGTTCAGATGGGACAGATTTCCTCTTGAATTGTATTGTATTGACAGATATGAATCTCAGGAGAACTTTTTGCTGTGAAGAGTAACTACTTAACTTCCCTTTTCAAGTAGGACCTGCCTTACAAGGCTTCTAATGTGGATATTTTCTGGGTTCAGCCCTTTCTAAGTAAAAGAATTGACATTTGCTACTCAAGGGGAGAACAGATGTAATAACTGTTTGCTGTTCAAGGGGAAGACAGATTAAACATTTTGGAAAAAAACAAGAACTGCTTTGAAACCAAACTTTTTCCCTCCCTTTCCCTTTTCCTGCATTCATTTTATTAAAAGTACATCTCACTTTTCTCCCTATGAATGACATAAAGAAATACAGGTGTATCCCAGTTAATAAAAGTCACTGACAATGGCTTTTTGCAAACTTCTTGCTTTCTTCTCTTTTCCTCTCCAACCTTTGGCAGCATTTGAAAGAAGGGTGAAAAATGGGTAAAGAAAGTCAGACTTTTAATAGCAATTAACAGCAGTATTTCTCCAGTAAATAAAGGCTGCATTGAGAAAGCATGGGATTTTATTATTTTTGCTTCCACCTCAAGTGTGTGTAGTTGTCTACAAAAGGCATGGTAAAAACATGGTTCCTACCAGAATTCCTTACTGAAAATGCATGAGCAACACACCAGAAAAAAGGAGAGAACATACAAGTTTGTTTCACCTGCTACCACCAGCATATTAAAACATATATCTTAAAGTCCAGCCACCAAAATGGAAATCATAGGAAATGTGCCACCATGACCAAAAAGGGGATTGACCACGGCCTCCCTTGATATCCCTCCAGATCGGTGGTTCTCAACCTGTGGGTCTCCAGTTTTTTTTGGCCTACAACTCCCAGAAATCCCAGCCAGTTTACCAGCTTTTAGGATTTTTGGGAGTTGAAGGCCAAAACATCTGGAGACCCACAGGTTGAGAACCACCACTCCAGATCCTCTTAACTCACAACAATAGAAACAAGATCTTAGCAAATTGTATGCCTGTGATTCTAACAACATTAAAAAATTCTTCTCATGTATTATCCCTGGTGAAGAACCCAATGGAGCTTTGGATTGTCCAATAAACATATTGCTGTTTTGTGGATTTTGGATAGAATTATAGGGGTCAGAAGAAACCACAAAGGATATTCAGTTGAACTACTTGCCAAACAGGATGTTGTTATAAGAAAAGTGGAAGTTCATGAAAGGAGAAGTTATCCCTGGATGCAGTTGGAAGAAGCTCTCAAGTAGTCTCGAGAAGGTTTGAATTCTTTTTGTTTCTTTGTGCAAAGTGTCTGGTTGATTCATTTCACATTTGCATATTGTTGGTTTTGAATAACAAGTTGTCTGAAACGTGTTGAGCTGCTCTTTTTGTGGTACAGGAATTTATTCATATTATTTTCACGTTATTTCTGCCTCCAGTGCCAAATTTTCCATATGGAAGTAATGTCCAGGGATACATCTTGTTAACTGAGTTATACCTGTAAAATACAACCAAAAAGAAAATAAAGTAATTACAACATAAAACAAGTCAACACAATAAGGAACAGTTCAATGGAGGATAGACTCTTCAATTAAAGTCTAGTCAAGGTCTAAGGGGCTGTCTTTATTCTGTACAATTTTATGTTCTAATTTCAGCTTTGGAAAAAATAGTTTTTCAAATTTCAGGAAGGTTGTACCTGCAAGGAACTTGTTGGCTTGTGCCTGCAACTTTACCAATCTCTCTTTCTCCTATTTCCAGTTCCATAATACATGTGTTTTTACTTCAAAAAGTAAAGAATGGGTGTGTAAATAATAGAATCATACAGTTGGAAGGGACCAGAAGATCCATCCAGCCTAACCTATTTTGCCAGGCAGGAATATAGAATTAAAGCACTATTGAGAGATGGCTCAGCCTCTATTACAAACACCTCCAAAGAATGAGACTCCACCACACTCTGAAACAGCATATTCCATTGTCAAATACAGTCCTTATCACTGGAAAGTTCTTCCTAATGTATAGGTAGAATCTCATTTCCTGGAATTTGTGTCAATTTCTGTGTGTCCTAGTAAAAAAAACAACAACCAAACTTGCTACCTCTTTGGTATCCCTTCGAAATTCCTCCAAATATTAAAATATTGTTATCCTGTACCCTCTTAACTTTTTATTCTCCAAGCTAAACATACCAATCGCTTTAAGCCATTCCCCACAGAACTAGACTTCTAGACCTTTTTTAAAAATTTAGCCATGCTTTTTTGGACACATCCAAGCTTGTCAGTATCCTCCTTGAATTGTACACAGAATTGGGCATTGTATTCTAGGTAAGGTCTTACAAAAGCAGAACAGAGTGGCACAAAAGGAAAAATGTGCCTGTGTCAATTGGAAAATATTAACACACCGACAAATCCTGAGTGTACAAATATTAACACTATATATGACAGCTGAATCATAGTCCTTTGGCTAAACCTGGGCTTTTGCCTCAGCAGAAGAAAACACTAACCATTGGTGAACACAGAGAAGGAATAAGATGTTAGGAGCCAAATCAAAGAGTTGAGTCAAGAGCAGAATGCATCAAATTTAAGCTAGGAAAATGTGTAATTGACCAGTCAATGATCCATCCATGTTTTCTGACTGTTGACGAAATCTAATAGCTAAATAAATACAACAGCTGTGAGTCTTCACTATCAGGAAATGCATTAATGTGTTGAGCACAGCTGGCTCACTATGCAGGGTACCTATCTGTAAAGACAAGAGTTTCTAGTTCTAGTCCTGGTGGCACTTAACAGATTTGGAGACATCAGGGTTGCCTTAAGAATTGCTGTAAGTCAGAAACAACTTGAAAGCACACAACAATAACAACAAAACACTATGTCACACATGGATGGTTAGCATGGTACTTGCAGCTCACAGCTCTCAGCTTAATGTTTGGGAACTGACTTCACCAGAAGAGGTTTCTTTTTATTAGCAGAGTGCATTTGAGTCCTGTTCTGGTCTGTAACATTTGTTTGATTGCTTACTTTCACACAAGGCTACCTAACAACTCCTTTAAAATAAAGACTAAAGGCCAGAGCAGGGTTTCCTACTGACATGAAAACACAAATGTGGCTGAAATTGTCCATGCAGAGGCCCTCATGTAGTTCGGAAAGTGTTTCAGGAAAACTATCCACTGTTGGTCTCAGAGCCCTTCCACACAGCCATATAACCCAGAATATCAAGGCCGAAAATTCCACAATATCTGCTTTAAACTTGGTTATCTGAGTCCACACTGCCATATAACCCAGTTCAAAGCAGATAATGTAGGATTTTATGCAGCTATGTGGAAGGGGCCTCAGTTCCACAGCACAGAAAGCTTGGAACAAACCATGTGGAATCAGCATGGATTTGTGAGATCAATACAGTCACTGGGTATGGATACAGAATCAGGATCTGTGAACATCACACTTAACTACCCATTTTGATAAGTAATGTTCTTACCAAAAGTCCAGATAACCATTAATTAGACCACAGGTGTGAAGGTATTTATCCAAAGAAAATAGCTTGGAAAAATTACTTTTTTGGATGATAATTCTCCCCATCTGCCTGGTAGCATGGCTCCTCCAAGAATGTTGAAGAGCCACATATTCTGCATATCCTAAAGCAGGCAAATTGAACTCATTCTGATAGGTAAGGATGCTCCTGTCCTGATAAATATTTTAATGGCAGAAACCATCCTGTCAAGTTGTCCATCACTAGCTTTTTGTTGCCTCTAGCATTAGCCCTGCATTTGTAAAACAAAAAGGATGGAAATTACTGGTTATATGTATGCTTTGTGATGAGTTACAGAGAAAATTGGAGCCAAGATAATGCATCAGAAAACATAACACATAACTTTCTAACAACAGAACTACATGCCTGATACAAAAGACAATCTTCCCTGTGAACTGCGATGTTTTGTGCTGTGTCCCATTGCACAACAGGACCCACCACACTGTGATGCCCATTGCACAATTCCCCCAAAGATGTAGCCACATCTCTGCATCTCTCCTGAAAATATGGATATAGTTCAGTGTTGCAATTCATCTTTAGATGCTCATTTATGATGATGCAAATACCTGGCAGAATGCTAGCCATAATTTCTACATGTGTCCAGAAAGTGCATCTAGTCACATTAAATGATACACATTCATGGCTTAATGTATTTCATATCAGAGAGATAACACATTTGCTCCAGATGTTTAGCTTTAAAAAAGCTATCCAAGATGCTGAACTGATTTGGAAATGGGATTCAAGACCTTTAATAGTACCTTTCAAGTTTAAAATACAGGCCATAGAGTACATGTGTCAAACTCAAGACCTGTGCATCATACCCAGCCCCTCCATGTAATTTGATCTGACCCTCCAGATGCTGGATTACAATTCCTGTATTAGACATAATGACTAGCGTTGATGAAAGTTGTGATACAGAAACTATAGGAAGGATGCCATTTATTCTGTTTAGCCATGATAGTTGGGTTTGAATTTAGATACAAGTCTTGGGGATATGATGTCTGACTTCAAACTTTACCCAACCTCAAAGCCGCAACTCCCATTATCACCAATCCGAATAATCATGGTGGATAATCAAAAGTGATGTAAGGTGCCATTAAATAATATCTGGGGACCCAAATGGGGTAAAAAAAAATAAAGAGCACTGATCACTCTGTGTGTGTATGTTTGTGTTTATCCACAGATTCTTTGTCCATGGAATCAACAGCCCTTTGAAGGCAGTCATAAGGTCGATGTGGCCCTCAATGAAAATGAGCTTGGCAGCCCTGTCATAACTGAACTCGAAGCTATGGGAGTCAGCCATCACCAATTACTTGCCACAGCTGACATTGCCAACATGAGTCATAGATTTAGTGTCGGGGTGTGATTTGCCAACTAAGTAAGTAAATAAACTTTTATTATGGTCAATGACCAGCTCATACCAATGATCTGCAAGCTGTATGCAGCCATCCATAGTGTTTCTGGCACTCATCTAGGGTTGCCAGATTGAAAACTGGAGAGGAATTTTTCACTTTTAGTAGTTATATGGAATTGGGAATTCCAGCAGGTACTGCTTGTTACATAACCAGGTAACAACACTTTTGAAATTATGTCTTTATACAACCATTAAAGGAACAGGAGCCCAGGTTTCAGGTTTTTTTTTAAGGAATTGCCATCTAGAGGCAATTGTGGCACAATTTTGGCACCCCTGGGGCTAAAATAACCAAAGGGAGGCCTTTCCCCCACATCAGGAAACAAATTAGCATTGACTTGTGGTAAAAAAAAAAGTCTTTTCTATGTCTAAGGAGTGCAAAAGATGGTGAAAATGCCTCCACGTTCTCTAGGGAATATTGAGTGGAACATATGGGGGCAAAAAGATCGATTTCTTTTCAAGGGGTCAGTGGGCATGTGTATATTCCCCGAGTCAGGCTTGTAGCCTCTTACAGTTATCCACATCCAGAGTACTGTAATACTAAGTTAAAATATTAGTGGTATAAGGGCCTTTCACAACAGTTGGTTGTGAAGTGCAGAAGACAGAATGAGTTATTGGGTCGGGCTGTGACCAAGAGGTCATGAGTTCGAGGCCAGCCCGTGTCAGGGTGAGCACCCAACAATTAAAAATAAAATATAGCCCCTGCTCATTGCTGACCTATGCAACCCGAAAGATAGTTGCATCTATCAAGTAGGAAATTTAGGTACCACATATTTGTGGGGAGGCTAATTTACGACACCATAAAAATCACCCAGCCGCCATTGGAATGAGGAAGTGGCCGTCGCAGTGGATGATGAAGCAGTTGCTCCCCCTGTGGCCGGAATCAAGCATAAAGTCAGGAAGCTGGAAGATGGAGAAGGTTTAAATTGCCTCTGCGTCTGTCTCTGTCTCTGTTCTATGTTATATGGCATTGAATGTTTGTTTTATATGTGTACAGTGTGATCCGCCCTGAGGCCCCTTTGGGGTGAGAAGAGTGGGATATAAATACTGTAAAATAAATAAATAAATAATTGGAACCCAAAACTGTGTTAGTGAGTTTTGTGTGATGACAGAGGGTGCATTCTGCATTGTAATCTCAAGTTGAAAGTAGCTGTCCAAGTGCTGAAATATACCCCCAAAATAGGCTCAGTGCTTTGAGAGGTTCTCTTAAAGTTCGGATTATAACACAAAGTGGATTCCCTACTCCACTGAACAGCCACCAATACCCATCATTTAATATTCCCTGCTACTTCCATCCTGAAGTGACAGCATTAACTGTTTCTTTTTTGATGTTATGATTTGGGGGATGAACAATGCAATTAATATTTTTCTGTTGAAGAGAACGGATGGGAGGATAGATTTACAGGATATCTATCCATTCAACGTATTCTTATGCAACATCTTATATAATGCTGGCAATGTACTGCATTGTTATAAAAAATGACCGCTTCCCGAAAGAGAAGTGATTCTCTCTTTAATGTTACAGACTGACAATCATTTTTATAGACTTACGATGCAGCATTTGATCCAGAGAGAGTGCAAAGAAGATTCCATTACAAATCAGGTGTCCTTTTACTGGTAATACTTTTAGCATTTGATAAAAGAGCACAAATCTCCATCTACATCCTGTCTATAAAACCTTCTTTGTCTAGTTTGATATTTTATTCCAGATAGAATGGCCCAAAGCATGTGTTCTGGCTCCAAAATAGTCACCTTCAGTTCAGATGAACCTAATCTTGGAAAGTTTCCTCTTTTCTTCTTCCTCTGTTTTATACTTTGCGATTCATGACCAGAAAACTTATTGGCCAATAACTGTAGAATTATTCAAATGAAGTCAGCTTCTACTAAGGACTTTTTTTTACTGCAGAGCTGAGGGACCAGGGAACCTTATAACTTTATAAGGTTATGAGTTTTAAGGGCTTCAGAACTTTCCGATAGTTGTTAATGAAGCATAAAAAAGATGGAAAGTTAAGGGGGAAAATGTATCTCCTCTTTTTGGAGAGCTGACATGGTGATAGGAAAATTACGTTTTGTTAGGAAGGAAGCAGTGTTCGTTATGTTTATAAGTTTCATTGAACAAAATCAAATTTGTTTTCAAGTAAACATGAGTAGGCTCAGCTTACATGTACATGGGCCTTCAAGTCAACCTATGGTGACCCTATGGATTTCATAGGGTTTCTTAGGCAGGGAATACTTACTCAGTGTTGGTTTTGCCAGTTCCTTCCGCTATAATGTAGCCTATGCTTGCAAATGAGAAAATCCTTTTCTGGGCTGGGCTTTAGCATAGCTGGTAAATCACCAGCAGTAATAAGATCTGCCGGTTCTTAAAGGTGGCCAGTTCGAAGCTCGGTTGGGGTGAGCACTTGACCGTCAAGCCCAGCTCACTGTTAACCTTAGAGCTGTAAGTAGAGAAAACAGGTACTGCTAATTAGCGTGGGAGGTATTTTACGACACCATAAAGAACAAGACCAGAAATGTGATGACCAAAAAGGAAGGTGGAAGTCCTGATGACTCTTCATCATAGAGAATGAAGCAACAGCACCTCCCTTGACTGAATCTGAACTCAACCTCCAAGGCATCGAAACTGAACTCTGAGACAACATACCTCCTTTCTGTCTGTTCTGTTCTGACCTGTCTGTCCAAACAGTATTGAATGTTTGCCATGTATGTGTACTATGATATGCCCTGAGTCCCCTTGGGGAGATAGGGCGAAATATAAAGTGTTGTTATTATTTATTTATCTATCTATTTATTTATTTAACTCAGTGGAAGTTGTTTCTTTGTCCATGTTTATAGGATTGGGATGCCCAATAATAATTTGGGACTATAGTTATTAGTTATTATTAGTACAATAGACCCGTGTATTACATCAGGGATCCATTCTGGGATGCTTTGTGTTATATGATTTCACGTAATCTATTTTCTTACCCATGGATTTCTGACCAAAACATGCCATAGATTTGTGCAGGAGGACCTAGCAATCTTGAGAGAAATGTCAGATAGAAATGGATGATAGAATTACACAAGTGGCCTGGAGATAACTTTTCTATACGCATTGCTAGGTCTTATACACTTTGCTATGGCATTCAAAGCTATCACATGCAACTAACACTGTGTTCAATGAGGTTGCATAATAAATAGGCCTACTATAATTCTATTAGCCTGATTAGCTGGATATGTAATGTTATATATTGAGTTTTAGTTAGTATTTATGGTTTAGATTAGGAATATGGGATTGCCCTGGGCCATGAGGAGAGGCTGGTAAGAAATAGTTTTTCGTGATTAGTACCATGATGATGATTATTTCTGTAGCTTTTACTTGGAGTCTTTCAGAATCTTTCCCAATAACACACACACACAACTCACACATTTGCTTTTCCTCTTTTTTCTTGTTTTTTTGTCTTTGCTTTTTATTTGAGTTCTGAAGTACATTGTTTTTGACAAAATAAACCAATAAAGAAGATTTTTAAAGGATATACGTATACATTCTTTGGCAGCTCTAAAAGACTAATAGTTAATTGGTTTCTGTCTTGGATTGGGATTGCTCAGAAAAGAACTGAAGATGAACAAGGGTTTATTGAAGTGATGTCTCAATTCTAACAAAAAGAGAGGTCTATTTTAGAGGCACCCCTAAGTTTCTGGGCTTTTTTTTTTAAAGACCTGGAGTCAATGCTTTTATACATCTGTCATGTTTGGTGTAGTAACTTTTCTGACGATATCTAGTGTTGCTTTCAGTCTTTCCAAATACATTTGGTTGTTGACTGTTGTTATTTATATCAAATCCCTGGGAGAGATTCATAGGACATATTTGACATCCCTGTTTATTGGGTGCCGGGTTTTGATGATACACTGAGTGCTCTCAAAATTTTACCCATATACCACACACAAAACAGCTTTGCTTACTACTGCTGCAAAAAGTATTTATGTATGTAAATCTCCTGAATGCTATTGAGGTGGACAGTGCAGGTCTAACACAATTTGCTAACCTGACTTTGGCATGTATATTATTATGGAAAAATAATTATTCTTAGATGGTTTATAATGTATTTTTGGTTAAATAAAAGACAACTTTGATTGACTGATGTATTGACTAACTGCCTTGTCATTGTTATAATCATCATTTAATGTTTGCCGTATATGTGTACTGTGATCCGCCCTGAGTCCCATTTAGGGTGAGAAGGATGGAATATAAATTATGTAAATAAATAAATAAATCCCGATATTTCCTATGTATATACACAGAATGTGAGTAAGTTAGGTTGTGGACAACAATACCTAGAACCTATTGGCGATGCTGACATTGATGCTGACATTATTAGTACCGATTAGTAATGCCACTTACTGACTTGCTCATAAATGTAGATATAACAGAATCAGAGGTGGCAGTATGAATTGAATGGTTTGCTTCACCATTTTACTGAGTAGCACATGTGATAAGAGGTTCACACAAGCTTCTGCTGTATATTAACATGCAAGGACTATAAGGTAATTCATAAGAGCACAAAGAAGGCCTCTAATCCAGAAGCTGATCACAATGCTTACATCCATCCAAAGCTTGCATGGCATTTAGCCAACATATTAGACCAGAATCTTGTTAGTGATATATGCAAGAGTAATCCACCTTATGCTTGTAACATTCCTTTTTGTTGAGGTTGATATTTCCTACTTCCCTTCACAATGACCAAAGCGCCTCTTCCAGGACTCATCATTGTGCAGTAACAACTCTACTCCCAACAAGCTGGTAGAGTGGGAGGGGCAGGAGAAATAACTGATTGTTACTATAGCCAGCTATGGATAGATGGCATCATCAACTAAGAATTCTGGAGGTTTTGGTGGAAGAAATCCTCATTCTGCATCAGGCTATCAGAACATAGATATTGGCTTCTTTGATCCCTCCCTTCACTTTTTTTCCAGCCATGGAAATCAAAGCAATATGGTGACTCCAGGGAATTCATATGATTGTTCCACATCCAGAACTCTTATGCTACATGCAACCATGTATGCTCTTAGTTTTAGATCATTGCATATCGCTACTCAGAAGAAGTTTTCCAAGCAGCAGTAGTTTGTCAATTCTACCTGGTTGTCTGCAGCTCAGCTGCCACATATTTTTCAGAATAACTTGTTTGTGTGAAGGCAGCTGCTGTGAATCTTTTTTAAGATAACAGGCAAGAAAAGGAAGGAACTGTTCTCTGATTTCAAGATAGATTGTCTCACCTGACAGCTTTCAGGTCTGCCAAGTTCTAACACAATGTTCAGATTTGCCTATTAAAAGAATTGGATTCCCTGGAAGCAGATAAAAATATTTTACAAGTTACAAACGTGCAGCGAGTATTTAAAATCCACATCTCTGTGTGTGTGGCTTTTGCAAAAGAAATGGCTTTTATTTTGACTCAAGGTATTTGCCTATGTCCATTTTCATGTGATTTGCAAGCAGACTCTGGCCAATGGTGATGCTGACTGGGGTATTGTGGAAGTTTTAGTCCTGGTGGTAATATTTCTACACTATGCATTTAACTACATTCCATTGTAAGGACACACTGGTGGCAGTGACATCTGTAATCTGTTGATCTGATTTACTAGCAGTACTAACAAAAATGTTTAGTTTGCATGAGCTGATGAGCTGTGTTCCTCTGTTTTCCATGTTTCTCACACTGAACAGAGGAAATGCATGGTTTTATTTCTAGAAATCATTGCTGATAAGGATTTAACAGCAGTAACGCTTGGCACTGAAACAGGCATGGCTTCAAAAATGAGTGCCAGCCAAACGTTTTGAAATGAACTTAAAAACAAAAACAGTCCAATTGTGAGGAAAAGCAGGCCATTTAAAAGGTACATTTTCATCCCACTCTCCAAACAGTATAGCGTGAATATTTGGTGCATCACTCAGTTTAATGTGCATTTGATAGTTTTTTTCTCTAATCTTTAACTGCAATGTAATTGATGCACACACAGAGTCTGCTCACTTTTTTTATATGGATTCAGAAAGCGAATTCCACATACGGGAAAAGTCAGTATGGTGGAAGGTACTGACTTTTCAGAGTCCTTCCACACAGCCATATAACACAGAATATCAAGGCAAAAAATCCCACAATATCTGCTTTGAACTGGGTTATCTGAGTCCACTCCACACTGCTATATATTCCAGATCAAAGAAGAAAATGTGGGATTTTATTCAGCTGTGTGGAAGGGCCCCCAGAAAGCTTTTTTCTCCCCTTTTGAAACCTGCTTGGACATCTGGCATGATTTGATACCTTACATGTGGATTTGCCAGATCCAACTGGCTAGACAGAATGCTGGACTAGGTAGGTCAGATCAAACATGAGCCTTCTTACCCACTGATAGATGGCTTTCAAGCTTTTACTGAAATGTCTTCAATGAAGGAGAGCATATCATTGGCTGAGGAAGAGCAATCCATTATCAAAATGTTCTCAGAGAAAAGTACACCAGCAGGAAAATTTAGCTCAAGGTGTATTCAGAACATGTCAATCGCAAATATCCATTTTATAGCCTGGATTAGTTTGAATTGCTTTAGATATTTGGTCAGCCTTTCCACTTCAGTGACAATGCCTTCTGATTCTGGTTCCACATTGATTTCTATCCAGGAAGGTGATATTTTGCTGTTGCCAAAAAATTACCAAGATCCACACCATGAAAAGGGGGAAACCCTTTTCTCCAACACAAATGCCACACCTGTGATTTGGAGATAAAACCCCTTTATGCATATGAGTACAGGATTATGCTAATTATATGCCTATTTGTCTAACGCTGACTACTTTGAACAATCTGTAGCTCTTTACAAGCTGACAAAATGAAGTGAAGATGAGTATTGTGGGGGCTGGGACAGTCAAGTAAAACATGGCATTTAGACAGAAAAGGAGGTGGTTACAATAAAAGATAATGTACTATAGAGATTTAACTAGGCAAATCAAGACAAGAAAATATGTATGTTCTTATTTTGCAGCTTCATGGTTTCATTCATTTACTTGCAACCTCCTATTTGTAAATATAATTGGCTATTGGAAACCTTCTTGTTATTGTCCTGATGCAATACTGTAGCTCAAGAGCCAGTGTGGTGTAGTGCTTTGAGCACTGGATTATGACTCTGGAGACCAAGATTTGATTTGGCCATGAAAACCATTTGAGTCACCTTAGGGAGTTACATACTCTCCGTCTCAGAAAAACCAGCCTAGTCAGAAATGATTTGTAGTCAGAAATGACATAAGTCAGAAATGACTTGAAGACACTGACACCACCACCACAACCACCACAACAACAACCCCCAACCCATCTCAAGAAGGTGTCTGGCATGCACTTTTGAAATACTACATTTTAGATCAGTGGTTCTCAACCTTTGGGTCTCCAGGTGTTTTGGACTTCAACTCCCAGAAATCCCAGCCAGCTTACCAGCTATTAGGAACTGTGGGAGCTGAAGTCCAAAACACCCGGAGGCGCAAAGGTTGGGAACCACTGTTTTAGAAGGAGCAG
Source organism: Anolis carolinensis (assembly GCF_035594765.1). Classification (NCBI taxonomy): domain Eukaryota; kingdom Metazoa; phylum Chordata; class Lepidosauria; order Squamata; family Anolidae; genus Anolis; species Anolis carolinensis. The sequence goes on from NC_085842.1 coordinate 309,151,368, forward strand.
ATCCATGTAGGTGTCGGAGAGGAAAATTTGAACAATTTTAACTCTTCAATGTCTACTTTCTAGCTTACTGTTCAATATTTGAGGTCCTCTAGCATTAAAAGTACAGGAAAGGACTGGGATGACTTAGACCACTAGCCAGTTTAGATTACTTTTAATTGACGTGGCTTTCTAAAGTTACCAGATCTGTCAAGTCTTGGCTCTGCCTTTTCCTCTCCTTTGCTTTAGTTCCCACTGTTTATAGGTTTTCCCAATAGTGTAGATACCTCCATTTGTATTAGTTTTGGGTGGAGCATAAAACCCCCCTAGAGGCCAGCCTTAGTTGGTCTCTTCCATTTGCCTGCACAGAGCTCTTTTGCTAGACTCCTCTTCTTTCTGCAACAGAGCTACAGTGTTTAGAGGCTTAGGCATTGTCTGGTAATCCTAGGCCCAAGCAATCCAAAACAGGCATCCTTAGCACTAAACTCTGCTTTCAGCAGTATTCATATACCAACATATACCCAGAGACAAGAGAAGCTTTTGACCAACTTAAGTTTCACAAGAAAGAAGATTAAGACAGTTTATGAGCTCCAGCTTGTAAACCATTGCTTTGCATCAGAGGCAAAAGACTTTCAAAGACTCCAGAGAGATGACTGCAACCAGCATAATCTCCTTTAGTAATGTATTGTTTTAAGTTATCTTATAATAGTCCCGGGTGGAGTTAACCCTTTACTCATCTTGTTTTCAGTAAACTCATTTGGTTATCTTTCACCTTGCCTAAAGTGCCTCTGTATGTTAAGGGACTTAACTGTAACAGAATGTAAAGAGATAGCCCCCGAGTAAAGCCAGACACCATAGTTTTCCCAAAGGCTTGGGCGTGCCATCACAGGATTCATCTACTGAAAGAGAAAATGTACTGTAAAGTTAGCACAATCATTAGACAGTGGTATGGTGATGTGTGTCCCCAGGAACACAGCTGTGTGTTGCCCTGCCTCCAAAATCTAGAGTGCAAGTCCTCAGGTAAGATAGAAGGCATTGTTCTATCACCAGTGGTAAAATGGAATTCAAGAGCTCATCCATTCAGCTTCTGCAGATGTGGTTGTGTGCTACCATTTTGTGCTTTGCTTCAGTCAGGAAAATACCTTGGGCTAACGCTGATGTATTATACTCTCTCCTAACAAAAGGATCTACCCCATAACAAGTTTTTAGTGGAGTAGATAGGAGCCCTTCCCTTTTCAGTTCATGTTATTTCTATCTGTGGCACCAAATTTTCCATTAAAGAAGCAATGCATTAATTGAGGTATACCTGAAGTGTAAAAGGATTCCAAGAATGTAAAGTACACACAGCTGAGCATTTCAGCTCAAATAGGAAACATTTTCTACATCTTCCTGTTGAAAATAATCCGTGAACCCAATGCCAATTGGAAGGAAAATGGAAAATTCTTGAGTAAGAAGTTTGCCATTTATAGTCCAATGAATCATCAGACAGAGAATGCCACATATTTCTTGTCATTCCTAGGAATCTGTCATCTGAAAGTCCTTCATTACCAGAGGATTATGAGTGTTGGCAGGAAACATATTCAGGATAGCCACATTGGCTTTGCAGCAAAATACAACAAAATCCAAAATCCAGAAAACAGCCATACCATTATTGGGCCAACTCCAAAGCGTAAAACAGCGTAAAATCATGCTTTTGAGGTTTCACTGGCTTCTTCACCAGGCAAGGATGTTAAAAGACTACAGTCTGCCCCAACCTGGGTTTTTAAAATCGGGTTGAAGCAGACTTTTCCATTGTGTCAAAGTGTCCTGAGTTTACAGGGAAGGGCAAGATTCAACTCTTTCTCTCCCTCTATCCCTCCAAGGCCCCTTCTACACTGCTATATATTCCAATCAAAGCAGATAATCCAGATTATTTGCTTTGAACTGGATTATGGGAGTCTACATTGCCATAGTCTTATTTAAAGCAGATAATCTGGATTTTATATGGCAGTGTAGAAGGGGCCCTAGGTCCCATCTACACTGCCATATAAAATCCACATTAACTGCATTATATGGTAGTGTAGATTAAGAGCCCTTCCATATAGCTGTATAAAATCCACATTATCTGCTGTGAACTAGAATATGTGGCAGTGTGGATTCAGATAATCCAGTTCAAAGCAGATAATGTGGATTATCTGCCTGGATATTCTGGATTATAAGGCATTGTAGAAGAGCCATAAAATAATCCAGTTCAAATCAGATAATGCGAATGTAGGAGAGAGAAGCTGGGGTTTAACAAAAACAGCTGAAAAAAAAAGTAGAGGATTGATTTGTTTGTCCCAAACATTTCAGGACAGCTGGAGGATATGTCAGGTCTAGTTAAGACAATCAATGGTCAGAAATGTATGAAGCAGTCTATCCAACATGAAAGGTTACTACGTTTATAAAAGAAGACATTTGGTCATTCTCTCTCAGGGCCTTTCCACATATCCATATAACCCAGAATATCAAGGCAGACAATCTACAATATCTGCTTTGAACTGGGTTATCTGAGTCCACACTACCATATAATCCAGTTCAGTGTGGATTTTATACAGCTGTGTAGAAGCGGCCTTCTCAGTCTAAGACGCTTTTCAGCTCAAAACATATATTTCAAACTATGCTTGAGGAATTCTGTCATCCTGTAGATGTTTCCCTTGATAAGAAGAATTACACCATTCAGAGCAAAAAGCTCTCCCAAGTTGGCGTCTATAAAAGAAGCCATAAAATTATAATATCCTACTTCAATAAAATGCAATAATTTTAAGCCAGCAGTTGAAATATATCAGAGTCTAGTCCAACATTCATATAAAACTAATTAAACCATTAATTAATAAAATAAATCAGCAGCAATATGAGATATTAAATAACCAAAGATTAAGAAATTCAGCCCAGTTTCTTACCTAATGCCACCTTGGTACAGTATTATACAATGTGGAATACATTCTTAGGCTCCTTCCACGCAGCTGTATAAAATCCGCATTGAACTGGATTATATGGCAGTGTGGACTCAGATAATCTAGTTCAAAGCAGATATTGTGGATTAACTGCTTTGATATTCTGGGTTATATGGCTGTGTGGAAGGGCCCATAATGGTCTCTCATTTATGGAATTACCATAAATTGAAATCAACTTGATGGCAGTTAACAATTACTGAAAACATTAACCTAATATCATTTTTGAAGAAGTTCCACCAATACAACACAAGGCCAACAATGAGGGCCTATCCCCTATTCAGGCTGATCTCTACTGAAAGGCTGCTAATGTTCGATTTATTGTTTTGAGGAGCAATTCTACAGTCTTCCTCTGTATTATGTGGCTCTACAGGTATCATGTGTGCACTCTGGGAACACTCTCAAATTGCACAATTATTTCTATGACTATGTAATTGAATCCATTCACAGATTTGTAGACCATATTAATCATCACTATTGACCAGAATGAACATGCAACCCAAAACACTTCCCAGTATACAGAAGGTATACATAGGATTCTCACAGTCCTCCCACAGTTCTCCAACAGATCCACAGGGTTTTGGGATAGATATCGTAACATGGAAAGCGTTTCCTGAAGTCCAACCCTTGCTCCAGTGTAGAACATGAGGAGAAGTCTCACACCTCTCATTTCTAGGTCAAAAGAATACTGTAGCACAGCTGCCTGGCACAGTACATTTGCACCAAGGGGATTTAAATCTCTCAAACAGACTATCACGAGTATAACTCCGCATGCTAATTCTCCTGTTATTTAAGTAATGTTTTCAATATTTTATAACCAGCAAGCTACCTATCCAAGCGTAACTATTTATCTAAGCTTGGGTATTTATAGTGCACTAAGCAGTGCAAACACCCAGTTTCCAGACTGTAAATTGCATGCCTTTCTAACACACCTGGCTTGGGAAACACAGCTAAATAAAATCCCACATTTTCTGCTTTGAACTGGATTACATGGCAGTGCGGACTCAGATAACCCAGTTCAAAGCAGATATTGTGGATTATCTGATTTGATAATCTGGATTATATGGCTGTGTAGAAGGGGCCTAAGGCATCCTGGCTGATTCCAGAGACATGGGACTTTATTGCACAAAGTAGGCACAGCAGCCTTAAAGCAGGACAATCATGCATGGGGACAACCCCTATTGAACAATGCCATGCACATCCTGATGCTTCTTCTTCTTCGTCCTCGTGATTTACTTGTCTCCTGCTATTGGCAGGGAAAAAAACCATCAATAGCTGCCCAGTACCTACCCTACAGCATTCCCATCACTTACCTGGGTCTGTTTCTCTTCTGTGCCAGCATGCTGGCATTTAAGTGATATCATGGGGCAAGATTGACCTTCTCTGGCATTCCCACACCCATTCCTTGTTATTCCTGAGGTCTTTATTATATTATTTAAAGTAATATTTTGATTTTTAAAATCACCATTGCTGGAACTGCAAAATTGTTTTAAATAAAAAAAAAACACGGAGCAGTGGATGTGCAGTAAGATGGGGTTACAATCATATGTGGAAGTACAAGCATAATATGACAGATTGCTGCTTTGACACAGTTGTGCAATAATACGATGATTATTCCAATATGTATCCACCATGCAACCACTGAAGAACAGCAGCTTTGCATGATAAAGTCCATGATTATTTGAATGACCATTTCCATGCGTTGCCTGTACCAGCTGCAGAAATCCTGCAAGACTCTTTCCCAGCACATCAAGGGTTCTTTCTCAGTAATTTTTTTTGGCATGATTGGAAGTCCCTAGCAAGGGGTTCAGGACAGGCCTTAGCCATTTTATTGCACTGCAGTCCCTGCCTTCTATTCACTAGTTTTGTTTATGAAGAGGAATTCTTTCTTCTCTGTGGAGCTGAGAGTTTTTGATGACAGTGAGCAGATTTACATGCAGCCAGCTGAAAAGGAACAATTGACATAAATGTAGGTCAAGTCTTCCTGCTAATTGTTTGTTGTTCTTTTCTCAAGCAGGGGCTTAAGGATGTTTATCTTGCAAGTGCAAATTGGACATCTCTTGAGTTGGTTTTGTCCTTTCTGTTTTGCATCTTTTCTGTTTTGCTTTCTTCTATCTGATGAGAAAGATGACAAACTCTGGGCTCTGTTCCAGGAAAAGAATGGTTGACACCAGCTGAAATCTGTAAAGGATGAATTTTTCACAGGCAGTCAAAACCAGCGTGGATTCATACAACACAACAATAGTGCTTTCATACCACTTATGTTATGTCTCCATCCCATGGAATCTTGATTGTCATGAGCTACTTGGAATTCTCTGCCAGAGATCAAATGCTACAGTTCAGCAGCGTGCATTCATTCACCCTTCCTAAACTACAAATCCCCAAATCCCTTAGGAGGGAACCATGATGGTTAAACTAGTATCAAATTCCTTTAACTCAACAATGTGGCTGCTCCCCAGGAAAGTAGTACACATAGTACTATGTGTACATAGTAGTACACATACAACAACCCTGTAGTACACAAGCTTTCCAGGTACCCCTTGAGATAACCAGAGCTTGGAAGAAAGAAATTACTGGTATGGTATGATAAATGTAGGTAAAGGTTTCCCCTGACGTTAAGTCCAGTCATGTCTGACTTTGGGGGTTGGTGCTCATCTCCATTTCTAAGCCAAAGAGCCGGCATTGTCCGTAGACACCTCTAAGGTCATGTGGCCAGCATGACTGCATGGAGCGTTGTTACCTTCCCGCCGGAGCGGTACCTATTGATCTATTCGCATTGGCATGTTTTCGAACTGCTAGGTTGGCAGAAGCTGGAGCTAACAGCGGGCGCTCACTCCGCTCCCGGGATTTGAACCTGGGACCTTTCGGTCTGCAAGTTCAGCAGCTCAGTGCTTTAACACACTTCACCACCTGGTATAATACTGTATATGCTCTCTTCTCTGTTTCTCATTCCCTTCCTGCCTTGGGGAGGAATCACCAATGCCTTCTGCTATCTGGTCTCTTCCATCATTCCAACCACTCTCATTAATAAAGAATCAATACAAAGAGTATATGAGTTAGTGGCCAGAACACAGAACTTTTCAGAGGAATTAAATGTATATCTATGTTGACTTAACATATAATGGGCAGTTGCAACAATGGGGAGTATATACCCTGCTTGGATTCTTCTTGTGTGTGCAGTCTTTTTCACAGGGTTGCTACCAATGCACTTTTCTCCTTTCCAGATGAAAAGTTGGAACCACTGAGGCAGAATGATTAAAAAGTGAATGGCCTATTAATTTATTGTTTAGGGATAGGTATATATGTGGGATTAGTCTACATCAAAGGGCATTCAGGCCGAAAGCCAGAGCTTATGTAGATATAGTTTAAATCTCTTAAAACCACTGGAGACAATGAAACCATGCCCTCCCCCCTTCATTCACTGCAACTTTCTTTGCTTGTGATGTGACATACCTAGTGGCATCACTGGAGGTGGAGTGGTGGAAACCGCACTGAGTGATACCCTCAGAGGGAGTGGCACCAAATGGATTGTCTATAAAATTTGTGCCGTGTGTTCAGCAGGAATGTATTTATTTTATTTAAAAATATCTAGTTAGATATTGCCACAAAACCCCCTTTATAAACCTAGCTTGCATGTATTGCATTGATACACCTACAAATTAACGGAGCTTCATGCAGTCATGCCAGCCACATGACCTGGAGATGTCTATGGACAACGCCGGCTCTTCGGCTTAGAAATGGAGATGAGCATCAACCCCCAGAGTCGATCACAACTGGACTTAACGTCAGGGGAAACCTTTAGCTTTACCTTTACCTACCTACAAGTTTAAACTGTATGCTAATTTACTTTTTGAAACTTCTCATATGCTTTCAATCATGCAGTTTTGTCTGCATACATCCAATCACACATGTTTTTATTGTTGATGTTTTATAGCAATTGATTTTGACATAATTTCTTCTATGGGAGGAGGACAATTTATTTTATTTATTTACTTACAGTATTTATATTCTGTCCTTCTCACCCTGAAGGGGAATCAGGGCGGGTCACAATATACACATAATTGGCAAACATTCATTGCCATATACACATAGAACAGAGACAGACACAGAGGCAATTTAAACTTCTCTAGCTTCCTGAGGCTATGCTTGATTCCGGCCACAGGGGGAGCAGCTGCTTCATCATCCACTGCAACGGCAACTTCCTCATTCCAAAAGCTTGCTGGACGATTTTTTAGGGTGTCGTAAATTAGTTAAATTAGCCTCCCCACATATAAGTGGTACCTAAATTTCCTAATTGATAGATGCAACTATCTTTCGGGTTGCTTAGGTCAGCAACGAGCAGGGGCTATTTATTTTATTTTAATGGTTGGGTGCTCATTCCGCACAGGCTGGCCTCGAACTCATGACCTCTTGGTCAGAGTGATTTATTGCAGCTGGCTACTAACCAGCCTGTGCCACAGCCCAGCCCGTATGAGGGTGACACCATGAATTACCACACAAGGTGGTACCAACTCTAGTGATCTACTGGGCATTAGACAAATGAAGGTAGCTATTGGTGCACTGTATGACAAGGATGGGAATGGGGTCAACTGGTGAGGACATGCAGGCCCCATCAACATTGCCATATAATGCATTTTCATGATGCAGTTTAACTGCATTATATGAGTCTACACATGATGCAGTTCAACTACAGTATTTATTTATTGTGTCAGAAGCAAATTGAGAATACAGTTATAATGTATTTTAAAAACTATAAACAAAGTTAAAAACCTGGCATTACGCTAAATTTCCTTTGACCAGAAGATGCCCAATCGAAGTGCCTCTGGTGTTGCTGTAAGAAAGTCTTCCATTGTGCATGTGGCAGGGCTCAGGCTGCATTATAGTAAGTGTTCTGTGGTTTGCTCCTCTCTACACTCACATGTTGTGGACTCCACTGTGTAGCCCCATTTCTTAAGGTTGGCTCTACTTCTCGTGGTGCCAGAGTTCAGTCTGTTCAGTGCCTTCTAAGTCACCCAGTCTTCTGTGTGCCCAGGAGGGAGTTTTTTCATCCAGTTTCAGCCACTGACTGAGGTGTCCTGCAAGTATGCACTATGAAACTGCATTATATGGCAGTGTAGATGGGGCCTCAGTCTTTTCTGTATCATCAGGTATGACGGAAGACACTCTGATCTTATGTGTTGATTTCTATCAGCTTCTCTACAAGGAATGGGGAGAACTGTTATCTTGTCCTTCATTAGAAACTGAAATGTTTCATATCACCTACAAAGCCCTAAACGGTTTGGGACCCACCTACCTTAGAGACCGCATCTCCCTCTATGAACCCACACGTTCTCTTCACTCGTCGGGGGAGGCCCTTCTCTCGCTCCCACCACCCTCACAGTCGCGGTTGGTGGGAACGAGAGAGAGGGCCTTCTCCGTCATGGCCCCCCGGCTTTGGAACTCTCTACCTAGAGAGATCAGGCAGGCCCCTACCCTCCTCTCCTTCCGGAAGAGCTTAAAAACCTGGCTGTTTCAAAAGGCCTTCGATGTTTAGTTGTTGCTGGATTGATCTATCTGTCCATTCCATAATAGTCCCATTGTTGTTGTCTTGCCATTTTATACCACACTTTATTGTCCAACTGTGAAATTTCCTTTTCCCATTTCGTATCACTCTGCATTTCGCCTGGGATCTACGAATTAGTCTCCTGTTTTTAACACTGTATCCTGCTTGTTGATTTTAATGATTGTTTTTATTGATGTTGATGTTTTTTACTGGGATAATTGTTTTATTGCTTTGTTACTGTTTTGTTTGTTTTATCGGGCCTGGCCCCATGTAAGCCGCCCCGAGTCCCTTCGGGGAGATGGGGCGGGGTATAAAAATAAAGTTATTATTATTATTATTATATCCCCCAGCCATCCTGATTTGCCAGGGATAGCCCGAATTAGACTTCTATCATCCCGCTTTTCAGCAGATTTTAAAATGTTAAATTTTTCTCTTCTCCTCCCACTCCCCCCTTTGTTCTTAACTTACTTCACTTGTTGCAAACTGTGTTTAAAGTGCCAACATAATTTGCAATCAACTCAGTGGAAGGAAAGGAAAAGAGGGGCAGAATCTTGCCCTTCCCAATAGGCTCAAGCAAAAGCAAACTGCTGCAGCCTTTGTTAGCTTGTGTGTTCTTCCTCATTGGTAGATTTTATCATCAACATCATACCCTGAGATTGCTTGGCCACATGCATTCCAGATTTCATCAGTGTATTGTTGAAGGAAATGTTGTATTGGGTCAGCCCCGAGCTTTGATCACTTACAATACTCTGCTTTAATGATGGTGAGAGACTCCATTTACTGTATGTGTAAGATCCATTAGAAACAATGTCCAGGTTGACAACAGCAGCAGCAGCAACAACAGAACAATCAATTTTTATACATGTCCACTCTGGCAATTTTGCATTTCTCAAATTACAGAAATCCTTAAAAAATCACAAGGGGACAGAATATTATAATAATAGGACATTGGTCTGCAACTGGAAACACTTTGCCATAGAAAGATTGAATTAAATCAGTAGTTAGATCAGTTGTTCTCTTGTAGCGCAGCTCTTCTTAAGTGTGATAAGTACAACAGCTTGATGGAAAAATGAGAGAGTCACACCAAGGTCAGTGATTGGTTTGTTTTAATCTTGGTCTCCCCACTGGAATACTTGGAAATTACTTATAGATAGCTATAAAACAAGAGATTGCATATAATTAATTTATTTTAGCAAAAGGATTATTGTACACTGAAGTGCTATAAGAAAATGTGAAAGGAAGCACAGCAGAGGGCATACCTGGTGTGGTTTTTTTTAATAGAAGGCACACAAAATCCTGTACATTGTACATTCACCAGAATAGCCATACTGCCTAGGGGATTTGGGGAGTTATAGCATCACAAAACCAAAATTTCCAAACTCAATGCAGAGAATGGATATCTGTGGTTGTTTCTGACACTCTTTTGATATTTTGGCAAATAGTTACTGTAGGGATGGATTGGACACCCAGGCTGGCAGTATGCCACTAAGAAAGCTTGGACATGCAAATTTTCTTTGAGTGGAGAATGAAATAGTAGATGGAAGAGGGAAGAATTTTCACTAGATCCCAGGATGGTCTTAACTCCCTTCCTTTGCCTCTATCCCTGATTTTGATTGCTGCCTCTAATCCACATATCTGTTGTTCAAAATCAAAAATCTTTATTACGGTCATAGACTACCATAAGGAAAGTGGGATATAGTCTCATAAAAGCATTGTACATTAAAATCTAAAAGGCTAAAATAATAAAGGTATGTTGAAGGCTAAAGCACAAAAACCATTTAGAGAAGGGAAGGAATTAAAAAAGGATGGAGAGGGAGGGAGATTGATGGAGGGGTAGGAGCATTCAGGGCAAAAGTCTAGGGGACTGGGCTGGAAGAACTGATTTTCATTTCAGTTAGCTGATAGTTAGATTGTTAACCTTTGGATCCAGTCATCACCCAGTGGATTTTAAGTACTTCTAGAGAAAACTTGGCAGCATTGTAGGTTATACTGGGTTTGTATTTGAGAGCAGTAGGGTGGTGTAAAATTGTCCTGAACGGCCTGGGTAATTATATAGCAAAGGCAGGGTTAGTCTGGACTGAATGTCCCTGTAGAACAGGCACTGGAGGAGCACATGCACAGTTGTTTCTATTTGACCTGAGTCACAGGTGCAGAATCTCTCTGGGTAGCGGGTCTTCTAGTATTGGCCCTCGAGTACAGCTGATGGAAGGGCGTGACATCGAGCCAGGGTGAAGGCCCTTCGATGATTGGGAATCTCTAGATTTGTTAAGTATGCCATAGGGGAGGCAAGATATCTTTTGGCTTTGTTAACAATAAAGGCTTGGGAGAGAGCTAGAGCCAATTGGCACTCTGTGTCTGAGATATGTTGTTTGATGAGTGCTTTGGCTTGATTGGGCTCCATACTGAGTAGCAACCCTGGAGAGAAGCCCAGTGATGAGATTTTTGTTGTTACTGCCTGTTTCCATGAAAGTTTCCACTGAAAGTCATCCTTCATGGTTAGTGGGGCAAGGCCAGGGGGATCACAGATATTCTGAGCCAGTAGTTGAGTATGACCACCCACACTCTGGCCTCTACTTTCATGAAGCCTGTCTCCAGTCGCAGAATGGCATTGGAGACGCATTTTGGTACTTGTAGGGCCAATCTCAAAAATTTTGATTGTACAAGCTTTTTTTTTTTTGGGGGGGGGGGGGGACAAAAATAGAGAAGGGACCTAGCTGGGCTCCATACAGGAGTTGTGCCACTGGTTTGGCTTCAAATAATTTGAGTGCTTGAAGGTATGAAGTGATTCCCTCTTGATTTTAGAATGGCAAATGAGCTCCTTTGCCATACTTGTTGTTGTTATATGTATGTTCAAGTAGTTTATGATCTATGATGCCCCTAAGGTGAAGCTATCATGATATTTTCCTGGCAAGACATGTACAGGGAAATTTAGATTTGCCTTCATCTGAGGCTGAGAGTGTGTGATTTGTCCAAGGTCATTCAGTGGGTTTCTGTGGTGGATTGGGGATTCGAACCCTGGTCAAAAGAGTCTTAAGCCAATGCTCAAACTATTCTACGTTGCTGGCTCTCCATCTGTGTTATTTGACAAAATCTTAAGCAGTGGTCTATCCTATCATTATCAAACAGAAAGGATTTATTTAATAGCTTTGTTTATATCCTGTCTTTCCTCTAATGAGTTCCCCCTAATTTTATCACCATAACAGCCCTGTGACATTGGTTGGACTGAGGTAGAGTGAAAAGTCCATGATTTCCCAATGAGTTTCATGTTTCAGTGGAAATTTGATCATGGATCTTTTACTCCAATCCTGAAACCACACTGGCGCTACAGTTAACTACTTGCATGTCCAATTCTGATATTTCTTAAAGTTGTTTAGATTGTTCAGTTACTGGCCTGTTCTTTTACTTCCCATTCTTTAGGGACAATTATGTAGCTGCTAAGGCAGTAAGCAGAGCTAACCATTAGAAGGAGAAAGGATGCAGCCTGCTCTCATTATTCTGTTTATATTGAATGTCCTAATATTTCCCAATAGTCAAAGCTTGGTTTATTCATGGCTGTATTTCACACTGTGAGTGGCCCAAATTACAACAGGCAGGCATATACAATAGATAAATTGCCTTAATCCCTCTTCCATTGGGATATATGGACAAAGTCTACAGCCCAGTGGCAGAGCACATAACTTTGTATGCCAAAGGTTCTTTTTATTTTTAAATAGGCTTTGAAAATGCCAAAATCAGAAACTGTGGTAGTGAATGGCTTTTATTACAGGGAGTGGTGAGTTTTTTTCCGAACTTTAAAGGAGCTCTCCAAAGGGCTAAACTATTGTGTGAGCCTTCAAGTCACCCTTAAGTGAATCTCTCATGGGATTTTCTTTGCAAGATATGTTGCCTTCTTCTGATGCTGGGTGGGCTTTGAAAGATTGCCTTGTCCCATGGCGGCAGTAGATGACCTTTTAAGCATTCCCTTCTCTTGCCCCATAACTTGATCTCTACAACCATTGGTTCCATACAGTGTGCATGCATTATCCGATTGGTTCCATATCTGCATTCATGCGTTGTTCACATGTACCCTTGATCAGTTTTTCCTTGTTTTACCATATTCCGTTGTCCACATCTAGCCTTGTCTGACCAGTTTGTTTTTCCTTATTTCAACATATTCCTTAAATATGCTATTGCAGAAATGTTGCTGAGCAAGTTTAGCCAGCTAGTTGAGTAAGTGGCAAGCTGGGTAGGGGTATAGCCACTTGCAGAACAAGTTCAGCTGAGTATGTGGCAAGCTGGGTACGTGGCAAGCAGCTGCAGTTTTATAGCACTGCCTTCTATATGGCAGGATAACACTTTTCTTTATTGCTCTCTCTCACCCTCACTATCACAAGGTGACAATCCATTGAGGAGGTCTGGTGTATGATAAGGATGGAAATGGGCTCAACTGTTGAGGACATGCAGGTCCCATCTTCATTGCCATATAATGCAGTTTCATAATGCCTGCTCATCTCTCATCCACCCACAGGCCTCCATAGATGTGGAGGCACGAGGTGAGCTGGTGGGTGAACTCGCCAGCCCACCTGTCTGTCCTCACTGAACTACAGAGGTGCTTGCTTTGTAAGGCAAGCCTCTATAGCTTGGCAGGGAGAGGTGGTGGACATTGCAGCTCTTGCCGGCATGCATGCAAAGGGACAACTGGTGAAGGGGAAGCCCAGCCCTACCAGCAGGCTAAATGCAAGGCCTTCGTGGTCTACATTTATGTGGTCAATTAGCAGCAAAAACAGTGAACTTCTTGACTTCCAAGTCACCAAGGTCTCTACCACAGAGTATTCAGTTGCTGCTGCTGCTGAGTTCCTCATTCTGTAATGAGCTTCTCTAATTTCTGGCTTTTTTGCATGACAAACTCCTAATCAGCTGAATCATTATTGAACAGGAAATTAGTATAAATGAATAATGTAATCATTTCATTTAGTGCTGTGGCTTGGGAAATACATTTGCAACACCTTATAAATGGGGAAACAGAGTGGATCTCTTACCGCATTGCTAACTCTTTCCGCCACCAGCCAAACCTCAAGGATCTCTGCAGTGTCGTCTCATTAGGGGCAATTTTAGCTTGAAGGTTTTAATGCTAGCTCATTTCTACAGCAGTCTTCACATTTGAGGTTTTGACTTTTGCATGTGTAATTATTCATGGGATTGATTACAAATGCTTTCTCTAGGAATCTCTAGGTTCTCCAGTGCAATTTTGTGGCCAGCTTCCAGCAGAAGTCAAGCATGCTGCAAGATCTAGAAATTCCTAGAAAAGTGTTCTCTCACATTAAAAAAAGAGATTCTTTATTCACGATTCCTTACTTTCACATGGGCCCTGTGGAATGTGGAAGGCAGACTGAACTTTGATTTCACTACCTTATAATCTCTCACCTGTCCAAATTTATGTTTTTATCATCACACCTTTAAATCCTTACTTGTATTAGCTGGGCTTAGCACAGGAGGCTAAACTGCAGAAAAATCCTGCTGATCAAAAGGTTGCCAGTTCGAGCCCAGGTTGTGGTGAGCACCCACCATTAGTCTCAGCTCATGTGCTCACCTAGCAGGTTGAAAGCAGAAATACTAGTAGATAAATAGTACTGCTTTTAGCAGGGAGGTAATAAAGGCTGTCTTAAGGACATAGATCTGAGAAAAGCTCCTTGGCATGGAAGATAGAGCAACAGCACTCCCCATGGCTGGAGTCGAGCACAGCCTCCAAGATGCCAGAAATAAGATGCCTTTACCTCTGTTTGTGTTATCTGCCCTTGTTAATTGTATAATCGGCATTGAATATTTGCTGTGTGTGTGTTCTGTAAGCCGGTCTGAATCCCCTCTGTGGTGAAAAGGGCAGGGTATAACTACTGTAAATAAATTTTTAAAATTGTGTCTGAAGCGACTTGAAAATGTACTGCAAATAGCTTCTGACGGTCTACAGAGACGTTGCCCAGGGGACACCAGGATGTGTTACCTTGAAGGCTTCTCTTATGTCCTCGCAAACTAGAGCTAATAGATGGAAGCTCACCCCATCTCACTGATTCGAACTGGCAACCTTCAGGTCAGCAACTCAACCTTCAGGTCAGCAGTTCAGCCGGCACAAAGGTTTAAACCATTGCACCAATAAATCAATAGGACTGATTTATCCACCATCCTTTCCAAGAATTTACCCATGAACAATGTACTCTTCCTTATAATTTTGAAGTATAAAAGTAGAGACTTGTAACTTTAAATTCGTCTTAAAATACTGCTGCATGATGAACACCCCTCTCCCTTTCTAACTTCTCTATCACTTGCTTCTCTGGGAAATACTATTTTAAATTCCAGAGGGAAGAAATATTTCTTTGCCGTCAAATGAATTTCTGCTGTGACCAGGTAAAGAATGGGGATTGGGTCAAGGTGAACATTATTTTCAATTTTGAATAGACTCCTAGTTGAGTGTGTTGACTTTTTAATGCAAAGGAAGTTGAAGGAATGGGGTGGATATTGTTTTGTTTCCTTTTGGAAGACTAATGATCTTAAGCTGCTTTCAGGTCTGCCTACCTTGCTATTCAATGGAAAACACAGAATAATGCCAGATTAATAGGAGTTCACAATGCCTCCAAATCTTAATGTTTTGAGGCAACAGCTCAAGCTTGAAACAAAAGCAGTTCTCCATTGAGAGGGAGAGAGGAAGAAAGTTCACTGACACTGCTAAATAATCCAAACCCATGGAATAAATCATTAATACAATAATAAATTCAAGTGCTAAGGAGTGCCACAAAGTTATATTATGGTATTATAATATTTTTGAGATAAGCTCCCTTGTTGCTTCTATGCTCACAAATGTCCCCAGGTAACGCAAGGCTTGAGCACATGGCAAAGTTTTAATTGTGTCTGCAAAAATATTCTCTTTTACTAGATTTGGGGGCAATGCTAATGTATCTGGGGTCTCCAAGATGTGGCAGAAATTTCAGGATGAGTCAGAATTTTATACACAGATAAATAAGGAGGTTTACCCTCACCTATTTGAGAGCAACAGGAGAAAAATGTTGAAATATAAAAAATTTAAAAGCTGGAAAGGGCCAAATAAAAAGTAGAAACACAGCTGCCTTTATCTTTCATCCATGTCAGCATAAGTTGAACAGGGGTAGAGAGTGTGTGACCTTCTAGATGTTGATGAACTCCAATGTCTATCATGGCAGGATTAATTAGGTGGACTACAGCGGATGGGAACAGAAATCTAGAAACATTTAATTCTATCTGATACATTAAATGCAATTCATTTTTGCCAGTGTGCCAAGGACTAGTGCAGTGGTTCCCAACCTTAGACCTCCAGGTGTTTTGGACTTCAGCTCCCACAGTTCCTAACAGCTGGTAAAATGGCTGGGGTTTCTGGGAGTTGAAGTCCAAAACACCTGGAGGCCCAAAGGTTGGGAACTACTGGACTAGTGCCATGTTATTGCCCATGGAGTATGTTTTTTCTTTTCTGGTATTTTGTCAGGAACCCATAGTCAATGTGCCAGGGATGTATATGGATCAAGGGGCCACCACTTTGAGTAGTACTGATCTAGAAAAGCACAAGATTTCCACATCAAATATATGACATAGATGTTTGATTCATCTGCTAGATTGATCTCTATGGCTCAACTCTGGTAGCCAATAGAAAATGACCAACAAAAGTTAGGATATGAATAGAAATGCATATTAGCATGTGAATATGTACAACCATTACACAATTTTAAAAGATACAAAAATAATCTACATGCAAATAAATATATGACTGAAAATACATATCACGTTCTTGGAGAGAGTCAGGCCCCATCTATAATGCCTTACAATGCAGTTTTGGAATGCGGATTAACTGCATTGAACTGGATTATATGGCATGTAGACTTCTATAATCCAGTTCAATGCAGTTCAATCAGCATTATATGAGTCTACATTGACCATTAAAAGGCAGTCAAAGCTGTGTTATATGGCAGTCTAGATGGGGATTCAATTAAGCTGAATCTGTTGCAATTGAGCTGGTGCCAGAATCCTTTCCGGGAGATCTCCTCAGTGGAGATATCTCTTAAAGGGATATCCTCTGGCTCTAAGGATTCCATTTAGGAAGGCAAGCCTTGTTTTGGTATTCCCCTTTAAGCCTGGCTGAAGAAGCAAAACCAAACGGCGGCTCCAGGGCGAGGCAGGGCGAGGAGAAGGCCAAGAGCAGGCACGCAGGCATGGCTCTTCTCTCTTCTCTTCGCTCCCTCCCTGCTTCGCGGAAGGCTTCTACTGAGCCGGTGTGGCCCCGGGGGGGCGATCCGAAGACATCAGAAACAAACGAAAAAAAGGTACTTTTATTATTCAAATTCGTAATATTTGTAAGGCAGTGAGCAGATGTTTCAATATCAATTCAAAATTAATTACGAAACGAATTTTAAACGAATTTAACGAACTAACGAAAAATTTGCTCAAGCCTGGTATTTAGCTGCATTAATTCTACAGTGTAGATATACCCATATTTTCATCAGACAAACACAAGATAGTGCTGTTGGGTTGAAGGATTAGGCAACTTTGGCATGTGTCATCTCTGAATCTGATGGTGGACAATTTCAGTAAAAATATAACCATGGGGTTTTACACAATGTGGACAGGAGGTACTATCACAACTATGATGTTAGAAACATCACCCTTCTTCATTAGTACATGAGAAATTTGGAAAAGGGTCTTGCTGCAAGATGGCATGTTTCTTCAACCCCTTTAGTCACTCTCAATTATTTGATTTGTTTTTAAAACGGTTTAAGTCCATTCTGAAATGCACAAAATGGAAACGATGGGAATACATTTTTTGAAATAACTTTTGGTGTTGTTCTGTGAAATATGCAATAGGGGCAAAAATCATTGCGATGTCTTGTTTCATGAGCTTGTAAAAGTAATAGCTGTAGGGATTGTTTCAATCTTTGTGATCAATCAAGCTGTATGTGTGTGTGTTTGCATCTCTCTCTTTAAAAAATTAGGCACTATGTTTGCCCAAAGGTGTTCCGCACATATTGCAGAAAATACAAGCAACTACATAGGCGTTTCCTTTTGTGCCAGAGACAAGCTGTCTTGTGGGGTTTAGAGCAACCTATCTCAGCTAAAATTGAGACAAAACCAAGATTTCTCCCCATACCACTTCCATATCTTTAGTTAGTGAAAGGCTATGCTCTTAATGCAAAACATTACAGTTGAAAAGGACTGGATATTTCTCAACATACCAAGCTGCAAGTTCATAAAAGCTACATGTGTAATTTTCTTTTCCAGACGTGTATTCTAGAAATGCAACAGAAGAATCATCAATATGTGTTTACGATATTCACAGACCTTAAAAATATGATATTTTATGGGCTCTAAATTCTCAGCACTCTTCAACCAATATGGCCAATAGTCAAGCTTTCGCATGCACTGGATGTTTGTATCGAATTATCAACTCTTTCCAACAAGTGTGGAGTAATTTACAACAATAAAAAAGGAAACTTTATGTTAATCTTTTCCTTATTTCCTTTGGAGGGTTTAAGTCAGAAACGTGTGCATTCAAATAAATCCTGAGCGCAGATTTTTAGACAGGCACATTTGCTTTTAACACCAAGGGAAAACAAAGCCATTGAATCTTCCCCATCCCACACATGTAAGGAAATTGATGCAATAAACCATCACAGCTTCGCAAGAAACATTACAGTGCCTCTTGGAAAAGGAGGAAAATACATTAAAAATGTATACCGACACATTTTAAACATGCATATTGTTTAGCTGATGAAGATAATGGTTCCTCTGGAGCTATTGCGGATTGTTACGCAAAACCCATTTTTATTTATACAATTTTAAAAGAGTATCATTTACACAAAATGACAGTAACAGGTCCCCTTAGGAAATTGTCATATAAATTGTAATTTGGATGCTTGGATTATTAATCCGAGGCATTGCAGGGGCTTCAAATTATCTGTAACACATGCAGTTGGTATGAATTTTAATAATGCAGCAGATGTGACAAGCATTGTAATGCGGAGATTGTTTATTAATTGTCATACTGGTCCCAACCATCTCCCCAGAAACTTTAAAAAATGTTATTACATAAGATCTGTGCTCAGAAAAAAACATCTAAGAGTTCATTTCTCAGAAACTGTTTGTTCAGTTCAGTTTAAAACCCTTGTTGGCTTTCAGAGATAACAAAATATATTCTGAGAAAAGTCAAATCAAAGTCTAAATGACACTTGGTAGTTACCTGATGGAAATACAAGCTAATTTATGTTAAGTTAGACCTGAGCAGGGCTGTGAAAACAACAGGATGCCTTGGAGGTGTCTCATTCATATGGTTTCTATATGTTGAAGCTAACGTATAGAAACGTATAGAAGCCATATGAATGAGAGACCTCCAAGGCATCCTGTTGTTTTTACAGCCCTGTTCAGGTCTTATAAATTCAAAACTGTGGCTTTTTAAAATTGAGTCTATCCAATTATTATGACATGTCCAAACATGAGTGTCTCCCAGTCGTCATTACAGCTCCTATGTAGAGTTTAGGCTTGATGTGCTGTACGAGCCATTTATTTGTCTTTTTGATATTCTGTTGTATCTATAAAACTCTCTTCTAGCCTCACATTTCAAATGAGATGATTCTTTATCTGTCAGTTGGGGACCAATAGGAAAAAAGTAGGGCTGGATAAATTCAAGCAGAACTTTTAGAAGAGCAAAATGATTCAATAGTTCCCCTTGGTTCCCACCAAAGTTTTTGGTGAAGGTCTCAACTATTCTTTCTACCCTCATTATTCATTACTAAGTAAAATGGGTGCTACTACTCAAAAGGCCATGGCAAATAAACACCCCTTTGTCCAAGGTACAAGAAGTGTTTTCTAAATTCAGAGATGGACATGGCATGATTTATTTGCTAGTGCTCTTCTTTTTACAGAATCAGTTTTATAAAATCAGTAAACCAAATGGTTGGTAAAGTTCTGTTACAAGGATTGTTTGTTTATTTGTGTGTGTCTCTTTGTGTGTAAATAATGACTGAGAGAGAAAAATTGCAAGAAATAATAATAACGAGGACACATTATGAGCCTCCTTTATAAATCCAAAGAAACTGGGTTTGTCACACCGAATTAATGGAGAACACCGGTGAAAGGGCCTGGCACATTTTTTATTAGGATACCTGAAAATTCAATTAAGTAAAATTGCTCCAAGTAAAATTGATACTCAAAATTTGCAATTTTGTTTTACTTTTGCAGATTTGATTACTCGTGATTTGATTCAAATGTTATCTCTAGGAATCTCTGCATTCTCCAGTGTGACTCTGTTGTCATCTTCCAGAGAAATTGACCATATGGTTGTGCATGATGGACATCAACATTTCTAGAGAGATATTCTCTCAAGTAAAAAAGTAATTTTAGAAATATTGTACTAATGAAGATTTATACAATGGCAATAGACAAAAATCACAATAAAAATAACATTTTTATTTGCAGTTTTTCCCTTCTTGGGTGGTTCTGTGACCTCAACCCCAGCAAACGTAGAGGATTGACTGTATTCAGTAAATAAGACACCAGGGCAGGTCTTCTAACATTTAGACAGTTTTACATCTCACTCTTTCCTTTGCTCTTTTGAAGATAGTTTACCCTCTTGGGGTCAGACACAACACTTACTATCAGAGGCTGTTGTTTATAGAGGTCATTTATCTGCCATTTCAGTCAATCAGCATTTTCCGTTGGAGGCGAAACAGCCCTGAGTTTTATCACACTCCTGCCACTCTTGTAGATACATGTTGGGGGACTCCCTTGCCATTATTCTTAGTTATTACACTGTAAATGTGTATCATGGAAGCAATATATCTTGAGGTCAGCTCAGACAATACATTTTGTTTTTCCACAGGGGCAATCCCAGCTTCCCCATCAGTTATGCATTCTTTGGCTTTGATGTTACTTGCGAATCAAGGGCTTTTTGCAGGCGATATCCAACTGCATCCTTCATGATAGCAGTTGCTCAGAGGAGTCCTGTCACAACCACTGGAATTGCTCCCAATGATATGCTTTGAACATATCATTCAAACTCCACATAGATAACCGGTTAAAATTGCCATGGATTGATAGGTGGCTAAAAATAATCAGGAATTTGAAGGCATCTGCACAAATAAGTGGAGTTCCAGTTGAAATTTTGCTGTTTCTAAAACAGGAAAATAACTGACTTCATACTGGCATACACACTTAAATTTCAGCAGGGAGTGGCTGTTCACTTTGTTTTCTTACCCTGAACTGCTGTCTTTTCAGTGTCAGTTAAATAATGTTTTTAAGATCCAGGCAAAGAGCGCAGTATTTTCTTTGCAGCAAAAAGCACCACAAATGCCAAATTGCTTAGAGAACATCATTTTGACGAGAAACGAGACCCATTAAAGAGATGAAACAGTCTTTGTGCTCACAGAAACACCTTTTCTTATAACTCTCAGTGTGGCAATAAAGGCATGCACTTTTAAAAAATGCAAAGGGAAACTCTGGATTAATTGCAGAACATGGAAGGAAATAGGTACCGATGTCAAAAGATACACAGCCTGCAGTTGATTAAGGACCTTATCACACGAAGTTGATAAAGTGTGATCACAGCAGGATAAGAGCACCTTTTGATGGGGCTTACTGTGCATCATAGAGGTTCTTCCATAGTCATCTTGCACTTGAATCATGATTGGATTGCCTCTTTTCACTGAAGGGAAAAACCATCAATGAATCCGATGCGGCTTTTGTTCTGCTACTCTTCCTTGCATGATCATTTCTTTCCATTGCAGTCCCGGCATTGCAAAGTTCAGAAAGGTCTTTTGAGACTGACAAAACTGTGCGACTATGCAGTTGGGGCAAAAAAGGAGACAGAAAAATAAGAAAGTTAGGATAAGGCAAAAGTAGGAAGCAAGGCTGTGTGGAAGAGTGACCATGGGGATTTCCAACATCAAAGTGCAATTGGGCTGAGGTGTGAAAAGTGATTGTTCCAACAATGATACATTTCAGTTCGCTTCAAAAATGTAATTGTCATGAGAAAATGGGTGAAAAAGTCCTAACTTAGAAGTAAATTAAGCTGGGCCTCAGGATGGTCTCCTTTTTGGGGCATTTGGGATATGTTCTTATGTGTACTTGAGAACATAAGGATAACCATAATGCATGGGACCAATGGCCAATCTATCACAACATTCTGGTGCCTATTGGCAGTCTGCCAACAGGACATGAGTACAATTTCACGTTGTGTCTTGTGTTTCCTAGCAGATGATATGCAGGCATATATTGTGTATGATATTGGAGGTGACATAAAGTCATCTGACTGATAATTGCTGATTAGTGCAATTTGCATGAATTTATTAATTCCTCCTTTACAGCTGTTCAATTTGGAAGGCATCACTGAATTGTATACAACCAAAACTGTACACAGGGAAATAGGTTTAGGGTTTGGCTTATTACCCTCCTGCACTTTTGCTGGCTACTAGGCTTGCTCAAATAATTCGATTTCCCCGTTACCCGTTATTAATTCGTTATTTTCGTTAGTTTTGAAGCAATATACGGCCTTGATTGTCCACACGTCTGGATATCGCGGTTTCGAATCGCGAGAGGCCGTTTTTTCTTATTTCGTCGTTTTTTTCGTTAGGAAAAAAAAGCTTTTGCAAATCACCCAAACTCCCACCATTCAGGCCCTTTCCTTTTGCCCCTCAGCAAAAGGGGCGTCACGGGCTCAGCCAATGGGAGGGGGCGAGGGGGAAGGAGGCCGAGGAGGAGGAGGAGGAAGACGGAGGGGGGAAATGGCCACCGCCGCCGCCTCGCCTCAGCTCAGGCCTGGTGTCTCCCTGTGAGGCGGGAAGGCGGCGGATGGAGCCGGGAATGGAGAGACCGAGAGAGAGAGAGAGGGGCCCGGCGGTGAGGAGGAAGAGGCCCGGGATGCGAGGGGGTGTGGGCCAGGCCCGTCCTCGGCTGCTCCCGGGGAGGGAGGGAGGGAGGACTACGACTCCCAGGGGCCCAGATTCGCACCCTCCCTCCCCCAATACAGGTCTCCATACCACGCTACATGAACTTGAATGGATACTGTGGTTGTGTTGTCGAAAGCTTTCATGGCCGGGATCACACTGTTGTGGTATGTATTCCGGGCTCTATGGCCATGTGCCAGAAGCATTCTCTCCTGACGTTTCACCCACATCTGTGGCAGACATACTCAGAGGTTTTCACGTCTGTGCGAAGCTAGGCAAGTGGGGTTTATATATCTGTGGAAGGTCCAGGGTGGGAGAAAGAACTCTTGTCTGTGGGAGGCAAGTGTGAATGTTGCAATTGGTCACCTTGATTAGCATTGAATAGCCTTGCAGCTTCAAAGCCTGGCTGCTTCCTACCTGGGGGAATCCTTTGTTGGAAGGTATTAGCTGGCCCTGATTGTTTCCTGTCTGGAATTCCCATTTTCTGGGTGTTGTTCTTTTACTGTCCTGATTTTAGCTTTTCTGTAGCTAAAAATGCATATAAAATTGATTCTATAGGGAGGATAAATGATTGGATTTCAACTCCTACAGCTTGGCTTTCTCTGCCAATAATGGTACCATACCAAACTAAAGCTCCCAAGATTCTGTAGCAGTGAGCCATCTTGGATATTGTAAGGGATTTATTATTATTATTATTATTATTATTATTATTATTATTATTATTATTATTATTATTATTATTAGACCTTGCTCCCAGGAAGGTGCCTTCGCTGTGGCTCCCAACTTATCTATCTACCTTTCCACATATTCTCCACATTGTGTGTATGTGTATGTATATTATATATACATGAGCCCCGATGGCGAAGTGTGTTAAAGCACTGAGCTGCTGAACTTGCAGACCGAAAGGTCCCAGGTTCAAATCCCGGGAGCAGAGTGAGTGGCCGCTGTTAGCTCCAGCTTCTGCCAACCTAGCAGCTTGAAAACATGCCAATGTGAGTAGATCAATAGGTACCGCTCTGGCGGGAAGGTAATGGCACTCCATGTAGTCATGCCGGCCACATGACCTTGGAGGTGTCTATGGACAACACTGGCTCTTGGGCTTAGAAATGGAGATGAGCACCAACCCCCAGAGTCAGACATGACTGAACTTAACGTCAAGGGATACCTTTACCTTTACCTATATACACACACACACACACACACACACACACACATATGCAGGGACTATATATATATATATATACACAGTATATATCACACACACACCAATTTAACAAAGTTTCAGCCACAAAAACAAAGTTTCTGAAGTAGAACAATGACTTTCACAGTAAAGACAACCCAATTTAACAGGAAATAAGACTTTCAAACCAGGAACAGATTTCTGCAATTATTAAAAAATGGTTTATTATAAAAGCTATGAAAATTCGCCAAAAATCAGAGGATAAGGGAAACGTTCCAAATTTTGGTGAGCTATCAGTGTTAAATGTGTTCTACCACTGTACCAAGTTTGAAGAAGATCACTCAAAAAATGAGGGTGGGAGAGTCCTGTAAAGTCCCTTCCCTCTGTGCTGTTTTTGGGAATTGCGCATGCGCGTCCGCCATTAACGAATTAATTTAGAAAATAACGAATTTTTGTTAATTTCGAATTTTTTGGGGGGGCAAAATTCGGAAATACCTTCAGAAACGAAACGCTGCCCCCCTCTAGTTTTGAAACGAGTTTAGAATCAAATTTTTCGTGGATCGATCAAGCCTACTGGCTACTGTTAGAATCAGAAAGCTGCACAGCTTTGTGAATATTGCATGTCTTGTATTTGCCTTGGGATTTAGTTTTAGGAATTGAGAAGGCAGAATTTAAATGTAGGAAAAACCAACCTCAAACCCATAGATATATAGTGGACTTTTGGTATCCATCCACATTTTTTTGTTCCAAGACCCCCCTGTGGATATCAAAATCCATGGATGCTCAAGTCTAATTATTGTATATACAATGGCATAAATGGCCTCCCTTGCTTTTTGTTTGCATATTTTCAATCCCCGAATGGTTGAATCCCTGAATGCAGAATCCGTGGATGTGAAAGGCCAATTATATAGCAGGTGGAGTCTGGAGGCTTCTGGTTTTTTGAATTGCAATTCCCAGAATCCTCCAGCCAGTATGGCCATAATTCCAAGTTCTGGTAAGATCTATTCTGAAGTCTTCAACTGTAAATGGCTTGCTTCTGGCCATGAAAAAATTGATCAAATCAGCCATTGCAGCAACTTATACCATCCTACTTCCAGAACATGTAGTAAAAAAGTAAAATTCCCATCTCTGAGAACAGGTTGTCATGTCCAAGACAATTGGACTGTTTTATTCAGTGATGTTTTGTAACTGAACAGCTGCTAAATAAATGCTTTGAAGAGGAGTGCGATGCTTTTCCCCTTAATCTCTTTTTAAATTATCTTTACATTATTATTTTTTCATTTGGCTTTTGTATTATTGTGATACTTTCTGTAATTGCATTTTAATATAACAGTTTATTGTGCTTTCAGTTGTATCTTTTGCTTTTAATTTTATATGTGCCCTTAGGTTCAAGTATTGAGGGAAATGTAGGGTATTAGTTTGAAGGATTGGATCAAAAAGTAGGATGCTGGTTTGAGACACATTTCATTGGATCACATTTCATTTTCTCTCTCTGAGAAGTACTGGAATATTTGCTTCTTGGGAGCATCCATTCATATGACAGGCAAAAGCTGCTGCAGGAACCAGCAAATCCTGCCTTTGTGAGGTGGGGAGGTTGGACCATGTGTCTCCAAATGACTTTCAGCCTAAGGGATCTAAAGCGGGAAGGAGGAACTTACTGTTATCAAAGGGCAGGTGTTGCTTGGCAACACAACACTTGAGTCAATGCTGTGGCAGTGGGATGGGAGGAGGAGATTTTGTGATGGCTGGGCTGAAAATCTGCATCCAGATGAGGGTCGATCATTCTTTCAGAACATTAACCCACTTCAGTTGCTGTGAAAAAAGGGCAAATTCCAGACTAGGTTTGTTAGGGAGAAGGGTGAATGTGCACTTTGATATTGTGAAAATGCCAGTGATATCAGATTAGAGTGTGCTGGTCACATTTGGAAATCTGTGCACAGTTTTGGTTGGTCTGTTTCAAAAAGGGAAAGCCGTGGAGAGGTTTGAGCAGCATTAAGCTATGACTCTGGAGACCAAGCTTACGATTCCTTGGTTGATCATCAAACCCACTGGGAGTTGTAAGTTCATATGTTCTTTAGCCCTCTCTGCCACAGAGTGCTGGTGCCTCATCAAAATACAACTTCTGTGAATCCGCAGCATTGAGCCAGGGCACTTAAAGTGGTCTCAAATTGCATTAATCCTAGATGCCCCTTCTTGGGCTCTCCTGGGGTGAATTGTCTCTACCAAAGAGTGATGGTAGCTCACCAAAAGACAATTCCCAGGATCCATAGCATTGAGCCACGGCAGCTAAAATGGTTTCAAACTGTGTTCATTCTATGTAGATGCACTTCTGCTTTTCAGACAGGAGTCTTTGCTTGCCTGGAGATGTCAAGCACCGACTCTGGAGCATTTGTAGGCAAAGCATGGACTCTGGATGCAGCATTTCCTTGTTTTGTATTCTGTATAAATTTGTTCTGTATAAATATCTTTTTGTATGTTTAATTTTTGCCAACCAGAAATGTGTGTGTTTGTGTGTGAGGGTGGGGGCTGGGGGACAAACTAATTTCTGTAAGAGAAACTAAGGTTTAAAGTGTTGCCTTCAGTGCTGTCAGTTATAATGGGCCTTTGAGAAATTAAATCAAATGGCAAACAGTCTGCCCATTTTTTTTTGTTTTCATGGATTTCACACACAGACTAAATGAAGGGCATAAGCAATGCCAAAATGCAGTAATGAGATGCTTTAAGCCATAAACCTATCCTTAGGCAAATAAAGGCATTGCATTTATAAACTGATTAAATAAAAAGACTAAAATAGCTTTGAGAAAAAGATTGAAAAAATGCTACTCTGTGTGGTTTTGAATAGGGCTGACTGCTCAGTAATGACTTGGTTTGTTTTCTGTTTATTTTCTTGTGTATCAAAAAACAATTTCTGCTTAAAAAGACAAACTTGGTGGAAACATATGGATGCTTTTCCTGTACTGTGCCACTTGTCACCATTTTCCTCTTCCTTTCCCCTGAACTTTATTTGTCCTCATTGCCATTTAATCCCGTTGGATGTGCTTGCGCAAACCACAATCCCATCTACAGCCACAACCAATGGGATTAAATGGCAATGAATGCAAATGAAACGAAGGCTGGTGAGAACAAACTGCCTCCTGCTGAGCTAGACTACTTGACTGTGTCACTCAAAATAAACTGTTCATAATTAGTATGGCATCTAAAATACATTTAACTAGAGATGCTACATCTTGAATTTACACATTTCCATGTGATTTGTTACAAGGTGGATTTATAGTGGGTTGCAAACAGAAACAAATAGGGCTTACCTTCCTTGGAGGATTTTAATGAGAATGTCAGATATGGATTAGCTGCAAATTTTTCCACTGGCAAAAAGTCTGTCTTGGTGATCCTTGGGAAACATTCTAGCTTTATAAGTCTAGGTGTTTTTCTCCCTTTTTTGCAATATTTAAACTAAAGCTCCCTTGTGGGTCATGGTCAATGATCACTCATTAAACCTCCACAGTGAGAGATTGAAGGCTGGCACAAAGAGATTCTTCTTCACAATTTGCTTCCATAAGATGAAATGATGGTCACCAAGATGGCTGGATTTAGAAGGTGATAGTTCAAATTCTTGGGTGGGAAGGCAATGAGTGTGTGGAAATTGTAGCTATGGGACTCTGTTGCGGCAGCACATAGAAATGAAGACTGTGTTTTCAAGAGTCAGGTGCTACTCAACTCCCAATGACAGAAGCTAGAGAAAAGTGGGAAGAGACAGGGAAATGATATGGGATGGCTGCCATCCCTGAAGATGGGACCTTGACAATAGGGAATGAAAGAAGATGGTTCTCTCCACTTTTCCCACTTTTATGTGATGAGGTCCTTAATGCAACCCTGTGAATTAGAGACATCCAAGTTACTATCATCAACAGTCCTACTCAGGTCGTGCAAAACTCAAAGACCATGGCTTCCTTGACTGTCTATTCATTTGAAATGTGTGGTTTTTATTTTCCTTTGCTTTCTAGCTTGCTGAGCATTATTGTTTGAGAGTGTGGTGGAGTACTTTCCTGGACAGAATCTGTTGGGAGTGCTTTGATTGTGTATTCCTTCATAGCAGAAGGGATTGGAATGGATGATCCTTGTAATGTCTTCCAATTCTATGATTTTAGTGAGTCATGTTTTCTCATGATATGGTCAAATTATGAAATGACTACATTTAACTTCCAGAATTAGAGGCAGTGTGCCTCTTTCAATATACCAGTTGTTGTGCCATTATTTATTTATTTATTTATTTTTTATCCCATGGGTGGGATTCAAAGCAGCGTACAATGATTAAAAACCGCAGAAATTACATGACACAAAAAAAGCACAGCAGTATAAACCAAATAAAACAGATAAACAAATTGCACATTACAATAGGCTTAGTAAATGCGACATATACCATTAAAAATTTCCTGGGCTTCAGGCCACTGAGGTTATCCATAAAAACATTGTACTAAGATCCTAAAAACTCAGCTTCTTTAAGTCATGTAAACATTGCCAAGTTTGAAATAACATTCAGTGATATACCTTACCAATAGCTGTCTAGTCATTACCTATTATAGGCTATCGGGAAAGGCCTGATTCCACAGAAAGGAGGGGCAGATCACACCTCTCTGGGAAGGGAATTCTAGAGCCACGGGGCCACCCCTGAAAAAGCTCTCTTTCTCGATCTCACCAATTGCACTGGTGATGGCGGTGGGACCGAGAGAAGGGCATCTCCTGATGATCTCAAGGCTTGTGTGGGCTGGTAGGAGGAGTTGTGGTCCCCCAAGTGTTATGTGTTATGTTCTGCTGAGGCTTCTCAAAGGTGTGTGGTTGTCCACTATGAGGGCAGAATGCTGGACTAGATAAGAGTTTGGTCTAGTCCAGTGTGGCTCTCTTTATGTTTTTAACCAAGCATGTCTTATTGAAGAAAATTTGAATATAGTTTTGGAAGAAGCCACCTCAGTCATGCTGTTGCCGTACTACTGAACATAAGTTTAATGTAGATAACAGAGAACTACTGAAGAGTGTTGATACCGTGGTTGAAACTCAGGGACATTGCAAAGGCAGTCAAAACAAAACATGAAAAACTAAGGACACCTGATAGCATGGCCAAAGCACAATTAGAATAGCAACATTTCCACTGCGTACAGTCAGGTTGTCACTAATACACAGCCAACTGGTAATAAATGATTTAGACTTGGAGCATTTCATGAATTAAGTTTTTATTACAAGTGTTTTGTTGCTGAGAACCACTTGTGGCATTTGAGGAAGCGATGATAACCCTCCAGCCGGCACAGGAGATTTTGTAATATATGGTATGCAGGGAAGCTAGAATGTAGAATTTTAAAATGTTCTACTTTAACAACAGATTTCTGGGGAGAAAGGGAAAAATAAGCTCAAAAAGCTTATTTTTGTATGTGCAGATGTTTGCTCATCTGCCCTTTTGTTCTTTGGCAAAATGGTGAAGTGAAAACATGTACATGTACTTCCATAAAGTTCCCACCAATTTAAGAATATTTCTCTGCTTTTTGAGTGATTAAATTTGCATTACTTTTAGGAGATACACAGACAGAATTGCCTGCCAATCCAACTTAATTGATGTGATAAATGATACTGAGGAGATTAATTCAATGTTCACATTGTCTTGACCTTAAAATGTTGACATGTCTTAAAATTGCCTAACTCCACCAAGGTTGCATGGAGATCTACAACTTCAGAGATGCACTCAATCTGTAATGAATAAACATATGCCAATATCCAAAGGAGAAAATATTCCTGTATAGAAGGAGGAAAGGCTATTCTAAAAGGTTTAGAGGACATGCCAATCAGGAAGTTCTAGACAAACTATAGTTCCTTTCAAGCATGAAAGAAACATAGTCAGGACATTTGTGGCTCTACCAATATTCAACCAAGCCTAGTTCACTATATCATGATTAAACCATATAATGACTCTATACTTTATATAGTCATTCAGTAACAAGTCATTACTGTTTGTAAAATCATGTTGTCTTTTTGTATATCTTGTATCTCTCATACTTTATCTATTTGCAATATATTTGTCATGGCCTTTGGCTGGCACATTGCTGAGGATGGTGACGATAATACTACCTACACAAAGGGAAACAAATAAAATTCAGATTAAGAGGTATTAGTCATGAATGCCAAAAAGTGGATATTATGTTATTACCATAGAAATCAGTTAAAGAAGTGAGATTTTTGCTACAATAACATTACTCAACGTTGTGACCTATGGACCAGCACTGTTTTTTTGAGTTTTTAGTTGCCAAACTGGCAGGTGTCCAGGTCTCTGGCAAACTGGAGAGGGGAAAGAAACCCTTACTAGTTCCCCAAATTATGCTATATAATCTTTACATTCAATTTCAGGTTGACAAAGAGGTGTAGCTTTGCATACAGATGTGGATGCATACTTGCAGTTGGTTGTGCATGTGATTCATTTGTGTGACATAGCCATTTAACACAAAGGATATGTAGTACAATCAAGGCATAACTTGATATGTAAAGATTTAGATTATGGAACCCCACTGATGACCAATGTATATATTTGTTATACATTAGATTGTGTTTTCCAGCCAATTCACACTTACAAAACAACCCAAAATAAATCCATCATAAGGAATAAAACATAAGCTTTCAGAATTCTGTAGGATGGTGAAGAAATTGTGACTGCAATGATGATAGCGTAGTCAGAATTATCCATGTATTTCTGCCTTCTATCTGTGGAAGCTGAGCAGTGAAGAAAGCTGTCAAGAAGAGAATAAACTTATCTGAAATGTGGTGCTGGAATAGAGGTCTATAGACTGCCATGTTTCCCTGAAAATAAGACAGTGTCTTATATTAATTTTTGCTCCCAAAGATGCGCTAGGTCTTATTTTCAGGGGATGTCTTATTTTTCCATGAAGAAGAATTCACATTTATTGTTGAACCAAAAAAAATATGAACATTTATTATATATTGTACAGTACTTGTCATCACAAACCAGCATAACCAAACAAACTGAGAATCCTATCAAGAATTTCTTGTTACTACCATTATTCCCATGTACAATAATCTATGGTATGTACATTTACCGATCCTGTATGCTCTGGTGTTCTGTTGGGCGGGCATGCTTCCAAACAAAACCTTTACTAGGTCTTACTTTCGGGGAGGCCTTATATTTAGCAATTCAGCAAAACTTCTACTAGGTCTTATTTTCTGGGGATGTCTTATTTTAGGGGAAACAGGGTACAAAGAAGAGAAATAAATATGTCTTATAGAAATTCAAGACTGACTTTCTTGAATTCATTTGAGGCTCTTGTATCTTGGATATAGCATGAGAAAATGAAACTCACTGGAAAAGAGCAATGCTTGACAAAGTGGAAAACAGTAGGAAAAGCAGGAGGCTGCACATCAGGTGGGTTGGCTTAATCAAGGAAGCCATAGCCCTGAATTTGCATGACCTGAGTCGAGCTGTTTGATGGGTGAGAACTTTTGGAGGTTTCTCATTCATAGAGTCACTATAAAGTGAGTGCTGATTTGACAGCAAATAACAAGTGGAGGGGAGAACTTTCTCTCTGTCTGAAATGTTAGTAACTTCCCCTTTTAGCTTCATTTCCCCTTTTTCTGGCATTTGGAATTGTTCTCATCATGGCTTTCCTGGCTAGACCATCCCTTTGGTGCATTTTTAATTAAATCGCTGAACTTTCAAAGAGCAAAAATTAAACCTACACACAATTAGTATTCTGGTGATCACAGAATGATGTTTAACCTTGCCTTTTCTAAACTTTTGTTTTATTTCAAAGCAAAAAAATCACATCATCTGCTCAGCAGCACAAGCTCTGGAAAAGCTGGCCATATAAACTACTGGAGTTGGTGGATATATGGGGCAGTTTAAACGTTTTAATTCCCCACTGTCAGTCCATCTTTCAGCTCTTGGTGGTTTGTAATAGTTGGGCTGTATTGTTACTTTGCCCCATAATGAGATGTCTCTGGAAGCGTGTCTGAACAATGACAACAACAAAGCCAATAGCTACTTGGTGAGCTCAGAAGATCTTCTGTGTGAGGGTAATAGCAGTGGTTAGGACCTAAAAATCTTGTGCTACAGTGTTTGTTCCCATCTATATTTTGCCCCCCTGGGATGACATCACCTATCAGCCTTGCTCCATCTGTGTGTCATCTTTATATTACTTGGATTGGTGCTATTGCAGCATTTGAATTCTTCAGGGATTGATAGGAGGTAAGGTTGTCAGGTGAAATACTGCACAAGGCTTCTGTCCCATTAATGGTTGTGTATCTAAAGGCATCAGATCTTGTCTGATCTTAGAAGCTAAATCTGGGGTCAACCATGGTTAATACTTGAGACCGCCAATGAATACTAGGTGCTGTTGGCTATATTTCAGAGGATGGCATTGACAAAACAAACTCTTGAGTATTTCTTGCCTACAGAAATCCAGTGAAAGTCACAGAGTTGCCATAAATCAACAGGTATACTTAAAGACACATTTGCAAAGAATGGGCAAATTTGACAGATTATTTCAATTGGTATCCCTAATAAGGCTGTGTAGTGCTTTCTTTTCACTTTCTTCCCATCAAGATTAGCTGGAAAAGGACATATATCTAGAAGTAGCTGTGTTGATAATGCAGCAAATTATAGACAATTTCACAAAACAAGCGAACAAACAAATGCACATACATGTGTTCTACCAAAGAGCTATGGTCATAGCATTTATTTAGATGAAATTACAATCATAGGACTTCATCACACAGGGAGGGAGGTGTGGGTGGAAAAAACCATCTTCTCAGCATGGCGTTGAGTGTTGCTCTGTCTCCAAAGGATCTTGAGAACTTATTTACACCCATCACATGTGTTTTCCTTCCCCCGTTTCTACAGAAATGATCTGTTTGCTTTTCCATCATATGGGAGAGTGTAGGCTTTTCCAGTTCTTCTCCCTCTGTATTTTTTTTTTATAAAAAAGAGAACTTCTACATTGCAGAAGTCCTCAATATTGTGACAACAGGGAAACTATATTACCGATATATTAAAATATTCATATAACAATTTACTTCTCAATTTTCTGCTTTATGATGTTATCTTGTGATAACCGCCCACAAGATAACATCATAAAGTAGAAAAAACATGAAAAAAGAAAACAATTCCTAACATGCTTCAGTTTCACCATTTTAACCCTCTCTTAGGAATCAACTATCTGGAGTTGATTCCTAAGTGTCTTTAAAATCCTTGCATTTCAAAACAGTTTAGGAACGGGTTCAAACAGGGAAACCACAGAGCAATATTACGTTATCTGGTGGGCTCCATGGTGCTCAGTGTTTCAAGTGTCTAGTAATACTTGGAGAGTCACTGTCGGTTGATGTCCATAGAGTTGGTCCATTCAATCCAATTCTCTACCATATTCATATTTTGATCTGTTCCTGTTTTATACTGTGAGTATTCCCCAGGATCTTCATTGGTAATTCTTCCATCTTTCCCTGTTAGAATTTTGTATTAACCTCATCTGGTTCCTTCGAACTGACTTGACTTTGCCATGTTACAAGGAAATGGGACTTGAAGATGTATGAAATGACTTTCTTAGGACCATTCCAAATATCTAAACTTCTTCAGACATATTTTTAGAGAGGTAGAAGCTGGAAAACCTTATCTGAAATGCAAGTACATCCCTAAACTCTATTTACAGCTCAGCCTATTTTATATTGTCTGGGATCCTATTAATCTAACACAGTAACTCAACAATTTCTGAATACTACCTAATTTCTGATTTAAAACAATATAACTTTCCAAACCCATTTATCTAGTGGGATTTATCAAAGAGTGTATATCTATCTGGCTGAATTAATTACTGCAGAGGAAAAAAGGATTTGTAAGAGGGTGAATGCACCTGCTCCATTTTTAAAAGCCAAAGAGTTATTATATTAAAGTAATTGATTTCTTTTCTTTGCTGTTAATTACTTTTAGATATGTGGATTAACCTAGTAGAGAGAGAAGGAGAATATTTTAAAAACCTTTTTATGTGTAAAACAATCATCACCTCCTAGCCTTGTTCCAACTTTGTTTATAAAGAAAGTTTGAATTGGTAACTTAATAGCTCTCTCAAAAATGTTTTAAAAGCTGCTTTTTTCTATACCTATGCCTCTTATTGAGTTGTAATGTGTGTAGTTCATTTTGCTGTCTCATTTACCTTTCTGCTTTTGGTGGTAGTAGGGAGCAATAGGATTAATTCTTCCAATACTCCCAGGTATATATTTTTCATTTTAACTTGTAAATTAAAAATGGAGAAAGTAGGGGCTTCAGCTAGATATTCATTTACTAAACACTACACATTAATATTTCTATCATACGCGAGAAGATGGAAGCGGAGAGCTGTGATATTAATGCCAATAACAAAATTCAAATTTAAAATTTACTATGGACAAACCACTAGTTTTACTTACCCTTACCCCCACTTAAACCTTACCTTAAGGAAAAAAAATAATTTTAATCTTTTTATTCTGTATTTGCACAACTACCTAGGAGTGGGTTGGTAGACTAGTAGGCTGGGATGCTTTGTATCTATACATGGTTTTACTGTATGTATGGCTAAGTGTGTACGTTTTGTATGTCTCACATGTTTTGATATGGTCAAAACTGACTAATCAATAAAGAATTGTTGTTGTATTTCTATCATACAAACTAGAAGCCAGAGTGAAAATAATAGTTCATTTTGGAATATGGTGCATTTAAATTCACTGACTTTACTGTGCTGAGGAGAATGTAAAACTGCAAGGAAGCACTCTTTTTGTGTGTTGACAAGAGTTATATACAACAGCAGGGTCTACCAAATTTGCTATATAGAAGTGTATCAGGATATAAAAGCATAATAACAGATGCAACTATTGTAGGTAGACTGGATCAAGGGGGGGAGTGCATGGGAAGGGCACTTGATGCAGGTTGGTGATATGTCTAGCAGGACCTTCATGAAAGTGGCAGCAATATTATGGTACATTTCCCCTTGGGATACCTTTTAGCTTTCCCTTTAAATCTTTAAAAAGAAAGATAATACAATGCCAATAGAGACAACCATGTATTCACAGTACACAATAAATTGGTCATTGAGATCCTTGTCTGATGCCCTAACCACTCCACCATAATGGCTCCCAACCCTATGAGAGGGTCACCATAAATTAGGATTGACTTGAAGGCACAGAACAAGAGCAACAGAAACAACAATGATAACAACAGTCTTTCAGAGTATCTCCAACACTGCTACCAGTTACCAAGGGCTGCACAGTTGTGTCTCTTGCAAATGGTTTGGATGGTGCACCACTGCAGTTCTTGAGGTCTATTCTGTGTTCTTCTCCAATTGCATAGCTGCAGAAAGGATTAAGCCATAAGCCTCATCCCAAGAACAATAAAAAACCACTGGGGGAACATTTCCCTGTATCTTCCTCTGATTATGAGCTTCATGCTAGCCGGAAGGGGAAACATGTTTGTGTACAGATGGCAAATTTGTTTGATTATAGGTATATAAAGCATCTAATTATCTCGGCGTCGACTGTGCTGTGATTTGGTGTTTGCTTTCATTCTTGGAGAAGTAAATGTGTTATAAGAGGGAATTGGCAATGCTTTTGGATTATGCTAGGCTTTCTCGGTTTGTTGTATTAGCTAGATGGGATGTTTTCCCAACTTCAAGAGCATTTTCTTCCTGTGTAGTTCTGAATGAATAGCTTTTAGAAAGATTGAACTATAGTAGATGGTGATTGAATCCAGGATGGCGGAGAACTATGCTTGATTTGTGTTTTGGTGGGAACTTCAAGAATTTGCAAATTGCTTCATAGACCCAACAGCAAAAACTTGAAGTTAAGGGAACCAGCTCTAAGAGACAGTGGAACAGTCGAATTCACCCAATTGGGGGAAGGTGTTGGTACTTAGCTCTTAAACGTCTGGTGTTGAATCTGTATGTATTCAAACATATTTATGGTTTAGAGTTAGGACTGTCACTGACATGTTGCTCATCGTGACTTTAATATGTACAAGACTGGCCAGTATGTTATTCCAAAATTGGGATCATCTGTATTCTTGAATCTAGCTAGCACTGATGAATGAAAATTCTGTTTGTCTTTGAGAATAAGTTTGCAAAGTTTGAAAATCTCTTAATACCATGGATTGTAAAGCACACACTAATTTCAGTATCACTCACAGAATATATAAAGTGTTCCCTCCGTTATCGTGGGGGTTATGTTCCAGATCCATGTGCGATAAGTGAAAATCCTGAAGAAGGGGCACTATATTGATTTTAATATTTATACTTATTTTAGCAGTTACAATATAGAGTTCACTGGCAGAGAAGAAGAATGGAAGCTAAATAACCTTTTTTTATTTCCAACCCTTCCCTACCCTTCCCCTTCTCCCTTTATTTCTCCCCCATTTCAAAACCCTTTCTTATTTTTTTTTACCATGTTTCACTTAAAAACCTTAAAACCCATGAAACAGCGAAAATACCACAATAAATGTGTACATTAATGTTTATTGAAAACCCACAAAACAGCAAGGGCGCGAAAAGCGACCCACGAGGTAGCAAGGGAGCACTGTATGTATGTATGTATGTGTGTGTATATATATATATATATACTAGCTGTGCCCGGCCACGCGTTGCTGTGGCGAAGAATGGTGGTATGGGAAATAAAGTATTGAGGAATTGGTGGTAGTTAAGGTAAAGGGTAAACGTTTTCCCCTGATGTTAAGTCCAATCATGTCTGATTCTGGGGGTTGGTGCTCATCTCCATTTCTAAGCCGAAGAGCCGGTGTTGTCCGTAGACTCCTCCAAGGTCATGTGGGATGACTGCATGGAGCGGCGTTACCTTCCCGCCGGAGCAGTACCTATTGATGCACTCACATTTACATGTTTTTGAACTTCTGGGTTGGCAGAAGCTGGGGCTAACAGTGGGGGCTCTCTCCGCTCCCCCAATTCAAACCTGCGGCCTTTCGGTCCAGAAGTTCAGCAGCTCAGCGCTTTAACATGCTGTGCCATCAGGGGATATTATTTCCTAAAGGTTGTGAATATACAATATTTCTGATTTTTTTTTGGTTTTTTTTGTCTGTTGGAGGCAAGTATGAATGCTGCAATTAGGAAAAATGATTAGGATGTAATGGCCTTGCAGATTTAAAGCCTAGCTGTTTCCTCCCTGAGTGATTTTTTTGTTGGGAGGTGTTAGCTGGCCCTGATCCTTTCCTGTCTGGAATTGCCTTGTTTTCAGAGTGGTGTTGTTTGTGATATTTTATGTGCTTCTACTGTCTGTGGCCCTGAGAAAACAGAGGATTGGCCAGACTTTGATGATGGGAATACTTTGTTGGGAGGTGTTAGCTGGCCCTGATTCTTTCCTGTCTGGAATTGCCTTGTTTTCAGAGTGTTGTTCTTTATTTAGTGTTCTGATTTTAGAGATTGTATTGTTCTGTTTTATTATACCACATTAATTTTTATATATTCTGATTTTAGTGTTTTTGAATACTTGGAGCCAGATTGTATTCATTTTCACGGTTGACCGCAACACAATAATAATAATAATAATAATAATAGTAATGATAGTAATGATAGCAATAATAATGACTTTGGTAATACATAGTGCTTCACTGCCTTCTCAGCTTCCTTTCTGGAAGAATCCTTTCTTGGGAGGTGTTAGTTGGCCCTGATTGTTTCCTTTGTGGAATTTCCAATTTCCTTGCTTTATTTACTTTCTTTATTTTTTATTACTGTCCTGGTTTTAGAGATTATATTGTTCTGCATTATTCTATCCTAGAAATTATTTCATATCAAAGTAGAATCTCACTTATCCAACATTCGCTTATACAATGTTCTGGATTATCCAACACAGTCTGCTTTTTCATAATCAATGTTTTTGTAGTCAGTGTTTTAAATTCATTGTGATATTTTACTGGTAAATTTGTAAATACAGTACAGTAAAGTCTTACTTATCCAACATAAGTGGGCTGGCAAAATGTTGGATAAGCGAATATGTTGGATAATAAGGAGGTGTTAAGGAAAAGACTATTAAATATCAAATTAGGTTATGGTTTTACAAATGAAACACCAAAACATCATGTTAGACAACAAATTTGGCAGAAAAAGTAGTTCAATACGCAGTAATGCTATGTAGTAATTACTGTATTTATTAATTTAGCACCAAAATATCACGATATATTGAAAACATTGATTACAAAAATGCGTTGGATAATCCAGAACGTTGGATAAGCGAGTGTTGGATAAGTGAGACTCTACTGTAATTACTACATAGCATTACTGCGCGTGGAACTACCTTTTCTGTCAAATTTGTTGTATAATATGATGTTTTGGTGCTTAATTTGTATAATGATTACCTAATTTGATGTTTAATCAGCTTTTCCTGAATCCCTTCTTATTATCCAATATATTTACTTATCCTGCTGGCCTGTTTATGTTGGATAAGTGAGAGTCTACTGTATATTGATAATCTTATATTATCTGCTTAGAACTGGATTATATGAGGCCCCTTCTTCACAGCTGTATAAAATGCACACTGAAGTGGATTATATGGCAGTGTGGAGTCAAGATAATCCAGTGCAAAGCAGATAATATAAGATTATAAATGGGTTATATAGCTGTGTGGAAGGGCCTTGAGTCTACACTGCCATATAATCCAGTGCAAATTAGATAATCTGTGGAAGAAGCCTAAGTGAGGCCTAAATTTGCCTGTCCCCTAACTGAAACCTGGCTGTCCCTTGGTTGCTAGGCAACGAAGTGGGCAGAGATTAGCCCTCTAAACTGGCAGCAATTGGATAAAAACAATTATTGCTCTCCCTCTAATTAGGACTTTATTTTTCTTTTCTTTTTGTTGTATCAACCCTGAGGCATGTGTGATGGGTTGTGTTGTCAAATTTCGAGGTTGGGGGGCCTGTAGTTTTGTTGCTTTGTCCGCTGCCCTGATGCCATCACTCTTTTATATATATATATATATATATATATATATATATATATATATCCCATGATTCTAAGATGAACCCTATTTTTTAGAGAAGTTTATATTGGGGGGGGGGGTAGGATGTCTTAGAATTGAAGAAATACAGTACAGATGATTTTAAGTGATTCAACTATAGAGATATCTTTTTCAAATCAGCAGGAGAATTTGGCTGCTAGGGGGTACCTCTGACCTCCTTTGGTTTTCTCTCCTCCATGTAGCTGCAATGAGTGCCTTGTTTCTAAATAATAACAGTAATCATAATCATAACAATAATATTTATAATCACCATCAGTCAGCTGCCACTTCTTCACTTTGGAAGACTGAGTGTATGTATGTGTACACACACACACACACACACACACACATACTTGTTGTTATTTTTATTGTGCTGTTTTAAATTTTTTTAATAGAGCATTATATTTTAACTTTTGCCTTTTGTAAATTGTAACTATGTATTTTAAATCTATTATAAGATACCTTGAATTCTAAACTGAGAGGAAGATGAGATATCAATACATTTAAAAATAATAAAAATAATAAAATCTGCATAGGGAGGAGAAAGAAAGCCAGACAAAGTCATCCATATTTAGGTAATCCTTAGTCTTGCACGCACATGAACTCATAAATGCACACATGTATCCAATAAGCCAGAAACAGAAGGAACCTTTGCAAAGTGCAATCTTAATTTGTACAATGTTGACAAATTAGTTCACTAATAAACGTGAAGGGGATTTTAAAAATTTGAGCACAAAGTCTTACAGAAGATAAGAACCTCTGGATTATGTTGCCTACTATGTAGGGTGGGTTGATGACCAAGAATCTTGAAGCTTTCTAAGTCAAATGTTAGTCAACCATACATTGAAGTCAGATTTGCCACTCAATGGCCAATAACCGCACCAACCCAGTGAAAGCCCTTGAGATAGCATGTATTAATTAATTAATTTATTTATTTACAGCATTTATATTCCGCCCTTCTCACCCCGAAGGGGACTCAGGGCGGATCACATTACACATATTACACATATTACGCAAACATTCAATGCCTTTTAACACAGGACAAAGACAAACAACAACATAACTCCGAGCGGGCCTCGAACTTATGACCTCCTGGTCAGTGATCCATTGCAGTTAATTACACTGGCTTGCTCTCCCGTCTGCGCCACAGACGCAGATGGGAAATGATCAAGAAATGCATGCAGAAAACTTTTTCACTTACTCTGGATCAACAGCACTGAATTCACTGAGCTTTATGTTTGGGCTTGCATTGTTGAACAATGTATTTTGCAAACTTCTGAACCACTGAGTCAGAGGCAC
Source organism: Anolis carolinensis (assembly GCF_035594765.1). NCBI lineage: Eukaryota > Metazoa > Chordata > Lepidosauria > Squamata > Anolidae > Anolis > Anolis carolinensis. Next base: position 309,191,265 of record NC_085842.1, read on the forward strand.
AAGTAATATTTGTTTGTCTATCTTCTCTCTCCTTTCCTACTTCTCTGTCTTACATGCCTATGTGTCGATCTGCCCATTTCTGTTTGCCAATTGTCTCTCTGTGTATACTTGTAAAAGTGATGTTTCCTTGCATGCGTATTTCAGTTATGTAAACTTGGTTTCTAAATGAAATCCCAGATTTTAGTTTTGCAGTTGGAAATTCCATTTGCACAATGCATCAAGTAGTATTAAAAGTTCTGAAAATGTTTTTCCCCTGTTCCTCTGAACTGCAGACGTTATGTTCCAGTACAGATGGTTTTATTTGGACTTGTGCTGTTACTGTTCTTCCTTTCCCTCTGCAGCTGCCACATCGCTCTGCACTTAGGCTGTGAGTACCAACAAGTACAGGGTTTGCCACAGCCAGCTAGATCTAATAAATCCCTGAAGTGTGGCTCAGGTGTCTCTTTAGTATGCAGCAGACATCAACAGATACCTTGAGAGCGAATTGTCTTACTCTCCTCTAGTATGGGAAAGAATGTATTAAAGTCCATCATGAAAAATAATAAGCTTTTGCTATGGCCATAAATGCATGCAATGTCATAAGCAGATAGATCAAAGAGAAAGATGCAGCCTGGTTGTGAATTTTAGCTGACAGGAAAGACATTTGCTAATGCTAACTGAGAGATAGCACTATCACCACCATTCCTTGTGTGACCATTGCGAACACAATTGAGAATCTGTGTAGACAACAAATTATACCTGGAAGTTTGAATCCAATTAGAAGAGACCCATGGAGACAATTGGATTAAGCTCATATGCTTGTTACTTTTCATCTCTCAGCTGATTCAATAGGTCCATTCTTTGGGAGCAACCAATAGCATTTAAACACACTAATTAATGGCATTTTGACTGCTGTCCATTTTGAACCACTTCTAGATGGTGGAAACATTCACAAAGAGTTTGGTGTCACTTGACTTGATAACATCAAGGCTAAAATACTGCTAATTTAAGGACTTTTATCTCTCATTTAATTTCTCCTATTTTTCATTTGCTAAGACAAGTTTGTCATGTGTGACACTGTAAGACTAAAGTCCACAAGTCCTTACTAGTGTGTTGAGAACATAGGCCTTTTGGTTTATATTCGATCACTATAGCCCCTTCTACACTGTCCTTCTATCCCAGGATCTAATCCCAGATTATCAGATTTGGGTGGGATTATATGAGTCTCCACTGCTATATAATCTGGGTTAGGTTAGGTAAAGGTTTTCTCCTGTCATTAAATCCAGTCGTGATTGACTCTGGGTGTTGGTGCTCATCTCCATTTCTAAGCTGAAGAGCCGGCGTTGTCCATAGACACCTCCAAGATCATGTGGTCGGCATGACTACATGGAGCGCTGTTACCTTCCCACCCGTTGCATGTTTTCAAACTGCTAGGTTGGCAGGAGCTGGGGCTAACAGTGGGCGCTCATTCTGCTCCTGGGATTTGAACCTGGGACCTTTTGGACCGCAAGTTCAGCAGCTCAGTGCTTTAACACACTGTGCCACCAGGGGCCCCATATAATCTGGGATAAACAGATAATCTGGGATCAGATCATGGGATATAAGGACTGTGTAGAAAGGGACACAATTTACTCATCTAGGCCAGTATTGTCTTCCTGACTGGCAGTAACTCTTAGGCAGATTCAATTATTGATTCAATGAATCTATTCTCATTGTGTGATCAACCAACGGGATTCCAATCAATGTTGAACTTTGAAATGTTCCCTCTTTGAACTACATTTCCCAGTATCTTCCAGCTGGCATAGCCACTGGTTTGTGCATATTGTGGTCCAAAATAATATTCCCAATTTTTTGTTTAAAAGCCTTCCAATCAACAGATTTTCTTTCTTTCCTGGAATGACTTTGAGGGGAACCAAATTTTTATCTCCTACTATCTGTTGGGAAGGAGCCTTCATAATATTCAAATTCCAGTGCTTTCAAAATAAGAAGTGCCATGTGCAGCATTACATTACTGTTAGCTTGTCTTGTCAGTAATATGAGTCACCTTGGAGAGAATATGTGTTTGCAGGTTTGAATGAGAAAATGGGTCTATAAAAGGACCACTATTGTTCAAATAGCTCTCAAAAACTCTGGAATACAAATCTATGCCACATGATGGCACTTTCTTCTCATACCAATGTATGCCCCATGAAGTCGGTCACAGTTCCTTACCATATGCTCCTCCACTCCCAATTTGATTTCTGAATTGATTTCACACATACACACATATTAATTTAAAAAGAAGACATTATGTACAAATTTTTGCTCTTCAGTGTTTGGATATGACTGTGCCAGGAGGTGGCACATGAACATAATGATCTGGCCATGTAAAACAGGCAGTTAATACGTGCCATATGTTGAGATTTTTCAGTTGCATCTTGAGCAATTCTTAATTAAATTTAAATATAACCAAACTATGGGTTGTGTAATTCTTATGCTGGTAGCAGATTAGATGTGAATTCTTTCCCCATTCTGTGCGCTGCTAACAGAGGCAAGAAAAGTAAGTGTTTTTGGCAAAGGAAGGAAAGCAGTGTGTCTCTAATTACCTGCCTCTATTATTAGCAAGGTGTTCTAATTCAGCAATGAGCAGAGTATTAATTTCCATGGTCTCAACGCAATTCTTCTTGGATTCGTTTTCCTTGTCAAATAAATTAGCAGAGAATGGTACAAAATTCAGAACCATGTGTCGGATAGCTTGGCAAAAAAAAGAGAAGCAGGAACTACAGATCTGAAGTGATACACCTTGAGCAAGTGACACCCTCAGTCTAAGGGAAAGCAACCCTTCTCTGACTACATCTTGATAAGATATTTTAAGGTCACCAAAAGTTGGAAATGACTGGAAGGCACACAACAACAACAACAACAACAACAACAACAACAGGCAACAACAACCACAAAAGGCAACAATAACAAGTAAAAAAAAGGCAAATAGAAAAAGTACAGATTATAATGATGGTGGTGTTCATTCTTTTTAGTCCTATGCAGTCATCTCATCATGGTCCATGAAATTTTAAAACAAGACAAAACACAGAGTAAATTGAAAGTAAGAAGAAAATACAAAATTTACAAGAGTGTCAATCAATTCCATCAGAAAGCCAGCCACTTATTTTTATTTTGTAATTTTTTTTCATGTATAATCTGTCTTCTCAAATGGAACCCGAGGCAGTTTACAATGTGAATCAATTAAATTAAAACACGAATTAAAACTTGATGTAAAAAGTTTTAGAAATAATTAAACTTACAACCATTTTAAACATCAATAGCTTAAAACAATATACAGTGTTTTTTTTCAAAAGCACAACAAGAAGGATAGTAATGCATCACTTCTCCAAAATGCAGTATTGTTCCCTGCAGAACCATAAAATGGTAAAGAAATCTACTACCTGGGAGCAGCCATCCAAAAGGTTGTTTTTTGTGTCCTCACCAAATGTTCCTGAGAAAGTGATATGGCCCATAGAAGGGTCTTCTCTGAGGATTTAGCAAAGACTGTACTGGTTTCAGAATGTGCTACACATATTTTAAAACCCTTTTAGGTGTATAGTTTATGTTTTAATTAATAATAGCTTAATACTATTTTAATGTTGGCTTTTGCATGTTTTCAGCTATATTGCACTTGTTTTACATAGTAAGCTGCCTTGAGTCCCAGTTTTGGAGAAAAATGGGGTATAAATCAAGAAAGTAATTAGGCTGGCATCCTGTAGCGCAGACATGGATTAATATCTAGAGTTACAAAAGTATAATAGCTCTCTATTCAACTATATTGTGTATTCACCAGTATCTCACTAAGTGATGGTGGCCTTTTCTTTTGATAATCGGGGCATCGAAGCATAATGTTCCCATATCCTGTCAGCCATCCAGCAAGGCTCTGACAGTGAGAAGCAGAAGCAATTCCTTGTTGCATTGCAGGTCTCTGATGGAAGAGAGCTTATTCAACAGCAGAATAAAACCTCTGCCATTTATTGTGGCTGCTAGCTGTTTAGGTAAGGGGTTGGACCATAAAATGATGTTTATTTAGCCTTTCAAGCTAGCAGTTTAGCCATTTCTTCCTCCTATTTCTCTTACTTACTTAGGCGATCCCTCGTAGTTCGTGGATGATAGTCCTCCATTTCTTGGAAGATGCCTGTGCGTGATTTTTTTTAAATGTGTGGAGGTCGGTGCGCGGCGGGTCAACACACAGTCTTCACAGATTGAGGTCCCAGCGGTGGTGTGGTTAACACAACTAGAGTGGTTTCTCAGTCTGTTGCAGCCTTCTTCCGCCTTCACAGCCGTTGTAACATGTACCATGTTATCCTCCGCCTGCTCCGCCGTTGAGATCTTTGGGTCTTTGGATTGTTCTTGGTCTGGATCCTCCCCTGTGGCCACTCCTGGGAGTGTGTGACTCCCATGGTTGTGCCTGCAGGTTCATTGGAACACACAAGCCCCCTCACCACGTCACGGTGACAATCCAATTCCTCAATCTTATATCACAATAGTGGAAACTAGACACGTGCATTTAGGGGAACGCTTGTCCCGTTTCATGTCCTGTTTCATTGGGGGCCCCTATGTGTTTTTTGTAAGCCTCACAAAATTGGGAGGATTGTTTTCAGTCTTTTGTTTCAGGGGCTGAAAATCTGACCATAATGGGGGGGGGGAGGGCTTCCCACCCACTGGCTCCCCTTCCTTGCATGTGTTCTTCTTACCCGTCACCTGCTGTTTCTACTCTAGAGCAAGAGGTGCTCAGTTGCAGGTGCACTCCGGGCCTGCCTGACCGCCCCACCACACATGCCCTGCCGCCACACTCTCCAAATGTGTGTGTGTGTGGTGGGGCGTGCAGACAGGCCCAGAGCATGCCTGCAGCCAGGCTCCAGGTCTGCCTTCCTGCAGGCATGCCCCACCACACATGCACTCTCAAGATTAAGAGGCAAGTTGGAATGCACACAAAAGCAATCTTTCACATCAAGCAGATTTTCCTGTGTGGAGGGGGTTTCCCGTTTCGTGTTCCCAAAGAAATGGAAGACACGAAACAAATAGAAATAGTAGGAACAAATTTCATGCACATGTCTCATTGAAATTAAAATAAAAACAATTGAAACTAAAGTACAAAAACAGAGACCAGATCCTCAAAGAATTCATCAAAAAGTGGTTGGAAACAATCCATTATTTATTTTACGGCTGTTCTTCAAACCATTGAACAAGGAGGCACAATCATAACTTCCATTTGCCTTTATCAGTTTTCCTTTTACTGTGTTGGAGATATCACCCATGGATGGAAAGGTTACCACTATGTTCAATTAAGTTTATATGTAATAGAAACATCTCTATGAGAGTGGGGGATTTTCACCATGTTTATGGGACTGTCTCAACCATTTTAGACACCTTAGAGGGCATTCGGGAAAAAAAAAGAGTTAGGACTAAGACTTTTTTTAACCTCAGAAAATTTAGCTAGAATGAGCTGTCAGTGGAGTAGCTCCCAACTATTTATTATTTATTTACTTTATTTACTTTATTTCTACCCTGCTCCATCTCACCCTGAGGGGGACTCAGAGCAGCTTCCAATTTTGCCAAACATTCACTTTCCTCACTTTCTATCCTCACTTTCTCCAGTGTTGGCTAGGAACAAGCAAGCAACAGTTAACTTTCTGGCTCTGCAAGTAAGCAATGAACTATTTTATTTTAAAGCAGGATCCCCAAGGCATGCAAGTTTATCTTGTCAGTTGTATGTCTACTGAGGTTGATTTGGAGCTGGATCAATAATGTAGAAGAAAAAATACTTCCCATCTTGTTTGAGAGCGTGATGAACCTTGACTGGGAAGATCAGCATTCAATTCAAAGGTGATAAAACTTACTGAACTTAAGTTAATTGCTCTTTTTCAAACTGACTCCTTCATGAGATTGTTGTGGCCACCCAGAACATCTTTGGGGAACCTCAAATTAAAAATAATTTCAGAAGTTTGGATTTTAAATCTTGAGTCTCATGATCAGTGACCTTGTCAGTTCAAACTGGTTTATATGAGTGTAACTATTATTTCATGTTGCAACCTGCGAGTGTGTGCCTCAGGTGTTGGAGGATGTTCTGGCCATTTTGGAATGTCAGCCTTGAAGAAGGAACACCATAAAACAAAACTCAGGGAGGTTGCTGCCTACATAGCAATTTGAGTTCCACTGGAAACAAATTCAAATAAGTAAGGTGTAAAAGGTTTAGAAACAAGTCCATGATAGATAGTTATTGATAAAAAAAATCTGCTGAAAATTTTTGAATTGCTCTTCTTTTTTCTGGAGTCTATTCGTATTTTTTCATGTTATTTCTCCCTCTGGTGCAATTTTTAAAGAGAATTGATGTCCCGAAATACAACATGAATTTGATACACAAAGTTCACATGTATATGTAATACTTTGAATAATAGTGAATTCTATTGAAATGAAGGATTTCTGGCTGAATAATACCATAGTGTCATGCTTGAGAACCTAGAATATGTATAGACAGGGCATATTTTGTTGAATGTGGATAAATGAAAGGGTGGATAATAGTCTCATGGATATTGGGGTCGTACTATAATCTACTTTGTTAAGTAAGATATACAATACAAAAACCCTTTATCTGCAATTCTAAAATCCATTACTGTGAAATTTGATATTGTCCACATGGGTGGTTGAAATAGTGACACCTTTTATTTTGGATGGTTCAATATACACAAACTTATCCTTCATGCACAAAATTAGTAAAAAGCCTTGTATATTGCCTTCAAGCTATGTGTATAAAGTGAATATAAAACAATGATTTTTTTTGTTTAGACTTAGGTCCCTTTTCCAAGACATGCCATTATGCACATATATGAAAATATAGGTATTCCAAAATCTGGAAAAAAACAAAACCAAAATTCCAAACACTTCTGGTCCCAAGCATTTTGGATAAGGGATACTCAGCCTATACCTGTATTTCTTAAGCATACATATATTACTTAGGCCTCACAAGTTTAATGGTCACAAGTTTAAACAGTTTTCATGGTGTGTCTGTGGGAAAGTTGGAGGACTGGACTACAAGCATCATTTGAAGTTGCACCTATCCAGTCAAACAAGAAAAATGCCAGTATCTTGATGCTGTGCATTTGCATTCCCAGAGGTACCAGGATACTTACTACACAAACTATGATCTGATTCACTAAAACAGTACCTCTAAGGAATAATTTAATATGTGTATCCAGTTTAGCAATATAGTTTTACTGTGAACAACTAAAACTGAAAATATGTGTTAGTACAGTGATTTTCCTTGTATTACAGTTCCAGAATAGATATCCCAATGTCTGAGGTTTAAATATAACATTGATATGAAAATAGTTTGACATTTTCACGAAAATTTGGAGAATAAAAGAATTGACCTTGTCCCTGATTACATACATTCACTTTTTTAAAAAATAGCAGCTGTTGTTGTAATCCATTATTTTCCTTCTTCCCTTAGTATTTCAAAAATTAAACTTTGAAAAACAACGTGATATCAATATAAAATAAGAGCAAGAACACAAGTGAATCCATACATTGGATTGCTCCTGGTGTGCCAATAGAGTAGGCAGCTTTCCTTGTGTTTGTCATGGGAATAGGGCAAACCATAGGATGAACTCTGCATGGAGTCTCATTACCAAATTGTGTGTGTGCAGTGTGAGTTTGTGTGACTACAGTGAAGGTGCCAGATTCCATCTGATCTTGAAAGTGTAGCAAGGTTGGCCCTAGTTAACACATGGATGAGGGCTGTCAAATAATATCAGGTGCTGTAGGCTATAATTCAGAGGAAGACAATGCCTAAGAAAACCCCATAAAATTCAAGGAATTGCCATAAGTCAACAAGCAACTTGCAGACAACTTACATGCTCTTGTGATGTTATTATCAACGTTCTAGCTAGAGTAGACTTATTCAATCAGTTGCTGAATGGTGATTCAACACATAAGTTAATGTCATTCGTTGAATGGTCTGCTTTAGTCAGGAATAATATCAGAATATATGTCTCTGTGTGCTAAAAATTAGAAGAATCAGGGAGTAATGACTCCCAAGAAATTTGAAGTAGCTCAAACACAATTTCTGGTATTGTGGGCAATTATATTCTGTCACCTGTACAGGGCTGGAAGGGCTGGAAATAGGGGAAAAATTATCCCTCAGCCCCCCTGTTGATTCTTACTCTACCAGAATGGGATTTTATACAGCAGAGGCAGCACCTCAGAGCTTATAAAGCAGACATCACATGTTGTTGTTGTTGTTGTTGTTGTTGTTGTTGTTGTTGATGCCTTCAAGTCACTTCTGACTTATGGTGAACTTATCATGGGGTTTTCTTGGCATCATTTGTTCAGAGCAAATGTTTTTTCTACTGCAATGGCTATTTTTTTCTACTGTAAGCAATGATGTCATTCAAAATAATTAAAATTTGGATGTGCCTAAAATTTGTCAAATGTGTACATGTTAACCAATTTGTCAAATGTGTACATGTTAACCAAGAATGTTAAATTATTGTATGATTCATCATTGAAGTAATGTGTGTGAATGTGTGCTTGTCTGGGGTAGAGTAGAAGTGGACACACCATTGAGTACTCTCCAGATAACTCTTTCTTTCTCCCTCCTCCTCCCTCTCTCCCAGTAGGTATTGATAAGGGGTTACAACACATAGAGAAATCTAAAATATATAAAACCCATAATGGGTGAGAAGGGCAGGGTAGAAATACTGTAATAAATAAATAAAATGCAATTAAAGTATCCTTAGAATTAAAACAACTCCATTCATAGCCTTGCAAAATGGCCTTCCAAATTCTTTTCGATTTTAGTTACAGATGTTGGAATTTTCTGCATGCAAGGCAGCAGCTTTATGATTAACTAGCTTTGCAGATGGAACTTAGGAATAGGGAGAAAACATCCCAAGCTGGGACATGAGCTGGAACATAATTGCTTTCATTTTTTCATATTTGTCCATAGTTTGGAATGCAGCACTGTAGCCAAAAAAAAAACTATATAAAATTGCACACATTAGGGAAAATTGCATACTAAAATGATTATAATAGGAGAAAATTGGGTACAAAAATCCATTTTTGGGGAAAGTGTTTATAAAAATATACACATTTGGGAAAATTATATGAAACTCTGTGTTCATGAAAATGTAAGCCAAATCACATATAATTTTCCTTGCAGTTTTTGTCAAGGAATAATTTTAATAAAATGTTGTGAAGTAGGGATGGAATGAGCTTGGGCTTGGAGGAAAATAATGTCAAAGAAAGATTCACACACCCTTGTACTGGGGGAATCATGGACACAGGAGATGTGTGTTACTTTGCAGAAGAACGTAAAAGAAAGGTCCCTGCTGAAAAGACCTTCATTATAAAGGAGAGATAGAGGAATTAAAGAGAGGGATACAGAAAACACGTGCCTAGGTTCAAATACCTTATGGCAGTGCCTATACACCAATGCTAGATCCTGATGAAGACGTCAAGGAATTTTTTTAGTGGATACCATCCTATTGGAGATACCCAAAAAGGACAAAATCATCCTCCTGGGGGATTTTAATGCAAAAGTTGGATGAGATTTCAACCTGTGGCCAGGGACTATAGGGAAAGATAGGTTTGGAAATAGTGACTCAAATGGCATCATATTTCTCACCAAATGTGTGGAGTGCATGCAACCTTGTCATTACCAACATGCTCTTCCACTAGATTGCCCCAATCTTATTTTCCATCTTCATAGTTATGATTCTGCATCTTGTTGATTGGAAGCTTCCCACCGGTGTGGAAATTACCTATTAGACATATGGCAAGCAATTTAACCTCAGCAGACTGAAAGCCAAAACCAAGGTCACAACATCTGTTATAGAACTCCAATATGCTGATGATAATGTAGTCTGTGTGCATTCAGAAGAAGTCTAAAAGCCACTCTACACACCTTAGCAGAAGCATACAAAAAGCTTGGCTTCTCACTGAACATTGAGAAAACCAAAGTGCTGTACCAGCAGGAACAAAATAAGCCCTCTGCAATGCCAGAAATTCAGATCAATGGTGTAATGTTAGAAAATGTTGAGCATTTCCGCTACCTTGGCAGTTACTCTTCTCTATACTCAAGAACAGAAAATAGAATGTTTCTGGACAGGAAAAAAGATTTAGAGATGTGCTTAAAACCAAACTTAAAAACTGTGGCATAGATACTGAGAACTGGGAAGCCCTGGCCAGTGTCAGCTGTTACCAATGGTGCTGCATAATTTGAAGAGGCATGAATGAAGGGTAAAAGGGAGAAATGCGTCAAGAGGAAGGTGCACCAAAGCCAACCCTTGTCAGGACCAACTTCATCTGGAAATCAGTGTCCTCATTGCAAAAGAACATGCAGATCCAGAATCAGTCTCTATAGTCATCTACGGACCCACCATCAAGACTCTACACTTGGAAGGCAATCACAGTCACTCACAAGTGATAGAGTATGATGATAACCTTAGGGCAGGCTGAGTGGATAGTGGATGACACCATTATAGTAGTTCTGGTATGTTTCCAAGTGTAGCAATTGGTAAATTATAGGATAAATGGCTCATGGCTCACATGATCTCTTCTCATTAGATGATGATAATGCAAGAGTTCTCACAAATGAAAATTTGGATTTATGGGACCAACATAATTAGACAATGGTTATTCAAGAAGAGCACACAACTTCAGAGAGACTACAGCAATTTACATTTGACTGAGGCTACTGGAAGGGACAGCATGTCCCTGCCAAATCAGAACATTAGGAGGGCATGTGATGCCTCATAATAAGTCAGATCATGGCTCCTCCTAGCACAGTGCCACCTACATGAGACTGGAAAGGTTCCATGGGTTCAAGGAGATATTTTGCCCTTACAAATCATTCAGTGCTTCAAATTTATGGAGCACAGTTGAACTTCCCTTAATTCTATACTCTTTTTGGATCAAGACAAAACATGGAAGATACCGAACCTTGTTTAAACCATGAATCACTTTTCCTGGAGGTTTCAGAGGTGTGAATAATTTTCTTTAAAAATGAAAGTGGGAGTGAGTTTTTCATGCCACTCTTAGCCCTAAAATGAGGAGAAACATGTGTTGCCAACCCACATTGATTTGAATCACTTTAAGTAGATTCCAAATAGAATAGACCCATTGTATCAATTGTTAAATGACGAGTTCCATTACTTAATTGGTTTTAGGGATACCCATAGAAAAAGGTTAGCTGCTTCAAACTGGGTTCAAAGAGCAAAATTTATTGGCACTCAATTAACTCAACAGAAAAGAGCAGAGGATGGGGAACAATTCTACTTCCCAGCAGACTCAGGCAAAAGCAAACTGCTGCAGTTTCTTTTAGCTTGTGTTTTCTTACTCATTAATAACTGAAGTACATGTGTATTCCAGTTTTCATCTGTGAAGTATTGCAAAAGATGGATTCATAATGGGGTTAAAGGATCTGGGCTCTCAAACACTTGTATTTAGTGAGGGGTGGGAGTATGATGTATGCCGCCCCGAGTCCCTTCGGTGAGAGGGGTGAGGTATAAAAAGGTAGAGGTTTCTTCTGACGTTAAGTCCAGTCATGTCTGACTCTGGGGGTTGGTGCTCATCTCCATTTCTAAGCCGAAGAGCCGACGTTGTCTGTAGACACCTCCAAGGTCATGTAGCCGGCATGACTGCATGGAGCACTGTTACCTTCCCGCCGGAGTAGATTACCTATTGATCTACTCACAATGGCATGTTTTCGAACTGCTAGGTTGGCAGAAGCTGGAGCTAACAGCGGGTGCTCACTCCGCTCCCGGGATTTGAACCTGTGACCTCTCGGTCTGCAAGTTCAGCAGCTCAGTACTTTAACACACTTTAACATACCTCCATGAGGTATAAATAAAGCTTATTATTATTATGTGGCCTATGTCATGCTAGGTTTTGGAGAGTTGTAAAAAAAACTCTCTGAACCCAGTGATCTGACTCAATATACGTTAGGTTCCTATTCCTTTCCTGAAGTAAATAAAAATTAGTAAGAGCTATATGTTAATGCTTTCTTGAGAGAGTTCCCCATCATATCCATTGCATTCATAATATGAACCCTCACTACCTAAGGAAGCCCGATTCCCAACCCCTGCAGTCTATTGCTGATATAGGCCAGGCTTTACTCTGCACTGGGGCTCATTTGGTGCATATTTGATTTCTAAACCTTATTACTGGGCTGGGCATACTTCCAAATCCCTAGTTCCTCTTCACTGTTAACATATCATTGCAGAACCTTCACTGTCAGAAAGTGCTGGGGAGATAGAAGGAGCTTTTATTGGAAGCAATGTGGTCATTCATCTGTGAAAAAGTCTGTAGCAACAAAACAATAAATTTGAAGGCCTGAATCAGAGAGAAGGCAGCGGCATGGAACCTCATCTTTTTTCCTCCTGCTAAGGCTTTTCAGAGTGTTGCTTGTTGACGAGTCAGACTCATTATGGTTGAATCATGAGTGTGCCGACTTGGAGTTGAGTAGTCCACTTCCTTATCAATTGGAGAAAAAGTGATACCGCAGATAGCTCTGTAGCTTCTTCAAATGCATACCTTGTTGGGATTAGAAAAAAAGAACCTTTCCAATGTGAGCCAATAGCAGTGAAAGTAGGAGTATAAAAAGTTGGGATTTTGCCTGAACAACAAGGTCATTGTGTTTGTATCTGTAAGATCAAATGTAGTATGTTTGCTCTTGCATGTCCCTTGACTTTGAAACTGTCCTTCCTCTGTTCAAGTTTTTTCCCCTAAGGTGCTATAGACTCCATTGACAATAGAAGGTTCGAACATTATCTTCTTTGATCTCCTGTCTATCAGCCCCAGCTTCCCATGAGGGGACATGAGAGAAGCCTCCCACAGGATGGTAACACATTTGGGCGTCCCCTGGGCAAAGTCTTTATAGGCAGCCGATTCTTTCACACAAGAAGCGACTTGCAGTATATTCTCAATTTGCTTCTGACATTATTTAAAAAATAACATTTGGTGTTTTTTGTTGTTGAAGGCATGTCCCCACTCCACTGACCTCACTCAGCCAGACAGGACCTGTGCCTCACTAAACTACAAACTCCAAAATTCTGCAGGAACCAGAAACCAGATTTAAAGTGGATCCATGCTATCATGTGAGTCTCAACTACAGAAACCCCATTTAACCAACTGCTGAATAGTGAGTCAACACATAGATAAATCCAGGTATAAAATGGGATTTAGGCTACCAAATGTTCTGTCTTATCCACATAGTGCATGCTAAGAGCCCCCGGTGGCATAGTGGATTAAAGCTTTGTGGATTAAAGCCTTGTGACTTGAAGGCTGGGTTGCTGATCTGAAAGCTGCCAGGTTCGAATCCCACCCGGGGAGAGCGTGGATGAGCTCCCTATCAGTTCCAGCTCCATGCAGGGACATGAGAAAAGCCTCCCACAAGGATGATAAAAACATCAAAACATCAGGGCGTCCCCTGGGCAATGTCCTTGCAGACAGCCAATTCTCTCACACCAGAAGTGACTTGCAGTTTCTCAAGTTGCTCCTGACACGAAAAAAAAAGTGCATTCTTTATCAGAGATTGGCTTGAGTGTGAGGAAGCCACTCTCCCCAGACCAGGAATCACTAGCAGGGGTTTCATATTGTATAATATTATTTTTAACATCTAGTGGATTATGGTAACAGTTCACACATACAGTTGCAAGCCTCTCATTTATAGGCTCAGCAAACTTCCTTGAAAACAATTAGCTGGATAAAGGACATGAAGCAATGGATTCAAACTTCCACCTAAACTTTAGGAAGAACTTCCTGGCGATAAGAGCAGCTTGGTGGTAGAATATGCAGCCTTAGAATGTGGTGGCATCTTCTTCTTTGGAGGTTTTTAAGCAGAGGCTGGAGAGCTATCTGTTTGGGAGTGCTTTGATTATGTATTGATAATGGCATGGGACTAGATGGCAGTTGTGGTCTCTCCCAACACTTTGATTCTATGAAATGAAACTCGGGCTGCCATCCTGTGCATTATTTACTTCAGAATACAATTAAATGAGCTGGTTTCACTTTTTAGTCAGTATGCATATGCTTCCACTGTGAGTTTCAAAAGTATGAAATAGCAAGCAAAAACACAAACAAACTTAATTTACAGTAGTAGGTTTTTAAATGTTTTCCGTTGAGTAAACTTGAAAATCCGCATGGCTCCACTATTATAAATTTTGAAACTGTTCCCAAGAAATTTGCATTTCAATCTGCATTTTATCAACTGCCATTGCTGTGCTTGATTTTTGAAAAGTCAAATGGGGTTTCCACTGATGATTTTAGATAGTATTATGTCTTATCTTGGACTTTTATATGCTACCTTGGTTTTAGAGTTGCCAGGTCAGGAGTATCCCAGGCTCTGATATTTCAGGGTCAAAATCCAAGACCTAGGAATGACCCATGTGATGTTATGGGGTCAGGGCCTGGAGACATTGAATGGGAACCTCCACAGCTGGCATCTCCAGCATACCCACTGAGCAGAACATGGAAGGCATACAAGGTTGGGCTATAGAACTGGTCTTTGCAGCCTCATGTTTTTGTTCAATCTCCTTTGACCTCTTTTAGTCTTTGTCTTCTTTGTAAAACCCACTCTTGGCATGTATGAAATGGGGATTCAGTTAATGTTCTCTTGTCTTACAAGTCTTAAGAAGTCTCTGATCCAGTTGTATCTGCAGATTGGTGTCTGTGGTTACATTTCCCCATGTTTTACAAAATATGGCCTTCCAGACATTTTCAAGGTCCTCTAGGGTTACCCCATGATATTCTTAGTTCAGAGGTCCTTCGTTTCAATTCATTTAATTTAATTTAATTATTATCCATGGTTTCACATATCTACACCAATTCTAGGTCTGTATTCCCTGTGGATACTGGGAATGTACTATAGATGGTGTTCTGTCCTGGAAACTATTTGCTGATGCTGGGAACTAGGGACAATGGCAAAGATTAGGCTAAGTTTGAAGAGTTTTTCCCTTGTCTTCCTGGCCTTTTCCAAGAATTGGCTATAAATTCACAAACTCCTGAATTTTTTCATTCCCCTCTCATTATATCATATAGACCAGATCTTAGAAAAGTTATCTTTTTGGACTAATGCTCCCAACATATCCAAGACAGCTATGCCAGCTATGTTGCCTAATGGATTCTGGGAACTGTATCTGCTGGTTATTGTACAAAGAAAGGTTTTACAAACTCTGAAAGTGACTAGACCAGCCTTGGGACTGATTTAGGAAACCCTTTTCCATTTCAGCCATTGAAGAGCTGCAGGAGAAAAGCAATAAAAAAAAAGATAGTTGGGAAATCAGGTAGGGTTCTGAAAGTTATGGTTACTTCACCATCAAAATCTTTCTCACACACATAATATGTTTGCCCTTATGTAATGTTTTTTAAAAGAATGAGCCCACATTGCAGTGATAGAAAATAGTAGCAACATGAAACATCTAAATGGACAGATGTTAGGAGCTGGTGAGGAAAGATTTCTCAACCGAGTTTCATTATTCATCTCCTCAAGTAGTTTTACACATGCTGTAAACCAGGGGTCCCCAAACTTTTAAAACAGGGGGCCAG
This sequence comes from Anolis carolinensis, assembly GCF_035594765.1. Classification (NCBI taxonomy): domain Eukaryota; kingdom Metazoa; phylum Chordata; class Lepidosauria; order Squamata; family Anolidae; genus Anolis; species Anolis carolinensis. Next base: position 309,206,814 of record NC_085842.1, read on the forward strand.
TTCACGATCCTTCAGACCATTGGAGGGCCGGACTATAGTTGGCCACCGAGCAATAATAATAACAACAACAACAGTAAAAAAGAGGGTTGGAAGAGACCCTTTGGCCCATTGAGTCCAATCCCCTCCTGCCTTTGTGCACCGAAAGCACAAGCAAAGCACCCCTGACAGATGGCCACCCAGTCTCAATGTTAATAATAATAATAATAATAATAATAATAATAATAATAATAATAATAATAAAGAGGGTTGGAAAAGCCTAGGGCCATTTAGTCCAATCCCCTTCTGCCTTTGTGCACCAAAAGCACAAGCAAAGCACCCCTGACAGATGGCCATCCAGCCTCAATGTTAATAATAATAATGATAATAATAATAACAAGGGTTGGAAGAGAAGAAGAGACCCCTTGTGCCGTGGGGGCCGGATAAATGGCTTCGATGGGCCGCATCCGGCCCCCGGGCCTTAGTTTGGGGACCCCTGCTGTAAACCATAAAAAGCAATTTAGCTCAAGAGGTTTGGAAATGTCAACAAAACCTTAATCAATATGATCTCTGGGTCTGCTGGATATGATTTATCAAACCTTATAAGATGGCTACCTTGCTCTGAGAAAAAGGAAGGCAAGAGGAAGTCATTACTTACATAATTACCCCAATAGATTTGTCCCAAGTTGGAATGAAATATATTAACAGATAAAAATATGCAAAGGAACAGCTGGTGCTTAAATCCAAGTCTTATATTTCCTATATTTCTCCAAGTCCCTGTACTAAAGTTGCTGTAGTTAAAAATGTTGCAAAACTCTCTTCCAGTGGGATGGGAATGAAAGAGTATAACAAGAAATGTTTCTTTCTGCAGAGCATAATTTTCCTGGTAAAAAAGAAAAAGAAAATGCCTTTCTTTTTCCGAATTGAACCCTCATTAATAGTGACTTACCTTGTAAATAGATTGCTTATATAGTTTTATGATCAAAAACCACATTTTTTTCAAAACCCAAAGCTGGGCAGTGCTCAGTCTTGTACTGTACAATGTTGACTTCATATACCAATTATCTTGTGCAACTCCTGAGAAACTGAGAGGGATGCAGTTGATGGATAATATTTGAGTCTCTGTATTGATTGCTGATTATATCCACAGGATGGTGAATCCATTCTGTGTTTAGTTTGATCTTTAAATGAGCTATCCAAAATACTGAATCTATTTTGGGCATGACGTACAGCACTTTGGATGGCTCCTGTAAAGTTCAGATTCAAATCCCACTGATACCAGTCAACGGACCTAAATATTTGTCTATTTCATCCTTGGCTGCAAGGATAGATTATTTCTGCAGTTTTCAAGAGAAAATCAATATTTATGTGCACTACTCACCCGGGACTTGCATATCCTGAAGTGTTTTAAAGGTAAAGGTTTCCAGTCATTTCTGACTCTGGGGTGTGGTGCTCATTTCCATTTCTAAGCTGAAGAGCCGGCATTGTCCGTAGACACCTCCAAGGTCATGTGGCCGGCATGACTGCATGGAGCGCCGTTACCTTCCCGCCGGAGCGGTACCTATTGATCTACTCACATTGGCATGTTTTCGAACTGCTAGGTTGGCAGGAGCTGGAGCTAACAGTGGCCGCTCCCGCCGCTCCCGGGGCTTGAACCTGTGACCTTTCGGTCTGCAGCTCAGTGCTTTAATGCACTTTGCCACCGGGGCTTTTAGGGAAGTATTTTTGCAAAAAGATACATCCAAGTGGTTTTTTGTGTGTTGAAACTTATTTTTTTATAGGGAAAAAAAGAATATTTTTCATGCAATTTTTGGCACCACAATTCAAGAGGAATATTGACAAGCTGGAAGCTGTCCAGAGAAGGGTGACTAAAATGATCAAAGGTCTGGAGACCATGAATCCCTATGAGGAGTGGCTTGAAGAGCTGGATATGTTTAGCTTGCAGAAGAGAAAGTGGAGATGAGCCGTATGTGAAAGGATGTCATAAGGAAAAATGAGCAGGCTTGTTTTCAGCTTCTCTGGAGACTAGGACTCTGAGCAATGGGTTCAAATTACAGGAAAGGAGATTCCACCTGAACTTTAGGAAGAACTTCCTGATTGAAAGAGCTATTCAACTCACTGCTTCGGAGTTTGGTGGAAACTCCTTCTTTGGAGGATTTTAAGCAGAGGCTGGATGGCCATCTTTTGGTGGTGCTTTGATTGTAGTTTTCCTGCATTGCAGGGGAATGAATTGGATGGCCTTTGCGGTCTCTTCCATATGATTCTATGATTCTATTAAAAGACCCCACTGCTGCTAGCCATGCACTATTAGCATGTGGGCTATATTTCTGTTTTAATGTAGAAAAAACTGGAAAATGCAGCTACTGTAGTATCATGTTGAGTAATTAAGAGATAACGAACCTGCCTAAATACCCTAAAGTTATACTATGGAAGCTAAGCAGAGACAACCCTGGTTAGTACTTGGATGGAAGGCTGGCAATGAATCTTCCTCGCTTAAGAAAACCCTATGAAATTCATGGAATCATCATAAATTCATCGTTGACCTGAAGGCATAAGCATAGCCATGCACATACAGGGCAGATCTATGACCTTTCCATGTTTGGGACCCGCCTTTATGATAGTTGATGACTGAACACCCACCAGTCTTCAACTAGTCAGCACACCAACCAAAGTGATTTTTTTAAGGTGCTACAGATTGGAAATGACAACTGTGGTGGTCAGTCAATCAAGGATCTTGAAAAGTCTTTCCTGCTGCCTGTCTCAATGTATCCTCCAACTAGGATGGCCAGTGCACTTGTCACTTCCTTGTGTTCCAGTCTGCAGTAATTTGGAAATATTTGGTTGGGTCACTGCCTGAGATGTTGTTTTCCACAGGGTGGAGATAGCCAGAATTGCCATGACAGAGCTCCATCAATGTTTTTTGAGAAGTAAAATTTGTGTGTGAGTGTGTATTGGGGGAAGGAACATATCTCATTCAAAAATAAAATCCCTCTCCTTCGAAACCCATGTAGTTTTGTAAGGGAGATCTTTTTCTCATTTTTTACGCACCATCTTTGTCTAATTCTTGGAATAGTTTTTTTTTGGGGGGGGGGGGGGTTGGTGCAAAATTTGCACAAGACACCAATTTCCCTATAAAGAAACCATGTGCATTATTGGAATTAGTTTCAATATGTTTTTAACATAAAACAAGAGAGGGATGTGTCCAATGTTCCTCCTCCCCATTTTACCTCATTTTCATTATGTCCAGATATGTCTCCATGCAGGTAAGTTTTTTTTTAGTGCAAAGGTGCTGCAATTTGACCAAAAACAGCCATTTGGGGGTGGGAAGAGAAAGATTATTTGAAAATAGTTTTGCATGATAAACATGTTTTTGCACTTCATGATTTTCAAAGGCAGGATTCATGTGAATTTTTGTGAAATAATGTCCTGAAATTCCTTAAAAGGTAAAGGTAAAGGTTTCCCCTGACATTAAATCCAGTCATGTCTGACTCTGGGGGTTGGTGCTCATCTCCATTTCTAAGCCAAAGAGCTGGCGTTGTCCATAGACACCTCCAAGGTCATGTGGCCGGCATGACTGCATGGAGCGCCGTTAGGATGAGCAAATAATGGGAAAAAACCATACAGCATTCTCACCTCTCAGCCTCCTGTGGCGCAATGGGTTAAACCCTTGTTCTGGCAGGACTGCGGACTTGAATGTTGAGTTGCTGCCGGTTTGAATCTGGGAAGAGCAAGGATGAGCTCTCTCTGTCAGCCTCTCATGAGGATGGTTTTTTTTTTTTTTCGTGTCAGAAGCAACCGGAGTTGCTTCTGGAGTGAGAAAATTGGCCGTCTGCAAGGACATTGCCCTGGGGACGCCTGGATGTTTTTGATATTTTACCATCCTTGTGGGAGGTTTCTCTCATGTCCCCGCATGGAGCTGGAGCTGATAGAGGGAGCTCATCCACGCTCTCCCCGGGTGGGATTTGAACCTGGCAGCCTTCAGGTCAGCAACCCAACCTTCAAGTCACAAGGCTTTTATCCCCTAGGCCACCGGAGGCTCCTATAAGGAAGGTAAAAACATCAAACATCCGGGCATCCCCTGGGCAACATCCTTGCAGATGGCCAATTCTCTCACACCAGAAGTGACTTGCAGTTTCTCAAGTTGCTCCTGACATGAAAAAAACCCCTCTCACTTAGCCGTCAAGCAATCTACTTTTCCAACTTGAAAACCCATAGTAACAAATATCTAGTCCCTCCCTCCACTAGCCTCCACTGTGATTTGCACATATGAATCCCACAACAATACATTGTGTCCTAATTGGGAGCTGAATAAGAGTCTTCTGGCTAAGAAGGCCTTGGATAATGGACATGAAACTCCTTCTTAGCCAGAAGACTTTTGTGCTTAGTTTATAGCATTTTCCCCTCGTAGCATATAAATCTCTCTGATGATAGAATTTGTCAGCAGAAACACCACCTCATCCATTTGCTTCTGCAGTAAGCACATCTGGCCTACCTTTGGACTCCAAGTTGCTGTACAATTGCCTGCCTATATGGTCCTTAAGGACCACAGTAAAATATTAATTGTATGTTGAGTGGAACTGTCAGATGGGTTGGCAGTTCCTTGCTAACTTGGGCCAGATTGGGAATCTGTATGCCGCAAGTGACATCTCCTCCACACATCGGTGGAAATGCCAAGCCATAACTTATCCATTAAAAGTTTGCTGCTGTTGCTTTCTGGTATTTCAGTAGGTTTATGTTAAATTCACATCCTTAAACAAAAATAGCATTTCTGGATCTCTTGCAACCTGTTTTTGCAATAAAACGTGCAACTTGCTTCAAAAATATGCACATTCATACACATCTTACAGAGTGTTTCCCAAAAAATGTGAATGGTTAAAATGCACATAACATCTTTTTATATAAAGATATGCAGCAACATGAATTAGTCAAGAGAGGAAACTTGGTAAATTTCAGAAACAGATATGCAAAGTAGGAAAATGTGTTAATAATTTGCACTCATTTCAGGGTAGTGAGAAAACACAGCGCCGCAATATGAAACATGAGAGAAAATGCAGCTATGATGTTTCTTGTACTTAGACAGTTCAGGCTACTTTTTATTTACTAAAATGTAAAATGTGTGAGTGATGAAACCTATTTCCTTCTAAAGCCATGCCATCAACCCCATATCTATGATGGGGTGGGTATCATGTATTACTTGCTAGGGAGTCTAATGAGGCACATTTTGCATGCTCAGATGTTTTGGGTTAAAATGTTTGAGCATGTAGTTGGCCCTCACACATCTGTGAGTTTGACATTTGCTCAGAAAATAACATTTCTGCTAATATTTTCTGTGCAGAAAAATTGTTTCCTTCATAGGGAATGCAGTTTTTGGGCACAAAACAGTCATCTAAGATTTTTGCAGAGATTAAGTCCAAAGATTAAAAGATTCTTATCAGTTCAGGATTCTTCTCAGTCTTAATCTAATACTAGCCACAGTGGCAGTGTTGCTGTTATTTTGGTGTATAAATTTGTATTGTATTATGTGAACATTACATAGAATATATGAAATTCAACAATCAAAATAGGGTATTGTTTCATCATCCATTCAGAGGCCAAAAGGAGGTACTAGACAGAAGGACAGTCCATTTTATGCAGGGGAAGATTTGAAGGAGGAAAACCGTTTTCACCGTTTTTGTTGGTTATTCCCACTCCCCATTTCATAAAAAAGGGTTGTTTCCATGATGGTGACATGGGTGGGGGGAATAACAGGAAAACAGGAGGAAATGGTTTTACTCCTTCAACCCCCCCCCCCCCCATAAAATGGACTATCCTTCTCAGATAATGAAACAGTATCCAAAGTACATTTTCCCCCAATTCCACCTCTCACTCCCATTCCCACCCATGAACCACCACCCATGACACTCAGTATGGAACTAGTATCTAACAAAAATCTATCCTTATCATTACATTAATAGATTCCCTGTTCAGCTATTTCAAAGTCTATTTTTGACTTCCTTTTTAAATACTCAAAAGCAAGTCTCCATTTTCTAATGAACTCTTTATTATTTCCTCCCTGCATGCCATCGGAGAGCTTAACCATTTGGATATACTCAACTAATTTTCTTCTCCAGGCCTTAATCAGTAGTTCTTTGTTTCTCTTCCAAGATTTTACTAGTGTGATTCTCTCTCCCACAAAACTCTATTGGAAAATTTCTGCATCTTTATCAATTCTTTCCAGAAACAAACCCAATAGATACATGTCTGGGTTTTTCTTTACCTTTTAGAAATCATTTTATTAGTTTCTTTAGTCACCCTGCAGTTCCAAAAGGCTAGTGTTGTTGTTGTTATGAATTGCCATCAAGTTGACTTAGACTTATGCTGATCCTGTGAATGGGAAACCTGCAAGTTCCCTCAGTCATCAACTACTCTACTCAGATCTTGCAGAATGTTGGATAAGCGAATATGTTGGATAATAAGGAGGGATTAAAGAAAAGCCTATTCAACATCAAATTAGGTTATGATTTTACAAATTAAGCACCAAAACATCATGTTATACAACAAATTTGACAGAAAAAGTAGTTCAATACGCAGTAATGCTATGTAGTAATTACTGTATGTATGAATTTAGCACCAAAATATCATGATGTATTGAAAACATTTACTACAAAAATGCGTTGGATAATCCAGAACGTTGGATAAGTGAGCGTTGGATAAGTGAGACTCTACTGTATTGCCTTTTCTAGTGGGTCATGTCTTCTCATGATATGGCCAAAGTATGACAGTCTCAGCTGAATCATCTTGGCTTCTAAGGAGAATTCAGACTTGGTTTGCTATAGTAGACTAACTGAGTCAATGGAATTTACATAGGTGTATACTTACCATTTAGAAACTGATTCAGTGGCTCAGCTTGAGTTGGGAGTGCAGTGTGAGTTAGGTCTATCTAGGTCAGTGGTTTCCAACCATTGATTCTTCAGGTATTTTGGACTTCAGTTCCCACAATTCCTAACAGCTGGTAAGTTGGCTGGGATTTTGGGGAGTTGAAATTCAAAACTGGAGGACCAAAGGTTGAGAACCACTGATCTAGGTTAATGAAAAGGTGGCTTTCATTGAGAAGAACTTGAGGGGAGGCATTGTTTGCCATAGAGCTGCCCATTCCTTTTCCCTGTCCTTTAGCATGCTAATGTTTTATTAGGGATATTTTATAAACATCAGAAAGAAATAATGAAAAGTGGTGTGGTCAGTCAAAAATGGTTTTCTCTTGCAGAGCTGCCAGAGGATACATTCTAATTAAATGGATTTGGATTTTTCTAAATTGCCTGTAGCATTCTGCTGAATCCCAGAGAAAATGTTTTTGAATTTCAGCATAATACAGTAGAAGTGTACACATACTTGATGCACTCTGCTAAAAGGGTTTTTAAATTAGAACACCACAAGGTTACAAACATCCAGATGGTCTTCTGTGGTCACTCATAACAGTTAATTCAATTAACTGAGAGCAGGCTGTCTGTAATTGAGGGAGTAGCTGAGGGGTCCATTATCTCCTCTTGTACCTGTAATTTCTATTGTAAAGTGGCTAATTGCATGGTTATGTACTAATGAAGTCAAAATTTACATTAATTACAGTAGGAATATGCTTGTTGGCCTTCGCAGATAAGTAAAAACAAGTTTGTCGGTTATTGCTGTATAGTTACTTCACGTAATTCCCAGAATACTTGACATAGCTCCCATCATGTCTTGCTGTGTTTCAGGATTCCAGATTCCAGAGTATATTTCCAATTTCCAGGGTATTCTCAAGAGAAATGAAGGTTCATTGTTTGACTGTCTCTGGGCAATAGAACTGTGGAGAAAGTGAGAGAAAAAGTAAATGTTGGCTCACATACTCATCTTATAAATGAGTATGTCACTACGGTTGGTGCCACACATGCGGTAACCCATGGTGTCACCCTATAACCATACCATAAAATATTGTGGCATAATCCTATAGCAGGCTATACTACAATATTTTAACTAAAATTCTAGAAAATTCAGGGGTGGGGGGTGGGGGAATCGGTGACTATTAAAAAAACAGCCAAAAAAACCCCACATTGTAGCTCATGTACATAAAGCATTGTAATTTCATAACATCATTGTAATTGAGTAATGGTAACAGCTCTAACTGGAGTGCATGCACCTTAGAAAGTTCAAAAAGTGAATTAGTAAAATGGGCTTACAAAAATGTTTTTGTGATTATACCTAATTACAACAATATTTTAAAATAAAAATTAATAAATTTATGCTCAGACCTGCACAAAAATATTACAGACAATCATTTTGATGACACCCAGTGTAGTTTGCATCCACCACGCCTCCCTTGTGACACTAATGGATAAAGAACAAATGGTTTGATTCTGAATGTAGACCAAACTCAAATATGTTTGCTATGCTAGCATTCAGGCTGGTTAAGTGAGGAATTATCAATGGAGTAGAGGTGTGGGTATGTATTGAAGCTCTACCACAATGCCCTTGTCCACCTCATCTCCAACCTTCTTGCATTAATCTGATATGATGTCCTATATATTAGGAAGAACTTTCTGGTGGCAATTGCTATTCAACAGTGGAATACATGTCTCAGGGCATGGTGGTGTCTTTTTATCTGTAGGTTTTTAAGCAAAGATTGGATGGCCTTCTGTTGGGAGTGTTTTGATTGTGTATTCATGTATGGCAGGAGTTGGACTCCACTCGAATGGGTGAATGAGTAAAGAGGGTGATATATGCATATTCATACTTATATTCAACTTAATCCACCTGCACCAGGATGGGACATTTCAGTGCCCCATTATGTTACACAATCCATATAGAACAAGACCTACCCCATCACATTTCTCGGGTAGGTTTTCAGCTGAATAGTTTTAAGCAGTGGTTGAGGTCTTTTATGAAGCTGTCAGAGAGTGTCATGATTCACCCTGTGCAATTTGACAGATGGAGCACAGTGGAGTCAGACCTTGAAAGGCTACTGACTTCAGATGATGACTCCTTTCCCAGATCTGAGCAGTTAGTGGCAGGCAGAGCTAATCACAAATTTCAAGAAGATGGGATCCCTCCTCATCTTGAATTGGAGACATTCAATTGCAGGACATTGTCAGAAAAGTGAGCAGTGATGATCCACACTGTACAATATATGCATGTGCCGTCCGCCGGACAATAAAAAGCTATAAAACTGAAACGTGCTGTCCTTTATCCGGGCGAACTGCAAATCCCTATAAGCTGTCCTATAGATATTGAACGACTGAGTCTGGATAACTTCAAAAAAGGATGTTTATTCATACAAGGTTGTAAACCTGGCGCAGATCTTAAAGTTGCAGAAAATGAAACAAATTTCTATAGGTTTTAGTCACAGAATTATCCCTGGTTCCAGAAGGCAAAAGTGATTATAAAACCACTATACCCTAATCACGCTGCCTATATTAGAAGGAGAAACTCTTTCCTTCCCTATCTTTACAGCAAAGATTAGTTCTAGAAGCGATGGAATAACTCTGCTCCTCTAACTAGATTTCTTATTCCAGATCAATATAATTCAATACTTATCTAATTTGGATAGGCTTAGATTGGCCTGGTTTTGAGGATGATTTGTCCCAGTTAGCCTTGCACAGCTCCAGCACGTTGGAAGACAATAGCCAGAATGAAGCTCCAAAATGGAGACTAGACCCTGGTAAAAAGGGCGGTCCTAAGATGTTGCACTCTTTGACCAATCACTGCAAAGAAAACTGCAGCCAGCTATTGCAGATTCCAAGCCACTTTTCCTAGGCTTTTGCAGCCAGAGGCTCAAACAAAATGCAAAGGAGGGAAAACAAACAAACGACCAATAGGTAAGGCAAACCATCGTCCTGGGGGACGGAACACTCCCCGCTAAATTCCCAGGATGTGGGAATTTACCAATCAAAAACATACAAACACCTTTGTATACACAACAATACAACAGTATAAAACTTTAAACATCTCCAATAAGCAACACGAGGTCACTAATTGGTCTGTCCAGGACAGACATTTTGTCCTTACTATGAGTCTTTACTTGAACTTTTCTAACCTTACCGTCAGGGCAAGGAAAGGTCTTTAGTATAATGCCCATAGGCCAGGCATAGCGGGGCAAGTCTTTGTCCTTTGGCAACACAAGGTTTCCCACCTTGGCATTGTCCTTTGGGGTTTGCCAGAGTCTTCTGGTTGGAAGCTGGCTTAAGTATTCGGCCTTCCACCTCTTCCAGAAGTGGTTGGCTAAGGTCTGCACATGCAAAATTGGTGCCACAGTCCGACCAAATTGACTTAATTGGCCCTCTGAGGGCTATGAACCTTTTCAATGCGTTTATGAATGATGAAGTGTCCATTCCCTCTGCAACCTCTATATAGACAGTTCGTTTTGACAAACAAGTAAACAAACCCGCCCATCTTTTGTTATTTACAACACCACCCCTGGTTTTCCTAGTGACAACCTCCCAAGGACCAAACACATCGATTCCCACATGGGAAAAGGGTGGGTCTGTCAAAGTCCTATCCTGAGGTAGTTCTGCCATCAACTGACTTTGACAGTTTCGTCTGAGTCGCCGACATTTGACACATTTGAAAATACAACTGTTGACCAACCTTTTGGCATTAACTACCCACAGACCTTCATTTCTAAGGGCTGCCTCAGTTAGAGTTCTACCCTGATGATGGATCTTCTCATGGTAGTGACGAACCAACAACAAAGCAATATGGCTATTGGGGGGTACAATGATGGGGTTCTTTATACACACTTTGAGTTTAGCCTTAGCTAACCTCCCTCCCACTCTTAAAATGCCCTCCTTGTCTAGAAATGGGTTTAACTCACGCAAGAAACTCCGGCTGGGGGTGTCAAGCCCTTGTTCTAACCTGGCTGTTTCTTGACTAAACTCATGCCTCTGAACTGACCTGAGTATTACTCCCTTAGCCTTCAGCATGTCCTGAACTTGCAAAGGCTGACTATCTTTGCAGACTAAGCGATGTATAAGCCTAGCTACTGCTCTAAGAAGACTGTGCCACTCCGAAAAACATTCAAAACGGTGTGGTTCCAGGCAAGATCTTTGGCCCATCTTGATTTCTGTGGTTGATTTGCAGGCTTTCACCTCTGCACTTCGTGAGACTTGAGCATTCATAATGTCCGAAAACCTTTGCTCATCTTTCGAGAGCGCTGTGGCTTCGTCTCTCTCAGAGACTTTGAAGATGGAGGAATACTCTGGAGTTATTGCTTGGCAGTAGACCGAGATATGACTTAGGCAACTGCGCACAAGTGTAGGACGTCCACCTTTAAGCACCTGTGCTTGATTGGAGTCCAACGACGATGGTGGGTGCATCTTGTTTATGCACACTGGGCCTATGACTGTCCAGCCTAATGGCAATTGTTGTGCGATAGGTGCACCTGGAGGTCCTTTAACTTGGTCGTTCACACAGAACAAGCTCGGGCAGTCCGAGCCAAGCAAAAGGGCAATGTCCACATCTGGCCGAAAGGCTGGTATAGCATTCTTCAACCGTCGCAAATGTGGATGAGCCTCCACAACTTCTCTGGTGACAATCTGCCTTTTGTTCCGGGGAATAGAGGAACACTCAATCAGGTCTGGCAACTTGAACTGTCTCTTCTGGTCGCAAGAGGAGACAACGAAGCCAGATGCTATGCGACCCTGCAACTTCTTTTTTCCTGCACATGTAGTCATAGTGTAGTCGACCATCTTGGTTTTAAGGTCAAACATGCGGAAGAACTCTGGAGTAGCCAGGGAGGCGTCGCTCTGTGAATCCAGGGCCACATAGAGTCTCTTTCTAAGCCAAGGGCTCTTGGCTGGATATACATCCGCTAGGCAGATAGGATGACAAACTCTGTACTGGTGCGAGTCAGAACACAGCTCTGTACAGGCGACTGCTGAAACTTCCACCTGCATCTCTGGTGCGGCTGGCTTGTCGGTGTCTTCGACTGCTGACTTTTCTTTTGGTGAAGCGTTCTCTTTGGGGTGGGAGATGATATTGGAGTTGTGCATTGCGGTGCAATGCTTGAGGCTGTTGCATTTCTCACACTTGATGTTTTCTTTGCAGTTGGATGCAAAGTGTGGAGTTGCTCCACAGCATCTAAAGCAGATTCCCTGCTTTTGAACTAGCTGTTGCCTTTCTTTGTATGTCTTTCTACTAAACTCCCTGCAGTTGGCCAAGCTGTGAGGCTTTTGGTGAATAGGGCAAAGCAACTCCTTTACCTCCGACCTGGGTTCGTCAGTCTTGTGTTGAGTTTCGACTGCCTTTACGCTGACAGGTCTATTGGCCTCTCTAGGTGGTTTCTTGTCCACTTCAGGTGCCTTCTCTGGCTGGGTCCCTTGGTATAAGGTGGGGAGGCCCGTCTGTGGATCATTCCTTTCTCTGGCTGCCCTGGTGATGAACTGGACCAAATGAGAAAATGGAGGGTATGCCTGGGAGTGGGCCTCCTTGTAGTTGAAGACCTCCTGTCCCCAGCGTTCTTGCAAAGTGAAGGGCAGCTTGGTCAAGATCTGCCTCTGGGACAGGTGCTGATCGAGGCACTTCAAACCGGGCAGTTCTGGATTCCTCTTGGCCGACTCTAATTCCGCAAGGAGATCGCTGAGGTCCCACAAGAGTTTGAAGTCTTTGAGTTTTAAAGCTGGGAACCTTTGGAGCTTGTCCATAAGAGATGCTTCAATCTCTGTGCTGGCCCCATACCTCTGCTGCAACCTGGCCCAGGCCTTTTCCAGGGCTTTGTCGGGATCGGCTACGTGGGCTGCGTAGATCTTCTTAACTTGTGAGGATGAGGCTGGGCCCAACCATGCAGCCAGAAGAGTCAGTTCTTCCTCAGGCAATAACTTTAAGTCTCTGATTGCTCTCTGGAAGGTGGCCTTCCAGAGAAGAAATTCCTCAGGCTTGTCCGAAAACCTTTCGACACCCTTGTCCTTAAGATCTCTTCTGGGGCTTCTGATGATGGAGACAAGCTGGGACTCTGGCGTCGAAGGGAACAATTGAGGAGTTTGCTGTTGTGGAGTGGACTCCCACCGTGTACCTTGCGTCAACCTTTGGCCTCTTGGAGGGATGACATCGACCACTGACGAATCGATGGCTCCCTGTGCAGCTGTCTGTAGGGGCCAACTAGCACTCGGCCTTGAGGCCCTGATTGACTGACCTAGGGTTTTAGCAGGAGGCACAGGTAGCTCGAGCAAGGGTGAGCTCCCCGCTATGACGCTCTGCTCTGCAGGAAACTCAAAAGTGACTTTGGGGCCCTGCTCTGGGTAAGGAGAGAAGTCTTCCTGTTCCTCATCCGAAAACTGGCTGTTCATGCTGCCAAGGTGCGCAAACACTTTGGCAGAAGGATCCTGTATTGGTAACTGGCTTACATTTTCTTCTGTGAGTGGCTCAATTAGGGCTTTGGCCAAAGTCTCAGCCCTTACCCTTTTGGCTGCGGCATCCATCTTTATTCTAAGCATCTCTATACGAGCCTGTTCTATTTGCATTTCGCTTTGTCTATGGGCCTGTTCTATTTGCATTTCGCTTCGTCTATGGGCCTGTTCTATTTGCAGTCGTTGCTCTTCTTCTTTAAAGGGAAGGGTGAGATCAGCTGCCTTAGCATCAGCCTCCGCCCCCGCCACTTTACTCTGCAGCTCCAGACGTGCAGCCTCCTTAATGTGCAAGGCAGCTAGGGAAGAGATGGCACTCCCAGCAGCAGAAGACTTGCTAGAGTGGCTGTGTTTAGACGATGCACGCTCCCTTAGTTTAGATACCTGACTAGAGCGGTTGGACTTAAGACTAAGTGCCACAGCAGGTGATTTTAAAAGATTGGTCTCATGGCTGCATAAGGAAGCTAGGATTGCCCTCACCCTATTTTCTTTCTCATTAGTGTCAGCTAAAACACTCACTATTTCTAACTCTGAATCCTTGGCGTTAATGCGCTCGAGGACCTGGACTATCTTAGACACCAAACCCCTCCAAAGACCGAAGGTCTCTTCAAGGTCTGTCTGTAATATGGATGGCACCCTTGTAATACCCAAGCTCTCTATTCTGCCCATTAATGTTACAATGCGCTCCCATGCCGAACCTAACCTCACATGGAGGAGCTCCTTTTCATCTATTAGATGGGCTAGCATCTTGGCTGAAGGGTGCTTTATCCTTTGGGGCCTTTCATTCCTAATTTCAGCCTCAGAAGGAGATATACCATTTGTATCATCTTGAAATTGCATAGACATTATGTATTCTTAATAGCAAGTAAATTTACAACAAAGGCAAATGCAATATACCTGCAAGTAAATTTACAATAAAAGCAAATTCAATATATAATACAAATCACAGCACTTAACCATAGCAATATATATCACTAAGTAACTATACTTTACAAAGATAGTGACCTTTGGCGCCAGACTTTGGTGGGCAAGCTGCAAAATGTCAACTGACAGCAACTTGCCACTTGATACCTCCCTTGCCCGAGTGACGTAAACTGCCAAAATGGCGACTTCGCCAAATTTTCAAGCACCTCGTGCTCTGCGGCTCGAGGCCTGCCGCCGAAGGAGCACCGAGGCTGGCTTTGGAAAGGAGGAGAGAAGAGACGCCTCCTCCCCGCTGTGAAGGGAGGTCACCACCGCAGGTCGATGAAGCAGGTCACCACCGCAGGACGATGAGGCAGGTCACCACCGCAGGACGATGAGGCAGGTCACCACCGCAGGACGATGAGGCAGGTCACCACCGCAGGACGATGAGGCAGGTCACCGCCGCAGGTCAATGAGGCAGGTCACCACCGCAGGACGATGAGGCAGGTCACCACCGCCGGACCATGAGGCAGGTCAAAGCCGGCCGAGTGCTCCGGCCGAACTCCTGATGAAGAGGCTGTCAAAGCCGGTTGAGTGCTCCGGCCGAACTCGCAGCAGCGTTGCCAGGCCTGTCCAGGTTCTAGCCTGGTTCTGGTGGGCTCCACGCCTCAGAGCCAGCCAAAGAACTGTCGCTGGTGCTCCACGGCTCGAGGTCTACCGCCGAGGGAGCCCTGGACGTTGCTGGGAACTGCACAGCCTGTGCAAACCCAGAAAGCCACTGGGCTACGTGCGCACACGCGAGCCAAATAGCAAGGAAATAGAGCCCCACTATTTGACTCCTTCAGGTCTGAGAGCGGGCTCCACTGCCTCAGACGCTGGTAGAGTCTTTAGGTATGCAGACTGAGCTCAGGCGGAAAAGCCGCAGCCTATACTAAAACTTCCTAAACTATAAAAAACTATAAAGCCGTGCAAGCTAGCTGAAGCGGAAAAACCGCTGATCGACCTCAAAACTGTGCCGTCCGCCGGACAATAAAAAGCTATAAAACTGAAACGTGCTGTCCTTTATCCGGGCGAACTGCAAATCCCTATAAGCTGTCCTATAGATATTGAACGACTGAGTCTGGATAACTTCAAAAAAGGATGTTTATTCATACAAGGTTGTAAACCTGGCGCAGATCTTAAAGTTGCAGAAAATGAAACAAATTTCTATAGGTTTTAGTCACAGAATTATCCCTGGTTCCAGAAGGCAAAAGTGATTATAAAACCACTATACCCTAATCACGCTGCCTATATTAGAAGGAGAAACTCTTTCCTTCCCTATCTTTACAGCAAAGATTAGTTCTAGAAGCGATGGAATAACTCTGCTCCTCTAACTAGATTTCTTATTCCAGATCAATATAATTCAATACTTATCTAATTTGGATAGGCTTAGATTGGCCTGGTTTTGAGGATGATTTGTCCCAGTTAGCCTTGCACAGCTCCAGCACGTTGGAAGACAATAGCCAGAATGAAGCTCCAAAATGGAGACTAGACCCTGGTAAAAAGGGCGGTCCTAAGATGTTGCACTCTTTGACCAATCACTGCAAAGAAAACTGCAGCCAGCTATTGCAGATTCCAAGCCACTTTTCCTAGGCTTTTGCAGCCAGAGGCTCAAACAAAATGCAAAGGAGGGAAAACAAACAAACGACCAATAGGTAAGGCAAACCATCGTCCTGGGGGACGGAACAATGCAGTTTGACATCAGTTTAGCTGCCATAGCTCAATGCTATGGAATCATGGGAGTTTAGTTTTACAAGGTCTTTAGTCTCCCCTGCCAAATAGTGATGGCGTCTCACTAAACTACGTCCCAGGATTCCATGACACTGAGCCATGGCAAATAAAGTGATGTCAAATATGCATTAATTCTGCAGTGCTGATACATCCTTTCAGAGGCTGAAAAAGAGAAATGATGAGCAATTAACTACTTTTCATTTCAAGATCAGGTAGCTATCAATCTCCCAGTAGCTACAGAGAATTCTTGGGATTGACATCTGGTTGTTCTGCAAGACTTTCAGCACCCTTCCTGAAGTTTTGGATTGAGAACCTCTGGACTTTGCTGTTACATTAGCCTTTAAGTTTTTTCTGACTTATGGAGACCCTAAGGTGAACCTTCACAGTGTCCACGGCTGAGAGGGGAATCCAACCTGGTATCCAAAGTCATAGTCCAGTGCTCAAATCACTACATCATGCATGTTCTTGACTTCTGGATCAGCTTATGCTTCATGTCTCTCCCCCTTTTCTCTTCTTTGACTGTGGCTTATCATAACTGTTGGATAATTGTGATAAATCCAGGAACAGCTGAGATCTGGCTATGGTATTTACTTCCAACTCTTTCTGACTAGTGCATAACTTGAACTGTCTTGACTAATTTGGCTCCTCTTACACCCTGCCTCCCCTGACCCTTGACTTTGTAGATTAGGACAGAGGTTACTACAAAACCTACAAAATGCATAGACTCTTGGAGGAGAAAGATGGAGGTAGCTAACCTGGCAATGACACAAGACAACTTTCCTGCTGTTCTCCATTTTCTATCAAGTGGATGTTTGGAAGGGGGTGGATAACTCCTTAAGGCAAAGCCAGAAAATGTAGGGCCACAAGCACAGGGCAAGAAAGCAGCATAAACCAACATGTAGCTCCTATTCGCATTTTACAATTGTCTTAAAACCAGCAATGCATCCTTTCCATGCAGTTTTTCTGGGACATTTCTCCCCATAAGCAAAGGCTCAAATGTTTACAAATCTCTTCTCTGACTCCATGAAACCTGAAAAAATGGGAGGAAGTTAAAATGGAAATGTCATGACATCCCTTCTGTCTGAAGAGTAGAAACTTCCAGCTAATCTTCCCAATATTTCAACAAGCTATCTTCTTGCATAGACCTCCTTGAAACAACAAGAACAGCTGGGAAAATTGTTGCAACAAATCTGCTGGGTTTTGTTATTGTAACTTTTTCTGTCCCAGCAAGCATGATGCAGTGAGATAAATGGTTGGGTCCTGCTGGTTTTTAGGAAACTAAGATGCAGCGAGGCAGAAGTGATAGCCCCATTAGGGGAAAATTGAAATTCTTCCATTGGAAAGGATGTGGGAATTTGTAACACCCACTACAGGAAACATTAGAGTCATTTTATTTTAACTGATTTTATTTCACTATTAGATCTATGCAGAAATGGAAGACGCTGAGACTAAGCCGAGGACTTGACTCAAACCTTATGGACTAGTCTGGGCTCTAAGTGGCCAGAGAAGATCTACTTGTAGACTCATGTTCAGTTAGATGGATGGGTACATAATCACCAGAGCCTCTTCAATGGTAGCCCCATATCTCTGGAGCATTGTCCTTCAAGTACACTCGACTTTCTCTCCATTTACTTTAAGTAGGACTTAAACTTAGTTTTACTTCAATTTGCTTTTGGGCAAAGAAAATTAGCTATTGCTCTTCTTTCAGTTTCACAGAACATATTTTTGTCTGTAAATTTATGACATTGCTAATTATTTCCTGCCCTTTTCTGCTCCTTGCCCCTTGCCTGTTCCCACTGCACAGGTTCTTTATGATACTGAAATTGCATCTCTTAATTACAAATGTTTCAAGGAATGAGAACATTTCAAGAATTGAGTACATTGCGTGCCTGCACCACTACCAAAAGATTATGAGGATACACTTTGCATAAGATTCAGCTGTATTAATGGTCTCCATTACAAAAAAACCCTTCTGATGTTTTAACCTTTGAGACATTTTCAATAATGGATGCTCCAAGTCATGGGGAAATAGGAAGCCTTTTGGTCCTTTTTCCACTGAGGGTCATAGAGTAAGCACTATCTGAATACAATATTATTAAAACCAGTACAACACATGCTACAACTGTCCTGGTTTTGGTAGGAACTGACCAGGTTTCTGCTTTTAAAATGTCTGTTTTTCTTTTCTCCTCCCCTCATTTCCCTTCTGTGTCCTCAATTGCTTCTATTGCTGTAAAGTTAGTGTCAAACTGGTTTTTCACTCAATTTATTCAGCAGTGAGGACAGAAGACGGGGTGGCATTTTGCCATTCTCAGTAGCCTCAGGCAAAAGCAAACTGCTACAGCCTCTCCTTGTTTGTGTGCTCTTCCTCATTTGCCATCTTGATCACACACTGATGTCACTTGGCCACATGTGTTCTTGGTTTTCATCTGTGAAATGCTGGAGGGTATGATTATATGTTTAGAGTTTACCATTCACCAAGACAAAACCAGCTTGTCAGTTGAACTGTGGTCTACTCGGTGCTCATAGCCCTCACCCTGCTGCTGCTGGTGGTGGTAGTGGTGCTGCTGCTGCTGCTGCTGCTTCTTCTTCTTCTTCTTCTTCTTCTTCTTCTTCTTTTTCTTCTTCTATTTCTTCTTCTTCTTCTTCGTGTCACAGGCAAATGAGACAGTTAAAACCTCAGATCCTGTGAGCAGAAATTAGCAGATCATAACATTGCCTGACATAGGAAAATGAATTATACCAGGTCCAGATTAGACTGTTTTGTCAATTTATGTTATCTATTCTTGGCGGAAGGACTAGTCATATTATTAGGACACTGTGAAACAACAGGAGATGATGCTGGACAGGAATACAGTAGAGTCTCACTTTTCCAACATTTGCTTATCTAACGTTCTGGATTATCCAACGCATTTTTGTAGTCAATGTTTTCAATACATCATGATATTTTGGTGCTAAATTCATAAATACAGTAATTGCTATGTAGCATTACTGCATATTGAACTACTTTTTCTGTCAAATTTGTTGTATAACATGATGTTTTGGTGCTTAATTTGTAAAATCATAACCTAATTTGATGTTGAATAGGCTTTTCCTTAATCTCTCCTTATTATCCAACATATTCGCTTATCCAACGTTCTGCCGGCCCGTTTATGTTGGATCAGTGAGACTCTACTGTAGCAGCTCTCCAATTGCACCCATGGAGCCTTCTGTCCACTCACCTCTCCTACAACATATTGTTGTTTCCCCCTGAATTGGTCAGATGGTCCAGTGTCCTTCGCAAAGGTTTTGATCACCACTTGGAACCTTATTCCCGTAACATTGGAAGCTTGTATTGGACAATTGGGTTGTGGTCCCTCTCCTAATGTGATACAAGAGGTGACAGTTCCCATTCCAGAAGTCTTCATTCCATACAGTCAGACTTCAGAGTCATGAAAAAATAAAATGTCACTTGGTTTTTCAAGTTCAACCAAGCTGCAAAAATCTATCTCAGCATCTGTGAACTAAAAGAGGTTTGTTTTTGTTGCCTGTAGGTTTAAGGTACATCTTCACTATAGAATGTTGCAGTTTGACACCACTTTAATTGCCATAGCTCAATGCTATGGAATCCAAGGATTTGTAGTTTGGTGAGGCAACAGCAGTCTTTGCTGGAGAAGGCTAAAGGAGTTATGAAACTACAATTCCCAGGATTCCAGAGCATTGAGCCATGGCAGTGTCAAACTGCAGATATATCCTTAGATCTTATCCAGTCTTCTAAACTGATGCCATTGTCAATCCTTGTTTCACAGGCAACTAGTTGAGCACTGTACAGACAGAATGCTTAATTGCAGAGGTCTTTAGTATGATCATCCTATCTTCTAATGTTTTGGTTATGTTTGTTTAAAAAATGAGGCCAAAATGACATGCACCCTGTCTACTTAAGAGTTCGAAGAGACCACAAGGGCCATCCAGTCCTTTGTTTAAAAGCCCATTAGAGCTTGCTTGCAGATTGTCTGCATTATCTCTTACAGGGCTATCCCTGCCAGGTAAAATAAATGAGTAGTTAGTAAGCCCATTAAAACCAAGTACTCTTGAGTTAATATAACTTTAAATCAGGCTGAAGGTGAGGTGATAGCATAGAAATAATTACAGCGTGCGTTTTAAGTCTGCATTTTCGATTACTGATATTGTTTTCACATTCTGGATATTACAGTGGATGGAAATGTAAGTATGCAAACATCAGTTATTTAACTCTTGAGATTGCATGGATATGATCACATTAATCAAATTATTAATGTGGGTTCTTCATTCTCTTACCTATTTTTATGGAGATGAACATTAGGATCCATTTCAATAAAATGTTTGAGTGTCTCTTGGGGAACAAGTACTGTGGCGAGTTTGTTTCAATGCAGTGATCCCAAAGGACTGTGCTTGTTTCACTCAATTGCATTGTGTTTTTAAAAAATCTTTATTTTACAGGACAATTAAAGTGACAACCACAGATGCAGGTGAAACATTAGGAGATAATGTTGCTGGAACATGGCCATACAGCCCAAAACTCACAGCAACCCAAGGCAGAGATGTATGCTATATAACTTTGCTTTTATTTTTCTAGCCATGGGGTGTCTCTACCAGTAATAAAAGGTAAAGGTTTCCCGTAACGTTAAGTCCAGTCATGACCGACTCTGGGGGTTGGTGCTCATCTCCATTTCTAGGCCGAAGAGCCGGTGTTGTCCATAGACATCTCCAAGGTCATGTGGCCAGCATGACTTCATGGTGGCACAGTGCGTTAAAGCACTGAGCTGCTGAACTTGCAGACCAAAAGGTCCCAGGTTCAAATCCCGGGAGTGGAATGAGCGCCTGCTGTGAGCCCCAGCTCCTGCTAACCTAGCAGTTCGAAAACATGCAAATGTGAGTAGATCAATAGGTATTGCTCTGGCGGGAAGGTAACGGTGCTACCAGTAATAGCCATCCACAACATTATCATTCCCATAAACATACTATGGTCTTGTAAATTCTAAATATACAGTTAAATCAATGTGAAATGATTTCTAAATGATTAAGCAAATCAATTTTCCCATTTTTTTTTTAAAAGAGTGCATGTATGTGATCTAACCCTGGAGATTTCTGCTGAAGAACTATGCTTTCATTTGCATGTGAGATATATTCTTCCTCTCCCTTTCTCTTATACTCCCTGTCTTAGATTGTAGCTCCATTTGATGAATCACTGTCACCTCTTCAGTAGAATTTGTGGCACAGAGTATTACGGTGCACTAGGCACCCACATTTCATGCGCTCAAGGTAGGATCAATGAATTCTTCAGTCCATGTAGCAGAAGTTTCTGATACTTTAGGAAACCATCCACACTTTTTCCTAGGTAATACAACTCAGCATATTTTCTCAGACTTTGGGGATCCATCACTGCGAATGACATCTCACTGGGTTCCAGAAGATGGCACTACAGACACAACCATGACATGGTGCTGAACTTGGGAGGCATGTCTTTAAGATCTAGAGTACAATAGGTTTGGGTATATACAATAGCAATGTAAACCTATCATTATTTCATTCTTCCATGCATGAATAAATAATTATAGCCATTTTATTTCTGTGATGGGAGTAAATGAATATTCCTTTGCAGTATCCTCCCAACATTCAAACAGTTTGGTAAAGGAATTATTCTCCATAGAAAGATGTCTAGGTTTCCACCACCACCCCCTACAAAAGTGTTTTTTTGTGTGCAAAAAAATAGATTACCTATACAGAAAAAATAGACTTTTCTGCACAGAAAAGGGCTTTTTTTGGGGGGGGGTGTGAAGGAAACTGCTTAGAAAAGAAGGTTTTGTGCAATAACACCATTTGTGGGGGTATTGTGTGGTTTCCGGGTTGCATGGCCGTGTTTTAGCAGCATTTTCTCCTGACATTTTGCCTGCATCTGTGACTGGCATCAGATGCAGGTGAAATGCCAGGAGAAAATGCTGCTAGAACATGGCCATTCAGCCTGGAAACCACACAACACCTCAGTTATTCTGGCTGTGAAATCCTTAAACAATAACACATCTTGTTTTTCTGTACAGAATAATTCCTCCACAGCATTGTTTGAATTATGCCAGATTTCCTCTGGTTCTTTCTGATTAGGTTTCCTGACTGACTACTTTTTAAATGTGGGAACTAATAACACATTCCCGCCCATCCCTAATTCAGATGGTGATCTTGAACACAGAGAGGTGCATCAAATGCACAAGATGCTGGAGAAATTTCATTTGGGGAAAGAAATTGAAAGTATCAGAATTTATGCTGCATCATAATTTTTTGATCGAAGTTGATTATTAGACACTAGAAAGACCATCCTGCTCAAGCTGTAGCAAACCTTGATTAGCAGGAATGTATTGTAACTATTTATAAAATTAAATTGTTTTAAATTTTGTTTTAGCATACAAAACAACTCCCAGGATTCTATAGCATTGAGCCCTGGCAGTTAAAATGGTGCTGAATTGCATTAATTCTACAGTGTAGATGCACTCTAGGCTCTGTTGAAAAGACATGCAGAAAAGAAAAATGAATGATGTTAAACATGTTTCTGTAAATAATGCCAAAGAGACATGGATTTGTTGAACAGTTATGGTAGAGCACCTGAAAGACAAAAGGAACTCATGAGCTAAGGGACGTTTCCATCTGTTTTCATATTATCACTGGCTGCGTATGAATTTTCAGTTTTACTAGGCATGGATGTTCAAGTTTCACTTGGAGTATTGTCTACAGGAATTTTTTTATTTCAAAGCAGATTATTTGTATTCTTAGGTGTTAGATCTTTGGCAGTCAGTTTTTCTTTTTCTTTTTCATCTAATACAACATATATCTATTCAGATCTAAGTCCCACTGAGGTTTACTTCCAGGTAGGTGGTTATAAGACTGAAGACTCAATAATATCGAAAATGCCTCATAGTTAAAACACAGTTAAAACCCCGCTCTGAAAAACCCCACTGAGATCTGAGAAGGATTTGTCTATTAAAGATATCTAACTATTTGGCCCAATTACCTCCTTGTCTGTGTGATATTTGACAACTTCAAGCACATACAAAATACAATTAGAGTGCCTTACTTATTTGAAATGCTTTGTTTCATTGCCTTTTTATTTGCCTTGTTGAAACCAATCTTCTGAAATGTGAAATATAGTATTTTGTTGCTGTGCTGGAAGGAAAAATGTTATTGATAAATTGACCTCCATGTTTTCCCTTAAAGGGAAAATACAGAGGTTTTTTTTTTTAAAGACATTCCTCTTAGTATTTATTTTTGATATCAATTCACTTAATTACTAATTTGCCTCTGTTAGAAAAAAGTGAACGATGCTAAATATACAATGTTATTGTGTGGCTTATCAGTTAAAATAACGTATGTTATACATGATTTTAATAAAGAAGCATGACTCAACTTAGAAATAATTGCTGCTATTAACCATCATTAAGTCGACTTTGATTTATGGTGATGCTATGAATGAGAGGTATCCAAGTCATACTGTTATTAATAGACTTACTCACATCATGTAAACTCAGGACCATGGTTTCATTAATTGAATCTATCCATCTATGATGGAATATTGCTATTTTCCTATTGCCTTCTACCCTGCAAAGCACTACTTATCAAATGACTCATGTCTTCTCATGATATGTCCAAAATATGACAAACTCAAAATCATGTGAGAAGCGACTTGAGAATGTCCTGCAAGTTGCTTCTGGTGTGAGAGAATTGGCTGTCTACAGGGATGTTGTCCAGGGGACACCTGGATGTGTTAGCTGGGAGGTTTCTCTCATGTACTCACAAGCTAGAGCTGACAAACAGGAGCTCACCCCATTTCACAGATTCGACCAGCAACCTTCAGGTCAGCAACCCAATCTTCAGATCAGCAGTTCAGTTGGCACAAGGGTTTAACTCACCGCACCACCACAAAGTTCTTATAGTTCAGCCTGTGATAGTATTTGATGTTAATGGGGATGTTGGGATTTCTGGGCCTGTGTCTGATGACAATGGGAATGATGGTTTCCCTGGCAGGCCTGGCAGGTCTGGCTCCAAGAGATCTGATGTTTCTCTCAAACAGAGTGTGGAAGCTCAAGGCCAAATTCCTGAGATAGGCCCTCAGCAGTTATTCTCTGAGAATTGGTCATCTGAGGATGATGTGTCAGGTATAGAATTGAATGAACTTGAAGATAGAAGACAAGACTTTTATAAACAAAGGGAGAGTTCACAAGTCCTTCAAAGGTCAGCCTGTCTCCGAGGAAAAAAAGGGAAAATAAATCTATATCTGGTGGGAAAGTGAAATGGAATATATTCTTTTCATTGCATGAGTCAGGAAAGACTTTATGAGAGATAAGGAAGGGCTTTTTATCTAGGTGTGGTCAACGTTAAATTTTCATGACAGTCTTGTTTCCATTGAGATTTCTAGTTTCATGGTTCCTATTTTGCCAAATTCCTGTACTGAGGTTTGGGATCATAAGCCTTGTTCTTGTGGATTTTGCAACCTTGTTCTTTATGTTTTTATCTTTGTACCTGGAAATTCATTGACTGATTCTTGCCTATTGAAGATACCTTCTGGACTATACTGTTTATATTTTTTTTATTGCTTTGCTCTCATATATATTGCAATAGATTGCTTGCTGATTATACTCAATTGTTGTGGTGTCAAAGGTCAGAGGAGTTCCTGCAATGGGATATAACAAAAGCTTTGAATTATCTTGGGGTGCATCTATACCACATGTGTCAAACTCAAGGCCTGCAGGCTGAATCTGGCTCACCATGTCATTTTATGTGGCCCTCCAGATGATAGACTACAACCTATCACTAGCACCAACCACTATGTAAAAAATTATAGTTGGCCCTCTGTACTCATGAATTCTCCATCTGTGGATTCAGCAGCCCTTTGAAGGCAACCATGAGGCTGATATGATCCTTGATGAAAATGTGTTTGCCACCACTGATCTACATTGAATCAATGGATTTTAATAACACTTTAATTGCAATGTCTCCAGCTATACAATATATTGCAATCACTTACCCTAAATGCTACTTATGGAAATGATAATATGATCTGAAACTTGTAATCGGTCCAGTGTATCACTTGCCAGCGTAATGGGTGTGTGCCATTGGGGATAATGGGATCCATGGCCAGCATATCCAGGGGATGCAAAATTGCAAAAGACCATCCCATGGCATAGGGTAAAGGTAAAGGTTTATCCTGACATTAAGTCTAGTTGTGTCTGACTCTGGGAGTTGGCGCTCATCTCCATTTCTAAGTCGAAGAGCTGGCATTGTCCAGACACCTCCAAGGTCATGACTGCATGGAGCATCGTTACCTTCCCACTAGAGCGGTACCTATTGATTTACTCACATTTGCATGTTTTTGAACTGATAGGTTGGCAGAAGCTGGGCCTAATGGCGGGAGCTCACCTCGCTCCCCAGATTTGAACCTGTCAACCTTTTGGTCGCTTGTTCAGCAGCTCAGTGGTTTAACCCACTGAGCCACCAAGGGGACCCATCCCATGTTATATATTTTGACAATTGCCATGCTAAGCAGACTGGGAATATCAATATTTGTGAGGTCCTATTTAAAACGAGTCATAAGAAATTTAGCTGGTGAGTACAAATTTTAATTGAGACTAGCTACGTGTTATGATTGAGCCTCGTGGCTCTGTTTCTGACAGGCGTGGGCGTAAGACTCCTCGAGAGTCGGATACTCTCGAGGAGCGAGAGAGAAAAAGACTGCGAGACATATTTGCAGCACCATCTGACGAAGAGTCTTTCGAAGGGTTTACGGAGAGAATGGAGGAAGGGCTGGTTAGCTCAGAGGAGGATGAGATGGATTGGACTCGGGTAAGGGAGGAATTGGGGGCCACTGGCCATGATGGGGCAGAAGATGAATGGGGACCTTCAGGATTAGACCCATGGCTTAGCTGGAGGGATGGGACGGGATCCACAGCTGGAGATGCTGTTGGGCGTAGTCAGAGGTGTTCCAGCTCTGACGAGGAAAGTGATGAGGAAACGCCCGGGTTAAGGAGGACAGCTGACAGTGATGAAGATTTGTAACTGGCATAAAATGGGGCTTGGGAGCAATTGCAAATTGCGTCGGGCAAGGTAATCTGGGCAAACGCTTGGGATTCGTGTGTGTGTGTGGGACGCTTCCCTGAAGACTTGTGTACTTTCCTGTGCTGAGACGTAAGTTGATTGGAATCCAGGGTCAGACGGCGGGAGGGATTGTGTGGGCATTTGTTTGTGCAAACCTGTGCTTACTCTTATTAGCTTGACCTTCCGTCGTCTTCTTGACGGACGCCATCTCCTGCTTTGAGAACTCGGACTGAACTGACCACGGCTTGTCTTCCCCTCTTCTTGGACTTGGAAAAACTACAAACGTCTGCTTCTGGCTTTGATCTACGGAACGGAACTGGTCTACTCTACTGCTAAAATCCCTGGCTGAATTGTTCGTGTTGGAATCCTGTCTGCTGTGTGTGTGTGTGGGAGCGACGCAAGTTACTCTAAACACAGTGTTGGCAGCAGAGAGGAATCTGCTGCCAATTAGTTGCATTCTTTATCTTTTGTTCCTTGGCTTTCGTTTTGTTTATACCCAGGCTGAAGAAAGCAGTTTGTTTTTACCCGGATTAAACTCCGGTTTAATCCGGTTTATCTTTTGAACATTTACTTTTGCCCCTTTTTGCTCCTAAAGGCAAAAATTGCCTGGCCCTTGTGTTTTACGGGCATTTTTTGAGTTCTGTAATCTAATAAACTCTGTTACTTTGAATCTTGTGGCGTTCTGTCCTTGACAGATTGCCCGACGCCCATAAAAGGTTTATTGCAGCAATAAACCCGTCAGGAAGACGATGGATGAGTTAAGAGCCAAATTAGACCAATTGCAAACGGCTTTTACCGTTAGCCAAACCGCTCATGCCGTGAAAGGACATGTTTTGACTCCTGAACGCTTTGACGGAACCAGGTGCAAGTTGCCAACCTTTTTGGCACAAGTGGAGCTTTATTTTTCTCAGCTCAGTGCTCATGCTTTTCCCACAGACACTAGCAAGGTGGCCTTTATTTTGAGTTTGTTGACCGGTCCCGCAGGACAATGGGCCACTAATTTAATTTTGGGAAATGACCCAGTCAAGGACAATTTGAATAATTTCAAAAAGTTGTTAACTGATACTTTTGGGGATCCTCTCCGCACGGAGAACGCTGGGTGGGCTCTGTATCGGTTGAAACAGGGAAAGGGGACTGTTTTGGATTACTTGAATAAGTTTAACCTGTATCGCCACCAGCTGGATTGGGGGGAAAATGCATTCATGCTTTTGTTTACTGCCGGGTTAAATGATATGCTCCAGGATGAACTAGCACGCTTGGAGCCGGCTGAAAGCTGGGACGCCTTAGTAGCTAAGGTGCTGCGTTTAGACGCAAGGTTCGAGGCTCGTAAACATTCAAAAGCAATGTGTGCGCCACCCATGCATGTAACCAGGGCACCTGTGGTGATGGGGGAAGAGCCCATGGAGCTTGGGGTCTTTAAAAAGCTGTCTACAGAGGAAAAGAGCCGTAGGAGGCAGCTGGGCTTGTGTTTGTACTGTGGGAATGCTGGGCATTTTGCCAAAAGTTGTAATGTGAAACCTTCCCAGCTTTCGGGAAAAGGCCAGCCCTAGTGCGACGTGAGTCCAACGCACTAGGGCTCCTCAAGCAGTCAACTGAGGGGAGGAAGCATGTTTTCGTACCCATTACATTATCTGTTGGGGGAAGGGAACTTGTTTCTACTCTGGCACTGCTGGACTCAGGGGCCACGGTCTCTTATGTAGATATTGAGTTTGCTAAGAAGCATGGCATTCCTAAGGTGCGCAAAGCATGCGACGTGTGGGTGGAAGGAGCAGATGGGAGACTGCTGGAGACCGGGGTGGTTAACCAGGAAACCTCAGCAGTAACGTGGGAGGTGCAGGGAGTAACGGGAACGTTTGTGTGGGATATTACGAGCTTGCCTAGATATGATGTGATCCTGGGGATGGATTGGCTAGCTGTAGTAAACCCACAAGTAGATTGGGCAACACGTAAAGTGATTTTAAAGAGGCAGGATTGTTGCACTCTAAATGTTACTCATTCTGATATGGAGGGAGTGCCTGCTGAGTATGGGGAGTTCTCTGATGTATTTTGTAAAAAAGAAGCGGACAAATTACCACCGCACAGGCCATATGATTGCGCCATCAAGTTGGCAGAAGGTGCGAAACTGCCAGCAGGGAGGCTGTATGCCTTGACTGTACCGGAAAGGCAAGCTTTGCGGGAGTTTCTAGATGAAAATTTAGCCAAGGGGTTTATTCGCCCATCTAGTTCTCCAACTGCGGCACCAGTATTCTTTGTAGCCAAAAAGACTGGGGAACTTAGGCTGGTCTGCGACTATCGGATCCTAAACAAATACACCATTCGGGATAGGTACCCGCTCCCTTTAATCTCGGAACTGTTATCAAGGGTGCAAGGGGCTAAGGTCTTTACCAAGCTTGACCTGCGGGGGGCCTATAACTTAATCCGTATACGGGAAGGGGATGAATGGAAGACGGCATTTAACACGTGTTTCGGATGCCACGAGTTCCGAGTCATGCCTTTTGGGCTTTGTAATGCTCCTGCGGTCTTCCAGAGGTTCATGAACGATGTGTTCAGGGACCTAATTGACCAATTTTTAGTGATTTATTTGGATGATATCTTGATTTTTTCTAAGGACGAGAAAGAACATCGTCAACATGTCAAGCAGGTTCTGCACCGACTGCGGGCTAATGGGCTTTTCGCCAAGGCTTCCAAGTGCGTCTTTCATGTGCCTGAAGTGGAGTTCCTAGGTCATGTAGTGTCAGGTAGGGAACTTAAGATGGACCCACATAAGGTTGACGCCGTCAACTCATGGCAGGAGCTGAAGACTAAGAAGGATGTACAAAGGTTCTTAGGTTTCGCTAATTACTACCGGGAGTTTATTCCGAATTTTGCAAAGCTCACGGTACCTTTGACGCAGCTTCTGCGCAAGAAACAGCCATTTGTGTGGGGGCGGGAAGCTCACGAGGCGTTTCTACAACTTAAGTCTAGTTTTCAATCGGACAACATACTAACCCATCCTGATGTTGACAAACCGTTCGTGGTAGAAGCGGACGCTTCTAGCTACGCGTTGGGGGCTGTATTGTCTCAGAAGGATTCCTCAGGGACCTTGCGTCCCTGTGGATTTTACTCGCGGCAACTAACACCCTTCGAGCAGAACTATACCATATGGGAGAAGGAGTTGTTGGCGATTAAGGTGGCGTTTGAGGTGTGGCGGCACTGGCTTGAAGGGGCACGGCATCAGATCGTGGTCAGGTCTGATCATAAGAACTTAGAGCACTTGCAAACAGCAAAGAAGTTAAACCAGCGTCAAATCCGCTGGGCTTTGTTTTTCTCCAGGTTTAACTTCAAGGTGCAGTTCGTGGAGGGGAAGGCAAACTTGCGGGCCGATGCTTTATCCCGCAAGCCAGAATTTAAGACCAATGAGCAGGTAGTATGTCAGACCATCTTGCCTACTGCCTCGCTGTGTGTTGTAGATAATGAGCTCGGGTTACATGATCAGATCCTTGAGGCTCAGAAAGATGATGTGTGGACACAGGAGCAACTGATGCTGCTCTCAGCAGGTAACCGTACCATACTGCCGCATCTCCAAGATCAAGACGGGGTATTGGTGCGTAGGGGGCAGGTTTACGTACCAGTGGGGGCCCTCAGGTTGGAGGTGATTAGAGCCCACCATGACGAACCCATGGCTGGGCACTTTGGCAGGTTCAAGACCGTACAGCTTATCACCAGGAGCTACTGGTGGCCAAAGATGCGGCAAGACATTCTGCGCTTTTGTGACAGCTGCGCCGTTTGCCAGCAGAGTAAGACGCCTGTTGGGCGCCCTAGAGGGTTGTTGTCGTCTTTACCTGTTCCGGAGAGGCCATGGCAAATCATTTCCATGGATTTCATTTCAGATTTGCCTAAGTCTGGGGGTTATACTTGTATTTGGGTGGTGGTGGATTTATTTAGTAAACTGGCTCATTTTATTCCTTGTTCAACCATTCCGGCGGCCCCTACGTTGGCCTTACTATTTACAAAGCACATCTATCGCTTGCACGGAGCACCCGAGGTGATTATTTCCGATAGGGCTCCGCAATTTGTGTCACGCTTTTGGAAACACTTCCATGAGTGCTTGGGGACTAAGTTAAACGTGTCGTCCGCCTTCCATCCGCAAACGGATGGACAGTCGGAACGGGTTAATGGGCTCTTAGAGCAGTATCTGCGTTGTTTTTGTTTAGATCAACCCACGGCTTGGGTGAAGTGGTTACCGGTGGCGGAATTTGCTTACAACAATGCGGTGCACACGTCTAGTCAGCATACGCCGTTTGAGCTTACTTATGGCTTTCACCCACGGGGAGGTGTGGCGCCGTCGACCAATGTGGTCTCTTCGGACCCTGTGTACCGCTCTACGGAAATGGCTGCATTGCATGATGTTGCCCGTCGCTTACTGTTGGAAGCTAAGGCAACGCAGAAGACTCAGGCTGACCGCCACAGGCAGGCAGGGGAGGAGTTGGAAGAAGGGGATTTGGTGTGGTTATCTTCCAAACATATTAAACAGGCTGGGGGAAAGTTTGCGCCTCGGTATTTGGGTCCCTTTCCTATCGTTAAAAAGATTTCTTCTGTTGCGTTTCGTTTGCGTTTACCGTCTAGTTTAAAGGTCCATCCAGTCTTTCATCGTTCGCTGTTGAAACTTGATACCTCTAGTCGTCGTGGTGCTATAGCGGAGGGTATCACTGCCACTTCTCCGCCATCGGGGGAGGAGGCCTTTGTGAGAGGGGATAGTGTTATGATTGAGCCTCGTGGCTCTGTTTCTGACAGGCGTGGGCGTAAGACTCCTCGAGAGTCGGATACTCTCGAGGAGCGAGAGAGAAAAAGACTGCGAGACATATTTGCAGCACCATCTGACGAAGAGTCTTTCGAAGGGTTTACGGAGAGAATGGAGGAAGGGCTGGTTAGCTCAGAGGAGGATGAGATGGATTGGACTCGGGTAAGGGAGGAATTGGGGGCCACTGGCCATGATGGGGCAGAAGATGAATGGGGACCTTCAGGATTAGACCCATGGCTTAGCTGGAGGGATGGGACGGGATCCACAGCTGGAGATGCTGTTGGGCGTAGTCAGAGGTGTTCCAGCTCTGACGAGGAAAGTGATGAGGAAACGCCCGGGTTAAGGAGGACAGCTGACAGTGATGAAGATTTGTAACTGGCATAAAATGGGGCTTGGGAGCAATTGCAAATTGCGTCGGGCAAGGTAATCTGGGCAAACGCTTGGGATTCGTGTGTGTGTGTGGGACGCTTCCCTGAAGACTTGTGTACTTTCCTGTGCTGAGACGTAAGTTGATTGGAATCCAGGGTCAGACGGCGGGAGGGATTGTGTGGGCATTTGTTTGTGCAAACCTGTGCTTACTCTTATTAGCTTGACCTTCCGTCGTCTTCTTGACGGACGCCATCTCCTGCTTTGAGAACTCGGACTGAACTGACCACGGCTTGTCTTCCCCTCTTCTTGGACTTGGAAAAACTACAAACGTCTGCTTCTGGCTTTGATCTACGGAACGGAACTGGTCTACTCTACTGCTAAAATCCCTGGCTGAATTGTTCGTGTTGGAATCCTGTCTGCTGTGTGTGTGTGTGGGAGCGACGCAAGTTACTCTAAACACAGTGTTGGCAGCAGAGAGGAATCTGCTGCCAATTAGTTGCATTCTTTATCTTTTGTTCCTTGGCTTTCGTTTTGTTTATACCCAGGCTGAAGAAAGCAGTTTGTTTTTACCCGGATTAAACTCCGGTTTAATCCGGTTTATCTTTTGAACATTTACTTTTGCCCCTTTTTGCTCCTAAAGGCAAAAATTGCCTGGCCCTTGTGTTTTACGGGCATTTTTTGAGTTCTGTAATCTAATAAACTCTGTTACTTTGAATCTTGTGGCGTTCTGTCCTTGACACTACATGTCATTGTTTCATTTTGGGAGCCACTTGAGCCTGAATAAAAGAAAGAACACACCTTTCAAGGAATTTGGGACAGCTCTGAACAATTTGTATCATTATAGCATAAACACTCTCCGATGGCATCTCCCCCAGTTGTTGTATTTTTTTAATCCTGTGAAATATTAAGATGCAAATTCTATGTGTGTTATAAAGGAGCTTGATAGTGTGTGAAATTAAAACTACAGGCAGTTAAATTATTGATAGGAAATCAAATAATACATTTTGTAACCGTATAACTCTTCACATTTAGAAGACTTTTCTATAACAAATTTATCATGATATGCCTGAGCACCTTTAGTGGAAACAATTGAGATAGAGCAAATTTCACAGCTAGGGCAAACTGGATGTGCTATGTTTCAACAGCCATCCTCAGACAAAAAGCATTAAATTAAATTGCACCTTTACTCAGTAATGTGACTGTCTGTGTTTACAGTTTCATCTTTACTTTCTTTTTTATTGCTTTGTTTCAATTTCTTTTCTTTAGATAACTGACAATTGCTTCCTAAGATACCAATTGACAGGTGGGAAAATTCATAATTCTAAATTAATAGGTGTGAAATATACACGTGTTCCCTCCAACATTTCACACTCAAAAACAAGATCACATGTGGCCAAGCAAAATCAGATTATGGGCAAAATGGCAAAAGTTATTAATGAGGAAGAACAAACAAGCTGGGATGGGCTTAAGTGGTTTATTATTGCCTGAACTTACTGGGAAAGACAAGATTCTGCACCCTTCCCTTCTCTCCTTGCTGCCCAATTAATTGAGTGCAAACAACTATTTCAGTTCAAACACAATTTGCAGCAATTGAAGTAAGCTGAGGAGGAAGGTGGAAAGTGGGAGGGGCGAGAGAAACTAGGACATTTTACAAGAAGCTGAAAAATAGAATGGCAGAGGATTAATTTGGTCTGTTAAATTCAACAGGGCTTTTATTTCTGAGCAGGTATGTCCAGGATTGCTTTGAAATTGTATCAGTAGGTAATTCTTTCCTTTAGAACTGTACTTCTTATCAGCATGCTGAAAGTCTGACCCTTTTTGGCCTTTTGATTATCATTACCATTATCATTATCATTATTATTATTAGATGGAATCTCTTTTCCTGCAGTTTGAACCCATTGATTTGTGAACCACCACAGGGCACAGCATTTAAGGGAGTGACACAAAATTGCAGGTCAGAGCAGTTATTATTACCCAATTAAAATTATACTTCACATTACATGATTTTGCCTGTATGTGCTTCAAGCACACAAGTGTTATTTTTCATTGTTTCTGACTTCATTTTCTGATATTTTTACTCCAATATTGTGGGAGTATAGGAGGAGATCTGTGAGGGTGACACCAACTTTAGTGACACCATGGATCCAACATCCAAACACTATTCCATGTTCTTTACATGCTTTTAATTGCCATAAAATATAAAATAATTTGAAGACATCACCTGTAACCTATACATTTTATAGCAAAGATGTTTGAAAATACCTGAGGAAAACAACTCTGTTATTGCTCCAATATCGCTCTCTGGGTCTGAAAACAGACCAATTGAAGGATTAAATTATGTATTTGTTTGTCTTGCAGCAGTATGGCCTCTATTGAATGCTCTCCAGTTTTTGTTATTGTATGTTTTAATGTTGTCCTAATAATTTCCGGATTACTTGGAAGCTGTTTTCTGCCCAGCCATGTGAGCAGATTCCCAAACAGAAGATTTCATTTACACAATGCCTCTTCAAAAGTGTACTGGTTTTCATAAATGTGCATTTTTGGCAACTCCTCAAAATAGCTATTCCAACTAATCTTCCTTGTCACACAGATGCTTTTGAATTGTTCCTGAGTCTCCCACCCCTTCCACTTAAAGCCATTTCTAAATCCGTTTCTCCCCGCTACCATCTTAAAAATAAACTCTTATTTCTAATTACAACAATAGTTATGGTTTCTCCCTGACCTAGAGGAATACTTCATGGGTTTAAGAAGAATAGTGTGTGCAGCAATACATCAAGAAGGAGACATGCTCTGGTGATGTATAGCTCCAGGTGCCATCACTTGCTGTGATGTATGTTAGCAGAAGAGCAGGAGAATGATGTTGAAAAATGAAGTGCATATATTACAAAACTGTTGACAGATCTTGATGAAATTCTGAGCAGAATCATTAGTTATATTCATCGGAAGATGTAGTGGGAACATCCCCTTCTGCAAAATTCCTTTGTAGAAGGAAAATGTGGAACTGATGATGGGCTAGTGTGCTGACCTAACAATGGAAAAGATCATGTGGAAAGCATCAGATGCACCTGTATGTGCTGCAGGATATGTAGCCAACAACTTAACTGGCAATTAATTGCTCAAAATAACTGAAAAACTCTGATTGAGAGTCATGGTGTAGTGACTGTCAACATGACTGCGGTTAAGAGGTCTGTGCCCGGTGAGCATCTGCTAAACCAAATCAGCCAGGACAGAAAAAAACAAGCTCCCCAGGTTGAAGGCAACACAGGTGGAGATTTATTATGATTCAGCCGAAAAGGATGCAAGTACAAGCAATTTATTTCCAAAAGTACAAGCATAAACTCATTAAGGAATACAAAACATTTTATACAGTTTTGACAGCTATTCAGACTTCCTGCTCTCTCCCCTAATTGGCTGGAAAATAGGCAGGCTAGGATCTACCTATTAAGAGTAGTGCCTTTCGTAAGCTTGCAATATTCGCAGCAGATCCATTACTTGACTGGGCTTAGATTTGCTGGATTGTCCTAGATGGGATATAGCCAGAAAACCCCAAGCTTTCTATTGTGTGTCATTGAAGGCTTTGACACTTGCCTTGGAGCCTTAGACAGGGCATGAACTACAAAAAATCTTTTGAGCATTTGAGCATTGGGTTTTTACTTTTTAGAATAGAACAAAGATAACGATGAAAGGGCACATGTAAAGTTTTGCAATTGCTAGATCTTGTCATTAGGTTAGGAGAGATGGTGGTGTAGTGGAGAACAGATATGAAATAAGCCATGCTATATGCATGATATTCTGAGATGCAATGAGGAAGAGGTTGTACAACTCAGGAGTGGGCAAGATGTGAGGCCTCAGGGGAAATTCTAAGTAAGAATGGAACTGGAACTTGCTAGAAGCTCGTTCATACCTTCCAACATTTCACAGCAGGGGTCCTCAAACTTTTTAAATGGAGGGCCGGTTCATGGCCCCTCAGATTGTTGAGGGGCCAAATTATCATTTTAAAAAATACAAACAAATTGCTATGCACACTATGTCTTATTTGTAGTGCAAAAAACAAAAACAAAAAACAAAAAACAACAACAATTATTTATTTATTTGTTTGTTTATTTGTTTACTACATTTATACCCCACCCTCTCTCAGCCCAAAGGGGACTCAGAGCGGCTTACAAGTTATATGTACATCTATATATATAAAAGAGTGATGGAATCCTGGCGACCGCCAAAACAACAAAACTAAACACCCCACAACCTCGAAAATTGACAACACAACCCATCATCCATGCCTCTAGGTTGATACAACAAAAAGAAAAGAAAAATAAACTCTTAATTAGAGGGAGAGGAATAATTGCTTTTATCCAATTGCTGCCAGTTAGAAGGCTAAGCTCCGCCCACTTGGTCTCCTAGCAACCCACTCACCCAGGGGACAGGCAGAGTTAGGCCTCACTTAGGCCTCTTCCACACTGCCTATAAAATACAGATTATCAGATTTTAACTGGATTAGATGGCAGTGTAGACTCAAGGCCCTTCCACACAGCTATATAACCCATATAATCTTACATTATCTGCATCTTACATTAACTGGATTATCTGGA
This sequence comes from Anolis carolinensis, assembly GCF_035594765.1. Lineage (NCBI taxonomy): Eukaryota > Metazoa > Chordata > Lepidosauria > Squamata > Anolidae > Anolis > Anolis carolinensis. The sequence goes on from NC_085842.1 coordinate 309,242,639, forward strand.
CTCCACACCTTTACTCTTTACCTTAACTACCACCAATTCCTCAATACTTTATTTCCCATACCACCATACTTCGCCACAGCAATGCGTGGCTGGGCACAGCTAGTACAATATATTATATTATTAGCATATCACAATATTAGCATTATATATTACTATATTGTACTATACCACTATACCGTAATATTATTAGTAATACGACATTTGATATATAATATATAATTCATATTATTATATTATACAATATTATTATATTGTATTATTATTATTAGCCGCCCTGAGTCCCCTATTGGGTGAGAAGGACAGGGTAGAAATACTGTAATAAATAAATAAATATCATATTGTATTACATTATAATATTATTATCAGTATTATATGTATACACAATATATATTATCAGGATTGCACAGTAACAATACAATATTTAAAAATAAAAACAATTTTAACCAATATACTGTGTAAACCTATCAGGATTTCAATGGGAAGTGTGGGCCTGCTTCTGGCCAATGAGATAGTCAAGTTAAGTAGGATTGTTGTTGTTGTGTGATTTCAAGTCATTTCGGACTTTGGGCCAAGCCTAAGTCTAAAACTGAGGGCGGGGGCCAGGTCAATGACCTTGGAGGGCCGCATCCGGCCCCCGGGCCTTAGTTTGGGGACCCCTGTTTCACAGTTTGAAAACTTGGACATATATGATCCAGTAAAATCAGTGTGTTGCCAAGCTGGCAAATATTAATAGCAAAGAACAGACAAGCTAGGAGAAGCTGCAGGGATTTGTTTTGGTCTGAGCCTATAAGGAAAGGGATGATCTGCATCCTCATCTCTCCCCTTTCCCTCATTGAGTTAATTGAGTGCAAATGACTTTTGCATTTTGAACTCAGTTTGCAGCAATTAAGCTGAGCACAAAAGGGGGAACTGGTAGGAGGAGTTGGGTCAAGTTGTATTGACACTGCATAATTATAGCAGTTTGACATGACATGAATTGCCTTGATTCAATGCTGTGGAATTCTTGGATTCGAGATTTTGTGAGATACTCTTCTCTGTCAGAGAGCTCTGGTGCCACAAAATCCAATTGGATGGAGTTATAGCAGTTTAAGTTATGTCAAACTGCTAGAATTATGCTGTGAGGATGGTCTCAGTGAGGTTTTGGTTCCAGAGCTTCCTATGGATACCAAAATCCATGGATGATCAAATCCACTTGAGTCCCCTCCGGGGTTGAAAAATGTCATAAATAAATAAATAAGTCCCATATATACAATGACATCCTTTATATAAGAGAGCAAAATCAAGCTTTGTTTTTTTGGGTTTTTACAAATATTTTCAAGTTGTATTTGACCGAATCCACGGATGCAGAATTCAAGGATATGGAGGGCCAACAATACATGCCTTTCCTCAGCAATTTCTTAGAAACCTTGCAGCATTAACACACCTATCTTGGACATCGTCAAAGAGCTTTATAGGTCTATGTCTAACCTCTGTTTCCAAGTGTTGTGCATATCCAGTTTTTTGCAGCTTAAGATTTTACTTTCCCCCTAAATGTAAAGGCATTGAGCTCCACCTCGCCAATATGATGGAAAGCGATCAATCATAAGATAGATAACAGGCTGGTGGCAGGGTTTGTTTGATTACTGCTGATTACTGTCACAGAGGTGGGTCAGCAGGATTTGTGCACTAACAATGGAATCAGTCAGTCTGGCCTTATCAACCAGGCCCCGTGATAGATAGCCATGTTTCTTGCTAACAGAGCCAGTAAAGTTTGTGATCTCTGTGTGATCTAATCCTTGGATAGATGAGGAATGAATTTGTATTAGGAATGCATTTCAAAGAGATATATGAACACTATTGGCAGTTGATGCAGCATAGCAGCTAAGTAATCAAGGACTCCTCACCTTTGCCACGAACTCACCAGGAACCCATTGACACTATACAATTATAGTGCTATTACTCCACTTTAGCTGTTATAGTTCCATCCTGTGGAATCTTGCAAATTGGAGCATTTAGAATTTTTATCCAGAATGTTTCATTGCCCTACCAAACTATAAACCCCGAGATTCCATAGGATGGAACCATGACAGCTAAAGTTGAGTAGTCACACTATTACATTTAACTATGTTTTTTATTTTAATTGTGTTTTTGCTTTGATGGATTGTTTTATATTTTGTCTGTGGGCATTTTGTTCCATATGTAAGCCACCCTGAGTCTCTTCGGGGAGATGGTGGCGAAGTATAAGAATAAAGTTATATTATTATTATTATTATTATTATTATTATTATTATTATTATTATCACAACGACGTTGTATGACACAGCAAACAAGATAGATATTCTGGATTTCGTTTCACAAAATCACAAGTCGAACACTTCCCAAGTGTCTAGGACTGTGTGATGTATTTTCGGATGATGAGCACAGATCCCAGCAGGGTGGCCTTTTGCAGCTGGCAGATCGTAATTTTGTCAATGTCTATTGTTTCCAAATGCCAGCTGAGATCTTTTGGCACGGCACCCAGTGTGCCCATCACCACCGGGACCACCTGTACTGGTTTCTGCCAGAGTCTTTGAAGTTCAATCTTGAGGTCCTGATAGCGGCTGAATTTTTCCTGTTGTTTTTCATCAATGCGACTGTCACCTGGGATGGCGACATCAATGATCCAAACCTTGTTCTTTTCCACAACTGTGATGTCTGGTGTGTTGTGTTCTAGAACTTTGTCAGTCTGGATTCGGAAGTCCCACAGTATCTTTGCGTGTTCATTTTCCACGACCTTTGCTGGTTTGTGATCCCACCAGTTCTTTGCTGCTGGTAGGTGGTACTTGAGGCATAAGTTCCAATTGATCATTTGGGCCACACAGTTGTGCCTCTGTTTGTAGTCTGTCTGTGCAATTTTCTTACAGCAGCTGAGGATATGATCAATGGTTTCGTCAGCTTCCTTGCACAGTCTGCATTTTGGGTCATCAGCTGATTTTTCGATCTTGGCCTTGATTGCATTTGTTCTGATGGCTTGCTCCTGGGCTGCAAGGATCAGGCCTTCTGTCAGATTATTATTATTATTATTATTATTATTATTATTATTATTATTATTATTAGTGTGAATGGATCCCAGCTGAACCAGTCTCTCTCATCATAGCCTCTCCCATATCATGAAATAGTGATGACTCGGGCCACCCATGCCATTGGGGCAAGAAATGTGCTCTGCATTTTAGTCTGAATTTCACAATTTCTGTCCATGGTGCTGCACTGTATCCACCCCAATATGTTCAGCATGTTGGAAATTTTCTCTAAATTTCTTATTGAATCCCAGAGCTAATTTACCGTCCATGGCAGCCACCGACTTCTAGTGGAAATAATAATGATTCCTAATCATTCAATGACATTGTAAGGATTCTTGAGATTATATATGGGAGAGCATTTTAAAAGGAAAATGTTAACACTAATAATAATTTGATTTCTTATCTACTGTGTGCTTTACAGTCAATGAATTACACCGCAAACATAAATTGCACTACATCCATTAGAAAGCAATACTTTTGCACCCTCCAGGAGTCATTGTGCCAACTAAATTGGCTGAAGGGGTGCTAAAACGCATGGAAATGGAGCAAAATATCCAACTACATAATGACTATAGGAAGCTATTGGCCATTTTTGGATGAAAAAATATACATTAAAAATTGGGGACAGCATGGGGAGAAATGTAATCTGCTGCAGTTATGGAGTTCCATGAGAGATCCTAGAGGTAATCCCAAACCTCTGTTGTGAACATAAATTATGTCCTATTTTGCTGCTGCATTTTGGTGTTGTCTGCAATATAATAGGTTGGGGTTTGTCTTTAAAAGGCAACAGGAAGTGATTTGTCCATCCAGGAGGCTGCAAATCAGGGCTTGCATAACTTTTTTTTTTAGAACCACTATCATATTATAAAAATGGAGCCCCCGGTGGCGTAGTGGATTAAAGCCTTGTGACTTGAAGGTTGGGTTGCTGACCTGAAGGCTGCCAGGTTCGAATCCCACCCGGGGAGAGCACGGATGAGCTCCCTCTATCAGCTCCAGCTCCATGCGGGGACATGAGAGAAGCCTCCCACAAGGATGATAAAAACATCAAAACATCCGGGCATCCCCTGGGCAACATCCTTGCAGATGGCCAATTCTCTCACACCAGAAGCGACTTGCAGTTTCTCAAGTCGCTCTTGACACGAAAAAAAAATCATAAAAATCTTGAGGTTGTGTTGCCCGAGGGCTAGAGCTCAGAAGTTGCCAAAACACTTGTGTGACAACATAGTTAAAACACGTAATCTATTATTGTAAAATTATATAAAATACATATATTAAAACATATTTCTATACACAACAACAACAACAACTACTACTTCATTTTTGTATCCCACCTCCATCTCCCCAAAGGGACTCAGGGTGGCTAAAATGAGGCCAAGTCCAAACAACAACAGTTAAAATACAGATCAATGAGTTAAAAACATTAAAACTATATAAAAACATAAAACATCAATAAGAAATTAAAACTTAAGCAATAATAATAACGGGAAATACAGAGGGTAAATTGAGTAGGACTACATAAAATGTATAGGATGATCGGAGCAGGGGCAGCGAAGTAATCTCAATAAACACTGAGCCTAAAGGTGAGGAAACTGTGATAAAGTGCCATAACTAGTGCAGTTGTAAATGGATTGAGTATCTAATGGGACCACTTACTCAAATGCACATTGGAACATCCACGTTTTTAAGGCTTTGCAGAAGGTGGACAGGGTAGGTGCCAGTCTGATCTTCCTGGGGAGAGTTCCAGAGCCAGGGGGCCACCACTGAGAAGACCCTCTCCCTCGTCCCCACCAGCCGTGCTTGAGAGGGGGCGGAAGTGAGAGGAGGGTCTCCCTGGCAGATCTTAGGGCCCACGTGGGTTCATGGGGAGGAGGCAATCATGAAGATAAGCAGGTCCTGAACTGTTTAGGGCTTTATAGGTGATAACTTGCACCTTTAATTGTGACCGGAAACTTACTGGTAGCCAGTGGAGCTGCTTGAACGGGGGGTTGACCGCTCCCTGTAGCTCGCTCCGGTTATTAATCTGGTCGCAGATTTTTGTACCAGCTGTAGTTTCTGAGCTGTCTTCTAAGGCAGCCCCATGTAGAGCACATTACAATAATCCAGTCTAGAGGTAACTAAGGCATGGACCACCATGGCCAAGTCAGATTTCACGAGGTATGGTCACAGCTGATGCACAAGCTTAAACTGTGAAAATGCCCTCCCGGCCACAGCCGACACCTGAGCATCAAGTGTCAGCGCTGAGTCCAGGAGGACCCCCAGGCTGTGGACCTGTGTCCTTAGGGGGAGTGTAACCATGTCAAGCACAGGTTGCCACCCTATGCCCCAATCAGCCATACGACTGACTTGGAGGACCTCTGTTTTGTCAGGATTAAGTTTCAGCTTGTTTGTTCTCGTCCAGTCCATCACAGTGGCCAGGCACTGGTCCAAGATCTGAAGGGCTTCCTTGGAATTAGGTGGAAAGGAGTAGTAGAGTTGAGTGTCATCTGCGTAGAGATGGCACCGAACTCCAAAACTCTGGATGACCTCACCCAGCGGTTTCATGTAGATGTTAAAGAGCATGGGGAGAAAGAATGGAACCTTGAGGAACCCCACAGGTCAATGACCAGGGGTCCAAGCAGGAATCTCCCAGCTTCACCAACTAGGAATGACCCTCCAGGAAGGAGCAAAGCCATCGCAAAGGAACACCCCAATAGCCATTCCGGAAGATACCATGGTCAATGGTATCGAAAGCTGCTGAGATGGCCAAGACAACCAACAGGGTCACACTCCTCCTGTTGAACTCTCTGTGGAGGTCATCGACCAAGGCGACCAAAGCTGTCCTAGTGCCATGACCAGGCCTGAAGCCAGACTGTGACAGATCCAGATTATCAGTCTCAAGCAGGAATCCCTGGAGCTGTGAAGCGACCACCCGCTCCAGAACCTTGCCCAAGAAGGGGAGGTTGGAGATTGGGCGGTAGTTGTTTAGTACTGAAGGATCCAGGGATGCCTTTTTCAGGATCGGTCTCACCAATGCCTGTTTTAGGGCAGATGGAAAATGTCCCTGGTCCAGTGAGGCATTTATGATCCCTACAAACCAATTCACCAGCCTCCCACTGGCAAGTTTTATTAGTCAAGAAGGGCAAGGGTCTGAAGCACACATAGTCGCCCTCATAGCTCTCAGGATACACAGAACAAAGAATACACAGAACAAAGAATAAAGGACACAAGTTTAAAATTCATAATTAGTCTGCCCATTCAAAAAAAATACATCAACCTATTTCTGTTTTAAGAATAAGAAGCCCTATTGAGAATGGTGTTGTCTGATTTAAAGTTCTCTGCCAAGGGCTTTTTAGTAGATTCATCATACCTCTTAAATTCACTTTGTGCTACCATCTTTCTACTATCTTTCATTCCAATAAATGTATGAGAAGTGGACATGCTTTCTTGGTAAGAGTATTTGTGCAGTGACCAATGTTCACTGCATTTTCTCTCTCTCTTGTTTTCAAATGGCCTGACTGTTGTACATAATGTTTCTATATGCTTGCAAGGGCAGTAAGAAACTGTAACCACATTACCCATATCAGTTTCACTTATCCGTGTCTGGGGAAAATGGTCTTTCTGAAATTTGCTGGGCTCACCAGTGCAAATCTATGGCATACTGGGACTAGAGGTCAAATGATTAAATGGTATTTAGTCATATTTGTGGCTTGTAACCATGTAACCATGATCCTGTTGGGAACATATTCGCTTTAGATACGAGAGTCTTACTGTAGCTTTTAAAACCAGAAATGGATACAAATCTAATACCAGCCTTGGTTCTTTATTTCTCACATGTATTCATCTTTAATCTCTTTGCAGAGCTCATAACATTTAATGTATGCTCAGTGGTTCCCCAAAACCTAAGCTGGTGATAGCCTATATAAGTTAATTTCAAAGGTAATGAATGATACTTCAGTCTAATGATTACATATGTTTAGAACATGCCATTGTTCTATTACTACTAGAGGAGAAAAAGGAAGGAAATGTAGTACTTAGTAGAAATTAATTGAAGGCAACAGCGGAAAGCTATTTATGAATTTGCATTTATGTTGCATTTGTGGATGACTTTTAAAAAAGCTTTAAAAGGGCAATTATCTAAAGCTGTTGGTCTTCGGAAAGACCTGGGGAGAGGATTCATAATATCTGTTAGGTATAGGTTTTTATTCATCGCTATTTGGTCATTAACAGGTTGTTTCCTACTGATTTGCAAAGAAATCAGGTCTAAACAGAAGCCACAGTGCCTAAATGAAGTAAGCAAATCATTATATTGGTGGCATCATTTATTTTCTTTTTCTAACGGTTGCCAAAATGTAATGTCCTTTAATGGTACTTTGGTTAATATCTTATACAGAACTACTGGCGTAGTGACAAGAAATGCAAGAGAAGCGGGGACACAAGAAAATCAATATTCTATGATGTAATTATAATAAAGATGTTTGCAAGTACCTTCTGTAAATATCTTCAATATAGGTATGAAAATAAAGGGATAGCGAATGTGGAATATTTATGATGAGGGAAATACCTGAAAAAAGATATGTTTCAGCTTCCAAAGTTGATTTTGATGCTTGACTGTATAATCTTATGTATTTATTAGGGCTGTCAAATGATTGAAGACATTTTAGTTGATTAATCCCCATCCTTTTAAAGAGATTCATCAGTAAATTGGTTGGATTTAAATACATTTGCATAGTTCCAAAACTATGCAGTGTTACTGTTGTTTTGCAATATGAAATGAGGAGTGAAAAGGGGTATTTTAGCTCTCCAGTGAACTTATGTTAATTTGTAAAGATAGCAACTAAACAAAATGAAACATGATTCAAGGAAATGATCGGTCTAGTTCTGGTCTTTTTCATCTTGCATTGTAATTTTCTTGAACAGAGAGAATTTTGTTACATATAGCACTTAACGGTGTTATGATGCCTCACTGGTGGGAGGGTCGTCTTCAGAAGATGACTTGGAGTTTCTTGGACCATGGAGGATGAAGAGGAAAGAAAGGTCAAGAATGGGGAGCTTTGTGGAGAGAGGAGCCTTGTGGAGAGAAAAAGTGGGGTTTAAATAAACATATTAATAATGAAGAGATCACTGCTTTCCTAAGTGAAAGGGGAAGTTGAGCAACTTCTTGGTGACAAAGATCCAAGCTACATGGCTGACCCTATCAAGAAGGGACCATTGCAGAAGACTTCTCATAATGTAGAACTTCTCATAGACAAGGACCTTATTGTGACTAGGGCATCTCACAGGATATCAGTGTGGTCTTCTGGGGAGTCCTGATTGGGTTCTGGAATCCAACTTTACATAGTATCATTGTCATGGACAGCTCACTACCGGAAATAGTTTAGACTTGTTGGGACTTGGACCCTCTGCAAGGTTGGTAAAATGATTAAGATGGTCTACCCCAGGAACTCATGGATCCAGGTGGCTTTTTGATAGCTCTTGGGAATATTCCTTTTGTCTTGGCAGGTAATCCTGGTCAAAATCTGGAATAGGGAACTGAGCAGGGAGATAGATAGGATCCTTCTTGAGTGTTCTATTTCAAATAGTGAACCCAAACCAAACATTTAGTCCTGAAATGGGTTAGATTTTGACTAGATGATATCGGCAGAAAACTCAGAATGAGTCCAACTGCTCACAAAGTAGAACATATTTGAAGGCAGTGAAGGAAAAAAATTCTTTCCCCTTTCTACTACAATTGTATCTGAAAATTCTTATCCAACTGAGTTGTTTTTTGAGTGATGTTCTGACATCTTGCCACACAAGAAAACTCAGGCTGCTTGACAACTCTCTGTTAAATGATTCCTTGTCATTTTGCAGATAAAATTGCTCTGATTTGTCCCAACCTAGGGTGCATCTACACTGTAGAATTAAAGCAGTTTGATACCACTTTAACTACCATGTCACAAAGCTATGACATTATGGGAGTTTGATCTTTAGTCTTCTCTGCTAAAGAGTTCTAGTGTCTCACCAAATACAAATCCCTGGATTCCATAACATTGAGCCATGGCAGTGAAAGTGGCAACAAACTGCATTAATTCTACAATGTAGTTGCATCCTTTGATACTATGGTTGATATGGTTCTGGTGGATGTGACTCTGGCCATTGCTTGGCCAGTGATAATGGATTTTTATGTGTGTGGACCAAGGCTGTAGACAGTATCTTTGTAGATTTGAGAGCCACCCTTGTCCATTCTAACAAGGCTGGAGGGAGGGGAATGAACAGATAGATCAAATGAGTGGTTAATGCATTTTTATAGAAAGGTAGCATCCCACCATGTCTGAAGAAGGTAGTTTAGTGAAGGAATCATCCCAGGATTCTGCTATACTAAATAATTCCATCAATATTCCTTTTTTGTGGAGGGTGAAGGGGTAAGGTGGAGTGTGTGATGGTCTTCTAGCTTCCAGGATTCCTTGAGGAGATGTATTGTCTAGATCCACTTCTATCTGTCCCCATGTATGGTTATGGGTCAGATATTGCTTTGGCCACCTTGATAGACCAAACATAGCAAAAATAGCCAAATATATGAAAATAAATTATGAAAATACGTACAAAATAATTAGTGTGCCACCAGCTTTCCCTCGGTGAATTTAATGTATACCTGGCATGTATGTTAAAACAGGTCATCTCAAACTTCCACTCCAATTTGGTGAAAATCCATTCTGACATTTATGTTTTCATATGGGAATTAATAGAAAGCAACTTAATTTTATTTATATAATTATGGCAAAGCTTCAAATAAATATTTTAACTCATGTCATCAAAGCCCTTGAAATAAAGTGCTGTGGCATTCCGTATGAATGCAAAAATAATTGGAGTACCATCCAGCCTCCCCCCTCCCCTCAAGGGAATTTCATGCATGCCACACAACTTATGTTTTAAGTAAGGCTATCCCAAACATTTCCTTCAAATTTAGTGAAAATCTATCCATACATACTCATGTGAGATGGAGCAAAACAAACAGAAATGTAATTGAATTGAACATATACAGACACAAAGTAAGCAGAGGTGGCAGCATATATCATTCTGCTAACTATGACTCATAACATTTCTTATTTGCTAATACTCTCCGCTTTTCTCAAGTAGCATTTTATTTCCAGTCATTTTAACCACACATCCTTTCTCTGTTTGAAATAAACTTCCCTTTTTAGAAAAGTTTGCTCCTTCCCTGCAGGTGTAATGGAGGGGAAACATCGATTCCCATCCCATGCCATTTATGATTGCTTTCCTATACAACAGGAGGCAAAATATCATCCGAGGTGTTCATGGAACCCTCATGGTTGGTTTTGCAGCTTTCAACCTCTTCAAAGTGTTGTTTTCTTTTTCTCTCCCACATAGGATGGCAACCCCCCTGCACACCTTAGCAGTAAAGAAAAGAATCACACAACAAAGGAGATCCAAGAAGACTCAAATAGTAGTCTATTTGGCGCAGTCTATTTGGCGCCTTCCACGTCTGTGTGCCCAGGGGGGAGTCTCTCAAGGTTCCGGGTCTTAGCCTGCCGCTTTTGGACTCTTGCTTGCTGGGGTGTCCCCCCATTTCCAAAGATTGACTCTGCATTTTGTGGGTCCAGAGCACAGCCTGGGTCTGTGTGCCCGGGAGGAAGTCTCTCACCTGGCCTCGGCCACTGATTGGGGATCTGGGTCTTAGCCTGCCGCTTTTGGACTCTTGCTTGCTGGGGTGTTCCCCTATTTACGAAGATTGGCTCTGCCCATCGTGACTCCGGAGCGCAGCCTGGGTCTGTGTGCCCGGGAGGAAGTCTCTCACCTGGCCTCGGCCACTGACTGGGGTTCCGGGCCTTAGCCTACCACTTTTGGACTCTTGCTTGCTGGGGTATCTCCCCATTTCCAAATATTGGCTCTGCATCTTGTGGGTCCAGAGCGCAGTCTATTTGGTGCCTTCCACGTCTGTGTGCCCAGGGGGGAGTCTCTCAAGTTTCCGGGTCTTAGCCTGCCGCTTTTGGACTCTTGCTTGCTGGGGTGTCCCCCCATTTCCAAATATTGGCTCTGCATCTTGTGGGCCCAGAGTGCAGTCTATTTGGCGCCTTCCACGTCTGTGTGCCTGGGATGAAGTGTCTCACCTGGCCTCGGCCACTGATTGGGGATCTGGGTCTTAGCCTGCCGCTTTTGGACTCTTGCTTGCTGGGGTGTCTCCCCATTTCCAAATATTGGCTCAGCATTTTGTGGGTCCAAAGCGCAGCCTGGGTCTGTGTGCCCAAATATGCAGCACATCCTCTAGTTGATGAGTCAGTTTTCCAAAGTGTCCAAAATAAAGAAGAACGTAAGATAAGTGAAATATTGGGAGACTAGAGGTTCAGTGAGCCCATCAACACAAGAACATAATAAACAGCAGATTGAGGAGCAGACACCTAACATGTGCTCCAATTTTCCTGATTTAGCAGGAACAGAACAAATGACTCCTCTGTCATCCCACTTTTTCAACTACTGTTCAAATGTCTCTTCTCCTCTCACATTCCTCCTTTAATTTGACCTCAGTTGCTGCAATCTGAGTTCAAATGTACAAAAGTTGTTTGGATTCAACTCAGCAGAGAGAGAGGAGAGGAGGAAAATAAACTGTCCAGTAGGTTCAGGCAAAAGCAAACTGCCACAGCCTTTCATAGATTGTGTTCTCTTTTTCATTAATTAGTTTTGTCATTTTGATCGCACTCTCATGTTGCTTGATCACACTTGTATTAGTTGCCATCTATGAAATCTTGGAGGGCATGATATAGTTCTCCTGATCACAACCTTCCCTGAGTGAACTATACTGTAAAACATCTAGATTAACATATGCATATTTCATGCAAATGTCTTTTATTTGAAGTGATGACCTTCTTTTCTGTTCATGCGTAAGAGATTGACTTGGTCAAGCTGTCCCAGGGCCTGGGAAAAGCAGCGGGTGCATGAATGCAGGCAGGCAGAGGTTCAAGTGGTGCAGCAAAGTTTGGCAGTGTTCTGGATTCTGCAGACTAGTTAGTTTTGGGAGAAGAGAAGATAGGAAAAATTTGACCCCTTCAGGATAGTTAGTTGTGAGGAGGGATTGTGGGAAAGAAAACATACCTAAAACATTTGCTGTGTTTCTAGAAGTAAAATTTCTTCAGCAGGTGGTATATCCACAGCATAACCCACTTTTAGAGAAGGCTATTCTTATGTCTTTGTCCAAATAATTCCTCTGAACCCAGTTCTTTACACAGGGCTTGAAAAAGTAACTTCATCACCCAGCATCTCTGGACACCATGGACACTGACTGTAAGAAATTGCTAATTCTGGGAGGAACACTAAGAACAAATAAGTTTCCAAGTTCTACTCTTTTGCCTGGAAGAATCAGTGACACAGAAAAAAAGGAGGCAGCTGTCTCTACGGACAAAGCTTTGTCTTACAAATGAATTATTTAGGGTCCCAGAATGGAGTATTTCTGTTGTTTTTATGCAAGAAAAAAGGGTAAGTGACTCATACATCAGAGCTTTGGGAAATGGTGATACACTGCTTTGTTACCTAAATAGAACCACCAAGTTCAGTGACAATATACGTCTGATGCTTGAAAAATCTCTCTCCAGTCAAGCGTTCTCTTCAGATCCCCTGCCCCCATTTGCAATTAGAGCAATGGGGCCTTAGGAAGTAGATTATGACCCCTATATCTGCAGGTAACGTGTTCCCAGACATCGAGTGGATATACAAAACTTTGCATAAAAGTGAACCCTATTAAAATGAAGGACTTCTGGCCCAGGAATACAACAAAGTCATGCTGGAGGACTAGAAAATGCCTAGACAGGATGTATTTTGTTGGATATGGATAAATGAAACTGTGAATATTGGTCCCATGGATACATAATTTGACTTTCCTGCCTAATGCTTTCTTATTCGCAGTGTTTCCACATATTCAAATCATCCTGATTTTGGTAGGAGCAGTCTCAATTCAATGAATCATATATATATAATAGTAGAGTTGGAAGAGACCTCATGGGCCATCTAGTCCAACCCCCTGCCAAGAAGCAGGAAATCGCATTCAATGTATTGTCGAAAGTTTAGCAACTTTTCAGATGCTAAAATATACTGTTTTTCTCCCTTCCTCTCATTTTCTCCCTTTCTCCTCAGCTTACTTCAATGACTGCAAATTAATAAAAGTAGTTTGTGCTCATTGAACTCAGCAAAAGAGAAGAGGAGGAAAATGAATCCTTCTTTTTCCAGTAGGCTCAGGCAGAAGCAAACTGTTGGGGTGTCTCCAGCTTGAGTTTCCTTCTTCATTCATAATTTTTACCATCTTGACCAATGTTTAGCATTGACAATCCCTATGTATTCCCTTGTATAGGGGACAGTATTCTCACTTATGGGAAACAACTGCTGCAATGACGGAGGACAGTTCTTCTGATACTTGGACAGCAGCTGGCTGATGTTTCCACTCCCCCTGATGCAAGTACTCTCTGACATGAGTGGGAATCCTGTTATTGATCCCTCTTTTACCTATTGTGATTGAGATCACCCATAGGAAAGGAGGGGAATGTAGGTCAGCTGCTTTCCAAGAGCCGGGGGAATTAAGTCCTGTTGATCGCAGCAGCAGCTTCCCAATAAGTGGGAATTGAGATGGGAGTCAGGCTAGGATTCACTCTGTAACACATAACCACATTAGTACAGTGATTATGAATTTGTAACTCTCCAACAGAACTCTGCCTTCTGTTATTTAATTGCATTATTTATCTTCTTTTTCACATAAGGATAACACCTCTAATCTAACAGCAACTAACCAATAAGGCAGACTTTACTTTCTGGCCTCACTTTTGATCAGCTCAGAAGTCTCTGGATGGCTCCCATGACTTGGAAATGAATGCCAGTTTGGGTGCATCTTGGTCTTCTCCAACAAATCTCTATGTATGTTCTAAATCTCCTGCTGGAACTAATGTGGATCATAAACCAATGGTTGACTTCTGCTAATAGGTGGTATCACATTATTTCGCAGGAACAAGCACTTTCTGATTATTTCTTGGCAGTTAGAAGAACCATTCTGCAAAAATGTTATTGGAAAGGCTTGATAATCTCACACAATACTCCTTTCTATGAATGATGATCTCATATAATCATAGAGTTGGGAGAGATCACATGGACCATCAAATGGCCATCCAGCCTCTAAAAGCTTTCATCACACTCTAAAACAGAGAGTTCCACTGTTGAATAGTTCTTACAGTCAAGAAGTTCTTCCTAATGTTCAGGTGGAACCTCCTTTCCTGTAATTTGAACCTATTGCCCTGAGTCATAGTCTCCAGGGCAGCAGAAAACAAGTCTGCTCCTTCTTCTTTATGATATCCTTTCACATATTTATACAAGGCTATCATGTCTCCCCTCAACTTTTTCTTCTGCAGGATAAACTTACCCAGTTCTTTAAGACATTCCTTATAGGTCATGGTCTCCAGTAGCGCCTGGCATTCTGTTCATGCAGCATGCAGCTTTCCATTATTTTAAGGAGGGTTTCCCACTTCCCAGGGAAGGAAGAGAGATGACCTGGAGCCATCCTACCCTGGGCTTCCTTTAAAAAGCCCTCTCCTTTCTCTTGATTTTCAGGCCTGGTGCCTTTTGCCCCCTTGGCTTTTCCTTCTAGTGGCTGCCTCCCTTCCACACTCCTCTTGTAACCAAACTATTGGTGAGCACTCTTTGAGTTTGGTTGCTTAATCTCCCCTAATCCTTAATTTTTTAATATGCAGATCAAGTGCATCTTTGTTTTCAAAGAAATGTTTTGCAGCTCTGTAGAGTTCTTGAAGCACTCAGTTGGCTGTGAAAGGTATAAATCAAAAGGGGATTTCAATCAAAACAAGTTTTTGATATGGGGAAAAAACCCTTTAGAATTGCCCAAGGCAGTCTTTCAAAATGGAAACAAATAACAGCCACATAAACAGATTGCATTTATTTTGGCATCAGTTGTTCCAAGAATCTGTCCCTTACCACTGAACAGAATATGATTGCATATGATAAAGAGAAGCAGGACATTCTCAAAATATAAATTTATGTAAATCCCACAGAAAAGAATAAGAAGCTGTTTATGACACCGAATCTAATGAGTACCTTCTCTATTTCCTGCTGGGATTTTTGGAAGACAGAAGGATGTTATTCAGATGTATTTCTGCAGTGCTTGTAACATTGATTTAAATTATCACAGAGCCACTTTGAGGAAGCTAGGCTCAATCTTTCTTCTTTGGAAAGATAGATGTTTTACCCTCAGAAGGGGTGCATCTATACTGTAGAATTAATGCAGTTTGACACTATTTTAACTGTCATGGCTCAACCATATGGAGTCATAGGAGTTGAAGTTTGGTGAAGCACTAGTTTCTTTCGTGGAGAAGGCTAAACTTCACCACCAAATAACACTTTCCATATTCCATAGCATTGAGTCATGGCCATTAAAGTGGTGGCAAACTATATTATTTCTGGGTTGTTGCATGTCTTTCGGGCTGTGTGGCCATGTTCCAGAAGTATTCTCTCCTGACGTTACTTCTGGAACATGGCCACACAGCCCGAAAGACATACAACAACCCTGTGATCCCGGCCATGAAAGCCTTCGACAATATATTATTTCTGTGTTGTATATGCACCCCAAGAGAAACTGAGCAAGAGAGAGATTATAATCTTTTGGATTTCCCCTAAAATAGAGATACAACATGCCATATTTTACACCCACTGTCATTCATAGTGTAACTGATGAAAAGAGGTTGCACAACTCTTATCTAGGATTGCAAAATCCAAAATATTACAAAAAACAAAATTGTCCACACTGGTTGTGAAGGTAATGATAAATTTGTTTTCTAATGTTTCAATGTACAAGGTACTTTGTTTCATGGACAACTATTTTTTAAAAATACATATAAAATTACTTTCAGGTTATACGTATAAGGTATATATGACACATAGATTGCTTTCATAATTAGAGTTTGGATTCATCTCCAAGATGTAACATTATGATATAGAGATTATATCTCTATATCATTATGATATATTATGATATAATATAGAGATTACAGAATTTGAAAAAAAAATTCAAAATCCAAAACAATTCTTGTCCCAAACATTTCATATAAGGGATACACAACCTATGGTACAACATGCAAAGATGCCAAGTTTTATAAGCTTTAAAAGATTTACCTGTTTGAGAAGCTGTGGGTATAAATAAATACTCTCGGTCCCTCCCCTGTGTATTTCCTAAACATTTTATTTCCTTACTGCACAAAATGTGTCCTGTTGCACATTAGAATTCACATTAGAATAATGGATTAATCATCAAAGTTGGTCCTTCAGAAGGGGACGTGTTAATTCACAAGCAGTGTCATGTTGGCCTTGGATGGGATCTGAGTGCTTTGGTTCATTGCCAGCATGGAATGGTTTGCAGGATGTTATGCCACCATTCATCCAAGAAACACATTGGTAGATAAAACAGGTCTAGTCAGATAAGAAAATACAGTTCGTTTTTTTTTGTTGTTTTTTTTTGCTAAATAATAGGCGCAGCCTGCTTTCCAGATTAACAACTGATGAACAAGGGAGCAGGGGAAATATAAATCCTGAACACGCTCTGTTTTGTGTGCACACTGTATTGAAATGGATTTCTCTTTGTAGAGTGACAACAGATGGTTATTTGTATCTGCTGGAGACTGTTTATCCATGTGCACACAGTTTATTCTTTGAATCAAAGTCTAGGCTTGATGCCATGTTTTTCACAAAATGCTCCCCACCCAACCACCCACTCTTCCTTATTGTCCTCCTCGTCTCTCTACAAGTTATCCTTACTTCCATCCTTTGCATTCCAAACTGGATCCTTATAATTCATTATGCTCCAGGATGGGTAAATACATGTAAACATCTGCAGTGACATGCAGCTCACACTTGTGCTAGGTCTATAAAGAATGCCATTAAACAAAAGCAGATTGAGTTTGACTCTCAGATTTAGCCTATTATGTCTGATGTGCCAGACAGTGATACAGTCTCATGTGTAGTTCTTGTGTACTCATAAATCTCAGCAAATAAGCCCAATAAATATTTTCTGCACAGGGCCATTCATACCCCATCTTCTTTATGCCGCTTCTATAGAATTGACAACCAGTGGCATTCAGATGCAGCCAGGGGGGAAAGACATCTGTTCCTTATCCAGCTTAAAAAGTTGGTAAAGTTGGTAATCTGTCATACTTGCCAGATTGTTCAGGCTCCTCCTATCAGCTGCTCAATTTAATTTGTTGAAGTTGAACTGGCACTAGGCTTCTACCTCTAAACTCTGGACAAATTGCTCAGCTGTTGAGCCATCCCATTGGTGAGTTGACCAAGAGCTTGGAAAATTATTTTGAAAAAGCAAGGAATTACAGTACTTAGTAAGTGTTATTTATTAAAAAGTAACTCTATACATTTACATTTGCCAAAATGAACTGAAATTATGGAGCCTCAGTGGTGCAATGGGTCAAACCCTTGTGCCGGCTGGACTGGTGACCTGAAGGTTGCCAGTTTGAATCTGTGAGATGGGGTGAGCTTCCATCTGGCAGCTCTAGCTTGTGGGGACATGAGAGAAGCCTCCCAGCAGAATGGTAATACATCCGGGTGTCCCCTGGGCAAAAAAAAGAAAAGAAAAAGATAACTGAATGTTGTAAGCTGATACCTATGACACTAAGTGCATGTTCTTTCCATTTCATCACCCGTATTATCTGTCCTTTTCCATAAAAGTAGCTAGTAAAGCTGGACCTCACATAAGTAACTAAAATATAGTTACACCCAAAGGGGGTTACAACAGAAAATGTAGTTACACCCAAAAAGAATGTTAACTCACTCTAAGTTGCAGTCATAAACTAATCTACCTCATCCAAAATCTAATATCAAGATGGAGTGTAACTTTGTACTCATGGAATTATGTAAAAAAATGTATTAGTGGGGTATTGTGTGGTTTCTGGGCTTTATGGCTGTGTTCTAGCAGCATTTTCTCATGACGATTCACCTTCAGAGGATCCTCTGGAGATGTCAGCCACAAATGCAGGTGAAACATCAGGAGAAAATGCTGCTAGAACACAGGAATACAGCCCAGAAATCACAAAACACCCCAGTGGTTTCACCTGTGAAAACCTTCAATAATACATATGTGTTAATGAATTGCAAACCAGCACAATTGAAGATGAAAACAAATGTGAAAGGGACAACTGCAATGCTGAATGTCATGTGCAGTGAACAATGGCACCACATATGCAGTCTTCAACACTGTTTTCTCAAAGTTAATTGAATAAGAGCATTGAAACATTATCAAAAAGGTAAAACCACAGGTGAAATGAACATAAAGTTCCAATGAAAAATTACACCATAGACTCACAATCTATATGTCTTTTTTGTCTCTCCACTTTCTATTGCTGAAATTTAAGCAAGTTTATTTATCCTTCATCAAGACCAATTGATCTGGAATGTTCTCACTTTTTCTGAATCAACTTCCCTTTTAAAGCTAAATGAAAAAATAAATGAAAAATAGCATTCAAGGCCAACAAAATAAGGAACAGGATTAGAAAAACTTTTAGTACCTATTTCCAAGACATAGTTAGAATGTGTTTTTTCCTCTCACACCCACAGACTTCTAGGTTAAAGTTTAATTAACCCATTTTAGGTGATTTGGAGATTCATAACTTTGATCTTGGACTCTGCACTCTATGTTGTTTATTGTGGCAGTTGAAAGTGAAATTCATTACTGGTTGGTGGTAATTGAAAAAACAAGTACTTGAGATGTTGTGCCCTGAAGGTCTAAAGAAATAAGATTTAAAGATTAAGCTCATTCCAGTTTTTGAGTTTGTTCCAGATTGGGTTGGAAAGCAAACACTGAACACGCGAGAACTGGGAAGAAAAAAGATTGCCATCTTTGTGCTTTGGTTCTTCAATTGATTTAATGGAGGAACATTCTGGAGCACTCATTGGCAACGTGCAGCTTTTCAGATGTTGTAAGTGTGGAAAACCAGCAAATTAGCAAGCTTGCCAATGTTGAGGAATGCTGCGCACTGAAGCTTAAAAACATCTATAGGGCTACACTTTGGCCATTCCTCTATCTAGAGAGTAGTAGCATCCAAAACAACACGAGGACCATATAGGACATTATGGATGAATAGCTGTGAAGTTCTTCTGATAAATGTTTCCATTAGTGGTACAGAAAAGGGAGAAATTCTCTCTCCGCCATAACCTCAAAATGCTTCTAGAAGAAGCATAGACCCTACTGGGATAGAAAATGAAGAGAGACTATTGTGTGACCAATATATAACTTCTTCACATTACGTTTAGTCTTACTGATATATATAGGCTCAGGTTGCATCTGCACTGCAATAAATGCAGTTTGACACCAGTTGAACCAGGGCTCAATGCTATAAGATCTTGGGAGCTGTGATTTACAAGATCTTTAGGCTTCTCTGCCAAAAAGTACTGGTGCCTCACCAAACTACAAAGTCCAGGATTCCATCGCATTGAGTTATGGTAGTTAAAGTCATGTCAAACTGCATTCATTCTACAGTGTAGATCAGTGGTTCTCGACCTTTTTTTGACCAGGGAACACTTTGACCAGGGACCACTCTCCAACATTAGTACCAAAAGGGTTACGAATCAGTTTTTGGTCAACTGTAGATTCGGTTTGGTTATTTGAGGTGCTGATTCAGAACATTGTATTGGATAGACCACATCGGCTCTAGTTTCTGATATATAACATACTAGCTGTGCCCAGCCATGCGTTGCTGTGGCGAAGTATGGTGGTATGGGAAATAAAGTATTGAGGAATTGGTGGTAGTTAAGGTCAAGGGTAAAGGTTTTCTCGTGACATTAAGTCCATTATAAATGGGTTATATAGCTGTGTGGAAGGGCCTTGAGTCTACACTGCCATATAATCCAGTTAAAATCAGATAATCTGTATTTTATAGGCAGTGTGGAAGAGGCCTAAGTGAGGCCTAACTCTGCCTGTCCCCTGGGCTGAGTGGGTTGCTAGGAGACCAAGTGGGTGGAGCGTAGCCTTCTAACTGGCAGCAATGGGATAAAAACAATTATTCCTCTCAATCTAATTAGGACTTTATTTTTCTTTTCTTTTTGTTGTATGAATGTAGAGGCATGGATGAGGGGTTGTGCTACCAAGTTTAGTGTTTCTGGGATGTGTAGTTTTGTTGGTTTGTCCTAGGCCGAAATTTCATTACCCTTTGATATATATATAGATGCCATCCAGTAGTTGCGATCTGCTCACCCACAGAAAATAATTTAGAGCTGCTATGGTCTACCCAATGCAATTTTGTGAATTAGCACCCCAAATAACCCCAGAAACAGATCTAAAAACAAAAAAACACTAAGAAATATGTTTTGTTGTACTGTGTTATTATCCATAGTAGAAATGATGAGGCCATGGACAATATTTTAGTTCTTGCAGACCACTGGTGGTCCATGGACCACAGGTTGGGAACCACTGGTGTAGATGTACCCAGATAAGTACTCTTGATATGACAATTTATGTGGCCAGGGGAGGCAGAAGCATATGAGCTTATGGTTGTTGTTGTTGTTGTTTTTTTAAAATAATAATAATCAAGGTTGATTATCTGGTTGAGGTGTTTGGAGGCTTATTTTTATGTTTTGGGTAGTGTGCTTTATCTGAGCATGATGGGACGTCTGCTGAAAAGTGTGTTGCCATCATAGTGTGGGGCAGAACTAGTAGTCACTAGCTCTATACAACTGCTGCTGAAGCCTCCAGAGTCTGGTGAACAGAAAAGTAAAACAGGCATTTTCCATGAACATTTCATGAGGGAGTATGTTCTGAGGTACAACCATAGAGCAAAGCATGACAATTTAGGCCGACAACTATAGATGCAATGAGGTGGGGTGGCTATAGGATTGTGAATAGCCACTCTTCCAATGTAAATTTGCTTTTCAAGCATCACAAGTCTTTAGTCCCTGTACCTATCCTTCTGTCAGTTTTAGGCTTCTTGATTGGAAAAACCTCTGTGATGTATGCCATTTTCACAAAAACATTTTCCCCAATAATGATACTGAAAGGAAGAGGGAAGGAAATCACCCCTGCATTCCATTATTTTTCAAGACGTTCTCTTCCAGATAACCCGTTGTATCTAATTCTTACAAAATTTTGAATGTTTTAAATAACAGTAGCCATAATGATCTTAAAAGAATGAATAAGAATCAATATTCTCCTAAGGCTTACCTTTAAGCAAAAATGTACATATGCTGCTGCTTCTTAACAGTTGTAATTATCTATTATTTATTTAGTACATAAAAGTGTAGAAGGCTGGCATAGAAAATATACTGTTCCCCAGCCCTGTAATATGTTCACTCGTAATTGATGGAGAAAAGCAAGTATTTAGGTGCTTAGCTAATCAGCCATTTCTATCTTTTGCTGTTTGACATTTTAGATCAACCTACAATTTAGGAGAACTAGATTAATGAAGGAATTTCAAATTAACACTGCAGTGATTAAGGGTTTAATGAGGAATACTAATTCACTGCGAATGGGGGTTGAGCCACCATGAAAATATAACCAGCATGTTGGTTTTAAAAAAATAAATAAAATGGGCCAATTCACTGCAAAGGCTTTTAAGTGAAACCTATTTGCATATGTGTGTCTTTTCAGAAAAAGGGGGGATAGGACAAATTTGTTCCGTGTGGTTGTCTGTCATGCACCTGTTTCACTGGGTTGCCAACTTTTGCTTCCAACTTCCATCCTGTGCCTTAATAGCGGCTTAATGTGCAGCCATTGAATATGATAATACTTATCTCTGTGTGCTTCAAAGTTTCACCTGCTGATTTTTTGCATACCAAGCTGATGTTCAAGGTAGAGAAGAGACAGTTCAGTCGTGTTGTTTTCTCCTGGCCAGATGACAGTACTACTCCTTAGTACTCCTTAGGATCCACCCTGGACTAGAGCCCAGAATGTTTATTTGTTCTCTTTGAAATTAGCTAGCTTGTGATTTTTTTGTAAAGTTGCACCACAAACCCCTCTTTCCTCATTATCAATCCAGCTGTGCTAAACATAACTGGGAAGATCTAAAGAAAATTGGGACAGATCATGTTTAATTCTGGGAGTGCAATAATCATCATCACTGTTTTTGGCATTTAGTGTATTTCAGTAGGTATTTTCTAAGCACATGTGGATTTCAAAGTATTGGGGGTTAAGGTTTGCAAATATGTTAATGTTAGATGTCCAGGGGCCCTTTCACACTATACATTTAGTGTGTTATGATTCAATTTTAACTTACCACTCCATCCTATGGAATCTTTGGATTTTTTAGTTTGGTGAAGAGTATATAGGAGACCTCTATGGCCTCCCCAGAATACAAACCTCATGATTCCCCATGTGCCACAACAGTTAGTGAAATCATAGTGCTATAATTCTGTATAGTGACCAGAATCTGCTATAATTCCAATGCTATGCTGCTGGCTGGAAATTCAGGAGGGATGGAGCTGGGATGAT
The DNA here is from genome assembly GCF_035594765.1 of Anolis carolinensis. Classification (NCBI taxonomy): domain Eukaryota; kingdom Metazoa; phylum Chordata; class Lepidosauria; order Squamata; family Anolidae; genus Anolis; species Anolis carolinensis. The sequence continues at coordinate 309,265,118 of NC_085842.1, forward strand.
ATCCTTGGAGACATATTTCCATAATTTTAGTTCCAAAAAGAAAGCCCTATGATGAGAACCCACCAGCATATCTCCACGAGCTACTGGGATGCACAACTGGGTCTTTGCCGAAGTTTTTAAATTTGGAGGCAGATTCATATGGGTAAAGGCAAGTTTTCAGATATTTTGACAACAAAGAATTTAGGGCTTTGTAGTAAAAATCAGTACAGTGTTCCCTCACTTATCGCGGGTGTTACGTTCCAGAGCCACCCGCAATAAGTGAAAATCCACAAAGTAGGGACACTATTTGTGTTTATAATCTCACTGGCAAGTAACGTCTCTGTCCCCTCCTCGCCTCTCAAGCATGCACATGCACGCTTGTGGCGAAAACAAAGCTGCTTCCTTTTCTCTCCCTTCGGCTTCTCTTTCCTTCCTTCTCCTTAGGAAGGAAATAGAAAGAGGGATTTATAATATTATTTTATGATTTATACTATTATTTTAGTGTTCATTAAAAAACTGCAAAACAGCGAATCTGCACAAAGCGAACTGCGAAGTAGTGAGCGAACCCAATATGAACCCAATATCCAGGAGATAGTTTCATTTATTCCTGAGCAAGAAAATATGCCCTTTCTAGGAATTTTCCCAGTCCTCTAGTGTGACTCTGTGATAATAAAAATAATAATAATCATCATCATCATCTTTATTTGTATCCTGCCCTATTTCCCTGGGGGGACTTGAAGTAGCTCACATCACGATATTCACATGCCAGAGGTCCTTCATATAAATACAGTTCATTATTATCCATGGTTTTGTGTGTCTACATAAAGTCTGGGAACAAATCTCCTGTGGATATGGGGGTTGTGTTATACCTTGAATTGAGCTTGGAAGCAAACAGAAAGCTACTGCAATTCTTATAAAATTCTACTTACCTGTCAGTCTAGTTCTGTATGGATTTTGTCACAAGATGTGACACCAGAGAAGTGAAATATTCCATGCTGTTAGGTTAAGAAAATGAATAAGCCCTTGAAAGGGGGGGGGGGGAATCAAATATCTGCACAATGGAAATTGCTTCCTTGCTTTTGTCTTTTGCTACTTTCACAAAAGACGGATGCTATTGTTATGTGCCTTCAAGTTATTTCCAATTTTTGGTGGCCCTAAGCAAACCCACCACAGGGTTTTCTTGACAAGATTGTTCAGAGGTGGGTTGCCTTTGCCTTCCTCTGAGGCTGAGAGGGTGTTACTTGTGTGCAGTGACCCAGTGGGTTTTCATGGCCAAGTAGGAATTGAAATGCTGGTCTCCAAAGTCATAGTTCAATACTCAGAGCACTATATCGTGCTGGCTGTTGCTATTATATTCTCTACTGCTCTTTAAAAATAAATGTTAAAGCTTAGAAACAAAAAAAAACATACACTCAAGAAAAAAAGGGGAAACACAGCATATTGTGAATGTATCTTTCGATTTACTTTTTAAAACTTTGCTATAGCACAAATTACCACAGCGAGTCACAAACATGAAATATATAAAAACTGTAATAAAATAAAAGGCACTAACACTGACATAGAATTGAAACACAGATATTAGAACAAAGGTAGCAATCAGCACAGAGAAAACTATTATTATTATTATTATTATTATTATTATGTAATAAAATTGTATTTATATACCACCCTATTTCCTCAAGAGGACTCAGCACAGTTTCCAACATAAAGCAAAACATTCAATTGGCCATACAACAATGTGAACATAATAAAAATAATAAACATAATAAAACAAAAACATACAATTCAAAACAATCCACAAAAGTTAAAATCCAGTTTCAATATGCTCCATCGACGGGTTCAATATACCAGTGACCAGAGCTTCAGAGCGGACATGGCCAACTACAATGGGCTAGGCTGGGACTAGTGCATCAGAATATCATATGGCCAGGTTGTGGATAAGGTGTAAAGCAAGATTAAAGAAATATGTCAAGTAGAAATACTTTTAAAAAAATACTCTGGTTTCTCTTCAGATCGTATAAATCTTTCGCCTTTTACTAAAAAAAAAATCCAATGTGAAATACAACTAGGATTAATCAAGTTTGCCAAAGTTTTAGCTTATTAATAAACATTAATTTGATGGGGAGATAAAATTCAAAGCGGAGTACACACCATGCTTTAACCAAGAACTGTGCATCCCTCAGAAGTTTCCACAAGCCTGATGCTGTTATTTTAAACAAATTGAGGTGGGAGTAGGGTTTTGTGCAAAAGGGTCACAGAATTCCCACCCCCAGAACATATTGCAAAACTAATGCGGGTTTCTGTACCAATATGTGAGAAGTTAATCTATCTCTGTATGATAAGACATGTATAAATACAAATGTAAGGGGGAGTGCTTTTCTGTCATTTAAACCTTTTCCCCAGCTTTTTTCCTCAAGTAATTAATTCCCTACTTATTTAAGTGTTTGCTATGTGGGAGTTTTCCTCGACTGAGCTGTACTGCTTGAGACTGAAGTGTCTTCAGTAATGAAAGACACTGTTTATTTGCTATGATTTCTGCCAGAAATGGATAGTTTTCTAGCTACCTTAACTAATACTGTTCAAGTTAGGCTACTGTAAATTGCTGTACATGGGTCTCCCCTTGATGATAGCTCAGAAACGGCAAAGATTCAAAATATAGATGACAAATTGTTCAATATTAAACTGCTTGGAAGTTAAGATCTCTTTTCTTTGGGTATCCTTACCACCAGAAAGAAGGCAGAAGTTCACTAGGAAGGGGACTTTATCACCTAGGAACCAACATTTTTTAAAAGCATCCTTGATGCCTAAATTGTTTTCCTTAAGTGTATTACTTTCAATGGTTTCTTAACCACCATTTTCAAAATTTGATAATATTTGTCAATTTACTAATAGTTTCACATAGTTGTTGCCTTGTCAAATTCTTTTTTATACTGTTTTGCTGATGTTTATTATTTCTTATGCATTTTCTTTCTGAATGGCCTTAAGGGATATAATATAAAATCCTTTAAAGAGATCACAATAAAGAGAAGGATGTTTTTTGGAGGTTCAATTGAGAGTTAAGGATGTGAAGTTGTCTACAGCTGTCTTCAAGAAATCCACTCATGTCAAGTCTCTTATTACTATATGATAGCTGTCATCCAGATTTATCTGAAATGAAGTCTCCCCTATGGGTAATTGATTAACTTACCCAGAAACTGCAGTCAATTGCACATTTTTTACAGACAAACTTATACTCAAATATAAGCGAGCTCAAAGCAAAAGAATATTTTATCAAGGAAAAGCTTTTATAAAACATGGAATATAACCAGAGAGGACTTCTTCTACTCTAAACAAAGGCCAAACCGGAAGTCTAAAGGGCTTTATTATATCAACCCAAAATCCTGCAACAGCTGTAGACAGTGGATCTGTATTATGTTCAATGTGTCAATTCTGTGGTCCCAGGATGATAACCTCACCTTCCTTAATTTTTAATCATTATTTTAATGCAATTTTATCAATGAGATAACAAAAGGCATAAAATAAAAGGAAAAAAAACAAGTTGGAAATAGTGAGGGAGAGGAGGGAGAGGGCTAAAGGAGAAGAATCACACACCCCCTGAAGTGACATTAATGTGAGTATGCCAGTAGAGAAGTGGAAAGGACCCATCACACCAAAATAGGTGATGGGAACATTGTGAAATTGAGAGCTATTGACAAGTTTTACCCATCTATAGCCAAGGATGGGAAATTCCCAAATCATGCAGTTTTGCTTTTTTTGACCATGGTATATCACAACTGTGTGAGTAGAATTCTGTAGACAGAAGAGTTGGATGTTGTGCAAGGATTTGCTAGTGCCTCCTTGTTCCACTTGATTAATTTGAACAGAAGAAATGGCAAGCAGATTTGCAGAACTGGACCCATAATGCTGATCTTCAGCAAAAGCACAGTGAAGAGCACTGCTTCTTAAACTGTGGGTCCCAACCCTAAGTGAGGTTGTCTTAGCTCAATGTTGGTATCATGAAAAAATTGGCAACAGTGAAAGCTTTCTGAATGCCACCCATTTACACAAATCTGTTAGCAATAATGTGCAGTGTTTACAGTGGACTCTGCAGAAAATATTTCAACTGTACTTCATAAAAAGGAAAATCAACTTGTTTAGTAAGCTAATTAATTGAAGTCACACAAAATGTCTCAGGTGGAAAGGGGTCATTAATGGAAAATGTTAAAGAAGCCCTGGTGTAGATTAATCTCTACTTATCTGTATAAATGTAGATCTACATGGTGTAAGCATGATGAAGGATCTCATATCTAACTCAACTGAGGGCTCTTTTACACAGCACCCAAAATGCAGAAGTTACCAGGTTAAAAGAGGTGGTGGCTAAATGACACTAGGGCTTGTTCTCCAGACCCTTGATCATTTTAGTTGCCCTCCTCTGGACACATTCCAGCTTGTCAACATCTCCCTTTAACTGCAGTGCCCAGAACTGGACAGTATTCCAGGTGTGGTCTGACTAAGGCGGAATAGAGAGGTAGCATGACTTCCCTGGATCTAGACGCTATACTCCTATTGATGCAGGCCAAAATCCCATTGGCTTTTTTAGCTGCTGCATCACATCGTTGGCTCATGTTTAACTTGTTCCCCACGAGGACTCCAAGATCTTTTTCACGCATACTGCTGTTGAGCCAGGTGTCCCCCATTCTGTATCTTTGCATTCCATTTTTTTTCTGCCGAAGTGAAGTATCTTGCATTTGTCCCTGTGGAACTTCATTTTGTTAGTTTTGGCCTATCTCTCTAGTCTGTTAAGATCATTTTGAATTCTGCTCCTGTCTTCTGGAGTGTTGGCTATCCCTCCCAGTTTGGTGTCATCTGCAAACTTGATTATTGTGCTTTCTAAACCTTTGTCTAAGTCGTTAATAAAGATGTTGAACAGGACGGAGCCCTGCGGCACTCTACTCGTGACTTCTTTCCAAAATGAAGGTGATCACCCTTTGGGTTTGTTCGCTTAGCCAACTGCAGATCCATCTAACTGTAGTTTTGTCTAGCCCACATTTTACTAGTTTGCTTGCCAGAAGGTTGTGGGGGACTTTGTCGAAGGCCTTACTGAAATCCAGGTACACTACATCTACGGGATCCTTATATCGACCCAGCTTGTAACTCTAGTGAAAAAAGAGATCAGATTAGTCTGGCATGACATGTTTATGGTAAATCAGTGTTGACTATTAGCGATGGCCGCATTTGTTTCTAAGTGTATGCAGACCACTTCCTTAATGATCTTTTACAGAATCTTGCCTGGTATCGATGTGAGGCTGACCGGATGGTAATTGTTTGGGTCGTCCTTTTTTCCCTTCTTGAAGATAGAAACCACATTCACCCTCCTCCAATCTGCTGGGACTTTTCCCGTTCTCTAAGAGCTCTCAAAGATGATTGCTAGTGGTTCTGAAATAACTTCTGTCTCCATTCTGCCTTCCATCTTGTTCTGATACAGAGGGAGTTTGTGGGGACCTACAGTCAGGTCCTGGAATTCCCCCCCTCCCAATTAAAAACCCAGATTTTTGTGCTGTCTGGAAGTGCCCTGAAAGTCAATATAGTAAGGGTGAAACTATATAACTTTCCAGGCTTTCCTAAACTGCAACTCTGAGTAGGCCTAACCAATGGTGGGGAGTGCTGTGGGTTGCAGTATACCAACATTTCCATGATACCTACCCGTGTACTTAACCATACAGCTTATGAAAGGCGAATCCCCTTTGAATAAATGAAGCAATTTAGTATTAGATGATGACAGGTTCCATTCAGTGTCTACCTTGGCCAGTGTTGTCTCATATTTGTTTGCTCAGCTCATCTAATAAGAAGTCCATCTGTCTTAGTCTCTTCTCTTCTGCCTTTTGGCTCCTGAACCTTCATTTGCAACTTTTACCATCTGCAACCAAACAGCTGCTCAACATATTCCACATCTCCGTATTCCAAATCATGTGGTTAAAAACATGACAGCTAATTCTAATGTTTATGACCTCAAATGTGTAATATGCATTTCAGCAACTGATAATCTGCTTGCTTGTAAAGTTATTATAATACCTTCATCAACATATTTTAAATCATCGTTTCTAATTACAATCACTGAAGTAATGCTGGTTGATCCTTGCAGTTAAGCTTGATCTACTATGGTAAATGCATAAATTTACTTCTAAAAGAAATAATCATATGCCTTTTTTGTTCCTAGGTAACACTGTTCTTTTGGTATAATTTTTCTTAAAATGAAAAACAGTTCTTCTTACCATAGCTTCATTACTGTAACCATCCACAATACACTATGGTAGAGAGGACATTAGAAATGTCAACAAATGATTGACAAATATGTTTTTCAAGTGTCAGACAACTCTGATAAGGAGAAATCTGGATTGACAAGAATTTTCATTGTTTGGAACTTACTTTAAACAAAATACACATTTTTGAGGTGCAAACCCCAGTATTTTCTGCAACTAAAGTAACATTTCTGTTCAGAAATTGTATTTTCATTTAGAAAATATCGAGAACTACTCTCTACCTTGAGTCTCATTATTGGGAGTAAATAGGTTATAAATGAATAGAATAGAAGAAAATAGAATACAATTATATTTTCTGTTATGTTTTTTGTGAAAATGCCACATGTGAATTTTGCACAGAATAAATCTGAATAGCAAATAGTCTTCAGTTGCTGTTTAATTTTCAAAGACTTTCTCATAATGGAAAGATAATTGCTATATTTGCTTTTTACTTCATTTGAGAGCACAAATACTAAAGAATTGCATCTCCACAGTACATTTGTCACTTATAAGGGCTCATACTTTTAAAACAAATGGCTCCTGGCCGTTGTGGGCACCCCATGTCGAGAACAGCAGAGGCACCACATGTACCTCTGGTGATGTCAGCATGAAGTGCCCATGATGGTCTGAGGTCCACATGGAACTTGGCAGTCAGCTGGGAGTGGCAGCAAAGTGCATGCTCATGATCCATCTCGCATGTGGACAACTGACCTGTCCAAATTGGACCCAATCCAGCTATCTACACTGCTCCAAAGCCATGGGTGAATCCCAGAGCATACAATATTTTTTACTCACATGGGCTTAAGGTGGATCAACCTGGTTTAACTCACAATACTTACTGTAAGTAAAGGTAAAAGTTCCCCCTCATATCTGACTCTGGGGGTTGGTGCTCATCTCCATTTCTAAGCCGAAGAGTCGGCGTTGTCCATAGACACCTCCAAGGTCATGTGGCTGGCATGACTGCATGGAGCGGCGTTACCTTCCCGCCGGAGCGGTACCTATTGATCTACTCACATTGGCATGTTTTTGAACTGCTAGGTTGGCAGGAGCTGGAGCTAACAGCGGGCGCTCACGCTGCTCCCGGGGTTTGAACCTGGGACCTTTCGGTCTCCAGCTCAGTGCTTTAACGCACTTCGCCACCGGGGCTTACTTACTTACTGTAAGTATAGAAAAATTGTGGGACAGCCAAAAGCAAACTGAAGGATCCAACAAAGTGATTAAAGAAGCCCTTCAATTCTTGTAAATAAATTAAACTGGTGGAGGAATGAAGACAAAGAAATAATGGTGCAGCTTTCCGCTATTGTAACAGTAAGATTTATAGGTGTTGAACTCCTTTTCTGTAACATTCATCTCTCCTTTCTAGGAGGTGAGATTTGTAGAAGGTCAACTCACTCTGTGTGGATCCACTTCAGTATTTTGAGTACGGCAAGACTTTGGGGTTGTAGCATTGTCTTCTATCAGTTTTATGTCTTGCATAAAGTCATCACAGGTTGCAATTTCAAACTTATCTTGAAAAATTAAATTAACTGGAAATACTTATTGAGTTTGGCCATAATAGTGACAGAAGGTGGTTAGTCTGCAATTTCACTTCCATATGTGAAAGTCCAATTAAAATCAGACAACTATCAATAATACCAATAAAAGGTCTATAGGACAGCTAAGGGTAGTAAAGAGAAAAGATAGTGCTGGATTTTATACCTCTGAAGTGAATTAATCTGCTGAATTACTTACTTTGAATGCTCTAATCACTCCTACCTCGAAATATGTCAAGATGAAATGGGGTTTACAAGGAACAGTATTTCAGATCACATTGAGTGTTTCACAACTTTCTAATATATGATATAGAAGTATCATTACCAGCAACCTGGTGCAGGTTGAATAACCTTATCCAAAATGTTTGGGAATTGAAGTGTTTTTGATTTTGTCAGATTTCGGAATATCCGTGTTTGCATTTACAGGTATAACTAGATATCTTGGAGGTGGGAACCAAATCTGATAATGAAATTCATGTATGCTTCATATACATCTTATACAAATAGTCTGAAGGTAATATGTAATATGTTTGGACATGAAAGTTTGAATACATTGGACATCAGAAAGCAAAGGGCAACCATAGGGACAATTTTGGATTTGGGGGGATTTTGGATTTTGAAAGTCTGGATTTGGTATGTTCCACCTACAACAAGTTTCATTTCCATTAATACAGGAATATCAAAATTACATTTCAAATGTAACACAGGAAGGGAAGGGACAAAGTTCCCTCTATTAGTGTGATAAGTAACAGGTTTTTTAAAGTTACATTTTAATGATATTAATTCATTGATTGAATTTATACCCCATCTTTCTCTCAAAATCAGATCCATTCTTAGAGGCATTTTGATTGTAATTTAAAAGTTTTGTATCATGTTCTTTTCAATTCTGTTTTAAAAGAAATGAAAAGTGATAAAAAGCAATTAAAAGTGCAATTGTGACATGTGATAGCTTTAAGCATGCAACATCTTCCAATATGCAAAGCAAAGCTTAACTGCATGCAAAGCATTCTTTTGGCAGAGCACAGTTCTCATGCAAGGGCATTTAAAGTTTAAATACCTCCTGTTCTCCTTTCTGACCACAGGGACAAAGAAGGAGAAACCTATAGCCAGAAAAAACTCTCACACACTCATCTAAACAGAAGTCAGGGGTTCTCCATTTCTTTCTTAGAGCATTCTGCTTTGGACAAACTTTATCTGGAATACTGTGTTCATTGTAGGTCACAGCAATTCAAGAAAAGATATTGAGGAGAAGAAAAATGTCCATACTAGGGCTACGAAAATGGTAAAAGGCCTGGAAACCATTCCTATGAAGAATAGCCTAAGGAGCTTGGTATATTTAGCCTGGGGGGAGGATTATTCATGTGGCACACCTAGGGACTACAGGTGTGTCCCGACACACAGTTTTTAAAGCTCTACTCTAGAGAGTAGGACTCAAATCAATGGATTCAAACAGGAAGAAAAGAGATTCCACCTAAACATTAGGAAGAGTTACTTGGTGGTAGGAGTAGAACAGAATTATTCAGAAAACAGTAGCCTCTTTTTCTTTGGAGGTTTTAAAACAGAAACTGTATGGCCATGTCTCAGAGTGTTTTAGCTATGAATTCTTGCATGGCAGAAGATTATATTAAATGGCTCTTGCAGTCCTGTCTAGCTCTGTGATTCTGTGAGTCTATTATCTCTGCCTTGAAACTTTGCATGTACCTATATAACGTATATAACAAAACAAGAAGAAATAAATATTCTAATAAAAATTAAAAGATGTGTTGGACTTGCCTAGTTTTATTAAACAAGCATCCCCTCTCTTCAAATGGTCACACTTTTTATTGTATAATCTGTTATTGTATAATCAGGCATCTAGTTCTAGATTTGAATTCCAGAGAATAAGAAATGTTTCTTTGATGGAAAAGTCATGCCTGTGACAATACATTTGAAAATACACAGGCTGTTTCACAGCATGTGAGCTTCCATTGAAAAGGAAAATGAAGTCTACAGCCCTTGTAACTGTGGTACTAAGTTTGAAAATGAGCAAGGACTGCTGGAGGCATTCAGGGCTGGAGATGTGTACTGTGTAGCTTTGAGTTTAGTGCTCTTGCAATTTCCAGTGGTCTTCCTTGAGAGACTTCAGTCCTCTCATTTTCCAACAAGAATATATCTCTTCCTGTGCTGTCATGGGTATGACAGACATTTTGGCAATTTTGAAAGGTGAATGTATTTCTTTCTTTGTGGGAATAAGAGGATGAGGAAGCCTCACAGAGCCTTGCAAAATTAACAGGTTTGGAGCTGAAGGGCTGTCCTCTTGTCTGTCTTGAAACGTTAGCTCTTGGCTGCCCTGATGGCTTTGCTTCTGTAATAGGTCTGCCACTCTATGAATATGAATTAAGCCAGGGCCACCCAGGTAGCCTGACGCAATGCTAGAACTGCTTAAATTCTATTATTTGTGTCAATGGTGTCACCCTGGCACAGCGTGTCTCTTTACACTTGAGCACGCTAGCTGTCACACCCGGCAGGAAGTTTGGAAGGCTGCGCTCAGAAGGATCAGAAGAATAGTTTCAGAGGGGCTTGGTAAAGATCCCATGTGGAAATGTGACATCAAAGGCAGGGAAGATTCTACGAAGGCCTCATCCTTGACATGTGATATTTAGGTGAACAGAAAAGAGATGTAAGACTTTATTGCACAGAGCCTCTATTCACGTGGGCACCGTTAGCAGCTACATAACAGCATGAGCATCCTCATTATTACATGTCTCTCCTTTTGTGCAACTCTGCCAATTTGCCTCATTCTTCCACATACACTTGTAACCTCACCCTCTCACAGTTTTCTGATTGTACTTTAAAAAATTTAAAATAATTTCACAATTCCAAGTATGGACATTTTAAAAAAAAGAAAAGAAGAAGTCATGCAGCTGAAAAGGTTTTTAAAATGTTGCTCAGGGAAAGTAATGGGAAAGGAATGGGGGCAGGGTGGGAGAAGAATCCTGCCCCCTGAAATGACTTCAGTGCTGACATACTGGCACAGAAGTAGAGCCAACATATTATACCCCTTAGATCAGTGGTTTTCAGCCTGGGGTCCCCAGATGTTTATGGCCTACAACTCCTAGAGATCCCAGCCAGTTTACCAGTTGTTAGGATTTATGTGAGTTGAAGGCCAAAAACATCTGGCGATCCCAGGTTAAAAACTACTACCTTAGATGATGGAGACATTTCAGGATTGGCAGCTATTGATTGGGGTTTTCCAACAATAAAGGACAACGGGTTAATTGAATTGAGGAGCTAGACTAGCAACAGGATTCAACTGGAGGGGTGGCGATGGAGAAGACAGGACTATGAGTTTTAAAAGCTATTTTAAGTGTATTTGTTATACTTTAATCTGTTTTTACCTTAATCCAAATTGTATTATTTTTCTTTTTAAAATTTTGTATTGCATTTTTAAAACTATGATTGTTAGCTGCCATGAGTTCTCACAGGAAGAAAGGTGGGATATAAATAAAGTTAATAGTAATAGCAATAATAATAATAATACAATCAAGTCCAAAATGTGGTCAGGATAACTATTAACGATTACTGCTATGTAGAATTCCAAATGAAAAGAGAAAAATTAGGCCCAAAATTTAATAGACAAAAACAATACTAACCAAATTGCAAAGTCATTTGGGCACAGGAATGGAGGAAAGATAATATAGATCTAATACCAGGATTTTCAAAGGAGAACATTAAGTTAAATGATTACCCATACTGATGATGTCAAAAATTCAGAGAAATTTTGAGATCCAGGCTTAAAACCTAAGAGATCCAGGCTTAAAACACCATAAAGCCATTGAAACACATTGGATGATCTTCATCCCAGCACTCTTATCCTGACCTGCCTTACATTGTTTTCTCCCACTCCAAGATATAACTCTGAACAAAGGTAATATAGAAACAATAGAGATTTCTTAAAGTTACTTTGAGCTTCTAGGCAAGGAAAAATTGGAACCTAAGACTTAAAGGTCCTAGTCTAGCACGATCGTTATTGTTGTGCATCTTCAAGTTATTTCCAACCTATGCAACTCTAAGGTAACCTATCACAGGGTTTTCATGGAAATATTTGCTCAGAAGAGATTTGTCATTGCCTACCTTTGGGTCTGTGAGAGTATGATTTGTTCAAGTTCACTAGTGGGTTGCATGGCTGAGCAGGGATTTCAATCTTCAGCATTTTCCACTGCTGACACCACTCTGGCCCCCAGACACTGCATAATATTGGCTTTTCTGATTACCAAGTCAAGATGAGCAGCGTGTACTAACAGCAGTAATGTAAGTAACATGAATTTACCATAACCCATACATAATGGAAATTCATGTGTGTATGTGTGGTGAATTCTTAGTTTTTGATATAAATAGAGGCTGCCTGTACTACTTGTAGACACGTATGGTGATCAGGAACTGTTGTACTATGACGGTAAGATAGCTGCAGCACTAGAAATCTGAGGTATCTCAGATGCATTATTGCTTAACTTTGGGTGATTAGATACCATTTATTTTTGTAGTCGCATATGGACAACATAGCAAGTAAACAAATAGTATGAATGGGTGAAAATTTATTTCAGTTTAGTTTTTGAAGTGAGTTTCCCTGAAATTTGGAAATATTAGAGCAACAATTTTTGATTAAAACATAAAATACAGGAGAAAGGAAATCTCATTTGTTCACCTACTAGGGCTCTGAGTTCTTATTTCTGATTTTGAATTCTTGTATATTCAGCCATGTTCACAATGCAGAATTAGGGTTGCCATCATGTTTTTCTAGTAGTCAGGACAATATGGTTCAGGAAAGATCTGCACCTATTGAACTGCTCAGTGCAGTTGGGGAATAATTCCATTTCAATTCTGTTTCAGTATGATTTTAGAAATATATGGGATGGGAAGAATTTAGTATTAAAAGGATTTCAGTGTAAGACAAATTGAAGCTGATAAGCTAGCCCATCAGGTGAGAACCCTCCCTGGAAAGCTTCACATAGCTACATCTGACAGGATTATGGATGGAAATTTGCTTGTGTGTGTGTCTTTAGAGTCAGGGGGCCAAGGGTGGGCCTAGACCAGTGATTCTCAATCTGGGGTCCCCAGATGTTTTGGCCTTCAACTGCCAGAAATCCTAACAGCTGGTAAACTGACTGGGATTTTTGGGAGTTGTAGGCCAAAACACCTGGGGACCCCAGGTTGAGAACCACTGGCCTAGACTCTAAAGAGCCCCTGTGGCACATACAGAGCCAATCATTTGCCTATTGACCACACCAAGCTAATGCTAGGGTCTCAAAAATAGCAATGAATAAAATGTGTCTTTGCAAGAAGGTTAAGTGCATACATGCATATAGAAGAACAAGGGGAAGCTAATTTTTTTTTTGGAAACTAGATTCCAATGCCTTTTAATGCACAGTGACATTTGCTTAATGTGAGTTTGTAGCATTGCATCTGGGAAAGAAATTGTTGATCGCACACTCTCTCACGCACTACACTTGAGCATTTCCACTGAGGAATACAGCCGGAGGCATTTTACAGCTACCAGCATATCTCTTCAATGACATGAGCTACTTTTTGTAGATGAAGTGAATGAATTCATCTCTTGTTGCTGCCATAGGTGATTTACTCCTTTTGCTGTCCTTTGATTGCACCAAAGCTGAGTCAAGAAACTGAGAGATGATAGATCACCTTGTTCCCATCAGGTAATGGACCAAAGTAAACTGTCAGACAGTGGAAATGATCAAATGTCTTTGGAATGTTTTTCCATTGATATTGGTTTGCTTAATTCTGCATAAGCATCCCTAGGAGAGATACCTAGATGTTCTTTGACTTAATCCATTGTATCACTTGCATAGAAAGTGAGCTGAGTCATGCTAGAAAAGTGTCTTCACTAAGTATTCCCATTTTGAAGGCTGGTTAATATATGCATGTGAAAAGAATATTTGATTTCTCCTCCACATTATTATCATGAGATGATTGATACTTATATTGTGTGGATACAGTTAATTGAAAAACAATATCTGGAACACTGTTGGTGACTTACACATGCATAAGGAAGTTGCAGAACTGGAACTCCATGGACAATGTTGTTGCAAATGCAAACACCTATGTACAAACACTGGTTTGTACATTTGTTTGTGCAATATTGCAATTCAACACAAAGTATGTCAATTGCAATTGACTTATAATTCCACAAGCAGCGATTTATGTTATGTAAGCTCGATGTAGGAGAGTGGCCATTGTGAATGAAGTGAGATGTAAATGAATGAATGGATGAATAGGGAAAATTATCTTCACAGTGATAGACTTATTTACACATTGATGTTCTTCCCTAGAATAATAGAATCCTAGAGTTGTAAGAGATCTCAAGGGCCTTCCAGTCCAATCTCCAGCCATGTAGAATACACAATCAAAGCACATCCAACAGATGGCCATCCAGCCTGTGCTTAAAACTCTCCAGAGAAGGAGACTCCACCACAGTCCAAGATAGACTATTGCATTGTCAAATAGGATTTACCCCCAGGAAGTTCTTCCTACTGTTTAGATGGGCTCTCTTTTACAAAAGTTGCAATGTATTGCTTTATCCCTTAGAAGCAGTAGAAAACAAGCTGATTTTCATGCAAACTCTCAACATTTTCTTTTACAAGCTAATTATACCCAGCTCCTTAAACCGCTCCTTATATGCCTTGATTTCCAGACCATAACCTGACTTTACAATGGATGGGCACACAACCATGAACTGGCTTGAAGAGCAAAAGGTTTACTCTGTGTATGTCATGTATATGTGTGTATCTGGAGGTCATTTTAGCTAAACTAACTGCATATAAATTATTCAGCTAACTTGAAATTCAGCAGGGAGGATTCTATAGCTATAAAGAACAATGCAGTTAGAATAATGGCCATGTACTATTTTTAGATGGTTCTTCTTAAACTTCCCCATAGCATTGTGTTTCACTGCTAATGCTTCTTAATGATACTTAACAGACATCTAATTTTCAACTTATCATGTCCTCTGACCTGCTGTCTTGCAGCATCGCTGTTCACTTTTCTGGCAGCCATATTTTGTACTGTTCTGAGTCCCCTCGGGGAGAGAGGGCAGTCTATAAATAAAGTATTTATTATTATTTATTATTTCCTTTGTGTGGAAACAAGGCTTTTAATTTTCTAGTCATTAAATAAAGTTAAGTAAACCTGAGGTAGAAATAATATGTGATGTTCTCAAAAATCCCCCCTCCCCCATGTGTCTCTTTTTCTGTACTGGAAACATCACTTTATTACAAAAAAAAAATATTACTGTTTCTTATGCAGAATATACTATTTTCTCTGGAACCCACCCTTGTGTGGATTTTGTACAGAAAAAAGTCCCCAACTGCAGCATTTTTCTGCAAGCAATGACATTTTGTGTACTAAAAGTGCTGTTTTCACACAGAAAATTATCTGTGCAAATTCAGATGAGCAGAATAAATTTTGACTTGTGAACAGACTTCAAAAACTGTTTTCAAGTACATTTTCCATGTGAATGAAGACTGCTAAAATTACTTATTGCCCCCTTCAAGAAAGAGGTTAGTGAAGAATTACATCCCTAAAGTAAAGGTTCTTAAAATTGGTTGTCTGCAACTTCAAAGTTAAATATTCATCACACACACTTTGGATTACAGACTCTGTTCCCTTTTTATTTTTATATTATATCTGAATTTGATTAGCATTTTTATTGGCATCTTTTACATCAGTTCAATGTTTGAATACAATTTTAATATGTGATAGGCAAAAGAGAATGATACTTAGTGGCTGAGCTCCTACTTTAGGGTTGCACAGCAGAGATATATGCAGATGAAGATATCTGTTGGTTGTATTACATAATTCTTGAGTTGAATAGCAGTGTGGCTCAACTGGATACACATCTGAATGTGCAGTCAAATATATAAATGGATATATAACTATTCAACAAAATGTGCAACTGTTTCAGGAAGGTCTTCTTGACTCCAAAGAAAAGGATAACAAGGAAGGTTAGACTAAACTCCATGAGAAGGGCATGGGAAGATTAAATATGAAAGTGCCAGAGGACTGTATCACTGGAAATTGGAAACTGTGTGCCACCACCATGCATTGTATCTGACTTGAGTGGTCCATAGAGGTAGGTGAAAAGGGAAGGGATGAAAGAGAATAATTGGGGCTGAACAGGAAATCATGGTTTTTTTAAAGTATAGTAGGTAAAGGTAAAGGTTTCCCCTTGATATTAAGTTGGGTTGGTGCTCATTTCCATTTCTGAGCCAAAGAGCCAGGCAGAACATTATATAACTGAGAATGTCTACATGACTTAACAATGGATGATGGAGACATTGAAATTGCTAAAAATGTGCTTCACCTTGGCTGAATCATAAATGAAAATGGACACTCTAGTCAGGAAATCAGAAAAAGACTAAGCCGAGAAAGAACAGCAATGAGAGAAGTGGATAAGATCCTCAAGTGTGAAGATATCACATTAAATGCCAGAGCCAGACTCATCCATCACCTATTGTTTCTGAGTTCTATATATGGTTGTAAAAGATAGACAGTGAAGAAGAAAGCCAACAGGAAGATCGACTAATTTAAAATATAGTGCTAAAGAAGGGATACTAAACATCAAATGGGTGGATTCCAGAGCACATCAGACCTGAACTCTCCCTAGAAGCTAAGGTGAGGCTGTTGTACTTTGGACATATGAAATGACATGACTCACTGGAAAAGATGATAATATTTGGCAAAGTGGAAGGCAATAGGAAAAGAGAGAGGGAGACTTCACTAAAGGTAGGATGATTCAATCCAGAAAGTCACAGTCTTAGACTTGAGCAGGGCAGTTGGAGGTCTCTAATTCATAAGTTATTATAAGTGATTGTATAACTTAATTATAAATGTAGTAAGATCCTTGTGGAATGAGAAGGAGGACAGTAATAACTCACTGCTAACCACAGAGAGATGAATTCTTAATTTCCTCCTATTTGTCTGTTGAACAAGGTTTGGTTCTCCTCACCCTTCCCCGGTCATTAAATCAGAAATCTATTAGCTATTCCATGTAGGAATAGTTCTTGTAGGAATGGGGATGATGGAAGACAAAATGAAAGTTCTCCTTCCCCAATCAGTGATAATGCTTTAGTTACATCCCAGATTTTATGAAGGATCATTATCTCTAATGGATGTCATTCTAAACCAACTGGAATATGCATTTACTTTGATGGTGATAAATGAGTCTTAAAAAGGTGACAAAATCTGTGCAGCCCTTTGTTGATTTGAGCAGCACTTGGACCACTCTGAAATAAGAAAAAGGAAGGCAATGGTATATTCTAAATCTTGCCAGCTTTGCCAAGGAAATAAAAATGACACGGGCTGATGAATACAAAAATGAACTTGGCTGAACGGATTCTAAACAGCTCTGATTTTGAGCAGTTTAGAACTGCAGTCGACAAGTGCAATTTGCAAAGTCTGGGGATTTGTTTGCTCCCTTGTTGGCAACGTGTGACACTCTCGGTCATGTGGAATGGAAAGATGTTTGCTCTCAAGACATTCTTGTTAATGAAAAGAAGAGTCATTTCAATGTCATTTGGGATTAACTGGCACAGCAAAGGGAAAGAAGGCAAAGGGGGAAGGATGATTTGAGTAAGCAAGGAGCCAGTTTGCCCATTGCATCAAACTGGGAGGTCTGCAAACATAAAAGCATAAATGATGCCCTTGATTCCTTACTTTTAATGCAGCACATAAAAACATGGGTTACTGACAGACTGAGGGTGCATCTATACTGTAGAATTAATTCAGCATTAACTGCCATGGCCCAATCATAGCTCAAGAAATATCAGTACTCTTTGGCTTAGAAGGCTAAAAACCTTTTGAAACTACAACCCCTTGATTCCATAGCATTTAGCTATGGCAGTTAAAGTGGTCTTGAACTACATTAATTCTACAGTGTAGCTGCACCTCAAATCTGGATCCAACACAATAACGTTTGAACGTACTAGAGTGAGAGAGTTTCTAAGCTATAGTTTTAAAAATAGGTCCATATTTTATATCTTTTATTTTTATCCCACTTTTCTAATAATAACTATTTTTGTACCCCACCTCCATCTCCCCAAAGGGACTTGGGGTGGCTTACTTATGGCTCAAGGTGCCTAAAACAATGCATAGAATAAACACACAGTACAATACAAAATAAAACCACTAGTATATAAATTAACAATTTGAACTCAAAACAGTGCCCAATAGCCTATAGTGTCATCTGTTGTAAAAACATGGCTAACTATAAACAAGAAGAAAGGAAAGGGATAGTTGAAGTTGTAGCTAAGAAACAAGGGAATGGAATGACAGTGCTGTGCTGTATCATAATTGCAGACCATTGCCCTAGACATCCTCAAAGGCTTGTCTAAACATCCAAGTCTTCAATTCCCTATCCTCTGGAAGGAGGATATGGTGGGGGCCTGCCTAATCCCACTGGGAAGGGTGTTCCTGAATTTAGAAAAGAACCAGAGCACTATGATTTTTTTTTAAAAAAAAATATTTTTCATTTTCAAAAAGAAATAAAAACATATAACAGAAGGAAAATGATAAAGAAATAATACACAGGCTCAGGATTTTTTATACAAAAACCTGATCTTCCCATTTGCATTCTCAGGTGGTAATACGAAAAAGGCCCTCTTGCCCTGTGACCTTGGTGAATTTATTGCTTGGATTTTTGCAAAGAGTGTTTACATGCAGCAAGATTCAATTACAAAATGTGTGTTATGTCAAGTATGCTGAAGAGACGGCAACAACAGGAAAGCTAATGTCTGGAAATAATTCTAAACAGAGCATTGAACAAGGAACACATCTTACTGCTAGTTGAATTCCTCATTACACTCGGCTCTCCATATCTATGTATGCTGCCCTCACAGATCCATGACTTGAAAATACTCAACAATATTTTTAAAAGAAAGTCTTGATTTTCCCATTTATATAAAGAACAGATTTTTTACTATGTCATTGAATATAATGGGACTTGAGCATCCATGGAGTTTGGCATCTACAGGGGGTTCTGGATCCAAATCTCAAACTCCAGTTGGTATCAAAGGGTCACTGTACAGGCAGTCCCTGAATTAAAAACATCCAACTTACAAATGACTCATAGTTAAGAACAGGGGAAAGACAAAAGGAAGTGAGAGAAATCTACCCTTAGGAAGGGAAATTCAGTCCTGAACAAGTAGTCACACAGAAAAGGTTTCTCAGCTGAAGCTTTCTTACCAATCCTTGTTTCCACAACAAGGCACATTTTTCAAAATCCAATTATCACCGGGCTCAGAAAGTGAAGTGAAATCTTCTGAACAGGGTCACAGATAGCAAAACAAACACCACAGGGGTATTAACCCTTTTCCTATGTGATCCAAAGCTTGTGTGTGTGTGTGTGTGTGTGTGTGTGTAGAGTTGAAGTTACACTTTGAAAATGTACCTGTTCTACTTACATACAAATTCAACTTAAGAATACACCTATAGAACCTATCTTGTTCATAACTTGGGGACTGCCTGTACTTTCCCTGTGACCGTCTATTATGTTTTGAGAGAAGGGAACAGTTTATGCTGAGATAATGGTATAAAAATTGGAAAATTCCTGAACAGGTATAGTACAGTGTATTTATGCATGGATTTGATATCTACAGTTTCACTCAGTCATGCTCCAAAAATATTCTTCCCAGAAGGGTTTGTGGGCCTCTCTAGGTCCTCTACTGTGGTTCTGTGGTATACTTTTCAGTTGTCCATGATTGGCTTTGGGAACTTATCTCCCATGGATACAAGAATTGTACTTTAGACAAATTTCCTTTGTAACTATCTAGAAACTGTACTGGTTAAGCTAATAACTTAACTCTTACTTAGTTTATATTTCAAATATGATTTTGATCTGCTCTTATAAGCTACTCTTCAAAAAATGAGATATTGTTAACCATGCTACTTGTAACTTGTACTTCCTTACTTAACAGAAATGTTTGCAACATGCAGTTTATGAATACGGACAAAAGTGCTAATTTTACTGACAGAAACATTTAAGGTAATTCAAATCAATAATTTCATTTGATATTTAGGTAGAACAAATAAGTCACAATAGCTAATTCCTGATTGTCTACTTTGCATGGCATGTATTTTGACTGTAGCGATACTAGAGATATGGCATGAACGGGGCCAACCAGGCACACAGTGCTGGGCCAAATTGCCTTCACACTGGCAATGTTGGGTTTCTGTGATTGAACCTCCAAGCAACAAAATACATTTGGAATAATAGAATGATAGATTTGGAAGGGACCATTAGGACTATCCAGTCCAACTCCATTCTGCCATGCAGGAACACTATTTCAAAGCACTCCTGATAGATAGCCACCCAGCCTCCATTTAAAAACCTCCAGAGAAACAGAATCCATCATACGATGGGGTTGCATATTCCACCACAGAACAGCTTTTACCAACAGGAAGTTCTTCCTAATGTTTAGGTGGAATTTCTGCAATTTGATTCCATTGCTTTGTGTCCTATTCTCCAGAGCAGCAGAAAACAAGCTTGGCCCCTCCTCAATATGTCACCCTTTTAACTATTTAAATATGTCATCTCCCAGGCTTTTCCCCCTCTAAACTAAACATGCCCAGCTCCTTAAGCTGCTGCCTATAGGGCTTTGCTTTCAAAGCTTTGACGGTTTTGGTTGCTCTTCTTTGGGTACCTTCCAGCTTGTCCATAGCTTGTCAATGTACAGATGTGAATTTCTCAGGTGATGTAATATCATTGGTATGTGTGTGTGTGTGTGTGTGTGTGTGTGTATGTATGTGTGTGTACCAGGGAAGGGGGCTAGAACAATATTTATATCAATAGTGGTGGACCCAGAATTTGCCCAAGTTTACCATATACAGTACTGTTACTCAATCTGGATGACACTTGGGAGGGGCCCATATTTAATTTCTTGCTCAGCTGTTAAGTTTTGTGAACTCAGTCTCCCCTTGTCTTACAAGGTTGTTGTGAGGCAAATACAGACAGAGGAGATAGACAAATCATCAGCACTACTCTGAGCTCCTTAGGGCATATCTACACTGGCCACTTAAGTCACTTCATAACCGGCATTGAAGAATGCAGTTTCACAATGTTGTTGTGGATGATTGGATTGTAAACCCTGGAACCGGTTTGAGGCCTGGATGGTGATTGCACACATGCAGAGGCTGGCCTGGAACTTGTTCCAGGATCTCCAGTATGCGGTCAGTGTAGATGGGACTTACAAGGAAGAATGGCTCTTCCAAAATCTTTATGGATTGGATGTATGGATGGTCACTGTTTTTTGAGAAACATGGTATGTCTCAAAACAGACAAAGCATATTTTTAGTCCTCTAATTTGGCACATCTAATGCTGACATGTTGCATGTATCATTTTACTATTGGCAACTAATAGAGGGTTTCAACATCTCATTATATCCATTATTTTCAAGCTCTGTTCAGAATATTAAATTAAATAAAAATGGCCCATTTGGAATGGAATGGACTTCTGAAAGACATGCCATAGTTAACTAACAGTTATGGATATGTTTTCCCTCTCTTTTCCTCATTTATGTTCATGCTCATTTTCTTTTATCCATATCCATTTGAGAGGCTGATCTTTACCTTTTTCTGATAACAGTGAAGGAGTTGACAATTTTTTAGTATTCTCCAGACTACAGCATCACTGTGAGGATGTTCGGGTCATGGGAGATAAAGGAAATCTCACCAATAAACACATGCAAATAATAAAATGCATTTGCTTCTCATGATTGAATACATTCAATCATTAGAAGCAATTGTATTTAATTATTCATTAATATGTATTAATGAACTGGTATCTAAGGAAATCTTCATAACAAAATAAAAGAACAGAATAATGCAAAAAAGGACTCATTCTTGCACATCTCTAGCTAGGGCCCCAAGTTCAGTTTTTAGTATTTTGGAGCTTTGACAATCATATTTTATTTTCGCTATTGCAAAATGTTCCTTCCTTCATTTTCTGCCACACAATTCTTGGTATATTATTTTTGCATTTCTGAGCAGAGCTGTCTTTCCTGCTGCTTCTTCACCTGTCAGCTCCGTGTGCAATGAGAGATACTTCTGCGGAGCAGAATCTTTTTATTATATGATTAGAATCTACTTCTGTCAAGAACTCTAATACTGAAAGTGGTCCTGAGAAAAATGGGAGTCAACTTTGTAATACTGAAGGTGGCATTCACAGACCACATCAGAAGGTTGCAGCTATTCATGGAATCTGTCTAGAGGGCAGAAAGATCAGTTACTAACATGGAAAGTCCTGAATGTGGAGGAGTATCTCATCAAAAGTGAAATTGTAATGTAGGCGTCCCAGCTTTTCAACCAGTTTTGGAAGCTATATCTTTATAATTGTGTCTTTATTCACAGGGACTTGATTTAAAGTGCATTTCTTCTCCTGTCATAATCACCTGCTTTCCGTAAATCAAGTCACAACTAACAGCATGGGAATAAGCCATCTGTTTAATATTTTGTTCTAATCTGTTGTCAGCCCTACTGTTATTTACAAGACGAAGCTGAAAATGAAGATGCTAAGGAATGGTGCAAAAGAAGACTGCAAGACCTATGCATTAGGGAAGTCCTAGGTCTTCTGTTATTGTCATGAGGTTTTCTGGGGCTCAAGAGTAGATGGCTCATGCAAAGTCACCCAGTGGGTCTCCATGGCCAAGCATGGAGTTGAACCCTAGTATCCAGAAACATAGTCAAATGCTCAAAGCATTACACCATCCTGTCTCTCAGGCTTGATGTTAATAAAAAAAAAATAAGAATATGATCTTGTTCACAATTATATACTATTGGGATAGCTTGTGTCAAATCTATGACATTTTTCCTGAAAATTAGTATCAGAGGAATGACTCCCCCAATTTTGGCTTTGGCAAGGGAAGTAATAGTACAAAGGCAAGTATCCACTGTTACTGTATAATAATAACAATTTTTTTGAATGCCATTAAACCTATATTTTAGTTAAATGCATCAATATGAATACAAAAACAAAAAAGCATTGTTATACAGTAAAACAAAGGACTGTTTTCCTTTAAGGGAAGTAATAGTACCACTCTAATCTGCTTTGGTCAGACCGCACTTGGAATACTTGGAACTTCTGCACCACAATTCAAGAAGGATATCAGCAGGCAGGAAGAAGTCCAGAAGAGAGAAAGTGGAATACACTGTCTTGGAATACTGCAAAGTCTCATTTTTTGGGGTTTTTCAACAGAGGTGAAATGGACAACTATCAGGAGGCTTTCATTCTTGTGTGAAAGAGCTTAGACTGGATGGCCCTTGGGATCTTCTGTAGCTCTATGATTCTAAGCATCAAGAAAAGTCCCACAAATGTCTCTATTTCACATAAGCCGAACTTCTTAATCAAGAATAGAGAAGATGAATCAATAGTATTCACTCAAGTGTTGACTCACCATTCAACAACTGATTCAATGTGTTCACTCTCACTGAAACTAACCAACATGAGCCTAATTTTCTTTGCTACTCCTGACTAAAGTAGAACCTTTACATCAGTTGGATTTACCTACATGTTGACTTGCAATTCACTAACTGAGCTAATGGATCAACTCTAGTTGGGACTAACTAACATAATCCTAGCCATGTGGTTGAGCATTCTTGGATGGCTTGATCATGGCACACTGGGACAATAAAAAGACACATTGGCAGATATATAAGCAGTTGCTCAATATTGCTATTCAGTAGAAAGGTGGTGCAATACAACTACCATGCAACTATGAAATTATAATGTATTATTTCAGCTGTGCCCACCAAGCACTCTTATTTCGCCTAAATTATTTTCAGGATGATCAAGAAAAGCCAAGTATATAGTCACTAATTTTGGGGACTTTAGTTCCCATGTGGTGACCTATTATCCATTAATAGGTCTCAGATAGGCACAGCTGCCATCATCATAAGTTTTGGGATTAGGAAAATTGAAATTGGAGAAGAACTCGATCAAATGATGTTCTGGTGAAAGGGCAGAAAATGAACAACAAGCCAATCTAGTAACTGGCTGTTGAAAAGGTCAGTCTTGTTCCTCTGCAAGTTTCTGTCCTTCAAAAGCTGCCAACAAATGACACGGCAGACGGAGAATGATATTCAGATTTATCGAGCAATTGTATGTAGAAATGATATGAAATAGAGCTATGAATCATTTCCTAAGCCTAGAATAAGAAGCTGGAGAAAAGGAAGCTTTCACTTCTGTAATAAGTTTCCTCCTATCCTCCTGCTTTGTTATCACATGCTAATTTATATTACCAATTTCTATGTATGGTTATAAAATGGGGGACAGTGAAGACGGCTAAGATGCGGTGCTGGAGAAGGGTTCTACAGATAACATGGACTGCTAAAAAAGATAAACAAATGGGTCTCCCCTGAAGTCAAGATGACAATACTGAGACTGTTGTACTTTGAACATAACATATCATAACTCGCTAGAAAAGATAATCGTGCATGGTAAAGCAGAAAAAGAGAAAGACTGAATTCCAGATGAATAGAAAAAGTTTTTCTGTTTTTCAAACAGAAAGACAACATCTCTCATTCTGCAAGGCCTGAGCAACGCTTATGAGACACCATACGTTTAAATTGACTTGATGAAAGTTAACAATAACACATTAGACACTAGTCTGAATCCAGCAAGAATTGTTGCTGTTCTTATTTGCTGACAAACCAGGTAAATAAGAGACTAGCCAACAATAGTGGATTGAACTAAGGGCAAATTTATTAACTAGTTTCCCCTGAGTGAAACACCAAAAGCAATCCCAGATTAACATGGTTGTTCAAAGGTCCAGCTCATATACTGGAAGGGTAATTAAAGGGTTTAAGTCCCCTAAGTCGCTCTTTTTTAACTCAGGCAAGGACCCCAAAACCAGTCCCAAGGACAGAAGATTAATACCCACCCCACATTGTTTGACCCCCAAGGGTGGTTAAACATCTCCACCTAACACCCAAAATACCAGTAGGTGAAACACCAAATCATAGCTCCTCCCAATACCTGCCACAAATAGGGGACCAGTATTTACTGTGTCCCCTATTCCCCACCAGAATTGATCATGATAATTTGAGGGCATGTTGCAAATCCCCAAGAAACAGTTTTAGCCCAACTTCTGAAAGGTGAACGCCATCAGACTGTAACAATTCAAGAGATCAGTAAGTAATCTCAGGGTGAGCAATGTAAAACTTTAAACCGTTAACCATGGCACATGTCACTTATTTGTTGATTCCTTTTTGAGCCAAGTCTAAGCTGCACACATTACCCTCCCCATGTCAATGGTGCCTCAAAATGATAGCTGACCACGCTATTTTTGTGAAGGGCCATTGCTCCTGGATTTTTTGCTATCTATAATTGCTCGAATAATAAGTGCCTTTCCAGCAACACCCAGGTTGTTGCCCCCAAGATGCAAAATCAAAATATGAGGAGGCAGGCCATGGCTCTCCATAAACAGTGGGGCGCTAAGCTGTGCCATTGTAAGCCCCTCTGGCCAAGCTGGTTTGGCATTTATACCACAATCGAAATATGAGAAGGCAGGTCACAGTGCTCCTGAAAGAATAGGAGCAATAAACTGTGCCACCACAAGCCCCTCCAGCCAAGCCATCTGACAGTGGTACTGCCACTTAAACCAAGATGGCATCCAAAATGGCTCCAGTGCGCCTGACAGTCCAGAAGATGTCAATGTGACTGGAAATCAGGGTTCTTTGCTGTACAGGCCCAGGCAACAACCTGGGATCTGCAAGAAAATGGCCAAACATAATTGCAATAAGCTACTGATCTCCATTGTCCAATGACCAGAAAACCCTGCCTGCACATCAATATAAACCACCAAATTTAACTCCTTCCAAACCCAGATTAGCAAGTGCCTTGGGAATTATGGCAATAGTCCTCTATTAACTGAATAACTTGGCAAATGGACTGAACAAGATGTAATACAGCATATGAACAATGCTGGAGCTGTAATTTGCACCGAGATCCCTCTGATCAGTAGCCTATAGTCATGATGGTCTAATGACTTAAACCAAAAGGCCAGAGCCAGGACATGTACTGGAATGTATTGTTCTGATAGCCTCTTACCATGTAATTAAACACATAACTCTAAACATGGCCAAGAAGTTTTACATTTACCCATACTTTTTGTTGTGCCAAAAATGATTAAATTCATAGTTAGTCTACTTGTATGCCTTCTTGGTGCTAGGAGCAAAAGTGAGGTGCATAGCCCAAATTATCTCAAAATAACAACATCCTATACACATGCCGACATCTATTCCAGATCGGAGGCAGTGGCTGGCAACAATTGCCAAAACTGCTGCGTCTGAAAGTGGGAGCATTAG
Organism: Anolis carolinensis; assembly: GCF_035594765.1. NCBI lineage: Eukaryota > Metazoa > Chordata > Lepidosauria > Squamata > Anolidae > Anolis > Anolis carolinensis. The sequence goes on from NC_085842.1 coordinate 309,291,259, forward strand.
CTATTCCATTGTCCAACCCTGGAACATGTTGGGCAGTAAAAAGGATGTTAAAACGCAGGTTATGTAATGTAAATTCCCTAACTAAAACCATGGCCCTCTTTGAACAAGATGTTAAGGACTTGATGACATGAACCACAGCCAATTTGTCACATCCAGAAATAAAAAGTTAAATATGTGAATTCTGTCACCCATAACTTTACCACAACTAGGACTGGAAAGAATTCCAGGACAGTAAGATCGGTAGTGATCCCTCGGATGTGCCAAGCCTCTGGCCAATGCTGAGCACACCAATGGCCACTGAAAAATATTCCAAAACCCAGAGAGCCTAATGCGATGGTGCAGAACTAAAATTCCACTAATAGTGTCAGGTAAGCAGTGCAAAAAGGCATGGACTGGGGCAACTAACTGACAAGCAAAATTTTAATGGCCAATAAGCTCCTGAAATTATTGTAATGTAGCCTTGCAATTAGACAAAAGGACTATCATCTGGTTTAGCATGCCAGCAAGTCAAGGGAAGCCTGGAGAACTGATTAATCATATCTGCCTCTATGCCCAAAAAGGTAAGCCTAGTGGATAGACCCATCTTTTAATGTGCCAATGGGACCCATGTTCTTCCATAAGAGTAGAGAACTGCTGCAATAAAACTGTACACTGTTTAGTGTGATATGGGCCAATAAACAAGAAATCATCCATATTATGTACTACACCCTGGCATTTGGTTTTAAACTTGATGGCCCAATCAAGAAAAGCATGGACAAGGGACCAAACAGCCCATAGGTAAAGCCTTATCCATGTAGTATTCACCATAATTAAAAATCCCAAAGCTCAAAGTTGTCTGGGTGAAAGGGGAGCAAACAAAATGCTGAAAAGATGCCTGACTTTGCCAGCTCTGCCCCCACCCCACCCCAATGAACCTATTTAACAGCCTTGTCAAAAATGTATAACGCATTGAACAAAGTTCACTAGGGATTAAATCATTTACTAATTCCCCCTTCGGATAAGACAGATAATTAATAAATTCACCAGGAGTCTTTTTTTGGCACAACTGAGTAGGGATACCCTTAAATTCAGCACTGGAGGTTGACTGAAAATGTCCAAGACTCTACCCTCTTGATCCTCCTTCCTAAGTGACGATTTCTGGCATGAAAAGTCTGCCACTTTCCCATGTAATAAAACCTAAAACCACAAGTTAAACAGCTCCTGTTATTCAGAATAGCTTCAAAAATCATGGGCAACAAATCAAAACCCTTGTATTAATTCCACAGCCTAACATTAATTCCAACAAAGTTACACTCAATAGACTAATGTAATATAAAACTTGTGTACTGAATGTGTATGTTAACTACTACACACAAATGAGCAATGAATAAAAACTACTGATGACAATTGTAGTAGTAATCAGCTATGCCCAAATTACAATGAAGTCATCCTGTGTCAGCCTCAAACTGTCTGGAAACAAAATGGCCCCTGTGAAACATGACCAGTAGACACTGATATTTTTTTTACTCACATGAATCTGCCTATTTCACCATGAAAGGTTTCAATCTTCAACAAGAATCATCAATATATCTTGAATACAGAGGCTTCTGATTAAAATAATGAAAGAAGGGAGCAGGCCCATAGCCAGGATTTTGATTCGGAGGGGGCTGGGATTTTTGTTCGGGGGAGGGGGGGGCGGCTGAGTCTGAGCATGAGAGACTCTACCCTAGTAAGTCTTTTGTATCGTTATCCCAATACCCCCATGCATATGGGATATATTGAGCATGGTGATCAGATCATGAGAAGAATAAACATAACAGTTTGAATAATAAATGTAAGGCCTTCTCGCAGACACCCTGAGAATTTGGGGTGGGGGCTGAAGCCCCTTGAGCTCCCCCCCCCCCCGGCTACATGCCTGGAAGGGAGATATTCTGGGGTGTCACTGACAAGGAAGGATCTTCTACGCTATTAACCTTCATTACTTTTCCCTTCAGGCAGAACCATGTGATTCAAAAGCATCTTGTATATTCTTGGCAGAGAAGCCTCTGTGGAAATGATTCCTTGAAGATAGAAACTTTGAAAACTCCTTATTTTGATCATCTCATCTTGCTCTTGAAACGTAAGTCCTCCTTTCTGTGCTTCTATGGCTCGTAATTAGTCATTTGACAGCCAATGCTTGATTAGCAAGGATGAAAAGCAAATGAAGAGGTAAGCGAGTTGCAAAATGAATTGGATCTCTCATTAGCAGAAGATGACCCAACTGTTAAAAGCATTTCCCAAATATGAGATGCATGAACTGTTTTATAAGATCACCAAGACACTTGGTAACACAGTGCTGGATACATACAAATGATTAATTAGTTAGATGTATCAAAGTCTTCTATTGGCATATTTCACAGCTAGTTGGTCAAGTACATTAAAGTTATTTAGTGTTTCACTGCTTGCTCTCGAAGGGTGCTTCCAGACAGCTCCAAAATGCGGGTTTTAAATGGGGGGGGGGGAATCCCTGGACCTGACTGGAGGTCCCCACACAGAACTGTTAGTCCCAGGATTGGGACAATCACAGACTTCCTCTGTATCAGAACACAGTGGAGGGCAGATGGGGGACATCCAGTTTTAAAATCACTCCGTTATGCGCTGGGCTGTATATGCTTACATGTGAATATCTTGATATAAATACAAGCAGATTTGCATGTGTGTATATGAGGTTCAGCATATAATCGAGGGATTTTTTTAAAACCGGATTTCTCTCTTCCTCCAATTGTTTATTCAAGTGCCGATTACTATTATAAAGTTTAAAATAAAAAGTTTCAGAGAGTTCTAAGTGCTCTCAGTCTGTATTTCCTTTAAAGCAGCTGTTTCTGTTTCACAGCTCAATCTACTGATCAGCTGTTTTGGGATTTTTAAAAGCAGACATGTGCTGGAGCAATCTCCACAGTGGGGAGAGAAGGAAATCACGTGTTTTTTTTACGAGTGCAGGGATATACAGTGATGCTCATATGTGCATTTCCTGGCCAGAATCGGGATATAAGCGGGCCTTTTTAACACTTGCTTTTCATCCGTTGTAGCAAATCAGCACGGATTTACTGGTAGCATCATTTAGCCACCAGCCCCTTTTAACTTGGTATATGCTGTGTTTTAAGTGCTATGTAGAAGGACCCTAACATGATTCATGTTTGTAAGCTATTTCTGTATCACCATAAACTTTATTTTGTGCCTCAAATTTGGACAAATATAATGGAAACCAATCTCAGTTTCTCCAGTTTATCTATCAAAGAATGTTTCCAGCATACTGATACTTTATAGGAAAGACCCATAAGTTTCAATATTAAACAAAAAGCATCAATATATGTTGAATGTCTTTCCTCCTTTTCTATAACCTACTCTTTTCTTTTGTGAAATATTTAATATTTGTCACAGTTTGATCTACTAGCAATAACTCAATCTCCTCCTCCCTTTCCCCCCTTTTTTCTTTTTTGTCAAATAAAATGAAAAAATGTAATGGAAAAATATGTTGAATATGGAGGCTTCTTATTAAAATAATGAAAAATTGAGATATTCTAGAGTGTCACTAATGAGGAAGGATCTTCCATCTATTTTGTTGCCAAAGTACTTGATAGTATTGGTTGGCATTCTGTCTGACTCAGCATAGCATAGTATGTAAACGGATCTTGTGGCACTTTCAAGGCTGAGATAATCAGGTTGGAAGCATAAGGTGTTATAGACTGAGTCTACTTCCTCAGATTCAGCAGACTTAGTCTATGAAAGCTTATGTTTCCAACTTCATTCTTTCAGTTAGTCTCAAATCTGCTACAAGATCCCTTTGCATACTATGCTATGCTGCATCAGACAGATTCCCAGCCAATGGTAAGTCTTAGGCAACAATATTAATGGAGGATCCCTATGTATAACGATTTTCCAGACTAACACAGCTATGTCTTTGAATTCTACTGACATGAAATAGTCATTCCAGCTGATCAATTGCTTACTCCCAGACTCACTGGAGATTTTTAGCAACCATTCCCTGTCTAGGAAAGAGTATGCATGGGCGATGTCCCTGTAGCCAAACATGAAAGGAGTGCATCGTCTACCAAGGTTCACCAGAGTCCTCAAGAAGTTTCAGTAGATGATGTAAAAGTTTGCATTGTACTAAGGAATAAGGTCAACTCAGATCTCCATTTCCAATTAAGAGCATGGAATATTTCAAGAGAAAATCACATCCTCTGGAGGATATGGAAATGTGAGTTATTTTCAGTGATGAGAACCATATCAAGGGCTCCACATCTGTGTTAAGATCCCATGCCTGATCTATAGGCAACCATTTTTTACCTCATGCTATACAAGATTTCTGTGTTAATACTTTAATTAATTACAGTTGTGTGATTTGATCAGACCAAACTTGCTGGCATTAAGGTGTGTGTAAATCTTTATCCAGGTTGTGTGACTTTCAAGATTTTGCTGGACTCTAATTTCCATCACTCCCCTTATTGCCAGCAAGATGTTACCACTGTCACTCTGTTATGTGCTGGGCTGTATATGCGCACATGCAAATATCTTAATATAAATACAAGCAGATTCACATGTGTGTATATGAGGTTCAGCACATAATTGAGATAATTAAAAAAAAATACTTCCTCTGGATTTCTCTCTTCCCCCAATTGTTTATTCAAACTCTATTTAATATTATAAAGTTTAAAATAAAAAGTTTCAGAGAGTTCTAAGTGCTCTCATTCTGTATTTCCTTTAAAGCAGCTGTTTCTGTTTCACAGCCCAATCAAGTGATCAGCTGTTTTGGGCTATTTTAAGGAAGCCACATTCCATCAACATTTGAATGGTCATGTAGTTCTAATTTATCAACTTGGTACTATTGCATGCCATTCTGAAATCTCTATACAAAGGAGCTCAAACAACTTCTGATGAAAGCACAGTAGTGGTCTGCTGGAGGACCAAGAAATGCCTAGAAAGGATAACTTTTTAAGGCATTGCTAAGTCCTCCAGCACAATTATATGATCAACTTCTAGTGGAAGCATAGCATACACTCACCTTGAGCACCTAGAAAATGCCTAGAGTAGTAGTTCTCAACCTGTGGGTCCCCAGATGTTTTGGCCTTCAACTCCCAGAAATCCTAACAGCTGGTAAATTGGCTGGGATTTCTGGCAGTTGTAGGTCAAAACACCTGGGGACCCACAGGTTGAGAATTACTGGCCTAGAGAATACATATTTTGTCAGGTGAACTTAATGACTACACCAAAGGTGTTATTAGAGATTGGGGAGATCTTTGAAAAGACCACTTGAATTTTCCTATTTTCAAAGATCACTGTTTATTATGCTTAAAAATTGGCACTCCTCCTAATTTTTCAATGATGCTATCCAGTTTGTTTTCTAAAAGACAGATAGATGCATATATTGGGATAAAGTACACAGAAATACATAAGTAAAAACAAAAAATAAATAAAATGCATTTTCAAGGAAAATTCCTGGCACAAATGTGTAGAAGATTTATATCTTTGTCAAAATGGCATAAATAAATGCGTGTATTATGTGAAATACACATGGCAATCTATGTATTTTGAAAAGTATGGGAAGAAAATAATAAGAAGGGGGGAATTGTTTAAGAATGCAATCTGTTACTTGCTTTCTGAAGTGATATAATCCCAGGATTATATCTTCTTCAAATTTTAGACACAATGTTCTTTCATCACTATTTTCCACCTGTTTCTCTTCAGCTACCAAGGCAGGAGAACAGGTGTTTCTCTGTATCCTGGTCTTCTGTTAAGATAGTCTTTTGCTGCTTACAGGTGTTGCTCATACATGCATTACTACTTTCTTTCCCTCTAGCGATCTGGAAGTCACATCAGTATGTTGCGCCTGCCATTTAATGGTCTGTAGTTGCTTCATTACTAACAGCAGCCAGCTTGTGTGCAGCTGGTTATGTTCTCCAAGGGCTAAAATGCTGAGAATGTACCACCAGCAAAAGTATATCAGAGCACTAAAGTTGAAAAGAGCCAGTTTCCAGAAATGGCGTATCAATAGAAAACAGCATCTGTTCAATAGCAATCTGCTAGATAAACAAAATTAATTAAAACAAGTAAGTTACAGTGGTATTATCCAGTATGCTTAATCAGAATCCATGTGAAATTTGAAGGAGGCTTAAGTGTTATGATTAAGGAGTTAAATTTGAGTTTCATTTCTGTTCACTAGTAACCAATGGACCTTGTAGTTTTGGTTTATATCTTCAGAAAGAGATTTAACATATGGTATTAGATATTAGCCCAATTTTTCAGCAAGAATGTGCTGTTGTTTTTTGCCATCAAGTCAGCTTCAAATTATGATGATACTATAAATGAGAGATCTCCAAGATCCTTACTCATCGCTTGCCCTGCCTAGATCTTACAAACTCAAGGCTGTAGCCTGTAGTGCAGCCTTTTCCTACTCGCCTTTTACACATCCTGGTGCCAAGCTCCTCGGGTGGTCCTGGCTTAATTCATATTCATGAACGGCAGCAGACATATTACAAAAGCAAAGCCATCAGAGCAACCAGGAGCTAACATTTCAACACAGACAAGATAACAGCCCTTCAGTTCAAAATCTGTTAACTTTGCAAGGCTTGGTGATGCTTTCTCACCCCACAAAGAATGAAGTGCAGTCACTTTTCAAGATGGTGAAAGTATCAATCATATTCATTCCATCACAGGATAGGAATGGATATTCTTGGTTGAAAGTGAGAAGACTAAACAGTAGTCTGTCAAGGAAGGCCAGTAGAAATTGTGACAGCAGTTAACTTGAAGCTAAACAATGTATGACCCTAACCCCAAATGCCTCCTGCAGTTCATGGCAGCTAATTTTCAAATTTAGCACCACAGTTATGAAAGCTGCAGATTTTATTTTTCTTCTGAATGGAGGCTCACGTTCTGTGAAACTGGCTGTGCATGTTCAAATGTATTGTCACAACAGCCATATGTGCTAGAAATGAATGACTTTTCTTTCAAAGGAACAGTTGTCACCCTTTAGAATTCAAACCCAGAGCTAAATGTCAGATTACACAGTAAAGATGGTGACGCCCTGAAGAGAGGGAAAGGTTGTTTAATAAAAAGTTGTTTAGTAAAATCCAACATGCCCATCTATTGTTAGTTTTATTACAATATCTAATTCTTCCTGTTGCTCTTATTTATTGCCATGTCAACTTCTACTTGCAGTGATCCTATGAATGTTAGATTATCCATATCCTTGGTCATCAACTGTCTCATACACATCTTGCAAGCTCAGAGTTATGCTTTTTATTCACTTCACCACCCCTACAGGCTTGGAAGTCACCTGCCACCATTCAAGTGAAGGCATCTTCTGTAGGATACCTTTATAGTTGGATTATTTGAAGGATTGTATTTCTCTTTATGAACCTATCAGAAACCTATGCTCAGTCTGACCATCCTCTCAAAGCCATTTGGTGGGAATAAAAGTCCCTTCAGGGAGATAAAAGTAGGATATAAAAATAAAGTTCTTCTTCTTCTTCTTCTTCTTCTTCTTCTTATTATTATTATTATTATTATTATTATATAACAGGGAAGAGGGCCTTTTTGCTGGCTGCTCTCACACCTTGGAATCTCAGATTATTTGCTTTAAACTGGATTATATGAGTTTCTACAGCCAGATCATCTGGGATAAGAAGATAATCTGGGATCAGATCCTGGGATAAAGGGGCAGTGTTGAAGGGGCCTCATGCATGCAGATGTCCCTAGAACAGTGGTTCCTAACCTGGGGTCCCCAGATGTTTTGCCATTCAACTCCCAGAAATCCTAACAGCTGAGAAACTGGCTATGATTTTTGGGAGTTTTAGGCCAAAAACATCTGGGGACCCACAGGTTGAGAACCACTATTTTAGGGATATCTGCATGCATGAGGCCCCTTCCACACTGCCCCTTTATTCCAGACTTTGATCCCAGATTATCTTCTTATCCCAGATTATCTGGCAGTGGAGACTCATATAATCCAGTTCAAATAAGATAATTTGAGATCCCAAGGTCTGGGAGCAGCCAGCAAAAAGGATCCCATCCATTGCCAGAGGTTTTTGTTCCCACTTTTGGATATATGTGGGATAAAAATCAAATCAGTGATTAAATGTATGTATTTCTGAAAGTCCTCCCCTCCCCTCAAATCTGAACATGTCTTTTAAAGAGAAGGAACCCTTTGCAATGTGTATTCATTCATACCTGATTATTTATCATCAGAGGAAAGCAAGAACATTGTAGCGGAAACGAAGTTCCATTTTCCTTAATTAATGATGATGTATTAACAGCCCAATTTCCCCCCTGATGACTGCATTAAACTTTGCACGATGGGCCCGCTCATTAGTTCTGCAATACATGCAGTCTGGGAAGACCATTCTTTGTAAAAAAAAAATATTCTATGGATACAAGTCCCAAAGCTTTGCCAGTGACCTTGTGTGAAAGAAATGTAATTATTATTTGGCACCCATGTTTGACTTCTGGGGGCATTTGATTACAATATATATTGCATGGAAATGATATACTACTTGAAATTTACATTTCAATTATCAAAAGCATGACTCTGCGTTTATTATTATTTAAAAGGTAATTAAAGGAGACATTAGAAAAAAAGTGAAGTGTAAGGCAGAGGTCTGCAAAGACCAGGAAAAGAAAGAAACCAGGTGTCTCTTTTCTGCCATTGAAGTCCTTGGTCTTGTGCCTAAACACTTCCTTGAGATAGCTCCAAGTTTCAAATTGCATAGAAATTTTGAATTATTGTTTAATGAAAACCTCAGTATGGATTTTACAATGCTTAAAATGAGAATTGTGCATTTTAGCCTTTCAGATAATGAACTGTTAACTGGTTGTAACTTTCTTTTTAGTTGGTTGGGCTTTTTGGTTCTCCAAGATTCCATGCAATAGCAATAAGACCCCCATAATCATGGAACCCATATCCATGGTTTCACTTACTGACACCCAGGAGAAAATGGTCTCTTTAGGAAATTGCTAGGTCCTTCAGGAAATTCTATGATATGCTGTCCCCAGAGATTACCACTGAGTAGTACTGGAGGACCTAGTGAATTCTTAAAGTTTCTAGAAAGTAGAACAAATCCAAAGATTTCAAAAAGTGTATCTCTAAACAGATTGAAATAGCAAAAAAAGTCCATAATATAAGTAACTGTAAAATTAGGTCCTCTAGATGATTTTATAGTCTGCTTCTATTTGAGGTTACTATAGTGTTGCTCTGGAGAAGGCAGTAAATTGCTAGAGATTATACCTTTTTAGGAATTTCTAGGTCCCCTAGGTCATCTCTATGGAATGCTGGGAATGGAAGTCAGGTAATTTAATAGTCACATTTTCAAGTAATCCCTGGTCCAGCTGAGAACATATTCCCCATAATTAAGGTCTTACAGTACTGAAAGCCAATATACCAGGCATGAGCAAACTTTGGCCCTCTGGGTGTTTTGGACTCCAACTCCCACAATTCCCAAGAGCCAGTAAGCTGTTAGGAATTGTAGGAGTTGAAGTCCAAAACACCCGGAGGAGTAAAGTTTGCCCATGCCTGTGATATATGTGCAAATGTCTCTATGATAAGCTTTAATAATGGTAAAATGAAGTGTCTTTCAGTTTATCTGTTGTGTGGGACCAGTAATTACTATTCCTTCCCCAGTGTACCAAGAACTGATACCATATTTGTGGCCATTGGCTACAAACATCTTTTCTTTTCAGGAAACTCACAGGGGACTGACAACCAATGGCTCAGAAACAGGCACTGCTCCAGGGACCAGCACTTTGAGTAGCAGTTCCAGCATTCCTTCACAGAATGCTGTATCGTTTGTCCCCTGAACAGTGAATTCAAACTAATCCTAGAGCCAACACTGCAGATCTCTATGACTGGACAGTGGGTCATCTCTGCTGGGGTGCATTTCTTCCCAATTCATGCATGGTGTAATGATATATGGCCCACCTTGAAGGATTGGTGTGTCGCCATTTTATATGCCAGGGAGATAAGCAGCCATTTTGTAGGCCAGGCTGATAGGCAGCCATTTTGTGGGTCTCATGTGCAGCAGAGCCTGGGGGAGGAGCCTTCGAGCATCCATTTGCATAGGTCCTGCTGGATTGGCTATATGCAAATGAGCAGATGCTGAGCCACAGGATATGGGCAGAGCCAAAGTGGCAGTTAGAGAGCTTGCTGAACATTCTTTTTCAGTTAGCTGGGGGCTGTCAGTTGAGTTAGCTGGGAGCCAGCCCCGTAGCCAGGATTTTGTTTTAGGAGGGGCTGGGATTTTGGTTTGGCGGGGGGGGGGGGCTGGGTCTGAGCGGGAGAGGGTCTACCCTAGCAAAACTTTTGTATTGTTATCCCAATACTCCCATGCATATGGGATATATTGGCATGGTGATCAGATCATGATATGAATAAACATAACAGTTTAAATAATAAATGTAAAGCCTTCTTGCGGACCACCCTGAGAAATTTTTTTGGGGGGGTGGTGAAGCCCCTCAAGCCCCCCCCCCCCCCCGGCTACATGCCTGCTGGGAGCATTTAGTTGAGTTAGCTCGAGAAGTTAGCTCTGGGAGGTTTTAAAGTGAAGTTAACCAGGCTTTAGACTCCAGTTAAGAAGTGTAGGTTTTGGAAGTCAGTTTTAGGAGAAACATAGTAAAAGCCTTTTAGGAAGGAAAAGGCTGAGGAACTATATTGAACAAAGTCACATAGAAACAAATGCATAAGTAACATCTTCAAAAGAGAATAATCAAAAGCCATTGTTGTAACCACCAAGCGTGTGTACTGTATATATATTACTGAAACCATTACGCTTATGTGCCTCACGAGTGACAAATAAACAAACAGTTATTGTTTCACCTTATTCAAAGTCTCTCTCACTCTCTTTCTAAGTCCCAACAATAATAAAAGGCTCCTGAACACATGAACGGTGGCAACAGAGAGAATATTTGAAAACCACTATTGGACCTCTATATATTTTGGTGGCAGTGCATTTTTGTGTTCTTAAAAAGTCATCCCCCATCCTTCCCTCCTCTACACATGGCACAATGAAACTAGAAACTGAAGGGCATAAGTATGACCCATCTTTCACCATGACACAAGGTTGGACAAAGTGCAGCCAGGGACCTTTTAAACCCAAAGAAGCCCCCTTTAAAAAGTTGTAAGTTGGAAATGATTTCTGGTCATTTCTGTTTTTAAATAAATCCTCTCTTGGACCTTAGAAGCCACAAAGGGAGACTAAAACATGGCAAAAATGCCCCCCTCCTAGAAGGCATTTTAACAAAAGGTTTGGTGAGGCATGCAACCTTTTGGCATCTCCGTGGGGCTGCTGTTGCCTTCCCCAATTGATCAGAACCTACTGAACACACAAAATCCCTTTTTATGCCATTAGATAGTGGAAAACATTTGGTCATGATGCTGATAAGGCCTGGTGTACTTAGTACTCCTCCTGTTCATGGTTATATTTTGAACTTGACACAAAGATCAAAGTATAACAATGTTTCTTGATTTAGTTTTAACTGGAGATAGAATCTGGAATTGTCTGCATTCAAAACATGTGCCTGCCTCTTAGCTACGAACCCATCAAAGTCAATTTGTTATGTTTTCATAACACCTGCTCCTCCAACTCTTGTTATAAGGAAATTGCTTTTGTTAAAATTCTAGTCTCATTTTTTAAATATTTAATTCCTTCTATAAATTCCAAAGCCTGGCCTTCCTTGGGGAATTTCTGCAGGATTGCTGAGTGAAAAAGAGTTGAAAAGATTCACAGATGCTCTGTTTTGAAGTTATAATGAACACTCAGAGGTCAGCAGATGAAATGCCAATTCCTATTCAAACCTTTTAGCATTCGCTGTGAGTGTCAACAACATTCAGGTAGATAAAACTGATCTTTCAGACACTATACTCCTGAACTATATAAAAGGTTTTATTCCATGCCTGACAATTCCTAAGCAAACATAGCAGTAAATGTTACTGGGTTAAGAGATGTTGGGGTATTATGGATTGGTGACCAAGGGTGTAGTTGTAAATTTTGAATTGTGGACCCTCATCATGTCAAATCTGTTAGAGAAATACATATCCAGACAGAGTCTAAAAATGGAGATGGCTGGTTGATCTATATTAAACACACACACACTTTTAGCAATTTTATCTTCATTAGGAGCAGGTGTTTTGTAAAGCAAAATGGAAGCCCAGTTGATCCCAGTGACTTCTTACTGGTTAGTAAGGCTTCGGGAAGGCTCACAGTCGCTGCATAGGTCCTAAACTAGGGGCCTACATAGCCCTTAAATACATAGCAGCTACAAGTACATAACTGTAGGTTACATATTCATAACTAATCCATCAATATTCTGACCAAAAAAAAAATTATGTACAGAAAAATGTGTTCCATGCAGAGCAAATGCTGCAATGAGAGCCTGACGTATACTTCATACCACGTGCTTGGGGTCGAATTGTGCAGAAGACCAGCACTTTCTCTGTAGGAAACCTTGTATTATACATATCTTGCGGAGAAAATGTTTTTTTCCTGCACACACACAAACGCCTGTGTGTTTTGCATAGAATAAATTCTGAAGTGTGAATAGTCTGTGGTTGAAATGTTTGGTTTTTGAAGGCATTCTTGCAGTGGGGAAAAATTGCTAAAATTACTCATTTCTTCCTTCAAGAAGAACTTCAGTGAAGAATTACATCTTTACAAAAGAAAGAATGATCAATTTGTGTGGTTTCTGAAGTTAAGGAATATCATTGTAAGGCTGCAAACATATAAAGCCAGCCCTCTACATTTGTAGGGGTTAGGGGCACAGGTCACCTGTTAAAGTGAAAAACTAGAAATAAATAAATTGCTACATTTTACCTAAGAGAACAATTGAATTATTTCTAGTTTTTCACTTTAGCAGGTGACCTGTATCCCTAACCCCTGCAAATGTGGAGGGCTGGCTGTATATGTCTGCAGCCTTACAATGTTATTCTGTGCATACACATTACAAAATTATTCCAATTAACTTGAATGAAGCTTACTTCTGAATAGACATCGATAAAAGTCTATAATTATGAATACTTATAATGGAGAAAATCCACCTGAAATCAGTGAGACTTATTTCTAGGTAAGCATTGATGGAATTGGACTGTGTGTAGTTTATGAAATGCACAATTTAGGCTGGGCTGGAGTAATAAATATCGGGAAGCAGGTTGAAGGGGGTGGGGAGAGAAGGTTAGAAAACCAATTATATATACATTTCAGTTGAGTTGGAAACTATTTATGGTTTATATCACTTCTGCTTTTAAGCCCAAGAAAAAGTAAGATTTTCGAAATTCACATGGCATGTTTAACACTTTTGGAATATTTACATAAGACTGTCCAAGAAGAGAGAATCTTTAGTTTCCTGTTAGATAGTAGTCGATCAACAAAGGAGTCTGAAATTGGATGTTACAGGTCACAGAATTGTATTTATATATCCATTTCATGCTTCAGAAGATCAGTTCCTTAGAAGGTAATTCTTGATTACAGAAAAAAAATGCTGCCTTTCAAAATAAATAAATAACACCCGTATTGGCAACCATTTCTCTTTGCCTTATAGCCAGGAAAAGTGTGACATTATCTATCTATCATCTATCTATCTATCTATCTATCTATCTATCTATCTATCTATCTATCTATCATCTATCTCTATCTAGATATATATATATGTGTGTGTGATATGAAACACTGAATGTAATAATAATAATAATAATAATAATAATAATAATAATAGGAATAACTCCACCTTACTTTTTTCAAACAAACCAAATGTGTTTTTTTCCCATCTCCATATCATAAAACACCCTAAAGGAATATCACTTATAGGCCAGATCCAACAATGGCAATGTCTAATATGGCTCACATACTGAATAAAATGGCACATACTCTTCACATCCATCCTATATACCTACATGGTCTCCAGGTAAGTATTCCCAGATATTCACAGTTTTCCATTAAAAAGGTCCAGAGCAAAATATGGTATCTGACATAAACATAGAAGGCTAGGAAAGTTCTTTCTTCCAACCTAAGAACCACTACCAGTCAATTCAGGGCTCATTTACACTGGTAACTTTATCTGGGGCCAATATGGAGTAGTAATGATCCAGAAGTGGTCACACACGATGTCTTCAACTTGCAGCGGCAGTGATTGATTGGAATCCTGCTGGACCATCATCTTACCATCTGTGTCACGATCACTGCTCCCAGACATCAGCAGAAGTGTCCACATGACCAGGGATAGAAGGTAAAGGAGGATGGTAGTGGTAGCCCATGTAGACAATGGATGGATCAGTCCACATTGGATCTGGTTTTGTGCACAGGAAATAGACTTTTCTGCATGTGAAATTATATTTCATTTGCATCTGAAGTAGAAAAGGTTATTGTCTGTGCTTATCAATGATATGAAAATCTAACCAGAATAAATTCTTACGTACAAAGGATCTTAAGAATCCAGAATCCTTCTTATCTGCATTTTTGACACTTGAAAACTATGGGGTTTTTTTTGACAATTTGGGGGGAATACTTTTGAATATTTTTTCCATCTCTTGCTCTCATTCAGGTTTTTTTTAAAAAAAATGTGTCTTGTACATATGGAGATGAAGGACAGAGAATCTCTTTCAGTTGGATGACCATGTTCAGATAATTTCTTAGGGATCACATTCCAGTAATACCAGAATGACTGTCTTACTAGAACATTTCAACCATTTCAAAAAGGGTTAAATTTTTTCCTAAAGTCAGAAAGGCTCCAAATGGTAGTCATGGTGATTTGATAAATATCATGACTCCAAGGACATAGCAATGCTCGTTTGGAATATTAGTATGCAAAGGGATCTTGTAGGATATTGGGGACTAACTTGGTTAAATTTAGACTAAGCTTTAGGGTTGGAGTTCTCACGCCTGATAGAAATCCTTGAAAAATTAGCAGGGGCTTCTTAATGAGAACATAGTTGTTGGAGAGAAGTCACCCTGAAAACCAATGATAACCTTCCCTCTGGCTCGTTGGCATAAAGAAAAGGTTAAAATATCATTGTCATATTCTCCTTCTGCTTCTCCTTCATCAAATAATAACAACTCCCTCTACTCTAGATGCAGGGCACGAAGTTCTTAGAATGTTCTGTTCTGTAAAAGAACTACGGGAAATGTTTTGCTCCGGCAACGAAAAGGATGGAATTTATTTATTTGCCATTTTCAGTCTTGCTGAAATATATACTACCAATTGGGGCAGTTTCAGAGAGCATGCCATAAAACAACTTATTTTGCCATCTAAAGACTGCTTTATGCTTCCTGGAATCATAGCTTGGAAATGCACACAGCCAACTCAGAGAGGAGGTTGTAAGAAATATTGCCTCCTGCATCATTCAGTCTTGTTCAGAATGCCATAAATTATACTATCGCCAAAGGTTACTTTTGTGATGCAAGAAAGCAAAAAGATGGAATGAGGTCATGGGATGATACAGTTGCTAAAATGGAATGGCAATTAATTTTAAGACTTAAGTCTTACAGTCTCATTACTCAAAGATTAGAAATAGTTTACATCTGTCACGTGATAGTGTGCAATCATATCATTTAGCACAGATTTCTTACTTTAACATTTTAAATCTAAGCACTAGGCTTGCTCAAATAATTCGATTTCCCCGTTACCCGTTATTAATTCGTTACTTTCGTTTGTTTTGAAGCAATATACGGCCTTGATTGTCCACACGTCTGGATATCGTGGTTTCGAATCGCGAGAGGCCGTTTTTTCTTATTTCGTCGTTTTTTTCGTTAGGAAAAAAAAGCTTTTGCAAATCACCCAAACTCCCACCATTCAGGCCCTTTCCTTTTGCCCCTCAGCAAAAGGGGCGTCACGGGCTCAGCCAATGGGAGGGGGCGAGGGGGAAGGAGGCCGAGGAGGAGGAGGAAGACGGAGGGGGGAAATGGCTGCCGCCGCCGCCTCGCCTCAGCTCAGGCCTGGTGTCTCTCTGTGAGGCGGGAAGGCGGCGGATGGAGCCGGGAATGGAGAGACCGAGAGAGACAGAGAGGGGCCCGGCGGTGAGGAGGAAGAGGCCCGGGATGCGAGGGGGTGTGGGCCAGGCCCGTCCTCGGCTGCTCCCGGGGAGGGAGGGAGGGAGGACTACGACTCCCAGGGGCCCAGATTCGCACCCTCCCTCCCCCCAATACAGGTCTTCATACCACGCTACATGAACTTGAATGGATACTGTGGTTGTGTTGTCGAAAGCTTTCATGGCCGGGATCACACTGTTGTGGTATGTATTCCGGGCTCTATGGCCATGTGCCAGAAGCATTCTCTCCTGACGTTTCACCCACATCTGTGGCAGACATACTCAGAGGTTTTGACGTCTGTGCGAAGCTAGGCAAGTGGGGTTTATATATCTGTGGAAGGTCCAGGGTGGGAGAAAGAACTCTTGTCTGTGGGAGGCAAGTGTGAATGTTGCAATTGGTCACCTTGATTAGCATTGAATAGCCTTGCAGCTTCAAAACCTGGCTGCTTCCTACCTGGGGGAATCCTTTGTTGGGAGGTATTAGCTGGCCCTGATTGTTTCCTGTCTGGAATTCCCATTTTCTGGGTGTTGTTCTTTTACTGTCCTGATTTTAGCTTTTCTGTAGCTAAAAATGCATATAAAATTGATTCTATAGGGAGGATAAATGATTGGATTTCAACTCCTACAGCTTAGCTTTCTCTGCCAATAATGGTACCATACCAAACTAAACCTCCCAAGATTCTGTAGCAGTGAGCCATCTTGGATATTGTAAGGGATATTATTATTATTATTATTATTATTATTATTATTATTAGACCTTGCTCCCAGGAAGGTGCCTTCGCTGTGGCTCCCAACTTATCTATCTCTATCTTTCCACATATTCTCCACATTGTGTGTATGTGTATGTATATTATATATACATGAGCCCCGATGGCGAAGTGTGTTAAAGCACTGAGCTGCTGAACTTGCAGACCGAAAGGTCCCAGGTTCAAATCCCGGGAGCAGAGTGAGTGCCCGCTGTTAGCTCCAGCTTCTGCCAACCTAGCAGCTTGAAACATGCCAATGTGAGTAGATCAATAGGTACCGCTCTGGTGGGAAGGTAATGGCACTCCATGTAGTCATGCCGGCCACATGAACTTGGAGGTGTCTATGGACAACACTGGCTCTTGGGCTTAGAAATGGAGATGAGCACCAACCCCCAGAGTCAGACATGACTGAACTTAACGTCAAGGGATACCTTTACCTTTACCTATATATATACACACACACACACACACACACACATATGCAGGGACTATATATATATATATATATATATATATATATATATATATATATATATATATATACACAGTATATATCACACACACACCAATTTAACAAAGTTTCAGCCACAAAAACAAAGTTTCTGAAGTAGAACAATGACTTTCACAGTAAAGACAACCCAATTTAACAGGAAATAAGACTTTCAAACCAGGAACAGATTTCTGCAATTAATAAAAAATGGTTTATTATAAAAGCTATGAAAATTCGCCAAAAATCAGAGGATAAGGGAAACGTTCCAAATTTTGGTGAGCTATCAGTGTTAAATGTGTTCTACCACTGTACCAAGTTTGAAGAAGATCACTCAAAAAATGAGGGCAGGAGAGTCCTGTAAAATCTCCCCTCGTGCTTTTTTTTTGGCCACTGCACATGCGCGTCCGCCATTAACGAATTAATTTCGAAAATAAGGAATTTTCGTTAATTTCGAATTTTTTGGGGGGCAAAATTCGGAAATGACATCAGAAACGAAACGCTGGCGCCCCCAGCTTTTGAAACGAGTTTAGAATCAATTTTTTCATGGATCGCTCAAGCCTACTAAGCACTCTTGGTAGAAAAAACATGTTTCTAGTGCATATGAATGCAAAAAGAAATTTCATTTCATAATATTTAAATTTCAGAAACATATGAAGATAAGTTTTACAATAGTTTCATTTTA
Organism: Anolis carolinensis; assembly: GCF_035594765.1. Taxonomy (NCBI): domain Eukaryota; kingdom Metazoa; phylum Chordata; class Lepidosauria; order Squamata; family Anolidae; genus Anolis; species Anolis carolinensis. The sequence continues at coordinate 309,309,201 of NC_085842.1, forward strand.
AGGAGCTTCTGTGCCATCATACCTTCGAAGGAGAATATTAAATTTAATAAATAATATATGTAATTTAGATGATTCATACAGACCACTCAATCTAGCTTTTCTTGAGGCAGGAATATGAAATAAATGAGGCCATATTATACAGAAAGTTGATTTCTGATATTATCTGAATTCAGTCACTAAGAAGATAACTATTGCTTCATTTCTACAACGAGGCCAGCAGTGTGCCAGTTGTACAATGGTCCTACTGTGCAATCGGCATAAGAGAACTATAGGTCCCGTTTCACAGTATCAATCTGTGAAAGATGCTTTGATACATGTTGTTGCAGTTAATTAGAAGATCTGTGCATCATATCAGAGATGTAGCTACTTCACCTTAAAGTTACATGTCATAGCCTCTGATGCAGTATCTTGGCCAGGACCTTCATGTTATGCCTTATTACAACCATATAATCACACACTACCTTTTAGATGCTTGTGTAAGTAGTCCTAAATGCTTGTATTCAGATGAATAGGCAGATTAGTTTATCTTAATACCGGAACTTCAACTTTGGTTAAAATAATGTCCTCTCTAATTATTAATGAAAGAGGAGGAATAAATGGGAAAATATCAATTGGTGCTACACACAAAAACATTATTTTTCTCTATGTCATTAAAACATGTATGAGATAATGGAGACAAACCAATATTACGGTTCTACATATAGTTTTAGTCATTGAAGCAAATGAGATTTATCATAATGAAAGCAGGGAAAAGGGGATGGCATCAGTGGCCTAGATGGATAACAGACCAGTTCACTTCAGATCCAATCCTGCTTCATACACTCTGTCAAAGTTGTGGGGCTTCAATCTCCAGAGGTTTGGCCAAATGCTGGAGCACCCCCTGACTTTCCACAACCCAGGGCTAAACCAACTTATCCCACAAAAAGGACCAGAGGTCCCAGATGTTGTGGGACAGTCAGGCGAGATTACACAGTGACTATGGGCTATTAAGCCCAAATATATGAGCCCTTAATCCATTACTCCATTAATTTCAGTAGGTCTACTCTATATAAAGTAGACCTACTGAAATCAATGGAACGTAACTAAGGGCTCTTCTATTTGGGCTTAAACTGCTGAGCTGCTGGACTTGCTAGCCGAAAGGTCGGCAATTCAAATCTGGGGAGTAGGATGAGCTGCTGCTGTTAGCTCCAGCTTCTGACAACCTAGCAGTTCGAAAACATGCAAATGTGAGTAGATCAATACGTACCACTCTGGTGGGAAGGTAATGGGCTCCATGCAGTCATGCTGGCCATATGGCCTAGGCGGTGTCTACCGACAACGCTGACTCTTCAGCTTAGCAATTGAGGTGAGCACCACCCCCAGGGTTGGACACAACTAGACTTAATGTCAGGGGAAAACCTTTACCTTTACTCTATCTAAAACTGGTGCTCATTTTCAACCAGTTATAACTCTCAGGGTAGTTCCACACAGCCCTTTAACCTGGGAGCAATCGGTTTTTCAAAGCACAGTTGTGACCAGGTTGAAGTCCGCACATGCCCCAGAAAGTGTGTGCTTTTCTGGGGAGAGAGGGCTGTCCAGATGCCCTGTCAGGCTTTCTGGCAGGGCACTGTAACACAAAACAATCCCCCTCATACAGTGTTAAAAATAACTTACCCAGCTGGCATTTCCCTGCTGCTTGTCGCACCTCAGGTTAGTTTCACCTTGCTAAAGACATCAGGCTGCATACAGAATGTAGTCTTTTGTAGTTTATTAGGAAATAAGGAAAAAGCAGTTCATAAAAGGCAAAAGTATAGTTCCAAAAGATAGTTGCAAAACAAGGCTGTAAGAAACAAATCCATGGGAACAATAGACATAAAGCAGACACCAAAGTCCCAGAAACGAGGTTACATCCAAGCCATAAGATAACACAGGAAAGCAGTCTTTGTTCTTGATTCAAGCGAGGAAATTGCTTTGATGAAGATTTCTCTCTCAGCCCACAGCTTTAATAGCATAACATGAAGGCATTTCTTTGCCCTTTGACCTCCCTCTTACTTGCTATTCTAAGACTTCTGCGCAACCCCCGAAATTCCAGACGACTAGCTCGATCGAGAGATGCGACCCCATCGTCAAGGCCACAGGCTTCATCAGGCTGAGGCTGGGAGCTGCTCTCCCTTCCTGCTTCTTGCACCTGAGAACCATCCTCATTAACAACAACATTTCTTCCTGTGGGAAAGCCTCCCTGCTCTTCATTTTCCACAGCAGGAACACCCTGCACCTGAATCCCATAATTCCCATCAGAATCATCTTGAAACTCATCCCGAACCTGAATCCCATCATCTTGAAACTGCATCCCAGAATTGTCATCAGAATCACACAAAGGCTGAGCCACAACATTGCTGGAGCTCTCCTGGTGCATAAAAATAACATGCCAAGAGAAGGGGGCAGGAGCAATTTTCCTCCCCTCTTTATATGCACCAGGAGAGCTCCGGAGAAGGGGGAATGGCAGCCAGGTAAGTTATTTTCTTTTTAAAATGTTTTTCGGGGGGGGGGGGGGGGTTGGGAGGGGGTGGAGTATAACACTCTGCCCATGCATTTCCAATTCTGGTAGTTTCTACCAGAATTCTAGACATTAAAAAAACAAATTATATGAGCTATCCACTAAACTCTTTGTACCCCAACCGAAAGCTCTTCCCCACAGCTGTTATCAAGGAGAAGAAAGTGAGAAAGCAAGTGAAATGATGAAGAACTGGACCTCAGAGGGGAAAGGAAATGCGAATGCTCCTGCAGGCATAGTGCATTCTTCTATCTCTTCCCTTGCTATGACACCATGTGAACTGCCTCCTCTCCTCCTTCCATCCACACCAATGAGTAGCACAGCAGTAGTTAACACCTGTTGTTGGGAAGTTTTGGACATTATTAAAGGCTACAGAATAACATCCTGAATTCTGTCCAAATAAAGCATATGTATACATTAGCCACATAGTTACTACCAGAATTCCAGACAAGCTATGGCAATTACTCTTCCTAGCATACTCAATAGCTCTTTTTTGACATTTGGAAAGGGGTTAAAACACACATAAGGAAAGCATGATGAGAACTCAAACTTGGAGAAAGGAGAGCTGGTTTCCTCTCAATAGCTATTTGAATGTTGTGACTACAGGAGTGCGAACTATCCTTGTCATAATGACATTTGTTCTTGTTGCTGTGAGCATATAAAAGAAGCTGGAAAATAACGCATCTGTAATTTTTTATTATGCTGAAGATGGATATGCCACAAGGTCTGCCAGGCTGTATACTAAATAGACTAGATTGTAAAAACACTGAGGGCACATCCAGACAGCCCCTTAATAGCTCGAGCTCCTGCATTTTCATGTGAGGCGTCCAAACGATGCCCCATGTAAAAGCAAATGCACAATATTACTGACTATGGAGGAGTCACATATTCATAACTCTTGATTATAAATATGGAATTGCAATACAGGATGCTTGCAATATCCTCAATCATATTAGTCTAAACTAGAGTAGATCTATTGACTCAATATTAAAAATGGAAGTCAATACAAAGGTACATGCTATTCTGGATCTATTATTGTTAGGACTAAAATATAAGATCCAAACCATTCTTGTGTACTGGCTATTTAAGAAATCTGCATGTTTCTAACATTTTTTCCAGTAGGAGTTTTGCCCTGAAATGAGTGCTTTTGAGCTCTTTCCATTGGGAGAGAGACCATTTGAAAAAAAAAACATCTAGGCATTTCTGTATGTAGAAATCATCTGTATGTGTACAGAACACATTATTTCCTACCCCAGATAGTGCCCCAAATAATGTACATTTCTCATCAATTATGTTTTTGTATCAACCTTCTCCACCAAGTAAAAAAAAATTGAAGCATGAACCAGAACACTCTCAGCTTTGTCCAATAAGGAGAAACTTTTGGAACCATTCAGTCAGTAGAGGATGAAATAAAGTGGAAGCAGCCTGGACTTTGCGGAACCGAACCCTTACCAATGTTGAGTGTCCCATCTAAATCTACCAAAAATCTAATCTATTATACAGTGGAAAGAATTGCCAGCATGCTACAGTTTTCATTATTAGTGTTCCCAGGTTTTCAAAACAGCAATAAGGGACAGATAAATTCATGACATGTAGGGCTGACAATCGTGAAGCAGCTGTAAGTGTGTTTGCATTCTGCCTAAATACCAAATGACAGTATTGATTTCCATTAACTTGAGCATGTCTTTCTTTGTACATTTAATGCGTTGTCTATATTCGTATATTACTCAATGCACACATTTCCATCTGTATGAAGGGCTTCACCTCAAATATCGAGTGAGATTGGCAACTTGTTCAGTTGACATAAAAGGATGAGCTTTGCCACCCTCAAGTAAGGCACACTTGCCAGTCCTATAATAGAGAGATGTCAAATAAAGGACATTCCTTATAAGAAGGCACATGTGTTTGTTCATAATGACTATGTTTACCTGCAAGCAATAATCTTCAAGTTCATTAAATAAGCAATCAAGTTATACAAAAAGGACTTAATTTAAAAAGGAGATGCTAATATAATAAAGGTATAATAACTACTTTAAATATCCATGTATAAGTCTAGAAATTTTAGTCAAACAATCAACCGAAAATAACTAGGTCATGAGTAAATAAGTACTAAGTACTGGACCTTGATTCTTATCAAAAAAAGGAATCATCTCTTTCTCTGAGAGTTCAAATCTGTCCTGGGGAGATATATATATATATATATATATATATATATATATATATATATATATATAAGCACTGACTCTCTTCTACTCTCTCAGTTGTAACACCACTTTTGGCCTTTTTGAATGCCTGGAAAGGAAAATGGCAGTTCCCATCAAAGAATTGTCAAGAAAGCAGAGGGACAGTGCTTCCTTGTGGTTCTTCTGAGGTGGACTAGGCTCTTGCTTTTCATCAGTCTACTCAGAGAAGGAGATGTTTCCTTTTTTGGTAAGAGTTAATAATGCACCTTGATTTTTATTAAACAATTATCTGAATTTTTTGAATGCCTGGGTGGGAAAGTGGTGTCAGGGGCCAAAATTACTTATCCATGAGGTTGACATACTCAAGTATATATGGTATATTCTTCCACCACGCCATGGAGTAAAAAGTGGTGTAAGAGTGGAAATTTATTTCAGGAAAAAGGTGCAGGAAAAAATAACCCTTGCTACTAAGTCCATCAAATCTGCATGATGATCGGCACAAATGCAAGCAGGTAGTAAAAGATGCATTTATGTGTTTGTTTCTAAGGAAGATCAGTCACATGTCTTTTGCAAGTGGAAAAGTAGGCTGTCGTCCATGGAAGCATATGCCATGTAAAATACATTGGCCTTAAAGGTGCCACCAGACCTTGTTTATTGTTGGAACAGAGGAACAAATAGAGATCTTTGGGAATAACCTATAATTTGGTCCTGGGACAAGAAGAGATATGAAGAAAAACTCAATCTGAGAAAAAAAAACCCTGTAAAGCAAAAAAGAGAGAAGGCTTTGTATTAAAATAAATTTTTAAACTCTGACACATATAAAATTGGGTGCTACATTCAAGGCAAAATTACAGTAGCAAGGGCAAATAACATGTCTTTGATGTTCTCTTGTCATGTCTAATTTGATTTTTGTATGTGTTCTTTTCAAAAATTAGCTCATCAAAAATACAACATGGAAAATTATTTTTGCTACTACAGAGATGCCTAGATTTCAAAGTGCCAGTGAGAAGTATTAATTAGGCCCTCAACAAATCAGTACAACTGTAAATTATTCAAACCAGAAAATGTGTGCAAATCATCACATTATTGAACATGTCCTTGTTTGTCATTGCAACTCTAGACTTCAGATTTTAACATATTGGGCTAGACCCTGAACCCAATTTTATATGAAACTAGTATTCAGTAGAAAAAAAATGGTAGCCAGTTAATAGGAATAACTGTCCTAGAATTTGCTCATATCTTTATACTAGTATCTATCAGTATTTTAATCTTTGCTCTTTTAGTTATTATACTAGATTCTTTTACTCATTTCATAAACTACGTTTGGATGCTGGCTGAGCAAATAGGTATGAGATTGCAAAAGAGTCTGATGAATTGTCTGTTTATATTTTAAAAGAAAAAAGGTTTCTTAGAATAAGAGAGAACAATAAAATCCCACAATATATTTTAGGAAGACAAGATACCAATAAGAGGTCTGCTGGGCAAGAGATTTCAAACTCCTAATATATACTGTTTTCACAAGCCTTCCTTTTTAGTTTATTTCTTCCTCCAGTGAATCCAAGGAAAGTAGTTAAGGAGAAAGGGATAGGCAGATAGACTTCTAAATGACTACTACATTGACTGTAGACATTAAGGCAAAAACAAATGGAAGGAATAGACGGGATAAAATCTCTATTATTTTGGATCACAAGTATCTGTGATGGGGACCTTTCTATATTCGAAATCTGAAGTACCTGATTCCAATTTGCTGCTTATGAAATAAAACAGAATATTGCAATATATGGATGAGTTATGGAAAAACCTGCCCTTCATGTTAATCAATGGTACTATTCTAGCTCCAGGGTTTAGGGATTTTTTTTGAGCCACAAGTTTCCACCAGAAATGATGCCAGACCTTACAATGGACCAAGAAATGTTTGGAAGGTCACTGCCAATTAAAATGTGGGATCACCTCATTTAAGACAAGCAGCTAAAATGCCAATGGGATTTTGGCCTGCATAAATAGGACTATAGTGTCTAGATCCCGGGAAGTCATGTTATCCCTCTATTCCACCTTGGTCAGACCATGTCTGGAATATGGTGTCCAATTCTGAGCACCACAATTGAAGGGAGATGTTGACAAGATGGAATGTGTCCAGAGGAGGGCAACTAAAATGATCAAGGGTCTGGAGAACAAGCCCTATGAGGAGCAGCTTAAAGAGCTGGACATGTTTAGCCTGTAGAAGAGAAGGCTGAGAGGAGACATGCTGAGGGCTATGTAGCAATATGTGAGGGGAAGTCATAGGGAGGAGGGAGCAAGCTTGTTTTCTGCTGCCTGGAGACTAGGATGAGGAACAATGGCTTTCAACTACAGGAAAGGAGATTCCACCTGAACATTAGAAGAACTTCCTAACCATGAGAGCTGTTCAGCAGTGGAACTCTCTGCCACAGAGTGTGGTGGAGGCGTTTAAACAGAGGCTGGATGGCCATCTGTCAGGGGTGCATTGAATACCATTTTCCTGCTTTTTGGCAAGGGGTTGGACTAGATGGCCCACGAAGTCTCTTCCAACTTGATGACTCTATGATTCTATAAAGTAGATTCATTTGGAGGTGTATATTTCTAAAATAATGAAATCATTTGGTTTTTTGGGGGGAGGGATGATGGATGATTTCTGGAAATGGAAATGGAATGGTTGTTGGGTGGAGTGACAGCTGGAGAAAGCTAGCTGAGATGGTGCGTTAGAAGACAGAATTTTTCACTGGAGTGAGAAGCAAGTCAGGATCAGAAATGAAAAGAGAAATAGGGAGCTGTTGGTTAGGAAATCCAGCAACAACATTTTCAAGATCAACGTACATGTCATAAGATAGTAATCAAGCTTCTAAAATTTGAGTCACTTTGTTGTGGGAGAAAGACAGGATATAGATCAAATCATATTAATTTATCAATTTATGTTTATGTGTCTTAACAAAAACATAATAGTTACAGTCAACCCTCCATATCAACACATTTTGTATCCACAGATTCAACCATACACAACTTCTCTCTCTCCCTCCCTCTCCCCCCCCCTCTCCCCCCCTCTCTGTAAAATCCTCAAAGGAAATCTTTATTTTGCCATTTCATTACAATATTCTATATACCTCTCAACCTCTGAGGATGCCTGCCATAGATGTGGGCGAAACATCAGGAGAGAATACTTCTGGAACATGGCCATACAGCCCGGAAAACACACAACAACTCTTTGCCTGCAGTTTGAGTCTGTTCCTTGTTTTTGGAGCAGCAGGAAACAAGTTTGCTCCCTCTTCAGTATGATATCATTTCAAATATTTAAACTTGATTATCATGTCCCCTCTTAGTCTTTTCTTCTTTCATCTAAGTATACACAGCTCTTTAAGCCACTCCACATAGGATATGATTTACAGACCTTATACCGCATTGCTAACCCCTTCTGGACACTTTACAGCTTGTTCATATATTTCTTGAATCACAGTGCCTAGAATTGGGCATAATATTGCAGGTGAGGTTACATTGGTTCTATTATGACACTGGTGCAGCCTAGAATCAAATTTATTGTTCTAGCATCACACTCTTGACTCATGTGAACACTTAAGGTAAAAGTAAAGGTTTCCCCTGATGTTACGTCCAGTCGTGACCAACTCTGGGGGTTGGTGCTCATCTCCATTTCTAAGTCGAAGAGCCAGTGTTACCCATAGACACCTCCAAGGTCATGTGGCCGGCATGACTGCATGGAAAGCCGTTACCTTCCCACAGGGGTGGTACCTATTGATCTACTCACATTTGCATGTTTTTGAACTGCTAGGTTGGCAGGAGCTGGGGCTAACAGCGGGCGCTCATTCTGCTCCTCGGATTTGAACCTGGGACATTTTGGTCCGCAAGTTCAGCAGCTCAGCATTTTAACACACTGTGCCACCAGGGGCCGCATGTGAACACTTATCCTTCCATTTTCTGACCGGGGAGGAGGAGGCTGTGCTGCTTACAAAGTGTGTTTTAGGAGACTAGCATGGGAGGCACAACTATTGAGGTGTGTTTTTGTAATGCTTTTAGTCTCCTAATGCATAATCTCAGTCATCATTAAAAATTAAGAATATATCATGTCCTTCTTTCACATTTCCATGTTGTGCCTAAATACATATCCCTATTGCCATATTGTACTAATCTCCCTTTCCAAAAAGGCAAAGAGCAGAGCAAGCAAATAATAAGACATATTGAGATGTATGTATGACATCTACATTTATTTCTTAACTATCAGTAGAGTTTAAAATAGCTGAAAATTGTTTTAAAATTAAATAAATGAATCCATCTTAGCTGCAATGGTGGTAGTTAAATTGCATTGTTCTGTACCAGCAGAAGAGCGAGCTTCCTTGAAATTATGCATTCTGTTGGCATATTGCTATCCTTCTGATGTGTGTGTATGTGTGTGCGTGCATCTCTGTGTGCATAAAATCTTTCAGCTCTGATTTAATTTTGTGTTCCCTTTGGAATGTTGATCAGAATTAATTGCTTTTAAATTGTGTTGCTGGAATAAAGTTAATAGAGGAATCTAATAAAGCAAATATGTTCTCTCTAACACTGGAACTAGCTTGGTTTGAAATGTGTACATTCTGCACATTCATTGCATTGTGTGGAAAAATGTCTTGTATTCTTGCACATATCATATTTTCTTTTTAAAAAATAAAGAACTTTTTGAGAAACTGAAACACTAAGTAACTTGCAAATTGAACCACTTGTTATGAGACTGAGGGATCTCTTAAAATATATTTTTACATGTCCTGCTATACCTAGTATTACTTTTAGGGGACTTTCTACTCTAGGTTTAATGTCCATAGGGCCTCCCTTCCTCCCCCAAATGTAATAACTACATTAGACTTGGGCCAATGGCAGCTAGTGAGTTTTATATCAGGACTGAGCTGAATCCATTCTGAGTTTTGCATCCTAAGAAGCTACCCAAGGTTCTGAATCCTATACTCAGAATTGGCTCAGTACCATGAATAGTTCCTTTGAAATCTAGAACAAAATTGAGAACAGATTCAATGTAATTATGACATGGAACTCATTGGCAGCCAATGGTTAGGGGCTCCTTAGATCAGTGTTTCCCAATCTGGGATCCCCAGTTGTTTTTGGCCTACAACTCCCAGAAATCCCAGCCAGTTTACCAGCTGTTAGGATTTCTGGGAGGAGAAGGTCAAAAACATCTGGGGACCTCAGGTTGAGAACCACTGCCTTACATGATAATTTTAATTACAATGACATTACGCATGGTTTCTTTTGCCTGCATCTAACAAAATATGTTCTCTCTAGGAATTTTCTAGCTTCTCCAGGTTGGCTCTATGGTAACATCTAGCAAAGGTAATTCATTTCAAAAGATTTCACAATTATCCATCATTTCATGTTTTGCAGCAAGTTCTGAAACATATGTTGTGTGGATACGAGGGTTGCACTGTACTTCAATTCAAAATGTAGTAAGCCAGTCTTGTCATGTTTGAGGACTTTCCTGATCATGCTAATGAAATGTGGGCCTAAAAATCTGCCCCAAAGTCTTATCAATATAATTATTTGTCTTTGTCATTACTCAGTGTTGTCATTCAACAGTCCGCCATTTGTAGCACTGTTGGACACATCGATGCCATGCTCAATTTCCTATACAAAACATAGACACTTATATGTTGCATTGGGCAATGATTCAATTTTTTTCTTCATGAGTCAGATACAGTTATGCTATATCAGAGGTTGATTGATTTGCTTGTTTTTAATAAAAACATCCCAAACTTCACAGATTTCTTAAAAATAAATAAAAAGATCTTTGGAGGGCCCCCCAAGGAATCTAGCCTCTCTGCAAAAGAGTGCTAGTGCCTCATAGTACAACTCCTAGGATCCCATAGCATTGAGCCATGGTGGTTAAAGTGGTTGTCAAACTGCATTCATTCTGCAATGTAGATGCATTTCAGGTGATCATGTGAGGAAAAGGTGTGGCAAACTCATGCTTCTGAGCCTTGCACCATTGATAACTGGAGCTGATCATGTCATCCTGTGGTGCCCTGCTTGTCAATGCTGAAAAACTTCAGTATTTGGGATGGAGTTTTGGGGTCATTTATAATTGTGGCAGACATATTAGACATGTGACTAGGGGCCCTTCCACACAGCCCTATATCCCAGAATATCGAGGCAGAAAATCCCACAATATCTGCTTTAAACTGGATTATCTGAATCCACACTCAGATAATGTGGGATTTTATGCCTTGATATTCTGAGATATAGGACTGTGTGAAAGGGCCTCTAGTAACGGTTATAATGCTGTATATCTAACCTACAACATTATAACTGATTAAATGGATTATAGTTACCATTTCATAATTCTTCCAACATGTGGGACAGCTCCAACATGCTACAATATCCACTAATAAGAATGGAAAGAGATAAATATTTTCTGAGATCTAAGGGCCTTTCCACATATAACCCAGAATATCAAGGTAGATAATCCACAATATCTGCTTTGAACTGGGTTATCTGAGTCCACACTGCCATATAATCCAGTTTAAAGCAGATAATGTGGGATTTTATACAGCTGTGTGGAAGGGGCCTTAGATACGGCTTTCAGAATTCCATAACTTTCTTTCTCCCTGTTCTCATTTCTCAGTTGGAGGCATGAGAATGACATTATCCTATGGATTTCTTGGGAGATCTTCTGAGGACTTCTGAAAGTCCACAAGGATGCCTGTTTTTTTGTGCACCTGGCTTCAGAAGCATAGCAGAACAGTGTCTGACTATAGCCCATCCTGTTGTAGCCATTAAATGGGTGTATGGAGTATGTGGTTGACCCTACTACAGCATGGTAAGTGAGGAACATGGGGGATGGGGATGCTACAGAGGGAGATGCAGCTGCATATGTCAGTACAGTAGAGTCTCACTTATCCAATGTTCTGGATTATCCAACGCATTTTTGTAGCAAATGTTTTCAATAAATCGTGATATTTTCGTGCTAAATTCGTAAATACAGTAATTACAACATAACATTACTGCGTATTGAACTACTTTTTCTGTCAAATTTGTTGTATAACATGATGTTTTGGTGCTTAATTTGTAAAATCATAACCTAATTTGATGTTTGATAGGCTTTTCCTTAATCCCTCCTTATTATCCAACATATTCACTTATCCAACGTTCTGCCGGCCCGTTTATGTTGGATAAGTGAGACTCTACTGTATATTAATTTGTGTGAGGGTGTTAATTTTTGTCTGATTGGTATCAGAGCATTTTCAATACAATTCCTTGTTCCCTAGTTCCTCTCATCTCTTTCTCCCGCCCCTTGTTAGGTTCTAGGAGAAATGGCCTGCAGAATTGCTTTCTTAAAAAAAATACTGTGTACACCTCTTGAGGTATAAAATATGTCCATATAAATGTGTTATCTGTCTATTAGCTTCCTAAGTGAAAAACGTACAAGTATCGCTGATTAAAAGGGACAAAGATATCCTTCATTGGTTTTGACAGAATGCTGCTGAACATACTTTTTCTTGCAGGAACAAAGGGGTGAATGTGAAACTGAAGCACATTCTGCCATTCAGGGACCAGGCAGTAGGATAGTTTCTCTTTGGCAAGACACTTCATCACTGGACACTGAACCAGTGATGGATATTTAATACCAACCCGCGCTGTGTAGATGTTGAGCGACTCACTGAAAGACATTTGTCTCACTCCTGCTAGAAACTGAGGCTGCATTTTAATCCCACATCAGTCACTATTGGTTTACTGTTGCATTATTTTAGAACCTCTGCAACTCTTTGTGTGTGTTTATAGCTTTCATGATGGAAAAGCAAGAGCAGAAAGTACTTACTTTTTGAGAACATCTCTTCATGGACTTTTTCAAGACAGGGTTATTCCATATTGAGCAAGAGCTCATAGGACTTTATCACACAAGGGAAGCGAACCCAGCATTGCAGCCGCCTTCCACCAATAAGTGAGATGGCAACAATCAACAGCAGACACCTTTCACAATTCCTTGCTGCAGTGGGTTGGGAAAATCATCCTCTTATCCCCTGAACAGACTACCTTGAGTTAATGGGACTGCTGACTATTAAATTAAGTTTGGGGCATATAAGCCAGAGACTATGGATAAAAACTAAATAAGACACATGAAAAGCCAGTGAGGATTATTAAGCATGCCTAAGCATGCCATAAGGCACATGCCATTGCCTTTGATGACTTCTATATCACTTGGTTGTCAATCCATTACTGGCTGTTGTCTGAACTTTAAAAGAGCTATTCAAACCACTGAAACAATTTTGGGAACAGGGTTTAGTACCTTGGATATGTTTTTTAAAGACTAAAACTCAGACGTCACACTGGCAATGAAGGTCTGCATAGTTAAAACAATGGTATTCCCCATAGTAACCTATGGATGTGAGAGCTGAACCATAAGGAAGGCTGAGCGAAGGAAGATAGATGCTTTTGAACTGTGGTGTTGGAGGAAAATTCTGAGAGTACCTTGGACTGCAAGAAGATCAAACCAGTCCATCCTCCAGGAAATAATACCTGACTGCTCAATGGAGGGAAGGATATTAGAAGCAAAGATGAAGTACTTTGGCCACATCATGAGAAGACAGGAAAGCCTGGAAAAGAGAATGATGCTGGGGGAAATTGAAGGAAAAAGGAAGAGGGGCTGACCAAGGGGAAGTTGAGTGGATGGTATCATTGAAGTGACTGGCTTGACCTTGAAGGAACTGGGGGTGGCGACGGCCGACAGGAAGCTCTGGTTTGGGCTGGTCCAGGAGATCATGAAGAGTCAGAAGCAACTGACTGAATAAACAACAACAACAAAACTCAGAATAGTTTTATTACCTTGCTAACCTGGAAGTCTCCAGCTGGTCAAGTATAGGACTTGAACTAATTACAGTAGAGTCTCACTTATCCAACATTCGCTTATCCAACGTTCTGGATTATCCAATGCATTTTTGTAGTCCATGTTTTCAATACATCGTGATATTTTGGTGCTAAATTCATAAATACAGTAATTACTACGTAGCATTACTACATATTGAACTACGTTTTCTGTCAAATTTGTTGTATAACATGATGTTTTGGTGCTTAATTTGTAAAACCATAACCTAATTTGATGTTTAATAGGCTTTTCCTTAATCTCTCCTTATTATCCAACATATTCGCTTATCCAACGTTCTGCCAGCCCGTTTATGTTGGATAAGTGAGACTCTACTGTACTTGTAGAATATATTTTATGTGTTATTTGTTTATTTCAGTTTAAAGTTACTCAGAGAGTGGAAGCACTTTTGTTGTTAAAAATATTATAATAAAATTAAAAGTGGAAATAAAAAATGACAGTAAAAGTCAGATAAAGTATGATTATCATCAGCCTTTTTAGTTTTTATCCTGCTTTTCCATTGTGAAGTTATATTCAAAGAAGCTTTCTGCAACACCAGAAATGTTACATATTAAAATAAACCCTTTCTAAACCAATTCTTTAATTATGTCATAACTTAAAATGAGAGAAATAGGCTAAATATCCTGCAGTAATAAATCTAAAATTTAGATGAAGTAATCCACTGATGATTCACACTACGGCCCTATAAAAGAATCCCAAAAGAGAAAGAGAACATCTACAAGGTTGCAAAAATAATAGATTTACTTTAAAGCTTTATGTTGCCCCAGATATAATTGTTAAGGAAGATCTCAACCTCATGGTCTCTAACCACATCCAACCAATGCTAATATCTGTAGTTAGAAAACGTATTCCTGGGTAGGGAAAAAATCCAGCAAAATGCATGTAACCCAGAAAACAATTATATAAACATTTGTGCTTTCTAATTGCCCCTAGAAATGTATAACTGTTTAATGGATTTTAGATTTGGCTGTATCTTTGTAGCTAATCAGCTCCCTTCCTTTCAAAATGTTATGAAGGAACAAGTATAATGTCCTGCATATCACACAACTAGATTATAATATCAGCTATAGCACATTGAGACACAGTCCAGTAGCTGGGACAGAACAATATAAAGATCCAAAATATTTAGGAAAATATATTCCTAAAATGCTTAGGAAAATAAGGCCTTCACTTGCTGTTGGAAAGACTAGAAAGTAGATATCAGATGATCTGGGATGCCATCACTAAAAAGGCTCTTGTTATTACATCTCTCCATCTTACTTCATGTTGGGTGTGAAGAATTCAGAGAAGGGCCTGAGATGATGACTTAGGGTGCATTCATAATATAGAATTAATACAGTTTGACATCATTTTAGCTGTCATGGCTCAAAGCTATAGAATTCTGGACACTTTCATTTTGCACGGTCTTTAGCATTTTCTGCTCCCAGGATTTCATAATATTGAACCATGGTAGTTAAAATGACATCAAAATGCATTTTTTCTACAATGTAGATGCACCCTAAAGGTCAGGGCAGGTGAATAAGGGAGGAGATACCCTTTCAAGTTACCAATTTCAGTTCTACTAGGAATGTACTAGGAAATCTATCCAGAATCATCCGGCACAATTTCTCTTTTGACTTGCATGAAACAAAGGCTTGGTTAGCAACATTTAGAATTGTAAAATTTCTTCCATAGCAAAGCCCAGAAAGGTTGATTCAAGCAAGCAAAACAAACAAACAAACAACCCCCCCCCCCAAAAAAAAACAAAAACAAAAAAACAAAACCTAAATAATTATCATTTGGTTCCAAACTTTTATATAAATATTTTTGATGTCAACCTAACTCATAAATATCAAGGTTGGTCAAGATTAACTTACAAAAGTATGAAAGAATGAAAGAAAGTACTCCAAAGTTATATCATTGATGGATCAGGTCCAAGAAGTAATGCTGATCCCATGTTTGTCCCTCAATACCATGTTTAGTAACAGTGGGATCAAGCATGGAATTTGTTTTTTGTAATACAGGCAAACATGTTTTGTTGTGTTACAAATAAACCATCCTTTGGTTAAAAAGGTTCAAAGTGAAGTAAATCAAATACAGAAAATATAATTAGAACACAATCCAATGACCCATGGTAATCAGGGTGACTATGACCAAATATAAAGCACAGGATGAAGGTGTTCTCACATCCTTTTTTCTTAGTGAAACATCTCAACACTTTTGCCAGTTCAGAAGAGCAAGAGAACCAATGCTACTGCAATGGAGCATGAATCAGCCATTATGCATTGCCTTGAAAATGCCTAGATTGCAGCATTGCACACTTGGCGGTTATTGTTCTCTTTGTTGGCATTAGGAATGGCTGATTGATCAGATGCAAATAACTCTAAATCAAAACAGTGTTTGCTTGTTGCCCTCTCCAGTTCCTGGCAGTTGACATTCCCGCCAACTGGCCTAAACCCAGTTGCTATCTCTTTTTTCTGGTCAGATGGCATTGCTCTAACTGCATCCAGGACCTTTACAAGTCTGCCTTTCCCAGCCAAATGCATCTATCTACCACAATAATTGCTATCTAGTCCCATTCTCCTCTTCTTCCCGCTTTGTTTTTGCAGCCTCCTTTTTAGAGCTTTTAAGATCATTTTTAAGTAAGAAAAAAAAAAACAGAAAAAATGCCAGAGTTCAGGCTTCTAGCCACAAGAAAGCCCTCAAGCGGTACATCTTTCCTTCCTGACAAATTGCTGAGTAACTGAAAAAAGTTTTAAATTACAGTTGCTACATTTAAAGGTGTCTTGCGGTCTTTATTCAAAATGAAATCACAGGAAAGCTGTATTCTCCTCAATCTTCTGGCCATCAATGCTGCAGGATTCTGGAAGTTATTGACCGAAACAGTAACATTTTGAAACTCTGTTATATATACAGCTTGTTTATAGAGGAGCACAACAAATGTGGTCCTAGGCTAAAAGAGGTCCCCAAATCTGGCAGATCTCACCTACTTTCCCTCATAACCCAGTTGTTCCACTAGTTTATAGAAATAAATACAATTTCTTTGTTTGTGAGTTGGGTTTCATTTTTATCTACTCTTTAATTATACCAATTAAATAATGGAAGACAACTGAGGGAAAAGGAACATGCTGGACTGTAAGTTAGAAGTGTGGGGACATGCCATTGGCTTTTGTCCAGTTTAGCTAATACTGCTTATGGCCAAAAAAGGGATTAAAATAAATACAAAATTTAAAAAATCATGCACTCTGTTCTAGGACCGATCTAAGCCCAAATAACATACCAAATGAGTTGTATGTATCTCTGGTATCCCATTTCACTTGTGCATTTCCAGACTTAGATGTACAGTTTACAGATAGAATTCATCCCCATCTTATGTGGTAAGGATTTCCAGAAAATTCTACCTATGAGGACTCTTCATTAGATGAAGAACCATACTTTATTGGGCAGCAGGAAAGGGAAGAGACTAGCATATCTCCTCCCACCGCTCCACAACATCCAAACACATTATTTGTTTGGTAAGTTAATTCAGGATCTGAGAAGGAAGAAAGAAAAAAATATGAAAGGAGGAGACTCAGCGATTTGTGATTTTCAACCTCGAACTAGTAATGATATATACTTTTATTTTCTTCTCTTGATAAAATCTTCCAAACATCCTGGCAATGGACTAAGTGTATTTTCAACACATGCTGATACTGCTGGGTCCTCCTGACCAGTATTAAAAACCAATATTCAGTCTCTCTATCTTTCCTTTGGTGGCACCAGCAAGTTCTACTCTAATGAGTTCCTCCAGTTTTTTTTATAGAAGTTAGCTGCAGAAGTACAGTTGGATGTTGCCTGGCCACTTTCCTTTCTCACTGGTAGGTTAGGTATGAGTATGTGGGAGGAAAGAGGTAAACTTGATGAAGCCTTATGCAAATGGAAGGTCCAGCTACTGTTTATTATTTGACTCACTTCAAAATGTAGTAAGCCTGGTTACTGAAATCCTTCATTTTTGACTGAAAGTCCTACTCTAAAAGCATTCTACAGGTCATTTGTTCCTAACTTGGTTTCTTTAAGCAAAAGTTCATAGCCCAGCCTCCTGTTTCCTCTCTTGGTGTTCTTTTGGCCAATTGTCTCAGACTTGCCAGAAGCCTTCCATTAGTCTTGTTGGAAATTACCCTTCCTGCGCTTGATTTACCCAGGGCTCCATCTAATTGTTCATCAGTATTGCAAACTGACTCATTAAAGTTCACGGGTTGCCTGCCATTTGTCACAGGGCTTTGCTCTTCATTACGATTTCGAATGCACCCGTTAGGCTGATGGTTAGAAATGAACCTAAGTTAAACATCGGAAATGTCACTCCCTACCCCATTGCTTGCCTCTAAGCATCAGGCAATGATGAAGCAAGGAGATCTGTGGATTAATGAGAAACAAGATAGAATATGTCACAGGCAGACGTGATGGGTAAAGGAGAATGCATATGACAGGTTATATACTAAAAATGTGGGGTGAACAGTTGATTTTGCTGGGCACATTTTATCAAGGTTAATTGGCTCACCTCAAAATGGTGCACAAAGGCATTGACTGTGTTAGTCAAATGCCACTGATACAAACTGAGTCATCCAGTGCTTAGATTATCTGCATATGACAGAATCCTATAGGGAAAACAAAGGACAGGGGAATCACTGTACTTTCACTATAGGACAGTTTCACATGTACTTAGGCAAATCATTACCATAACACATCCAAGTGTCTTATCCAGTCTTCACATCATTTATGAAAAGTGATCCAGAATGTTACAGAGACATTTTCTCATCAAAATGCCTGGGCAACATGCAATATGTGTCTGGTTCAATTGGACGTATTTCAGTTTTTGCATTTCTGGTTAAAACCATAAGAAAAACCAATGATTATTTTTGGACCAAAAAAGGACTATTTCCCAAAAGATTTAGATTTTGTGTACTTTGAAATGCAGTATTTGATCCTGATTAGCATATTCATTCAGGAAGTGTAAATTAGGTTGAAAAATACAAACCATGTCAAATTGTCCCTCATTCCTAGTTGAGATTTGAGACCTAGCATGGGGATGGAAGATTGAGTTGAAAGGTTAATTCTAGGAGGTAATTATTCTTCTGTGCATGCTTAAAGGCACTATTTTCAATTTTAAGATAGCCAGCCAAACATCTATCAGAGGATCTTCCCTGACCTTTCTCTATCCCCTTTCTATCGGAAGAAATTGTTTTTTAATAGGCTGGAGTACTGGTTCTTAAACTCTGGTTTTGCACATGTTTTCAGAAGTCCTAGGCCCCTTCTACACTGCTTAAAATACAGATGATCAAAGCAGATAATCCACATTATCTGCTTTGAACTGGATTATGAGTCGATATACTTCCATAATAATAATAATAATAATAATAATAATAATAATAATAATAATAATAATAATAATAATAATAATAATTCTTAATTTTTGTACCCCACTTCCATCTTCCCAAAGGGACTCAGGGCGGCTTACATGGGGCCAAGCCCAGGTAATTACAGTAAACAGAGAATAAAAACACATCAAAATAAAACTACAAAATTATACACATATAATTCAGTTCAAAGCAAATAATTTGGATTTATATGGCAATATAGAAGGGGCCCTAGTCTACTTGGCCAAAAGCCAGGAATTTTGAGAGCTAAAGCCTCAAAACATCTAGAGCAGAGCTTCTTAGACCTTTTCCACTTATAAACTTTTTCCACCTGAATTTTTATGTGACCCCAGGTATATAGGTACATAAAACAGGTATAAAATTTACTAATAACAAACCATCATTTTCAAGGCTTGCTAAACAGGCTGATTTTATTTTTTGTGGAGTCCAGCTAAAGCATCTTCCGGTGCAAAAGCTACACAACAGATGTGTGTACGTAAATCATAAATATCTAAAACAGCCACTAGTGATATTCAGAAAACTTTTACTGTTGCTAAATTTTTCATAACCCAACATTGAGCTAAGGGCACCCCATTTGTGGCTGGAACCCACAGTTTAAGAAATAGTGATGTAGAGGATCAAAGTTTGGTCTAAAATATTCTGGGAGCTGTAGTAAAAAGGTTTTAGACTCTAGTGTTTTATTTAAACCACCTTTTTGCTGAGAAAGTGAAGATACATTGGCAGGACAGCGAGAGCTTCAGAAAAAAATTCCTTCATGAGACTTTTTTTCAAAAGGTGGAACAAACCGTTGTGATGTTTTGAAGCAAGTGTGGGTGCAGGATGTGCCAGACATTCACAGATCAACACTTCATCTCTGTGTTTTCTCCTCATTCCCGACTCTGAAAATCAGCTTCCTTAGAACTTCTCATTGCTCAGAGAAGGTAGCTGCATGGACAATTTGTTTTCAAAACACTTTTCTTATACTTATAGGTATTCTAATTTCTCTCCCAATTTTGTCTGTTGCTGAAATTATGATGCTGAATAACATGTTCATATCCTGAGAAGAAATAATAGTCAGTACAAAAGATTCAAAGCACACTTCCTTGTGCCCTGGTCTTATTTGTCATATTCTGAGGTTTATGCAGACTTAGCATGGCCATGTATCCTATTTTATTTTTTATTTTGTTATTTACATGTATATATAAATAACATTATGTTTTTCTTCAGTAAGTTGAAGGTGGAATATATAATTTTTTGTTCTCCATTTCCTTATACTAGCCTTGTGAGGTAAGGACAACCATCTGTCTGAAGGGCAGTGTGGCATAGTGGTTTGAGCATTGGATTAGGACTGCAGAAGTTCAAATTCCCACTGAGCCATAGAAACCTACTGGATGACATTGGAAAAGTCACTTTCTCAGCCTAAGAGGAATGTCATTGACAACCTCTCTGGATAACTTCTGCCAAGAAAATCCTAGAATAGTGCTGCCATAAGTCAGCATTGATTTAAAGGTACATCACAACAAAAATAAAATCTGGTTTATATATAAAGAAACATGAGACTCTTGGAGACTCTTAAACATTCAGATACACCTTGAATTTGTCCATCAGAACCTGGAGAACCTGGAGTCTAAACACCAAATACAGAGCATTGGTTACAATCTGACTCACAATGGTGAGAGTTGTTGTGTTCCCTATTGAACTATGGTCCATTGAACTCTTGGTGTATTATGCATACTTAAGTTCTCCTACAAAAGCAGTTAGACATTTCCACCCCAACATGGATCATCAACATTCATTTCAAGACTGAAGTAGAGCTGTGCATGTAGTACCACTTCCCATCAGTTGCCCATCATTACCATTCAACACAAGAGTTGCAAAGCAGAATTAATTAACCCAGCAAAGATAAATGTACACTATGCAACCCTGATGTAATGTCTAAAACTGTAGTACTTATAGGAATTCTGTTTCATTTATAGCTATTTACAATAATATGCATCAGAACTATTTTTTATCATTTTCTTCAGTGTTTTCTCTCTTTTAGTAATGTTTTAGTGGCCAAGACAGCCAGTGTAATATGGTTTCAGTGTGGAGCCTCCGGTGGCGTAGAGGATTAAAGCCTTGTGACTTGAAGGTTGGGTTGCTGACCTGAAGGCTGCAAGGTTCGAATCCCACCTGGGGAGAGCGCGGATGAGCTCCCTCTATCAGCTCCAGCTCCATGCGGGGACATGAGAAAAGCCTCCCACAAGGATGGTAAAAACATCAAAACGTCCCCTGGGCAACGTCCTAGCAGACAGCCAATTCTCTCACACCAGAATCGACTCAGGTTGCTCCTGACACAAAAGAAAGTGTGGGACTAGAGGTGCATCTATACTGTAGAGTTAATGCAGTTTGACACCACTAATTGCCATGTCACAATGCTATGTTATCATGAGAGTTATAGTTTTATGCTTCTTTGCTGGTGCCTTACCAAACTTGACTTTTGGGATTCCATAGCAATAGAGCTATGACAGTTAACATGGTCTCAAACTGCATTAATTCTGCTGTATATATATATCTTAGGACTGCAGGAAACTAAGATTTGAATTCTTGCTCAGCCATAGAAACTCACTGGGTGCCTTTTGGAAAGTCAACTTTTCTCAGTCTAAGAGAAAAGCAATGGTCAACCTTACTTGAAGAAATCATACCAAAAAAGTCCTTTGTAAGAGTCATCTTAGAATAAAAAATGACTTGAAAGCATTTACCAACCTACAACTATGAGTTGTGTCTCATAACATTTGGTAAGAATTTTTTTTTAAAGAAATCTCACAGAACTTGATGAGACGGGCTTTACATTGAGTTAATAGGGTAGGCGCACAGTATTTCTTAGAGCAAGATTTCATCAACTTTACATAAACAAATACTGTATAATAATAATAATCATCATAATCATAATCATAATCATCATAATTTTATTTTTATACCCCGCCCCATCTCCCCGAAGGGACTTGGGGCGGCTTACATGGGGCCAAGCCCAGACCTCAGACAATATAAAAACATAGCAATAAAACAAGTAAACATCATATCATATATTGGGTTTTGGTGTGATAAACTGGGGAGGAAACAATGTTGTTACAGAGAACATCAGGGCTAGTAAAAGTACATTTTGTCACACCACAGTCACTCCAGTAGTTCCAATCACCTGGAAAAAAGAATGCTACCACGTCTTTTTGGTCCCTGGTTTGGTCAGTGAATACTGATTTGTGTCTATTCCTTCAGGAACCTATGAAGGATCTGAAAATAGAAGGAACATACTGATTTTAGCTGATGAAGCAGAAGATTGAACTGTTACATAATGAGCCCTTTGAAGCATCTCAGGACTTGGATGAACACAGGAGAGGCCACAAATGCATCCCATCAAACAACATCATGTTATCTCTGCTCCTTTTGTCTGAGGGGAAATTAATTTTCAGATTACTTTGGTCACTGGGCAATTTTTAGGGATCAGTTTCGATCAAACATTTCTGCGCATGAAAAGATTTTCATGTAAAACTTGGGGAGCAGGAGCCAGAAAGGGAAGGGTAATACTCGAGGCAAATCAGTTTGCTCATTTCCATGGAATAAAACTTTGATGGCTGCAGGCTTCATAAAATGTTGTTTTACTGAATTTAAATAGGATTTATCTTCAGTGTCCAATTAAAATACACAGTCATCAAACAGAAAAAGAGGGGAAATGAGGTCTAAGCCTTGTGTATCTTTAATTTTTATTCTGTATGACTGGAGGAGCAAATAATAATAATAAACAGGCATCCCTCCTAAATTTCCATTTAGGATCAGAATTGATTTTGTATATGCATCATTGGATATACAGATAGCTTATTTATATTTATATGTACACCCATGCATGGAAATGAAGGGATTTTACTTAAACAAAGAGAGTAGAAAGAGCTTTCAGTTTAAATCCCCAGAATGGGGAAAAACTATTAAAATAAAAATAAAAATATATGCACACATTCAGTTTACTTTAGCCCTAGGACTACTTTCTGTTGGATAACTTCCTTATATGATCAATCTCCAAATAATTTCTCCAATGAAGCATTAAGTGGGGATCTAGCCTAAAGCTAATCTTGTTCTGATTAACAGTAAGGAGAGCTTTACCTCCAACCAGGACTTGGAAAAGTTACTTTTTGGGCTGCAAATCCCAGAATCTGCTAGCCAGCCTGGTCACTGGCTATGCTAGCTGTGGGATTCTGGAAGTTGCGGTCCAAAATGTAATTTTTCTAAACTTTGGTCAAACCATAATAGGTGACATGGGCAGTCAACTATATTTAGGTATATGTTTGGTCATACATTGGTTAGTACACACAAATTAATAGAAGAGTCATATTGGGGTGTTTGAATCTTGTATACAGTTTGCATGCACAAACAAAGTGTAGGTTTTTTCCAGTGAAGTCTGGTGCCATGGAAAATGGAGCAACATGAATTGTTAGCATGCAAGACTGTGCTCTTTTGCACATTTGTATGCAATAGTCACATATTCCAGGTCCATGTATTAGTCATACCTGAAACATAAAATTGAAACTTAAATGGTTTAGGACTCTACAACCTCAGCTGATACCAGATGTGTTTCTTTATCCAGTTTCTCCACTCACATCACCTCCATTTTTCTTAGATTATCTATCACCTTATTTTTTTTCTGCCCCCAAACTGCTTCTAGATACATGTTCTAATGCTGAATAGACTCCCCATAGAATATTTAGATAGATATTAGAGCTGAGTGTCATTCCCTTGAGCGCCTTCACTAAACAGGATGTTCCCTGGAAAATATTGCAAAGCTTCTGGTCACTTCTTAAGCACATTTTCTTATTCAGCAGTAACCTAGATTTCATGCACGCTCAAAGTTAAGAGACAATTTGTTTAATGAATGAGAACACCACTTGTTCTATTATTATAATTATAGATCATTACTTCTCTCTCCCTTTCATTTTAGGATCTGTTCCATAAAGAACCAGCAAGTCATTAAAATGCACTTGCTCTTTGCTTTTCAGGATTCAGCTTGGCATGGAACAACAGCTAAACTTAGAAACAAACTCCAGGAATGTAATTCAGAAATCTTGATTAGGCTAATATCATTTAAAAGTGAATTAACAACTTGTGGGATAAATATACCTATTGGAGTTATGTGGAAGAAAATTTCCATTCAAAAGTAGGTAACTTTCTGGAGATTGAAAACTGGAGTGATAATGATGTCTGTTGAAAGGACAAGGGAGGATATCTTCTGAATCACAGCCGGGCTGTGGCGCAAGCTGTTGAGCAGCTGCAATAAATCACTCTGACCATGAGGTCATGAGTTCGAGGCCAGCCCATGGCGGGGTGAGCACCCGTCAATTAAAAATAAAAAATAGCCCCTGCTCATTGCTGACCTAGCAACCCGAAAGATAGTTGCATCTATCAAGTAGGAAATAAGGTACCACTTATAAAAAAAGTGGGGAGGCAAGTTTAACTAATTTATGATCTGGAATGAGGAAGTGCCGCCAGAGTGGATGATGAAGCAGCTGCTCCCCCTTGTGGCCAGAATCGAATATCCCCTCAGGAGGTTAAATTGCCTCTGCGTCTGTCTGTCTCGGTCTCTGTTTGATGTGTTTATGGGCATTGAATGTTTGCCCTATGTGTGTATAATGTGATCTGCCCTGAGTCCCCTTCGTGCTGAGAAGGGCGGAATATAAATACTGTAAATAAATAAATCACTGAGTAGATTTTCAGAAGAAAATAATCTCATGTTAAAAAAACTGGAAACTGCATGTACGAAAGATTATGCAATATCTGTTATGTTGCTTTAGTATATCAAAGGGATGAGCAATAGCGTAATGCTTACCATGCCTTTTGCATGCATGCATGCATGCATACACACACACACACACACACACACACACCACAGATACTAATACCTTTTCTGGAATTTGAAGCTGAAAACATTGCATAGACTGGAGTGGAAATGTTACTAGGTTCGTTTTCTCCAGCAAGGTCCATGAAGCCCACCACATTGACAAATTTCTGTAATGCTAGGTGGACTGAGAAGGCTCATGCTTCAATAAAAACCTTAAGGACTATGCAGGAATCCCATTAACCTGATCAATTATTATCATGGCTAGGGACCTTGGGTCATGCAGAAAGGGGCAGGGCATGTTAAGGACAATTAGAGGAAAGAGGCACATTTTCTAGGGATCGGTTTAGAGGGATTTGTCGTTATCTTCCTCTGAGTCTGAGAGAGTGATGACAGTGTGAGTTTTAATGGTTGAATGGACATCCAGGCCTGGCATAATAATAATAATAATAATAATAATAATAATAATAATAATAATAACAACAACAACAACAACAACAACTGCCAACTGCAAAAGGCCACCCTGCTGGGATCTGCGCGCATCATCCGAAAATACATCACACAGTCCTAGACACTTGAGAAGTGTTCGACTTGTGATTTTGTGATATGAAATCCAGCATATCTATCTTGTTTGCTGTGTCATAATAATAATAATAATAATAATAATAATAATAATAATAATAATAATAATAATAATAATAATGTTATTTCTTACCCGTCTCTCTTCACGGCTTGAGATGGGCTATAACATTGCTAAAACTCATAATCAAAACACATAATCATTTAAAAACATATGTAGAATACACATATTAAAATGTATTTACATAAAATACATATTTATGTATATCTATGTCCTATTCCAACATTCAAACTTACACACTACCCTGGCTCTGTCGCATGAAATACAACCCCAAGTTTTTTAATCTTCAAATTGATAGCCTTCATAGTCTTGTCATTTTCACTGAAAAACATTCACTTGATGTATTTATGGGATTCTTATTTCCACCCAGAAGATATCCCAAGGTCAGGCCTTAAATGTAAAAGATGCTTCCTTCTGTGGAACATTTGATATGTCAAGAGGAAAATCCATTGCTATTCTGTCTTTGTAAAGTGCAGCTATATTTCCTGTCTGGGCCCATAAGGGCATTATAAAGACAAGGCAAACTCTCTCACACAACTCTCTAAATAGCAGCTTCTGAATCTAGCTTGTGATTTTATGGACCCCTCCAATATAATATGGTAAAGCATGCTTCTGTCTGCCAGCTTTGAACTGATGTTATTCTTAAACAAAAATAAAATCTTGCGAGCCAGGCATCAGGCACTGCAGATTTGCCAGCTGTTTCATCATGTTTTCTGTGTAGGGCTGGGGGCAGAAGTATTTGTGAAGCATTATTTATATACATCCCAAAAATAAAATAGCACTGACAAAAGTCAAGATGGTTAATACAAAAATCACATAAAGTCTAGAGTTGCTGCAAAATTTAACTCTGAATTCCTACAAACATGTTGAACTTAATGTGGATTCAGCTTTTCGATTCACCAAAAAGGTTAGTGGGTGAGTCTTTTTCTCCTTTCACCTCCTGGAGAAAAACTCCCCCCAATTGGTCCATAAGTTACCTTTGATTGGATCATACCTAGAACTGTCTAGAGTTGATTCTGAGGGTCAAACTATATCTTAGTTTAAAGACATAGCTAAACATGAATCCTATTGGATGAGAACCACTAAAACATACATGTCAAACAGAAGATCCACAGGCCAAATTAGATCCCTCACGTCATTTTATGTGGTCCATGAGGCATTCAATGCCAGGGCAACCTTAGTTACATTTATACAGTCTTATAATGACAAACAGCCTTTCAAAGTGACCTTAAGGCTGATGTGAACCTAGATGAAAATGAGTTTTACACCCTTGCACTAAACCAATTATTGAATTATGAGTCAACATATAGGTAAATCCCAAGCAATGAGATAAAATAAATGCAACTTCATTAACTGTTACCCATTTATTTTTTGTGATAAACAAAACTAACTGGGAGAGCAACTAGGTACGGGAGTGACTGGAACATTTGGTACTACCCACCATAGCCCCCAGGTTCCCTTGGGTGAAAACACCATAGGACCCAAGAAGAATCACTGATATTCAGGGTTGCTCTTAGGCCAGCTAGTAAACTAGAAGGCTGACCAGATGGAGTAAGTCTTCAGGCCACATTGCTCCTGATGATACCAGCCAGATGACCCTGATACCAGCCAAAAGGACAGTACATTTTTCCACCCGTTGATTATTTGATACTCATTTCCAAATTCACATCCCACCAAATATGCAGAAAGGTGCTCACTTACTCGGTATCCTCCCCCAACACCTGCCACAAGATCCTATTTAAGACACTACTCCAAGTCAGTCTTTCATGACAATGTAGGGTAGGCAAAAGTCTAGTCTTCCATGACAATGTAGGATAGGCAAAACAAAAACCCTCAACTAGGAAAAAAAATCTTATCTTAGGAGGCCAGAAAAGCTATCTCCCCCACTGTTGTTATATCAAGTATGGGAAAATTGAATTATTATTACTTTTATTTAGAACCCACTTTTTATCTCAACAAGGAGACTCAAAGTAGCTTACATTAAAAGCATTTCAATACAATTTAAAATCTAGAAATATACAAATATTAAAACAGAAATATAAATGTCATTGAATTATTTGATATGTCTATTCTAGTTGGTCATATATTTATTTATTTATTATTTAAGGTAAAGGTAAAGGTTTCCCCTGACGTTAAGTCCAGTCATGTCTGACTCTGGTGGTTTGGTGCTCATCTCCATTTCTAAGCCCAAGAGCCGGCGTTGTCCGTAGACACCTCCAAGGTCATGGTGGCCGGCATGACTCCATGGAGCGCCGTTACCTTCCCGCCAGAGCGGTACCTATTGATCTACTCACATTGGCATGTTTTCGAACTGCTAGGTTGGCAGGAGCTGGAGCAACAGCGGGCACTCACTCCATTCCCAGGATTTGAACCTGGGACCTTTTGGTCTACAAGTTCAGCAGCTCAGTGCTTTAACACACTTTGCCACTGGGGTTCCATTTATTATTTACTTCATGTTTATCCTGCGTTTCCCCTGATATGAGGACTAAAGGCAGCAAACAATAAATATAAAACAGTGCTCACCAAACAATGTAAATGCATTAAAATATCTGTTGGTGGGTCTCCATGGGTCTCTGTTTCAGCAGTGTGGAGAAACAGAGCCTAGAGTAGCTTTGGAGGAGCTGGGTAATACCCAATTCCAATTGAAGAACACAAAGAGGAAGTGGAGAAAGAACAGGAGAAGGATAGAAAACCACATGGGATGGAAGCCCATCCCAGACAACAAGGGACGATGGTAGGGAATGAAGGAGAATGGTTCTCTCCACTTTACCCCTCTTTTCCCCTGCCCATCTAAGGAGGCCCTTAATCATGAATTTTAAACTTGCATCTTGTGTTTATTATATTTTAATCTTTGTTTTGTGTTTTTTAATATATGTATTTTGTTGAAATACATTTTAATATCTGTATTTTATGTAATGTTTATTATGTATTTTAGCTATGTTGTGACCCACCGAAATCTATTTTTTAAAACTATTAAAACAATTTATGATATGTGTTGTCAAAGGCTTTCATGGCCGGGATCACAGGGTTGTTATATGTCTTTCAGGATGTGTGGCCATGTTCCAGAAGTATTCTCTCCTGATGTTTTGCCCACATCTATGGCAGGCATCCTCAGAGGTTGTGAGGTATGGTAAAAAACTAACCAAGGAATGTTTATATCTGTGGGAAGTCCAGGGTGAGGGAAGAACTCTTGTCAGTTGGAGGATAGCGTAAATGTTCCAGTTAATCACCCTAATTTGCATTGAATGGCTACATCTACTAGCTACTTTCTGCCTGGGGGCATTCTTTGTTAACTGCCCCTAGTTCCCATGTCTCAGAGTGTTGCTTCTTATTTACTGTTCTGATTTTTGAGTTTTTAAATATTGGTAGCCAGATTTTGTTCATTTTCATGGTTTCCTCCTTTCTGATACCATGCAGCTGTGGACAAGTCTACATAGGGACCACCAAACGCAGCGCACAAACACGACTCAAAGAACATGAAAGGCACTGCAGACTAATTCAACCAGAGAAATCAGCCATAGCAGAGCACTTGATGAACCAATCTGGACACAGGATATTATTTGAGAACACAGAAATGCTTGACCACTCCAACCACTATCATGTCAGACTACACAGAGAAGCCATTGAAATTCACAAACATGTGGACAACTTCAACAAAAAGGAGGCAAGGAGGAAGAACTTGCAAACAGAAACCAAGGGGAGACTCACTTAGAAAAAAAAGAAACAAGAATGGAAACACCAAGAGAAGAGCATATGGGGAGGGGAGAGCTTGAGGACCTTTAGGCAACATGCTACCAAGAAACCCACCAATCTCCAAAATTCCTTCCTGGATGCCAGATGCTATTAGATTATTAGTATTATTGAGTAAAAATATAATTTTAGAGAAGTAATGCTAGTAATTAATAAAATGAATCCTCAGGCAGAAAGTGCTGAAATAAAGAGATTGCAGAGTAGAAAAGCACAAAAGGAAATGACAGTAAGCCAACTGCTAATGTGTGTTCCCTCCCCTTGCGCTTTATTGACAAAGCAATCTGATTAGCCTTTTTTCCCACCTTCTTCCTCAGTAAAGTAAGAACTTCTGGAGCAAAGATTTGATTCACAGTTCCACAGCTGCTCCATATAAATTCTCCCCAGTCAGAGGCAATTTCCCTTTCTCTCTCTTAATCTTTCTCTTTTTTATTATCCACAGCCTAGTGCATAATTAATTGATAGAATTCCTAGCAGCTAGGTTAGATGATTTTTTTAAAAAAAAGAAAAAAAGAGGAAACAGATTCATATTGTATAGATCTGCCATGAAAGCAAAAAGAAAGAAAGAAAGAAAGAAAGAAAGAAAGAAAGAAAGAAAGAAAGAAAGAAAGAAAGAGCTATATACAGAGGCAATGTTCCTCTGCCTACCAGATGTTGGGTGTTGTAATGCCTAACAAACTTTATTTAGGACTTTCCAGGGAGCACTGGGCTATCCATTCTTGGGTTCAAAATAAACGACTAGGTAGGTCACCAGATGTAGTCAGCAAAGCAGTTTTTGTCTTCAATTGTGAAAAATCAGAAAAAGCACTAAACTGCTAGTGGCAGGTCCATCTGGCACCTCCTTGTTCTTGTGCTTTACAATCTGCAATTCCCCTTCTTACCCTCTATATTGTGCCTCTATACTTTTTACTGGACAGGTTCTGGGGACCAAATTTTAGCCTTCCAGGAAGCACAGACTGCCAACAAGCAAGCACTACAAAACCAGAAACTAGAACAGAGAGAAAAAGACATATCTTTTATGTTGACTGGAAGGGGGAAAGATGAATTGTAACAAGGTTTGACAGGTTAAAATTTCAGGACCCAAACTGAGATCTTGCGATGTGAAAGAAGAAGGACCCTGACAATATTACAAGAGCAATGTTACAACCATATTAAGCATTAACCACAGTTGCCTTCCGATTGAAAACAAAATTTAACAACTGAGGACCACGCCTACCTTTTCTACATATATTTTCCAAGACAATACTCTTGTCAAGATATTCCTCACCATTCTGCCAAAGAACAGAGAAAAAAGGTCTGATCCTGCTCTCTGGAACCCTAATTGTGATACCTGGACACTTCCAGGAGAAGCATTTCACATTTTTCTAGAACATAAAAAGAGTGGCCTAATGATTTAAAGGGTAAGGGCTATAAAATCACTTTGGAGAACAGCATGTAAGACCACAGTTTGCTGACTACTGCTCCTGTTCTTAAATGCCATTAACCGGTGTGGGCAATCCTAGTAACTTCAGTATTTAATGTCAAATCCTATATAGGCACAATATCCCAGATGCAATCCCTGACCTTTCCAGTTGGGACTGGGAAAGCTGAAATGTTAGAGAACTGATACCTGTCAGTATTCTGATACTCCACCACAAACATCAGAAGAGCTGCAAGGCCAAGAACAAGCCATGAGAGTCAAGACAAAGATCCACCCAGAGGAAAGGTGTTCTTACCATACATCAAGGGAACCACTGACCGCATAGGCAAACTGATAAAGAAGCGCAACCTACAAACTATCTACAGACCCACAAAGAAAATCCAACAAATGCTATGGTCAGCGAAGGACAAGAGGGATCCTCTCTCTTCTGCAGGAGTCTACCGGATACCATGCAGCTGTGGACAAGTCTACATAGGGACCACCAAACGCAGCGCCCAAACAAGAGTCAAAGAACATGAAAGGCACTGCAGACTAATTCAACCAGAGAAATCAGCTATAGCAGAGCATTTGATGAACCAGCCTGGACACAGGATATTATTTGAGAACACAAAAATGCTGGACCATTCCAACAACTATCATGTCAGATTACACAGAGAAGCCATTGAAATCCACAAGCATGTGGACAACTTCAACAGAAAGGAAGAAACCATGAAAATGAACAAAATCTGGCTACCAGTATTACAAAACTCCAAAATCAAAACAGTAGATGGGAACCAACACTCTGAGGACTTGACTGAACAAAGGATGCCCCCAGGCAAGAGACAAAACATTTCCAATGCTAATTAGGGTGATTAACTGAAACATTAATGCTGGCTCCCAGTGACAAAGGACTCTTGCCACACCCTGGACTCTACACAGATATATATTCTTTCCTTTCCTTACTTAGTTTATCCATACCCCACAACCTCTGAGGATGCCTGCCATAGATGTGGGCGAAACGTCAGGAGAGAATACTTCTGGAACATGGCCACACAGCCCGAAAGACATACAACAACCAAGTTAGAATAATCACCACACATTTTGTTACCTAGATTTTTGGCCATTTTATGCGTTTATTTGACCTGCTGAGTCAAAAAATGACTCCCTATCAGCTCTAGTTTTTGGGATACAGAATATATGGCATCTGTTATCTGTTCACTCATAGAAAACCATGATAACCATAGATAAGAAACTAGAGCTGTTTCAGTCCATACTATGCGATTTTCCAAATCAGTGCCCCAAAGAGATTAACTCTATTTTGTCTTTGGATTTGATGTTGGAAACCCATACAGTTTTGAATTGTTTATTTGTTCCATATGTGAAAGGGGAAAAATCAATAGCATCTATGTTTGAAAATTTCAAAATATAGTGTATAGTTCAAAATGCACATAAATATAATTCGGTCAAGGAATGTAAGGGAATGCAAAACTGATTTGAACATAGATACTAGGCTCGCTCAAATAATTCGATTTCCCCGTTACCCGTTATTAATTCGTTATTTTCGTTAGTTTTGAAGCAATATACGGCCTTGATTGTCCACACGTCTGGATATCGCGATTTCGAATCGCGAGAGGCTGTTTTTTCTTATTTCGTCGTTTTTTTCGTTAGGAAAAAAAAGCTTTTGCAAATCACCCAAACTCCCACCATTGAGGCCCTTTCCTTTTGCCCCTCAGCAAAAGGGGCGTCACGGGCTCAGCCAATGGGAGGGGGCGAGGGGGAAGGAGGCCGAGGAGGAGGAGGAAGATGGAGGGGGGAAATGGCCGCCGCCGCCTCACCTCAGCTCAGGCCTGGTGTCTCTCTGTGAGGCGGTAAGGCGGCGGATGGAGCCGGGAATGGAGAGACCGAGAGAGACAGAGAGGGGCCCGGCGGTGAGGAGGAAGAGGCCCGGGATGCGAGGGGGTGTGGGCCAGGCCCGTCCTCGGCTGCTCCCGGGGAGGGAGGGAGGGAGGACTACGACTCCCAGGGGCCCAGATTCGCACCCTCCCTCCCCCCAATACAGGTCTCCATACGACGCTACATGAACTTGAATGGATACTGTGGTTGTGTTGTCGAAAGCTTTCATGGCCAGGATCACACTGTTGTGGTATGTATTCCGGGCTCTATGGCCATGTGCCAGAAGCATTCTCTCCTGACGTTTCACCCACATCTGTGGCAGACATACTCAGAGGTTTTGACGTCTGTGCGAAGCTAGGCATGTGCGGTTTATATATCTGTGGAAGGTCCAGGGTGGGAGAAAGAACTCTTGTCTGTGGGAGGCAAGTGTGAATGTTGCAATTGGTCACCTTGATTAGCATTGAATAGCCTTGCAGCTTCAAAGCCTGGCTGCTTCCTACCTGGGGGAATCCTTTGTTGGGAGGTATTAGCTGGCCCTGATTGTTTCCTGTCTGGAATTCCCATTTTCTGGGTGTTGTTCTTTTACTGTCCTGATTTTAGCTTTTCTGTAGCTAAAAATGCATATAAAATTGATTCTATAGGGAGGATAAATGATTGGATTTCAACTCCTACAGCTTGGCTTTCTCTGCCAATAATGGTACCATACCAAACTAAACCTCCCAAGATTCTGTAGCAGTGAGCCATCTTGGATATTGTAAGGGATTTATTATTATTATTATTATTATTATTATTATTATTATTATTATTATTATTATTATTATTGACCTTGCTCCCAGGAAGGTGCCTTCGCTGTGGCTCCCAACTTATCTATCTATCTACCTTTCCACATATTCTCCACATTGTGTGTATGTGTATGTATATTATATATACATGAGCCCCGATGGCGAAGTGTGTTAAAGCACTGAGCTGCTGAACTTGCAGACCGAAAGGTCCCAGGTTCAAATCCCGGGAGCAGAGTGAGTGCCCGCTGTTAGCTCCAGCTTCTGCCAACCTAGCAGCTTGAAAACATGCCAATGTGAGTAGATCAATAGGTACCACTCTGGCGGGAAGGTAATGGCACTCCATGTAGTCATGCCGGCCACATGACCTTGGAGGTGTCTATGGACAACACTGGCTCTTGGGCTTAGAAATGGAGATGAGCACCAACCCCCAGAGTCAGACATGACTGAATAAGACTTTCAAACCAGGAACAGATTTCTGCAGTTATTAAAAAATGGTTTATTATAAAAGCTATGAAAATTCGCCAAAAATCAGAGGATAAGGGAAACGTTCCAAATTTTGGTGAGCTATCAGTGTTAAATGTGTTCTACCACTGTACCAAGTTTGAAGAAGATCACTCAAAAAATGAGGGCGGGAGAGTCCTGTAAAATCTCCCCTCGTGCTGTTTTTTTTGGCCACTGCGCATGCGTGTCCGCCATTAACGAATTAATTTTGAAGATAACGAATTTTCGTTAATTTTGAAATTTTTTGGGGGCAAAATTCGGAAATACCTTCAGAAACGAAACGCTGCCCCCCTCTAGTTTTGAAACGAGTTTAGAATCAAATTTTTCGTGGATCGATCAAGCCTAATAGATACTTCTGGCAATCAATGGAACAATATATTGTTCAGTGCTACTGAAGCATATATTGGTTCATGTCAGTAGCAGTGAATGAAAACACATTGAAAGTCATTTATAGATGGCATCTCACAGTCATAACACTGCCAAATATTAACAGCAATTTATTCTCAGCTTGCTGGTTAGGTTGCACACTTAAAGGATCATCTTTATAAGTGTGGCTCACATGCCCAAAGATCAAACATATCTGGATTGCATTTTTCCAAAGTGTATAACAAGACTGTTCATTTTTGTGAAGTGTCTCTACTATCTATATTTTGCAGAAGCAACAAGAACTTGAAAGATAAAATCCTGATATCTTTCCTCCTAGCAGAACCAATGATAGAAATTGCTTACTAGTAAAGATTCTGGAGTCATGCTGCAAAGAGCTAGACAGAGTATGCCTTATGTGAACTGACTGATATAAAAAAAATAGTCTAACAATCCTCAATTAAAAACTTTTGTCCAGTAAAGAGAACAACAACTTCACTGAAAAGAGGTATTTTTTATAGCCTTTGCTAACTAGAAACACTGTTGAATTAAATAACAATTTGAATGAATCACCAACAGACTTAAGCATGTCATTGAGATTTGCTGATTATCTGTGTATCAACTATGAGTTGAGGTTGTGTTGTTGTTGTCATCATTTATGCCCTCAGTGGAAAACTTGAGTTAAAAATAAAAATAAAAATGGGAGTACACATACAAAAATGCATACAATTCAACATGTGAGGAAATATAAGCTCTTGTAGAATTCTGTAGACTGAGCATCGCAGTTAGAGAATAGAAGTGGATTGATAACTGGTCCTGACCACAGAAAGCAATCCCTTTCTTTGTTGCAACAGCTCCAATGGTTATGACCTATAAATCCATATATGCCTCATGTTCGGCTTATCTGAAGAATTGCATTTTCTCATATGAACTTGCCTATGTTTTGAAATCTTCTAGGGAAGCCCTTCTGTCTGTCCAATCACACAGACATATTTGGTGGGAACATGGGAGAAGGACTTCTTTGTGACTGTCCACAGGTTCTGGAACTTCTTTCTGAGAAGATTAGACTGGCACCCTCCTTGCTATACCCAATTGTGCTGTATTTTTAAGTATTGTATGTGGTATATTTCAAGCTGTGCTCCTTCTAATTGTTGTGAAACACCTTGAGTTCCCATATTGGAAAGAAAGGCATGATGGGGATGATTCTTAAATATGTATGAACTTGCACATCCCTATGAAACTTGTCCTCAAGAACGTAAAAAGCTGGTTAAGAAAGCATAATAGATATATTTTTTTTCACACTGTGCAGCTGTTAACGTCACCTGGCAATTGCAGAAAATCATCCATTGCTAGCCATATTTGATCATCTTGTGCAACAGATCAACAAGCCCCAAGCTATAGCATTCTGTCAGCTGGCAAATCTATGCAGATTGTAACATGGAGCTGTATTGAAGCAATGCAAGATGGTTTTGAATCAAAGCACTTCATCACCCCTGTTTATCTCAGGGGGACAGTTACCTTCAAGAGCACAAGGACTGGAGGAATTTACAATTACAAACATAATACAGCCTACAGAACCTGTGGTGTTATTTACATCACTGAGTAGAAATGCATGCTATCATCAGCATGTGGGCTGTGTGAGAAACATTTTTTTCCTCAATAATGAATTTACTAAAGTCACACCTCCCAAAATAAGCACAGAAATAGACACAATGCACAGTTAGAAGTGCATGCATTTCTCTGCTTAAAGTGCATCGTCTCTCTTCCCTTTGCGATTCGCAAGCTAGCTGTTTTCCTTTTATTTTATATTGTAAAATTATACTAGCTGTGCCCGGCCACACGTTGCTGCGGCTTATGGGAATCATTTGTTGGCCAGGTGGAATAGCAGTGAATAGCCTTGCAGCCTCAAAGCCTGGCTGTTTTCTTCTTTTGGGAATCCTTGTTTGGTGAGCTGGAATACAATGGAATAGGTTTGCTGCTTGGAAGGCTGGGTATTTACATTCTGGGGGAATGGTTTTTTGGGCTGCTAGAATTGTAATGAATATCCTCACTACTTCAAAGCCCAGCTGCCTACTACCTAGGGGAATCTTTGGTTGGTCAGATTCAATAGTACAGAGTAATCTGGCCATCTTCTACCAAGGTTAATCCTTCGTTGGTCTGGTAAAATTGAAGTGAATAGCCTTGCAGCTTCAATGCCTGGCTGCATTATAGCTAGGGGAATTCTTGTTTGGCGAGCTGGAATAGCACCCTCAGTCAAAGAGCCACTTTGAAGCCTGGCTACTTGCTTTGTAGGGGAATCCTTGTTTGGCCAGCTTGAATTGCACTGAATAGTCATGCAGCTTGCAAGCCTGGCCGCTTTCTACCTTGTGGAATCCTTGGTTGCCCAGGTTGAATGGTAATTAATAGTCTCTGTGTCGCAAGGATGAATGCTGCAATTAGTCACCTTGATTAGCATTTAATGGCCTTGCAGCTTCACAGCCTGGGGGAATCCTTTGTTGGGAGGTGTTAGCTGGCCCTGATTGTTTCCTGCCTGGAATTCCCCTGTCTTCTGAGTGATGTTCTTTATTCACTGTTCTGATTTTAGAGTTTTTGTAATGTTCTGTTTTATTATACCACAGTAATTTTATATATTATATTTATAATCTTATATTATATGCTTAGAACTGGATTATACGAGGCCCCTTCTACACAACTATATAAAATCCACACTGAACTGGATTATATGGATTATATGGAAAAATTGGAATTCTCTACCACCTGTCTTCAAACCAAATATGCCTAAACCACCTTTTGTGTGGCATAATTCTCCAGCATGACCATTTCCAAGTAACTGAAGAACAATGTAAATGCATCTAGCTAATTTTCTGTAGCTGAATGTGTTGCATGGGCATCCTTTGAAGCAACTCCCTGAGGAGGCTTCTGTGGATGATAATTCTAGCATATCTATCAATATGTAGTTGAGCAATTCATCCAGAAAGTTGTTAATTAGTGAGATAAATACTTGTCGTCTGTTTAGGAGCAACATTACTCAACATAGTTGATAGCTGATTTAACAGGGTAATTCAACAGATACTGGCCCACATTTTTTAAAGCAAAAGAATTAGTAAAAAGAAATACTTTATTTTGTCTTTCAGTCTTGCCTGGGGATCAGAAGGAGATGAGTGAAGTGGGTAGTGGAAGGTAGTGTGCACAATTGGGTAATCTTGTATAAAGTCAAACTTGAGAATTTCTCTACATTACAAAGAAGACATGTAAGGAATACAGAACTAATGATGACTCTCACTTCTGAAAAGTGATCTTTTATTTAGATTATCATTGTTTGAAAAACTGGCAAGCTAAAAAACTCCAAGGTGAGATAATCAGGGACAAAAAAGGAAGTGAATGGGGCACGTTGCCTTCACACTGTATGTCTGGAGCAGCATGGTTTGTCTTTAATCACCATAGTTGCATCCTGAGGAATTTATAGTCTCATGAGGCACTAGAGGTCTTTGCCCAAGAGTTGTCAATATCAAAATCTCAAGATGTCATTAAATGAAGCAGCTTTCAGTCTTTCGTATTTTTAGAGGTTAAAGTGAGATTTTTGATGGCAGAAACATATGATAGCTCTTCAAGGCTTTATTTTGCTGGAATCTGTTAATTTATTTTCACCCAAATCCCTCATCATTTGCAAATAAACATTTGCTAATAAACAAGTAAATTGTAGCTACCACACATTATAAAAGTCACACAGCAGTGGACCTTAGATCTTCTCACCAATTGCCCAAATGCTCCCAATTTCACAAAAATAGAGCAGTTACTTTTTTTTAAAAAAAAAATCTCTGCTGTACCTTTTTAGTGACATCTCCATGGTGAACTTAACACGTATAACTAACATGGGAGGCATACAGTTCTCCAGATGTTATTGGACTGTAGTTCCCAGTATTTCTCTGCATTGGCTGTGCTGGCTAGGGTTTCTGGCACTTGCGGTCCAAGAGCCCCTGGGAAATCACACCAGATCTAGCCCATTATGGAAAAAATATTCTTGAATTGCAACTTTCCAGTAAGAACTAATGTGGCACAGTGGTTTGAATGTTGGACTCTGGGACATGTTTGAATCTCCACTCAGCCATGGAGACTTAGTGGGGGACCCTGGGCAACTCCTACATATCTGTGGGGAATATGTTCCTCGATCTACCATGGAAATGCGAAACTGCAGTTAATAGTAAACCCTATTGAAATGAATGACTTCTGGCAGATGCATACCATAGAATCAACTGTGCTATAGCACCAAGAGAGAACACTTCTCTAGTATTTGTAAGTCCTGCAGCATGACCCTATAGTCAATAGTGGAAATATACCACAGAACTATGTTGGAAGACCTCAAAAATATCCAGATGTAATTTTCTGGACATAGATAAGTCAAATATGGTCCTAAGATTTAGGGTCTCTACTGTACTTTTTTTCCAAAACTAAGAAGAAATCAATGACAAGCCTCCTTTGAATAAAAATTGCCAAGAAAAAGTTAAGATAGGGTCTCCCTAAGTCAGGGTTGACTTAAAATCAGATATATAAAAAATTCAGCTCATTTCAGTACAACTGGGATGGTTTAAATATAATGCTGGACTCTTTGACCCCACACTTCTTAAAAGCAAGCAAAAGAGCAAGCAACAAAAAGAAATAAAACCATATTTTCTGAGTTTTCCTGGAGTGTTAACATTGACTACGGACCTAATCACATTTTCCTTTTTTAGCATCCCAGGACACTAAAGGGACAGCCCAATGACAGATAGGTACGCGGCCCATTTCACAACATTGCTGGATTTCCTGTTGAAGCCCTGCCCCCTTAAAACACGGAAAGACTCCTGTGTTGTGTTGGCTCCAGTGCTTCAGTGCCCCTTTAGACGATGTTTCCTCCATGTAATGGGGAAGCAGGGTGACAAATTCACCCCTCATCCCTGCCATTTCACCATGGAGACTGGCGAAATGGTGTTGGGAGGGAGGTCATGCGATTTCCACTTCAAATATAAGTCAACTTCAAGAAAAGTTTTCATCACATACTTGGGAATAGGAGCACAGACCTTTGAGCTAGAATGTTTTATTCAAACCTATTATGTTTTGCTCCCTGTTCTCACAAGGTACAAAAAGCCTAAAAACTATTTTGGAACATGAAGAAAAAAATAAAATAAAATAAGCTCCACACATATCTCCCTTTAGCAGTGGAATCACAAAAGTAATTCCACTGCTGAATGACAAATTAAATTTTGGTTGTCCTTTCAAGACATCCAAAAATCGATATTGGAGATGGCTGGCCCAGTTTCCAAAATGGTTGAACTGACCTTGGAGGAAAAATATCCACTTTGCATAACCAGGCACAGCTAATTTGAGGTCCAATAACTTGCTCATTTTAGAGATGAAATTTCTCTCATGTATCTCTGAAATATAGCACTTTTGGCTCTAATTTCTCTATGTGTCATCATGAAGGATAGAAGGACATTGGAGATTTGGTCTTCTCAAGTTAAATTTGTTCGGAGGCAAGCCAGCTCATGTTCCCAGGGAAGCTCTCGCTATAACACAAAGTGGTAAAATATAAGTTATGGGTAGTTAATGTTAATGGTTACATCTTTATTTCTTGTTCTGATTGACTTTCCACTCATCTAAATGCTGGAAATTAGATGGTGTTCAAAAGGCTGCCAGCAACAACAGAAGACTGAGGATGTGAAAGGACATCACACCCTCCATGATTTTTATCATGTTTTATGAATCCCTATTTATTTTCCCCCACTTATAACTACAACACCCTTCTTCTGACTGATATATTAAAAAAATAAAAACCTCTCACTTCCTTTTGCTGAGCAATCCAGGGAAAAGATGTAGATGAGAATCAGGAATTAGCGACATGGGAATGGGAAAATATTTTAAGGTTTGCATTTTTGTATATTTTAAATTGTATAGCATTAGCTTTTATGTCAAGCTGCTTTGAGTCCCCTTTGGGGAGATAAAGTGGTTAATAATAATAATAAAGTATAATAAAATGGATGTATTAGATGTATGAAATTTCAGGGAAAGATGAGACTATACAGCATGGCTCCCATTATTGAGGGATTGATACTCATAGTTGTATTTATCCATGTTCAGTCTAGGCAGTATCTAGTGCTCCACCCCTGACTATCCCATCCATAACACTCTAAAATGCCTGATATGAAGAGCTATGTTTGTGGGCTCCTCTGAGCCTTTAAAAACTCAGAAGTCTTCTCTAACAACTGAAAATGAGTCGATGTGCCGACAGAGCCAGCCCTAGGTATTTTTCAAGTGTCGGCGAACAGAATTTTGGTACCCTCAAAAAAACAATAACTGAAAAATAAATGTGTTGGATAAGTGAAAATGTTAAATAATAAGGAGGGATTAAGGAAAAGCCTATTAAACATCAAATTACATTAAGATTTTACAAATTAAGCACCAAAACATCATGTTTTAAAACAAATCAGCAGAAAAAGCAGTCTCGACTGTGTCCCCGTATGTTTGGCACCCGAAGAGACCGCTTAATTCACCTCATTGTTGGACTGGCTCTGTGTGCCGATGTCATTTTTTGTTCACTTTTCATTTAAAAAAGCCATTTCCTGGGTCCTAATTGGACCAGAGGTAGAAATGTTGGGCGGAAAGGCACATGCATCCTTAGAAGTAAAGACATCTAGAGAGTGAAGAGAGTTTTCGAAAGACCTTTCTGAGGTCTCTTTGAGGGACAATGTCAAGACCTTGGTTGGTTCCTTTAAAATCCTGGCTGAAATCCACAGCAGATTCTCTGTGGTCTTGCAAAACCACCAAAATTGTGCAGTTCCAGCAAAATAGGGAGGGAAGGGTAAACAATAACATTGGTAGGAAGCGAGGCTCTGTGTAAGACGGATCATAGAGATTCATATCAACAAAGTACCAGCATTGTGTGATTGCAGCAACATATAAAAGTGATCATTCCAATAATTGTATGTCCCTATTCACCTAAATAACGTGATTTCAACAAGACAACAGATTGTTGTGATGACGTCTTGTGTGCCCCTCCAGTTGTGGTTCTTTAAAAGGAAATGGCAGGGATGCAAGCAGAGATCTTCTTCATGCTGCAATTACCCTGGTACATTTAACTTTGTTAGACATGTGAATAAGAATCCTACAGAAAAAAAACAGACTTCAGAAATGTGTTTGTAGTTAATTAAATCTTTGACTTCTCTCTCCTCCCTGGGTAGCAATACATAGTGTCCTTTGCAAAAGTACAAAAATAGCAGAAGTAATAATTTCATTGGAAATGAACATTGTCACTTGATAATGATCTCCCATTGGAAAGACAAATGCCAAAGAATATTTCAGAAAATAAACATCAGGGAAAAATTGGGGCATTACTGTTGCTTGGAGAAGGATAGAGCAAATCCCCCATCTTAGAGTCAGATTTCAGGCATTGTATTTCCAGTTTGCTATCAGACAATATTATAATTGTACACCCAGTGGGGAACAGTTTTAAGAAAGCAAAGAGAAAATACAGGGATCTTAATAAAGGGTTATATCATACAGCAGGTGGCAGAATAAATAAATCAACTAATTATGGACAAAGCTAGATAGTGTGGAGTGAAAGGATCTTTTTTTTAGCCTCAGAGTAATAGAATAATATCAATGCCTAGGAAATTTTAGATCAAATTATAGCTACTACTGTGTTTCCCTAAAAATAAGACACTGTCTTATATTTATTTTTCCCCAAGAAGACACACTAAGGCTTATTTACAGGGGATGTCTCATTTTTATTAAGTATGTGTACACGGCGCTCCATGCAGTCATGCCGGCCACATGACCTTGGAGGTGTCCACGGACAATGCCGGCTCTTCGGCTTAGAAATGGAGATGAGCACCAACCTCCAGAGTCAGACACGACTGGACTTAACGTCAGGGGAAACCCTTACCTTTACCCTTATTTTCAGGAAAACAGGGTATATACACAGGCAGTCCCTGAGTTCTAAATGTCTCATAGCTAAGAACGGAGGTGTGACAACATGAAGTTAGAGAAATCTACCCCTCAGAAAGGAAATTCAATTGCTGGCAAAAGTATGGCAAGAAGAAATGATCCTAGCCTTCTTAGACAAGGGGTTCCAAAGCCTAGAAACAGCCACTAAAAAGGCCGTTTCCCTGTTCTCACCAGACATGGTAGTTAAACAGTTTTCTGAATGTTTACTAAATGGAAATTCCATATTCAGAAGAAAAAGTCCACAGTGGTAGGTTTACAGGTGTGGGGATGGAGATAATGTATTGTCCACTAGATAATGTATTGTTACTGTCTCTGCTTGTTGTGTGCTTTGCTTGCAAATGTATATCACTGTTTTTCTCTTTGTTTAAATACAGTAGAGTCTCACTTATCCAACATAAACGGGCCAGCAGAATGTTGGATAAGCGACTATGTTGGATAATAAGGAGGCATTAAGGAAAAGCCTATTAAACATCAAATTAGGTTATAATTTTACAAATTAAGCACCAAAACATCAAGTAGTTCAATACACAGTAATGCCATGTAGTAATTGCTGTATTTATGAATTTAGCACCAAAATATCACGATGTATTGAAAACATTGACTACAAAAATGCGTTGGATAATCCAGAATGTTGGATAAGTGAGACTCTACTGTAATAATAAAAAATAATAGAAGTAGTATATAAGATAGAATATTAGTTGCTGCAAGGCAAGAACTCTTTGGTCTGTTAACTGACTTCCCAAACCACTTGTTGAAAACAAGATCCTGGATCTTGTGGATCCACAGATACAAAAAGCCTAATATTGTGAACCAGCTCAGGCTGAAAGACCTAGAGGCTGGATGGAGGAACTTTCAGGAGTTGAAGGGGTGGGGTTTTGGAGATATTGAATTGAGAAGTTGCCCATGTTTTCTTAATTCATAACTTTGCTCTATATTACTAACCTAGCATTAAAGGTATTTCCAAGACTTCATTGTGAGTGATCTTTACTACTACTAAGGTTCTGGAATCATCACACCTTCCTTTTATGCTTATGCATAAAAGAGTACAAACTACCTGTTATTAATATTTCAGCCCACATCAGCATTTTTCAAACCTTCTTCTTGAGATATTGGAATAATAGACAGGTATGCTGATGGCTGCTGCCTATCTTTTGCATTGCAGTCACTACTGGAAACTGCTGAGGGGGGAAGTCATGAATTGGAGAACTGAGAGGAGGGGTGCAACTTGCTCAACCACTGCAGTCAAGGTGTTTTATACGGTCATTTGTAGTTTAGGCTATAAAAACAATGGAGCATATAATAAGGAGTCTCCGTTTCATTGAATGAGACCTTGAAGCAAGTGTGAGGAAGTTCTTTGGGAACATTGCCACGATGCAACGATTACTTGTGCTTAAGTGAGTGGACAATATGGGAAGAGCGAGATGGAATTCATTCATTCTAAAATGGCAGAACTACTTTGGCCTGCAGGCCTCATACTTTAGACAGCTAAAAATCCCTGCACTAACAAAACATTATGCCCTTCTAAGTGAACAGTTTCGATTCTGCTGTCTTTTCCCTCCCACTATCACCAGAAAATGCAGCTCTTTGCAAGTTTCTACCTTTGCAACCTGCCCTCAGGGATGTTAGTTGGAATCAATAATTATGTTCTCATAGGAAGGAAGATGTAATTTTAGCAATTTGCTTCCTGCTGCGAGAAAGTCTTAAAAAACTATGCAGTGTTTAGAAACTATTCCCAGTTCATCATTTATTCTCTGCAAAGTTTGCATGTGGAGCGGAAAACAGCCTTTTCTGCATCTGAGCATTTGTTTTCTCATATTTTCTGTGTGGAGTCTTGATGTGGCAAAACAACTCCTTGGGCTGGCATCCTGTTCATAAGTTACTTCCAGCCCTCCAATATTTTTCATAAAAATGTTTAATATACTTAGACAACAATTGCATATCAAATGACACAAAATGCATCTCTAAATACATGT
Source organism: Anolis carolinensis (assembly GCF_035594765.1). NCBI lineage: Eukaryota > Metazoa > Chordata > Lepidosauria > Squamata > Anolidae > Anolis > Anolis carolinensis. Next base: position 309,353,314 of record NC_085842.1, read on the forward strand.
AACTCTAAACTACATGTATTTCCTCACTTATTGCGGGGGTTATGTTCCAGACTTCTTCCTTCCTTAGGCTTCTCCTTAGGAAGGAAGTAGAAAGAGGGATTTATAATATTTTATGATTTATAATATTATTTTAGTGTTTATTAAAAAACTGCGAAACAGCGAGTCTGCGTAAAAAGCATACCACAAAGTAGTGAGGGAACACTGTATACATACATTTTAAACGAAGATTTCTTGCTTCCTTTTTGTCATAAACTAGATTTGCAAATGCTTGCAATTCACATTAATGGTCATAAAAGACCAAATGTGTTGTTTAGTTGTTGTTGAAGATGAGAAGATCAGAAATCATTCTTTGTATCCCTACCTACTACTGTCTCACAGATGAAATGGGAAAGTTGGTTCTAGGTAGTCTTATATAAACAGACTTGGTCACTTGGCAGGGAAATGATTGGGGGTAATGCGGGGCAAGGTCGCTTCAACAAGGCCTTGACTCATTTTAACCAACCCAGAATTCAGAACATCCCATGATTTTATGCTCATGTAAACAGTTCAGCTAGTTCTGAGATGAAACCAGGTGCAACAATTTACATTGCAATCCTTTGTTTCCTAGGCACAGGCAGCCTGACCCGAGTTGCAAAAGTTTTCAGAATGAGAGACAGGCATCTCAGGAATGAACAGTGTTTTCAAAGGAATGTATGTGCAGTGCACATGCATGCACACACAGAGATACATAGTATTGTGTATTACTGACCTTGCAGTAGAATGTTTTATGATAGATGCAGTAGACTCTCCAGTGGTTCACCTGGACCACACCACCTCTTCTTCTCTTTCCCCTTAAACATCTCTAGGGACTATCCTTAAATCTCAAGATTTAAGAAAGAACGACCCAAACAATTACCGTCCGGTCAGCCTCACATCAATACCAGGCAAAATTCTGGAAAAGATCATTAAGGAAGTGGTCTGCGAACACTTAGAAACAAATGCGGTCATTGCTAATAGTCAACACGGATTTACCAAAAACAAGTCATGCCAGACTAATCTGATCTCTTTTTTCGATAGAGTTACGAGTTGGGTCGATACAGGGAATGCTGTGGATGTAGCGTACCTGGATTTCAGTAAGGCCTTCGACAAAGTCCCCCACGACCTTCTGGCAAACAAACTAGTAAAATGTGGGCTAGACAAAACTACGGTTAGGTGGATCTGTAATTGGCTAAGCGAACGAACCCAAAGGGTGCTCACCAATGCGTCGTCTTCATCATGGAAAGAAGTGACAAGTGGAGTGCCGCAGGGCTCCGTCCTGGGCCCGGTTCTGTTCAACATCTTTATTAACGACTTAGACGAAGGGTTAGAAGGCACGATCATCAAGTTTGCAGACGACACAAAACTGGGAGGGATAGCTAACACTCCAGAAGACAGGAGCAGAATTCAAAACGATCTTGACAGACTAGAGAGATGGGCCAAAACTAACAAAATGAAGTTCAACAGGGACAAATGCAAGATACTTCACTTCGGCAGAAAAAATGGAAATCAAAGATACAGAATGGGGGACGCCTGGCTTGACAGCAGTGTGTGCGAAAAAGACCTTGGAGTCCTCGTGGACAACAAGTTAAACATGAGCCAACAATGTGATGCGGCTGCTAAAAAAGCCAACGGGATTCTGGCCTGCATCAATAGGGGAATAGCGTCTAGATCCAGGGAAGTTATGCTCCCCCTCTATTCTGCCTTGGTCAGACCACACCTGGAATACTGTGTCCAATTTTGGGCACCACAGTTGAAGGGAGATGTTGACAAGCTGGAAAGCGTCCAGAGGAGGGCGACTAAAATGATTAAGGGTCTGGAGAACAAGCCCTATGAGGAGCGGCTTAAAGAGCTGGGCATGTTTAGCCTGCAGAAGAGAAGGCTGAGAGGAGACATGATAGCCATGTACAAATACGTGAAGGGAAGTCATAGGGAAGAGGGAGCAAGCTTGTTTTCTGCTGCCCTGCAGACTAGGACACGGAGCAATGGCTTCAAACTACAGGAAAGGAGATTCCACCTGAACATCAGGAAGAACTTCCTCACTGTGAGGGCTGTTCGACAGTGGAACTCTCTCCCCGGGGCCGTGGTGGAGGCTCCTTCCTTGGAGGATTTTAAGCAGAGGCTGGATGGCCATCTGTCGGGGGTGCTTTGAATGCGATTTCCTGCTTCTTAGCAGGGGGTTGGACTAGATGGCCCATGTGGTCTCTTCCAACTCTACTATTCTATGATTCTATGATTCTATGATTCTATGATAAGATTTACCCTTTGAAATTTCAAAGCTTTGCATGCTTCAGACCTGGCAATCCCAGATGTGAAAATATACTGGATTGAATGATGGAAAAATATACAGTGGTGTGCAACTTTATACGATCAGTTTGCCTCCTTCTGTATTCTCTCCTTGGTAGTTTCCTCTCAGTCAGTGCAGAAATTCTCTGTGTTTTTTTTTAATTTGTTTTAGACATCAGTGTCTTCCTTTGAACTTCATGCAAATAGGCCATTGACAAAGCGTATGGCACTGAGAAGAATATGTGATAGTTTGAACAAATCCATCACCAAACCACTTTGATAGCTGAAGTGCAGGCCAACAGCTATATGGAAATGTTAAGCACATATTACTGTTGATGGAAAATTTGAAGAACAGCTGGATTTTTTTTTTATTTTTCATTCCATTTGCATCATAACTGAGGAGCTTTATATCATTTTATATGTGATTTGCTGATAGAAATAAAGAACAGGAAGATCCTTTAATAGCCCAAAGTTCTGTTATGGTTTCACTTATGAATAACACAATTCTTGCAACAACATAATTAAGTTACATTAATTCTTTGGGCATAAACTATCTAGGGTGTGTTAAATGCAAAAATGTTGCCGAGAGGCATTGATGAAGTATCTGTTTTAACGTCTTGGTTTTTTTTTTTTTTTAAATAAACATTTTCAGTACTATTCTAGTCTTGCAGGCACTGTGCACATATGCATGGATTAATGTTTGAAATATGGTAGATGGTTGGAAATTTATTAATCATTCTCATGAGTTCAGAAGACTCAAAGTGAAAGGTTGGAAATGCCTGCATACTCTGGCTTTGTGAGTTCTATGCAGTTTACTTGGAATAAAACTTGCCAAGATCTAAACTGGGATACATGTTTATACTTTAGAATCTCAATGTAAATAGAACCTTAAAAACTGGATTACTCCCATCTTGGGTTTAGACACACAGGATAAAACATGGCATGAAGCTAAATAAATGAAGAGTCTGCTAGCACAAGGACAACCCAATGCATAGCACTTCTTAGTTCAAAGAGAAATCTTTTTGCCTGTAAACTTGATAGTCAACTGGAATATTACTTAGTTCACTGAAACATCTAGCACTTCAGTAACCCTTCTGCAGGCAATTTTATTTCAATTGAAAAAATAAGTCGATCCATTCCAGCAAATCAACATTAGTTAGACTACCACTTTTTCCTTTAGTGTGACTATTTGTACATTGCAATAAATTTCTACAAATATGGTAACTATAACAGTAAAGCTTCAGATATATTCTAAACTTCTGGTATCCACTGGGGATTGGTTCCAGGACATCCAATAGATACCCAAATCAGTGGATGCTCAAGTTTCATTATATACAATGATGTAGTAAAATGATGTCCCTTATATAAAAAGACAAAATCAAAGTTGCCTTTTTCAATATATATATATATATATATATAATATATATATATATTAGGCTTGAGCGATCCATGAAAAAATTGATTCTAAACTCGTTTCAAAAGTAGGGGGTGCCAGTGTTTCGTTTCTGATGTCATTTCTGAATTTTGCCCCCCAAAAAAGTCGAAATTAACAAAAATTCGTTAGTTTTAAAAGTAATTTGTTAATGGTGGACGCGCATGCGCAGTGGCCAAAAAAAAACAGCACAAGGGGAGATTTTACAGGACTCTCCCGCCCTCATTTTTTGAGTGATCTTCTTCAAACTTGGTACAGTGGCAGAACACATTTAACACTGATAGCTCACCAAAATTTGGAACGTTTCCCTTATCCTCTGATTTTTGGCGAATTTTCATAGCTTTTATAATAAACAATTTTTTAATAATTGCAGAAATCTGTTCCTGGTTTGAAAGTCTTATTTCCTGTTAAATTGGGTTGTCTTTACTGTGAAAGTCATTGTTCTACTTCAGAAACTTTGTTTTTGTGGCTGAAACTTTGTTAAATTGGTGTGTGTGTGATATATACTGTATATATATATATATATATATATATATATATATATATATATATAGTCCCTGCATGTGTGTGTGTGTGTGTGTGTGTGTGTATAGGTAAAGGTAACTATTCTATGATTCTATGATTCTATGATTCTATGAAATCCAAAACAATTTGACAGAAAACTGGGAGTTGTAGTTTGGCATGGTACTGGCTCTCTTCTGCAGGGAAGGCTAGGGACTTTGTAAAACTAAAGCTCACATGACATGGCACCGAATCTGTTGCAATTGAGCTGGTGCCAGAATCCTTTCCGGGAGATCTCCTCAGTGGAGATATCTCTTAAAGGGATATCCTCTGGCTCTAAGGATTCCATTTAGGAAGGCAAGCCTGGTTTTGGTATTCCCCTTTAAGCCTGGCTGAAGAAGCAAAACCAAACGGCGGCTCCAAGGCAGGGCGAGGCAGAGCGAGGAGAAGGCCAAGCACAGGCAGGCATGTCTCTTCTCTCTTCTCTTCGCTCCCTCCCTGCTTCGCGGAAGGCTTCTACTGAGCCGGTGTGGTCCCCGCGGGGGGGGGGGGGGGGGCGTCTCAATGGCATTTTTAAAATGCTAGCAGATCGATGGCCATGCCTCTCCCTCCCTCCCTCTTCCGCTCTGATTGGCTGAGAGGCATGCCAACATGGCTTCTCCTCTCAGAGGGGCTACAGCTACATCTGAAGACATCAGAAACAAACGAAAAAAAGGTACTTTTATTATTCAAATTTGTAATATTTGTAAGGCAGTGAGCAGATGGTTCAATATCAATTCAAAAGTAATTATGAAATGAATTTTAAACGAATTTAACGAACTAACGAAAAATTTGCTCAAGCCTAATATATATATACATACCATAGATGGTTGAAGTTGTTATGCTGGAGGACCTACCAAATTTCTAGAGAGGATACCACCCTAGGTCCTCCAATTCAATTCTGATATACTGGGACCAGAAGTGAAGTAATGTAATGGTTTTTGTTGTATCCTCAGCTTAATGTAATGTTAGTTTGGCCAGGAACATATTACCCATTGATATGGGGGTCTTACTTTGTTAACTAAGGTATAGGAAAGCAAGGGGGTGTGGACTCATAAACAAGAGCTGATGGCTGTGACCATCTTATCTCCATAATGTTCCACAGAACTACTTTGGTCATCCTTTCTCCATTATGTTTGCTCTGCTTTTAGGAAGCTTGAATTAAACAAAACTGTTTTCTCATCCGCTTATCTTTCCAACCTGACTTCCAAAAGAACTTGTTCGTGGATGAAATCTCATTCAAAAATGCCAAAGAAACAATAGGGGAGAAAAGTCCTGTGATTGGCAGAGGCATGAGCACTGGGTTGCTGGTTGGCTCGGGGAATAAATCCAGGGCTTAGCCAAGGGGAAGGAACTGGCAAAGCTGCAGGTTTACATGCTGAACTCTAAATAAATAACATGATTGAATGAAGCCAGTTGGGATTACATTTGTCTTTTGCCCTATTTATCCCCATTTTTACTAAACTGGCCATACTGTGAGGCAGAATGAAGCAGTATCTCAGGTAACCAGTAGCATTGGAAGAGCTGTGGAAAAGATATGTGGGGTACACAGGCTGCACTATATTCCTTTACTCAGTGGTTCCCAAGTTCTGGTGCTTCAGATTTTTGGACTTGAGCTCCCAGAATTCCTGACCATTGGCCAGACTGGCTGGGGTTTCTTGGAATTGAAGTCCCAAATGCATAGAGAATCAAAAGTGTGGAACCACTGCTCTATCCATTTGATATCTAGTCAGTGTGATTTATCTGTATGACCAAGTCCGCCAAAGTAAGTAGCCCACCAGCCTATATTTTCTTCAAAGTGTTTAGAAGGCAGAAAATTTTATTCAGGTGCTTTATTCTTTATTGAATGAAAAAGCAGGTAAATCTTCTGTGTGGTGACCAGAAGCCAATTAGGCAGGGTATTAATGTCTTCTCAGCTATCAACACCAGTGTGCTATATTATAATGATGTTGATATTGTTGTTACACAGATAAAAAAGTTATTATTATTACATTTATAATCATCCCTATATTAAACATCTCAGGGCAGTTTACAAATAGCATTCACACAAATGCACCAATTTCAAATTGCGATTCACAAACTCTAGTCCTCCAGGTATTTTAGACCAGTTCACAGACCCCTTCTACATTGCCATATAATCCAGTTCTTGAATCTAGTATATCTGCTTTGAATTGGATTATATGGCAGTGTAGGTTCGTATAGGGGCCCTGGTGGCAAAGTGTGTTAAAGCGCTGAGCTGCTGAACTTGCAGACCAAAAGGTCCCAGGTTCAAATCCCGGGAGTGGAATGAGCGCCTGCTGTTAGCCCCAGCTCCTGCCAACCTAGCAGTTCGAAAACATGCAAAGTAGATCAATGGGTACCTCTCCGGCAGGAAGGTAACGGCGCTCCATGCAGTCATGCCGGCCACATGACCTTGGAGGTGTCTATGGACAACATCGGCTCTTCAGCTTAGAAATGGAGATGAGCAGCAACCCCCAGAGTTCATCACGACTGGACATAACGTCAGGGGAAAACCTTTACCTTAGGTTCATATAATCAGTTCAAAGCAGATAGTCTGGATTCAGAAACTGGATTATATGGCAGTGTAGATCCAGCCCCAGAAGCTTTAGCTGTTTTGGTCAATAACCAGAGATTCTGGGAGTTGAAGTCAAAACACTTGGCAGACCAGAGTTTGAGAAATAATGGTTTCAAACAATAAAATAATTTAAATAAGCAAAAAAACAGTTTAAGCACTGTAATTGGTTGAAATTAGTTTTAAAAATTGTGTACAACAGTATTTGGGGTGTTTCGATAAAGCCCAAAGACCTTGATGTACAGCCAAGTTTATCTTGGTGCCTAAACCAGATGGGTTTGGCATTAATTGGGCTTCCAAGGGGTTCCACAGTGGGGGTGCCATAGCTGAAAAGGCCCTATCTCATGCCCCAACATAATATATTGATTTGACTAGTGGGGCACTTTTTTCTCTATTGATTAAAATGAGCAGGAGAGCATGTGTTCCTAATGGTAGATTGACATATATTTCATGCACCATGCAGTCATTTGATGTGAGATTGATTAAGAAGGGACAAGCCAAGGCAGTCCAAGCTGGTGGGATCAAATGGTAGTAAAAACACAGGCAATTCCATCTATTTTCCCCTTTTGGGGCAGCATCTTTGTTTCCAGGCTATGTCAAAGTGGGCGATAGGCTTCAGTCCTGTTTTCTTAAGTATCTCATTTTGATGCCCTTTCAAGTAATTCCCCACTGAACATCTAAAACATGGAAAGGCTTCTAGTGACGTTTTCTCTTGTGGGACATCACAAGCCTTGTAAACTGGTATCCATCCAGTTAAACACTGCAGTGCAAAAATAAAATACTTGGGCTTTAAAGTTCTGTTTTTTGCAAAGGTCAAAGTCAGAGATATTTGGTGCATACAATGTCACTTTCTCGCCAAGCAACTGGTGCTGATTACCTGGCAGTAAAATGCCCCAAATCTGTAGCAGAAAAACCACATCAATTATGGTACTTTGCAGTCTCAAGCACATTTAGAATCACAGAATCATAATTTAGAAAGAGAATACAAGTGTCATCTAGTTCAAGCTTCTTCCAGCCCAAGCATTTGCCAATTAGCCCACTTCCAGAAGATCATCACCCAACTTCTGTTTAAGGATTTCCAAAGATGGGGATCCACTACCAAATGAGGCAATCTACTCCACTTTCGAACAGCTTTTACTGTCAGGGAATTCTTCCACATGATTAAGTAGAATTTTTTTTAATAAAATCAAATCCATTGGATTTTGATCTAGCCTGTGGAGTAGCAGAAAACAAGCTCGTTCTATCTTCTATGTGGCATCCCTTTGTATTGTTAAAGAAGGCTATTATTATATCACCCCTCAGAGCTCATCTACACTGGACAGTTGAACCCAGTGTAAATGTGTTCTGAAGAAATTTTGGATCTGGCACATTTGTGCTGAATCTGGAACCACAGTTTATAGAGTCAGGGAGCACAATTACTCCTCTGGATGACCTTAACTTTGTGTCACTACTGGCCATAGAGCTCCATGTGAGTTCCTGGTCATCCCAGACATGTCTACTTATAGCAGAATGGGAAGAAGGAAGAAGGAAGAGTTGGTGGTGCTCCAGCAGGTCTGGCTGAAGCAGGTCTGATCCAGCTGTCCAGATTGCCTCAAAGCAGAGAAACTAGAGTTTCCAAAAGACTCTAGAGTACCTCTCCCCAAGTTGCTTAAAGCAAAGTAAAGCTGAGCTAAAGCTAAAACCCTGGGGTGCAAACCAGAAGTGGATGTGTATTGGTCTTTCGTTTATGGTAAGCCCAAGGTTGTTGTTTTTTATTGTGTAGACAAGTCCTCAGTCTTTTTTAAGCTCATCATGCTAAACAATTCCTTTTCAGATTTGGCTTGTAGACCTTTCCGCCCTGCTCTGTGCTCTCAGGATTTACATGGGACTAAGATCTGTCAATCATTGTTGCAGTATACATCCCATTGAGTTCAAAGAGGTTTACTGCTACGTACACATAGACATGATTGTATTGTACACTAGTGAAGTTTTCAAGAAAGCAATCATAGGCTTGAATATGGCATAAGCTCAGAACACCAATGATCATTTGAAACTTTATTTGAATTTTTCTAAAAAGGCATTACAATTTTCCCTCCATTTCCCCTCCATTTCTTAATAATTCTGAGTACTGTATTTGCCTGATGTTTATTCATTTACTCATTCATCTAATTTTCAGGTGACCCAATAATAAGTGTTACAATAGGGAAAATATGACCTGTGACCATAATAATGAAATTAATGTATTTGTTCATCTTACAATGCAATTCACGAACAAAAAGGAATATAATTATGATAGGATAAATATAGAAATAATTTCCAAAATGTCTGCTGTAAACACTCAACTTTGCCAAAGTTTACTCACCTTACAGGAGGAGGTAGATGGCATATTTAATTGCTTTTCCATTTGAAAAACACATTGAAACATAAAAAGTACCATATGAGAATATATTACCTATCCCCCAAGTGCTAGGGTTTTTTAAAAAATGTTTTCTATACACATATATTTTTCTTTCTTTTTTCCTAGATGATGGAAACACTTTACCTAACTTAAAAATATCAATGTATGTTGGAGGATTTATATTAAAGTATTTTTTACCTGTTGCTATTTAAAACAGCAGCTTCTCAAAGTAGCTCCAATGCATCATTGTTCTGAAATTGTAGATTAGTTCTTTTTCCTGTTTCATTTCTCCTGAAATAGCATTGACCTTTTGTGTTATCAAATCCCACTGCTGGCTCATGAATCATAATACCTATTAAAATTTACCGATTGAGTAACCTATTCAAGATCTAGTTAAATTCAAACGTATATGTTTTCCATCCTACTCAAGTTACTGGGACACCTATCAGTAATCCATTGCATTGTGGTTTAAAAGGGCTGGCAAAGTATTTATATTTTCTGCAGAGCTGCTGCTAACAGCTATCTGCAGTCAAACCAACATGCACTAGCTTGTTTTTTATTTGGTGTAATTGTTTACATTCACCCTTGTTTGGTTTTTCCTTTGTTGCTCTCAGCTTCCTCTGGTTCATCGAGATAACTTTGAATCATAGCTACTGTCTCCTTATCATGCAAACAAAGCATCCTTCAAGGGGAGCAGACTAGCCTGTGATAAAACTTATCACTTGCTAGACTATCGCATAAAAAGATCATTTGGATCCACCCTCAAACACGCTGGAGTCTCTGTCTTTGACCAAGTGGTTCATTATTATCTTGCTTGTTGGCTGTGCCACTTGAAGGAAAATGAATCAAAATGGTTTTCCTCCCTTTCCTTTTCTCTGAAATAAGAATGTAAGCCAAGGAAAACGTTCAGTGGTCTACACTGGCAAACGCCAAAGGTGTAGTTCCAAGCATGTGTAGACAATGGCATACCTCTCAGCCATGTTGCTGCTAAATGAGACTGTAAAAAAAGGGCATGCCAACGGTAGCTCCACAAATCTAGGATGACATTATCTTGAGATTTTACGCAAACCTAAGTATTCTTACACATGAAATTGTCATGTTTTGGCCATGATATCACATCCCATCTGTATAAATAGATTTATGCAAATGTAACTCTTTGACATTGCTGCTGTTGGTGTCTTTTACCATCAATATGGCTTTGATTTATGGCAACCCTACAAATGAAGGGGCTCCTGGTGGCACAGTGTGTTAAAGCGCTGAGCTGTAGAACTTGCAGACCAAAAGGTCCCAAGTTCAAATCCCGGGAGCGGAGTGAGCGCCCACTGTTAGCCCCAGCTCCTGCCAACCTAGCAGTTCGAAAACATGCAAATGTGAATAGATCAATAGGTACCGCTCCGGCGTGAAGGCAACGGCAATCCATGCAGTCATGCTGGCCACATGACCTTGGAGGTGTCTATGGACAAGCTCTTTGGCTTAGAAATGGAGATGAGCACCAACCCCCAGAGTCGGTCACAACTGGACTTAACGTCAGGGGAAACCTTTACCTTTACCTTACAAATGAAGCCCGGATCAGGGGCTCTTCCAAACAGCCACAAAATGCAGTTGGAACTGGCAGAAAAATGCCAGTTTTGGTTTGCATGGATGCTGCACTAGGCTGCCCTAAGCCATCTCCACATTGGGTGACCAGTCTGAAAGCCCAGCCTTGCTGAGGCTGGTCCAGCAGGGATGGGCATGTACATTGCCTTCCTATCCTCTTTGCACCTCAGTACCCACCACCCCCACATGAAACTACAGAAAATCCATCCCTTCTCTTCCTTGCAGTCTCTGTGCTTCTTGAATTTGTGCTATTTTGGAAGCGACAGAACCTGAGAACTATAAGTAGATCCTTTTTAGCTCCCTGGTTTATTGGGGAGCTGGTGATGTTGAAACGGGTGACGCGAAGGCTAGAGAGCCTCTGGTGGAAGACTTGGAAAGCATCCGACCAGGAATGGGCTAAAGCATCTCTTAAAACCTAACTCTGTGGCAATAAGAGCAGCCAGAAATACTTTCTCAACTGCTCGCATTGGGTCTGCAACTAATAGACCAGCTGAATTGTTTCGGGTGATTAGGTAACTTCTCCATCCTTATGGGGGCGTGGGGAGAGGTTTCTGGCCACTTGGCAACTCGATGTGGTGAGTTTGTGCATCATTTTGCAGATAAAGTTGCTCAAATACATTCCGATTTGAACGCCAGCCTTACTGCAGCACCAAGGGATGTAACTGTGGAAATATGCTCATTTTTCCAAGCTGTGCAGTAGCTGTTAGTTCAGTTTTGCCCCTAACCTAAATGTATTTATTTATTTACAGTATTTATATTCCACCCTTCTCACCCAAAAGGGGACTCAGGGTGGATCACATTATACACACACAAGGCAAACATTCAATGCCCATAAACACATTGAACCGAGACACAGACAGACAGACAGACGCAGAGTCAATTTAACCTTCTCCTGAGGGGATGTTCAATTCTTGCCACAGGGGGGAGCAGCTGCTTCATCATCCACTCTGATGGCACTTCCTCACTTCCTCATTCCAACGTTGTAAATTAGTTAAACTTGCCTCCCCACTTTTATAAGTGGTACCTTTTTTCCTACTTGATAGATGCAACTATCTTTTGGGTTGTTAGGTCAGCAACAAGCAGGGGCTATATTTTATTTTTAATTGATGGGTGCTCACCCCGCCATGGGCTGGCCTCGAACTCATGACCTTATGGTCAGAGTGATTTATTGCAGCAGCTGCTCAACAGCCTGCGCCACAGCCCGGCCCCACTTGATACTTGTATTCTTTTTCTAAATGGTCACTGTCTGGTCATTGGGAGTATTTAGTGAAGTCTTTTGAACCATTGTTTAGCTGGTTGCATTTGATTTGATTTTCTTGCACTCTCTGGGTGCATCTACACTGTAGAATTAATGGAGTTTGATATCACATTAACTAGTACAGTTCACTTCTACGGAATCATGGGAGTTATAATTTTGCAAGGTCATTAGCCTTCTCCGCCAGGGAATACTGTTGACTCACCAAAGTACAAATCAATGGATTCAATAACCTTGAGTTTGATGAGGCACCAGTATACTTTGGCAGAGAAGGCTAAAGCCTTTTAAAACTACAACTCCCACAATTCCATAGCATGGAGCCTTGGTAGTTAAAGTGGTGTCAAACTGAATTAATTATATAGTGTGGATGCACCCTGTAGATTAACTCTACAGTGTGGATGTAAATATGCTGGGAGACCTTTATACTCTGCAAACTTCAAACAGAATGCCCATGAAACACTTCATTTAACTGCAATAGGTGGATATATTTTTTAACTGAAGCCTCCAAGGCAGGTCAGGTAGTTTTGCTTGGATTTACCTCATCTGTGCCTTAAGAAGATTTCCCTTCTAGACCTCAGCCTCTGTTCTTACCGTGGGGTTTGACTGTCAAGGCCTGCAAAGATGGGTATTCAACAAATAGGATTGCCTCTAATGAGCTTATCTTTGCTTCAGATTTGGGAAGAATATACTGCCTGCCTGGTAGTCTCCACGTCCTAAACCTCTAAGCGGTAGGACTGAATGACTTTATGGGATTCCAGCTGTGAGAGAGGCCAGGACTAACACATACACATAATGCGGTTAAAGCAAATTTTCCTCAGGCTATTAATTTTTGAGCTGCATATCAGGGGAAAGCAGCAAGAAACAGTCAGGAGTGCTTGTTAAGCTCTTCTGAAAAGAATGTAAAACCCCCGAAATCCCTTTAAGGAAGAGAAAAAAATAACCAAATTAGTTATGATTAGAAAATCCTGGGTTTGAAGCAAAATCCTACTGAGATTTGTTATCAAGCCTTGATCCCCCCCCCCCCCCCAAAAAAAAAAAAGATGTATAGTTCATCAGGACACTACAAGCAAATATATTATTTTTTCTTTTAATTAAAAATAGTTTCTGGAAGTCTGGAGTTGCAAAATTCCAAAAGCATTAGAGGTTCTGGAATTGATCTAGCAGCAGCTGTACCCCAAGAACTCAATTGTGTCTAACCCTTTAATAAAATGTATGAATTTGATGATTTTTCTGCAATTTGTATCTTTCCTATACTGTGTACTCTACATATCTATATATATAAAAGAGTGATGGCATCACGGCGACCCACAAAACAACGAAAGTACAGGTCCCTCAACCTCGAAATTTGACAACACAACCCATCACCCACGCCGCAGGGTTGATACAACAAAAATAAAATAAAAATAAAGTCCTAATTAGAGGGAGAGCAATAATTGTTTTTATCCAATTGCTGCCAGTTTAGAGGGCTAATCTCTGCCTACTTCGTCTCCTAGCAACCAACTCACCAAGGGACAGCCAGGGTTCAGTTAGGGGACAGGCAGATTTAGGCCTCTCTTAGGCTTCTTCCACAGATTATCTAATTTGCACTGGATTATATGGCAGTGTAGACTCAAGGCCCTTCCACACAGCTATATAACCCATTTATAATCTTATATTATCTGCTTTGCACTGGATTATCTTGATTCCACACTACCATATAATCCACTTCAGTGTGCATTTTATACAGCTGTGAAGAAGGCGCCTCATATAATCCAGTTCTAAGCAGATAATATAAGGTTATCAATATACAGTAGACTCTCACTTATCCAACATAAACAGGCCGGCAGGATAAGTGAATATGTTGGATAATAAGAAGGGATTCAGGAAAAGCCAATTAAACATCAAATTAGGTCATCGTTATACAAGTTAAGCACCAAAACATCATATTATACAACAAATTTGACAGAAAAGGTAATTCCACGCGCAGTAATGCTATGTAGTAATTACAGTAGAGTCTCACTTATCCAACACTCGCTTATCCAACGTTCTGGATTATCCAACGCATTTTTGTAGTCAATGCTTTCAATATATCGTGATATTTTGGTGCTAAATTTGTAAATACAGTAATTACTACATAGCATTACTGCGTATTGAACTACTTTTTCTGTCAAATTTGTTGTCTAACATGATGTTTTGGTGCTTAATTTGTAAAATCATAACTTAATTTGATGTTTAATAGGCTTATCCTTAATCCCTCCTTATTATCCAACATATTCGCTTATCCAACGTTCTGCCGGTCCATTTATGTTGGATAAGTGAGACTCTACTGTACTTATTTACAAATTTACCGCTAAAATATCACAAGGAATTTAAAACACTGACTACAAAAACATTGATTATGAAAAGGCAGACTGCGTTGGATAATCCAGAACATTGTATAAGCGAATGTTGGATAAGTGAGATTCTACTTTAATATGAAATAATTACTGGGATAGAATAATGCAGAACAATATAATCTCTAAAACCAGGACAGTAAATAAACAGGGGAATTCCACACAGGAAGCAATCAGAGCCAGCTAACACCTCCCAACAAAGTATTCCCATCATCCAAGTCTGGAAAATCCTCTGTTTTCTCAGGGCCACAGACAGTAGAAGCACATAAAATATCGCAAACAACACCACTCTGAAAACAAGGGAATTCCAGACAGGAAACAATCAGGGCCAGCTAACACCTCCCAACAAAAAAATCACTCAGGGAGGAAACAGCCAGGCTTTAAAGCTGCAAGACCATTACATCCTAATCATTTTTCCTAATTGCAGCATTTATACTTGCCACCAACAGACAAAAAAAAACCAATCAGAAATATTGTATATTCACAACCTTTAGGAAATAATATCCCAATGGTACAGCATGTTAAAGCGCTGAGCTTCTGGACTGAAAGGCCACAGGTTTGAATTGGGGGAGCGGAGAGAGCCCCCACTGTTAGCCCCAGCTTCTGCCAACCCAGAAGTTCAAAAACATGCAAATGTGAGTGCATCAATAGGTACTGCTCCGGCGGGAAGGTAACGCCGCTCCATACAGTCATCCCACATGACCTTGGAGGAGTCTACGGACAACGCCGGCTCTTCGGCTAAGAAATGGAGATGAGCACCAACCCCCAGAATCAGACATGACTGGACTTAACGTCAGGGGAAAACGTTTACCCTTTACCTTAACTACCACCAATTCCTCAATACTTTATTTCCCATACCACCAGACTTCGCCACAGCAACGCGTGGCCGGGCACAGCTAGTTCCTTATATAAAATGTATAAACTGTCCACTAAATATATGTATCAAAATGTAACTTGAAGGCAGTCACCTCTCCTTGATCCAGTTTAATTCTTTGGGAAAGGAAACGGTGGCAAAGTTCTCTCCAATCATTTCCCAAGATGGATAACTATCAGACCCATTATGTAGATATGTAGATAGATGATCCTCTTTTCCACGATGTTTGTCCATTTAACCCGAGGCTGAGAGTCTGTCACTCCCACGGAAGAGGGGACTTAGGAAATGCTATCATTATGATCATTCAACAAACCCTGACCCTATCGATATTATTAATTAATTTAGGCAAAAGTGTGGATAATTTCAGGAAGAGATGAGAAATGAACCTGAGATAATAATAACTAGGCTTAGGACAGAATCTATTGCTCAGGGAATTCTATCAGAGATATCAATGACAGCTGGCCACCATTGGCTTTTTGAGTGTCAACAGGGGCCTTTGGGATTAAAAACTAAAGGAACTGTTCAAGGTGCTGAATTGATTCAGCATGTTGTGAAGGTTGATCTGAAACCTAAAAGGAGTCAATGACCTATCAGCATGTAAACTATCAGAAAGCACTTGCTACCCTTTTCCATACCACGGTTTCCAACAAATATGCAATTGCATGGCTACAGTGCCACTTCCAAATGTTATCACATCTAATGCCTGGCTATAGAATAGCAGTCACACTATTTTCCTCTGTCATGCTGCATCACTTTTTACTATGTTCTTTACTTTGAGTCTTCCTCTATGCAATTTTAAATTATGCAGTCAATATAATGTGTAGCTTAACTCTAAACTAAACCAATAAATTATTTGAGGGCTAAATGTGTGTATTATACATGCAATTTCCCATTTAAATAAAAATCAGGAGTGGTAAGTTCATTTTATATAGGTTAAAGAAATTACATCTTCACTCTCTCTTGCTTTTCATTGTTCCAGTCCACTGCTTGAAGCAATTTCATTCAGCCAAACTCCAATGTAAGTGTGAGAGAGAAGTGTTTGAATAAATGACTACTCCAAACTAAGATAACAGTACTGGGGGAGGGGGAGGTATAGCTCTTCTCATCCAAATTATTGAAGCTGACCTAGAAAGAGAATAGAATGCCAATCTCATTGATTAGAGATCAGATAATCTGTAAGGTTTGATTATTATTTTTGCTATGATGTTTCCCCAGATTCTACCAACATTTGAAGGTATTTACAAATTCCACTATATTTATTGAAAACAAACAAAAATGATGGAATCATAGTGGTTAATCTGCATAGTTGCATTATAATTGCTTAGTGTTAATAAGACCCAACTTGGACGTTGGATGAAAACTTCACTATCTCTTCCAGAGAAAAACCCAAGAGCTGCAAGGCTCTGTCCAGGTACAATGAGGTCATGCTGGCAAATCAACTATGTGAAACTATCCCCAATCTTGAATTTTGTTGCTCTTTCTTGTAATGACTCACAATCCCTACTCAGGTCCATGTTGGAAATGTTGTGGGACAGATGGTGCTTTGAATCCTCCAGATCAAAGCTACTGGCCTATCTACTAATCTGTCTCTTCCCAACCTTGTTGACACTGAAACATCACAGTTGGAAAAGTAAGGCTGTGAACTCTGCCTTCTCAGGCATACTTCTCATTGTGCTTTGAGAAAGGGTGGTCTATGTTTTGTTTCAGAGACTATAGAATTACAGCCTTAGTAGTTTTGGATCCAAATGGATACATAGGTTTTAATCTGAGAGTCCTAAAGTAGGCTCATTCACTTAGTCATTTATTTATTTTATTTCCAATATTTATATCCCGCCCTTCTCACCTGAAGGGACTCAGGGCGGCGTCATTGAATGATGAGTTAATATGTGGATGAATCTCATTGATTCAAAGTATCTATTCTAGTTGGGATAAACCATAAGATCCCGCTCACCGTCTTTGGCCTTTTGTGTAGTATTCACATTTTATTAAATACTTTCCTCTTAGTGCTGACTTATATCCAAAGCCCCAACTAGAATACTTTCCATTGCATCAATGGGTTTTCCATAGAATCATAGAGTTGGAAAAGAACACATGGACAATCCAGTACAAACCTTTGTTATGAAATAATACACAACCCTGATCACCCTGACGAATGGCCATCTATTTACAAACCTCAAAGAAGGAGACTTACCACTTCCAACAGCATATTGTATTGTTGAACAACTCTGAAAAGTCTTCCTAATGCTTAGATGGAATCTAATGCCGATTTACCGTTCAGTTATTGTCTTCTAAAACATATCTTTACAGTATTTATTAAGTACAGGACAAGAAAAATATCAAAAATAAAGGCGAAATAAAGCATCATCAACAACTAACAAAACCAAATCTAATCTCTGCCCTCATGCCGACAAAAATAGCTTAAAAATTGACGTCCAACCCTCCAGGCCATAGACAAAAATGTACAATTATAATTAACTTCCTTATTGTTTCTGAACTAATGTTTAAATTCTACTTAATGTTCATATAAAAAACTATCAATTTTCAAAACCTACAAGTTTTCACTCCTCTTTTTTCTTCTTTACAAAAGATCAAACAAATTCTCAATCTTTCAAAAAATGTTCAAAACATCTCTCTAAGCAAAGTAGATAGTTGATCAATTTCTTCCATTTCAAAAATCTTCAGTATCTAATCTTCTTTTTCTGGAAACTCAAAGTTCTTTCATTTCTAGATGTAACAGTGTAAGCAGTAAAGAGAACAATGCTCTTAGGGAAAATAAAACATCCACTCTTACTTCAAAGGAAGGAAATGTGAGCCTGCAAGGATGCTGAGGTATGAAAGAGATAGAGAGATAGAGAGAGATAAAGACACAGAAAGAAAGAGAAAGAGAGAGAGAGAGAGAGAGAGAGAGAGAGAGAGAAAAAAAACAAGGAAGGACTGGAAGATTTGCCCTTAAATCTGTCTGCTACGAAGGCAAAATAAAAAATATTTTGTGAGTATTTTTGGCAAGCCTGTCTGCTTTTGTTTGAGGAGACTATCTGCGAGTGTTTGATTTTTATTTATTGACTCAAACCAGCAAAGGAAGTTTTCACAATGCAGGCCAAAGCTTTTTCAGTTTCTTTTCACAAGAAAGAGGGGCAACACTGGGCATATAGCAATTTTGCTGCCAGAATCATATCATGTAACATTTTATAGTTTAATACCTTCATTTTCTCATTTGGCAACCCCAGCAAAAACAGCTCTGGTTCCCATTGTATTCTTGCCTCAAAAACACAACTTTATCTGCCTCCAATATTTCTTAGCTTTATCACATGACCACCAGTTATTGTTTTAATAGGTATCCTCTACAATGAAGTAGTGGATTTAAGCCAATGTCATAGTTAACATTCTTTTAAAAAGAATAAATAATTTCTCCCCCAGTGTTGTTTAAAGTTATATAATTGTTTCTAATTTTTAATCACTTCATAAATCTCTTATCCTGATTGACTACATAATATTAAAATGCACTGCCATGAATTCATTTCCCACTTTTTTAGACTTGCATCCCTTCTCCAAGATATTTCATTATGTACATATATGCAAATACAGGTATTATGAAATCTGAAGAAAATCAGACATCCAAAACATTTCTGGTTTTAAGCATTTCAGATAAGGGGTATTCAACCTGTATGATACACATTCACTTTAATTTGCCTGGTAACAAAATTGCAACATTTGTCCAAGTGAAATCTTTAAGATATGTGCAGAATAACATTGAAGCAAAACATTTTAATAGCCCATTCTCTCTTTCCCTCTGCTCTGTATTGATATTGATAATGTGTTGGAAAAGTGTATTGACTTAATAGCATAAATATATTACAATACAGATAGTGCATTCATTTAGCCTTTGTAAAACTCACTTTAATAATATCTTTCCTTATCAGATATTCATTTTAAAAGGTTTTCCCTTTAAGTGTGAGATATCTAGAGATGTGTGTGCTGTAAAAACATTAGACGATTGATGTTCACATGAGACATTCATTCACTTGAACGTTAATGCTTTCCAAACTCAGTAGCAGCTCATTAATGCAAAAGAACCCATAACAGTATAGTACACAAAGTAAAAATGTTCCTGTTTCGGCAGGCTTTTGATTTCTGTTGTTGATGTTTTTAAAAGATGTTTTAAGATGTTTTAAAGATGTTTTTAAGATGTTTTAAGATGTTTTTAAATTGTTAGATTTTAGCCTGTTCTTGTAAGCCGCCCCGAGCCCTAGGGGAGTGGCGGCATCTAAGTTTGAACAATAAATAAATAAATAAAAATAAAGTCTTGCAAAGAAAAGTATCACACATTTAGGCACAATCACATGATATCTCTCAGTGTTACTCTGATCTTATTTTCCCATCTATAACTGAAAGGTGGAACTATAGAACATTTTGGATAACGCATTTAGAGTCTTAGATAAATCTGGCATTTGCTTTGCTTATCATGATAAGCAAATCCCTAGGGTTTTCATCTCGGCTGATAATTGACATGTTAAGCAAAAATCTGCAGTATGAAGATGAGGAAAACTTTATGCAATCATCTGCATAATTGTCCGTAGTAAAAAAAAACTAGGGACAGGAACAAGTAAATAGGGAGATATTGTGTCTAAATATCTCTGCACACAGGGAGTGATCTTGGCTTTTGCCAATGTCCTGCTTTTCTCTCTTTGAGACTCAAAGAACACAAAGCGAAGAGGAAATAAAAGAAACCCCAGATATTTCAATAAAGAGTTTGCATGCAAATATAGTTGGATCACATAATTTGTACCTGCTTCTTCCCTGTTTTTGGTACTCCGGTTGTTGGCCCTGCCAGAGGCAATTGATCAAGACTCCCCTGTCAAGAGAAATCTGCCTCATCCTAGTCATGTAATGGAAATAAAAGTAAGCAAAACAGCAGTGGGTAGAGAGGAGGGCATCATGGAGAGAACTCCCTTTTTCCACCTATGGCTTTGCCCCTATCCATCACCAGCACCGTGCCCCTGTGGCAGATTATTCACAAGACAATTTGACTCTTGGCAGAAAGAATGGTTCTTCTTACTTGAGTTAGAGAGTTAGAGTTAGAGAGGTACATATGGAATGGACGAAGGATTGGGGGAAATCCAACCCCAAATAGGGAAAAAAGTTGTCCAGGAACACCTGGCCACTCTAAACGAATTCAAGTCCCCAGGGCCAGATCAGCTACATCCAAGAGTATTGAAGGAACTAGCGGAAGTTATTTCAGAACCACTGGCAATCATCTTCGAGAGTTCTTGGAGAACAGGAGAAGTCCCAGCAGATTGGAGGAGGGCGAATGTGGTCCCTATCTTCAAGAAGGGAAAAAAGAACGACCCAAACAATTACCATCCGGTCAGCCTCACATCAATACCAGGCAAGATTCTGGAAAAGATCATTAAGGAAGTGGTCTGCAAACACTTAGAAACAAATGCGGTCATTGCTAATAGTCAACACGGATTTACCAAAAACAAGTCATGCCAGACTAATCTGATCTCTTTTTTCGATAGAGTTACGAGTTGGGTCGATACAGGGAATGCCGTGGATGTAGCGTACCTGGATTTCAGTAAGGCCTTCGACAAAGTCCCCCACAACCTTCTGGCAAACAAACTAGTAAAATGTGGGCTAGACAAAACTACGGTTAGGTGGATCTGTAATTGGCTAAGTGAACGAACCCAAAGGGTGCTCACCAATGCGTCGTCTTCATCATGGAAAGAAGTGACAAGTGGAGTGCCGCAGGGCTCCGTCCTGGGCCCGGTTCTGTTCAACATCTTTATTAACGACTTAGACGAAGGGTTAGAAGGCACGATCATCAAGTTTGCAGATGACACCAAACTCGGAGGGATAGCTAACACTCCAGAAGACAGGAGCAGAATTCAAAACGATCTTGACAGACTAGAGAGATGGGCCGAAACTAACAAAATGAAGTTCAACAGGGACAAATGCAAGATACTTCACTTCGGCAGAAAAAATGGAAATCAAAGATACAGAATGGGGGACGCCTGGCTTGACAGCAGTGTGTGCGAAAAAGATCTTGGAGTCCTCGTGGACAACAAGTTAAACATGAGCCTACAATGTGATGCGGCAGCTAAAAAAGCCAATGGGATTTTGGCCTGCATCAATCGGGGAATAGCGTCTAGATCCAGGGAAGTCATGCTCCCCCTCTATTCTGCCTTGGTCAGACCACACCTGGAATACTGTGTCCAGTTTTGGGCACCGCAGATGAAGGGAGATGCTGACAAGCTGGAAAGCGTCCAGAGGAGGGCAACTAAAATGATTAAGGGTCTGGAGAACAAGCCCTATGAGGAGAGGCTTAAAGAGCTGGGCATGTTTAGCCTGCAGAAGAGAAGGCTGAGAGGAGACATGATAGCCATGTACAAATATGTGAGGGGAAGTCATAGGGAGGAGGGAGCAAGCTTATTTTCTGCTGCCCTGCAGACTAGGACACGGAACAATGGCTTCAAACTACAGGAAAGGAGATTCCACCTGAACATCAGGAAGAACTTCCTCACTGTGAGGGCTGTTCGGCAGTGGAACTCTCTCCCCTGGGCCGTGGTGGAGGCTCCTTCTTTGGAGGCTTTTAAGCAGAGGCTGGATGGCCATCTGTCGGGGGTGCTTTGAATGCGATTTCCTGCTTCTTAGCGGGGGGTTGGACTAGATGGCCCTTGAGGTCTCTTCCAACTCTACTATTCTATGATTCTATGATTCTATGATTCTATGATTGGGAAGAGCTGTGTTCAAACCCCCACTCATTTGTAAGTGAACTGGATAACCTTGGAATAGTTGCTATAAATAATCTAACAGGCTTGTCCAGTGTTACAGATAAGGAAGGATTCCACTTTGAACTCTTAAACTGAAGATGGAAATGAGCATGCAATTAAAAATGGAACTTCTCCTTTATTCATTCCTTATCACTCAAATTATGCACATTAATTTAAAATTTGATGTAAAACTTCAGCCTAAGTGTATAGTGGTTTTCAGATAGAAGGAGGGAGAGAGGGGGGGGGGAGAAAAAGAGAGAGAGAGATGATAGGAAAAAACATCAAGATATCTTCTGACAAGTTTGCTCTGCATCCCAGAAGGATGTTGTTAATGATTTACTCATATAGGTTAATCTCTCATATGTACGTGGGTGTGGGTGTATGTGCCAGAGAAAGAGAGAGAGACACACACACAGAGAAGTGATTAACAAGCAGAACTAAAAAAATTAAAATGAGTAAAACCTTCTGCCTTCATGTTGCAAAAGATGAAACAGAGCTTTACCCAAGATAGCAATGTAGAACATTCAGGAGATGATGCTATTACTCATTAAGTAGAGGCCATGTTGTGGTGTTAGTATCTTAAGTCTATAAATCCAGGAACACTTCCTTTTTACCAAAATACCAGAAACAGGTGGCACCTCGTAGCAGTAGTTGCTGTTGTATCTTCAAGTCATCTCTGACTGATGGCAACCCTAAAATGAAGCTATCACAGAGTTTTCTTGGCAAGGTATGTTCAGAGGGGGTTTGCCATTGCTTTTCTGTGATTCTGAGATAGTATGACTTGCCCTAGATCACTTAGCAGATTTCCAAGGCTGAGGAGGGATTCAGACCCTGTTCAGTAGAGCTATGGTCCAATACTTGAACTGCTACAGATGGCTGGGTAGCCATCTGTCAGAGATACTTTGATTATGCTTTTCCTGCATGGCAAGGGGTTGGACTAGATGGTCCATATGGTTTGTTTCAACTCTATGATCATATGATTCTACTATGCCATACTGGCTCTCAGTAATTGTAGGGTGAACCTATAATGTCCTTTTATTAGCAAGTTTTTGTCCAGACGAAGGTTGTAGAATAATAGAATCATAGAATTGGAAGAGGCCTCGTGGGCCATCCAGTCCAACCCCCCCCCCCCCAACAAGCAGGAAATTCACATTCAAAGCACCCTTGACAGATGGCCATCCAACCTCTGTTTTAAAGCCTCCAAAGAAGGAGCCTCCACCACAGTCTGGGGCAGAGAGTTCCACTGCTGAACAGCTCTCACAGTAAGAAAGTTCTTCCTAATGTTCAGGTGGAATCTCCTTTCCTGTAATTTGAAGCCATTGTTCCATGTACTAGTCTCCAGGGCAGCAGAAACAAGCTTGCTCCCTCCTCCGCATGACTTCCCCTCATGTATTTATACATGGCCATCATGTCTCCTCTCAGCCTTCTCTTCTGCAGGCTAAACATGCCCAGCTCATTAAGCTGCTCCTCACAGGGCTTGTTTTTAGCTGCCATATCACATTATTGGCTCATATTTAACTTTTTGTCCATGAGGACTCCAAGATCTTTTTCACATATATTGCCTTCAAGCCAGGCTGTCGAGTATTTCCCTTCTTTTGAGATGGAGAGAATGACTTGCCCAAGTTGACCCTGGGCTTTGATCTCCTGAACCATAATCCCATACTCATTCTACTGCACCATGCTGGCTCTCAGATATGCAAAGTTAAAATGGCAACAAAGTTTAAATTACTACCATGTGTAGATTATTAAAAAACACATGGTTCACAAGTGCATTCATCTCTAATCATCTCCTTCTCCGAAATGTAACAGAAGTACATTTGGGAAAGTGATGTTCAAAGCTGTCAGCTTAGACATACCAACCCACTATCTTTGCTGTATTTACACATTTGTGAACCCATATTTTACACACAAGGGAGCCTGTGGATGGCTGTATCATCAATAGGCTAAAATGAGACAATCAGACTTTAACTTGGGTCCAGGCCAGCATCTGGCCTCTTCTCCTCCCTTGGGGACAACCTGCCCAGCCGAGTGATGTTCATCTTATGGTTCTGTGAATGTGATGTCTGCTAGGTGGGAGTATGAATTACAGACTTGGCATTGCTCAGACAAAGTGCCCATCTGCTTAGTATTTTGCCAAGCAGGCTGCGGAAGGAAACACATCCACCTCCCCCTCAGTTTCAAAAGGAAAGCAGTCATCTGATGCTTGCCAAAAAACCACCAGGACCATTGTGATTGTGAATTTCCCTTTACAGCTTGCAAGTGTGAACAAGAACAAAACAGATGCGGACGCAGCAGGAGAAACATTATGCGAATGAGCATACGCTCCTTGCAATGTTTGTGTTAGCCAACCTCCATTCTGTTTCTGTTTTTTTCCATCTAGTAGCAAGAAGCGGATGCTTCATTATAACTTCACAGGAAAGAGGAGTTTTATGTGGTTTCAGGATGGAAATCTGGCAACCTTGAGACAAAAGACCTCTGAGAGTTTCTGTCCACCTGAAAGAGAGAGGACAGCACAAAAAAGAATGGGCAAATACACTCATTTTGTTGAACTGGGGGTATAAATGCCTCTTCATATTTTAGATTCACCCATAAAACAGGAGCTGGGAATAATTTTGATCAAGAGGGGGGAGAAATTCTTCCTCAAGTTAGCAATCATTGATTTGAAAGTATATAGATCAACTATCATCACCACCATTTCTGGTTTTGCCCCCAACCCCATCATCCAACCGAAGGGGCCTTGTGATTTTACCCTCTGGGTAATTTGGTTTTGGCTTCTTGAAGGGTATGAAGGAGGTGGTTAATCTCTTCCATTTTTGATTCATTGTAAACACTTATTGTTGTGATCTATTTGCAGGTTCATTCAAGCAAAGTGGAAGTAATGTCTCCTGCTTTAATAAGAGAGCTATACATCAAACAATGCAATTCTAATTCTATTCTTACCTTATTTATTCATTTATTTATTTATTTATGCTTCTTTCCTTTTCTTATTTAGGAGGCATAAATGTCCCCTCCTTAGTTTCTTTTTGGTAATGTGAAAATGTTGCTCAGCCTTATAGAAGAAAAATGAATTTCTAGATGAGGAGTGTGCAAATTCTGATGAGACTCAATTACTCCCATTCAGTTTCATCCGAAACTGAACAAAATTGCCTCAATTTAGTCTGATGCTTCCTACTGAACCTCTGTGATCTGGGTAGTAAAACATTTGCAATATATTTACGTACCTTACTTGAGAAATTGTGGAATTTTGATTTGTTTTGATGCAAGTGGTGATCCTGCTAAACTAGGAGCTGAACTTGACATATTGTGAGAGAAATGCATAGTCTCCCAAGAATGTTTGCATTAGGTTTGATGCAGCTTCAGCATGTATCAAATTGAATTGAAGCAAGAGCACAGGAAGATGGAGTGCTAAATGCTTTTCCTGTGGATTGTTTGTCTATTCAAAATTGTTACCATGACTTTTTCAAACTAAAAAAACCCCAAAGCTGGGGTTTATTACAACCCACTTTCACCACATCTGTTTACCTGTGCCTAACAGGAATAGAGATTGGTAGTAAGATGTGGAAGTTGTCTTATGAAAATGGGGATCTTATGAATGAAACAAAGAGAAATGGATAGCAATTCTATACAAATGCACAACCCTATTGTCTACTCACCTTGCCTTTTGGTGACATTTTTTCTCATGCTTGTCCTATAGTGACCAGACAGAGACATTCTTTTGCAGCCTTATCAGTAGGCTCCAAAGATGGAAACTCATTCTTTATCATTTTTCTTGGGATAAATGGTAAAGTCAAAGCCTTTTGGAAGAGTGTGTATGTGTATGCATTTGTGTCTGTGCTCGCACATGTGTATGCAGGTTTAGTGGCACACATGATGAATTCTATCTTCTTTTTACTTCAAACATTTTGTTTTTGCCACCTCAAAAGTAATGGGATAATTAAAATCTATGGGTATTATTTCCTCCATACTGCCTTTTCCACATGCCATGGAACACATAGAAAAACCACACCACTTGCTGGAACCAGCCCATCTGTAGGAATAGTGGAGATATTCACTCACATTTGGACATTACTAGATACTGACCTTTGCCTATAGATCTAAAATGAGTTGGTGAAACCATGGGAGATGCATAGGCCCTACTTTTAAATGTCCACTCATCCCAGAAGCATCCTAAACATTATAGGCTGAGAGGGTTACGGTAACTTCATTTGGACAAATATTGTTGAAGAACTTCTATGACTGAGAACCAATATGGCTTGGTTCCCATTCACAGAATCTTATAACTGTATCTCATCAAAAGTGCTTATCAATCTTCCTTCAGACTGCTGCTGAAGGACTTGTAGGTACAGAAAACCTTTCAGAATTAAGGATTATGTGCATGCTCATATCCCAACCATTCATTTGGCCGTACACTGTAAGTTGGAATCCACTTGCATAAGGCAAATCATATAATTCCATTTCAGGGAGACTGTTGAGATCAAAAGATGGCAGCACTCATTGGCCAGAAGACAAGAATGCGCTTCAGTTGTCTAAGGGGTAATCGCTTTAATTTTGTGGAAAATAATTACTGAAGTAGCAGTAAAATACTGACCTCCACTTGTTTCAACATTGTCCTTCTTTGAAAATTCTGTCCTCATTATTCCCCTCACACTTTCTTTCACATTAATTTCTTTATTAACTGAAATGAATTGAGTAAGTGTCACCATCAGTTAATAACTTTATTTAGCTCTCACTATGTGGTAGGTACATCAGAGTCCTTCAACTGATGTGGTCCAATCATCTTCAATATGTCTAAATTGGCTTATAACCACATGTCGGCTTAGTTAGCTCATGGTTTGGGCTGACTTTGACAGTCACAATCAACAGAGCAAGGCTTCTAGATAGAAATATTTCTACTGAAATGCACATCTCAAATTAATGAAGATAATTCATTGCTAAGTCTTCATGCTTCAGTTGTGGTACTCCTCCTTCCAAAATATGTCAGCTAAATGTCTAAGTCATTATTTTCCATGCACATTAATGAACACTTTTGCACATAAAGGGATGTATGGACAATTGAATGCTCAATGTTCTGTCCTTGAGCAACGTTTAGATCTATAATCATTTATCAGTCATGCAACAACCAAACAATTCCAGTTCTGTCCAAATCAGAAAGATACACGTTTTCAGAACAATGAGAAATGTTTCTGAAGCAAAGACATCTCAATATTATTCCACCGGTGTTCTAAAAACAAAAATGACCTTGAGAGATATAAGTTTGTACATTCAAATAAAAGAAACCCATGTGAGTTCCAAAGGTATCAATAGATGGAAGCAAAATATTGAAATACTGGGAAACCTCAGTTGACCAAGTCTTTTTTACCAAATTGTTTTATGCCTAGAGAGCCCCCCTTTCCCACCACATCCTTTGTGTGGCTTGAAGGTTTTTAGCACCATTGGCAATTGTTGCATGTTGAAGGAGGGCAGAGAAATACAAATTTTAATTATCAGATGGCAGCAGTGTGTCCCTAGTAAACAATGCAATGGAACTTAAAGTTAAAAAATGTATCACTTACTCAGTTTTCCTGTAGTTGTGTGTGCGCCTGCCTGCTTACAAGAGGGAAAGTAAACAGCAGCTCCCTGAAAAAGTCCTCACTCAGCAAACACGTCATGTAAAAGGAGAGAAACAGATAAGCCTTCCTTACCAGTTCCCCCTGTGTGTTAAAAACAAAAGGGTAGATATAATTCTAGCTATCAAAATGGAAATCACAAGAGAGGTGGAAGCTGGGGAAAGAAATTAAACTGACACTGAATGCTTTAAGGAAAACGCTTGCAAGGATGGGAATGTTTCTGTTTACCTCTGCAAGACTTTCATGACCTGGTTATTTCATTTAACCAGTGCATATTTTTCATTTAACTTGTGCATAGTTTTGGATTCAAAATTTGCTGAAAAATAATAAAATGCTCTTCTTTGTGTGTGGTTGAGGACAGGACTTTTTAAACTTTTCCACTTCTGACCCTCTTAGGCTCGAGAAAAGTTTACGTGACCCTGGGTATATAGTTATATAAAACAAGTATGAACACCAGACATTTAGTGATAACAAATCAACATTTCCAGTGGCTTCGGGGTATTCCTTCGGGGCCACTGGTGCGCTGCCAGGTGGCCTGACAGCTGGGGAAGGGGCAACATACTGCGGGACCTCATCTTCCTTGAGTTTTTTCCAATATTAGTGGCAGTGCGGACCTGGACTGACCACTTCAGGGACAAGAGGGTACGTTTTTGGTGTGACAATCAGGCAGTGGTCAGAGTCATCAATAAGCAAACTTCAAAATCGCCC
This sequence comes from Anolis carolinensis, assembly GCF_035594765.1. Taxonomy (NCBI): domain Eukaryota; kingdom Metazoa; phylum Chordata; class Lepidosauria; order Squamata; family Anolidae; genus Anolis; species Anolis carolinensis. The sequence goes on from NC_085842.1 coordinate 309,381,717, forward strand.
AGGGTCATGAGACTTGTAAGGCAGTTTGTACTAACTTGCTTGGAAGCTAACATCACTTTCTTAGCCCAATATATTCCAGGTGTTCACAATGAAGTAGCGGATGCATTGTCCCGTTTCCAGGACGACAGGTTTCGATCGCTAGCACCAGAAGCAGACCTCCAGCCCACCGCCTTCCCTCAGGAGCTGTGGACCCTTGGAGAGGAGAGACCTGGTCGGAACTGATGCTAACCATTGCCCCTGCGACTAGAAAGGCCTACTGTGCAGCAGTGGCCAAATTCATCAAATTCAGGCTGGAGGCTGGGTACGGCAGCAGATGGCCAACCAACGAGGAGGAAGTTCTACACTTCATCATTCATCAGAGAAGGTCCAATGTATCGGCACACGCTATGCAGCGGCAGCTGGCAGGTATCGCCTTCCACAGTAAGGCTGCAGGATGGGGCGATCCATGCAACGATTACAGAACGAGGAAACTCCTGAAAGGATGGAGCAAGCGTTCAACGAAGGAGAAAGACAGCAGACGCCCTCTCTCTTACAACATCCTCAGCAGGCTCATCTCATCGCTGAGGAGAATCTGCTCTTCACGTTACGAGGTGAAACTTTTTACAGCAGCTTATGCCACAGCCTTCTTTGGGGCACTGCGACTAGGGGAGGTGGTGGCAGACTCTAAGTCCGATAGTTCGGGGAGGGCGCTTCAGCTCAGGGATATTTCAGTCAGTCATAACTCACTAGTTATTCGGATCAGGCAATCCAAGACTGATCAAGGGGGAAAAGGGGCACAAGGGCTAGAACCGGGGCGTTTGTGCCCGGTCAGGGCAATCAAGGAATATTTACAGGTACGCAGGACATCCCCGGGGACTCTTTTCATCCATCGCAATGGCGCCCCCTTATCAAGATACCAGTTTATGGCCATATTCCGCAGCGCTTTGCAAGGTCTGGGCCTTCCCGCAGCGGAATATGGTGGGCACTCATTCAGGATAGGCGCAGCAACAACAGCAGCAGTGGGCGGTGTGCCGGTGGACATCATAAAAGCCATGGGGAGGTGGAAATCAGCAGCCTATTCGTCCTACATTAGACCTGGCCTTCTCCTGGAGGCTCCTAGGTCTGCCGGCCCCTCTCCTCCTTTTCTTCAGGTCCGTCGCCGGAAGTCGAGCAGGTCGGTCGACGGAAGAGAAATTACGGCAACCAACAACAACCGGCCAAGAGGAGCGGAGCGGCGTGTCGGCCCCAGGAAGGCGGGGTGTTGGACAGGCGAGGACCCGCGCACCTAGCGATGCGGCAGGACGGGACTCTGGTTTCAGTTACGCTGCATGGCAGTGTTTTTTGTGGCACGCTCCTCCGGGGGCTGCACGCTCGTTGGGGCTGCATTTGGGACAACAGGATCCATGTTTAGGAGCATGGTCAGTTATGCATATCGTAGGTTTGTTGGCTACGGAAGGTAGGGTTGGCGGCAAGGAGAGTGGGGGTTCCCACCCTCCTTTTTGTGGCGTGTGACATGGGTCCCGGATCTCGTATTAACATCCCCCCCCTTTTCATTGGCATAAGGGGGGGGGGCGGAAATATCGCAGTTACCACCAGGCGGTGCTGGGGATACCGCATACCGGGTCAGGTATCGGTTGCGCCTTGGCTTGTTACGATCGAGCAGCATTGGGCTGTTCGATCGTTGATCCAGGACCCATGCCGAGCAGCCAACACTTCATTCCTGTAACCAATAAAATGTTGTGGCCAGTTTTTTACCCATAAGTCTTGTTGTATTTGTGGTTATTTGTTCATCATCATCCGGCGAGGTCGATCGCCCATGCCCAGGCAACTGTCACCAGTGCCCAGGTTTCAGTTGAAGAGCTAATGTCTAGGAAAACATCTACATATTTATCTGAGGAATACTTGTAATCATATATATGGCTTTTTATACACATTCAGTAGTTCTTACAATGATCTAGTAATGCAGGTGAATAGGAAGGCCAGGATGGCCTCGTTTCTTATTCTCCTTCTACTGGCACATTAAATCATTATTGTTTATTGTTTATATATTTTGATAAAATTATTGTTTATCTTTAATCAATGTTAATGTTTTTAACTTTAAAAATATTGTATAAAATTGTCTTCAAGCTATGTGTATATGAAGCCTCAATGAATGTTTTGTCTGTGCCTGGATCCCATCTCCAAGATATCTCACTATGTATACATGTGCAAATACAGGTATTTCAAAGCTGCCTCAAAATCTAGAAGCCAGACTGGACCACAGTATTCCACACTCTTGTTACATCTCAAATAGACTACTGCAATGCACTCTATGTGGGGCTGCCTTTGAAGACTGTTTGAAGCTTCAAGTAGCCCAAATTGCTCACCGGAGCAGTATACAGGGAACATACAACCCCCTGCTATGTCATCTCCACTGGCTACCAGTTTGCTACTGAGCACATTTAAAAATGCTGGCTTTAGCCTATAAAGCCCTAAACGGTTATGGCCTAACTTACTTGTCTGAATGTATCTCCCCCTATGAACCTGTTAAGAGCATAAAGATCTGCCGGGGAGGCCTGGCTCTCAATCCCACCCCCTTTGCAAGCACGACTGGTGGGAATGAGAGACAGGGCCTTCTCAGTGGTGTCTCCTCAGTTGTGGAACTCTCTCCCCAGTGATATTAGATTGGCCCCTTTCTTCTTGGTTTCCAGAAAAAAAACCCAAGGCTATGGAACTAGGCCTTTGGGGAGTAGTGCAATACAGAATCGACATAATGTAGCAACACGAATGACGACTATGGGTGCTATGTTTTAACAGTATTTATATATTTTATCTCTTTTTACTGCTTAATGTGTTGCATTTGTATATTGTATTTGCAATTTGGGCATTGAATATTGCTAAAACCATAATCCGCTCTGAGTCCTCTTTGGGGTGAGATAGAGCGGAATAGAAATATAGTAAATAAATAAATAAATAAAATCCAAAATACTTGTACTCTCAATCATTTTATTGAGGGATATTTAACCAATACTGAAATTTTGACAATTTTGTATTCTATTTCCTCTTGGTTTTATTCATACCCAGCTGAAGGAAAAAATATTGACTTATACATGAAATATTTGTACCTTTTTGTATCAATGTGTGTAATCTGGATCTAGTTCAAAAGCATATGGTGGCAATACATTGGACAAAGGTCAGTGCTTTGTCTAATACAAATTGCTTAAGCTGTCAGGTTGACTTTCTAAAGCAAAAATACCTTGTAACATTTTCTCCCCTTTACAAAGTCCCTACTGATTTATTATAAGGCCTAGTGTTATTTTGTTACCTGAACAACGCAAGGGGAATTAAATTTATAGGCCAGAGGGAGGACGGAATCTCTGTGTGTGTGAAATAAAATATTCCCACTTGTCCGATAATATACCGAAGCATGATAAATTTATTAGAGTTCCCCCATTTTCAATTCAAAATGAAAACCTCAACACGTACCATACATCACAGGTTGGTTTACCCCACAGTCATATTTCTGTGTGTTTAAATGTAATATAATGGAATAGGCACCCATTAATCCCTACTGACAACCCCATAGAGAATTTTTCAAGGACTCAGAAGCACAGCGGGAGAAAGAATGGATTTAGAATCTAACTGTTAGGTTTGCGTTCAGCTCATCATTCAGAGATAATTTTGACTTCTTACCTGTATGTTAGAAGAGAAGGAATAATACTCTAGAAGTATTTGCTTAGAATAATAGAACCATGGAGTTAGAAGAGACCCCCAAGGGACATCTAGTCCAGCCTCCTGCTGTGTAGGAACACACAAAGTATTCCCCAGAGATAACCATCAACCCTCTGCTTAAAAGCTTCCAGACAAGGAGACTCCACCACACTCCAAGGCAGTCTACTCCACTGTGGAAGAACTCTTACAATCAGATTTTTCCTTTTTTTTTTTTTTTGCTGAAATTACTTTTTCTGTAGTTTGAACCCATTGCTCCATGTATTAGTCTCAAGAGTAGCTGAAAACAAGCTTGATCCATCTTCAATATTATTATTATTATTATTATTATTATTATTATTATTATTATTATTATTATTATTATTATTATTATTATCATCATCTGCATTTCTATACCACTTTTCTCACCCCTGGAGGGACTCAATATGACATCCTTTCAAATATTTTAGAATACTATTATGTCCCCTCTTAACTTTTTCTTCTCCAAGCTAAACATTCCCAAGTTTTGGTTTCATAGAATCATAGAATCATGGAATAGTAGAGTTTGAAGAGACTTCAAGGGCCATCCAGTCCAACCCCCTGCCAAGAAGCAGGAAATCGCATTCAAAGCACCCCCGACAGATGGCCATCCAGCCTCTGCTTAAAAGCCTCCAAAGAAGGAGCCTCCACCACGGCCCCGGGGAGAGAGTTCCACTGTCGAACAGCTCTCACAGTGAGGAAGTTCTTCCTGATGTTCAGGTGGAATCTCCTTTCCTGTAGTTTGAAGCCATTGTTCCGTGTCCTAGTCTGCAGGGCAGCAGAAAACAAGCTTGCTCCCTCCTCCCTATGACTTCCCTTCATGTATTTGTACATGGCTATCATGTCTCCTCTTAGCCTTCTCTTCTGCAGGCTAAACATGCCCAGTTCTTTAAGCCGCTCCTCAAAGGGATTGTTCTCCAGACCTTTGATCATTTTAGTTGCCTTCCTCTGGCCGCTTTCCAGCTTGTCAACATCTCCCTTCAACTGTGGTGCCCAAAATTGGACACAGTATTCCAGGTGTGGTCTGACCAAGGCAGAATAAAGGGGGAGCATGACTTCCCTGGATCTAGACGCTATTCCCCTATTTATGCAGGCCAGAATCCCGTTGCCTTTCTTAGCAGCCGCATCACATTGCTGGCTCATGTTTAACTTGTTGTCCACAAGGACTCCAAGATCTTTTTCACATGTACTGCTGTCTAGCCAGGCGTCCCCCATTCTGTATCTTTGATTTCCATTTTTTCTGCCGAAGTGAAGTATCTTGCATTTGTCCCTGTTGAACTTCATTTTGTTAGTTTCGGCCCATCTCTCTAGTCTGTCAAGATCATTTTGAATTCTGCTCCTGTCTTCTGGAGTGTTAGCTATCCCTCCCAGTTTTGTGTTGTCTGCAAACTTGATGATCGTGCCTTCTAACCCTTCGTCTAAGTCGTTAATAAAGATGTTGAACAGAACCGGGCCCAGGACGGAACCCTGCGGCACTCCACTTGTCACTTCTTTCCATGATGAAGACGACGCATTGGTGAGCACCCTTTGGGTTCGTTCGCTTAGCCAATTACAGATCCACCTAACCGTAGTTTTGTCTAGCCCACATTTTACTAGTTTGTTTGCCAGAAGGTCGTGGGGGACTTTGTCAAAGGCCTTACTGAAATCCAGGTAGGCTACATCCACAGCATTCCCTGTATCGACCCAACTCGTAACTCTATCGAAAAAAGAGATCAGATTAGTCTGGCATGACTTGTTTTTGGTAAATCCGTGTTGACTATTAGCAATGACTGCATTTGTTTCTAAGTGTTTGCAGACCACTTCCTTAATTATCTTTAATTTCCAGATCTTTAATTCTGGTATTTCAGCAGTCTTGTTACTTCCAAGAAGAGTAGGTCAATTTTGCTGCACTCTTCTTTTCTCTTTGCATATATTTATTTTCTTATTTTGTGAAATCATGTCAAAAATAAATTCAAAAAGTTGAAAGGTATGCATGCACTGTGTAGGCCATAGATAGGTGATTGTGGGTTCATCTATCACCAAAACAGCACTATAGTGTGATTGCAGAGAAGTATGGAGTGTGCGCCCGCTGTTAGCTCCAGCTTCTGCCAGTTTAGCAGTTCAAAAGCATGCAAATGTGAGGAGATCAATAGGTAGTGCTCCAGCGGGAAGGTAATGGTGCCCCATGCAGTCATGCCAGCGACATGACTTTGGAGGTGTCTGCGGACAATGCTGGCTCTTTGGCTTAGAAATTGAGATGAGCACCAATCCCAAGAGTCGGACACAACTGGACTTAACATCAGGGGAAACCTTTACCTTTACTAGGATAACATTGGCCACACATTTTGGTGGTTCAAATGTTAGCCCTGTTTTGGGGTATATTTGACCTGCTGATTCCAAAAATGGTACAAGTTTTCCCTTGTCAGCTCTAGTTTTTGAGATACAGGACACATGCCATCTACCAGTTGCCATCTGCTCACCTATAGAAAAACATAATAACCATATCTAAGAAACTACATATGATGTGGTTTATCTTATGCAGTTATCTGAATCAATGCTTCAAATAACCCCAAGAACAGACCTAAAAACCAAAATACCCAAAAAATTATAGGGATTTGTGTTTGTTCCTACACTGGTATGTTTTCATTTGCTTCAACAAGATTACTGTGAGACAAGAGGCTGCTGTGATAAATCTGGAGTTAAAGAGTAGGGCAAAAGGGTGACAGTCCCAAGCTTCCCTGCTCCAAGTAACTTCTTAAGCTTTCACAAAGTATTTTTTCCTCATGAGATGCTTGGAAAACATTTGGGTAGTATCAAAAGTACCCAAGAAGAAGAAGAATATCTATAGGAAAAAAAGAATATTGGATTTCCTTTCTCCTAAAGATATTATTATCCTTCTTTGATACTTTCGATACTACCCAAACACTTAGCACTGTAATTGCTTTCTCTTCAAAGCAGCTTCAAAATGCATCTTCTGAGAAATTAGAGGAAAGAAAAATCATAATGCACGCTCAAGCAACTTGCCAAATGGAGAGCAGAGATCAAGCATCCAACGATCAGAAGCTTCTGGCAACAGGTGTCTCTCTTTTTCTGAATGAAAGACTTCTCTGCTATGAAAGCAGTATGGAAATAGCAAATGAATAGATAGCAAGGTACGCAGGCACTAAATCCATTAACAGTACAGATTAGGAGCAGATTAAGTTCCTCAAAGGAGTGAAATAGAAAACAAATCTATCATGTGCTTTTTTAAACAAAGAAACAAAATGTTGATGAAATACAAATACCTCAGAGAACACCTCTCTAAGTCTTCCAGTGTGATACTGAGGTCAATATTTTCCACGAATAATCAAATCCTACAAACGTGTAGTGTGACAGGGCCCTTGGTGTTCAGAATCATCAGTTAAAATCTGTCTTCAGGCAATAAAATCCACATAAAATAGCATCTTGAGATATAGTATACATGGGAACTACAAATCCCAGAATCTCCAGTGAGAACCTGAAGTTCTTTTTAAGTCCTCTTTTTCATATAAAAGTTTCAGAAATTTGTGGTCCACTCTCCTGGTGCTAGTGATTGATCAGATTCAAAAGAAGCAGAGCAAAAATTCTGCTTGCAAAAATTCTGAATAAGAACATTTACCAATTATTGATTGAACTCTGATGCTGGAGTATTTGGTTCCTCAAAGGAAATGTTTGTGGAAAGTTGAGGGGTCACTGTGTACAAGGAAATATTTGTACTGTCCCCCTAACTTTGCTTAAAATGGGAGCTGGAAAAGGTGGCACTTCTTCTCCCACCAAATGTTGATGTTTCAAAAATTTTGTAGGCTGAAACACAGGGCTACATGACACAGATCTCATTCCATGTATAGAAACCAGAAGGATATGCAAAACTTTTTTCAACAGATGCAATAGGATTTCATCGTTTACTGGAACTAATGGAAGCTAGCTTAAGGACCTCAGGAAAAACAAAAGGAAACCTATTCAATATCTAATTTCATCTTTAGAGTACAAATCATGAATATTGACTTTGGCTATATACTACCTTCATGACACAGGAAGCATGCCTCTGTACACTTGTTTGAGAACAATAGCAGGAGAAGATCATTGCCTTCATGAATCATCCTGTTTGTGGACTACCCAAATGCGTCATATTTGCCAACTGTAGGAAGCAGGATGTTAGACAGACCTTTGCTATGATTCATTTTCTTACATGCTGCTAGTGCATAGAGCCTTCTGAAGAATCAAATGGATGCCATCTCAAGAGTGAAAAGGACTCTCCAAAGGATTGGAAAGATGTCACATTAATAATAGATTTTGCTCAGATGTAGCAGTAGGCATTTCTTTTGACCCTAGCTTTTAGAAAAAGTTGAAGGATCTGTATTATACGTCCCAATAACTAAAGATGTCTTTAGTGGAAATATTTTAAATATTTTGGCACACCAAGGCATTTAAGCAGGAATTATGTAAAAGTTGGCATGATTTAATAAAGTGAAATGGGTGTGATTTGAGTTATACTTATGACTTAAACTACAGCCTTGGGGTCACTGGTCCAAAGCCTTCAGTATTCTCCCAAAAAGGTTTTCAGCCAATTTCTAGAGAGCACAGAAAGCAGTCCAGATATTTGTCAGACAATGTGTCTACTATGATTGGCAACACCTTCCTAGAAATTAAGTCAGATGTTCTTCTCATCACTTCGTGCATGGCTTTTTGTGTAAGGATGCCAAAGACATAACCTAGGTCTAATTGAATGTGAAATGTGTCATGCCATTGAGTTATGGATTCTTCCCATGCCTTGCTCTCCAGTTTGGAAGAAAAGTAAATATTTATGAAAAGAGCAAGAAGGTCCAGCCTCGTTGAGTTCCAAACACAGTAACACATATGGATCCTTTTCTGAGGTGGCATCTATGTTGTAGAAGCCAAATAAGTTCTCTTATTGTCACATCCAGAAAGCTAACAACGTTATCCTGGCTCTATGTATGTATATTTACATATCTGTGTCTTTGCTTCTCATTTTGGGGAGAAAAAAAAACTTCTTCAACCTAAGCATAACCACCAAAAAATCCCCTCGGGTACATAGCCTCCCACTGTATCTTAAGCCACAGAGATCTGAGTAAAAGCAGTTTTATATGAATTACTAAAATCTGTTTGATAGGAAGTAAGCTGGGAGTAGATTTCTTACTTGTAGAGATATTGAATTCATATCCTGCTCATCTCTGTGACACTTGATGTATATGACCAACACAGACAACTTTTTGTATCAAAACTTTATTTATTAAACAAAAGAAAATGCACCATTGGAATACCATTTCTATAAAAAATGAATATGAGACTGTTCTACAGTACATTACAAAACCCTCCCCTTTTTCTTCATGTAGTCGTAGTATACAAGGTTGTGTAGAAACAGTCATTTATTTTCAAATCCTAATCAAGTTCCCTTTCTGGCAGAATGAAATTTACACTTAAATATTGCAATCACTAATCTAATTTGGTTAACAATGCTAGAGTCCAACAATTCAAAGAAAACCTTTGTAGGCTCAAAATGCCTAACTTTAGGCTTTTTTGACAGAACAAGATTTTGTTCTCCTAAGGCTAGTTAAAGCTGTAATGTAACTCTTCTTGGATAAATGCCTCCCAATATAGAGATATTGACATGTATGGAGCCCCTCTTCACGATTATGGAATAACTTGAGTGTTAACCCATGGAGAATCTCCTAGAAGCCACACAAGGATACAGTCCTTCAAAATTCTTCGATGATATATCCACACACAATTTCATCAAAAACTGAGGAGAGATAATGCTTAATATATCATATCCCGATTATTTCTACTGCTTTTATTGATTGAGAGGATTTTGAGATTCTGAAAGGTTCTCCTGAACAAGCTAGAATAAATTAAATGGGGACTGCACAGAAATCCATGGAACTGCTGTTTGTTTTAGTGAATTCTGCTCAGTGATTTAGAGCAGAACTTCTTAAACCTTTTCCACTCATTACCTCTTTCCACCTGAGAAAATTTTATGAGACCCTAGGTATATAAGTATAAAAAATAGGTATAAAAACCAAACATTTCCTGATAACAAATCAGCATTTGCAAGGCATGCTAAACAGGCTGATTTTCTTTTTTATGAAATGCAGCTGAAGCATCTTCTGCAGAGTTCACTGTAGACACTACACATTGTTGTGAACAGAATGGTGCAAATCGGTGGCAATCAGAAGTCTTTTCCTTTTGCCAATTTTTCATGAACCCAACATTGAGCTAAGGGGACTCCATTTGGAATTGGGGCCAACAGTTTAAGAAGCAGTAATTTAGAGCACCCTATTCTTTACTGTGCAGTGCAGATCAGATATAACACACATGGTTAACCTTGCAGTCCTGTTAATAAGATCACTGAACTCAATGAAATTTGTATGGAATTGCATTCTCTAGGTTATCATGGCCCAAACCAAGACATTAAGAGCTCACCATTAACCTTCATAATTATAACGTGTTCTGGACACTATGTCTCCAGTTTGAGTGGACTTTTTTTTAAAAAAAAACACATAATGATGCAGACATAAGATTTAATATGTGCTTGTGGCTAGGAGGTTGAGAAAAGTAAAAAATCAATATTGAACTGTCCCTACTTTCGGTATTTCCTTATGGAAAAAATCCTTTCTTTACTGTGGGACAGTTTTTCTTCAAGTGCACTTCAAAATCACACTGATGTCACATATTAATGAAATGTGTAAGTTCTTCCACTGAAATGAACAGCTATCAAAACTTTTTAAAGTTTGACAGAACCATCTGCAAATATATTCCATACCAATTAATGAAATATTTGGGGGGATTATGTGCATTGGTTATTTTCAGCTTCAGATAAAATCTGTGTGGATAGGATAGGATAGCATTACATCGCTGTGACTGAGATTGGTATGGGAGGAGGAAATTGTTGATCCAAAAATCAACATACATTAACATGAGATACACCACAGCTTTAACATCCTGCTCTAGGTCTCAACCAGATATCCCTTCCCCCCAATCATAAATTATCCCAAGGAAAGCACTCTAATAAATTAAATATTACTTATAAAAAGTACCCCCTTCCCTCCCTGCCCTGCCCTCCCTCACCCAAACATGATGGCAATTCACAAAGGTAGGCATTGCCAGATCTATTTTACAATAATAAAAACAGCATTGTTCCTTCTATCTACCAGCATCACTTCCTCATTCTTCATCAAAAGACATTTACAGCATAACAGTGAGATACCATTGGCCTCCATGGCTTTATGGTATATTTATACCACGCTGTTATTACTAGTTTCAAAGAGAGGGCAAGAAGAAAAATAAAAAAGGAGGAGGAATGGGAAAGACGAGGAAAGGAGAGGAGAGATGATTGGGGGAAAATGAGAACAATGCTAAGATCGCTAAACAAAAAATTACATAGCCTCAGATTATGGCAATCTGATTGAACTAGTCTGTCACAGAATCAACTAGGAGGGATGTGGCTATCATAAAGCCATTTCAAAAACCAATTTTACTTAACAATATCTTTAAACCACAATTAGAGAAAGGAGTAGGACCTGTTGGAAACGTATGCCTTTTTAATTTCCAAAATATTGTTAAGTATGCATGAAGATGGACCATGAAGACTATAAATGGTAAGTTACATGGCTCTTCAAAGCAGTGCAAGTTAGTTTGTGACTTTTCTGTCAGACACCAGGTTCTGGTGGGGTATATTTGCTTTCCTACTCATGTATTAAAATCCAAAGCAGTTCTTATATTCAATAAAGTAGACCCTTTATGTAGCCTCGAGAGAATACTTCCAAGACAACACAGAACATGATTTTCTGTTTCCCTCATTGATTCAGTGCTATTCCTATATGGCTACTTTCAGTATTTATGACACTCCATTTAACTTTTTAGTGAGGATAAGAAAGAAGGAACAAGGTAGCCTTTAACATCATATAGCATTGTCATGGGGATCATACACTGAATGAATAACCACATACTTTCAATTCATTCTCTATGATTAGAGACAGGCAAGTTGTTCATGTTGATAAGTGTTGTTTTTGAATCTCAATTGTGATTTAGTTAAGTGGATTCTGTACCCATGCAGAATAATCTCTGGAACTTTTCTGGCACACAAGTTGGTGGGATCTGGCTCTGGCATATGAGCACATGTCCTGGATTGTAGAAGACGCACTCAACTGTTTATTTCCTTCTTCTCATCTATGATAGTTGCTAATATAGTTAAGAGGTAACTGCACCAGGGCAAGAAATGGGTTACATGACTGCACAAATAACCACGGAGAGACAACTAGTTCCAGGTTTACCATACATTTTTTTCTTTTGTGTAACTCCACTGTGTGACAAGCTATAATCTAACGCATATGAAATTCCAAGAAAGGGCCCACAAGATGACTTACTGAATAGATATTTGAGTCAGCAGCAGAATATTTGATTAAAATTGAAGGCAAAGCTCATGTAGCAGTGGAAAAAGGCTGATATTATCTAACATGTGGTGGAATGTCCTTAAGACTATTAGGAATGTTGGGATCAACTAGGGAAAGCAAACAAATTAGTGGGTTATTTGGGAAAGAATACATTTATCCTCAAAAAAGGAAACATAAGACACAGACTATATCCTTTGGGGAGTCTGCAGATGAAGAAGACAGAAAGCCAAAGCCCTCAGGATTTGCAGGATACATCAAGCACCCCACATAACTGTTTTATATTTCCAAGAGAAATGGTATGCAGAATGGCACCTTATACAGAAAGGTAATGCTAGAGCAAAACATCACTTTAGCCCTGCGTATCAACAGAAATAGTGGATATAAACAAAGATCTGAAAGTAAACTGACTTTGTTCCCAAAGGTAACTGCTACTTCAAATTCTATCTTATAGTAAATGGGTTGCAAATCATTACCATAGGCTTGAAGATGTTGTGTGGAGCAATGGATTAGACTAAAGGAAAAAGAATCCATCTAAATATTAGAAAAGACTTCCTGATTTCAAGAGCTGTTCTATAGCGGAATACGTTGCTTGGGAGTGTGATGAAGTCATCTTCTCTGGAGACTTTTAAAGAAAGACTGGATGCTCTTCAGTTTGGAGTGCTTTGATAGTGTGTCCCTGCCTTGCAGAATGTGGTTCGGTTGGATGGCCCTTTTGATCCCTTCCAGTTCTATGATTCTATGGTTGAAGAACTGATTTAGGGTTGCCTACTCATTTTCTTTCCTCTTGGGAAACTCCCTATCTTTAATAGAGGTATATAGCGGGCAGGAACAAGAAAGTTTTTCATGGGCTTGGGGCAGCTGTACTGAATTTGGCTGAAAGGCTGATTCAGTTAGCTTCTTAGAATTACCTATTCCAAATTTGACTCCTTTATAAATAGAGTTTGGGATTATTTAAAAAGCCTCAGTGTGGGAAACAGCAAAATATACAGATTCACCCAACCATTTATTTTGGGGAAATATCTTACTGTGATAATACTAGATGGTATGCCAATGGGAAGATGTAGAAGACATTCTTAGGACAGATGAAGCTTTGTGAGAGGATACAGTCTGTTCTTTTGTAAATTTTGAAGTTATAATTGGGGTTTGTCAGAAATAAAAATTAAAGGGCTCACATAAGACCAGATCAACAATATCCTATCTGGGAACAGAATCTTCAGCACTTGACTCTGTCCTTTTTGGAAGATGGACATAATCAAGAAGATGGTAGAAATCATGATTATGGTGAATGTTAGTGTAATATTTTATCAAGGACAGATAAAAAATGGGTTGCAAAAGCTATGATTGATGATGCTCTGTCTGCAGGAGGGGGCAAGGCACAATTGTGAAGCCTATCTAGAATAAGCTCAATGAATTGAATTCTTTATCTATATTAAAGTATTCATCAAGAGCAGTAAAAAAAAATATCAAGAATGGAGAGAAATGTGAGCTCCATAACAAGAAATCAGTTATCAACAAAATGGAAAAGTTCTTGCAATGAAGAACAACTTTTAAAAGCTTTACAGACACATCAAATAGTATGGTTTAATTCTAGAAGCTTTAGAAGAGTAAAGCACAGAAACCAATGATGTTAAATAGAAACACCTGAAAAATATGGAGGATATCATAAAAATTCATTGAGGAAGAATATCTGTTAGAGAGACTACCCACAATTTCAACAAGTATTGAAATTACAGGTATTGAGAATGAACTGAAGTTCATTCTCTTTCTTCTGGATAGTTGATTAATGGGAATGAATTGATTCTTGGTACATATGTATAAAATTATGTCCAATGGCTTGAATGTTTATAAGCAGGTTAAGATAAGTATTTTGCACTGAAACAGTGTAAAATTCAATGGAATAGCCTAATCTCAATAACAATAAAATAACATCTACCCTTCATAGAGCTGGCATTCCATTTTACAGGAAAACGTAAAACTCTATTTTTGAATAGTAAAAAATCAGGTGGCCTTAGCAAGGAAAAATGAAAGGCTATCCTTCCAGGGCCTGCACACTGAAGATACAGAGACTTGTCCTTTGGCCTTTGATACTTTCTAAATAATTTTCTTAGTCAATTTATGGCTCAATGGTAGTGTGGAGGCATTTGAAAAAGTGTTTATACCTCTGATTCTGCTAGACAAAATGAGGTGGCATCTCCCATACATTAGGCATTGACCTTGATCTTCTAGAAGATTAAAGGCCACCATCAGATTGAATGCTAAACAAGTTCTTTCTGCTGAATGACAGTTTCCTGATGTAAGACAGACTGGAATGCAGTGGATTAGAACCAAACATTTCTGTGGAAAGCTGTAGAAGTAGACATTACTTTAAATCAGGCATGGGCAAACTTTGGCCCTCCACTTCAACTTCCAGAAATCCCAGGCAGCTTACCAGATGTTAGGAATTGTGGGAGTTGAAGTCCCAAACACCTGGAGGGCTGAAGTTTCCCCATGCCTTCTTTAGATCCATTGTCCAATATCAGCATCAGTCTAATTAAGTGTTTTCTCCATGATTAATCCATAGTTAGTATTTATTTCCCATGCAGAATATGCAAAGGTCTTTGATGTCAGAAGCTAAGAACTTTATTTTAAATGCACTGTTTTGTCATAAGGAAATAGTTTGATTTCTGAATCTACAGAAAAGAAGTATTAAAATCTTCTAAGTTAAACAAACTATCTTCCTCACAACAAATAAATAAAAGATTATGAAGATTAAACCACACAAAAACCTACCTCCATAAGATAGTTTCTATGGAAGTCAGAAAATATCTGAGTGTGAAAGTCCTTATTATATCCCTAAGGAATGGAGAAATGAATAGGTCCTATATACTGAGTGGGAAGAGTAGAAACATCTGCTCCCAGACTAGCATATCAGAAAGTGAAGACACAGTGGCGGGACTACACAAAGATGGAAAACGCTTTCACTTTGTACCATTTTTGCATGAACAATTTCCTTTTCAGTTGTTGGATTTTTAAACCCTGGTTCAGAATTGTTGCTAGGGAACATAACAGCAAAATCCAGTGTTATGATACTACCCAAAATTCTCAAGAGGATTTATTTTTGTACTTGCCAAGTTGGGAAAGTAATCTTGCTATTCTTGCTTTTATTTAAGCAAGAGACCGAGCTATGCAGCATCCATACAACTGGATGCAGTGGAGTGCCATCACCAATTGGTCAGAACATTAAAAACTCAACCTCCTAAATAAGCCTGCCTCGTTATTAAAAATATTGCCTTAAAATTCGAGACTAAATTGAATAAACAACATGGGGCGAGGGGTGGGGAGGCATTTTCACAACTATGCTAGCATTTTGAGTGGATCATCTGTTCAAGCTCTAATCTCATACCCAATATGATACTGTATTTTTAAAAGCTTGCTGAATTTTTACTTCTGAAGCTCTGCCATTTTATTCCAAATATTTTATTCAGGAATTCACATATAATTACCTTCCTAATAAAAAGAGCTATTAGGATGTAAAGATCTTCTCTCTCCCTTCCATGCTCTTTTAAAATTATGACCTACTCAAGCTTGAAATCAAAGAGAGTGCTGAATGTAATAATTCAGCTGAAACCTTCTTATTGGGTTTTTGCAGCCTCATAACTGATAAATATGCAAATTTAGTTGCTTTTTGGTGGTTTGCCTGTGAAAACAGGGATTAACTCTGAATGAATGCCGAAAGTACAGCAGTGAGAAGTGTGCATGCAACATTTTGTTCATATCACCAGTTCTGAATGTCAATGTAAAAACACAGCAATAAAATCCAGAAGAGTGGAATGAGAGCTTGAAGAAAAGAATTATTTATGTTCCTAACCAGAATCCTGATGTAAATTGGGACAGTTTTGCTTTCAGCCACTGGATGAAAGCAACATGAAAATATTAAAGAAAAACCTTGTATTTCCCTCTTGTCCTCTAACATTCTGGTAGCTTGTCTGTAAACATTTGTACTGTGTATATGCCTCAGAGTACAGGCAAAATGGACATGACATGACTCTCACAATCTATTCTAGGGACTTATATGCTGGCACAAGTAATCTTACAGCTCAGTTTCTGTTCTGTCTTCTCAGTGCCCAGCTTACAACTAGAACCTACTTTCCTTAAAGTGAAGAACCTGTCCTACTTAATAGCTGTCCTACAGACCTATGAAACTGAACAGTCTTGCATCAGGATGAAGTAGAGGCAAGTCAGTGGTGGATTTCTTTCCAGTAACAAATCTGTATTACTTGCCTCTCTTTGTTCTTGAATAAAACAGTTTTACAGTACGACCTCCATATCCACAGATGATACATTCCTGAACTTACCATAGAAACAGAGTACTGTGGATAATACCAAACCCTATTAAAATGAATGACTTTCACTGAAAGTTCCCATAGAGTCACCCTTGAAGACCTTGAATATTCCTAGAATTTGCTAATGTTCTCTAGGGTGACTCTATATTAACTTCTGGTGGAAGTTTACCATAGTATTGCCTGGAGGAACTAGAACATTCCCAGAGAGGACATATTTTGTTAGATGTGGGTACATGAAACTTTGGGTACTGGTCCTGTAGGTAAGGGGGCCGTACTATATATTAGATCTGTTTTGAAATGCATATAGATACTAGCAGCCTGGCAAAGATGCACATTCACTACTGATAACCTCTGTTGAAGAATATATGTAACTCCAAGGACATTTGCACCAGTGTTCCATTTCTCTCTCAAAAAAATTGCTGTCACTTATGCTATGTGATAGATAGATAGAGAGCGTTACTGTTATTTGCATTCATTTTTTGTGCCGTTGAGAATATACCAACCCTTTGGTGCTATGTGCTGATGTTTAACAATGAAAATATGAAGGAAAACAAAGAAGAGGAGTTACACAAAACATATGATTTCACAGTGCCTTAAGATGCATGCCATAATGCTCCTGTATGGTCTACATCATAAAATTACAAACCTATAAGGAAGGAAGGAAGGAAAGAATGGCCTTCAACACCTGCTTCATATATTTCCATGATGACATCATTGTAACTGGGAAATTGACCTACTTGGTTTCTTCTTCCACACAATTTGGCAATGGTCTTGTTTGAAATGTCCAGCACATTGCTTGTGATCAATTTAAATGAAAGCACAATTAAATTTGATGACTAAAACTGGTGTTATAGATAAACAAAACAGAAAAATGTTGCTAGTATTGGCAAAAGTCACTTAACTTCATCTAGTATTGTTCCTGAAGAAGAAACAGTAGGCTCACTTCTTGGGGTTTTTTTATGTCCAGTGGAAATTAATGAAGAAAATTTCCTCTAAGTCAGCTCATGATTGGCTTACATTTTTCAAAGCTTCCTTGGAGATCTTTTAAAGCAAACCCATCTCTATTACTACAAGAACTGTAAAACTGATTTGTAGAATACACTGAGAGGAGAATGCCACCTGATCTTTCCACTTGTCCCAAGCTTACCTTTGTGAATAGATTACTATGGTTGATAGAGAGGACTTGCAATAGATGCACCAATAAAATTTTAGGGTATTTGAACATCCATGTGCAGTATCTATTAATGCTGAAGTTGAGAAACACTGGAGCTTCCTTGGCTCAGGCTCTTCACCATTTATCGATGTCCCACACAAGTCCCCAGCCCTGAAGTCTTTACAATTTCTGTAAGCACATTGGGCTGAAGGCTCTATCTTTTTCACAAAGGTAAATCTGAGGAAATAAGAGGACTGGTAGAAAGAAAAGGTGGCTAGCAACATGATTGCAGGCATAGGATAGGACCATTACATGCTTGGTGGATCTGCAGGGTTAATTTGTAATGGACTTCACCATAAGTGGAATGATCCTATCGGTTTGCATTTAGTCTCCGTTGTTGTTGTTGTTGTTGTTGTTGTTGTTGCTGTTGTTGTTGTTGTTTAAAAATGGGGGAATATCACTTAATGACAATCTAAGCAAAGGGAGACATTCCATGAGGAATTTCTACAAGGAAGCATAATCCCAGAATTTAATTTGATCTTCATTTTAGACAATGTTGTTGTATGTCTCACATGGGGAAATGCAAGCATTGGTCACTTAAAAGCCACAAGATGCTAACAATAGGATAATATGTGAAGCAGGTCTAAACTATGACTTCCCTCCACCCCACCACTGGTGCGCTACTAAGGCCAGAAGATCAAAACCACCATTAAGAGGTGTGTGCTAGTGTCCCAACATCTTGTTTCTTGCTTCTCAGTGCTGCTCAGTGCTGTTGCTGGATCGGTATGAACACTGTGAGATCCATCCTTAGAACAGGGTTTGGCGGTGCATCAGTTAGCTACACGGCAGATGAGGACTTTGGGTGGTGGTATATTTGAAACGCTGGTATGCTGCAATGTTCCTGGGTAACTCCATTCTTCCATTCATCATCCAAAACCTTCAGAAGGCTGAGCCTGTGATGGCATTAAGTTGCTTCATTAGCCCCTCCAAACTAGCCATCTGTTCACTTAAATCATCCTGTTCATATACCTGAGGAGAAAGCAACCAAAGTTTGTTTGTTTATTTAAGTCAATCAGAGTAGAAATCAATGGCCAGCATCCAGCTCCATATGTATGATGTTACAAGCTAGATTTAGGACTTTGTAAAATTTACTATTCACATTTGTGATCATGGCACTATTGCTACTATTGTAAATACCTTCAAGAGCATTTTTAAAAACCACCCACCCACAAGTTTCATAGGCAGTTTCATAGACATAATAAGTTAAATGCTAAAGAATGTTACATCAGTCTTATTCTGCTACTGCTTTTCATATTCTTTCTCTTTGTCACTGGATTGGCTGTTGCTTGGCAAAGTGGCCCTCTTTGATGTCACTGGGAAAGAAATGTGACATGTGCATGAGGAAGAGCAAGCAAGGAAGGAAACAGGAAGTCACAAAAGGAGCCATGTTGCTATTGAGACATTGTGAGGTCCTCTTATAGCTGGAGAAAACAAGAGGGGAGGAGGAGAGGGAGGAAGGAAGGAAGGAAGAGGGGATGAAATGGCGCGGGGTGTGTGTGTGTGTGTGTGTGTGTGTGTGTGTGATCCTTTCGACACCTGAAAGTATGTGTGTATGTACGTATGTATGTACCTCAAAGGCTCCTACATGGGACCAAACGTGGTACACAAATTCTTCCTTATCCAACTTAAAATATTGTTTGGCTTTAAACTAAAAAAAAATCCACCCCTTTTGTTTGTTGCCTCATTTTTCTGCCACTTTTTAAATGTCCTACAACTGGCAGCCCATGAGCCTCATGCTGCAGTGCTCAGATGCAATCACAAGAGGGAAGTATATAGATAGAAAATTAGAGGTGACAAATGGAAGAGGGCTAGAGCAATGGTGGCAAACTTATGAAATGTCTGCCAAAAGGGTCATGCAGCACCCTCTCTCTTGGCAAACCCGCTGTCTCCTGCTCGCTCGCTCACCTGCTTGCTCACCAAACCATCCCCACTCACCTCTTGCTTGCCCATTTGCCCATCCGCACATGCTTGCCTGCCTTCCGCTTGCTCACTCACTTGCCAGTCCCACCACTTGCTCACCCCACACTAGCTCCCCTTTGGTTTGGGCATCACTGGGCTAGAGCATTATCAGGGAGACCCTCTAAAATTCCCCCTCAGAAGTCCTACCCACCAATAAGGAGTCCCTCAGAGGGCTAGAACATTGAGAGATGATGTCTTAAGGAAGACCTTTTCAGAGGTCCAGGCAAAGATGGAAGTGAGCTGGAGAAGGAAGAAAGGAGGCAGGTGTCAGCCCCTCTGACCCAGCTTCCATGTTTTTGGGGGTGATAGTAGAGGTGAGCCAACAATGGCCTTTGAGGAGAAGGAAGAAGTCATACCTGGGCAACACTGAGTATATTCACTGGTGTTCTATAACTAACATTTATTTGTATTGGTTCAAGCAATGCATTTTTAAAGAAGAGCTTAGAGTTACTACATATACTTAAAAAATCCATGATGTTAGGTTTGTGAGCTGTACTGCAAGCCCAAACTTTGAATCCCTTAAGGACCCCTTTGACTCCTCTTCCATTATCTCCTCTGAATGTTTTCATTTTCAATTAGCTTCAAGAGTGATCCACTTGGGAAATGATTTGTCCAGCTCTTAGAATATAAGATATTTGGAATTGAAATGTTCTGAACTCAAGGACTTCTTATACGTCATTTGTACAAACTCAATTTTCATTCCTTCCCAATTGGGAGATTTTGAACTGCTTTATCTTTCTCCAAACAGTACAGCCACCAAGGCTTGGAAAATGTTCAGAGACAAAGAAGGACCTAAAAGATGCTGACCTGTGATGGTGCTGTAGATTATGTCTACCTGCTGGTTGTGTTTCTTGCCTATTTCAATAAGCAATTATTTCACTTGCCACTGGCAAACAACAGACCTTAAATTGTGGCAGATTAATAACAATTGTGGAACAAATGCTCTGATGACAATTTACAAAATCCAGGGAAACCCAAAGGGAGAAAATTCGTAATGATGAATATTTCTATTAGGACATGATGGTGGATTAAATCCAATATTGATAGGTTTTTATCCCCACCCCACCATTAAATGGGAAAAAGTTCTTCAATGTATGTATGCCAAAAATTTACCAGAGAAAAAATCTGAATTGCAGAGTTTAAGGTAAGCAGTTAGAAATAACTTGCTAATTGAAATTAAATCATTTTTTCCAATCTTGAAAGGATGTGTGTATTTCATTATGATTATAGCTTAACAAGTCATAACTCTCTTTTGTGATAGAACTTTATTGTTTAGTTACTTATACAATATGGTCTCTGAAAATGACCAATTTTTCATGATAAAATAAATTGGTTTTTAATTAAGAGACCATTAGATCCCTTCTTTCCCTCCACCCTCTTTCCTTTTAACACTATGACAGACTAACTCAGCTGTCTTTTGAAGTACTCAGCATTAGGAATTTTGAAGACTATTGGCTAATGAAAGAGAGGAGTAGGAATAGAAAATGAGCTGCTTTTCTCAGTGCTTTCCCAGCAATATCTGTCTATGGAAATTTCATTTGTTCCCAGGAGTGGCTGGTGGCTTCCATGTCAATGGGATGAATTTAGCATGAATTTTAAAGGATCTAGCCACAGTTCCAAACCTGCTTTGCAAGTAGACTTCAACACCTTGGGCTGCCTCCTTAAAGAGAAGGCTAAAACCTGGTGGATTTACTGGCCCACTGACATTGAAGAAACCTAAATTCATAATGTGAGTCTATGTGGCATGAGATTGGAGGCACAACATCATCATACTAACATCTTCAAATTAGAACAAAATTTTGGATTAAAATACCTCAATGGTTATCACCACATGAAGCATTAGCAAGAACCGAATCACAATATCTCAAAGGATAGTTGAGATATAAAGACATATTAATAAAAGACAAAGGATCCCTAAGATCAAAAACTAGAGAAGAATTAGAAAAAGAAGGGTTTGAATTGCAGCAGTTTTAATACACGAGGCTAACAGAACCTTTCAGAATGGATAGTAAACAAGAAAGAATACAATTGTAGAAATGGACTGAGATAAATTGATAGGTGATAAGGGGACAATAACTATTTCCAAATATATAAAATTTAAATACTGAAAGAACAAGGAACAGAACCAATAAAAGAATATATGCTGACCATGGCAAAAATGTTGGAAGGCTAATTGACATGGGAAAGACATGGAGATTGGTGAGTTCTAGAGATTATAAAGAAAATTGTTATGAAGTCCACTATCGATGGTACTTAACTCCACAGATAATGGCTACAATATATAAAACCAGGAAAGACATATGTTAGAAATGTGTAAAAGAGAAAGGTACACTCTATCATATGTTATGGAACTGGAAAAGAGTTAAGAAATATTGGAAAAAGATACTGTAGTAAATAGCATTTTACAATTAGAATTAGAATTTATGCCACAGCTGTATCTTCTCAACATGATAAATGTAAAAATCAATAAACCCACAAAGAGAATATTTATGTACAGGATTACAACAGCAAGGATAGTATTGGCAAAAAGTGGAAAACAACTGATGTACCTTTCATTTATGATTGGCAACTGAAATCAAGAGAAGAAATGGAAGTCAACAAGTTAACCAGAATAATGAAGGGGAGCTCTGTAAGAAAGATGTGGGAAGATTGGGAGAAAGTAGAGAAATATTTTAAGGAATATGTAGTTTCTGTAAAAAATACCTGAAGCATTGGATATTCAGATGTCTATTTTTACTAAATGGAATGCAAGAAGACTTAGGAAGAACCTCTACTTCAAAGGGAGGAAAGAAAGTAGTATCTTTGCATTTATTGTTTAATTTGATTATCTTATGTTTGCTTGGTTTGTATATGTCTTTTCTTCTTCATAGCTTATGGTGTTGTATGTGTTTTTTTTCCCTTCTTTTTGAAAATCAATAAAAATATTACAAAAAACCTTCCACAAACAAACTAGGACTATTGACTTGCCCTTACGTTTGCAGGATCTTCTGTTTGTTTGAGACCCTCTTCTGATGCTTCTGGGGCTGTCGGCACTGAGACGGGAAGAAGAGGGGATCTTGCTTTTCCAGCTAGTCCAAGTGATGCTGTCTTAACCTGAGCCTTGGGAAGGCTGGGCGCTGAAATGGGAATGGGCAGATTGGGACAACATTAGTGTGAGAATCATTCCTGGTAGAAAGAAGAAGCAATATCAGCATGTCTGTGAAATTAAGAACTTCATATCTTATTCCTATCCTAATGTACAAGTACGATTTATTACACCTTAATTGTTTAGCATAGGTTTAAAAAGATGAAATGAAAAATAACCTAAAATGATAACCTCATAAAAATCCAACGAGGATTTTAGAATATCAGTCAGTTGGATGAAAGCTACAGTCTTGTATATACTTACCTGGATGTAACTTTTACTAGAATTAATCCCATTTCCAAGTAAATTTGAGACAAAATTGATACAATGCTAAGCACTTTCTAAAGTTTTGTTGATTTTGGTGGCAGAATTAGACATGCCCTCATGTTGTTTTGACTGAAATATATTGAAATTAAAGGTCTATATTCCACCCATGGTTTGGGGTTGGGTGCTAAGCACCTTAAGTCTTGCAAATCTCAACTACCTCTCTGAAGTCTGAACTAACATCAAATTAGTGATATTACATGAATTTGAAAATGATCTCAGTTTCTGAACATTTCTAAAGGAGATAAATAAAACTATGAGGATGCCAATGGAAATTGTGGTGCAGTGACAGAATTAGCACAATTCTACTCTGAAAATATTAAGTCCTGACTACTGTAATTTCAGATGTTAAGCAGCATTGGATTAAGTAAAAACCTGGATGTGACCAAGAGGGAACATCAGAGAATGCATAGGATCTCTAGATAGGAATAAGAAAGAATTGTCTTGAAACTCTAGCATGTTCTTGTCAGTTAGAATTGACACTCCTGTTCTATATGGACTGATGGTCTCACTCAGTATGAGACAGACTTCTATGATCTGGAGAAGGCAATTGATATTTGAGATCTATTCAAGATACAGTGGAGCTAGTAGTCTCCTACAGTTTGGTTAGCACTTTGTAGGTAACAATTATTTCTTGAAATTCTACCATGCTGGAGGTTGCCATCTCCAGCCTCCATTTCTAGCATTCAGTGGCATTTGGAGATGAAATGGTGGTTGGTACAAATGTAGTGCATGGACACCCCACAGTTCTGGTAGTTACTGTTTGATTGTGGTAGGTAGTATTTACCACTTCTTTTCCCTGCTCAAATATCATTCAAAAATGGGCACTCTAAAACACCCAAATCCAAAGGCCATTTTTTTTTTCACACAGGAAAGTACTAAACTTCAAATAGTCTTTGAAAACTTTTTGAAGACTTTTTCACAGCAGGAAGAAAATTGTTAAAATTACTCTTGTTTCCTTTGAGAATGAAATTAGCAAAGATCTCTGTCCTTAATCTAAATGCAAGGAGCTTGGCCTTCTGCCATTAATTGGTCAATAGAATAATGGAGGGCTAAGGTTCTCGAGGCAAGAATTTTCTGCTCTCTTGCTGTGGTTCAAAATCACTTTGAGGAAAACCATGACATGAAATTGCCACAGCTCTGAAAAAGAGCTCTGCATGTGAGCAAAAAAATATATTCCAGAATATTCTCTCCAACATATTATTTTTCCTCTAAGCTCTAAAGCAAGGCATTATAAATTTGTAGCTATGGTAAGTAGAACCATTTTGACCCCAAAATGAAAAGAAAGTATACGTATGTTTGTTTATATGGTGGGAATTACTCTGGCTAGTGGCTACTTGTGATAGACTTATATTTTTATTGTTTTTCTTCTCTGAAGTTTGATGTTTTTCTGGAATAAGTCTTTTGAATCAACAGAGTTTTGTAAATCAACACTTATGTAAATACAATTGATTCAATTAAAGTTGCCACATTTCAGAACCTGGGCTGGAAGGAGTTTGAGGGTCTGACCCTTCTTCTTTAGACCTCTGAAGAGAGAGGGAAGTATTTCAGGGTGTGTTAGATAGGAGTGAAATATCAGCCCTACTGTACTTCCCAAGTGAGAGCCCTGAAACTGAGCAGGAAAGCAAACAGAAAACAAGTAATAATGTTGGCCAAAGGATCTACCAAGTCCCAGACTGCTTTCAGTCCAATGTACCCACAGCACTGGTTGTGATAGTTTATTCCAAGCAAGCATCACTATTTTATAGAATTTCAGAAGTATGCAGTCAACAACATAGTGTTGAAATCCTTATGTAAAATCAGTGTGGTCAGGACAGAATATAGCTAGAATGTATTTCTTGTTTAAGAGAATGTTCTCAGGGCCTGGCACTGTCTCTAATCATCACTGGTTATTGGCCCTGGGTACAAAATATTTCATTTACAGTATATGTAATATAGCACAAATAACAACAGCCTATTTCTTACTCTACTTGTGGCTCAAGGTGGGGCACAAAATAGCCCAAACAGCAAGATAAAACAAAACACGACTAAAATAAACATAACAAATATACATAAGTAAAATGCAAATTAAAATTCACTGATAAAATGCAGGTTAAAATTGACAAGTTTGTATTGACCAAATAGTCCTGCCGGAAGAGATAGTTCTGAAGTTGTGCCTTAATTCCTGACAACTGATTTAGCTTTCAGATATCTTCTGGCAGGTCATTTCACAATCTTGGGGCAGGAGATGAAAAGGTTCTTTAGTTGATGGTCGCCATTTGGGTTCTGGCTGGTTGGCGTAAGCATCTCACAGAGGACCTCAAGGTCCTAAAGGGAAGATTGTACTGGAGAAGGCAATTTTGCAAGTAACCTATGTGGTGTTTCAAAGACCAAAACCAACACTTTGTACTTTGCCTGGAAGCTAATTAGCAACCAGTGGAGTGACAGAAGTATAGGAGTAATAAGCTCACTCCTAGATGTTTCTGTAACTAGACTGGCTGCTATGTTTTGAACTAATTGGAGTTTCCAAACTTGGTATGAAAACAGCCCATGTAAAGCACATTGCAGATGTACAACTTTGAGGTTACCAGCATATGCACTACCTTCTTTTTGACAGTGCTCAGCAAACAAAACAGGCCACTAGGAGAAATCAGCTGTTGACAAGATAGAGTTGATCATGCTCACTAAAACATATCAGCATATTGTTGAATCTTTAATTCTTATTCTACATTTCCAAATGCACTATCTTGAAATGTATGTGCATTTGTAAGATATTTTTTGCTCATTTGTTAAACTTTTTTTTTATTTGAAAGGTATCTTCCATTCAACTGTGCTAAAGGTATCCTGCTTAATGACAAAGGCTGTGCCATGACATCACAAAGGCTCTTCATCAAGTCTCAATCTTCACCAAGATTAAATTGTGACAGTAAAATATCAGTACTCTCAGGGCAAAACTAGATTCATTGGATCTTTCCAGTTAGCACTAATGCCTGGATTTAGGCCTTAATCTGTAAAGAATGAAAAGGTAAAATCTGGACAAGAGCCAGCATGGCACCGAGAACCAATTATGTAATCATCTGAGCATTGGACTAAAACTTTGGACCCCAGGGTTTGAAACTGAGTTTGGTCATGGAAACTCACTGGAAGATTTTGGGCAAGTCACATTCTTGTAACCTCAGAGAAAATCACAACAAATCCCCTCTGAAAAAGTTGTTATCAAGCAAACCCCATGATAGGTTTGTCTTAGGGTTGCCACAAGTCAGAAATGGCTTGAAGGTACATGACAACAACAAGAACCAGCCCCACATGTAGTTAAATTAATGTTGCATTAGGAGATATTTTATCCATTTTCAGCATCTATTCAATTAATATGACCACATTGTTTCGCTACCCATAAATAATGCAGCAAAATGGGAAGGGCCATTCCAGCAAACTCTCCGTTTGTAGTGACACTATTTAAAATTATACATAATTATTTCAAAACAAAAAATGGGATACTAAGAGAATGGTTTTTAAAAACCAATATCTCTCTCACTTCTCCATTTCTAAGAGCTGGTCTTATAATTTTACATTAATTTTAATTAAATGCTAAAGCACAGAGGGTTGCTTTAACAAAAGCTTAAGAATACTCAAAGCCAGAATGGATGCTCTCCCAAATTAGAGTGCCACGTTGCACTTTGTGAGTGATAAGTACCTTTTGCACAAGCTAGCGAGAGACAAAAAAGAGAAACATTTCCTGTATGCTTGGATCTCTTTGATAATCCAAGTTTAAGTGAAATGAAAAGAGGCAAAAGCTAAAAAGAAAGGGAGGAAAGGGAGAAGTAAATGCTTCAAAAGATACAATCACTTTGCTATCTTCGCTATAATAAATGAGTTCTTTAATAACTGGTTTTGCTGAACTTCTTCCAACTTCAAAGAAAGAACAGAAGATATACTCATCCCTAGGAGATAACATGTGTGTGCCTGTGCTTTTAAAAACAGTACAAAGTACAAAAAAAGGAAAAAGACAAAATCAAGGAGAAGTTTTAGCTAGGACTGCTTGACGTTATTTGGATGCTGTGAGTTGCATTATTGCATGGTTTTCCAGTTCCATGGGGAAATAGCACAGTTAATACACACACACACACACACACACACACACACAAAATAATAATAATAATAATAATAATAATAATAATAATAATAATAATAATAATAATAATAATCCTGATGGATCAGTTGTTGCTTCATTGTATACCTTCAAGTCATTTTCAATTTATTGCAAACCTAAGGCAACCCTTTCATGGAGGTTCCTTGGCAAGATTTGTTCAGAGGGCTTCTGCCTTTGCTTTTCTTTGAGGCAGAGAGAGTGCAACTTGCCCACAGTCACCCAGTGGATTTCAATAGCCAAACAGGGATTCAAATCCTGTTCTCCAGAGTTGTAGCCCAATGCTCAAACTATCACAACACACTGGCTTATCTAAAAAGTCTACAACACCCTGTATTCTCAGGTGAAAAATATATAACAGTTTGAAACTTGTATTGTAATGGGGAAAAGAGAATTAAAACAAGATGTGTTGCTCTAATGGAGAAGATATACAAACAGCAGTAATTTAATATAAATAAAAGGAAAATTAAAGGAGTACAGGTTGCATAGTGGGAGAAGAGAACAGAGTCAGGGTGTGTTCCTTTGAATATTTCTTTCTTTTGCAAAAAAATCTTTCTGCTTAGTTACATATGAAATACTATCAACACACCACAAGACCAACATAGTGAGATAATCATTAATTGGCACAAAAAGTATCAATGCTGGATTGGACTTTTTAGGGTCATTCACCATGTTCAGAATCTGCCGTTTGTTTGGTTTAAGACACTAAATTATTTGTTGCTTCTGATTCATGGTAATACTAAGGTGAACCTATCACAAAGTTTTGTTGGTAAGCATTGTTCAGAGGATGTTTGCTATTGCTTTCCTTCGGGGCTGAGAGAGTATGACATGCCAGGTTCACCCAGAAGGTTTCTTGGTTCAATTCCTGAGCTCCCAGAGTTCTAGTGTAACACTTAAAGCAGTACACCACACTGGCATACATCAACTATCATAGGTGATGAAAACAGAATATATTTTTCAACTGTACACACAAGGTTTATTCATTTTATTTTATAATATGTTTGTGTGTCTATAGAGCACTGTCAATTAAGCCAATGCAAAATAAATTTCAGAATGCCTCCTTGATCTCTCCCTGCTGCTCAACAAACTACACTTTCACAATCAGTTTAAGGTTGGCACATGAAATACATAACAAAATGAAGTTTGCTAACACATGCTTGGCACACAGATTCTTTGCACCTGCAAATCCCATAGTAGGTGGGGCTGGAGATGAAACAAAACATGTTTCCTGTTTGTAACTTATTAATAGATACACCTGTGCCTTGAAGAACGACTTCTCTACACAAAGACAGATGGTTCCCCATTTGGGCATTGCTAATGTGAAACCAAAGTGACAATTAAGCCTCCTTCAGCTTGTGAGCAGCAATGGGTAACGATTGAAGCTCATAACTGAATTAAAAATTGGAAATGAAGTCTAAATAAAAAAGGCAAATGTTAGGGTAGCTTCATAATCACAGTTGTTATGGCTGATTTCCAAGATTCTTTTTCAACCAAGGTGAGGATCTAGAGGGCTAAATCACATTACAATTTCCAATCAGAATTAAACCACTGAAGCAATTGGGCATTGACTCAATTCAGCAGTTGATTCAATTAATTGGTGTTTGTTGGCACAAACCAGCTAGGACTTACAGAAAGCAAGGAAGTGGGGTCCTCTACTTTTCATGGTTGCCTAGAAGAGGAAATTTCAACAGATGTTGCTTGCGCCCTGGTTGTATGACAAGCAAGGCTTGCTGAAGCTTTTCCTACACAACCCTATAGCCAACAGCATTCCAGCTAGATACTGGAAGTCTTCCTGAAGTAGGGACCCCATCACATGGAGCTTTTGCCCCATTGTAGGACACTTTCAACATGGAGCCAGTACAGAGCTTGCCAGAGCCCATCACTACTTCTGGTGGTGCTCCGTATCGGCTCCTTGTTGAAAGCGCTCTGGGAGAAAGAATTCAGAACACAGGTGACTGTCCATGTTGTGACTGAGTAAGCTGGGGACAGCACAGGGGGAAGCCAGGCAGCAATGGCTTCCCCTGTGTGATGGGAAAAAGAGCATTGTGGGATATGGAGTGACAGTTTCCTCCGCTGCCGCATGAATTCCCTCCCCCATTGTCACCCGGCTTCAGAACCTCAATGTGAAGAAGTCCCTCTAAGATGGCAACAAACATAATAACAGGAAGATATTTAAGGACAAACTACTTTGACATTTTCTTGCACAGAGATCAAATAGCTATTTTTTAAAGGAGACACCAACCTGTATTTGTGCTGTAGATCTAGTTTGGTGGTATACTTCAAGCATCACTATGTAGGACAATGATGGGCAACCTTTTGCGCTTGGTGTGTCAAAATTCACCTAAAAAACCTAGCATGACTTGGGTGGTGTGTCACTTTGAGAAAAAACCCCCATAATTTTGCAATATGTATAGTTTAAATAACAAAAATGTATAATTGTAATATATAACTGTATTTAATAAATCAAAAGCTATTTACTACCATTATTTCCATGTACAACAATCTATGGTACCTCTTGTAGTTTCCACGCTGATTTCTCTCTATTGTAGTTTCAATATAGTCATGAATAACGAATAATATGATAATAATATAATAGTAATAATATAATAATATACTACAATTATATATATATATATATATATATATATATATATATATATATATATATATATTGTGCATAATTCCCATGGAGTAAACAACAAAAGCACTGGACCAAATCACACCAAATTTGGCCACAAAAGACATAAGCCATCCAATCAATCTGCATGCGGCAGTGTGTCAGCAAAAATGGCTAGGCGTGTCAGTGCTGACACGCATGTCATAGGTTGGCCATCACTGATGTAGGAGCTACAATTAAGTGCCTATGTATGAACAGCTAAGCAGAGATAAAGACATCAAACCAATCAACCAGCATTTCAATGCATAGATGGGCTCAAATTTCTCAGTCCAAGAAGCCAAATTACAGCTAGTGGTTTTGTAAAAGTTGGCAAGCCCTTACTGGTATGTCATAGGGTTGCTAGACTGAAAACTAAATACGGTTCCTATAGCTTTTGTGGTTGTGTAGAAGAGGCATTTCAGCAAGAGTTGTTTGCTGCACAACCACATAATATGCAGTATCTGTTGAAATGCCCTCTTCTACACAAACATGAAAGGTACAGGAGCCATCCCCCAGTTTGCACTTGGGCACCTGTATTACTACTCCATGGCCATCTGATAGGGCCACAGCCTATAGTCATCAATGATCAGTTCATAGTAGGGCCGGGTCCCCAGAGTTTGGGTTTGACCCTTGCCACAGATTACTTATAATGGTTCAAACCTCCAGGTATATTACCCAAACTTTAGCTGACCTAGCTGAAGACACAAGTCCCAGCAGGTAAGAATACTACTTGGCAATTGTTTTGGGTGGATGTGTTTGAAAAGTAAAGTTCTGCCCAGTCCTGATAGTATTTTCTGCACTTGGAATTTTGTGTTATGAAATAAACTGCTGGCTTATGCTCAGATCATATTGGTTGGTGGATTGTAGGAATCATAGTTCCAAAAAGCAGTGTTTCCAAGGTCTTGGCACAACTTGCTTAAAAACCTTCCTACACAATGACCAAACAGCTGTTTTTAAAGGAGTTTTCAGCCTTTGTTAGCCTTGACTGTGTCTACAAAATGCAACCAATTAAGATAGACAAAGAGCTGTGTCCCTGCAAAAGCAAAGGCTAATTCAATAGTTCTCCCTGTAGGCAACTACTACCACAAATCTGAACAGCTATACACAGAAGGCTGAAGTAGTAAGGAAACTAAATTAGGCCAATTATACAATTAATCATGCGAGTGGCATTTAGTCCTGAGGTATGCCTAGTAGAGCAGTTCAAAGTTGCAATGAAATTTAAAAACATTAAGGAAAAAATGTGGGACTTGAAGGGGTTGGAAATCAAAGAGATGGCCAAGCCTATCAAGCTGCTGTGGCACGCAACCACGGCAGAAGCTAACTGCAAGAGTTTTATTTCCTCCATAGGGTTATTAAACATTTCATTAGCTCATTAGTTCAGCAATATATGGCTGCCAGGTGCAAATGCTTGCTAGCTTATTAATACTGAAAAGCCTTTTTGAGCATACTCTTGCCATAGTAATTTAGCAGCATTTCACATTGGTGTGCAAACAAGAGAGAACCCCTAACAGATGTGGCTTTAGCTGCTCCTTCCACAGCCTTGATGCTCACAAAATGATCAGCCACTGAAACATTCTTAAGGCAGACCAGCACATGTTTCCAAGAGGACAAAAAGATTCTGGTGCTAAAGAACTGCACCATAAATCAGAGCTATGTGCTACTTGATGTTCCAGTTCTGGTGCAAATATTTGACTCACCTCAACTGACACCATGATTTGCATTAATATGACTGGGTTTCTGGCAGATCCAGGTAAACCATTTCAAAAAACAAGGATGCCAGTCAGGATGATTGAAATTGTGGACATCTGTGGCCAATCAGAGAAGAATGCACATGACAAAAATGTCTCTGTATTAGGTCTGAAGAAGGACTGTGGGTGCATAGTCTTTCTGCAGACCTTATGGCCCTTGAGTTCCTCTCCAACTCTATGATTATGTACTTCTATTGATTTGATTGTGTGTTCTTGCAATGCATGGGGGTTGGATTAGATTGCCCTTGTGGTCTCTTCCAAATTTATAATTCTATGCATTTAAACTGCAGAGTTAATGCAGTTTGACCCTTCTTTAACCACTATGATTCAATGCTATAGAATCCTGAAAGATGCAGTTTGGTAAGGAATCACCACTCTTTGTCACAGAAGGTTAAATGCCTTGTTAAACTGCAAACCTCAGAATTCCATATCACAGAGTGATTACAGTTGAAGTACTATCAAATTGCATTAATTCTACAGTTTAGATGCACCTTGTGTGTTCCTTTGTTCATATTTGTATTCAATGTAGTCAATGCTTGTGCTGTGATAAAGTCCAGGATCAAAAGTCAGTTCAAATTTTGTTGAAGAATTCTGTATATTAAATCAATGTCAAATTTTTCTTTGATAACAGAATATGAGTCATGGTTTTTGGGGGAAAAAACATACATGGCACTCCACTTTTTCCCAACAGATTAAGGCAGCGCTAATCAAAGTGCTCGTCCCCAGTCCGGTGTCAGTCCCAGAGGCATTGGCTGCCATTACCTAGTGAGTTTCAAAGAAACAATTGTAGACAACGGGAACAAATACGATGTTGGTCCATGGCACAGTAGAAAAAATATAATTGCCCTTCCCCTACATCAGATAGCCTAAGAAGCACAGACCTTAAAAAAAATTACTTTGTTCCATAAAGATGGGTTCAGAAGCAATTTAGGCTGCAAAATAACATTTGGGGAAAGGCATGGGGAAATGATCAAAGTCAAGTTACTGTATAACAGAAATGACTGCAATGATTCATGTTAAGCTTCATAATGCCTGGACCCAGAAACAGATGAAAGCCCCTCCTTTCATCCCCGCTGCTCTGATTAGAAGGGACAGAACACATACTCTATGTATTCATGCATGAGTATAAACATTTTAATTAACAAAATCAACCCAGCAAAACTGGGTTGACTTATCCACAGGTCAATGTAAGTACTGAAGCTTAACCCTTATTTAAAAAAAAAAAATCCCTTTCTCTGAGTAGAATGGGGAAAAAATGAAAGCTTTGTTCATTTTGGGAGAACCTAAAAGATGCACCGGGAGCTTAGTCAGTCCTGGGAGAACCTAAAAGACACCCCCCCCCGAGGAAATGCTGAGGCTTTTCCCTCTACACAGAATTATCTTCAATTTATTCAGAGATCTTATCAAACTTCATAATTCTGGCCCCAAAACATGGACTCAACTTTCACCGGAGGTCAAATTGTACATGAGTATATATGGTAATCTCGTGCTTCATTGCTCACCCACTTTTCCTCATGTGTCTAGTCTTATTTACACTGTAAACCTAAGGGCAGGGAATGGTCAATGAACACAATTCTTCAGGTTCTGCACAATCAAAGACTTTCCAAATTTCTTGGTGCATTCCTATATCCAATGTAGGTTTGCAATATGATCCCTAGTGCCTCATTTTCTTCTCACAGCTCTGCTCTTTCATCAGAAATATATTTCCACCTCTACCCAAAAGGGTCAAACATATAATTCTGTGTATGATACATTAATAAAAAAATTAAGTCTGTCACTATGCTAAGTAGACTTCAGGGGCCTGTATCTTGTGGGCTATTTGGTTTTTAAAATATATCAGTTAATTTCAATATATCTTTGTGTTCCGTCTTCAGTCACTAGGTGGCAGAGAATCCTTGACCAGCATGTAAGTTTGCAATGCAGTTTGAGGGACAGATATAAGGTTACCTCTTTTTGAAGGCAGTCTGACAGACAGGTATGGGGTTACCTCTTTTATGAGGTAGATTCCCAAGGCATGTAAAGGCTTCTCATAGAGATGTGGGAGTCCATCATGGAAACCTACAGGTCCCAATAGTCTTTGGCTTTACTTAGTTCAGGAAGGTATTATTGTGTTTAGCTCTGACAACAAAGTACTGCCTTTGTTTGAAGGCTTCAGTATATCAGTCTAAGGCTGTTCCAAACCATGAGAAGCTGGATACATTTGTTAATATAGCTATTTCTAAAACTTCTGTCATTTTAAGAGGTCACATTTTCTTTCTTTTCACACATATAATGGCTACAGAAGATAAATGAAAGCTCAATATTGGTTTGTTTAAAGTGCCACCAATCATTTCAACTGTTTAAAATGATTTTTTCACTTCTGGAGGAAAGGAAGGAGCACATTTTCTATTCCTTAGCTCTTTGTAGGATTTATGTTAGATGTATAATGCAATAAGCGGCACACAAGTTCCATCAGACATTTTAGAATCAACCTGAAAGAACTCTAAGCCAAACCAATTATTTGTCTGTGACCATGACTTGCAAAGGTATCCAATGGGGAACAAAAAGACCAAACATGGACTTTAGATATGCTATCATGAATCTGAATCCTCTTGTGAAACAGAGAGTTCTTTTCAAACATTTTTTTTTGCAAAGAACCTTTTAAATCATTAATGCACTTTTAAAAATAATTTTCTAACACAACATGGTTAATGCCATATATAATTCAGGAAGTAGACTGAAACTTAGAAGATATTCCTGAAAATGCTGTATAATGTTTTGTATGTAATGTGTGCTTTGAAGTCCCATTAATTAGGATTGAATTAACCATGTGATAATGACTCCAGCAATATCCAAAGCTCAATGGTTTTCTTAGATGATAGAATAGAGGTGACATCAAACCTATTATGCTGTTCTGTACAGTTGGTGCTATGGCCTGTTCTTTACAGTTCTCTGTTTTTCAAATCCCTATGTTCTGAAAACACTCCTGATTTTCCAGGTCACTTCTACCATAATATCTTGCTTCCTCTTGAAGCCAGGAATTCAGGTAGTGGTTGGAGAAGTGGAATTTTACGTATTCCTCAGACATTGGAAGTACTGTGCCGTTATCTGTTTTTCTATATATGACACCTAAACATATTTCACTTCCATTAGATCATATTTGATGGAAGAACCCGAGTTGTTGTGTTTATGAATGACCACTGTTCAGGCATGCAGATAATAAATAGGGTAGCAGGGTGTTACCATATATATTAATGTCAAAGTCAACATTATAAGTCAAGGGCAGGGTTTGGAGCTAAAATTATGGTTTTTGATATGACCCATGGAAAAATCAAGGGTCGATCTATGGGGAGAGGAAAGCACCAATGCTGACTCAGGGAGCCAGTAACCCTTGGCCACTGCTGCTATTTTTCTTCTTAGGCATTCAAAAAGGTCAGAAAAAACACTATTACAGAGTAGAGACTATCAGTTCTCCTGAGATGAACTATGCTTTTTGTCTTTCACTTCTCTAATCAGAAAAGGGGATGACTCCTTTTCCCCTAACAGTTAAAGGTAAAGGTAAAGATTTCCCCTGACGTTAAGTCAGTCATGTCCGACTCTGGGGGTTGGTGCTCATCTCCATTTCTAAGCCGAAGAGCTGGCGTTGTCCGTAGATACCTCCAAGGTCATGTGGCCAGCATGACTGCATGGAGCACCGTTACCTTCCTGCTGGAGCGGTACCTATTGATCTACTCACATTTGCATGTTTTTGAACTGATGATGCAGTATTTACACTTACTCTGTAGGTTTTGGTGGCATGCATTGGCTCGTCAATAATTTTATGACTGAGACTACTGGCTTGCATTCCATGATGTAAAACTACTTCTGGCAGGGCTCCATCATAAAACTATTGAGAAACGGGTGCATGCTGTCATGGTGGCCACATGGGAAG
This sequence comes from Anolis carolinensis, assembly GCF_035594765.1. NCBI lineage: Eukaryota > Metazoa > Chordata > Lepidosauria > Squamata > Anolidae > Anolis > Anolis carolinensis. The sequence continues at coordinate 309,417,212 of NC_085842.1, forward strand.
CTTTTCATGTTCAATAGGAGCCAACAGGGAAAAGCCGGCTAGCAGACGCCCCCCTCCCCCAACATGGGATAAAGTAGGGGGCAAGCCGGGTGATGCGAGACATGGACTGATGGGTTCACCAGTCCAAGTATCACCTGATTCACCATGATTTATGGTGATTCCAGTGGCAAGTCTGATGAGGCCTATAGATAAGTTGAGCCAGGATTTTTGATTAATTGTTTTTTTACTAAAATGTCCTGGCATTTATATGAGTATATAAGGTATGTATGCATATTTTCATTGTTGTATGTGGTCACTCCCATACTCCAGTTTTTGTGCCCCTTCCATATCACTCTGATATCCCGGAGTCAGCATTATGTGCAGCTTGCGCTGTCCAATCAATGTCCAATAGAAATGGAAGTGACTGCTTATAAAATGAGCAGGATGAATACATTTCACTAAAGAAAAGAAGGGCCCCTGGATTTCAAGGTTTAGAATCAGCAACAGTTGTGTTTTTGAAAAAGCTTTAGTTGTCACTTCGGATTTTTCAGGCCTTCTGTCTATTGTCAAAAGTGATGGATAGCAGATGCTTGAAAAACATAACTGCTTTTTCTCATCATATCATTTGTTGTGTAATTCTGTTTGTCAAGGATTTCAGCAAGTTTAGAATACAGAACAGCTGCCTGTACCCCAGAAACTTCAAACAGTTGCCTTTGTGTATGACTAAATGGTGCTTTATGGCACCTTTCATGTCCATGAAATGTCAACTTCTTAGGCATGGTATGAAATTCCAGAAGATTGACTTGCAAGTTGCTTCCCACCCCCCACTTGAAACCTGTTCCTTTGCTTTGAATAGATAAATGATCAAGCTAGAGAAAGGTAAGAAGACAAATGGACTAGGCAAAGACCAGATAGTGCAACCAATCAGGAACTATCAAGAGGATATCAGAGTATCCATTTGAATGCAGCCTTATCTTTGTTGAGAGTTTCATGTCATGGCAGTGGATAAATGCACATTTACAACACAGTTAAAGAAATAGGACTGAGGGGTTATATCTTACTGGTAATTCTGACTAGAGTAGACTCATTAACTCAAATGTTGAATTCAGAGGCAGCAAACATGTAAAATATCATTGCTTCAGTTCATCTACTATAGTTGAAACAGGCAACACAGTACAAGCCAAGAATAATACTGATTTATTTTAATTCTTACTGAGCTCTTATGGGTTCTACAGCTGCTGAGAAGGATAATTATTTAGTGTCTATGCAGTAAAGTCCAGCAAATGGTAAATGTCACTGACATCAGCCTGTTGCTACACACATGTAAGATGATAAGACACCTTATATGAGTTGACTGTTGGTCTATAGTTTTGACTTCAATGCAGCACTGCAGAATGTTTTCTGAGGAAAGTCCTTTCTCGATCTCCAGCTATACTATCTACCCTGTTGACAGTTGTGGCATGTCTGCCCTCCATCATGGTAAATGAGATGGATGGCACAATATTCTATGAAATGTGTTGATATGAACTACTGGGGGCCTTTCTATACAGCCATATAACCCAGAATATTAAGGCAGAAAATTCCACAATATCTGCTTTTTGAACTGAGTTATCTGAGTCCACACTGCCATATATTTTAGTTCAAAGCACATATTGTGGGATTTCATTCAGCTGTGTGGAAGGAAGCCTGGGATGAAAGGCCTGAACTAAAACAGAATGACTCAATCCCATAGTGGACAACAATGTCAAGATATCAACAGATCTTTGAAAAGAAAATTGCGAAATTTAATCTATCTCAAGACAGACAGGGCATAAACAATAAACACTCTTCCTGGTGGTTTGCTACCAACAAAAAAAATGGTTTTACTGTTATTTTTTCATCTTTTAAAATCTTCCTTTGAGGAAGGCTTTTACAGAATTGAGATTTCAGGAAATGCCAACTGCCTTCTGGAGGATATGTACTTCCACATCCCTGTAACTGACAGATTGTGTATTTACGATAATGGCTGCACAGGAGACTTAGCACATTATCTGTTATGATGTCCACTATACACTGGCCCTAGAGAGTGTTGTCACTGTTTGAGCCATAATGCAGCAGCTAGCCAACTCAGAACAAAGTATTGTCTTATATGATGAAAGGACATGTTTTTCTTAATATGTTGGATTCTTTGCAATTGCAGCAAAGAAAAGCAGAATGAAAATCCTGACTCGGTATTTGATAATAGGAAGGTATGATACTTTGGAGAATTAATATTGGAAATTGTAACATTTCCTTTTAGAAGCTATAAATAGTTCTTAAATTGTGTTTTTTTCTTAAACTTTTTATATAATTAATATACTGTATTCTGTATTTGTATTTGTCCACATTAGCAGTTACTTCTCTATATTGTATTTGTGATGCCTCTTTGCCCATGATTATAAGCAATAAAACTTTGGATAGAATTGCTGTTGCTGGTGGCAGTAGCTGTTTCTGCTTTTATACAAGCTGTGACTGAAGATCCCAATTGGCTCCAATCTTCCTGGGGCATTATGCTTGCATAACACCTGGTTACACCTATGGCTTTATTATTTATTTATTTATTTATTTACAGTATTTATATCCCGCCCTTCTCACCCCGAAGGGGACTCAGGGCGGATTACAATGAACACATATATGGCAAACATTCTATGCCAACAGACAAACAACATATATAGACAGACACAGAGGCATTTAACATTTTCCCCCCCAGCTTCACGATTCTGGCCACAGGGGGAGCTGTTACTTCACTGTCCAGTAGTGGCTGTACTTCCTCATTCCATTCCTCGTGTTTTGCTGGCAGTTTTATGATGTTGTAAATTAGTTAAATTAGCCTCCCGCGTAAAGCGTACCTAAATTTTCCCTAATTGACAGATGCAACTGTCTTTCGGGGCTGCATAGGTCAACAGCAAGCCAGGCTATTTAATGGTCGGGGGCTTAACCTGACCTAGGCTTCGAACTCATGACCTCTCGGTCAGTAGTGATTTATTGCAGCTGGTTACTAGCCAGCTGCACCACAGCCCGGCCCTCTCTACTTGTTCTCTCTCTATATATAGAGAGAGAACAAGTAGAGAACAAGTAGTATTTCTCTCTATATATATAGAGGACAAATAGTATCTCTCTACTTGTTTAGAGAGATATCCCATAACCACACAGGAAAGCTTTTTCCCATTTGGGTATAGGCATGTTATTGTTGTTGTTGTTGTTGTTGTTGTTGTTGTTGTTGTTATTATTATTATTAGTAGTAGTAGCAGTAGTAGTAGTAGTAGTTTATGTATACCCTGCTTTTTTCTCCATGAGGAAGCTTGTGTCCAGAATGGGAACAGTCCTGGAATTGCTTCTGGGATGGCTGGGAATCTCCTGGTCACATCACCTGCTATGTCTGCTATCATTGCATCTGTATATGTTTAAAATCAGAGAACTATGTTCTGCAAGGGTTAAACAGGGCCTTAGCATCTTTGTACAAAGCATGTGTTCTACAATTAATATTATTATGCAGAATACAGATGTGCAAGGGAGACTGATCTGCTTAAGGACACCTTATTAGGTTCACAGCAAAGTTGAAATTTGAACCCAAACTTGCCTGATTCATAGCTCATTCTCATAACCACTACACTATATTAAAGCCACTGTGTACACACTTTCTCCATTAACACAAACAACAAAAATCCTCTGGCCATTTCTAGACAGATTTCAGAAGGTTATATTCAGCCTGATCCAACAACAGGATGAAAAACTCTGATAAGAATGGATTCTTTTTCTCTCCTTCAGCTCTGACAAACCTGCTTTGGAAGTTAGGGAGTTCCTCCAAGCAGATTGGAAGGGATATGGAACACTGCAATAGAGAGAACAGGATGTCTATTTTCTTTCATGGAAGTTTGCTCAACTGATATTGAATGGCACCTCAAGCTAGCAAATTCTTTAAAAAAAACCCCTCTTATATATGAGCACAGCCTATAACTAAATTCATCACAGGACCAGCCTAGAAACAGCGTTACCTATTTTATTCTGCTCGCGCTGTGAAATCGCAACCAATTTTCAATCTATTTCCCCCTAATTCTAAACATAGCATGATGGTTTGCAATATTGCTCATGGATAATGATACTGGAAGGGTGGTGATAAAGAGAAATGAGTATTATCAGGGAGGACGTATTTTGTGCAAGGAAAGCCTAGCTGCCTTCCAGGCAGTAGTTTCAACAGTGCACTCACCTGTTTGAGATAAAAGTGGTGTGTAAGGGACTTTCGGTTCTATTGCACTCATTGGCGGAGGTAGCAAGGGGTTGGCGAAGCTGCGGAGAGGATGCGTAGGCCGGACACATGCTGTTGGAATTGTCCTGCTTGGGGCATCCTCATTGCTGGGATGTTCAGGCTGTGATTGTGGTAACATGGACGTTTGTTGTGGGGCTGGTGCTTCACTCACTGCTGCAAGAAGATAAGCAGAAATTCAAATAAATTTTAGTCCCAAATACTGGACACTAATGAGTGTTATCACAAAAAACCCATACGCCAAAGCTATGAAATTTACTTGTCCAGATTAATGATCCTCTTGAGCCTTGTTGAAAAAGAAGGGAGAAAAGTTGAAATTTTATTCCAGTCAAATGTAGTGTATCCAATATGTCCTAAACCCATTAGCTAGTCCAAATTGTTCAGGTAGACCCACTCAGTCAATGGGATTTACATATGTTTTGACTCAATGTTTGAGTTAATGGGATTAGAAAACTGATTGACTTTCAACAGTTAATTCAGAATTTGGGATGAAGCGAGGGGCATCCATTCTTCACTTGTCTGAAAAATAATTCACAATACATAACTTATGATACATGCTAAAATGGAATCAACCACTGTTTGCATCATTTAGGCCAGATTTCACATTTGGAATTAAGAGAAATCCAGGAACTGGTGTGGTGGCTATTTATGAATTTATATGGGCATAAGTTAGCTGTCCTTACCTTTTCACTGAAGAAGCTAGGATTTTGGATTCAAATGCAGTAGAGTCTCACTTATCCAACACTCGCTTATCCAACATTCTGGATTATCCAACACATTTTTGTAGTCAATGTTTTCAATATATCGTGATATTTTGGTGCTAGCTTTGTAAATACAGTAATTACTATATAGTATTACTGCATATTGAACTACTTTTTCTGTCAAATTTGTTGTATAACATGATGTTGTGGTGCTTAATTTGTAAAATCATAACCTAATTTGATGTTTAATAGGCTTTTCCTTAATCTCTCCTTATTATCCAACATATTCGCTTATCCAACGTTCAGCTGGCCCGTTTATGTTGGATAAGTGAGACTCTACTGTGATTGCAAAAACAGACAAACAACGATGCATAGAATCCATCACCAAGGAAGACAGTGAAACGACTGGATTGGTTCCTTTGTGTAGACCATTAAATCACTAAAATGACTGTAGTTTCTGATGAGCACTAAAGTCAAAGAGGTTGCTTAATTTCTGTTTAAATGAACCCTAGCTCCATTTTAACTTGAGACAGCTGTAATAGTACCAAAGCTTTTGCTTTCTGCTTTATTACCTTGTATCCAGGATCAATTTTTCTGTGGTTTGACTAGTCACACCAGTTGCATGCATAATTTGAGGCTATCTTACTGTCAGGCATTTTCCTTGTAAAAAGAGGGCTTGTAGGAGCAGCCTGTGAAAGCATGAACCCAACTGGCACCCCCATCCTGGACACAAAATCAATGGAATTTTATTTCACCACAATGTCTGCTGTGTTTGCGATGCAACTGCTGGCAAGCTGTTCATGCTGTGCATGATTATCCCCACTGACAGAGACAGGAGTAATTCCTTCCAAACTTTTTCGAACATGAATTCCTCCCTCCCTGAACTTAATTTTGTGGTAAAAGGCCACATCCAGGGCCAGGTCTTATTAATTAGAATACTGTGCCAATGTAAGTAGGAGTTATTTGGATACTGCAGAAGGAGGTATATCTAGTGCTTTGTTGCATACTGGCTTCGGCTGGCTGTGCAATTAGCTACCATGCTGATTTAGTACATTTAGTACTTCCTTATGGAGAAGTGTTGCCTACTGTGCAGTGGATGATGCCATACTTGAAGTATTGAGAACATCCCTGCATAATGGTTTTACCCAGTTGCAGAACAGTACCTGGATGGCACCAGGCACAGTTCCATCCTCAACCCAAAAAGCCACTGATTGACCATGGAGTTGCATCAGGAGAACACCTTCATATGGCCAAATTTTCCTTACTGGACTTCCATGTTTAGGTATGTTCCCTCAGCTCCCTGATATATCCTGGTTCAATTTTCTCACATTTTTGAAAAGGGAAAGGAAAATCTTCATGCAGGTCTGTGAAGATCTTTGGCTGGCACCTTGGAAACCGCTGCTAGTCAGCGGGGAAAGTTCTGGGCTGCATATCTCCATTGTAACTTGGCCCTAGTAGCTCCAATAATAATAATAATAATAATAATAATAATAATAATAATAATAATAATAATAATAATAATAATAATTGTGCGGTTTTCTGGCATTGTATATTTCTCTATCTGCCTAGAAGATCAGGGGGCAGAGGACTCTTGCAAGTAAAACAAGCAGTCAAAGAAGAAGAACATGCCCTGGCAGAATATGTAAAGCAAAGTGAAGAACCTGCTTTGATTGAAGTCAAAAATCAGAAACTCCTCAAAGCACAGCAGACAAAAAACCAGTACAAGAAAGCCACACTAAAAACTAGAGCTGACAGCTGGCACAACAAAACACTGCATGGAAAGTTCCTTGACAAAATTGAAGGAAAAGCTGATAAGGAGAAGACCTGGCTATGGCTCACAAATGAGACCCTGAAGAAGGAGACAGAAGGCCTGATCCTTGCAGCCCAGGAGCAAGCCATCAGAACAAATGCAATCAAGGCCAAGATCGAAAAATCAGCTGATGACCCAAAATGCAGACTGTGCAAGGAAACCGACGAAACCATTGATCATATCCTCAGCTGCTGTAAGAAAATTGCACAGACAGACTACAAACAGAGGCACAACTCTGTGGCCCAAATGATTCATTGGAACTTATGCCTCAAGTACCACCTCCCTGCAGTAAAGAACTGGTGGGATCACAAACCTGCAAAGGTTGTGGAAAATGAGCACGCAAAGATACTGTAGGACTTCCGAATCCAGACTGACAAAGTTCTGGAACACAACACACCAGACATCACAGTTGTAGAAAAGAACAAGGTTTGGATCATTGATGTTGCCATCCCAGGTGACAGTGGCATTGATGAAAAACAACAGGAAAAACTCAGCCGCTATCAGGACCTCAAGATTGAACTTCAAAGACTCTGGCAGAAACCAGTGCAGGTGGTCCCGGTGGTGATGGGAACACTGGGTGCCATGCCAAAAGATCTCAGCCGGCATTTGGAAACAATAGACATTGACAAAATTACGATCTGCCAACTGCAAAAGGCCACCCTACTGGGATCTGCATGCATCATCCGAAAATACATCACACAGTCCTAGACACTTGGGAAGTGTTTGACTTGTGATTTTGTGAAACGAAATCCAGCATATCTATCTTGTTTGCTGTGTCATACGTCGTTGTGTCAATAATAATAATAATAATAATAATAATAATAATAATAATAATAATAAGGCTTGAGGAGGAATATGAACTGTTATTACGCTTACCTCTGAAGGCAAAAAGAGCAGCAAACACCTGTTGAACTTAATCCCTTGCCTTTTCCTTATGTATTAAGTTTTATCTGTATTATAGACAAGACACAGATATATGGATTTATTGTTTTGTGAGCTACCCTATCTATCTGTCTATCAATCTATCTAGCTATCTGATAAGCACATCAGCACAACCCCTACTGAATATGATACCTTCCTTAGATATTTGTGGTATGTGATGGGCAACAATGAGATTTACAATTCTCCATGATGTTCCCAAACACCTGTGGTTGCACTCCAGGACATTGTGCGAAATGTGAAATATTTTCACTTAGTGGCCAATTTTTGCCTCCAACTAATTCTCCAGAGTGGGGCAATCTTTGAGAAGAATTCACTGAAGTCCCATTGCCTGTAGCCAGCCCTGTGTACATTTCTTACATATTCAGCAGCAAGAAGGTTCAGTGACAGTAGCTGAAGTCTTACCAATTTATACAAGATAATTACCTAAAGATCTGCTTCTAACCTCCCACTGTTATGGAATGGACTGAAGCTCTGCAATTTAGGGATGAATGTGAAAGTTGCAGGTAGGAAGGACAATGAGAAGTAATCCAAAAGGAATAGTTTGCCATACACAACCCAATCCTCATTTCCCTCCCTGTTTTTCCAGCCACTTACTTTTGTAGGCAGATAAGTAATTACCGCCCAATTATTACAGCTTGGGACATAGTAATGACTATCGGCTAAACTGACCTGACAACGTAATGGAGCCATAACTTCACTGGGCCACCTGGAGCGGAGAAAGACTTTGGTTCAATTTTCATGTCCATTTGTTGCTTGGTTACAAGTCTGGCAGGGGCAGGAACTATGTTAAATTATTGCTTCCCATACGGTTATTTACGTCAGTGAGTGTTTCATTTGCCCAGAGTGGATAAAGTTAAATGCACCAGGCTGGTACCCAAAGTACATGCACAGCAGGGCCTGATATAATGAGTAATTGCTCCAAATGGAAGAAACACGACATATACCAGCACTGTTAAAATGCCACACCTTTTATTAGAAATAGTGCATAGATACAAAATAAAGGTTCATAAATATGTCACAGCATACTTGTAGCACAATGTGTTACAGTTGGGCAAACTTTCATTAGTCTGATTAATAATTAGCCCAATAATAATGTGAATGAAACAGATAAGAAAAATCAATATAAGATTATTATTTTTTTGCAATTACAGTTCAGAGCACAGCTTCTCGTAAAGTTTGTTGGGGGAAGGATGCAGTGGGTGGCCCAAGGTTCAGGTTTGGGTAGATAATAAAACCCTCTGACTCCCAAGAGTTGTCCATTCTTGTTTTAGATCTCATGGAAACTGTCAGTTGTATATCAAATATTTTCTTGATGCCTTTGTGAAACCAGCACTCTCATGATGTTTGTTATCACCAGGATCTCAGAGTGCATCTACATAGTAGAAAGAATGCAGTTTGATACCACTTTAACTACTATGGTTCAATGCTATGGAATCGTGATACTTATAATTTGGTGACACACCAGCACTATTTAGAAGAGAAGGATAAAGACTTTCTAAAACTATGATTCTCAGGTTTCCATTACATTGAGCCATGGCAATTAAAGTGTTGTCAAACTGTGCTAGTTCTACAGTGTACATGCTTGTTCTACAGTATTTTGGATGTTTCTGTGTCTTTTGATAATTTTATATGTACATCTTTGTGAGAACTTCAATCTTTGGAGTATAGTTGGGAATTGTTTGCCATTTTTATTTGCAGCAAGTAGCAAGGTATGAGAGTGAGCAACCCCCCCCCCCACAAGCTTGTTCCCCTGACAATTTTCATATCATCCCCTCCCTTGTTTCCAGAGGCATGAGATTTCTTTGTATGAAAATAATGAGGGTTTGTGTTTGTGTGCAAAACCCACCATTTTTACAAAGAAATATGGCCTAAATCCTATCATTAGTTCTGACTAAAGCCATTAAATCATTTTAATTTACCCATATGTTGACTTGACCACTCAACAATTCCCTTTGTGGGTCTACTTTAATTAGGAGTAAAAAAAAACAAAAAACAGGATTCTAGTTTCTGGAAACAGCAGGGGTGGGGAGCAGGAAGATGTATGAAATTTGCGGGTTATTTTGCACAATGATACAATTTTCACATTAAAATCCTTACACTCCAGAAACACACTTTTTGGTGCAAAATTATACAATCATTATAGACTATTACAATTCCCAGACTATGACACTACTTTAACTGCCATAGCTCAATAAAATGTAATCTTATGAGTTTTGACTTGGTAATGCACCTGTATTCTTTGACAGATAAAACTAAAGACCTTGTAAAATTACAGCCTCCATGATTCCATATCACTGAGTTAAAGTGGTATCAAACTGCATTAATTCTACAGTTTAGATGCACCCTCTGAATTGTTTGCAAGAAAGAAATGATCTGCTCCCATTATTGAAGAAAGGGATGTGTAATTGATAAGAGCTGGCAAGAGCCACAGGGAAAGCTCATGGAAGAGTTTCCTTGCCCATAATCAAGGAAAGGGAGAAACAGATATGTAGAAAGTATATGAACTAACATGGTCTTATGCAAGGTAATACTTTGTATGTAACTCACTACTATAACTGTGCAAGAAGACGTCAAGGACTGAAGCTTTACATAAAATACAAATAAACAGTGTCTCGGACTTTATAATCAGGTGGGAGGAATGATATAAGATATTATGGACTATGGCTGTGTGAGAATTGTGTTGTTGCTGCTATTGTTTAAACAAAAAAAGATGAAATTTTGGGGATCTTGAATTCCAAATTGGAATTTGCATTTCTTGCTTGCTATAATCTCAGAGACCCTGCAAATGAGAATCATGTCTTAATATAAGAAGTGTGTCTTAATACTAAACAAAGTGGTTTAATCCACTGCAGGTAAAAGCCTCTTAATATCTACACTACTTAGGATCCTGAGAGCTTAACAGTCAGTCACGTAATTCAGATTGAAACCCCCCGTGACCCCAACCACGTTATTGTTTTGCTGGAGGTAAGAATCTCTCTGTTTATCTTCATGATGAGAAGAGATAGTTGAACTCTGACTAGTACTTCTCTAGCAGGGAACTTGGCAGAATGAAATACTCAAGCCCAAAGTGCACAGCCAGGTAAAATCTTCAGGTAGTTCATTATGATGAATGCCTTGGAAAGGGGCAATATTTCACTTCAACCCCAAATGAGGTTCTAAGCAAGCAGCAAACATTGTTCTAAAATGCATATTTGCAACTATTTCTCAGAATCATATTATGCAGTCCCATGGAAACAGAGGGGACATTTTTGTGAGCATGAACTGGAGGCATTGTAGAGTAGCTATTATGGGAAATGGGAGGCAATGCCACTTCTATATAGTTAATATCATTTCCTTCTTCCTAACGGTCATAGAATAAATATGATTCTTGTCTTATGGAGTGCTGTCCCTCAGAGAGAAATGATTGCTAGTGAAGTTGCCGAACTTTGTAATTACCTGATTCAAAATGCAGTAAGACCCATTCATGGTTTCATTTACTTGCGGCTGGAGAAAAATAGTTTCACTAGGAATTTCTCAGGTACAAGTACAGGCCCTCTAGCACAATTCAGTGGTATGCTGAGGTCAGGTAATTTAATGGCGTTTGATCCTATCTGTGGTTTTAGGTAACTTTGGTATGGCATGGAATATATCCCCTACAGATATGTGGGGCTTACTGTATACATTTTCCTATGCTATGAGGCTCAGATGGTAAAGCAAGGCACTCCACATACTGATATTGAGCTTTTCATGTACAGTGTTCCCCGACTTATCGTGGGGGTTACGTTCCAGGACCACCCGCGATAAATGAAAATGCAGTTTGTACTTTATTTTAGCAGTTACAATAAACAGTACACCAGCAGAGAAGATGAATGGAAGCTAAATAACCCTTTTTTATTTCCAATCCTTCCCTCCCCCTCCCTTTATTTCTCCCTTTCTCCCCCTTCCAAAACCCTTTGCACACCACAAAAACCTGTGAAACTGTGAAAATATTGTGACAAATGGTGTACATTAATATTTATTGAAAACCCGTGAAACAGCGAGGGCGTGAAAAGCGAACCGCCAAGTATGGGAACACTGTAGATCTAGGTTGGTCCAAATCCCAGCTAAGGTTCAGACAGATCTTAGCAAATGTTTTTAAAGGGGGTGTTGTTTACACGTTGAGGCAAACACAGCTCTGTTCCAGCTTCTGGCCATCTTGGATTCCTCTGCTGACATCAGAGTGGGGAACCTGTGTGATTGCATGAAGAAGGGGGCACCTCTTTTGCATCTTCCTAATTCTTCTGACATTAACAGAGGCACCAACATGATTCAGGAAGGCAGGAGAACACGTGGATCAAGAATAGGACTCCACAGCCACCTACGGACCCACCGCCTAGGCATTACGCTTGGAGGACCATCATCCTCGGTCTAGGAGGGATCATCTAAGTAAGTAAGTAACTGTTGGTGCCTCTCCCAATGTCATTAATGGGTTCTCATACAAAGAAGGAGGAAGGGCCATCTCTCTTCTTAATGCTAGTCATATGAGCACTCCCTTCTAATGTCAACAGAGACACCCATGATGATCAGGAGCTTGTGAGGAGCTCTGTTGGAGTGAAGGCAGTGTCAACAAAACTAGGATCTATCCCTCTTCCCCATGCTGATGAGTGAAGAAAAAGTGTGATGGTGCTGTTGTCCCATCTGGTAGAGTAGATTAGGTTGAACTGGTCCCAATCCAGCTGGCCAGATTTCCCAAGGCTGTAAAATACTCCAGAGTTTCCAGGAGTATTCCCTAACATTGCCCCAAGTAGAACAAAACAGTTTAAAATTCACTGGATGGAAGTAGCTGTGTGTCATGAAAACAGACAGCCTTCCATTCACAGTGGGCTTTTGGATTGTGTAGACAAGCTTGTAGTCCACAAGATCAAATTTTCTAACTTCTGTGGAAGACAATGTTCCATTGAGCCTGTTTCTTGGATCCTGATGTTGGTATAACCCCCGAAAGATGCTTGTGTGAAGCTTTACCTAGTGTTGACTTCAGATTGCTAGAATTTACAAATCGGGCCTGTCTTTCTCATGGCACGGCAATTTCAACCATGTGACTGTGGTGGCAGCAATAGTGGCAATGTCAAAAATCTTTCAAAATTGCTACCACACTTCTGAAATACAGTAACGCTGCAACTGTGGGAGATGTCAGTTATTGTCAAAATAGCTTACTAAAACAGCATACATCAGACTTTAGTATATTATTTATTTTACACCAATAGTAGTATGAATCTAATTCAAAAGAAAGTATATGTTTATCGCACACCTTGAACTTTAAAGAAAAATTGTTTTTTTCAGGTGGCATAGAAGTAATTTCAGAAGTGGTAGAGGTGTCCTTGGAGAGCTGTAAAAGAAAGTAAAGGTGCACACATGCTGGATGTTGCCTATGCCTGTTCTAGTATCAATTATTAATTTCTGTCAGTATCGTTGGGGCTTTACTGTTGCTTAGAACACAATCTTAGCAAATCCATTTCTAAACAACACAAGTTGATAACAATTATAAGCAGTTTTACTGGCAACCTTTCTCCCTCTCTTTCTCTTGCTGTAGCAAGGAGAGGAAGAAACTGGAAGAAAGAGAGCCAGAGGATCTCTTCATAAGGGGCATTTTAGTCCTGTTTTGCTGCTTTGTTTCATGGCTTGGATGGGGCCTGCTGTGTGCCATCAAATGATGCACGGCAGGCCCCGCTCACATTCCTCCCACAGTGAAGGGGACGTGCTGAAACTTCCTCTGCCTTTTCCTTGTATGAAGGTGAAAAGGTGGTGGGCCAACACGTGTTTTTGCACATTCCTGCCCTTTCTCCTGTCTGATGGGGACAGGGTGCCAATGCATGACCATATGATGGGGAATGAGGGAGGGCACACGTGGTGCCACAAGCTGCTTTGTGTGCCTTCTCTTTTGCTGGTGATTGCCGGCAAAACAGCATGGCCCAAAAAGGCCACGTGAAGAGGTCTTAAGAGTACGAATCCATAAACACAGGTTGAAATATGACTTAGGAATCTCAGAAAAAGGAAAATATTTCCCATAGCATGAAATCAAATATTTTATTTAGGATAGCAATGGACAAACAGATCCAATCCTAGAGTTCTGAAACCCTAGAGTTCTGAAATACCCTGTTTAGATGTTGCCATAATACCTGCACCTCCCACAACACATCTTTGAAATGCAAAGACTCTGTCAAGATCAGCAATCTTAGCACAAACAACTGAAATCGGCCTTTCCCCCTCATTTTCTTCATTGTCTCTTTCAGTTGACGGTTGAGTGGGAACATTTTTGCTAAAGGTGATTTTTCAGCATTGGCTTCTTTCTAGTTCATTAGAAATGAGTTTCAAGAACAGAGAAGAGGGATTTGAGCATGGCCCATTTGGTAGAATGAATGGGTATGCTATCTGTAATGTCATTGCACATGATGCATTTGAAGGGTGCCTCTTTCCAATCAATAGCATGTTCAGTCATGTAACAATGCGGGGATAGTTACTCTGGGACAAGTTACTGTAATACACAGTTTTGTACTTGTCTACACATGGATCTTTCTAACCGAAAGTTTTAAAAGGCTGGTGAATTTATCTGCTATCACACTATATTATTTATCTTCAACTCAATACTGTCTAGTCTGATTAATATTGGCTATCTGAGTTCAGAGTCTGGAAATATTGTACCTTCCAGTATTTCACAGCTGAAATCTCAGCTGTGTGTGGCCAAACAATATCAGAGTGTGGTCAAGATGGCAACAAGGAAGAATGCACATACAAGGAGAGTCTGCAGCAGTTTGCATTTACTTAGGCCTACTGAAAAAAACAAAATTCTGCTCTACCTCTCCTTTCCTGCCACTGCTAACTTTTTTTACACTTTGAACTCAATTTGCAACCTTTTAAGTAAGCCAAGGCAAAGGGGGGAAATGGGAGGAGCAGAGATAAACTGGGGTATTTTAAAAGTAGGACAGTAAAAGATTACAGGTTTCCTGTAGCAGTTGTAGTCCAATATGATGCATAAACAGAATAAATTCTCCATGGTATCCAGGATGGAATTTTTAATTGAAACCACATTAAAAATTATACAGAACAGAGGCAGTAAGAAAGTTGCATAGAATAAAATTATCCTGGCAGAAACATATGGCCAGCATCATGTTTAAATCTTGTCACTTGTTCCTATGCATGCAACATTAACCACAGCAATGTGGTCTGTAGCTAGAACATGATACCTTGGAGGTCAAGTGCTATATACATAGCAACTGGTGACTCAATCTGAAGAAGAAGCCACTTGAGTGAGGCCTTGGATATTTGAAATTATGTGACATATCCACTGTCACTTTGAACCTCAAGGCCACCAAGGATGGAATATGTTGATGCATATGTAAATATTCTTATAGAAGCAGCTAGGTATTTTTATCCAACACAGAATGTGCACATTCAGTTGAAGGCTGCAGAAATTGTGACATTGTTTGGTGACATTGTGAAAGGATGTGTATTGTGCACATTTGAATATTCATTTACTTACACAATTTGTATCAGTTGTAGGGTAAAGGTAAAGGTTGAGTCTAGTCATGTCTGACTTTGGGGGTTGGTGCTCATCTCCATTTCTAAGCCAAAGAGCCGGCGTTGTCTGTAGACACCTCCAGAATGCTCTAGTCAGCATGGCTCCTGGAAGTGGTTGTGTACGATGTTATCCCCTTCCCTAGCTGTTTTCAATTGGTGAATATATTGAAGACATTGGTTGAGATCCTTCAAGGCAGGTATGATTATGTAGCTGCTACATCTTCTAATTTGAATCCCTAAAACCTGTCCTAAAAGCAAGGTAGCCATGCCAACTGAAGGAGTTCTGTGGTGTTGGCAAGCAGAAAACTAAAGGATGATGAACCCAACCCCTCACCACCAGCAAGCAGCAGTGCAATTAGCAATAGCAGCAGTCCTAGTGGGGTCCTGTTGCAATCCTTTGTCAGGCTGCAAAGACAAAGACCCCAATGGTGGGAGGGGGCTGGACGCATCATCTTCTACACCTCACTCACCAGCACTACAAACCTCATCTAGATGTATTTCAGGGAGGGAGCATTTGGGATCATGGCAAGTGTACCACAACCTTAAATATGCATATTAAAATGTGTTCAGTTATAAGTCGACTTATAACATTATAAATATTGACAGGATGCTGGACATGAAGGACATTATCACATGTGTCTCCAAAAATGGGTTTTCCCATGGAAACCTGTGGTAAAGACATATTGGCTGAGATAAGAGTGTCCCTGCCTAGCCCTGCTTCTCCTGCACAAGTCCTTTTTGAAGGTGCTTTTCAGCTGTGCTGTGCAATATGGAGAGGACACAGGTGAGGGAAATGGGCTGATGGTAAAGATGTGATAGCACTTCCAGCTGCAAATCAAAAAAATATTCCTTTCTCCTCTCCTCAGCTGCAAAGACAAAATTGGAATCAATTGTTTTTTGGATTTCAATAGCATTTGGCATTTCTTTAACTACCATGCTTCCCCAGAGAAGGCTAAAGACTTTGTTGAACGACAACTCCCAGCATTAAGGTAGAGAAAGGGTCCAGTTTTATCTCTACAGCTGGAAAGGAAAGGGGTCGGGCTGTGGCGCAGCTGGCTAGTAACCAGCTGCTATAAATCACTACTGACCGAGAGGTCAGGAGTTCGAAGCCCGGGTCGGGTTAAGCCTCCGACCATTAGAAAAAAATCGCCCCGGCTTGCTGTTGACCTAGCAGCCCCGAAAGACAGTTGCATCTGTCAAGTAGGGAAAATTTAGGTACGCTTTATGCGGGAGGCTAATTTAACTAATCTACAACACCATAAAACTGCTCACGAGGAAAAGAATGAAGGAAGAACAGCCACCAATGGACGGTGAAGCAACAGCTCCCCCTGTGGCCGGATTCGTGAAGCTGGAAAGATGTTAAAAATGCCTCTGTGTCTGTCTAAAACTGAATGTTGTTTGTCTGTTGGCATTGAATGTTTGCCATATATGTGTTCATTGTAATCCGCCCTGAGTCCCCTTCGGGGTGAGAAGGGTGGAATATAAATACTGTAAATAAATAAATAAATAAAGGGTTAATTTTTTATTTGGTGCCTGAAACACAGCCCACAATGAGTTTCACATCCCCCATCCCCTTGTCTAGTCCCTATTGCAGAACTACTATTTGTTTCATCGCACAGATAATAAAGCTACATCGAAATAGGTTGAGAAGCCCAAAGAGAATTCTTAAGTGTCTTCATTAAGTACAATTTTCAGATGACTTTCAGATCACCTGGGGGTGAGATTACAATGATGTTGTTTGATAAATTGTGCTTTCATTTGTTTCTAGCAAGCCTCCAAGGTGGTTTAAACTGTGGTGTGACAATCTCCTAATTCATTTACTTTCACAACCACTCTTCTGGGATCAAATGTTCATATGTCCCCATTTTACTGTTATTGACAATGGGATGGAAGATGAGAGAAAACTGTTCTCTGTGTTAGATGTTGGCTACGAAGGGCACAACGGAAAGTTCAGAACACATATTCAAACCCTAAGTGAGCCATTCTGGGACCCAAGACTAACCAAGCATGAGGAAAGTGGAAAGAAAAACAACTGCTTGGCTGGTTTGTTACACGTCGATGGTAATATGCACAAACTACAATCTTTTCATCTGGTTGCTTGCGCACATCTCCTGCTTTGACAGCTGAAGCCGCACAGATACAGCCATGTCAGTGGCAGCAAATGAAAAAAAAATCATCTCAAGAGTAGCCACTTTCTCCTATCCTCCGTTCTCTATCTGTCAAATGGGAGGCAGTAGAGCTTGCCTTGTGTGTAGGGTTGTGAAGGGAAATACGGTAAAGATCATAATCAATCAAGAGCAGATAAGAATACTTCACTTGCACAATTTGTGTTACAGCAGACAGAACCTTTGGCAGTTTTCTACAGAAATACATTCAGGCAATTCTGAATTCTTTCATAAAGCCCTTCATTAGACAGTTCTGCTACTCAGCTGCACCAAAAATGAATGAGTTGTCTGGACCTTGGCAATAATTATGTACTAATAGCTGGGTATTTGGAATTCCTTTACCAATGAGAGATAAAAGCTATTTTATGATTATAACTTAATGAGGGAAGGCTACCCTCCTTTTGTGATATAACTATGACTTTTAGTTGGTTTCCACTACATGGTGGTGGAGGAATATTACATAGTTTTGCGGCTGGCTTGAGCTGTTTCCTTGTGCACTGCTGTAGATATTGAAACAACAGACAGGAAGATGCAAGGAGAATAAGTTTTGTACCACAGACCAAAGCAACTGTTAGCATTCGAAAAAGTTTCTGACAATTAACTAAAAGTGAATCTTTTAGTTTCCAATTTTTTTCAAAATTGGTATTGCAACAACTCACTACTTTGGGGTACCAGAGTGGTAAAGGTAACTTTTAAGCTCTGGAAGTATCAGATCCAGAGCCTGTACAATAAAGATGAAGGCAACAGGGAAGTAAAGCAAAATCAAAGTGAATCATGGGATGCCCAACGCACATCCAGATGGATAGAAAGCATGAGTGAGAAGCCTTCACAGCAACTAGAGTTAGTTATATCAGCCACACTTCCAGGGGCTATTAGAGAAAGGATCCATCCTTGGATGGTTTCTAAAGGTAGATGTCAATAAGGTGGTGAATTCATCTGGGTTTTAGTCTGATTTTTAACAAAGCTATACAAGGTAATAAACACTAACCCAAAACAGAGAGAACATATTGAATGGCTGTTTTAAAATTTGCAAACAGATTCAGAGTAGATTTCTACCAGTTGATTTCTCTGCAGCCCTTGCTGTCATCAAAACTGAGTCTTAGTTTGCCCTCCAACAGCATGGAAAACCCCTCAGTATACATGATGCATACATGTCATTTGGGGGTTCTTAGAGAGATCAGAAATACCAATGATTACAATTGAGTCTTTTCTTGTACCAATACCATAGAGACCCTATGGGATATTGAAAGAGAAAGTATCGTTATTAGTAAGCCAACTTGAATTGATAATCTTTTCCTCCACATGCTTAGACTCCATGTGGTGCTTTCTTGTCCTTTTTCAGATATTGTAAAACAAAACAACTGAATGAACAATCCACACAATATGCAGTTATGCACATACCGATACAGAGCCAGATATTTGATGTTAGAAAAGGGGCTGGCTGGTATAGTTTCCCTTCAGATTTCTTGTGAAAATACAAATATAATGTCAATGCTACTTTAAAATGGCATGTATAGACACAAAAGAAGCTCCAGTTGAAACTAGGGGTCTTTGATTCCCACCACATAGATAATGTATGGATTTGGAGAGGGGGAGGCATACACACCACATAGCTTTGTCGCTTCCTGATCATTAACTGAACTGCTGTGAGAATCTTGGGAGCCTGGCGGCCAAAGCTAAAAGTACCTTTTGCATCCTTTTATTGATATGTGTCTACTTAACTACTGGATGAGATGATGGGGTGCTATGGAATATTCACAATCACCACATCTGCTTAAAAAGAAGCTGTCAGGAAAGTCAAGACATAATGACAGAAGAAAAGCAAAATGGATCAGATTGCATTTTCCAGGTGTTTCCAATCTTGTATTCAGTTTAGAAACATTATTTTTAGCATCACAACTCCTGGAATCCCCACTAACTACACCTTGAGGACTGCAGTCCAAAAAAGTGATTTTCCAAAATCTGGCTTTGAGCTAAGAGATATTTACCTTTAAAATAACTCACCGCTACAATATCTCCTTGCAGTGTTTACCTGGCACAATGTCATGGCTGTTTATTTTCCCAGAAACTTCAGATAGCGAAACACTGCTACTTACTTCTTCCTGTCCCAAAAGTCCGATCGACTGAGAGCGTTGGGAATGGCACAGGTCGGAGCGTGAACTGAGGATGTGGGTATCCACATGTCGGCGAAGGCAGGATCCCTGGGTACTGAGCACTTTCTAATGTTGGGACTGGGATGGCACTGACTACAGCTAGAGGGAGGAAGAAAAAGGACAACATAGCTTTAGCACTGTGCACCCTGTTGGAAAATACACAAGAGCACACGAGAATTGAGACTTAATTCAGAGAAGAGAGAGATGATGAATATTGTGCCTGACTTAGAGAGGGAGCTGTGTTTTGAAGGGTGATGCGAGACACACAATTTGACAGAGCTTTAATTGCAGTCTTGGATACGCAACCCACTACCGCTGGCTTGAAGGAAATAAATCTGCATTATTCAATCAACTAAAAATCAAGTGTGTAAAAGAAAAGGACACATGATGGATTATATCACAAATGAAGTTGATGCTATTTATTATAAAAGCTGATCAATTAGTGTTTATCCCAACTTCAAAATAGCCTCCAAATTAAGAGCCAGACATCATTAAATGGCAGTGAGTAATTGGAAGATGCCTGAATGCTGTCAAGTCCATGGGAAATGCAGGAAGGTAAATGAAAACACAAAACGAAGCAGAGGAAGAAAAGAAGAAAATGAGCTCTTCTGTTTTATTTCTTTTTGTGATTTGCTTATACAGTAGAGTCTCACTTATCCAATACTCGCTTATCCAATGTTCTGGATTAACCAACACATTTTTGTAGTCAATGTTTTCAATATATCATGATATTTTGGTGCTAAATTCGTAAATACAGTAATTACTACATAGCATTAATTTGTAATGAACTACTTTTTCTGTCAAATTTGTTGTATAACATAATGTTATGGTGCTTAATTTGTAAAATCATAACCTAATTTGATGTTTAATAGGCTTTTTCTTAATCTCTCCTTATTATCCAACATATTCGCTTATCCAACGTTCTGCTGGCCTGTTTATGTTGGATAAGTGAGACTCTACTGTATTTGTTTTTCAAAATCAGAATAGCACAGACTTAACGCATACGCAGTCTGGAGAGGCAGACTGGGAGTATGGAATCCATTTTTTACAGTTCTTTTCCTTGAACAGGCATTGGTGAAGGAGTTTATTCTGAATATTGAAGACTCATGTATGGCAATCATCATAATGACCCAGTTTTGCAGCCAAAATAATCATAGCCAACTAGTTTGATTCCCATTGATGTGCGATGCCTCTCTTGCCAGGATGATACTGATGATAACAGGGATGGTGATGGTCATGACCATGATGATTGAACAAAAGTTCTCTTGCATACAAGAGAGGTTGGGTAGCCAGTAAAACATACATAGAAGGAAGACTATGTTGTAATTTTGAAGATTGCTGAATTTTTGGTTTATTCCTTTATTTTCACCAATTTCTCAGCCAAAATACTGTTTAACAGCTTCAAATCATCATTTAAAAAAAAGGACAAACCCTATAATTAAAAGTACCCATTTATGATATCTCAGCAGCAATTTTTAAAAGCAAGAAAAGGAACACAAAATATTCTAGTGTTATTGGCTTCAACCAGAGCCTAATCTATGAAGATCTCAATCATGATTTATTATCTTCCATTCACTTTATTGCAAAACAAGTCATTATTTTGCTCTTGTCTGCCCTGATGCTTGTGTGTGGACATGTGGCACTAGTTTAAAATTCCCTATAATCCTCCTCATATACTCAGTTATCCAGTTACCCAGCAGACCTTTTATTCAGCCACCCATAGAGATTCAACAGCTGAGCTGAATCTGAGTTGCTGTCTGAGGCTGTACAACATGGGATAGGATAGTAGGTTAAGATGAACTGGGAGCTCTTCTTTTCATCCATCTCCTGGGTATTACATTTGACAAATGGCAAAACAAGTTTGCATCCATATAGCACCATGGCTTTTTCTCATGAAATTTTCTTTAGTAAGCTCATCAATTTATGCTGGTATAAGTGAAGGAAGATTCAATTTCATATTGTCCAATTATAAGAGGCATTTCTTTACAAAGCAATTATAGCACAGATAAATAGATTACATTTATAGGATTCTTTTTCTCCCATGATACTGACAACACTTTGCCAGTTATTATATATGATATAGATAATAGAAAACTTCAGATGTGATTAATATTTCCCTATGCTGACGCAGGAATAAATGGCAAAAACTACCCAAAGTACTGAACTCAATTCTTGAAATAGCACAAGACCTTGGGCAGCTTGTTTAATAATTAGCTGGGTTCAACACCCCATATCAGTTATCAGTACCCTGGGTAACTTCTTTAAAGTCTGAACAAATATCTAGAGAGGATTTAACATCCCAGCAAGAGTTCAGCTTTGAACCAACACTTGAATTGTATGATCCTCCAGATCAAAGATGTCCCATCCCTGGAGAAATGGAGGGCTTTGTGAAACTTACTATTTTTGATTGCAGGAAACACTTCCATGCAATAAATACCCAATAGGTGGCAATATATGGCTGATGATTTAACTTTTAGTCAGGTGACTCATCTGAATCGATCAGGTTTACTATGTATGAGAATTTCAATTGTGTTCATTTTTTAAAAGTATATATTGAACTTTCTAACATCTCCATGGGAAGAAGGAAAGAACATGAGAATGGAAAAAACATGAGATTATTTTATTTATATAGCATATTTGTGCAACTCTGATTAATTTGTCCATTGACCCCCTAAGTCTTTGACTGCTTGGTTTGTAAATGTCTACAAATAACTCTATCAATTGAATTTGATTGCTACAAATGGTGGGAAATTTGTTTCATTTCATACTTAAATTCTCAAGTGTATTTGGGTTAGAAAGAATTTAAGGTTTTAAAAATATCAGTGCACGAGAAAGTGAAACTGACAAGATGCATCCATCCTGAATTTAAATGCACTTGTAGATCGGAGGTAGCTGATTCCATGAGAAAATAAACAGCATACTGTTGGGATACTGTTACACTGCAAAAAGGCTTGGATATTTTATACATGAGTTTCTTAAATTGTTTTCTTATACAACTTTCCAACAGAGAAAGTGACAGTAAAGTCTAGATGGCTCTCCTCTGTGATTTATCCCACACTGACAACATTCACAAGTGGTGCAGGTGAGGCTCAAGGGGGTTTTATTTAGCACTTGTAAAATGCTCTAAAGGAGGATGATACAAAGAAGGGAATTGAGATGGGCTATGGAAAATAAAACCAACACTGTAAAATGTTGAAAAATAGTTCTGATACACAAAATTCATGGATATATATTGGTATGTCAAAATGAAACCACTGTAATTAACTTGAAATCATCTGTGATTTCTTATCTAAATACAGTTGACAGAAGGATTGTCTGCACAATGGTATCCAAACACTGGCTTCCCAGTTTGATGCAGCATTATACAACTTCCCTCACATGTTAAGAGAATAAAATTATAGGGTCAATTGCTACAGATCTTGCTTTCTTTTGAAAATGTTGGTGCTTTTGTAACATTGGCACATTTACAAATATGGAAGATAAGTATGAATAAGCAGTCAGGCATCTAGACAGATGCTGCTCATTTTTAAAGCAGCATCAGTTACTGCAAAGCAAACAGCTGACCCTTGAATCTTCCCAGTCAGAGTCAACTGCAAAATATTAACTTTCTTTGCAAAATTCCAAGTGGGAATAGTTTCTTTCCAGTACCCACTGAATCTGGGGAAAATTCCTGACCCTGCCGTTAGGCAGAGAGCATACATTATGTAATTTACTGTTATGTTATTAGTATACTTGTGGGCTTTTTTCTAGCTTTGGATGTCACTATAAGTTAGCTAATCTGTATCTTGGTTGGGGATAGATGCTGGTGAGGTTGGAAAGAGCAATGGTTATAGTTCCAGCCCAGCATACAGCATCTCTTGAGTCTGTCTTGAGAATAGTTGAAAATCTAGGCACTAGTGACAATGCCAGCAGGGCAGTTAATTCACTATAGGTTTCAGGTGAGAGTTTGAAGGAACTATTCAAGATTCCAGATTCTATCCCTGCTATAGATTCATCACCTTGGATAATACCTTTAAAGTTTGGACTAACATCTACCACTGAAATGTGAATGGACATGTGTTTTAAAAATGAAATTTGAATCTCTTTATTTTGAAACCCACACTATATAAAACAACCAGGCAATAAGAGCAGACGAAGAAAGGAATAACTTTGTGGGTTCACAGTGCTTAGGGCCAGAGTTAGGATCCCTTGGGGGGGGTCTTCTGAAGGGTTTCATGAACAAAAAGTTTAGCTGAATATAATTTCATATACACATGCACACACAAACACCATGGACTCACCATCTCTACTTGGCAAGGCCAGAAGTGGCTTTGAGAAGAGAGGGAAAAAGAGCCAGGCATTATATGACTTAAAAATAAAGCATGACTAATTGAGGCTTTAGGGCTATGAGTCCTTATTTGTGGTTGGAATTAGTTTCTTGTTGCCACAAAACAAAAGGTGGCCCATGTGTGGCCCATGGACATGTTTCTCTTCCTTTCTCTTCCTTTCTGTTGATCTCAGGAAAACTTAGCTCTGTCACGGGACCCATTACTAAACTGTACTCTTCATTTTTTGACCTGCTTAGCATAGAGCTTGGTGGGCATGCTCTGAAGAAAGGAAAGCTGCATAGGGACATTTAGGCCCAATGACTTTCCTAGAGTACCATTCCTGAAAAATCCCCATCCTGCATTTCTATCAACTGCAATGTGTCCATCAGAGCAAAGACCAGGTGGACACACAACTGAACAACAATAGTAATATTGGTGTAAATCTTTGTTCTGTGTATTTTAATATACACATTTTAATAGTATCATGTTTTATCTCTGAATTTTAACCTTAATGTACTATGTCTCAAGCTCTGAAGGGAGAGGTGAGTAGGAAATAAAACTTATTATTATTATCATTTTCACTGTTGTTGTCATATGAACCAATGCCAAGCATTATGGGGTATGTGGGTGTATAATTCTATCAGTGTACAACTTACAGGGATTGCTGGGTTGTGAGTCCATAGGAATCATGAGTTTGGCACGTGTTGCCCTGCGAGCTGCCAGGGAACGTTCCAATGTGGACATGCTGCTTCCTACTTCTTCCGTGTCAGGAGCTGGCATAAAGGAATGCAACAAACAAATGAATTGTAAAATCCCTACATTCCCAGATTTCCCTGCAACATAGCATTCCCAGTTAGAGGAGGATACATTTTCCCCAAATTCCACATCGGAAAAAGCTGATTGCTCAGAAGGCATCCCTTCATGATAGTTTAAACCCACTTCAGAATGGAAATAATTGCTTCACATTTGCTTTCAATTAACTTAGAATTCTAATTTCTTTCTGTAAAATTGTGTTGCGGATTAACAGCCGTGTCGCTTTGAAACCACTCTGCAAAAATGACACTTCTTGCCTTCCTATAGCATTGTTTGCTTCTTATCTTCCTTTAATTTCATGGAGATGTCATTGTGGAAATGCTCAGACTCCTACGGACTGATATTTGCTCAAATCAGCATTCCACCTTCTGTGCGATTGGCCATCATGTTTAAAAGGCAGCATAATCGCCCATTAACTCAGGGCCATTTGCTATATAAATGAACCTTGAGGATTTAAGTATTGTACTCAGGAGCAAAAAATAGGTCTCGGTGTCTGTTTAATGATAGTGGATTTCAATATTAAGCTAAATTACAAGCATAAAAAGTTGTTTAATATGACCTCAAATGAAGCTCTTGTCAAGAAGCTGCGAGGCCTATGATTTTGGGTCTGGCAATGTATTAAGGATCAAAATGAAAGTGTGGTTCCACATCTAGAAAGGTAGAGGAATCTGAATTAATACCGTTTTGCCACATGCATCATTAGCTATTCTTAAATGCTGACGTACATAGCTCAGGTTCAGATTGAGGATAGAAATTACTTGTTTCGCATGCAGAAGTTCTGCTTGAAATTTGGTAGTTTTTCAAGAGGTTTTTTTATAACTGAAAGACATCATTTTCTCCATGTGGGCCTTAGGTACCTCATTAATGGCCCTGGTAGAATTTTTTCCCGTTTAAAAGGAAGTTGTCACCTCCGCTAAACTGTGCTTGAGGGAGTTGGAATTGGTATAGGGGTTTTTTTTTGGTTTTTTTTTGTGTCAGGAGCAACCGGAGTTGCTTCTGGAGTGAGAGAATTGGCCGTCTGCAAGGACGTTGCCCAGGGGACGCCCAGATGTTTTGATGTTTTCACCATCCTTGTGGGAGGCTTCTCTCATGTCCCCGCATGGAGCTGGAGCTGATAGAGGGAGCTCATCCACACTCTCCCCAGGTGGGATTCGAACCTGGCAGCTTTCAGGTCAGCAACCCAACCTTCAAGTCACTTAGTCCACTACGCCATCTGGGGTCATGTCCATAGTTAGGTTTCATTGGTAGGAATTGGAGTGAATATTTTAGCTGGTGCATATGCTGGCATCCCCTTTGGTTGAAAGGTGGCCTCTGGAACAGCTTCTCTTGGTTCTGGGGCTTGGGAGGCTGTGTAGAAGACTTCTTCTTGGTGCTGGCCTGTGGAGGGATTTCCTCTTCTTTAAAAGCTCTGAGGTTTATTGGGGGGGGGGGCTCTTTGGCTGGCTTTCCAGAATATGATCCATGGTGAAACTTCCCCATAGGATTAGGTGTTTCACCTAGACTGGGGTGAGAAGGTGGTCAGGAGTTACTAGCTGTCTCTCAGCCAAAATCCACATCAGGTTGCTCCCCCAACCTCAGCAAACAGCTCTGGGATGAAATATAAATAACTTATCTTTACAAATAGCCCTTATTTTCACCCAGGTTTTTATGTGCGAGTCTAGCCTCTTTTTTTCCTTGTTGGTATTCAATATTGTAGACTGGAAAAGAGCGATCCACTGTGCTGGAAGGTATGGTTAAGGACCTTGGACAGCTCCTTTAAAGTTTGGAATAGGGCCAAGAGTGAATTTGCTGTACTTCTCACATAAATGCTACAGATCCTCATTACAAAATGCATTTAACTTTCAAGATATCTATATGAATAAGCATGGTCTGAAATGCCCATTGGCTTTGCTGATTGTGTGATGATTACAGCATTGGGTGATGACTTGCATGTGAACAAAAGATCAAATTTTTTATAACTGGCTTTTACACATGGATGTCTGTTCACACATTAATCCACAAGTCATCAAGTACTGAGCAATCAAGAGCCCAGAACGCATATTCATGAGTGTTCAAAGGGATGGGCAGTACTATTACCAGACTGTGAGGCACTCTTGCTGCCCATCTGAGTTTCAGATTGGCTGTGGCTGCCTGGAGTGATGTCCTGACAGCTTTGCATGGGTGAGTCTCTTCCTGGTGGTTCAGAGCCTGATGGCTTTTCAATATTCTTCATTTCCATCTCTTCATGGTGTATCCAAAGATCTGGAGGTCTCAGGTCTTTTTGGCTGCCCTTCCTCTTGCCAGCACTGTGAGTAGCACGCTTTCTATTGGGGATAAAGGAAAGGGGAGAAATGAAAAGTCAAAGCCCCTGAAAGTCAACTGATAGCTTTGAAAGGAAAATGGACACATACATTAAAGACAAAACTGTCAGTAGTTATGAGACACAATGGCTATAGCCTAACCACAGGAGCTGAGGGAACATGACTCTGAACTTCAGTCAGTTTTCTTGGTTTCAGGTTTCCCATAAAAATATGACCACCTACTTTAGGGGAAAAAAAGCAGAGTGAACTAGCTTGACCTTTGATCCATCAAAGCCTTTCTTATATTCTTAGACTCCTGCACCTGCTGCTTTATTCCTTTCCAATAAAATGTCATTTTAACTCCAACTGAGACTCCTTGCCACCCCATCTAGACAGACATAATACCCATGCTGATAATTTGTGATGGGGCCTGAACAAGTAAATATAAATGGTGGCCTGAAAGGATGTAGACCTGCATCACAAGTGATCTCCAACTGTTATAAAGATCCATCCAGAAACAGAGGGAGAGAGTGCAAAGTTGTGTTATCCATTTATTGTCTTTATAAACCATGCCACTGATTTTGTTGCCTCACCAGGGACACATCTTAACTTGAAGAACACGGCTGTTATGAGAACAAGGTTACCATAATCTCCTATATAACCCATATATTAGCCATTTGTTACAGCTATGCTATTGAATCTTAAAACAAAAATGCGTGCTCTTAATATTTGTACTTCTTGTTTTTTATTAAAATATTTTAAAATAAAAATATTATTGATGATAAATTGATAACATCAGGCATTTAATTAAAGGAACTGGCTTTTGCTTTTAAAAATATTATCTTCAGCTGTGTAGCATATGTTATATTTTTCATACATTAAAATATTTTTAACTTGTAAAATTATTAAGTATCACACCTCATTATATTTATCACTTTATGAATATTCATAGCAACATGCTGTCTTCAGATAGGTATACAGACAACTTATCTTTTCGCAGGTCTGGTTTCTAAGTGTGCCAAATGTACTTTTTATATAAGGGTAAAAGCAGAAATAATTTCAGAAATCTATGCAAAGGGAAGTAGGTATCGTTAAATAGAATAAGAATCTATTTATATCATAATGCAGGGTGTTCACATGCCAGGTGTACTCATAATATTTGCTATTAAAATCAATGACAAAACATATTTAGATGAAAGGGATGGAAAGAATATTCAAAAATATTTGCAAAATAATTTAAAGAAGTATTTTGAGTGTTGAGAAAACCTAAAGAAACCATGGGAGTGGTAGGTTTACAAAGGCCCCTTCCACACAGCTGTATAAAATCCACATTGAACTGGAATATATGGCAGTGTGGACTCAGATAACCCAGTTCAAAGGAAATACTGTGGATTATTACTGTGCCTTGATACTATGGGCTATATGGCTGTGTGGAAGCACCCACAGTCTTCCGTCTTCTCTGTCCAAGATTGTGGGTGCCTCACCAAATTACAGTTCTCAGAATATCTTAGCATTGAGTCATGGTAATTACAGTGGTGTTAAACTGGGTTAATTCTAAAATGTAATTGCACCCTAAGTCAAACCATCTTGATGGTAAATAACAACAGATGCACAAGAAATTGGTTAACCAGCCAAACCCAGAGGGTGTTCCTCCTTATCCAGGAGAGATGTGACCAGTGGAGTGCCATAGGATCCTGGGCCCAGTGCTGTTTAACATCTTTTATCAATGACTTGACCAATGGGATTAGAAGGCATGTTTGTCAAATTTGCAGATGTCCCCAAATTGAGAGGGATAGGCAATACTCCAGAATATAGGATCAGGATCCAAAATGACCTCGATAGATAAGAGAGCTGGGCCCAAACTAACAAAATGAATTTAACAGGGAGAAATGTATAGTACTAAAGTTAGGCCATGAAATGTACAAATATAGGATGGGGAACATCTGTCTTGAAAAACACCCATGTGAAACAAATCTGGGCAGATCTTAGGTTACCACAAGCTGAGTCAACCATGTGATGTGGCACATAAAAAAGCCAATGCGATTCTGGGTAGCATCAAGTATAATTCAAGGAAAGAAATAGTCCAACTCTCTTCTACTTTAGTCAGATCACACCTGGAATACTGTGTCCAGTTCTGGACACCACAATTCAAGAAGGTTGTGGACAAGCTTGAAATGTGTTCAGACAAGGACTACCCAAACGGTTTGGAAGCCAAGCCCTATGAGGAATGGCTTAGGGAGATGGGTGAGTTTAGCTTGCCAAAAGGAAGGCTGACAGGGGATATGATAGCCATGTTTAAACATCTGAAAGAATATTACATTGAGGAAGGGCAAGCTTGTTTTCTGCTGCTCTGGAGACTAGGACATAGAAGAATGGATTCAAATTGCAGGAAAAAAGATTCCACCAAAAAATTAGGAAGAACTTCCAGATGGTAAGAGCTGTTTGGCAGTGGCATATGCTGCCTTGGAGCATGGTGAAATCTCATCTTCCAAAGGTTTTTAAGAAGAAGGTAGATGGCTATCTGTTGGGAGTTCTTTGATTGTGTGTTCTGCATGGCAGGGGATTGGACTGGGTGGCCCTTGGGATCTTTTCCAACTCTATGATACTATGCATTTCACATGGTTATTCAAAACAATTTGTTGGAATATGTATTCTTCACAACTGGGGTGGAAAGAAGTTGAAAATTCAAAACTGAGTGTGAGATTGTTCAACCAGATTCTCACCTTCTCTCACTCCTTAGTTATCTTTCTTTGACCTGCCCCACCTCATCCCACACAGGTGCTATAATGTACTGCAAGGGAATATCTGTAACAGTGGATAAAATGAGTTTCAGAAATGCTTGCCTGTCACTACTGAATTTGTAAGTAGATGTGTGAATTAGATTTGACAGAAGTCCAAAGCCTGAACAGGTCCAGGTCTCTTCAGACAGGTTCAGATGCCTTTATGCTCTAAAGCAAAATTTTCTCAAGGCTTAACAGAACTGAGGATAGGCTGTGCTGAAAGCTCTATTCAGGTTTTAGATTTCAGAAAGGCAGACAGATGGTTAGCAAAAATATTGTTTTTACTGTCAAAAGTCCTCAGAATAGGAGAAATGTGGGAAGAAAGTAATAGAGGAAGGATAACCTACAAGGCCATTTTCTAAAAACTTTTTTGTAAGGAACTCTCCAAGTACAGTAGAGTCTCACTTATCCAACATTCATGTATCCAACATTCTGGATTATCCAACTCATTTTTGTAGTCAATGTTTTCAATATATCATGATATTTTGGTGCTAAATTCGTAAATACAGTAATTACTACATAGCATTACTGTGTATTGAACTACTTTTTCTGTCAAATTTGTTGTATAACATGATGTTTGGTGCTTAATTTGTAAAATCATAACCTAATTTAATGTTTAATAGGCTTTTCCTTAATCTGTCCCTATTATCCAACATATTCGCTTATCCAAAATTCTGCTGGCCCATTTACGTTGGATAAGCGAGACTTTACTGTGTTGTGCTCTGTAGAAGGGAACATGATTCTCACAGATACTTCCCAAAGTTCATGGTTCAAGTATTCAAATTTCCTCTCCTTGTTTCTTAGGCTGTATTACTACTTTCTGCCATCTCAGTTTTAAGGAAAAGGTGTTTTCAATTCAAAGCTGGAATCAAGTCACTTGGTGCTGTCTTTCTTTGCTTTATTTCTTGAAAAAAAAAAGATATAACTTCTTCTTTGAGTATTCAAGTGTTTCTTTTTTATCCACTAGAAAAATCTTTGTCTCATGAAGTTTTTTTAGTTGAAGGAGAATGATAGAATAGGCATTATTAAAAGCCAGAGAATGATAAAACAAATACAAGATACCAAAACAAATAAAGCAACTGGCTTCTGCTGAGCTTTTGGAACACCAGGATAGAACAGCCATTAAATTAAACCAAACTAAACAAAAACAAAAAAACCTTGCCATAGTATTCAAGGCACTAACTGCAAGGTGTATGAGCTAAAGCTAGTCTTCCTATACATCTTATCCTTTTGGACATCGTCTTCCAATGTGACACATAACATCAATTTTTCTCTGATTTTGAAAACAAGAAAATTGAAATGGGGTTATTTTATGTTTCTTGAAATGTCCAATTTACAACCCAAACTCTTGACATCTTTTTCATCCTTCCGTTTCCCCTAGAAGTCTTATTTCTTATTCCCAATAATATTTCCTTGATTGAGAAAGAGAACACTGTTTCATATGTTCTGGCCTCATGGAGTTCCACAAATGCTAGCTGTTTTTAATGCTCAAGCAAAGCAAATCCTTTTTAAAACCAAGCATTCTGAAGTTCTCTTCCCAATACTTGGCTAGTAGATTGCAGGCAGTCCCTGAGTTACTAATATCTGACTCATGATTAAGAATGGGGGTGAGACAACAGGAAGTGAGAGAAATCTATCTCAAGAGAAATTCAATCTTGAAAAGTGCCTCCACTGAAGTTTGATCACTAATCATTGTTTCCAAAACAAGTCAAAATTTTCAAAATCCAATTCTCACAGGGACAGGAAGTGAGGTGAACAGGGGCACAGACAACAAAACAAGTACCACAGAGGTGTTAACCCTTCTCTATGCTATCCAAAACATACATGCATCCAAAACATACATGCATATGTGTGTGTGTGTATGTGTGTGTGTGTGTGTGTGTGTGTCCTGATTTACATATACATTCAACTTAAGAACAAACCTACAGAACATTTCATATTTGTAACCTGAGGACTACCTGTAACATTTTTTTGCCTGTTTCATACATCATATCATGTATCATAACATGAGTTCATTAATTCCTTTATCGACACAAGGGTATTGACAGACCCTTTTAAACCATTTTTTAAAGGCATAAAGCACAAAGCCCCTTGTATTATCATGACTGAAATGTGGCAGGCATAAACTCTGCCCAATGATCTACAAAGTCTTGTAGTTTAATACAATTATGTGAAAGAGAAGAGAAGATATAGCTGTTGTTAAATTGCGGTGGTAGCCAAGGGAGGTATACGTCTCTGAATTTCTAAAGCGCAACAAAGAATTGGGGCCAGAAAAATTAAGACTTCTTTCAGAGTATTGAGAACTTTCTCTATATGGACCTAAATAACCCATATTCACATGCTGAATTCTAGCTGAATTCAAGTAAGTATTGGGGGATATTCAGGTTAACTTGGTTAAAAATTGGGAGATTCTTTGCACTTTGCCTGAAACTCCAGAGCAACCCTATGACTTTATCACAATGTGGGCATAAGAATTAGTCCACAGTTCACATGGATCATTACCACCATTAATAAAATAATAATAATAATAATAATAATAATAATAATAATAATAAGAATAAGAATAATAATAATAATAATCCGACAAAACCATTGATCATATCCTAAACCGACAAAACCATTGATCATATCCTCAGCTGGTGTAAGAAAATCGCATAGACAGACTACAAACAGAGGCACAACTATGTGGCCCAAATGATTCATTGGAACTTATGCCTCAAGTACCACCTCCCAGCAGTAAAGAACTGGTGGGATCACAAACCTGCAAAAGTATTGGAAAATGAGCACGCAAAGATACTGTAGGACTTCCGAATCCAGACTGACAAAGTTCTGGAACACAACACACCAGACATCACAGTTGTGGAAAAGAAAAAGGTTTGAATTATTGATGTCGCCATCCCAGGTGACAGTCGCATTGATGAAAAACAACAGGAAAAACTCAGCCGCAATCAGGACCTCAAGATTGAACTTCAAAGACTCTGGCAGAAACCAGTGCAGGTGGTCCCGGTGGTAATGGGCACATTGGGTGCCGTGCCAAAAGATCTCAGCCAGCATTTGGAAACAATAGACATTGACAAAATTACGATCTGCCAACTGCAAAAGGCCACCCTACTGGGATCTGCGCGCGTCATCCGAAAATACATCACACAGTCCTAGACACTTGGAAAGAGTTCGACTTGTGATTTTGTGATATGAAACCCAGCATACCTATCTTGTTTGCTGTGTCATACAATATAATAATAATAATAATAATAATAATAATAATAATAATAATAATAATAACAACAACTACTTTATTCTTATATCGCATCATCATCTCACAAAAGGGACTCGGGCGGTGCCTAAAAAGCAGAACATAAAAACTCAGATTAAAACAACGGTCATCCATTATTCTCATTTCCCTGTGCTTTTGAGGGATTTTCCCCACCTCCTTCTTCTGGGTTGAGTGGTACCTCTGCTAAAGTCAACACAAGGTAGTTAGGAGTTCTGATTAAGAACCGCAATGGCAACATAGATGTTAATGTCCAGTGGGGGCAATGCATTTTAGCTTAACTGGATTGCCCAAATTTGATGCATTTCTGGACAGTTCAGGATGGTGCAAATAGTTGCCTCCCAGGACTAGTATATAGTATTTCTGTTCCAGACTGGCTCTGATTAACCAACCAGTGTAGATGAAGTCTAAATCCAGTTAATTGCTCATATTCTAGCTTCTCAGTAAACCCTGCCTCAACTGAGCTTCTCATACAATGCTGTTTCCTAAAAGCCAATGCTCTGACTTACACAAAGTGGGTTGCAAAGGATATTGATATGAATTAAGAAATGATGGAACTAAATCAAAGGTCTAGTGTACTGGCTTGACAATTAGTCCTAGGAGAAGTAGGCTTGTTTCCAAAAGAGTGAATTAAATCTAGTTATAAGCACATTTCTGTTATAGATTATGGAATTGTAGTTATTTTGGATTGATTTGTGCACATTTTCTTCAGCTGTTTAAGAAGAAATCATCTGAAGCTAATCTTTCATGGAACGGCTTCTTAAAATAACTTTTTATTGATTTTTCTGCAAGATATTAGGAATGTTCTCCTTTCCTCGTTCTTTAGTTTTCCCCGAAAGGGTGTAAATTATAAAATACAGTAATAAGAAATTTATCTCAGACCCATGTGGGTTTTTTTCTTCCATTTGGCTTGTTACTACTCACTATAGGAGTGGAATATTCTTCTGCAACTCTGAAGAAATATTTCAACAAAGTGCCAAAGCCTTAGTCTTTGAATGATGCATGGAAACAACACACAATCATATGGGATAAACCATTGCCTCTTCCAATACCAGATGGTCATGGCTGCCCAAGTTCAAAATCACTCACCAACACATTTTGTAAAACCCTTCTGCCATATGCTGTTTCTGCTGAAATGTTTTTTTTCCTCCTATCATGTTTAAAATGGATTGTACAGAATAAATAATGCTTGTAAGCTTTTGAGTAATGCACACATCCCAGGAGAGGGATGCTTTGCCACCTCCAAGTGTTTTAGAGCAAAGTAGAGCAAAATGCTGACCATGGACCAAATGCAACTCCAGGAGAACATTTTCAGGGGAACATTTTCTGCTCCTAAAAAAGGCCCTTCTTGGCTTAAAATGATCCCAGTGTTTAAAGATATGGAAAAATGCCTTCCACATCACCAAGCTGACACTACATTTCAGAATAAATGCCCCTTTTAACTCACATGGGTAAAATCTGTGGGATCCTGGAATTTGTAGTTTGTTTAGGCAACAGCACACCTTTTCCAGAGAAGGCAGAGATCTTCTCAAACTATAATTCACCTGGTGCTGTAGAACTTAAGTGCCTCCTGGGGAGCTAAGGTGGTTTCCAGGCTTCCTGTAGCTACCCACCTCTGTTTTAGGGCCTTTTTACATTGATCATATAAGCAGTTCAAAGACAACTTGAAGTTGTGGTGGCCACACTGGCAATGTATGCTGTAGCATGCATCTAAGGCAGGCTTGGGCAAACTTCGGCCCTCCAGGTGTTTTGGACTTCAATTCCCACAATTCCTAACAGCCTACTAAAGTCCAAAACACCTGGAGGGCCGGATTTTGCCCATGCCTGATTTAAGGGAATATAATGTATTACAAAAATATTGGGAAAGTCCATGTTCTGTCAAAACATGTGTTACACCAAATGACAGTGTATCCTAGTCCCAGGATGAAATAGGCCACACAAAATTAATAGTAGACACCTGCCTCTGCTGAAGCATATAATGAATACTGAATGGGTAACATCTTGCTGCTATTGTCACCTTACCCTCACCACACACACACACACATTATATGTTTCTAGTGCACTCCTGTGCATCCAGCTGGAAACTGGGGGGGGGGGGGGGCTGCAGTGTGATTTGAGGGCAGATGTTGTGGTAAATGTTATCATCTTCCTGGCCTCAAACTGGTTCCAGGTATGGCAATCTATGCAGAGAAACCAATTCCTCCCAAGCCAGTTCCAAGATGGATTATAGTGTCAGTGTAGAAGCTCCCCTTGTGTCTATGAGCACATCTACAGTGACCACTTAAGTCAGTTTCAAATTGTATTGAAGAAGTTGGTTTTACTGTGCAAATGATGACACAGGAAATCCTGGAACCAGTTTGAGGCCTGGTTGGTGATTACATAAAACACAGAGCACTGATGTGCAATAAGGGCTTTCTTTCAGTTGCTTTTGTGACGGTTCATTGTCTAGCCATCACAAATAGAAGCTAGCTTTGAACTGCATTAAATGATCAGTGTAGATGGACCCACGCTTCTAATAATCCTTTATCACTAGCCATATTGCCTTTGTTTTCAACTAAGGACTCCCCATTCCTACACTGGCAACTTCACTGACCTGAAGGAAACATATTTGAATTCTCATATGAAACTAATAGATATAAGGTAAAGGTAAAGGTTTCCCCTGACGTTAAGTCCAGTCGTGTCCAACTCTGTGGGTTGGTGCTCATCTCCATTTCTAAGCCGGTGTTGTCTGTAGACACCTCCAAGGTCATGTGGCCAGCATGACTGCATGGAATGTCATTACCTTCCCGCCGGAGCGGTACCTATTGATCTACTCACATTTGCATGTTTTCGAACTGCTAGGTTGACAGAAGCTGGAGCTAACAGCGGGCGCTCACTCTGCTCCCCGGGTTTGAACCTGGGACCTGTCGGTCTGCAAGTTCAGCAGCTTAGCGCTTTAACACACTGAGCCCCCGGAGGCTCCACAGCACATTAATAGGAACCTTCTAGGTGCACATTTTGTGCAGAAGTGCTTGCTGGTGTTTCAGAACCAATATTGCTAACTTTTTTATTGCAAGGGTATCCATCTAATACATAGAAATCAACTTACTTTATATACATCCATAAACCATTACTTTTACCCCTTTTTTGCTAGCCTTTGTCCTATAGAATAAACACTTCATCCTCTATTTCATGCTATCATTGCTTTGGATTTTGATTAGTATCTCAAATGGCATTCATTTCACCCCCTCTGCAGTATGACATAGACATTTCATCAATGTTCCCAACCTGTAAGCAAAAGGTTATTAACAATGACTAGGCCACTCCATACATGCCTCCAATATTAGTATAGTAATGCTATTGTTACGTGAAACTTTAAAAATTAAAAAATAGGCAACATTCAGTACATTGTTTATTTTTTTGCTTTATATAGTCTTGCTGATAATAAGCAATGACATAAATTTTGAGATGAGACTTGCAGAAAGAAAGGTCATTAATAAAAGTAAATCAAAACGAATGAGTCATCCTAGAATATGTTCTCCTTGTATAAACATCACGTTGGGTTTCTGTTCTCAATTACTGTCAAGCTCCAGGTCTTCACAGGAACAGCACCTTGCTGCAAACTTGCTATAATGAGTCCTGACAAGCTATTGCAATATAAATATATAGAGGCAACCTATTGCTGTGCTGAGTGAGTCAATAAGGAAATCCACTTGTTTATGCTTGAATGCTGGTGATGCTCTAACAGAATGGTTGGGTGACTTTGGGAGGCTGTTACTGACATGGAGATTTAGCATTATTATTATTATTATTATTATTATTATTATTATTATTATTATTATTATTATTATTATTACTACTACTAATTTGTTACCAGTGATGGATCAATAGACTGGCTGAGAGTGGTGCAGTTTCAGATACTGAAATGCAAAATCTAGGCCAAATAGATGGATTCCATTGCAGACCATTACGATGATAAAAATATATATTTGCAGGAGCTTTATTTAAAAAAAACCATCTTAACAAAGGGAGCATAACAGAAGTTGGCATAACCTTTAGTGTGTAAATCTGATTTTGCTCTCTTGCATTAAGAACTAGAGATTTCTACAGTCATGTTGACTGGCAACTAGTTTATGACTGGGCTGGGGAGAGAAAATGTTGGCTGAGATCTTGCATCAGAAGCTATTATACATAATTCTACAATGATTGAGTAATGTTGCTGATGTGATCCATACGTCAGCAACATTTTGCTAAAATTCTACAAGCATGGTTGTGCTAAAATTACAGAAGATGTCCCACTGCACAATAGGGGTTCCGCTTGCACGACAGAACATATTGTATTTGGGACACTTTCTGTATTGGGATATGCTGTACATTGGGATACATTACATGTTGGGACACATTGTGCATTGGAGGATGTTGTGCAATGAATACATTGTTTGTGCAAGAGTCTCAATGTTGCAGCTATATGTCTCCACCATCCCTCTGAGGATATAAACCTTGCACCATAGTGAAATTCAGTTTTAGTTCATTATCAGCTTCTAATAATGTAAATTCCCAACATGATGGCAACTCATTTTTCATAGGTTTCTAGACTTATAGAATGGGAAGGGATCATTAGAGGTACCACCTTGCCAGTGAAGAAATGAATAGCTAAAGCCACCATGAGAGCTGGCCAACTAAATTTTGTTTAAAAGCGTCTAATAAAGGAGCAAGCGTCTAATAAAGGAGCATGCCTAATAAAGGAGCATGCCTGAACAGCTCTTACTGTTAGGGAGTTCCTCTTAAAGTTTAGTTGGAATATTTTTTATTACATTGGTTTAGGTCCCATTCCTTGGAGCAGCAGAAAATACATGCACTTGATCTTTAACATGATAATATTTCATATCATCTTTCATTCTCCTCTTCTCCCACATAGCAAATCCAGTATCTTCAAGGAGTTTGGTTTCTAATTAATCTATTTTTTTGTCCTCTTTGCCAATGCCCATAATTGGAAATGGCATCCTAAGTAAACCCTGACTAAACATAAGACAGTATTATAATTATTTCTCTATATTCCTGTTGATGCAGCATAGAAATGTACTGTCCTTTTTGTTGATGATATATGCTCTCTAGAAGAGGCAATGTATGATCAAGTAGGAGAGAATAGGGAAAGAAGAAGATCACATTACAGTATATATGGATAGACTCAGTCAAGAAAGCCACAGCCCTACATTGGAGAAGCTAGCAGGACAACTGGTGATAGGATGTCTTACAGTTTCTCATTCATTGGGTCACCATAAGTCAAAATGTATTTTACAGAAATTAGTAACATAACCATGCAGCTGAATCATGTATAGCTTGTGGTCTATTAACAAACCTTAGCCAATTATAAGTTTCATTCCTTGAATTTTTCCCTACAAATATTGTACTTTTCAGGGTTGTTGTGAGTTTTCCAGGCCATATGGCCATGTTCTAGAAGCATTCTCTCCTGATGTTTCACCCACATCTGTGGCAGGTATCCTCAGAAGTTGTGAGGTATATTGGAAAAACTAAGCAAGGAAGATCAGCCATGGCGGAGCACTTGGTGGACCAATCTGGACACAGTATCTTATTTGAGAGCACAGAAATACTGGATCACTCCAACAACTATTATGCCAGACTATGTGGAGAAGCCATTGAAATCCACAAGTATGTGGACAATTTCAACAGAAAGGAGGGAACCATGAAAATGAACGGAATCTGGCTACCAGTATTGAAAAACTCTAAAATCAGAACAGTAAATAAGGAACAACACTCTGAAAACAGAGAAATACCTGACATGAATCAATCAGGGGCATCTAACACCTCCAAACAAAGGATTCCCCCAGGCAAGAAGAAGCCAGAACATGAAGCTGGCAAGGCCATTAATGCTAATCAAGGTGATTAATTGCAACATTCACATAGGCCTCCAACATACAAGAGTTCTTTCTCCCACCCTGGACCTTCCACAGATATATAAATCTTCCTTGCTTAGTTTTTCCAGTATACCTCACAACCTCTGAGGATGTCTGGTCACAGATGTGGGTGAAACATCAGGAGAGAATTCTTCTGGAACATGGTCAGACAGTCCAGAAGAGTCACAACAACTCTGTGATTTTGGCCATGAAAGCCTTCGACAACACATTGTACTTTTCTTTGGTGGTCTTCCTTCCTTTTTTCTATTATCTTTTAAAATCTCAACTCCTCTGAAAGCTCCTCATGCATTCATAATAGTTTCTTCAGATGCCTTCAACTTTTATTTCTCATTTAAACTTTGCAATTCTGTCTTCGATATCTCACTTTTAAGAAACTTCAATTTGTCATAAACTTTCTTGTAGTTGATGATTTCTCACTAAGGAATCTCATTCAGTATTTCTTTAATATCATCAAAAGCAGCTTTCTGAAATCCCCAGAGTGTATTTTCAGCTATTCTCTTACTTTCACTTTCTTCCATATAATGAATTCCAGGATGGTGCAGTCTTTTCTATCCAAGTTTCTTACTAATTCCACATTCTTCAAGGTGTGGAATCAATTATGTAGCTTCAAAGAGACACTGTAGTTTCTAACAGTTCTACTTCTCTGTGTGATATTCTTCCAAGTGTTTGCTCCTTGTGTCTTTCTCATCTTTAGGGACGTCTTCTGTGTCACTCTTCCTGGAAAGTGTGCCCTGCTCTAGTCGTAGAATGATATTGTCAGAAGAGACCTCAAGGGTCATCCAGTCCTGCCACCTGCCAAACAAAACACACCATCTTCCCTGAATCAAAGTATGGCTAGCTGGTCCAAAGAGGATCTTCTCTTCCAGAGTTGTGCTTCAAAGGTAAAGGTAAAGGTTTCCCCTGATGTTAAGTCCAGTCGTGTCTGACTTTGGGGGTTGGTGCTCATCTCCATTTCTAAGCCGAAGAGCCGGCATTGTCCATAGACACCTCCAAGATCATGTGGCTGGAATGACTGCACGGAGCGCTGTTACCTTCTCACTGGAGTGGTACCTATTGATCTACTCACATTGGCATGTTTTCGAACTGCTAGGTTGGCAGAAGCTGGGGCTAACAGCGGGCACTCATTCCGCTCCCTGGATTTGAACCTGTGACCTTTTGGTCTGCAAGTTCAGCAGCTCAGCGCTTTAACACACTCAAACATAGCCTTTATATGATCAGGTAGGAAAACAAAACCTGGCACAGATGTTACAGGTCCCTGAACATGCTTCTTCACTATCCATGATTCTTCACATAATGTAGAAATGATATAGCACTCCTGATCACCCCCTCAAACTCTGCAAAAAATGTCTGTTTGATTTCCATCTTCATTATACCTTAACTCACACTCTGATATGGAGTCAGATATAGAAAAACTTCTGTTTCCAGATGATGATTCTTTCTTCAAATCAGAGCACCTAGTAACAGATCCAGCCATGAAAGAACTTCACCAGTATTGGGCCCATTTCAGCAAAATTGATAGATACCCCCCCCCCCAAAAAAAACCCCATTCCCACCCTTAGTTTCATGCAGATGGAAAAAGAGCAGTGACAGAAGGAGCAACATTCTTGTAGGAACTTAAATAGGAAATGTGGAATGATTAACCCCCTGCTGTCTCAGATGACTATAAATCTCCCAACAGCTGTGGAGAGTTCCTGTTGTTCACAACAGTCTTCTGCTTGGTTTCAATGCCATTGTGTTTTGGATTTATAGAGGTCCTTGATCTCTGGACTGGTATATATTTGATCTCTGTTTGCCTTTTCCTTTTGAGTCAGGTTATTGTGTCTACTGGCTTCTTGTGGTGGAATGGCAGAGAACATGCCACGGTGTCTGCTGTTACCCATTGAAGTCCTTTGATTCCATGTATGTCCTGGATTATCTTGACTCATGGGTTAGCCTTTTCATTCCACTCTAACCTTCCCTCTCTTCACACTTGCTATCTCTAGGTATAGAACTGCCACTACCCATTGTCTGTCTCTAACATCCCCCATAAGCTGAGAGAAAAGGAATTGAAACAGGACCTATGTTTTACATATGTAAGCTTCCCATGTAAATTTGAATTCTGCATGGCCATGACATGAAATTACACAAGGCCCACATGAGGGACGTGAAAATGTCTCGGATCTCAACTATACCGTGTTTTTTTGAATACTACTTGTATTATTGTTCTCTCTTTGATTCAAATAATGTTGTGCAACTCTTTATTTTCTTGGGGAAGTCCTTTCCCCCCTGTACGTAGGAACAATACATATTTTGCATGCATTTTAATAAATGCTGTTTGAACATATTTTCCTCATTGGTCAGCGTGTTTTTGTAGTTATGTTCATATGTTTCATCTTTATAATGTATCAATTTTTAAAATGGACGTGTGGTCTTCTGCTTGTTTTATTTAAGTCTCAGAAATGCAGACATGGAACTATACAGCTTTTTTGTCTTCTAGCACATCCAAGGAGGCACAAAATGGAAAGTTCCTTTGTGATTTTTTTTTACTTAGTGGAATTCTTTTACATCCCTAGACTATTTACTGTTTTATTTCTTCTCTTCACACTCATGAAAGATGGTAAAGATCAAGGATGGGAAAGGGAGCCATGAAACTAACAAGCATGATGGAATAAACAGTACACCCAGTGTGTTGCATACATAGCTTATGGAATTCCTCCTTGTAATAACTGAGGACAGTTATTAAATTATTACATTAAGTTGCTACATTAACTGATCAAAGGACATTTAGTATAATGCCAAGCTTTTTAACTTTGTGTTTTTAAATACATTACAACTTATACCTTCGGTTTGCTTCTGAAACGATACATAAATTAATTTGCATAACTTTATAATTGTTTCAAAAGATACACAAAGAAGGATTCTTTCATATTCATTCAAATCACCTAATACAGGGTATAGGCATTCCAGGAAGTGCAGACTGGGAGCTTCAAAGTGGCATTTGACTGGATATTGACAGTGACAAAATATGAGTGTTTATTGATGGAATATGCTAGAGATGAAATATGAACAAATGCTTTCTCTCCTCCACCCCGTCAAGGCAATTCATATGCCCTATACATTTATAAAGGCACATTCATACCGCTGTTCTTGAAAAGGGTTAGATGTGTGCTGGTAACAGCTTATTTTTATTGCATGGATGCCTCTCAGTCCGGTCCCATGGTCCCAGTCACCACACCTTTGCCCTGTGTAATGTACAGGTGGGAAGCAGGTGCCGATGCATGGATATTGCTAGACTGCAAACCAGAGCAACCTTCGCCCTTATAGGGTGAGGAATGATGGGCACCACTAATTCTTTATATTTAGATACAAATCCTGAACATTGTGCTCTTAGCTATACATGTTGAATACCAATTGGATACAAAGAACAAAGGCACTCAAAGATGGCAGAGTCACACTGAAATGTTTGCTTTCCCTGAAAAATGCTTATGCCATCTATAACTATGCCATATGGCAAGTCAGAGTTACTTTGGCTCAGACGAGTGGCTGATTTCTAACAAAAAGATGGTTTTGATGGTTAAGACGTTCCTGCTTACTTTTTCTTTTTAATAGTTTTTTCCCTTCCAATTTCTGTTTTATATGCATTTTGTCTTGTGAATGGTTTAAAAATAAGCAATTTCTCCAGACACCTGAAGTTACCTGTTTCTGTTTCTTCCCCATTTCTCAGTTAGTTAGTGTGGGACAACGACCATCATGCAATTCAGTATTGAGGAAAAATCACTCAAACTGAACATTACTAACCTTCACTGCAACTGAGAAAGTGGTTCCTATTTTATTCAAGGCTTCTGCCAGCATTCTGAGTGTGAGTGACAATAGTAAATTTTTAGTTTTATACAATTCAACTCCATTTGTCTATAGTCTTTTGATCAGAGCACAAAAAGTTATTTTTATCATTGGTTAATTATAATTATAGTTTTATGTTCCCAAAGTAGCTAGTTACTGTTATATTTTTAAAATATGCTACAAGCAACTTATTGCAGTTAGAAAAAACTCTCTATTCTCCCATTCACACCATCAGTGTCTCAAGACCCACAACAGAATATGAGGGACTACTTGTATCTCATGAGATTCCTCTATTACAATTTACTGGCCATACTTCCCACTGAAAAGCACTTCAGAAAGAAATTATTTCTCATTGACTTACAACAGCAAGGTTACTTTGTTATGCCTTTGTTACTGGAGAATGAAACTGAATATTGGGACTGGTAGGAATTGTCCCAGATGGTCCTTGAGGTCCCCTCCAACTCTGCGATTCTATAAATACAATCAACTAGTTATTTGCAAGTAGCAACTTCGAAGCTGTTTGCAATGTTATGCTGTAATGCTCTACCCTCTTGTGCATTGAAATGTGGCAAAGCAAGTGAAATGAGAGCTCAGAAGTCATTAGCATCCGTTCCTCCAATAGCTGGCCGGCTGCCTTGTTGAAGTGCCGTTTTTTCTTTTCCCAGTTTGAACCAGCTATTTCACAATATCAGTCCTCTACCAGGTAGGGATTCTACTCATATACAGTTGTAAACAAATGCAAAGGAAGCCCAAGGAGACCTTTTTCCTGCATGCCTAATTCGCCTTGGCAACTCCTTGAATTTGTGGTATGAAATATGCCCCATCCCATAGTATTACATATCATTCTCTGTGCCTTAGTGCAAAAAGGATATATGATATTCGAAAATGAGAGGGTTTTTTTTAACTTTTCATGCTGCTGTTATAGGGTTCACAGGGGGAAGGAGGCTTCTGTGCACAGTTCAAACATATCTAGACTTAGCCCTGAACAGGCAAGATTTGGAACTGTAATG
The DNA here is from genome assembly GCF_035594765.1 of Anolis carolinensis. NCBI lineage: Eukaryota > Metazoa > Chordata > Lepidosauria > Squamata > Anolidae > Anolis > Anolis carolinensis. The sequence goes on from NC_085842.1 coordinate 309,460,971, forward strand.
TTGCATTATGAGCATCAGAAACATAGTGAGAAAATATTTAGCTATTCAGTCTGAAGATATTCAGAAGCAGCTTTGTTGTCCATGTCACAAAGTACAACAGAATCCACAATCCACACAGGAGTGATGCTTTTAAAAATCATACAGGTTACTTACAGGTGCTGGATCCAGGGAGTGGTCAATCCCTCTGCTACAGCACCTTCACTGGCTGCCAATTTGTTTCTGAGTCCAATTCAAGGTGCTGTTTTTGACCTTTAAAGCTCTAAACAGTTCAGGTCCAACTTACTTATCTGACTGCATCTCCTCATACCAACCGGTCCACTCTTTAAGATCTTCAGGGGAGGCCCTATTCTCACTTCCACCATCATAGCAAATGCGACTGACATCGACAAGGGAGAAGGCATTCTCGGTGGCCATCCCTACCCCATGGAACACCCTCCCAAAGACAATTAAAACAACTCCTGCTCTTGCTTCTTTTAAGAACCAACTAAAAAACTTCGTGTTTAAACAGGCTTTTAGTGAAGAAAATTAATCAGGAGTGACAGGAAATATCATTTTTATGGGCTGGAGTAAAGTGCAATATATGTCTCATAGAATCATAGAATCATAGAATAGTAGAGTTGAAAGAGACCTCATGGGCCATCCAGTCCAACCCCCTGCCAAGAAGCAGGAAATCGCATTCAAAGCACCCCCGACAGATGGCCATCCAGCCTCTGTTTAAAAGCCTCCAAAGAAGGAGCCTCCACCACAGTCCGGGGAAGAGAGTTCCACTGCCGAACAGCCCTCACAGTGAGGAAGTTCTTCCTAATGTTCAGGTGGAATCTCCTTTCCTGTAGTTTGAAGCCATTGTTCTGTGTCCTAGTCTGCAGGGCAGCAGAAAACAAGCTTGCTCCCTCCTCCCTATGACTTCCCCTCACATATTTGTACATGGCTATCATGTCTCCTCTCAGCCTTCTCTTCTGCAGGCTAAACATGCCCAGTTCTTTAAGCCTCTCCTCATAGGGCTTGTTCTCCAGATCTTTGATCATTTTAGTTGCCCTCCTCTGGACGCTTTCCAGCTTGTCAACATCTCCCTTCAACTGCGATATGATGCTACATGAATGTGAATATATATTTTAGTTGTTTTCTTAATTTGTTTATTTTATGATTCTTATATTTATTACTGATGTATTCTGAATGCTGTTTATGTGGTTCTAATATGTTGTAAGCAGCTTTGGGTCCCGTGAGTGCACAAGCTTTAACTGTGTGAAAGCCCTTCCAGCCACTGTCGACACCTGAGCATCAAGCGTCAGTGCTGAGTCCAGGAGGACTCCCAGACTGCGGACCTATGTCTTCAGGGGAAGTGTGACCCAGTAGAGCACAGGTTGCCACCCTATACCCCACTCCGCAGTACGACTGACCTGGAGGACCTCTGTCTTGTCAGGATTAAGTTTCAGCTTGTTAGCCCTCATCCAGTCCATCACAGCGGCCAGGCACCAGTCCAGAACAAGAGGAGCTTCCTTGGAATTCGGTGGAAAGGAGTAGTAGAGTTGAGTGTCATCTGCATAGAGATGGCACCAAACTCCAAAACTCCAGATAGCTTTAAAGTTCTCAGTCACCATTTTATCTTGCTCTGATTATTGTGTGACATAATTTATTCTAAAAGGAGCATATTATAGTTTCTCAATATATTCTTGAAGTCCACTTGTTGGCTTTTAACAGCATAAAAAGAACTATTCTACGTCTATTCCATTTTCTCCTCTTTCATTTCTGGAGTCATTGGGCTGGGTGGGAGCTCACATGGTAGGGTATTAGCTGGATGGAGAGCAGGAGAAACATATTCCTGAGGGAATTATTGCTAAGAGGAAAAGGACAAACTCCAGTGACAATTCCACCATTAGGCAGACTGGGACAAGTTGAAGGAATAGGTGAGAATTCAGTTCATTTCATTTCATTTTTATAAGAATTCCACATCTGCATTTTTAATATAAAACTGGTAATTGTCCACCCATTCCTAGTCTTTGGAACATGAAATCTTAGAAGTTTGGAATTGAAGTCCTGTGCCTTTCTTCATTTTCAACCTTAATTTGACTGGCAGGGTGGTCTAAAACTAAAACATTTTTCACTAGCAATTGACCATTCCTAGCAGGATGTCTATGACTTGAGACAAAGTGCTCAGGTCGAGAAAAATTGCAAGTATTTTTACATTGGTAGTAAAGAGAACTGTCCAAATTACTTACTTCCTCTGTTGTGCTGACGATCGCCTAGTACAAATCACAGCCACAATCACCACTACGACCACAGTCACAACTCCAACAGTGACAACGATGATGACAAGAAGATTGCTGTTCTTCTGGGGTGTTACACTTCCATGTGGAGGATGCATTTGCCCAATGGGGGGTTCTGAAACAACATAAATAGTTATTGAAATGACATAAATGGCTATCAAAATGGTGCAAATAGCTATTACATAATACTGGAATTCCCCAAACAAGAACTTTTAGACCCTTTGGCAATTATTCATGAAGTCTTATTTTATCATTCTTACTGATTAAAATGTTAGCCTAGTTCCATATTCACTTCATTATAAAGAACAGCATAAATAATCTTATAGTTGGAATCATTGAAGACTGCTTCATATGCACATCTCTGGGGTGAGATTGTTTTTCTTTACCTGGCTTGGTCTTCTGAAAATGTTCTCTGAAGTAAGATTCAAGATACCAGTACTTTCTGTGATTTAGGAACTGCAATCTTACAACCTGGAGTGATGGCAATATTACATTGTCCAACACATATTTTGATGCCTCAAATGTTAGCTCTGTTTCCAAATATATTTGACCTGCTGATTACAAAAATGGCACCAGCTTTTCCCTATCAGTTCTAGTTATTGAGATACATAACATATGCCATCTACCAATCACCATCTGCTTGCCCACAGAAAATCATAATTGCCATATCTAAGAAATTAGAACTGATACAGTCTATCCAATGCAATTTTATGAATCAGTGCCAGAAATAACCCCAAGAACCCAAAAACCAAAAAACCAAAATTTTATTTGTTGGACTGTGTTATCATTGTACTGTGTGTGTATGCGTGTGTGTGTGTGTGTGTGTGTGTGAGAGAGAGAGAGAGAGAGAGAGAGAGATCACATTAAAATATTGCACACATTGTTTTATAGTGACTTTTCAACCTCAGTGAAGATTGTATGAATGGAATTTTTGTCTAAAAAAACTTAGTCAAATGGGCACTTACTATCTGAATGCAACACCAAATGTGGTGAAAATATCACCAACTTGTAAGGTTTTATCCTACTTCAAATTGTACTGTAGTGTGAACACACTTTAGTTCCTTCTCCCTGTAACTCAACTGCTACTATAGAAGCATTTCTAACAATTGCCACAATTTTATACTGTGGTCTACTTTTTAAAAAAATCATACATACTTGGGTTCATAGCAAAGTTGCTGTGGAACCCAACCAGTGAATTGCAAATATGAATATCAGATCACTAGAAAGAGTGTCCCGATGTACATTAGTTTCTTTCTACTGATGGGCCTGAACTTTCCCTAGCCACTGTCTCAATACAGTAAGATCTCCATATCCATGGAAGATTTGTTCCTGGTTAAACTGAAGTTACTTGAAATTGTGGATATATGTGTATTTATTTATTTTGGTCAATGACCACTAATGCAAAAAAGCATTATGCGGTGAATAGAACACAGAGCCATGCTACTAAAGCACAATATTTGAATATGATTAAAGAAACAGTGTTGAATATTTATATTGCAATGATAAAAATTAGCACAAGTGGTGATACCTTTAAGATATAAGACCGCATCCTGTGCCAACAAACTATTGCTGCTGCACAAAAACTAACTACTTCTTGGTAAAACTGGATTAATAAAATGGCACTGAAGGTCATGATAGAAAGAACAGTACAATAGAACATGCCCCATACTTTCTACTTTCTCTGTCCCACAAGGACATAAGTATTCACAGTATGGCAGGTTGCTATATCTACCTCCAGTACTGCAGATAGAAGCACACTGAATTTAACCAAAGTAAATGCTTTCCTGTATGAAACTGCAGATATTATCAAACACCAATAAATTATCTTACTTTTGGTCCCAACATACAAATGAGTTTTCATGGAAGACCTAGAAAGTTATTCTCTCTAGAAATGTGCTAGGTCCTCCAACACAACTCTGTGATAACATCTGGAGGACACAAAGCATATAATCCCTTGGGGGACCTAGCAAATTCCCGAGAAGACAATTTTTCCCTGGGCACAATGAACATCATCATGTCCTAACTGGTGTCCCAGTGAGCATCAATCACTTTTCTATATACCGTAGTAACATCATCACCTTGTTAAATATAGACATGGTGAAATCACTCAATGCTATTTTCCACAAGTGTAGATCCTCTTATGTAAAGATTCCTACTGGATTTCAGACAATATTCCTTGGAGGTCTTCAGATAAATTCCAGATGCCCATCTTTTAGCAGTGCTTTTAGTTGTGTCCTACATTACAGGAGATTGCACTAGAATGCCCTTGTGGTTCTGTCTAAACCTTAGATTCTACCATTTTATCCCCCTTGTTGAACCATCACTATGACTCTAATAAGGTTTTGGGCTTCAAGTACAGAATGACAAAGAACAGAACATTATTAAAATATATATTTAAAATAATGTAAAATATTGTTCTTATTTATTCATAATGTATATTAATATTGTATGAGATATCATTATATCCCACTGCTTATGTAACATGAAACATGTGCTGTTGCTTTGAGCTTATAACCTTAGGTAAATTCTCCTTCTGGCCAGTGGATGTCAAACAGATGTTCAACTGGGCTGCAGCAGATGCAGCAGGATCATGGTGGTAGATGAAGCCACCTTGTTTGGTCTCCATCTCCCTTCCTCGGTGTATTTTCAATTGCTCAAAACTCCTTACTGTGCATGATCACTGCTTTAAGCAAAACATGACTGCTGATGAGAGATTTCAAAAACAAGGGGAAGACCTCTGAAAAGTACATCAAAGTTATCTAGGCTGTAGAAACATGTCTATGTCATTACCAAAAAAAGGTCACAGTTTATGAGAAATATCTGAGTGACTTGATGTGAACGAAGTGAAACTGCATGATGTTCAAATGACACAGATTTACTCCCCCACTCCCCCCCCTTTATATAGAAGAGCCTGCCTATAAAAGCAGATACAATTTAATGCCTGCCAAGATATATGAATTCTACTCTGAAGGACAGGCCTGAGTTCAGAATGGTGCCATAAAACATGGCAAATTTATGCTTTGAGAAATCACAGTAATACAGAAAACAGGAACTTGCTGGGACTGTGAGACTCGAGGGGAAAGGCACCCGGGCTTCTTCCATTAGCCTAAGCCTAAAAGCCACCCAAGAAGAAGATCAGAGCAAGGGAGAAAGCAACTGGCTTCTAACAATCAGCCAGTGAAAGTGTTGCTACTCTATCATTAGTCCCTTCCTTCTCTCCCTCCCTCTCTCCTTCCTTCCTTCCTCCTTCCTTCCTCCTTCCTTTTCTCTCTCTCTCTCTCTCCCCCCCCCCCCTTTGTTATGTCTCTTAGTGCCATTTGCAAACAGGATTTTTCTCAGCATTTAATATCTGCACAGCACTGAAATTATTTTTGGACTAAATGATAATTTTTCAAAGGTTAAATAATGGAACACCACTGCTACCAATTATAATCATAAACATCCAACAGCAAAACAAGAAACTATCATCGCTCCTTTTGTTGTTAAGATCGGCAAATGTACAAGTGGGATGCTTCTCATTTACTGGGTATTAAATGGGGAGACATTTGGATCAGATAAAAGAGAAGGACCAATAGCCCCTCACATTTGCGATTTTGATTTTTGCAGATTTGATTATTCATAGATTTGATTTAAATGTCTCTTTAGGAATTTCTAGGTTCTCCCATGTGATTATATGCTTAGCTTACAGCAGATGTTGACCATGGAGCCATTCTGAGAAACCTGTGTTGCTTCAGGTCTTTAAAAGTATTTGTGTATATACAGGTAAAGGTAAAGGTTTTCCCTGACGTTAAGTCCAGTCGTGTTCGACTCTGGGAGTTGGTGCCCACCTCCATTTCTAAGCCAAAGAGCTGGCATTGTCCATAGATACCTCCAAGGTCATGTGGCCGGCATGACTGCATGGAGCACCATTATTTTCCCACTGGAGCGGTACCTATTGATCTACTCACATTTGCATGTTTTTGAACTGCTAGGTTGGCAGAAGCTGGGGCTAACAGTGGGAGTTCACTCTGCTCCCCAGATTCAAACCTGCGACCTTTCAGTCCACAAGTTCAGCAGCTCAGCGCTGTAACACATTGCGCCACCAGGGGCTCCAGAGTGTATATATATTCTCTCTCTCTCTCTCTCTCTCTCTATCTATCTATATATATATATGTGTGTGTGTGTGTGTGTGTGTATGTAGAGAGAGAGAGAGAGAGAGAGAGAGAGAGAGTATATATATATATATATATATATATATATATAGTGTGTGTGTACGTGTGTGTGTGTGTATGTGTGTGTGTACACATATATTAAATATATAAAGCAATAAACAACAAATCCCATAATTTTAAAATATCATTATGTTTATTCACAGTTTTTCGCTTTCATGGTGGTCTTATGTCCCCAACCCCAGTCAATGCGGAGGGCTGATTACAGTTCTTCACATGGCACATAGTTAAAGGATTGAGTTCACAACTATTATTGGGTGCTAACTTGGATGTTATTAAAGGTGAGTAGTACGAATTCATGGAGAATAGGGAATCAATGGCTGCTTCTCATGAAAGGCATATATATCATTCTGGCATCAGAGAAAACATGCTTCTCATTAACTGTTGCTGGGAAACATCAGTGGGTGTGCTGATGTGGGGAACATCAGCAATTTCCCATTAGAAAGTGGTTCTGCACTATGTGAACAAAATGCTTAACCAAAAATATTTTTGGAGTTATCTGGCTCAGTTCCTATGTCCTTACTTCACATTAACAGCATTAGTTGACCATTGTTGGCATTCTTTAAATGATAATAATTATCTGTTAGATAACAGCAGAGAGGGAGTTTTATTTGTGTATGGCACAATGAATCTTCTCACTATTGGCTCATCTGAATGCCTGTTTTAATGCATGTTTCAAAATTTACCAAAAATTATGTGCATTTAATGCATTGATGTAGCACACTTGATTCAACATTATGACTGTTATCTTTGTAATCACTGGAACCTACCATAGTTTGAGGAAGTTTTGTTTTAGTCAATGAAACCACAGCAAGGGATTTTTGTGCCAGAAAATATACTTCTTTGTACAAACTTCAAAAAACAAGGCATGTGTCGGCTTTTATAGAAATAATAGACTATTCTATGCTTTAGTAAGCAAATCCAATTAAAATGTGGCATGTCAATACATGCAACTTTATACTATACACAGCATTGAATCTGAAGCAACTTTGAAGACAGTGCTTGAAATTCAATGCTGTGCTGCAAGTCGATGGAACTATCATGACCTCCCTTTTCTCCATGTAGCTCTCTGAAACACCAAAAGAACAAACAGACAGCTCCAAAGATTTTCTCCAGTCTCCAGGAAGGTAAAGGTCTTGGCATCAAATTTGTTTTGATTTTTGTAATAAGAGTGCATAGTGTGATGAGATGAAGCCCTCCAAGGTCCCTCAAAAGGGGACTACTGTGCATCCCTAGTCTCACAATGTGTTAGCTTCTCTCTATGGCTTGAGGCAGGGTACAAAATGATTAAAACAGACAGATAAATGCACCACTATTAAATTGAATATATCAAAATGCATACAACAGAGACCAATACCAATAACCTTCAAATTTCAGGTTCAAATTTACACTTAAAAATTTACTGAGTAGGCCTGCCAGAAGAGATAGGTCTTCAGTTGTATCTTGAAGTCTAACATCTGATTTAATGATTCACAAGTTCCAAAAGGAACTTAACAGTATCTTTAAGAAGATACTAATCCATCTTTAGGATCCTTCATGGCCTCTTAACAATGAAGCAAATCGTGAAATCCACTAAAGTTTATCTACCAAATTCCAACAGTGTCAAAAATGTGTTTTATTGCATTTAAACCACATACATTGATTCTGAGAATAATTTAGCATAAAACTTTGGGGGAATCTGTTTTGGTGTGCACAAAACTATGTCACAGTGGGATATAATCCCTTTATATCAATATGCATCTTGTATTTTGTTAGGTTGGGATGCATACTATATTCAGATGGGATGAATATTCTCCCCACAACACCTGACTAATACAATTCTTTTGATGTGAAAATACTGCACTTTGACTCATCACATTACAGAAGGTTGGCTCTTCCCAATCTGTTCGAATGCCTCCCTACCTCACTATTTTTTTTTTTTTTAAAAATCTAATATTGCGCAGTGACGTAGCCTGGAAATCTTGAACTACTGTTCTCCTGAGATTTTAGCAGATGGGATGCATACTGATATTCTGATCACGTAAAAACCGCACCACAGCAACATATAAAATCATAGTAAATTATTACAATGTGCAATTACCCTGTTTATGTGATGTTTTTCAGATGGATTCCAACAGATCACTGATGGAGTGGGGCAAATGTCAAGTGATAGGACCCACTTGGAATAGTATTCAAAGGGTCTCAAAAACAGAGTATACCCTAATGTGGTAATATCCTATGTTTCTCCATACAAGTATTTCAATAATAACAAAAAAACAAACAAGCTAGTGATGACATTGTTCATTCCTTCCCTTCCTCTGTTCTAAGTAAAAGTTGGTGCACCCTCTATGTGAGACAGTATAGAGTTCTGGCATAGCAAAGGAGCTGTGCTTTCCACCAAATGATGATGATGATGATGATGATGATGATGATGATGATGATGATGATGATGATGATGGTGATGATAAAACTTTATTTGTATTCCGTCCTATCTCCCCAAGGGGACTCAGGGTGGATTCCAACATAGAATGGCAAATATTCAATGCCTCCATAAACAAACAAATACTGACATAAAATCCTAGAGAAACCCCGCATATAAAAATAACATTAAAACCTACCATCAATTTAAAATTTAACATCAGTAAATTAAACTTAACATCAATAGATTATTATTTATTTTATTTATTTACAGCATTTATATTCCGCCGTTCTCACCCTGAAGGAGACTCAGGGCGGATCACATTATATACATATATGGCAAACATTCAATGCCCATATACACATAGAACTGAGACAAAGACAGACGCAGAGGCAATTTAACCTTCTCCTGAGGGGATGTTCGATTCTGGCCACAGGGGGGAGCAGCTGCTTCATTATCCACTGTGATGGCACTTCCTCATTCCAACGTCGTAAATTAGTTAAATTTGCCTCCCCACTTTTTAAGTGGTACCTTATTTCCTACTTGATAGACACAACTATCTTTCGGGTTGCTAGGTCAGCAACGAGCAGGGGCTATTTTTTATTTTTTAATTGATGGGTGCTCACCCGCCACAGGTTGGCCTCGAACTCATGACCTCATGGTCAGAGTGATTTATTGCAGCAGGCTGCTCACCAGCCTGCGCCACAGCCCGGCCCCTACATGTAGTCAAACAAAATTATATAATAACATAAAATCCAAACAAACATCCACATTAATTTACAACAGCCAACTAGAGTTCACAGTGTGGGTTGGTTATGTGGTGAAATGATGACTCATTGGCGTCCTGCTAACAGATGATCCCATAAAAGACACCTTTGTAAAACATTAGCTTCTTTTGAACCACATCCTACCCATTGGCTACTATACTATTGAACTGGATGCCACAAATCAAGGTGTATGGAGACTATATGTTCTGTTTTGAAATAGAGTCACATCTCTAGGTGTTTAATGGGCTTCAGATAATAAATCAATTTAGTTCTGTATTTATATAGCAGGGGTCTCATTTACACCTGCATAAGTATATATATATATTTTGGAGGGGGGGATCATTAAGGCAGCAGGGAGTCCTTTTCTGGATGTCTTCCAAAAGAGGATGGACAGTTCCCTACTTGGGTGGGTAGATTTAATAGCCTATGATCCCCTTTCAAATGCTTTGATTCTATGAATAGCACCCTTATACATTTTCTCATTACCCACAGGCTAACTTAGCTCTATGCCATAAACTCCTAGTATTATAGAATCATAGAGCTGGAAGACACCACATGGGCCATCTAATCTAACCCCCTGCCATGCAGGAAAAGCACAATCAAATCACCCACAACAGATGGCCATCCAACGTCTATTTAAAAGCCTTCAAAGAAGGTGCTTCCACCACACTCCAAAGCAGAGAGTTCCACTGTTGAATAGCTTTTATGGTTCTAAACTCATTCATATAAGTTGTTACATAACCGATTTCAAGGCTCTACTAACACATTTTTTTTATTCAAAGAGGCTTTTAAAGAAGAAGGATTTTAAGTCAAGGGAGCTGTGGTTTTTAACTTTGAATATGTTTTAATGGTTTATATTTAATTCTGTGTTAATGTTTGTATATTTTAATATTTTAAATTGTATGCTAATGCTTTCATGTTTAGCCGATTTCAGAAACGAAGTGGGGTATAAATAAGTATAATCATCATCATCATCATCATCATCTTCATTCTTTAGCTTCAAGATCTGTTGTTGTGGCATTGTGGCGATCCTAAAGTGGGGTTATGTTCAGAGGGGATTTGCCCCTTGCTGTCTTCTGAGGCTGAGAGAGTGTAACACTCCAAGATCACACAGTAGTATTCCATAGTTCAAACCCTGGTTTCCAGAGATATAAACTAATGCTCAAACCACTGCACCATATTGATTATCTTTGAGACCCTACAGCAAAACATGCCTTCCGTCTCCATATATTAATGAATCAGTTTTTCCTCTCTGACAAGCTATTATTCCCCGTAAATAGATGAGTTGGGGGCATTCTCCACACTTTTCTTCTGTCCAACGCAGGTATAATTTGCACATTTCAAATACTGGGAACATAGAGCAAAGGCTTAGCTTTCTCTCACATTTCAAACTATGCAGCAACAGTTTCTCCACTAATGACAGAGGCCGATAGCAACAGCTGAGAATCCTTGTCTACGGAGGCTCAGATAAAGAAAAGTCTCAGGTATCAATGTAGAGACCTCATTAAACAGACCAGATTTACTGATATTATCTCTGACTTGTCTGCTTCGTGTACAAAAGAGGTCATTTATCTACCAGTAAGCTACAGATTTTGAAAAAAAAATGGAAGAAAGAAAGACAGCATTAAGTATTCCCTCCTCATCATGTATGTGGAAAATTAATGAATCTGTCTGATTTAATCAGCTGCACACCTTGTACTATTTTTTTTTCAAGCCTGGCTTTTATATAACATTCAGTTTTTTAAAATTTCTCCTTATAGATTCAATAACATAAAAAAGGTTAAACTCCCATTAGGTATGGAATGTTAAAGAGAAGTAGTTGATGAGTGTTTAAACCAAAGCTGATCATGATTAGAAGCTGCTCAATTTCTATAAATCATAGTGTGTGTGTGTGTGTGTTCTTCAATGCCTTCCTATATCAGGACAGGCTTAATTAAAATCACAGCTTTCATTGGGAACCTTAAAATATAAACTAGAAAGGAGCCACACTGTATGTGCCTTCTGCTCCACTCTAATTACGCAAAAATAATTCTTCTTGTTCAATAGATTTCTAGTAATAATTTAGTGGAAGTGAAAATGTGCCCCTTTGAGGGTTAAAGAGTGGAGTCTGTACTAAATTCAGAGTTTATTGCAATAGATTCAACACAAAATATATTTATTATAAGTACATGTATCTACTTGTAACCTTGCAATCAGCACCACTGTTTTAACAGTTATTTATTAACAAAGAGTGTTGAGATGTCTGAAAATGTCCAGTACATTCATACCAGTAATTTGATTTTTCTTGAGATATCTCAGAGCCTAGTAATTCTTCTTTTTGTTGTTAATTGTGTCAGGTTGGCTTCAGCTTACGACAACCCTATGAATGAGAGAACTCAAAATCACCTTGTTATCATCAGCCCTGCTCTGGTCTTACAGACTAAGGGCCGTGTCTTCCTTGATTGTTTTTATCTACTTGTAACATGTTATCCCTCTTCTCCTTCTATTTTCTACCTTATCAAGCATTATTGTATTTTATAATGAGTTGTGATATGTCTAAAGTACAATAGTTCAGTCATCTTGGTTTCTAGAAAGAGTTCAGAAGACCAAATTATTTGTCTTTTGACAGTCTGTGGCATTTTTAGAACTGGTAGCCAGTGTGGTGGAGTGTTTTGAGGGATGGATGAGAAGAGCAAGGTTCAAATTCCTACTCAGTTATGGAAGCTCCCTGGATCAACTTGAACAAGTCACATTTTCTCAGCCTCAAGGAAAGACACAGGCAAATTCCCAAATCCTGCCAACAAAAACAGGGTTGTGCTGTGGCGCAGCTGGTTAGTAGCCAGCTGCAATAAATCACTACTGACCAAGACGTCATGAGTTCGAAGCCAGCCCAGGTCGGATTAAGCCCCCAACCATTAATAGCCTAGCTTGTTGTTGACCTATGCATCTCGAAAGACAGTTGCATCTGTCGAGTAGAAAATTTAGGTACCGCTTTATGCAGGGAGGCTAATTTAACTCATTTACATCACCATAAAAATGTCCAGCAGCGTGCCAGAAGATGAGGAAGTACTTCATCAAGGACTCAGCATCACAGTGGATGATAAAGCAACAGCTCCTCCTGTGGCCAGAATTGAGCATATCCTCATGAAAGCCAGAAGCTGGAATGTTAAATACCCTCTGTGTCTCTGTCTGTATGTTGTATGTCTAATGGCACTGAATGTTTGCCATGTATATGTACATTGTGATCTGCCCTGAGTCCCCTTCGGGGTGAGGAGGGCGGAATATAAATACTGTAAATAAATAAATAAATAAAGGCATTGAATGTTTGCCATGTACATGTGCATTGTGATCCGCCCTGAGTCCCCTTCAGGGTGAGAAGGGCGGAATATAAATACCATAAATAAATAAATAAGTAAATAAAATTCAGCAGTAGGTTCACCTTACAGTCGCTGTAAGTCAGAAATGACTTGAAATAACACAACAAAAACCAAAGGCAAAAACCAAAACAGAAACAGCTGCCTTTTGGGGACATTTTTCCAAGATTGCAAATTACCTTACAATAATCTATTCAGGGTACTCTAGAGTGGGAGATTTGATTTTGGTGAAATTGAATTGCACCCTGAAAAAGTGCAGGCCTATGTGTTCCAGTGCATTATAACTGTAGATTTGGTACCAAAGAACAGGAAGAATTAAATGAAATAATATACAGGCAGTCCCAGAGTTTAAAAAACTTACATCCAACTTACAAATGACTTATAGTGTAAAACAAGGATGAGACAACAGGAAGTGAGAGAAATCTACCCTCAGGAAGGGAAATTCACTCCTGGAAGAGTTATCATGGGGAAAAGGTGTCTACTGAGCTTTAGCACTAATCCTTGTTTCCACAACAAGCCAGCAAAACAAACACCACAGGGAAGTTAACCCTTCTCTATGTTATACATATACATACACATATACATATAACTGGAGTTAGACTTTTAAAAAGTACCTGTTCCGACTTACATTAAAAAAATCAACTTAAGAACAAACCTACAGAACTCATCTTGTTTGTAACTTGGGGACTGCCTGCATACCAATGCTATGTCCTCAAGCATCAAAATATTTGGAGACAAAGGAGCTTGGAATGGGCACACAAAAGGATCTGCTTCTCAGTACAGTGCAATTTCCTGGCTGTGCAGCTTGTATCTGCTAAATCTACAGTATAAATAATGACTGTGCTGCCATGGTTCGAAACTGCCAAGGGATAATTAATTTTTCTCAATTATCTATTCCATTTCCCTCTTTAATCTCCCACACTTTTGCTTCTCATGGAGGATTGTGCTCCAGTGATTCCACTGACAACTTCACATGGCAATGAACTGTAACTATTGCAGGCTTCCACTTACTAATACCTTATCAATGTCAACTGTTTTCTACCTAGTGCATTAGGTCAAAATCCATTAAAAGCATTGTTTCAGTTTCTCATGACCTATTCACTATGCTAAACAGCTTGATGCCAACTGATCCTATGAGCCACAGATATAGTAGACAAGTATGATTTGCGCAAAGCGCAGAAACTAAGGTGTCAATGAAAAATCACCATGTGCAGCTTTGTGTTGGGTTTCAAGTTGATACATGCCATACTACTGCAATATCAGAATAACATGTTAACTTTGCAGCAGAGATAGATTGCATGATTCATCAGTACTGCATAAATTAATTGGTCAGAAATAACAGGACAAAAATGGATGTGGCAGGTTTGGAAATAGCTCACACAGCATGCATTTGTGAATCCAATGTGTGCACCAAACTAGCAGATACACCTTTCCCAGGGTTGCAGAATGGTGGCAAGGGAAGGTGAGCACAGTTTGCTAGCTCTGAGCAAATGTTTTCAGTGGCTTCTTTCATTCATAGCCCTAGCACCTGAAGTGTTTATGCTCTGCTACCACCAGCTATGTCATCAACATGATGACATTGTTATGTCATCAACATTACAGTGATTTTGGTAACATTCAGTTACCAAAAATAGCATTTCCAAGATCTGCTTTTCTGGCAATGAGGGAATGGGATAAAACACCATATTCCCCATTTTAACTTGTTTACGATTATTTGCTAACATTATTAATTGTGGTAAGTCCAAGAACCCATGAATATGAGTATTATGCTGTATTCCTAGTGTGTGGCCTCAAGCAACATAGTCAAACACTTTTATTTAGCCACCATGTTATGTGCATATGGTAAACCTGCAGATTTTGTGCATAATGGGCCCTAGTTAGATAGAGATGATATTTAGAATATTTGTTTGAAATGCTATCAAGTACCGATTACCAAAGATACTAGTACTAAAGTTTCAAACAGTGTTTATGCAAGCTCTAAATATACTAAATGGCACAAGGAATACAGAAATCACTGGTGAAACTCTAGGAGAAAACCTAGTTGGAAAAACATCACTTTTAGTACATTTTTTATTATTTACCATTAAGGCTGCTTCTGTCGATCAAGTTTGTGTCAACTGGCCAATAGACCCCATCTCCATGGCGACCTGCAAAAAAGGAAACTGAACATCAGAAGAGAATGGCACATGAGCCCAGTCAAGGCAGATGGGTTATGAGTTTTGAAAGCATTTCCCTCTGATGTTTATGCCATTAGGTATCACAAGAGGAGACAATTGCGGTTTGCAAGAAAAAGAAAATCTGTCATAAAAGCAGATTTTTAAACCAAAATCTCCAAATACTTCGGCTCTCATCCTCCCTCCCCACCATCTCGTTGTTCTTCTGGATTGCTAGTTGAAAAAGTGACACAATAAGCCAAAGCTTTAGGTACCAATCAGAAAATTCTCTCTATGAAATTGACAGATCTGACAGCCATTTATTCCTTAAATGACAGGCAAAGTGCTGGGCATGCACATGTTCCAGTGGTCCATGTTCTCATATAGCTATAGTTTTGACATTTCTTTCCAGGGCCAGTGAATTATATTATTTGACCAGGTGACAGAAGTTCTCACTTAGCATCTTAGCTTAAGGTTCTCTGTTCATATATATATACACACATATACATACACACACACACACACACACACACACACACACACACACATATACACATACACACACACACTGTTGAAATAGTTTCTGAGACAAATTCAGACCATCAGTATGAATCAATACCCAGATATGTCTGTTGCAAGGCTGATCCTCTGCGGGATAGTATGGGTTGAGCATTCCTTATGTGGAAATCTGAAATGTTCCAAAATCCAAAATTGTCCACATGGGTGACTGAGACAGTTACACATTTGCTTTCTGATGGTTCAATATACAAACTTTTTTCATGCACAATTTTATTAAAAATGTTTTTTGTTTAGATGTAGGCCCCATCACCAAGACATCTCACATATATGTAAGTACTCCAAAATCCAGAAAATCCCAAAATCCAAAACACTTTCAATCCCAAGCATTTCAGATAAGGGATACTCAACCTGTCCTTGGCCAAAATATTGCCAACCCAGAAACAAAATTGAGCATAAACAGAGAGTGAAAGATACAGCAATAGTATCTGTTAATTGTCTACTTATGGGCTGAGGTTGGTTTTCAGTTCTCATATTTAGAGTGGGTTTCCCCCCACCCCCAAGAATGAGATACCTATGTTTTATTTAAGTTTTCAAACAACATGATGCCCTTTTTTGCTTCATGGAAAAGGACAGATTCCACCAACATTAATAACCCTGGGGCTGTGACATGCCTGCAATTCTGTTAAATCCCATGCCAATTTCAGTGTCTAGATTTCAGTGCCCCCCCTCCCCAATTCATTTTTGGGAGCCTCCTGAATTTGGGCTGGCAAAATTATTCTGCTCTGGCCTATTGGCAGCAATGGGAGAACTTCCAAGGCTTCCCTTTCCATAATTTTTAGGGCATCAGTCTTATGAAACCACTTTTTCTGGTATCGTTTCTCCTCATATTCCTCAATACAGCCTGGGTTAAGGCATCAGACTTTAGAAACCACCTTTTCTGTGGCCAGTTGCCCCCCCCCCCCCTTCAATGAATCTGAGTTAAGGCACCCCTGTTAAACACTTATTTCAATGGGAGCCACACCACCTGAAGGAACATTAGCCATTGTTAAAAAAAGATATAAATCACCTCCTCATTTTATGGTGGCTTTAAAAATGGTACGATACCTTTACGCCACATTTGAAGCATGCATCATGTGAAGGGCACCATTGTTGGCAGTTTTTTAAGTATGTAGGAAACGTTTATTTATTGCCATTTGAATCAAAAAGCAAGGCAAGCCAGGCAGAGCTGTGAGTTGCACTGAGAATTTAGTTCACCAGCTGACTAGAGCATTATCTGTGTCTCTTAGAAGCCTGCTCACAACAGAAAAATGGAGACCCAGCTTGGCTAAAAGACACATCATGGCTTTCTTCTGTTCTGATTGGCTCAACAGGCAGGACTCATAGGGAAACTCCTTTGAGGGCACGCAGCTGCCTCTCCGTGCTCCACGTGCAGCAGAATGAAACCAAAAGTAGCAATGGTCGGCAGCCGTGTGGTCTATTGCAGCCGGAAAAAATGGCAGTGACACCCATGGCATTATGGCTGGCCAAAAGAGCTGAAAGAGCCAAATCTTCTTGAGCCCATTTTGTAAAACGGATCCATGCACAGCTAATGTCTTCCCAAATGCTCACAAGTCGAGAGGCAGCTCTCCTTTTTTGTGTTCAAAAGTTGCATTGGAAGGTTGCTGTTTTTACAGCAAGTTATGACACTTTGTGGCACAGCCATCACATTTTTTAATTCTATACCTTGTCTGTCTGTCTCTCCCCCTCTTTCCTGTCATGTTGGGTTCCATTTGTTTTCCTAGGATAGCTTTTGATGAAGCTAATGGGATGGTGGTGAGGAGGTGGCATCAATGTGCAAGAAGTGAAAAAAAGAAATGGACAGTTTAAAATTCTTATATTTCTGAAAATCTGCTCAGGCAGAAATTTCCATTCTGACAAAAGCACATGTCTGGGGAAAAGGAGAAAATATGGTAACCCTAATTACTCAGAGTTGAAAGGGGTTTACTCCCTGGAAACAGTAAATGTGATAGGAATCTAGATTACAGCATATAGTTAGTTATTACAACTGTGGTAGAATGATAATACAAAGTTTCTCAGTTCCTTATAGCTGAAGAAATCACAAACCAATCACCCATGATATTAGAACCCACCAATTGATAAAGCTATGTGATGTGCCATGATGACACTGTGGTCATGAGGCAAACAAGGGTTATTTCCATGATTAAAAAGGTAAAGGTTTCCCTGATGTTAAGTCCAGTCATGCCTGACTCTGGGGGTTGGTGCTCATCTCCATTTCTAAGCCAAAGAGCCAGCGTTGTCCATAGACACCTCCAAGGTCATGTGGCCAGCATGACTGCATGGAGCACTGTTACCTTCCCGGCTGAGCGGTACCTATTGATCTACTCACATTGGAATTTTTTTGAACTACTAGGTTGGCAGGAGCTGGGGCTAACAGCGGACACTCATTCTGCTCCCGGGATTTGAACCTGGGACCTTATGGTCCACAAGTTCAGCAGCTCAGTGCTTTAACTCACTGTGTCACCAAGGACCCATGATTAGACTAAGAAAAAATGATTTGACTAAAAAAAATAGTGAGAAGCACCTCTCTACAATTATTCAGCAAAAACAATATCAAACAATGAGTCTTCAGCCATCTTTAGTCAGAATCAGTTCTGTCTGTTTTAGGTTAGGAGGACCTTTGATCATTTCAAATTATATTCTGCTCATCAAGAATCCCTACAATGATAATACATTCTAATATATTGTCATATTGCCATTAGAAATATAAAATGGTGGAAATGGTTTATACTCACATGCTGCAAACTGGGATGGGTTGAGGAAGGATTTGCATGATTGGGATCTAAATCCTTCCTCAGCATGAAAGATTCTGTTATTGATCACCAATCACTCACCATGTTTTTCCCTGATGGCATCACATCACATCCAGAAATCACAACTACTGGAAAAGTTTGTGTTTTTCATAAATATATGGATTTTTTTTTTGATGAACTTTTCAAGCAGTTGTGATTTCTGGGTGAAGTGTGATACCATCAGGGAAAACTAGATGTGATGTCGGTGATCAATAACTGCATCCTTCATCTTTTCCCCTCTTTGTCATTCCATATTGGGCTGGGTAAGAATTTGCATTCAGATGATTGGGCCATGGGTTGGGGGGTGGGTGGAGGTATATACTATTTCTACCACACTGTTTTCCCAATGAAAACCACACCACGGTGAAGAGCTATTATTTATCTCTTATGACAGATATACCCATGTTGTTGTGAACACATCATTCTTGTATTACCCTCAGACACAGAGGCTCACTGTAAAATGAGTTTTTTAGGGAGACTTAACAGCATCCTGAATTTCTTTAGGCAAACCTGAGATATGCTTTGAAAGAGATGGTGTTAACTTAAAGAATAGTTACATTTCATTTAGAAATGGTGCCTGCAGCTTACGCACCTTTGAAATTAGTCCTCTTTTACTGCATTGCCTATCAATGAGTGAAGTACTTTAGTATGAAAGGCACAATTAAGAATGTAAGGTCATTATCATCACAGGAGCTTTCAGCATAATCAACTTCTCAATCAAGTTAATTGCAGAGCCATTGGCATTTGATCCTCAGTGTTGAGGCATGATGATTGGAAGAGAAGAGCAAATTGGCCATTTTGTACCATCACGCAAATTGGGGGGGGGGGTGTTCTTTTTCTTTGTTTGCATTTTTTGTTGTTCTTATATATTAGATTGAATGATACCTTGGCCAAACCCACTTTTTAAACAGCATTTGCAAAAAAATATTTTCTTTTCCAAATTTTCAAAGCAAAACGGAACATGCAAAACATGTGGCTAAATAAAAACACATGTGAGCAATGTCTGGACCAGCCCAAGACATTTTGTTGCCTGAGGTGAAGAGCAAGATGACAATCTTTCCCAGTCATGTAGCAGAAGCAGAATTGAAGCTCTCTGGACATTTTGATTAGTAGAGAGTCAGAGACTATGGCATTATCTGCCAAGCCCCTTGAACTCTCCTGTTCTCTTTGAATTTATTTCCACTCTCAACAGTAATTGGGAAGGAAGTTGATTACCCCAGCAATGAAATATTATTAACAACTCTGCTAGGGTGCATTTACACTGTAGAATTAATATAGTTTGACACCACATTAACTGCCATGGTTCAATGCTATGGAATCCTGGGATTTGCAGCCCTCTTTGGCAGGGAAAGTTAAAACTACAACTCCTATGATAACACAGCACTAAGCCATGACAGTTAAAGTTGTGTCAAACTGCATTAATTCTACAGTGCAGAACTGTTGTAATTTGGAGTATTTTCCAGATTTTTGTTCTTGGTGGTAATGAAGAGAAATAGAGGTCCATGGCTTCCTTTGTTTTCAAACTCTCCTTAGGGATGATACTATGGGAACTTGTCATGGTGATGACCTGAACATTTAAGGCGGTTACTCCACCACTGATTGTTCCCATTCTGTATACAAAGTAGCCAGTTTTAGAATATGTAGGATGGGCCATACGTCTCATAGCTCTCTATTTCACAATTTTACCGCCATTACTATCTGTCACCTTAGACAACCACCAACTCAGGCAAATGGAAGAACTGCCCTACAATGTTTTTAATGTAGTTACTCTAGTTCATATTACTCCATTCCACCTTTGTCTAGCCATGGATTCTTCCTCCGAAGCCTCTTTTTTCCAGAAGATGGGTGGTACATTTGGGAGGGGGAATAGAAAATAATGTAGCTAATCTGAAAATATATGAGTCACTAATTTTATTTCAGCCTGGTGAAAATACCTATAATTATCAAATCAGATCCACTCCATATTCAATATGTTCTGGAATGTTTTCAGAAAGGAAATTTTCAACAGAAAACCAAAAGCTTTTAGGCATATGTACAGAAGCAAGAGAACAAAGGCTTTTAAAATTTCAAACAATTAGACAAACAGCATAGCTAAAAAACCAAATAGCCTTTTACAAGTCTAGTGCATGACATTGTCAATAAAATAAATCTCTCCAATATTGTGTATTCAATTTATGAACATATCTTTTTATTATTCAGGTTAGACAAGCAAAGAGAACCCGAAAGGTGAAAATATTCAATATTTTGATCATATTTATGGGAACTACAGTATCGAACTGGGTGAATTAAGGATGGAAAATGGGGAATATTTTGTTAATTACAGAAATTTCAAGCCCTTACCCCATTACTCAAACGTATCTAACTCATATTATCATGCATTTCTGAAAATAATAGCTAAAGAAACTACCATAAAAAGTTGGTATATATCTGCTGCTTTAATCAGTCTCTGATTGTTAATATTTTACATATTTTGATTGGCAGAATGTTGCTTTTTAATTCTTGAATTCTTTTTGACATCAAAATCCCAAATACAGCACAGCCCCCTTATCCACAATTTCAGTATATACTATGTGATAGCTACAAATTTATTTGATATCTACCTATCAACACTCCAAAAATTATCCCCCCCACCACCAGAAATGTTTAAGGTCCTCTCTATGTTGTCCCAGTGCTATTCTATGGTATACGTCCACTCTTAGGCTTCAGGTATTCATGGGTGGGTCATACAATATATCTCCCATGAATACGGAGGGGTCATATTATATTCCTAACATCTGAAAATTCTGTGAGTAAACAAATTAAATAAGACGTTGTGGTAGCGAAATGCTAAATCAATAAAATAATACATAAACAAAGACTGACTGATTCAGAACACAAAGTGGTTTCAGGGTAATTATATATAAGTATCAGGACACATTATTATATATGAAAGATTGTGATATTAATCTGTATTCCTGCTTGTAAGAGCAACTCTAGACAGGCATAGTTATTCTGGATAATTAAACTGAAATAAAACTGCATATGCTCTATGACCATAATTTGTAAACCCAACCGCAAGATTCATCTCAAAGTGACAGATAGGTTTGCAGGAGCTAATATAGTCTTAAGCTTGGTTACTTTCTACGACTGAGTCATAAACTTCAAAATATTTGAGAAAAAGCAGCATTTATTTCTAGAGAAAACAGGGATCTATTTCAAAAAGGCTTTAGGCAATGTGTGTATAAAGGGGCTTTCGATACCCTGTCTTTATTTCACATTTAGCAAAATGATAGTATCTTTTATACTGTACTGTTTATCTCTGTGGGCACCACAGGTGTTTCAAGCTGCTGCTTTAGTGTCATAGGGAGAATTCCTATTGAATGGTCAGAATCGATGGAAGAAGAGAACTAAAACAATTCTGCCATTTTGTCTTTTGAAAGTAATCAGACAGAACAAACTAACATGCCAGGCCAAGAGTTCTCAAACTTTTTCAGCTACAGAGCCCTTTTTGAAGCAAAAGTTTCTGATGGAGCCCCAATAAAGGTTTATATATTATATTATATATAATGTATATATATATTAGGCATGAGCAAACTTTTTGATTAGCATAAACTGAACAGTATTTCAGTGGAAGACCCCAAGGGCCATCCAGTCCAACCACCTTCTGCTATGCAGGAAAAGCAATCAAAGCACCCCCAACAGATGGCCACCTGGCCTTTGTAATAACAGCAACAGCAACAGCAACAAGATGAGCAACAGAAGCAACCACAGGGACCATCCAGTCCAACCTCTTCTGCCATTCAGGAAAAGCACAATCAAAGCACCCTGAACAGATGGTCACCTAGTCATAATAATGACAGTAACAACAACAACAACAACAACAACAACAACAACAACAACAACAACAACAACAACAACAAAACAGAAGAAACCCATCAGTTGCTACACTGAAGTCCTGCTTGAGGCAATGTTAGGCTAGAGAGACCACTGGTCAGACGCCATGGGTCTTTTTATAGTGGCAAACTGTGAACGTCAGTGTACATGCAGCACATTGGATAATGGCTTCAAATTCTGGACAACAACAAAAGTCACATTCACTGGTCCATGCACAGTGCTGCTCTCTTCTTAAAGTCTTGTCAGATGCAGATTTATTTGACATATTTCACTGAATTTGTGTTGCAGTGGGATAAGTCAGATTTGAGCCTTGTTGATCTGAGGTTGAGCTTGAGAAACTAATTCTGTGAAATATCAGGGCTTGCCATTAAAAATGTGTAGTTTTTGAGGATGGAGCTGCCATCTGAATGTTCACAGGGTAGCTCCATCTTCAAGAGTTAAATGTGCTATAAATCCCTCATATATTTACCTCTTTTCCTTTGCCCTGGTGACACAGATATACACAGCAGATGGAAAGAGGAAAAGGAGTCAGGATCCACAGAATAAGTGAAGTATCAGGAGCATGCAAGACCTGATCCTCCTTCTCTTCTTCCTGGAACCATGGTGGGTGCCTTTCCCTACCCTGGAACTGCAGCAGTGATGACCCATCTCCTCTCCAAGAGATATTATAATTTTTTCCACTTTCAAAAAACAAGGGCAAGGGAGAGAGACCACCATAAAAAGCCAACGGTAGAAATGGATGAAAATGGAGATTTAATCTAAGGTTGAAATAATTTATGTTTAGTATCATAGAATCATAGAATCATAGAGTTGGAAGAGACCTCACGGGCCATCCAGTCCAACCTCCTGCCAAGAAGCAGGAAATCACATTCAAAGTACCCCTGACAGATGGCCGTCCAGCCTCTGCTTAAAAGCCTTCAAGGAAGGAGCCTCCACCACACTCTGGGGCAGAGAGTTCCACTGCTGAACAGCTCTCACAGTGAGGAAGTTCTTCCTAATGTTCAGGTGGAATCTCCTTTCCTGTAGTTTGAAGCCATTGTTCCGCATCCTAGTCTCCAGAAGACAAGCTTGCTCCCTCCTCCCTAATGGACATATGGATGTACTGATGGAGAATTCTTTGAAAAATGTTAGCATCATTGTATGAGGCTTACTTCCTGGTAAATGTACATACGTCTGTGGTCTAAGGCTATGACAATTCCAGTGGCTTTCTGAACTCTTAAACCATTTGAAACTTGCTTCAGATTTTTTAAAAAAAAAAACAATAAGAAAGACATCCAATTATATCTGATTATCTCCATATCCTGCTGAGCATTCACACTGTAGGCAAGCTTTTTAGTTTCTTAGTTCTGAGAATGTTGCCTTTTTATCTGCTTCACAAAAAATCAGAGCAGGCAAAACCTTCTGGGAAGACAGGCAAATATGCCACAGCTTAAAACGTTCTCCCTCTCCCTCTCTCTCTCCCTTTCTCTCATCCTTATACTTTCAGAAAATACCAAAGCTAGAAGGAAATGTGTTGCCTTGTTAAATAAAAAGAGCTTTGAAATCCATCCAAATCTCTCCTTATTGTACTGCCACCGTGTTCCACTTTGCAGCCAGTCTCACACGCAGCAAAAGCCCAGGGCTAAGAGAAGCATCGGGAAGAAATGAAAAAAGTGAGAAAAAAAATCCAATGAGACATCCTTCTGTTAGCACAGCATGGAGTGAGGTGGCTGCCTTTTGCTGGCATTAGGCAATAGATGTTACTTGCAGTGGTTTCCCCACCAGCTGGGAGGAAGCATTGTGACAAACAAGAGCAGACATTTTCTGAGTTTCAGCCAAAAGAAATTGAGCTGAGACAGTTTCTTCTTCAAATAGCCAGGCATCCACACATCTGCTGCAATCCAAACACAGTGCAGGTTGAATTACATTTTTTGAATTGTTGTGAAGTAGTTCTTTTCTTTAAAAAGGGAGGGAAAATGAGGCATCACCTCCCTTTCAGATGCTATTTCCCTGAATGTTCACATAATTCACATTCTGTTTATTTATGAGATTAAAACCAGGAAGGTATTAAAATGGCCGGCAATAAATGACACTGGAGTATAGTCAAAATTGCAGAATTTATGAAGAAAAACAGACAAGCTAGATGAGGCTGCAGTCCTTTGATTTTGACTGAGCCTATTAGAAAGGGCTTAATTTGGACACATTCTCTCCTTTCCCCTATACTGTGTTAACCACTGGAGAAAATTATACTGTTTAGCTGGATTTGCACCACCTGACATTCACCAGCAAGTAGCAGCCAGCAATGAAAGGACCAAGAGATTGACATCTCCGGCCCATCCCCTGTTTGTATATCAGCTAATACACCAATGCTTTAAATCAAGAAATAGTTTTCTAAGATGTACAGAGACACTTGCAGGAACACCTCAGCAAGCAAGAATCCAAAAGTGTCAGGCTAAAACCCAGAACCTCAATCAGTGGCTGACACCGGGTGAGAGACTCCCTTCTGGGCACACAGAAGACTGGGTGACTTGGAAGGTACTGAATAGACTGCACTCTGGCACGATGAGATGCAGAGCCAGCCTTAAGAAATGGGGCCACAAAGTGGAGTCAATGACCTGCAAGTGTGGAGAAGAGCAAACCACAGACCACCTACTACAATGCGGTCTGAGTCCTACCACATGCACAATGGAGGACCTTCTTATAGCAACACCAGAGGAGCTCCAAGTGGCCAGCTACTGGTCAAAGGACATTTAGTATAATGTCAAGTTTTTTTAACTTTGTGTTTTCAAATACATTACAACTGAACCCTCGGTTTGCTTCTGACATGATAAATAAATAAATACTGTGTTAATAGCCTACAAAGGTTTTTTTTTACATTTTGAACTCAATTTGTAGCAACTGAAGTAAAGATGAGAGCAAAGGGGAAAAGTGGGAAGAGAAAAAAGAAACTGGAACATTGTAAAATAAACTAAAGAAGTAGGATGACAACTGGGACTATCCTTTCCAAATCAGGATAATAAAGAGTTTGGAGATAGGTTTGAGTTTAGTCAAATCCTTAACATTTCTAGCCTGTATTGAATTGCTAGCTGCAGTTGGAGGAAACACAGTGCATCAAATGTTGAATAGTAACCAAACCTGAATCTAGACCTCTTTGATTTAAAGAGCCTGCTGTGTTGGATTTTGACCTCTGTATTGAAAAAGATACATTTTGGATTACAAATTCCAGAATCCTTCGTCCAACTTTCCCAAGTTCTGCAAATAATACATGCTAAGTCTTCCCTATTCATGTTTCTTCATCCTTGTTATTGTTGCTTCATGTTTTTATCCCCTTCAGTATTCCTTCCATGCTTTAAATTTTTTCTTAATGAAATTCAATGAATTTGTACACGATTGCACAAAAAAGCCTTCATTGCGGAGCAACAAATTTTGTACATTTTGGTATAATTATATCACAAGAAAAAGAGGTTCATTATAAAAACAGCTATCTCGGGGGGGGGGGGAGCTAACAGTATTTTGAAATCTGTATAAAACTCTGCAAAAGAGATCTTGCCTAGGCAACTAGAAAAATGATATATGAAGATGCTGAATGCATATAGATCCATGGAGAAGATATCAAGGAAATGATAGGCTCTTGTTATTGGACTTAAGATAATTAGATGGCAGGGTAAACATCAAATCAAAGGAGGAATTGCATTTAGGTAACAATGTATTAAGCACGTTGAAGAGAAATGGTTTAATAAACAGTGAATAAAACTAAAACTAGAAATGATGGAAGCCCAATTTTTAACAAGGGGTTGGGGTTGAAAAAGGAGAACCATTGGCAAAATGGACTGCTACTTCCAGAAGTGTCTCTAGTGTCTCCAATGAATTCTATTGGATGTATTGCTATCTATTCTGCATCATTTATCTGTAATTTTCCAAATAATATAGGTATCTAGGATATTTAATTTCTGACTATATACTATTGGAAGCAGGGTTTGGAGACAACATTTTAGCTGTTGTCCAATATCCCTCCCCAGAAATAGCTATTTTGAGATAACAGTGCCAAAGAGATTTCCTAAAATGCCATGAATAAGGATGCAGAGGGCTGGGTCTCTCAGAAAATCTAAAATGAAAAAGTTGAAATAAAGTGAAAAGAAAAACAAACAACCACAGGGTGGGGGTATAGTATAACATCGTTGTCATTATTGTCATTGTTGCAGATTTTAAAAGATCTCACACAATAATAACCCAGCAGCACAAGTCAGCTATTTTACTATTGGTGTCAATCATTCTAAACTCTCATCTGTTGTTTGCACATCACTTTATAAAGAGTTCTAGACAAGTGGGTGTTACTTATGCATATTAAAAATGAGTGGCTTTTACTACACTGACTGATGTTACCAGCTAAATTTGACTTACTGTATATGGAGAAAAAGAATAAATGTTAAAATGACTCACCTTATTAGGATATACAGTTGTGCCTCCACTTTTGTATATTTAATTTTAAGGGGTTTTGATTATTCATGGAATTTATTAAAATGTTGTCTCTAAGAATCTTTAGGTTCTCTAATGTGAGCCCATGGTCAACTACTGCTGGAGGTCCTATATTCCTCCAATATGATTCTATGATCAATTTTTAGCGAAAATTGACCATAGAGCTGTGCTAGAGGATCTAGAAATTCCTAGAACGATGTTCTGTTAGAGGAAAAATAACATTCTTTGTTTGCTGATTTTCACTTTTGTGGGTGTCTTGTGCCCCTCAGCGATTGTGAAGGGCAGACTAGTTTATCTCTGCCTATGATTCAATGACAATGAGACATAGCACTCGCTTTTGTTGGGAATGTATCTTTATTGTATCTTTCTTAACCTTATTGAAAAGGAAGGATATTTTCTGCCCAAACCTCTGCCCAAACACCATTGGCCACCCTCCCTCCCTACCTTCTGTCCTTCCATCCTTCCTTCCTTCTGTCCTTCCTTCCTTTCTCCTTGTCTTTGACTTTTAGGATCATTTAATATCGCATGTTCTTCCCAGCCCACAAGAGAGGGAAAGGGAGAGAATGGAACCCCAACAGATAGGAATATGAAGAAAAGGGAATATTCTTTTCTGAAGCATTTACAGCTAAACCAGGGCTGTGGCCAAATGCCCAAAGTAATTTAACTGCCATTTAGCATGCTTATTTAGTTCTCCACATGAAATAAAATGAAATGTGTTTGCACAGTTTGGACATCTGGCCACCTGGTAAGGATGATGTTTTTTTCTGTAGTGATTCCAATGTACTCAGAATTAAAGCACGAGACTATATGAGTTTCAGATCCAGACTGATTGAACCAAAACAATCACTCTTTGGACATTCCACCTCAGAGAACCTGTATATTGTTCAATGGTAGATTAACCTAAAAATTGTGTAACCAGGTAAGAATGGGATTTCTTTCCCCAGTGCCCGTTTCCTTCACATTTGAAGTTTTTTTTCTTCTTTAAAAAACTTCAAGTTATTTCTAGTCAAATATGAAGGGAGAGGAAATACTTAAAAATCAACTCAAACATTTTCCTCTGTCTTCATTGGCCAAAGGCAATATGACACTATTTACAGCATGGAAGTGACCCTGTTGTACCTTTCTCCTATACAAAGAGCCTCTAGAAATTGGGGGCAGGAAGGTGAAACTCTGGGCTTAGATGGATCAACTTTTCCATATTTTAATCCAGTTCTTCCCATCCCCAAAATGAAAAAAAAACCCTATTTGGAACAAATGCTTAGTAAATCTTCCAGGTGTTTAGAACATCTGAATTCCTGACTGTTAGCCAGGGACTTCTGGGAGTGGAAATTCAAAACATCTGGAGGATTAAAGTTTGGGAACCCTTGGTATAAGAGAATCCTAATGCAGCCTTGAGGCTAATGGAGAAAAAGAAACATCAATCATAATATTTCATGGACTGCAGCCTACTTCATTAAGTACAAGATGTAAAAGTCTCACTCAAACCCATGAAATTGTGCAAATGTGTGCAAAATGTTTGTGGCATCAGTATTTGGATCAGGGATATGGAGGAAATTGTGTACTTGGGTGTAGGTGAGAAGGTAACCCCACATTTTAATATTGTGGCCAGTAGAATGCATTTAAATTGTAAAGATTTGATCTGTCCTATGGATATGACTGTCTGCCAGAACCCTTTCTCACCACACATTTGTAGCACCATGATTTTACTTGGACTTCTCTAAAAATATTTTGTGGAATTCTGGGATCATAACTAAACTGCAGACCCCATGATTTCATAGGATATAACCACGCAGTTCAAGTGGAGTCAGTATAACTGTATAGCGTGAAAAGGCTCCAGGTTAAATATCTCTTGATAGAATTTCAATTGACAGTTCATTTGCTGCTTTGGCTAGCCTGAAAGAAACAGGGGAAGTAGAAGAAAAGCTCCAGGTTTCACCTCTTTTCTGTATTTCTATCTATCATTTTATCAAGCACTAGCTGTGCCCGGCCACGCGTTGCTGTGGCGAAGTCTGGTGGTATGGGAAATAAAGTATTGAGGAATTTGTGGTAGTTAAGGTAAAGGGTAAAGGTTTTCCCCAGACATTAAGTCCAGTCGTGTCTTACTCTGGAGGTTGGTGCTCATCTCCATTTCTAAGCCGAAGAGCCGGCGTTGTCCGTAGACTCCTCCAAGGTCATGTGGGATGACTACATGGAGCGGCGTTACCTTCCCGCCGGAGCAGTACCTATCGATGCACTCACATTTGCATGTTTTCGAACTTCTGGGTTGGCAGAAGCTGGGGCTAACAGTGGGGGCTCTCTCCGCTCCCCCAATTCAAACCTGTGGCCTTTCAGTCCAGAAGTTCAGCAGCTCAGCGCTTTAACACGCTGCGCCATCAGGGGATATTATTTCCTAAAGGTTGTGAATATACAATATTTCTGATTGGTTTTTTTTTGTTTGTTGGAGGCAAGTATGAATGCTGCAATTAGGAAAAATGATTAGGATGTAATGGCCTTGTAGCTTTAAAGCCTGGCTGTTTCCTCCCTGAGTGAATTTTTTATTGGGAGGTGTTAGCTGGCCCTGATTGTTTCCTGTCTGGAATTCCCTTGTTTTCAGAGTGGTGTTGTTTGCAATATTTTATGTGCTTCTACTGTCTGTGGCCCTGAGAAAACAGAGGATTTTCCAGACTTTGATGATGGGAATACTTTGTTGGGAGGTGTTAGCTGGCCCTGATTGTTTCCTGTGTGGAATTCCCCTGTTTATTTACTGTCCTGGTTTTAGAGATTATATTGTTCTGCATTATTCTATCCCAGTAATTATTTCATATTAAAGAAGAATCTCACTTATCCAACATTTGCTTATACAATGTTCTGGATTATCCAACGCAGTCTGCCTTTTCATAATGATTTTGTAGTCAGTGTTTTAAATTCATTGTGATATTTTAGTGGTTTTTAGTGTCTTATTTTCGGGGAAACACGGTATCCAACATAAACGGGCCGGCAGAACGTTGGATAAGCGAATATGTTGGATAATGAGGAATTAAGGATAACCCTATTAAACATCAAATTAAGTTATGATTTTACAAATTAAGCACCAAAACATCATGTTAGACAACAAATTTGGAAGAAAAAGTAGTTCAGTACACAGTAATGCTATATAGTAATTACTGTATTTATGAATTTAGCACCAAAATAGCACGATATATTGAAAGCATTGACTACAAAAATGCGTTGGATAATCCAGAACGTTGGATAAGCGAGTGTTGGATAAGTGAGACTCTACTGTAAATACTACATAGCATTACTGCGCATGGAACTACTTTTTCTGTCAAATTTGTTGTATAATATGATGTTTTGGTGCTTAATTTGTATAATGATTACCTAATTTGATGTTTAATTGGCTTTTCCCGAATCCTTTCTTATTATCCAACATATTCACTTATCCTGCCGGCCTGTTTACGTTGGATAAGTGAGACTCTACTGTATATTTCTAATCTTATATTATCTGCTCAGAACTGGATTATATGAGGCTCCTTCTTCACAGCTGTATAAAATGCACACTGAAGTAGATTATATGGTAGTGTGGAGTCAAGATAATCCAGTGCAAAGCAGATAATATAAGATTATAAATGGGTTATATAGCTGTGTTGAAGGGCCTTGAGTCTACACTGGCATATAATCCAGTGCAAATTAGATAATCTGTGGAAGAAGTCTAAGTGAGGCCTAAATCTGCCTGTCCCCTAACTGAAGCCTGGCTGTCCCTTGGCTGGTTGCTAGGCAACCAAGTGGGCAGAGATTAGCCCTCTAAACTGGCAGCAATTGGATAAAAAAGTATTGCTCTCCCTCTAATTAGGACTTTATTTTTCTTTTCTTTTTGTTGTATCAACCTTGAGGCGTGGATGATGGGTTGTGTTGTCAAATTTTGAGGTTGGGGGGCCTGTACTTTTGTTGTTTTGTGAATCGCCGTGATGCCATCACTCTTTTATATATATAGATCTGGCAGAATATATCCAACCAGTTTCTTAGGTGTACATTTCCCTCACAGCCGAAAGACTTCTAATGTCTTAGATCAAGACCTGATGATGTGTCAGAGCAGTTAAGTTCATTCCCTAGCAGGCATTAAGCAAGTCCTGTTTCCTCAGCCTCACCACAGCACTCAATATGCTGATTAACCACAGCAATCAATTCATAACAAATACCAGTTGTGGTTGCTGGAGCCAATAATAAAAGAGAGTTGTCCAAGGTGGTGAACTTGTTTGGAAGCTAGGATTCAGCACCTTGGAGAGTTCCTGTAATCTTTGCACTAAAACAAAAAAGGGAATCACTGTCTGCTTGACATCAGATTGATGTCACTATTAGTTTCCTGTGCATAGACTGCCTTTCTGCCTGAAGGAACTGCTTCAACTACTGCCATTGCTCAAGCATTTTAATACTATGAATATTTTCAATGTAATACTATAGGCTATGCTTTTCTCTTCAAGCAAGCTTCTTACAGAATAAGCGACAGGGTTTAGAATGCATGTTTTACACACATGTGCACACATTTTATCTTTTTGTACAGAGGAGTCAATAAACACAGAACAGCCCAAGCCGTGGACAGAATATTCAATGGATGTTCTTTTACCTTTGGTGAGACTACCAGAAAAACTAGCCAGCAGGAAAGGGGGATATGATTTGTACATATGTCAAACCATTCCTCATCAATTTTACTCCTATCTCAACTTGGTGGGAGAAAGAAAGGGAAATTTTAAATTAGAAATGCAAGGATAACTGTAGTGAAGCATGGAAGGTACAGCCAATGAACACCTAAGTTATTAACTGCAGAGAAAGAGGAAAGGAGTAAAAAATGCTAAGCATGCAGGAAGTATTGTCAAACAGCCCTTAAAAGGTGTAGAGATAGAAATTTCAAATGTAAATCTCTCTCTAGAAAGAACAAATAATTTTCCACATTGCAAGAAGGTTTTTGAAAACTGATTGCAAGGGATATTTATGGCTTATTCCACCTAACAATAAAGACTTTCTGCACAGAAAATTTGCTTCCTGCACAGATTTTTTCAGCATAAAACTTCCAACAATTGTTATGCTAGTGTGTGCATATGTGTGCACTCACACATGTTTTGTGATGAATATTTCAGCCTGGCTTTGTTTGATTGTTGAATTTCATTTTAACATTTGTATCTTGTGGATTTTTTGCAATGACATTTTTAATTTGTCGCAAACCGCTTTGAGTTTGAACTGTAAGAAAGATTGAATAGAGAAAACAACAACATCAACATTCTTGTACACAAAATGATATTTTCTGTCGCAAACATCTGCATGCACTTTTCACAGAGAATAAATTTTGAACTAAATATTTACATTATCTTGATGTCTTTTCACTTATTTCTCCTCCTTGACATCTGGGAAATCCATTTTTGATTTACCAGGGAAGATGATTTCTCACAAATCAAGATTCCTTTCCTCTATTCCTGAAGTGGGAAAAGTCCTTCCTTCAGTGGCTTTGTAAGAACCTACAAAATTAGCCTCTCTCCTTCCCGTTTATCATGCCAGTTGACTCAATTATATGCATCATTTTCCAAATCAGCAGCTCAAATGGCCCTGGGGGCAATGAAGCCATGGATGCAATGGGGAGCCTCCTACTTTGATTAATTTAATTTAATACAATTTATATGCCGTCTCTCTACTGGCAAGGGTTGGCCACAAAACACAAGCTAAACTGAAACACAAGCTAAGTTGAAACCTCAATAATAATAAAAAAATCAAACACAATCTGATAAATAGTGAATTAAAATCTCCCTCCCCCCCCCCCCTTCTCTCTATATATAAGGTAAAGGTTTCCTCTTGACATATAGTCTAGTTGGATCTGACTATGGGGTTTGGTGCTCATCTCCATTTCTAAGCCGAAGAGCTGGCGTTGTCCATAGGTGCCTCTTAGGTATTGTGGCCAGCATGACTGCATGGAGTGTTGTTACCTTTCCACCGAAGTGGTACCTATTAGTCTACTCATATCTGCATGTTTTCAAATGGCTAGGTTGGCAGAAGCTGGGGCTAACAATGGAAGCTCACTCCATCCTGTGGATTCAAACTGCTGATCTTCTGGTCAGCAACAGCAATAAAGTTTAAAATGCAATATACACAGCATGTGAAAAGGTTCTTTGCAACCAATCAGTCATGAAATGCCTATCTGAATAAAGGCTGAGGTCCCTTTATTCAAAATGGTTGGGGCCAGAAGTGTTTTGGATTTCGTCAGATTTTGGAATATTTACATGGGCACAATGCCTTGAAGATGGAACGCAAACCAAAAAACAAATTCATTTATGTTTCATAAGCACTTTATACACTGAAGGTAATTCTATGCAACATTTAAAAATAATTTTATCAATGACAGAAAGCAAAAGTGTATCTTAGGCACCCACATGGACATTTTTTTAAAAAGTCTTTTGGAATTCAGAATTCCAGATAAGTGATGCTCAGTCTCTGTAATACTCTTTCCCTGCTGGAGGAAGCAAAGGGAAGGGGATTCCTTAGTCTGGGAGCAACTACCAAGAAGGCTCTGCCATGTGTTTTCACCAGACAGGCTTCTCATGGTGTTGAGAAAGAGAGAAAGCTCTTCCCTAGATCTCAGGACTTTGGTAGGTTTGTATACTGACAGGTAGTCTGGCCCTAAACTGTATAAACATTCCCTCTGTTGCTGGTGGCATTTATTTTCAGGTGCTGTATTATGATGATTTTTTTTTAAAAAAAACCAACAACCTTGAAATCATGTCCCTTGAAATCTGGGCAGAACTAAAACAGCATACATCAATGCTTTGAAACGCAACAATAATTGCTTCAAAAGTTCATCCGTTTCTCAAGTGTATTGTTGTTTTCCTTCTAACATTTCACTTTTCAAATCTAGTTTATTATGCAGATACTGTACAGGCAGAAAAATTAGCCGTGCTTTCACCCAAATCATAGAGGAAATGGCACTGCATTCTTTTTGTGTTTATGTGGAATTGTTATGTAAGGAAAATGGGATGTATTTTATGTTCCAGAATGCCTATTAAGATCAAACAGGGAGGACTGTTTGGTTTGTCTATTTACAGTTGCATACGGAATTTGAATATAATAGTTTATTACCCAGAACAACTATCTAGCAAAAATAGTGAGATATCAGGAGCCTTAGCTCATTATAGATGTCCAGGAGGATGCCATTAACAACTTGTCTAGGGTTTCTCATTTTACTCAGTGACAGGAATCATATAATATTTTAACATATCATTCAAAGTTTCACAAATGAAAAGCAGCCAAAGAATACATGAGTGTGGTCAAGAGGGTGAAGTTTTTAATGAGGAAGAGTCTACCCCCGCCCCTCTGTCTGCCATGAATGTGTATGTGGCCCTCCAGATTTTATTGGACTGCCATTCCCAACAGTCACCATTAGCTTTGATAGTTAAGGCTGGTGAAAAGGACAGTCTACTCTAAACATTTGTGGAGAGCTCCATGTTCTCCAAATCTACAGTAAGCCCAGAAGCCGCACAAGTGCAAGGAAGGGAGAAAATAGTAAGGCATAATCTTCCTTTCATTGTAGTTCTTTGCTGTTAGATGCTGTTGCATCTAAGCCACCCACACATATCTTCATTGCATTGTAAATGATTATTGTTCTTTGCAATTGCTGGAGAAATATTTCAGTTTTGATAACAAAAAACTGCAAAATACACAGACTTTATTTCATAAGACCTAATATTTATATTATATCTTTGATGTAGTTCTACTTTTTAATGGGTGTTGCCAACATGATAAACTTGGGTCCTACTAAATCAATGGTTCTCAACCTGGGGTCCCCAGATGTTATCGGCCTACAACTCCCAGAAATCCCAGCCAGTTTACCAGCTGTTAGGATTTCTGGGAGTTGAAGGCCAAAAACATCTGGGGACCCAGGTTGAGAACCACTAGGAGCATTATCAGGGGAAATCACTGGCCTAAAGAGATAGATATTTTCTTTTTGAATTCTAATGACAATAAGCAGGTTTTTTTCAACACAGCTTGCTAATATGAGAAAGGGGCAAACTTGTGGCCTTCTAAATGCTGCACTATAATTCCCATCAGTCATCATCAGAATAGAAATGATGGAAGCTGTAGTCCAACAATATCTTGAGGGATAGATGCTCTGCCCACTAATGGTGAAATAATGTCTTCAATATATAAGAAAGAAACAAAATAAATTAGCTTGTAAAATAAAGTAAAACTGTCAAACTAGGACTTCAAAAAAAGAGAGCAAAAATGCTACTAACTATACTCCCTTGACAAGTTGACTAAAGTTTGCCTTTCTTATTGTGGACATGCTGTATTTGAGAGAGAAGGTGATTTATGACTTTTCTTTTCTTTTTCTCTTTTTTTTAAAGGTGGATTTTACCATAAGGCTGCAGAACCTTAACCTATAACGCATGAAAATGGTGGAAGTGCAGGTTGGAAATGATGCCAAGCTTAATTAGACCTAATGTGAATTATTCAGAAGTGGAGAAGGGGAGGGATGTATTTCATACAAAGGCACCTGACATTTTAATTGGTCCGACAGAAAAGAGACAAAACAATTTCCCCACAAGAAAATTTACATCTTGCTCATCAAAACAGCAGCCTCAACCAAGCAGAACTTCATTAACGAAATTAATTATCATGCCAGTATATGTCATGTCAGGTGCGCCAGCCAGGTGAACAGTGGAACACAAAACAGGGGGAGATGGCTTCACCTCTATTACTTAGCATTGGTTCTAAGAGGAAAAAAGAGCATCTTACCTTGATCATTAGCCATTTTGTCAGGATGTTCCACTGTAAGACAAAGACCATATTGTCAGATTTTTTGACAGTTTCCAGCATGTATATTGATTTATCAAATCAACAAGTTTGCTAGCCAACTTTTGCATTAAGACAGATCCCCCCATGATTGATGGGCATGACAGGCAGAAAAAAAGAGATTTTAGCACTTCTCTTCCATTTCACAGTAATTCTGAAAAAAACAAATGCGACTTTCATGGCCCATGTCTCATTACAAATAAATCAGATACACACACACACACACTCACACATCCCCCCACACACAATAGGTTTCTTTCGTCAGATCAGAAGTACCAACTGGAAAGCTTAATTAAAAGTGGAAGTGAAATGAAGGAACATGAGATTGTTCTTTTGAATAATTAGACACAAATCCTCCTAAGTCTGTTGTTCCTGACTTGGGTTGTCATCATTTTACATTTTGTGGGAAAGCAATTTTACGTGCTTTTAATCACACGAGGAAAAAAAGATGGAATTACTAGTGCTTCAGTCACGTCTTTATGAGTTACAGACTTTGGCAGCATTCTTCAAGTGCAGTGCTATTTAGTTCATTATCATTATTTATTCCTTTATATTGTGCCTCCCCCTCTAAAACTGGGACACAAGACAGTTTACAAACAAACAAACAAAAATCTCTGACAATGACACACAAAATGGTAATTGTTAAAATATAATTAAACTCCAAAGAATCGTTTAATTAAAAGTCAGAAAGTATAAATAAAGTATCACTTTAAAACACTTGCAGTGAGTTCCTACATGCCTGGCAGAATATAAATGTTTCACTTTCAAACAGAAAGTCCTGTTTTGGCCTCCCTGGGGGGTTACTCACACTAGGGGTTTGTCTATACTAGCCCTAAAACCCAAAGTGTACCAGAAGACCCTCCTGGATGTCAAAATTACTTTCAGTGATTTCTGTTCCCGGTTTAGCCCCATGTTAAAGAAAGTCAAGGAATACTATGGAGTTTTGTTGAAACTATGGCGCAACCCTATACTTTGGTCAAAGTGTGGATGGTATGACTGGCTCCAATGTAAATTGGTTTGTTGTCCACATGGGCTAACACTGCCATCCCCTTTTCCCTGTTCTGACAAGGAGATGGACTGGAAAAGGGGATGAATCAAGTCCATGCTGCCACCATGGGCATGAGCCATCCCCTTGTTGCCCACTGTTAGCAAAGGCACCTGACCTCTTCAGAGTTGTGTGGTTGTTCGGCAGTGTCAACAGTGATAGGAAATATAAGATGACAGTCCAGCGGGGTTGAATCAGTTTTGCCTGGACTATGAAGATTCCACCCTACCACCATACCACATGGACACCAATTGTGCGATTGCTTCCAAGCCTAGTCTAGAGCAATGGTTCGTAAAGTGTGCTCCATGGAGCTCTTGGGGCTTCATGAAGCATACTGAAAGGCTCCGTGCTTCTCTCCCCCTCCTCCCCCTTCAAGCTTTTCTTCCTCTTTCTTTCTCCTCCCCCTTCCTCACCACTCAAAGCTTCCCATGCCTCCCTTGTCGCCCAAAGCATTTTCTCCCATCCCCTCACCGACAAAAGTCTTTTCCTGCTACCTCCCTCGTCGCCAAAAGCCTTTTCTCCTCACCTCCTTTTCCACCGAAAGCTTTTTCCCCACCTCCCTCACCACTAAAAGCCTTTTTTCTCACCTTCTTTGCTGCCAGAAGCCTTTTTTCCTCGCTTCCCTCACCACTAAAAGCCCTTTTCTTCACCCCCGTCACTGCCAGAAGCCTTTTTTCCTCACTTCCCTCACCACCCAGATCCTTTCCCTCTCACCTTGCTTGCTTCCAAAACCCTATTTCCCTCCCACAGCTCAGGGGGCGCTTTGATTCTGCTTTTCCTGCATGGCAGAAGGGAGTTGAACTGGATGACCCCTGTGTTTTCTGCTATCATCATCCTTCTCCTCCTCATCATCATCATCATTACAAAGGCTGGTTGGCCATCTTTTGGGGATGCTTTAATTGTTCTTTTCCTGCATGGCAGAAGAGGGTTGGACTGGATGGCCCCTAGGGTTGCTCCTATTACTATGACTATTATTAAAAGGCTGCATGGCCATTTTTTGGGGGGTGCTTTAATTGTGCTTTTCCTGTATGGCAAAAGGGGGTTGGACTTGATGGCTCCTGGGGTCTTCCACTGAAATACTGTTAAGTTTGCTTTGCTTAAAATTGTTTTTCATTTAAAATATTATAATGCCCTTTCCTTCCTTCCTTCTTCTTTTTTTGCACCACAAATGAGATATGTGCAATGTGCATAGGAATTCATTGACTTTTTTCAGTTAGTTCACACAAACATTCTCCATTCATCTGCCACTGGCCTGGCCTGTCTGGCAAATTTTGAAATGCAATGGGTCAAAAAGTGTTCTCTGTCTGATATATATACACATTATATTTAATATATATAATATAAACATTTTTAGGGCTCCTAGAGAAACTTTTGCTTCAAAAAAGGCTTTGTGCCTAAAGAAGTTTAAGACCCCTGGTATAGAGTATTGCTTCTCCAAAGAGGTGTGGCATATTTAAGGTGTAGATGCAACTACACCTTAAATGCACCTTAAAGGTGTAGATGCAACTACCAAGAAGGACGTATTAGATCCAATGTCTCCTTTCTTCTGCTTCTATCTAGACCTGCTTCTGCTCATACACAAAGTCTACCCACATGATCATCCTATAGGTTTACTAATCATAGTAGTTGTTAGTGGATCCCATGTCCACAGAGTGGTACATTCACTAATAGTCAAAAATTTAAATAACTGATCCAAGGTGTAACTTTTTGAGTAGATATAGGATTAGACACCTCAAATAGCTCCTTAAAAATGCATACAGAACCCAGAGCAAATTCATTCACTGATATGGATGCCTTCTGGAGCTCTATAAGTTTCCAGTAGATTTGATAACTTGTTGGCAGCATCACATCTCATTTAGCTTGCATTTTATAAGTATTGACTTTCTATATGGGGAAAAATAGTAAGAGATGCATGATATTTATTTTTTCCCTTTGCTATCTAATTGATCTTTCTGTCCTAAAAAATAAATGGTAAACAGTCAGTGGAAATAAAAAAATCAAATCTCAAGTCCTATACTTTCCCCCCAAAAAAGATGGCACACACAAAATATACTTGTTTATTTTATTGAGTGCCATGGTAATTATGTTAACCTGCCAAACATGGATCTATAATGTAGCCTTCATTATATATCATGTTGAGCCCTAAAGTGACAATTTGAAGCATAATATGTATTTATTGAGCAGGTCTGGAATACTTGATTTTTGCTAGCCAGCTCTTAGCTCCTTGATCACCAAAAACAAGAGATGTGACAAGGTAGCATGATATCTTTCTATTGCAGCTGTGATAGCCCAGAGGCAATTTATTCTGGTTTGACTGTTCAAAACCTGGTATAACATCCACTGGAGATCAAAAAATACAGTTGCATAAATGAGAGTGGGGATCACATAGTTCCTGTGCTGAATGTGGCCATTGAGAGGGTCTCATATAGCTCTTGCCCTTCTCAGAATAATCAACATCAAAATTTTCCTCAAGCATATCGAGCTGGAAATTGCTTCTAGTGACCTGATTTATTTCTGTGTTTCTGGGACGATCCCATATGGCTCTTGCCTTCCCCAGAGCTTTCAATATCCACACTTTCTTTTTTGAAAAAACTGAGATGAAATTTTCCTCTGGGGAGCTGGTTTCCACCTCAGGTGCTTTTTATGTATCTTTCCTAAATGCTCACTCCTCCCCAATAAAGTTAAAAATCCAATGGAAAAGTGTCCAGAAATGAGAAGAGCATATGGTTACAGTGCAGCTTGTCTCAGGGCAAGAGGAAGTGAAAATGGCCCTCTGAAGCTATACACATGTTGGCACCTAAAATAGATAATTGGGCTTCCTATAGCTGGTTGAGCAGTGTGGGATGATGGACGATATCAGAAATTGGTACTTTCAACAGATCTACAGGCCAATTTAATACTCTTTGCCTCCCACAGTCCTCCCCCTGCCACTATACATTGATGAAAATTTCTAGTACAGCCAGGATTTGATTGTTTTCCTCTTATGTTTACTTAGAATTTTTTTTTACTTAACATACTTAACATAGCTCAGAGAAGACTTTTGCCAATTTTCCTGTAGAACAAGATACATGGTACCTGGAATTCAAAAGCATCCATAGACCAGTCACTTCTGGACTGCATGGAAGTTTGGTCCTACCTGAACAAGGGATTCTGGATGAGACTAGGGTGAGCGAGTGCTATGGGGTGGAAGTCAATTTATCGCCCTGTATTGCTACGCTGAAGCTACATGTGACAACATATCACTTTAGGCTTCTTCTTTCTTTTTTTTAATATTTTTATTGAAAATTTTATATTTGAGGTTAGAAAGAAAATATAGGTTAGCAAGTTGTAAAATTTTCACATCAACAGTGGGAGAACACTGATTGTTTATAGGAAAGTAGGAAATAAGATATAAAAAGGAGAAAAAATAAATAAAATAAAATAAAATATATAAGAAAAAATAAAATAAAAATTTGTTTAACTGATTTGTCATAGAAATTTTTTAATATATATAACTAAATGTTCATAAAAATTGGTAAATCACCACATCCCCTTCGTCCTCAACAGTCTTTAAGATTGTATCTGATTCAGCAGATAGGGGCCAATTTCATTTGTTTTAAATAGTCCTTTACCAGGTCCCTGTTGGTTTCTTTCTTTGGTAAACCTTGATTTGGAGATCGCCAATATGTAAGTTTATCCATATTCATCACCTCCATGACTTTATTTAACCATTCCTCCTTATTTGGAATCTCCTTTCATCTCCAGAACCTGGCCTATGTTGTTCTCGCGGCGGTGACCAAATAACTGAACAAGATCTCTTTATTTTTATCATGATCAATGTCTAACATTCCTAGTAAGAAATACTCAGGTTCTCTTTTATTTTTTATCTTTAAAATTGTTTGTATGGCTTCGTTTATGTCTTTCCAATAAAGTTGAGCTTTTGGGCAAGTCCACCATAAATGAAAAAAGTGCCCGTCTGTTGCTCGCACTTCCAGCATTTGTTAGATGTATTCTTATAACATTTAGAAATTTTATAGGGGGTAATATACCACCTTTATTGCATTTTTAGCCAGTTCTCTCGCATGTCATATGCATAGGTATATCTAAGGTCCTGGTTCCAAATCTTCTCCCAGTTTTTTAGTTGGATCTGGTGTCCCACATTCTGAGCCCATTTCACCATACACTCCTTTATCTGATCTTTTGCTGTAGCCCACTCTAATAGTTTTTTATATAATTTTGTAATTAATTTTTTAAGTGAGCAAAAATTAATCACTTTGGGCTTTTAAAAAACTTTTTGACTGTAGGGGTGGGTTGGAGAGTCAGAGAAAACGAGAAAGCAAAACTACAGCATCTTGCAATAGTTTCAATACCTTTTTAGTAATCTGAGGCTCAAAGATTTCCTGGAAAAATGGCAGGGAGTAGGGGCGGGGTGAAGGCTGACTGGGGCACCCTCACAGACATCCACAACCAGAAAAAGCAACTCAATTGCTGCATATGGGCTGCTCAACTTCTCTCCCCGATATAAGTTCCCATAGAAATCGCATTAAGATAGAGTTTTCTCATGCACTTGTAGCCATATACATGAGCTCAAAATTTCTTGTAGGAGAAATTCTACCAATTATTTTTCCTACTTTTAGTTGCTGTGGAATGTGAAGCCCTGCTACCTTACTTTTATTCAAAACATCACTAAACTGGAGGGAACCAAAAGCTATCTGAGCTACTTCCTGCTGTAAGGCAAGGTCATCCCACCAGGAGATGCAGGAGAGAAACAGAGAAAGAAGGAAAGTTATGCAGGTGAACTTTAAAGAATCTTTAGGGTTGTCATCTTTAGTTAGTATCTTCTTCCAGAGATGTATTGTATTAAAATTTATATTTAGAGCAAATTCATTGTAACCCAACCAACTGAGATTTGACCTCTTGATTCAGAATGTCCCCATCTAAGTTGCAGGGAGCAAAATAATGGAACACAGCAAACAAGTCACATACACCCCTTTGTATTCAAGGCTGTTGCATGTGCACATCTAAGTAGCTGTGGCTTCACCTTATCCTAGTGTTTTTAATTCCCCATGCTAAAATAAGTTTTATCATCTCAAGTAATTCATTGGAAGTCTCTGGGATTTGCTGAATCTCCTGAAATAGCTAATTAGAGCTCATAAACAAAATTTGTTCAGATAATATCAGAGTGCTGTTGAAGGTGAAGGATCTGCAAATTCTCCTCTGTGTCCCGATATATTGTTGATGCCAACCACTGCTTGTCTAGTGCTGTCACAATTAACCTTGCCAATAGAGGTGGGAAGAATAGTGAAATATATTTATAAAATGGATGAAAGCATGTTTTCTCAATGTTGGGACACCTTGACTGATGAGAATCTTTACAGTCCAGAATTTATTCTGCACAAAATGTGCATGTAGCTGTTTTGTGTAGAAAACATCATTTTCTAAGCAAAAAAAATTATGTCAGCATGGATAATATTAGTGTATTTCAATTGAGAAATATTAATTTCTGAACAGAAAATTTTGGTTTTTTTGTGGTAAAAACTGTGAAATGCTGTTTGTGTGTGTGACATTCTGCATTAAATTCATGCAGGGTTGACTTGCACAGAAAACCAGCACTTTCTGCATAGAAATCAATATTACTTTTGTGGAATAATACAACAACATGTGAATTTTGTCTGTTTTGTCAATTGGCTTCTGCAAACTGTATTTTTACTATGACTTTTAAAACACAGAGAAGGAAAATTACTGAAGATACTGGTTGCTACCTTTGAGGAAAAACTCAGTTAAGGATAAGAGTCTTTGTTTATCAGATGCACTTATGAAGCCACTGATTTTAGAAGGTTTACTTCATTGGACTACAACTTCCAAAATCCTCCAGCTAATCTGGCCAGCTCAAACAAGCCCCTACAAAGTAACTTTTTCAAACTTTGTGAAGTAAATACAGTAGAGTCTCACTAATCCAAGCCTCGCTTATCCAAGCCTCTGGATAATCCAAGCCATTTTTGTAGTCAATGTTTCCAATATATCGTGATATTTTGGTGCTAAATTCATAAATACAGTAATTACAACATAACATTACTGCGTATTGAACTACTTTTTCTGTCAAATTTGTTGTATAACATGAAGTTTTGGTGCTTAATTTGTAAAATCATAACCTAATTTGATGTTTAATAGGCTTTTCCTTGATCAATCCTTATAATCCAAGATATTCGCTTATCCAAGCTTCTGCTGGCCCATTTAGCTTGGATTAGTGAGACTCTACTGTAAAATGTAAATTGGTTCATGGCATTTATAGTCAC
This sequence comes from Anolis carolinensis, assembly GCF_035594765.1. NCBI lineage: Eukaryota > Metazoa > Chordata > Lepidosauria > Squamata > Anolidae > Anolis > Anolis carolinensis. The sequence goes on from NC_085842.1 coordinate 309,503,938, forward strand.
GGAGTGTGGCAAAATGTCAATTTGTTTACATTGTATAGGCAGATTTGAAAATAATTCATAATGGAACAGTGGTTGTCAACCTGGGGTCCCCCGATGTTTTTGGCCATCAACTCCCAGAAATCCTAACAGCTGGCAAACTGGCTGGGATTTCTGGGATTTGTAGGCCAAAAACATCTGGAGGCCCCAGGTTGAGAACCACAGTAATGGAAAATAGTAACAGGAGCTCTAGATTCAGATGAAAAATATTTCTAAGTTCCATTGGCTGGGGAACAAACAGCAGGGAAAGGATTTTTGTCTTCAGACCTTCATTACAAATTTCCCTAGAAAATTTGACCTAGAAAAGAGGAAAGCCGCATTACAGATGGAGCAATGCAACCCTAGAAGCCATGGCCTTGAGTTTTTAAAGGCATGACCAGGAGATATGATAATGGAAGGAGCTTGGAAGTTTTTTTATTCTTAGGGTTGCCATAAGTTGAAGTCAATTTGACAGTAAATATTAATAAAGAACTAATTCTCCATGCTCTTGAACATAAAGTTTGGATGAGGAATATGCAATTCTCAAGATGTGGTTGAAATGCAAAGTCCCTGATCACAGACTAAAGACTACCTTCTGAACAAAATCTCTAATTCTCTAGAGTCAGTTATGACTGATGCAGTCCATGTTAGTGAGGCAGGAAACCTCCTCTGGGTTCAGGTCACACGGTAACTGTTCTTTCTTCTGAGCTAACTCTCTCGGGTGTCTTATTCTTGGCAAGAATTGAGTTATAAACTCACAACAAAAGGTGTAACAGTAAACAAAAAAGTAATTTAATTGTACTGAAGATCAGTACCCTAACTCCTCCCAGGGTCTCACTAACACATGATTACTCAAAAGCTCAAAATTTAACAGGGTTTCTTTTGACTTCTTCCTTTTTCTAGCCTCTTTTCTGCATCCTTTGTCTGGCTTTGACTTCTGTCAATATCTCCTGTTAAGTTTCTATTTTTCTTTAAACTGCAGACTTGGTTCCATAATACGTCAAGCTTGTTTCTCCAAGTTTTAAACTTAGTTTCTTTAACCTTTGGCTTCTTAAACTTTGACTTCTAGAATTGGGTTTTCTCAGTCTTTGAGTTCAACTTAGACGTGGAAGACATTGAAGCCTCTAGACTCCTTGGCACCCTTAGACTGTCTAACTGTGAAGGGGGTGAGGGTTCTTAAAGGACAGGTTCTAACTAAGGTTTCCTCTCACAGAAAACTATACAAAAAGGAACTGAACCCATTCTAAATAAAGAGACAACTGAGGCTCAATAAAGGAAACAGTAAAAGCCTCTGTGGGCCACGACAATAATAGACCTCCCCAAAGTGTCAAACCTATTTAAGGGACATTTTCATCATGTTATAAGATACTGTTAAATTTGGAAAATAGTATGGTACATGCAACTAAGCATCTGGGATCATGGAGCTCTCAACACATAGCTGGACTAGAAGACTAAAGTTCCCATAGCCAATTTATAGCGAGGAATGATGAGAAATGTAGTTAAAAACATAGTTTACATTTTAACTCATTTACTTTTTATTCCAATTTGTTTGCAATTAGGTATTTAGTTTTGTATTGATAGTTAACAGCAGCAGCAGCAGCAGCAACAACAACAACAACAACAAACACTAACAAAATCACAACACAAGTATTTTTAACAGGATAAAGTCATAAAAAAGAAAAGCATAATAAAAATTACTAATCTCAAGAATAAAATTTGCAACAGTCTCACAAAAGAATGCATTTGTTCAGGAGGTGTGGAATTTTATAACACCCTTGCCATTAAGAATACTATGAAAAAAATGGAATTCCTGTATTTCATCCACATTGTATCATATTTAGGATATTGCTAATCTAATTTTAGGTGTTGTGTATGCTTTCTTTCTTTTCCGTTTTGTCTTTCTTCTTATTTTGTTTTGTTTATGCATGTAGTGGACCTTTAAAAAAAGAACAACTTGCTCATTCCTGCATGAAAGTATTTTTAATATAATGGAACAGATCCAGATGTAGACTCATAAATTATAATTTGAGTTATTACCAAGATGGAAACCAAACATACTAGCACATTATGAGCAATGCTTTTATATCAAGCACTCATGACATTTGTAATCTAGCTGTATAAGACATTTTAACTGAAAATTCTCTTCCAGTGCTAAGCTGTTAAGGTGATGTAACTCTTGACATAAATTGTGCAATAAAATCTCAGGGGGTGGATTGACACATGACATTGCTTTCTAGAAAGACCTGTGTATAACTCAAGGATACATTTTCCACTTGTCATTCCAATGAAGCATTAGAGGGCACTGTAACGCTAGAAATTCAGCTGATGTTTTCTTTATGAAACATGCAATAATGTGTGTGTGAGAGGGGGGTCTCTAGATATCCACAATGACAGAATGACAGTATCAGCAATTACAGAACAGCTTTTTTTCAAAATAAAAAATGGATGATTGCAAATTGAAGACTGTTTGTCTCTTTTGTCCTGGAGAAAGCCCTAAATAAATATCTTTCTTGTATGTGTTAATAGGAGGGCAATGTCTATCAGAATTAACAAGCAAAGGGTACCCTCTCCCTCCCTCTCTGCCTCCCCCGCTGACACATATCAATTCACACAATTTATGCATCTTTCAAATTAAGGTTATGGATGCTCTCTATATAGTATAACAGCAGTCAGCATGCTAAGCAGAACTATTGGGGACACACACACACATAGTTTTGCTTTGCATTTTTGTGAAAATAAACTAAACAATGGTGTTTAGATTTCCCATCTAAATATTGGAGGAAACCTAGACCAAACTAGGAAATAGCCTTAGAATTCTCAGCCAAAGAGCTCCAACATTTTGCCAAACTACATATTCCAGGACTCTATAGTTTGTTGCAGAAAAAGAGGAATGTAATATTATAATTGTGTCATGTCAGAGGACCCTTTGTCCTGGCTGTAAATTCTTTTGACTTGCCAACCCAGAGCTGATCATTTAATGCTCAGATTTGGTTTATTTATTTATTTACACTATTTCTACCCCCCCCCCCCCCCTTCTCTACCCCGAAGGGGACTCAAGGTGGCTTTACATAAAGGTAGCTATTTGATGCCTTGACACTGTACAAAATTGAATTTGACATTCAAAATAGAATAATAAAATACAATTAAACAATTAAAACCATTTAAAACCATATAATCACAATTGATCACATAATGCAGAAGCATAAACCGTTCCGTTCCTGTGTTTAGAACTGGTCTAGGGCTCCAAAGACCTTATTCTGACTTTAGGCAACTGTTTTTCTGTTGAGGCATCACCATTTTAGGAGATGAACTATGGTATTTCTTCAGAGTCTAACAATGCACTGGAAGAGCCAGGCTGGCTGTTTCCATGGCATTTGTTAGGAGTTGGACGGTGAAGATCCCTTAGAAGAACAGCATGCAATCCATGGGTGACTAGTTCATACTCTTTACACAGGAATGGCCAATTATAGGCCTGTAAAGGGTTGCATTAACCTTTGTGACACCTTAAGGACTGTAAACTCCGATATCATTGGTCTCAAGTGAGGTGACCACTGACAGGTAGCTATGTATGATCTGTAGAGAAATGTCTATTGAATATGCATGCAATAAAATTAGTCTCAAGGCAGCACATTTGGCTCCAACTCATGGCTTCACAAAGATGCCCAATAAGCGACCTTTAATCACAAGAGCCTTACAGACCCTACTTATAATTCAGTCTGCAATTATGATTCACTTGCAAATTAGGAGTGACACTTTAGAAGAAAGTTATGCCATACTTTAATAAAAGGGAAAAACTCTCATTAATCCTGCTCTTCCTGAGTTACCTATTTTAGCCACAGGTGAAGGAAAAAGCCATGTGCTAATGAATTATTTGAGAGAGTGAGGGAATCCCTTTCTGACATGACATTAACTTTCTCAGTACTTATCGACTGTTTTTAGTGAAGTCTATTTTGATGTGAATTTTGCTTCAGAAAGCATACTGCTTCATGTTATTTTTTGAAATCTGTCTGCTTTCAGCCTAAAGGAACATGAAAGTGAAATGTCGTGTTCTAGGTGATTATATTCCAAATGGGAGCTTGTGGTGCAACGTTGTAGCATTTTTGTTAACATCTAAAAAGTATATATTTACCCTTTCATTCTCCTCTGTTACAAGAGGGATTAAATAAACCAATGTTTAGCATAGAGTCAGACTTTCAAAGCCTGTAGAAGAAACTTAGGCTGGGAGAGAGAAGGTAATGTGACTATTGTTTATAAACAAGCACATTGTAAATATTGCTTTCAATAACATAAACAGCGATAGGGTTGTTGCTGTAATGAAAGCAAAGTTAACTTCCACAGCCCTTTGGCAATTTATTTGATCATAACAGGATGCATCCAGTGAAAATGAAGTGTTCCACTAAAGATGAATGCAATAGCATCCAAAAAAAAAACCCTCAATGCAAGGCATCTTTCCATGTGCCCTCATCAATTCTTGGAAAAGTATGTAGGACTTGATGGGTAGCCTTCAAGGGAGAGAGACTTTGCGAACCATTTCTACTCCTCATGAGCCAAACACAACTATTTCTGGAAAGCAGAAATGACCTTAAGTTTACTTCCTGGTTTTGAAAAATGTTGGGCATTTGATGTTTGGAGAACATATTTAAAATGTCAATAGAATTGACAACTGTCATTGTGTAAAACACACTTCTAGAGATTTAGTTATTTCCTCCTCCTCCTCCTCCTCCTCCTCCTCCTCCTCCTCCTCCTCCTCCTCCTCTCTTTTTCTCTTTCTCTCTTTGATGTCTTATGCAAGGCTACATTCCCTGACAGAGGCAGCTGGGCATTTTGGTCCAATGAGGAATGTCTTCATTCAGTTCAAAGTTGGGGTGTTCTGCATGTTGTGCTATTACCCTTGCAAACATGAGTGATGCGTGGCTGTGCAGACAGACTGCAGAGCTGTCCACTGCACATGAAAACACATGCGCATTGGCTGAGCATTCTATCATTCATTTGGTATCTTGATTCAGCTGTGCAATATTGCTATGGAACACAATTTCACTAGCTAGGAAGGGGGAAGGTGACCAGGTAGCATCCCGCTGCATGCCTTCAGTTGAGAGAAGTTAGGTCCCTATCCCTGGATCTTTAGGAAATTATTGAAAATCTGGGAGAATTGCCTCATTTCTCTTCTTTTAGTCAATAAATAGACATGCCATTACTAGTGCTGACAACTGCCTTAGACATTGCTGAAAGGAGCTATGATCTCACTCAGCACTCAAAAACAGATATGTGTGTGGCTAATCCTCAGTGATGCATTCATATGTCACAAATAACAGTCTAGTCCATGACACTTGTTCTATCAGTTTAGCTATATGTCTATAAGAGATGTGCATGAAAATTTTTTCTTCATTTCCTTCATGCTATTGTTTCGTTTCAACCATCCGTCTACACAAAATGAATGACAACATTTTTGTAGGAAATGAGAGGCGAGACGAAAATGAAAGCCGCACAGTCATTGTGTTTGCTTTTGTTTTCCTTTCATTTCGGCACCGTAACAATAAGCAGGTAATGACAGAGGGCTGCTTTCCCATTACAGCTGATGTGTACCAGTGGGTGTTAATAATAATATTAATATAAATAGCAACAGTTATTCTGGGACCCTACGCTGAGTCTGGGAGAGGAGTGCCTTTCCATTACATCTGATGTGAGCCAATGGGTCACACACACACACACACACACACACACACATCTTAATAACAATAGCTACTCTGGGACTCTAAGCTGAGTCTGGAGGAGGAGTGCCTCCCCATTACATATGATGTGAGCCAATGGGTATTAACAATAATATCATTAATAATAATAGTACTATGAGGAAGACCCAAACATTTTAAAAGATGGTGGGTTAAAAGGGGTTGAAAAGCCCTCCATGTGTGGTGATTTTCACCCCTTAGCCCAAAAACCGAGGGGGTGTGAGTCTCGGAAGCCCTCCTATTGTTGCCAATGGTACAAACATTTTTGTGTTTTTCTTTAGCCTGACGAAAATTCATGTCATATTTGTGTCATTAGCAGGAACCAAATACAAAAATGAGATGACACAAATTAAGCTATACAAAACAAACAGCAATTCCATACAAAAGCACAACACTAATGTCTATACTTATCTCAATATGCTGGGTCTAAGCACTCAGGGACTACTCTTATGCAGCCCAGAAATGTCCCAGGAGCCTGTTAGCCATCCATACGGCTGCCTGGGCCATGGAAACACTGGGCTATAGTTGCTGCCGCCACTTCTTTGTCAGCAAGAAGCTCCCTCCCAGAGGCATGCTGGAGACACCTCATTTCTGGTCATATGGGCAGTATGGTGTGATATCACCATAAATGCAACCTCATCAGAAAATCTCTGGAAGGAAGTTGCTTACTGGAGGTGATGGAAGCAGTCAACCCAATGGATGTTTGGAAAATGGATCAGACCAGCTATCCACATCTGCAAATTTCCAGTTCATTCTGGGGCTTTCTGAAAACTCCAAAGTAAATCCTGTATTGTGCTGATGGCTGGATGCAGTGCTTCTGCTGTGAATACAGCCGTGCATTGTATGGACTTAACAGCAGAGCAGTGAGATCATTTCATTTTGGCCATGTAGACATTGAAAAGGCACTCAATAAAGGGACGACAGACAATTTCTATCTTGTTTAGAAGCACAAAAATCACATCATTTTTAAAATGCATATGGAAAACAGTCAATCAGAATATAAATCCAATTTTAGTTATATTCAGTTTACAAATGCCTTTAAAACATTTCTGTACAGTTCAAAAGCAGCCTGTTCTTTCTGTGTTGACTTTGGTCCATGATAAATTAAATGTCTTGTGATCCATGAGTATGTCTTATAGCTTTCTTTTTCTGTGTATATGCATGTGTCTATGGGCTCGGCTGTGGCGCAGGCTGGAGAACAGCTGCAATCAATCACTGCAATGAATCACTCTGACCAGGAGGTCATGAGTTTGAGGCCCGGCTCGGAGCCTATGTTTGTTTGTCTTTGTTCTATGTTAAAAGGCATTGAATGTTTGTCTATATGTGTAATGTGATCTGCCCTGAGTCCCCTTTGGGGTGAGAAGGGCAGAATATAAATGCTGTAAATAAATAAATAAATAAATAAATTTAAAAGGGGCCGGGCTGTGGCACAGCTGTTGAGCAGCTGCCTTAAATCACTCTGACCATGAGGTCATGAGTTCGAGGCCAGCCCGTGGCGGGGTGAGCACCCGTCAATTAAAAATAAAAAATAGCCCCTGCTCGTTGCTGACCTAGCAACCCGAAAGATAGTTGCATCTATCAAGTAGGAGATAAGGTACCACTTATAAAAAGTGGGGAGGCAAGATTAACTAATTTACGACCTGGAATGAGGAAGTGCCGTCACAGTGGATGAAGCAGCTGCTCCCCCCTGTGGCCAGAATCGAACATCCCCTCAGAAGAAGGTTAACTTGCCTCTGCGTGTGTCTCTCAGTCTCTGTTTGATGTGTTTATGGGCATTGAATGTTTGCCTTATGTGTGTTATAATGTGATCCGCCCTGAGTCCCCTTCGGGGTGAGAAGGGCGGAATATAAATACTGTAAATAAATAATAAATAAATAAATAAATAAATAAATAAATATGTGCCTGTAGATATATGTATTGCCAAGAGGTCCTTCCATGGGACACCAAACACATCTCCTTAGTCATCATTGAGGGCAAGAATCCAATATTTTTGCATGATTGAGAATGTAAGCTAGACATCAGAAATGCTTTGCACCTTATATGTAGAAGTAGATATGTCAGAAAATAGTTTGATTATTATAGGAAATGACATATTTAGGGTGATAGTATTAAATATTCATCTCAGGATGTTAGTGTGCTTATTGGCTATTAGAAGAGGGAACAAAATGAGGATCCCCTCTTTTTCTTTTAAAAATGTATCACCTAACTCTGATATAAAATTCATCTCCCCATTGAGTTTGATCATACCTTGCATTAATACTACAAAGTAGGTGACTTTGAGTTCAGAGCTAGTTAACTGTCTGGATCTCCTACATTTGGTGTTGCACTGCACTGCACTTATTACTATATGATGCTGTATCTATTAATTTAAAACAAAATGCTGCTTTAATATAGATTGTGCTCCATCTGGCAGCTAAGTTGTTGTCCCATTCTGCTTTACATCCACGTTCTGACTAGAAACTGATAGGCTAAACAATGTGTTCTTTATCCCATCTCCATAAGTAACTCAAGAAATATAATCTGCTCATTTCACCTTGATCTAAGGACAGCCCCTTTAACTAAGATTAATGTCTAATCAGGAAAATATATTTTGCATTTGTGTGTGCAATGTTTCAGTGACAAGCAGGGAACAACTGTAGTTGATACTTGATACATAAGACTTATTGATGGTGGGAGAATCCATGGGCAGAAACCTCAGGGCCTGGGACAATCCTGAATTATCAACTCTAACCAATGCAACATCTGTTTCTTGCTAATTCACCAACATTTGGTCTCCCATATTCAGCTTGCAGATCTTTATAGGCAGTGATATCAATTTCCACCAAAAGAGCAGGCTTCAGCCAGAGGAGCTTAATATTATGGACCTGGAAGCTGTAACCTCTCTGGGACTCATTCCAGAGTTTTGAATCAGCCCTAAATTGCTTATTGAGCAGCTCAGGCAAACAGACTTATTCATCTAGCTTCGGGCCTATAATAATTTGTTTATCAGATCACCTATATGTCTGCTTTAGCTCGTTGAATGGACACATTAAGAACTGTTTGGCAGGCAGCCTAACTACCCGAGTCTTTTTGTTTAAAATGAAACAAAGGGTTTGGCACAATATGCTGCAGTGTCCTGGCTGGAAAAATCATGACAAATACTTTAAACTGGACTCTACTGCTATAAGAAAGCCCCAGGCAGCAGATGTTCAGTATCAGAAAAAGGCAGTAAATAGTCTGGTCTTTTTTTCCAGAAAAAAATTAAATTACTCTTTGATAGACCATATTGTGTTCTTTTCAGGTGCACAAATAAAACAACTTAAACAAGAAGAACAAAGAGAATAAAGAGGACCACTATATTTCGAAGATCAACAGAGTGACTCACAACAAAGTACTCAAGGGTTAGAGGCTTACAAATCAGGATGAAGACAGCGCATGAAAACCACTCAAATGCTTCATAAGTTGTGCTGGTGTGCTATATGAGCGTGGCGACAGAAAGGTATTAAGTTTGAGATGCCATACAAGTTCTTATGCCACGAAATTTAGCTCATTATACAGTTTGTACTGAAACTGTTACCATTATAGAGTCAGTTACATATTACAATCATGGTTAGGAGAAGGCTGGGTTGAAGTGGCTACACGTCACCTTCAGTTTCCTATCTGTAAAACTGTGTTTTGATGATTTGAAACTGAATTTGGGATGAATTAAACATCTGAACAATTCAGAAATTACCTGAGGGAAGGAGGGAGGGAGGGAAGGGAAGGGAAGGAGAGAAATATGAAATTCAGGGTCAAATTTTCATAAACAGAGCACTAAATCTCCTGGATAAAATACCTAGTAGAATCAAAGAGAGATGCATTTACTTGTAAGCCTCCCTGATATTTTTTATATAGGACAGGACATAAATGTTTTAATAAAAGTGTATTCATAAACAAACAAGTAAGCGCAATTCATGGGTTGAGCTCATTTTGTTTATATTACTAATCTAGTTCTAGACACCCCCTACAAGGTAGGAATCATTAAATGAAGGCTATCAGTTGGGTGCACTACTTATGCAGATTGCATCTTCATATTTCAGTTCCTTTTTTGCAACAGTCTTCTACAGTTGTGCCTGCTCAGGGTACAAAACAAGATAAACAAATCTTTAGAATTACTCTTCATATCGCCAGTTCGGGATGTAACGATCCTTTGTTTTATATGGGGAAGAGAAAATGTTGCTCCTACAACACTTTTGTCAACTTTTGGTATATTCATAAAGCAATTTTGCTGCACTTATTCCTTTTAAAAACACAAACCATACAAACAAGATGACTGCAGTTCTGAACCTCCATTAACCTCAGTTCAGTGAATCACTGCTAGCTTCCCATTCACAAAAAAATCAATACAGAAATGAACAGAAGCCTAGCTGGAGGAAACGGGGACAAAGAAAGTCCCATATTTGATGGCGCTATAACTCGAGTGATTTCCCTCAATGGTTTTGATGCATACACAGCCACTTCATTATTCTGAGCTACCATTGAGGCTCGATTGAACTTCTATTGACTATGGTACTGCTGTTTATTCTTTCCTCTGGCAGCAATCAATTATGCCAAAGCATTTTACAATCTTGCCAGAAGAATGGCACAGGATCTGCTTTTGGCTTTATTGATGTCAGAACTGGATTTTGCTTTACACTCCTCAGTTATCCCAATAACATAAAAATAAACAAATACCTTTTAGAGTCCGGAAAAGAATAGGATCAGAGAGTGGTCCCACTCCTTTGGCGTTACGAGCTTGTATTCGAAAGTAGTAGACTGTGTCCAAATTGAGGTCCATGATTTGATGTGTAAGCCGATCACCACTGATGGATTCCATAACCCAAGTGTCAATGGGGGAGTTCTTGTCCAAGGTGTAAAAAAGGATGTATGCTGTAATACACACACATACATATTTAATTTTTATTTGGGCATCGTGAGAATTTGACTCCTGTTCATAATTATTTACCAAAATTGCACAATTCTTCCTATTGTGAGGAAAAGATTCTTCTTAATACATCCCACTGTATGTCCTACATATGTCATTTCCATACAGAATTAGCAGTATCTCAATGTACAGTATTGTTTTTAAACAAATATTATTATAATCATCATCACTATCATAATTTTTAGTTTGCTTTCAAATTTTGGACCCAAAGGTTTGCAATTCAAAGAAAGCCAATACAGTGTTAAAACATCAGAAGAGGAAATCATTACAATAGAATGAAGCAAAACCTCCACAAATGGCAAAAACATGATGGTCTCAGTCCATGTTATTAAATGGCAATGATGTTTGTTTGAAAGTCAGCACCATTTTAGGTATGAGTTGCAATGATCTGTGGTTGGCTGGAATTGTGGATTGGGAGCTAGTGGATTGAGATAATCCCCTGGATTTGAACTTCAGATCTCAAACTCTATTGTTCACATTCATGAGACCACACTGTGTATATCTCATGAGTTGCACATTATTTCTCTTAATAATAAAATACTTCTAATATTGGCTTATTGCCTAAAGGGTTCATTTAATTGCAACATCCCCTTCCCTTCTTTCTTTTCCTTTCTTTTTTTCTCCTTTAAGAAAAGCTTTGTTTTATTTTTCAGAGCAAATTAACAGTACAGGCTCCTAATGGATATCTTAATTAGGTAATGATGTTATGGCAATATTTTGGGGAATAAGATCTGTTGTTATATACCATTCATTAGGTTCAGTCCTTGTCAGTCAGTATTAAGGGCCTTGAGATGATCTGTGTCTTACCTTATTATTACAATGTTAAACATCCACCGATAAATTTGACCATAATGTGTCAGCCAAGGCACCCTATCATTATATATGCTATGTTTTACATGACTGCCAAACAGCTTGCTTATTATGAGACATCCTTAATTGCCACTGAGGATAACACATTGAAGACCTTTGCTCTCAAGGACTTAAAAATGCTTAGTGCATTCTTCCATGAAAAGAAAGAGGAAATTATTGCTTGCTTTGTTTTTCATCAACACTTCCTGCAATTTTTGTGCTAGTTTAATTCATGGGCTTTGTTGCCACCAATATGGGTGGAAAACAAACAAAGAAAATGACAGGAACTATTGCCATATTTACTCCCAGAGGTGAGTGTTCTAGGCAAAGTTAATGATGCACCTATGTGCTGACAGTGATAACCTATAAAGAATACACTTGTCAAGCATGAAGGATAAAGGACATGTATGACTATTCCCGGTTCCCGGAGGGATGGGGGAGGGGAACGAGAGAGAGAGAGAGGGAGGGGGAAAATAGTGGAAAAGAGATGGATACAAGTAGGGGACGAGGGCGATTAGCTAAAGGTAAAGGTTTTCCCCTGACATTAAGTCCAGTCGTTTCCATCTCTGGGGGTTGATGCTCATCTCGATTTCTAAGCCGAAGAGCTAGCGTTGTCTGTAGACACATCCAAGGTCATGTGGCTGGCATGACTGCATGGAGGGCAATTACACATGATATTTTTATATCTTTGTTATTAAATTGTTAAAATATATGTATCGTATAAGTCACCTATGTTATCTTCTAAACTTCCTAATGAGGAAAAGTGAGTGCGTTATACTCTACTTGTTTGTCCCAAATAAAATTAAAATAAAAAAGAGAGAGAAATGTGGTATAAATAAACAGAATAATAATAATTGATGGTGGAGTGACTTAGGTATAGGTGTAATATGCTCACTCCTGGATGTTCCTGTGATCAATCTGGCTGCTGTGTTTTGAATCAACTGGAGTTTCCAAAGTTGGTACAAATGTAGGACAATGTCAAGCACATTGCAGAAGTCCAACTTTGAGGTTACCATGCACGACCATCTCTAGGTATCAGATTCTAGGAAAGGTGCAGCTGACATATCAGACAAAGCTGATAGGAAGCACTCCAGACCGCTGCATCAACTTAGGCTGACATTTGGAGAGATGGAGCCAGGAGTACTCTCAAACTGCAAACACAGTTTTTCGGGGAGTATAACCCCATCCAGAACTGGTTGACAAACCTCCATCCTAGCATCTCTGTTTTGTCTGAATTCAGTTTCAATTTGTTTTTTCCTCATCCAGTCCATTATCTCCTTCAGGCATTAATTCAGAGGAGACAGGCTATCCTTAGCGAGAGCTGCTTTGGACCACATTACACCACTTTACTCATAACTTACTCCAAAAGCAACACATCAGTAATTAGCCATATTAGTTACATTTTAAATCAATAACAAAAAGATCACTAGCAGCAACTAATAATGACCTCATGGTAGACTTTTCATGAATTCTTACTTACAAACATAGGGAATCACATTATATTAGGTGAAGCCACTGGACCATCTAGCTCAGTCCTCCTCCTGCAGCTCGTTGTTTTTAATTTATACTTTGTGAATGATTAGTAAGCAAATCAAGCCTGAATTCTCCCTAGATGCCACAATGACTAAACTGAGGCTGGGTCTATCTATACTACCATGTAATATAATTTCAAACTGCATTACATGGCAGTGTAGATCCAGCCTGAGACAGCTATAATTTGGCTGGAACATGAGAAATTGCTTCTACTTTGGTAAAGTAGAAGGCAGCAGAAGAAGAGGATAGAGTCAATCAAGGAAGGGAATGCCCTGAGCCTGCAAGCTCTGAGCAAGGCTGTTGATGACAGGGTGACTTGGAGGTCTCTCATTCATGTGATCACCATAAGGAGAAGCTGACTTGATGGCTATTAATACTAACATATCGATTTGGAGAATATAAAACCAGATAATTAAAATGGCATTCACTTTAAAAAAGAATGCAGATCACTTGTAAAGAGGATCCAACTATTTAAGACAGGGGAGATCTATGTATTGGCCCCTCCCCAGCATATACCTCCTCCTTGAGCTGCTGGCTAGAAATAGGAAAAAACTAGCTATACACTCATGGTTTTTATGGATTTCAAAATAGGTAAGGTACACTTACCTCTTCGCTAGCACTAAATATGGAGTGATTTAAATTTAGATGTTAGAATGAGTGAAAAGTGTTCACCCACACAGACTGTAGTTACAAGAAAAATCTAATTTCTAGCCTTGTGGCTGCCTATATGGGCAGAAACCACAATCCAACAATCTAGGATTGGGACAGAATCCACACTTCATGTGAACAGTTTGAATGTGTTGCTAGTGTCCTTTACATTACATAAAAAATAACTGTAAAAGTAATAGTAGGAATCTGCTGGCAAGGACACAATAAGTGCACAATAAATTTACCAAAGTGGTTAAAAAAATCAGAGCTAAGTATAATCTGCATCCACAAGACTTCTGAATATTTTCCCAACAATGGCGTTCTGAAACTAGAAACCTGTATAAAAGTTATTGCTTCCTTTTTCTGTGTCCCTCTGTGTGCATTCTATATCTCTATATATCTTCACACTTGTCTACCATTCACTCACTGCATCACAAGCCAGAGATAGATTTGTCTTCTTCCCACCTTTGGGAGATACTGTGCATGTATCATGAGACGACAGGACTCATTATAAAAGACAATAATGCTTGTTGAGATGGAAAGAAAACAAGAAAGTTGCACTACAGGTGAGTAGATTCAATCAAGGAAGCAACAGCCCTGAGATTGCGGGACTTGACCAAGGAGCCTTGGAGAGAAGACGACTGAGCTAGATGGTCCAGTGGCTTCACTTAATAAAATGTGATTCCCTATGTTTGTAAGTAAGAATTCATGAAAGGTCTACCCTTATTTTCTCAGATATCATAGTAGTAAAAACTATCATAATCCACAAATGATAAATCTCTGCAGTTTACTATAAGGCAGTGTTTCATGCAATGATGCAATTGTTCTGTTTGTTTTTTTAAAAGAAATGCATGTGAAATAGAGGGTAACCATATATTCAGGTCTTGTTAGCATTTGGAAGCCAGAATGGTATCAATCTGAAGTAAAATCCCAGAACGATTACAAGTTAGAACTGTTATGTGCAACATATCCCAACCAAAACCAGTGCTGCAACAACATACAGCTTCCTGTGTCACATGTGAAAGAGAACAAAAGATGTGAAAAGCAATTTACCTGTAATTTTCCCATTGGCTTCTAATGGAGGCTGCCAGCTCACAATTACAGCCCGAGGTTTGCCTTCACGAGTAATGACTGTCAGATCCTTGGGAGCAGAGGTTGGGGCTTAGCAGAAGGAACGGAAATCCAGAAAACGAAAGGTGACATGTTGGAAAAGAAAAGTAAATACACTAAGACAGAAAAAATTCTGGACAAGAGGGGGATATGTTAGCCATCATTAAATGTCGTAAGGGTGTTTATGTAGAACATGGAGTCTGCTTGTTTTCTTCTATTGTAGAAGAAAGGACCAGAATCAGTGGACTCATACTTCACAAAATGAGAGTCTAAATAAACTTTAGGAAAAGCTTCCTGGCAAGAACAAAAATCTGATGATGGACGGGATTATTTCGGAAGGTAGTGGCCATTCCTTAACTGGAGGATAGATGGTTAAATTCTTGCAGTGGATTTGGACTAGATGGCTTTTGGAATCCCTTTCAGCTACCATAAATCTACTACTGAAGCAAAATGGTGGGGCATTTAAGACAGTTAAAAGGAAATGCTTCTTTCTTGTGAAATATGCTAATGACAGAATTATGACTTTTAATCTAAAGCAAAATAAATCACATTAAAGGAAATGTCAAATTTGATTGCCTTGAAGTCAAAACAACATACCTGCTTCATATGTAGTAGCATGAGCTGTCATACTCCATGTGCTTGACCTTCGACCTTTTGTGACCATCACAGAGAACTCATACATGGTGTTGGGCTTAAGAGCTGATACAGTATGACTCAGTGCTGTTGTGTCAGCTGACTATGAAGAAAGGAGGAAACAGGAGAGGCAGAATAAGTGTAAAGGAAGTTTATGATATAAAACAACAATTTGGGGGACAGAAAAAAATTTAATTGTAATTTTTTCATCTAAAATATTTACATTACATTATTTCCTCTTTCTTCTCTCACACCTACCATTCTCATCAAACTCCTCGTTTGCTCCCTTCCTCATCAAATGATCTGTAACTGTATTTACTGATTGACTGATTTTATTTAATATATGTTAGAATCCGCATTGTACTCAATGAGGCAATGTATGCTAAAATGATTAGAAGAATTAAATGAATCTCAGTTCTGCCATCCTGAAACAAAATTGATAAAATGCATACACTGTGAAAGCCATGTAGAGCTTTCACATGGAGAGGATAGGAGTGGCCCTGGGCATACTATCCAGGGACCCTCAGCACCTCTGTCATTTATCTTATATTCATTTAGGAAACAGGTGGCAACTGTAAATGGATGGAGGACCATATTGCTCCTTGTCAGGCTCTTGAGGTCTGCAACCAATATATATATTCCCATACTAGGACTCTAATGTTTGGCCTGATTTGCTCTCAAATGCCTCCCAGGGATGACTGGAATGTTACTGCATTTGGGGGCATTTTAGATGACTACCTTTCAAAAGACCTGTGCAGACCTTTTTTTTCAAAACAGGAAGTGAGTCATCAGTTCCTCTACAAATATTCCAAAATGTGGTGAAATAGAGGACACTACTACTCAAATCAGATTAAATTTAATGGCAGAATGTGGCTGTTGCCTGGCCAAAAGACAGTGGAGTCATGGCATAGAATACTGATGTTCACTCCTGCCATCATTCTGCTTTGACTTCAGGACAGACACTATGAATGTGAAGATAAAGAAAGGAAGTATTATTGCCTACATCTGTGTATAAAGAGGAACAGAAGGATCTTTGAAAACAAAGCATCTAGTAAGAAAAGAAAGAATATGTTTCTGGGTTGCAGGTTGATAGTTTAATGCTCGTTTTGATAGTTTTATTCTTGTATGAGTAAACCTACTGTTGAAATATTCCACCTGAAAACTGAAGCGCAAATTTGGGAGGAGGAATATTTCAGATTATGGTGATTTAACTTTTGTGGATTTAATTATTCACGGTTTTGATGCATAGGGTCTCTCTAAGAATCTGTAGGTGCTCCATTGAGACTCTATGGTCAACTTCCACCTAAAGTCAACCACAGAGTTCCTCTGAAGGACCTAGAGATTCCTAGAGATAACACCTTTCTAGGAATCTTTAGGTCCTTTATCACAACACATACTCACAGATTCCCAGGGAAGTGTTCTACAAAAAAAGAAACAAACAACATTTTTATTATTTACAGTTATTCTACTTCCATCGGGATCCCTCACCTCTCACCCCAGCAAATGTGGAGGGCTGACTGTAGTTGTTCATTTTCCCCCCCAACCAGCTGAAAATCAATTATGGCATCAAGGTTAGCTTGCTATAATACATGCCCTTTAAGGGATAAACCAAGGTAGGCTTTATCGGGTTGTTTTGCTCTGCATGACCTATTTTGACATTGCATTAAAGCTTATTTGAGACCCATAAGATTCATTTTATAGAAGAAGTGGCTTAGAATACATGTTTGAAAGAATCCTGGTTTATTTGCTTGTCCTTTCTTAACAAGGACATTCTGAGCTCTGTTCATGCATATTTAATCAGGTGATCAAAAACACGCCTGCTGCCTTTTGAATAAATATGTACTTATGCTCTTATATATTTTTTAAAAAACTTTTAATTTTAAGATGTTTGTATGTGCTTTGGCTTGGCTAAATATGTGCTTTTGGTTCATTCATTTTATGGAGGAAAATGTATTATTCATCATGTTGACCGAAGCCTTCTAAGAACAGGTAAATAACAGGGTACTAATGGGTATATAGGGACCTGAGTAATGCTGTATTTTTCCTCATCTGTGCTTTATTTAAGCTTTTATTAAAGAACCGCTTGAGCATGGTGAGTTTTTATCTTAAAGTACATTGCAAGGAGCACAGCCAAAAGAAAACTGCAGTAGAGGATTGACACCTATGTGATGCTACCACTACTGCGGAAGGTTATGGAACCACTGGGCATATAATTTTCTCTAAAAATATGCCATATTTTCAAGAGATCTTGCACATGTGCAATCCTATCATGCAAATAAAAACATGCACAAATATTTCTTTTTAAAAGTAAACTACATTTAGAAGGTGAAGAAAAATTCAAAAACCCATGGGAAATGCTTAATGAAATTTCAGCCTCAAATAACCATTATACCTTTATGTTATCAATGGCTACTTGTCTTGATGGCTACAAAGTCATTACATGTATTACATGAATAATGATTTTTGCTCATAAGCTGGAACCCTACTTTTCTTACCTGAAATTAATGATGTAATGGGATTCCAGCAGGAACATATCATAGAATTGGGCTGAAGGAGCTAGAAAGTTCACAGAGAAGTATGTTTTCTAGACATTTTTGATGTCCTTTAGCACAACTCTCTTATATGCTTCCACTTTATCATATGCTTCCACTACAAGATGACTTGTAAAACTTTTCAACTTATAATTGTACTTGTGAAATAGGAACTCATGCTATACACAGGAGGGTTGTATATTTCTTTCAGGCTTCTGTAAAGAACTTCGAAAAGTTGCTTCTTTTGGATAACAACTTCTATCACATGGTCTAGGAATGTAAAGATTGCTTACAAATTGTCTCTGTGGTGATTTTCACAGCACCTCACTGAGAAAACTACAGCACAGATTTTTTATGCTTTAGGACACTTATGTATGTGTGTGTGTGTGTGTGTGTGTGTGGAGGGGGATATTATCTTTCCTTGCATTAACAGGCCTGCCTAATGTCTCACAAATGAAGGACTGTGACTTCCTTGATTGTAACATGGTCCTCCTCTTTTCCTACTCTCTTCCACTGTACCATATATAATCATTTCTTTTAATGAGTTATCTAGTTTCATAATATGTTCAAAGTACAATATCCACACAGCTTGGTCATTCTGACTCCTAGGGAGAGTTTGATTTCCTCTAGGACTCATTCATTAGTCTTGCCAGTCCAGTCTAAGAGTTCTCCTTTAATGTGGCACTTCAAATTAGTTGATTCTCATCCTGTCAACTTTATCCACTGGATTTAATAAGCTTTCAATCCAATTTAACTGTTCCTTATGCATTAGGACATACTAATGTTATGTATCTTCAGGAGAGACCTTCTTTCAATTTCCATGTATAAGGGACATGCATGCTTTGATGTGAGCATTTTCAGTTCCCAGACTTTCCCCTGTTCACTTTTAGATGTCTTATTAAAAATTAAATCTTCAGCAAGTAAAGCTCTTAATTCCTGCAATGCCTCATTCCCATGCTGTGATCCACAGTTATTGAACTGTAGCTGTGCTTTAATTTTTTTGCATGCACTGCATTGGGTATATTTCCACCAAGAAACACTGTGAGTTTTCTAAAGGAACAAACATCCTATATGTACATGTATATGCCCAGAAATTTTAGCTAAAAAAATTAACACACCCCCAATTTATTAGTTGATGTGAGTACTGTACCTTAACTCTTTTAAAAAGAGGGAATAATCTTCTTCTTTGAGTAGTCTCCCAGGAGAACCCAAAGAAGCATCTATCCCTACTTATCTCTCCATTGTAGACCACTTCTGGCTTTTTTAAATGCTTGGGTGGGGAAATAGTAGTGGTGACCAGGGACAACTCAACCCTTAAGGGCCCTTCTACACTTAATTATAACCTGGGAGTAAGCAGGTTAAAAAAACCATTTCCACTGGGTGTCAGTACCTACCCCCTCCCACAACCCCAGGCTTTCCCTTGGGGTATAGCATCCAACCCCTCTCAGTCCCCCATTTCCCACCCCAAAGCTTACCAGGAGAGGTGGGGGGGGGAGTGAAATCCCTCTCTCCACTCCTCCTGAAGCATGATTTTCTCACATTGGGAGTATTCTGCAGACCTCTTGTAAGTTTTTTTTTTTGGGGGGGGGGGGAATGGGGGGCTGGGGGAGGGGGTGGATGCCCTCCTGTTCCATCGGGCTCCAGGAGCCCAAAGAACCAGGGTGCTCAAGGTCCGGATCTTTGCAAGTGTCAAATTAATGTGGAGTAAACTGGGAAAACCCAGTTTACTCTTTATTAATCCAGATTTACCTGAGGCACCATTTGAACACCTCAGGTAAATCCATTACTTATCAGGAGCTTTAGGGCCTGTTTAGAAGGACCTTAAGTCAGCATTAGGGCTGTTCTCTCTTTGTGAAATGACCCCCGACTTATCCATATCAATATCCATAACATTGTCCCCAAAACCTGCCCTTGAATTGTAGAAGGCATTGACTTTTACATGAGTATATAGCCTACATAAAGATGAAAATAAAATTTTAAAAATGTAAAAAGTGTCATGATCTCATCCATTCATTTTTCTTTACATAAAGTTTTCTTCCTAATCTGATGATCAAATAGCAATAGATTTGTTTACTTAAGAATGCCTTTATACCATACTTTCCCCTCAGTGAAAAGCAAAGCCTTTCCCCCAAAGCAGATGTAATGTTTTTATTGAATTGTATTTAAACTATTTTCCATTATTTTAAAGTGCATATTTTATGTTGTTTTAATATTGTGAATAGTTTAATTATATGTAAAGTTGACCTTTGTATGCTTTTAGCTATATTGTACTTGTGCAAACTTGCATGCCACATTGAGTTCCAGTGTTGGAAAACGGGTGGGAAACAACAACAATGGCAGCAACTATAGGAATTAATCATTTAGATTTTTGTGTTGATAGCAACTGTGTTAAACAATGTTGGCTTTTAAAAATCTAAATAATTTTTAAAGGAATGTCCTATTGTGTTTTCACCATGTTGTTATTTGGGTTCAACCTCATGGGATGAAGCGTGAGAAAGAAGTACTTTCAACAGACATACAAATGTATATGTACTGGATGGGTCATTCTGAAAGTGTCACACCATTTGTGGAAACTGCTGTGAAGACTTACTGTTGTCTAGCATGAGGAGGTGGCAGCACTGTTGGGATGGAGAGTGCATCTATGTCAAAAACAAGGAACAGAGGCATTTGTCTGTTCAAAACAACTGCAGGCTTTTGACAGACATAAGAAGTGTGCCACTTGCTTTTATAAAAGGCAGAATTCATTGATCTGAACCACTTGCTTGTTTGATATTGTCTTGTTTGATAAAAAGCATTAGCATTTCAAGGGCCCCAAAGACACTTTGAGGATAGCATCCTTTTGAGGTGAATGTCAGTGACCGGCTTATTATTTCCATGATGTTCTACAAACTGGGTTTTGACACGATTCAGGCTAAATTATTCGAGTGTTCTCTTTGCTTGTTTTTTTTATCAGGGAAAGAGACTGATTTTTTTTCTTATCAAACCATTTGTGTTAGAAATTACATGAAACCTACAAAGAAGATATCAAGGGTTATACAAATATTTCTCAGTGATAGAAACAACATTCATATATCCCTATTTTGCCTACGTTGGGAAATGTATGCATGCAACTAAAAACTCTGATTCTGCAGGAATACAAAAGGTGTGCATGGATAAGAGTCCATGCACATGGATGTGTAGGGCACTGCATCTCACATTATTTTCCCCTATGACATGCTTTCCATGTTCATCCTCTGGAATTAGGCTTTCCACAGAAAAAAAATTAAGATAGCTCCTATCCCTTTAGTGGTTATGTAGAACAAGAAATTTCATCAAGTGCTGCTTGTAACCTACTGACAATTTGTCTTCTATACAATCAGCAGTTGAGTAGGAGCCATTTTCAGGTTTCTACTATAACTAATTAATAGAAGTGTGCATTTTTTCCATTTGTCCTCATAAGTCGTATCAAATTCATTAAACGTGTACTTACGAGGCAATATTCAATACATTGGCGTGGCCCATGCCAAAAATTTAAGAATTAAAACTTACCCCATACTTTTTCAATTTAGTTTTGTAAATCTTGGAAGGTTCCCAAAGTCAGTTTCATATTCAGTGCAAGGAAGCAAAGCTGTAAGCAAAGCCAAAAAGGCTGCCTTAGTGCCTTGACTTTCCTCTGTAAATTAATGGCCTCTCGCCATTAGAAGATGCCAGAAAAGGCAGGAGAAAGCAGCATTTGCTGGGAAAAGCACAGAACTCTAGGAAATGTAGTTTGGGAAGACGAGGAGCCCTATGCCAAAGAATTAAATAGGCCCTGCCCTAAACTACATTTCCCAGAATGCAGTGCTCAGCATCAGAGAGGTTTGCCCCTCTGTAGCCAGCCAGAGTTCCAATATATTTAATATAATAATATTCTACACTATGGTTTTTGTTCCTGTGTTATAAATGTCATTTCCTAATTGGTTCTATTATAGAAACATGGCAAAAATTTATAACACTGCAAAAACATTGTCTTTGCGCGAGGGACATTGTGTTATAGCACATTTTGCTGTAGTATATCCATTCCACCAATTTAACATCATAATCCACTCATTTAACAATGTTTTTGGCACAAAAAAGTTCCTGGAGTAGAACCACTACTTTCAAAGTAAGGACTACACAATTAAACAGGAAACGACACTTTCAAACTAGGAACATATTTTCTTTGCTCTTAAAAATTTTGTTTATAAAAACTTTGAAAATTCCCCAAAAATCCATGGATAAATGAAATATTCTGAAATTTGGTGGAGTTTTACCCCAATAGCTGTAAAAATGAGGAAGTAAGGCACCTCTGACATTTCACCAATTATAGTAATTATGTGCAATTACTAAAATGAAATAGTAATGAAATTTTGTTACACTCATTATAGTAACAAATTTTTCATCAACTATACTTTAGAAACACTTTAGAAACAAAACACCAGCACCTCCCAGTTTTGCAATGACTTTTGAACCAGTTTTTAAATGGATCGCACAACCCTACTAATAAATCAGACAGAAAATATATGCTGCTAGATATATTCTGCAAATTAAATATATTTCAAAGTTGAGCATTAACATGTTGTATGCGATGGTGTCTTTCTAAAAATAAAAGGAATCTTTTAGGTGTAGATAGAGTGGGAAATCTTGCTAGTACTTTTGAGTTAATGTATCCAAGTTACTAAGTAATGCTTACCTTTTTTTAATGTATTATGTTTATTTTATTGAATTTTGTTATTGGCATTGAATTTTGCCAGATTTTGTAAACCGCCTTGAGTCCCCTCGAGGGAGAAAGGCAGGGTAGAAATGCTGTAAATAATAGATAAATATGTAAAGTGGGCCCCGTGGTGGTGCAGCGGATTAAACCGCTGAGCTGCTGAACTTGCTGACCAAAAGGTTGGCAGTTCTAATCCAGAGAGCAGGGTGCACTCCCACTGTTAGACCAGCTTCTGCCAACCTAGCAGTTCAAAAACATGCAAATGTGAGTAGATAAAAAGGTACCGCTCCATGCTGTCATGCCGGCCACATGACCTTGGAGGTGTCTTTGGACAATGCTGGCTCTTCAGCTTAGAAATGGAGATGAGCACCAAACCCCACGACTAGACTTAATGTCAGGGAAAACCTTTACTTTAACTATGTAAAGCAATAGCATTAGGAAATGTGAAATTAGTTACATCATTATTTTGCATAAAATTATTTAATACCATCCTCACACTTGCTCCAAAAATGTATTTCATAGTGCATTGCTCATACAGCAGGACACAGACAGGACCTTCTATATGCTGAAGAAACATTGGTCTAGAACAGTGGTTATCAACCTGTCAGTCCCCAAATGTTTTGGCCTTCCTCTCCCAGAAATCTTAACAGCTGGTAAACTGGCTGGGGCTTCTGGGAGTTGTAGGCCAAAACACCTGGGGACCCACAGATTGAGAACCACTGGTCTAGCAGATGTATCTGCTAAGGACAATGGATGTGTGCAAGAAAGTGATATCAGCCAATTGTCTCAAGTAGCTTCCTATCCCATCTCCTACATTTCCCCTCAACAATTCATTTGAGGTAGTTTTTCAGGGACTTATGGATGTGCACAATGGAGCAGAAAACTGCAATCTTACATTGAAAAAGAGCTCAATTCATTGAAAATCTTTTCTACTAACACAAGAGTTCCCTTAGATACCACTTATAACAGCTTGTACATTCAGTTGCTTTAATGTAAAGGTCAGTTTATGCCTCCTTGTTCCTTAGAAGATAGCAAGTCTTTATTATTACTATAGAAATGCATACAGAATACAGAAAGCGGGGAAATTATTCAGCAGAGAAGAGGTGCATCTACACTGTAGAATTAATGCAACGTGGCACCATTTTAACTACCATGTCTCAATGTTATGGAAGCATGAGTGTTATAGTTTTACAAGGCTTTTAGCTTGCTTTTCCAAAGAGTGATGATTCCGCACCAAGCTTCAATTCCCAGGATTCCATAGTATTGAGCCATCACAGTTAAATGCTCTCTTAACTGCATTGATTCTGCATTGTAGATGCACCCAATGTTCTGACAATGACAACCTTTTATTGAATCAGGAGTGGTAGTGCATCCCAGTTTTTATTTATGTGGTGTTGAGAGGTACTGAAAACTAGTATTTGGCTTTAGATATGAACATTAGCATTTTTTCCAAGTTTGGTGCATACTCAAGAGGTATTTAAGTACATCTGTATCCTTCATATTTCATCAAGAACAAGACCTGCATACAAGTTGGCCCATTTTGATATCAGTTCACTAATTTAATATTCACTCCCATGTTATGATACTGAAATATTAAAGACCACAACAGTCAACATTTTGATTGATAGAGAATGTTTCCAGGCATCCTGACAGTCAGACTTGGCTAGGGGATGGCCCTTGTTGAATATATTTTTTTCAGCTACTATAGATTAGGAACAGGCATCTTTCCCCTGTGATTGCTGCTAACCATGGAATATCATATCCTGCCAGAATAGAAGGGCAATTTATTTGCCTATTCTAGCTATTTTGCAAATAATCTGGAAACGGATATTAGGTGGCAGTTGGATCTTAGATGTAAGGTTTGCAGTCTAATTTTTCTGATCCTTTGAATGGACATTTTCTTGTGACACTTGCTGAGATTATTTCAGTTTGAATGGCAGTATATAATATTACTCATTTGGACTTTTCTAGAGATAAAAAACAGTCAACAAGCAAGTCAAACTACTAATACCTGTCTTCAGAAGACAGAGGACACTGCCAGAAAAACACAGGAAATAACATTTACTTTTTGGGTTTTTGTTTGTTCGTTTTTGTTGTTTTGTCATTCATCTTTCAATGCCATTTCCAGGAATGTATATATGCCAAACAGTTGAATGACCCACAACTGATGTTTTTTCAACATTTCTAAATATACAGTAAGACCCCTAGGCTAATGATATGTTCGTAGACCTCCCATGGATACCTGACATTGCAGATAATAGTGAATCCTATATTTTGACTATACCTGGCCTAGAAGCATGCCACAGCAGTAAAGAACATAGTGAGACCCACAAACATTTCTGTGGGATATTTTTTTGGCACATGAATAAGTGAAATTGTGGATATAGAATCTGTAGATAAGGGGGGGGGGGTCATACAGTATATAGTTTTATCCTGAGCAGTTATTAAGTGCCTGGTGGTTTCCGAACCCACTTCTCACAAGTTTTACACAGCATCCCACTAGCCCCAGAGCCTCATCTAGTGATGACATGGGAGAGAATTTTTTTATAGCTGCTCCTAGACTATGAAAATCCTTTCCAGGGGAAGCTCACTTGGCCCCCTCTTTATTTTATTTTCACCACCAAGTAAAGACATTCTTGCTTAAGTCACCACCATTTAACCAGTTGGGATAGAAGGATATAGAATGATTGTCCTGTTTTATTAATATGAAATATTTGTTTTATGTACTTTACAGGCCCGTAGCCAGGATTTTGATTCAGGGGCGGCTGGGATTTTGGTTAGGGGGTGGGGGTTGAGTCTGAGTGGGGGGAGGATCTGCTTTAGCAAACCTTTTGTATCATTATCCCAATGCCCCCATGCATATGGGATATATTGAGCATGGTGATCAGATCATGATATGAATAAATATAACAGTTCAAATAATAAATGTAAGGTCTTCTCGCAGACCACCCTGAGAATTTTGGGGGGGTTTTTCGTGTCAGGAGCAACTTGAGTCACTTCTGGAGTGAGAAAATTGGCCGTCTGCAAGGACGTTGCTCAGGGGATGCCCGGATGTGTTGATGTTTTTACCATCATTGTGGTAAAAACCCACATGGGGGGGGGGGTGTGAAGCCCCTCAAGCCCCCCCCCTCCGGCTACATGCCTGGTACTTTAAATTGCTTTAAATAAATGTTAGTTTTAGTTTAAAACATTACAATAATGTTTTAAAACAGGTTTTAATTGGATTGTGTAATGTTTTCATCTTTTGTACCCTATATTGTTTTAACTATTTAGTTTTAACTTATATTGTAAGCTGCCTGCCCCTTATTGGAAGAAAGATGGGATATAAATCAAATAATAAGTAAATGTATGTTTAGAAAGCACAACTGACTTGACCAAAATTAGGCAACTGTGTCCCTGTGTTGCTGAATTGCAGCTCATTTAAGCCCTAACTCAGGGGTGAAGAATGCTAGGTGTTACAGCACAGTACCTGGCAGGATACATCTCCCATCCAAATCCTACACCAATTATTCTGAGATATAAAATTTTGTGGTTTTCTGGGATTAAGAGATTCCTGCCCATGACAGGGACATTGAGCAAAGGATGTAATCAGTGACCTCACCTTGTATTTAGCACTTGTTGAATAGCTGGTTCTCCATCGGACGGTGTAAAATCGAACCTCGGTTGTCTTCTGATTCTTGGGGACAGAGTTGTCTGCCCAGCTGACCCTCACCGCATCGTGGGTTAATGCTACGGCCTGGACACCTACTGGTGGGAGCATGGGGGTGGAGATATCTGGGACTGAGGTAGGGAAATCATCAAGCAAAGGATAAAAATCAACTTCTAATGGGTCAATGGGGTCTGGATCAAAAAAGCCACCAAAAATGAACATACCACAAAATTAAAATTAAAATAAAGAAATGCATACTCAAATAAAGAAACAAAACAGCCACCAGTGAGGTACACATCACAATGAGTTAAATGTATGGCAGTAAGGATGATGGGAGAAGAATTGAGAAGAACAGAAGAAAAGAGCCATTAATTGAAAAATACACAAGTACAATTGTCATGTGCTCACAAAACGTGTTCCAGTCTAACCACCATTGAGAGCATATTGAAACACATCCCAAATATAACATTATGCTTTCTTTTCTCCAACTGAAGCTACAATGTGTTTTATGGCCACTTTCAGAACTCCCTGAATACCTTTCCATTGTTCTCTGCCTGTTCTTCTCTGCTCTGTTTCCATTCCTCATTGCCCTCATTTGTTCTCACTGTCATTCAAGTGAGGGGCCCTAAAACATTGTAACTACATCGGAAGAAACTGTGTTATGAATATTTGTAAACTGAATGATGTGGCTTGGTAATGCAAGTCATTGCTACTCAATCCAGTGGACTGTAAGGATCTGGGGGAGTAGGGAGGGGGAGAGAAAGAGATAGGAAAATAATGAAATGGTGCTGAGAAAAAGGTTTTTGGAGTAGGGAGAATAGGAAACCAGTATCAAAACAATATGAACTTTCTGAAAAGGTAGTTCTTGAAAATGTTTGATGAAGGAGATCTTCTGAAGGATACAATTTGTTTACCTCATTGAATGTGGACATTAGGGAAGAAAGACTAAAATTAGAGAATTTGTCGTGCAACTTTCTTGGAGGATGGTGGATTGTTCTCCAGTGGGGATGTTTAAAATAGGTAGCTACCTCTCAGAAATGGACTCCTGGACAATGAATTATTTAGTGATTAGAAAATGCGCAACAACCCAGATTCATTTGGACTCCAAAACAAATCATGGATGGGGTGTGGATGCACATCACTACTAGTTACATTTCTAAGACCATAATTGAATGATATGAAGAATTATGGAGTTACAGTCAGAGCTGAGAGCCTCTGATAAACTCACAGGGTTGTAAGTGGAAAAACAAGGAAGGCTACGCAAAAGCTGGAGTCTTTGGAGTACCAGTGCACACAATCCGATTTATTTGAACTGTGCTACTAAATTCCATCAGTTCATGGCAATGTATGGTATAAGCAGAATATGTTTCCACCTTTAGAAAATAAATAAAGGACCTGGTATTTGTGAAAGTTCCTGTTAGACTAACAACTTTATATGTATTTATGTGTGTATGTGTGCATGCATGTGTATACAACAGGCTTTGGACATTTTCCAATTACTGAGCAGCTCAGCAGGCTTTCAAATACTAATAATAATAAAATTACAGAAGGAAAGGGAAAATAAACTTTGTCTAAAATGAATGCTGAACCATGAATCTCACTGGAGTGAATATGTAGTGGCGTTTCCTCATTGTTAAAATCTTCCTATTCAAACTCTGGTACAAAGAAAAACACATTGAATTTTCATTTGACCTTGAAATTCAGGTAGACATTGTATAGCACAGTAAGTAATGCCTCCAGTGCCCAACAATGAAAATATTAGCCATCTGTTGTTAAAGGTTTCCATTTCTACATGTAAATTGAAAATGTGGTAGGGTGTTTGCTCCCCCAAAGTGAAGGAGGGAAAAAAATTATAGAAGTAACGTGCTTCTAGTCAAAAAGCAATGTGTGTTATACATTAAAGAAATAAAACAATTTGCACCTTTCTTTTACATCTGTCTCCCTTCCGAGATCTAAAAATCTGAAACCCTGTTTTATTGGCACTGGAGGAAAACAAGTCAGTCCAGAAATATTAGAACTAGACATTTTCAACTTTTGACAATATCTCAAAAGCAGACATCTCAGCAATCTAATCACTAGCATCTGAAAACAGGACCTTAGACACTGGCTCCATTTCCTCGACAAATATACATAGCAGGATTAGATGGTGACATATGAGTTTTTGGCATTTAGTAATTGCATTCTTTCATGGAAAGAAGAAGAACTTGTTTACTTATTTTGCTTGGGAAAGCCCATAGGATCATTTGGCAGTATAGGTTCTTAACTATAGCTGGCACTTGGGAATGATATGACTGTTTACTAGCTGAAGGCCAGAGTTTATAGGGATCAACTGAGCCAAGAACGCTTTCATTCTTCCTTCCTGTGGGATGTCCTGGGAGATTGGGTTTATTGATGGACTCTCTTGACCCTCACAGTGTCCTGGAACATATGCATAGAATTCCATGCCATGCGGAGTATTTCCAAGAAACCCAAGGATAAAACACTTTACGCATCATGGATGCTACTACCATGCAAAAGGTTGTTCTCAGGCAGAAATAAGGGAAAACAACCCAGGGAACTACAGAGCAATCAGCCTGATCGCAATACCAGGAAATGTATTGGAATAATTTATAATGAAGTTGTTTGCAAAGATCTAGATGACAATATTGTGATATCTCTAGGAGGGGCGATGACAGGAAAATGGGAAAGGGCTCTGTAAGGGTTAAAAAAGAGATTTGAAACCAATTAGTTCAAAAAGACATAAAACTGTATGGGTCTGCTATAGGGTCCTAGATATAATAGTAATAGTAGTAGTAGTAGTAATAATAATATGGTTCTTAGCTGGATAAGCTTAATCTTGTAATCCATAAAGTAAGAAATGGACCACTGCAGACATGGGAAAAATTCATTCCAGATAGTGTGTGTGTGTGTGTGTATGTATGTGTGTGTGTGTGTGTGTGTGTGTGTGTGTATATATATATATATATATATATATATATATATATATATATATATATAGCTTTTTCCAGTACCACAGAAATGAGTCTACATCAGTGTAAACTAACCCATAATTCTGATTCCAGTTCATCTGCTTAATGAAAATAGAAGGATATCTTCAAATCATGGTTAGTTGGACATTTGTTGCTCCTTGAAATAAAACAGCAAATAATGTCCCATGTTCACAGACATCAAGGTCTGTGTACCTTATTGGGCTACAATATACAAAAGTGGAGTTTGTCACCATATATTTAATAATTATGCAGAAAAGAGAATTTCAGCACATGTTGCTTAAGAGGTAACAAGCAACACCCTACACTTCTACATGACCATCAGACCTACATAAGCTGTCTCCAGTTTTCCTTTTGGCAACCCTAGCCAAATTTATGAAGGAGGGAGAAAATCACAGAGGGCTCTCACCTTCTTCTTGGCAGTATAAATGCAATAATAACAAAAAAAAAATCAATGAATTTATGCTATCAAAATCTCTTGGATGAGTTGCCCATCACCCTCAGCATAACGGTTGGATAGACCTAGTTTCAAAGCTTTGGTGTCCATCATGCTACACTGGAATCAGATTCACTGCCTCAAGGAGATATTGATTTTGAAGCTTTCTATGATCCTTTGTGGACCGACAGATCCAATTTGTAAAATTTGGATTCTATTTTGAGCTCCTCACAAAGCAGCCACCACCTAGAGAGGAAAATCTTCCCAGGAAGATCAATTAGCATTGCTTGTTTGCTTGATGGGGAGCCTCTTTGCCCAAGATTGACCCCACACCAATGATTTTCTTCACAGTCTGCTCCCAAAGAGCTTTCAAAGCTGCTCTCTGTTAAAACAGCTCTTGGTAATGAAAAGCAAGATCCAAAGAAGAAGCTTTGGGGCCCTGATAAACCAATTCTTAGAAGTGGGAGAAATCATGATTTAAAAGACAATGTTTTGAAAAGCAAACAACATTTCATTTATGGTAGGCCATGTGTTATCAGTCTGTTGGTCAGGCATACAGCTGTTGCTATACAAGATGAAAACCAACAGAAGTTGAGCATCCTTTATTTGGAATTCTGAAATCCGCAGTACTCCAAAAAATGTTGCTGAGATAGCAATATATTTGTTTTTTGATGATTCAAGGAACACAAATTCTGTTTCATGCACAAAATTATTAAAATGTTGTATAAAATTGCCTTCAAGATGAATTTATAAAGTATACATGAAAGATTAATGTATTTCATGATTAGACATAGGCCTTATCCCCAAGATAACTCATTTTGTATGTACCATATATGCAAATAGAGGTATTTCAAAATGCAAAATACTTCTGGTCCCAAGCAACCTGTACTCATTCATATTTTCCCCAGCAATCTCTTTCATGTTCTAATCAGAATCTGTTAAAACTACTTTTAGCTAAAAGAGTAACTTTCACAAGATCTGGTTCAGAACATAGTGTTCTTATCCATTGTTTTTATGTATTACTAAACTGAGTTTGACTTATAGTGACCCAATTAATTAGATCTCCTTCTATGAATGTGGCCTTCTAGAGAAGAGCCAATTACAATTATGAATGGAGTATATTGTCACTGTATTAATATGTTGGGCTACTGGCCCTTCTAACCCAGTAGCATTTACTCATGTTGGCATTATTTCTCCTGAATTCTCACATCTCACCTCTGCAACCCAAGAAAATGCTTCAAACTGAAGCTGCCACGAACTGTTCTGTAAGCAAAGTAGTTGTTCAATAAACTGTCAGCCCTCCCTGAATTAAATTTTCCACTATGTAATATCAAAAATCATATACCATACTTGCATAATGCAAATCTATACTTGTGTAGTGAAGTACTGGTAATGCTACCCTTTTGCTTAATACCAGTATTGTGGAACTATTAGCATATCTGTCAGTGTGCCTACAATTTCTGTATTTCCCATGAATCAAGTGGTCACTGAAGCACATCCCTCCAAGGAACTTTATGGACAAAAATCATATTTGTAAAGTGTTCCTTATGCAACCATGAACAGAAAACAAATGTTATGCCATTGCCAAAAACATTCAAATGTGAGAGAACTTCTGTTCCAACAGGATGCCAACCACAGCAGTGTTACCTAATATTGGAACTGAAGTTTTATTAAGCAACTTGTAAGCATTGTGCATGGAAGAAAGATGATACGCCAGAAAGGCAGTAAAACATACGGACTGCCATTTTCAGCTGAGTGAAACTTACAGTGTCTTAAATTAATTCTAATGCACCATCTGAGAATGAAAGCCTGACCCTTGTCTACATTCCTGACTTTTCCTGGCCAAAGTTTATTAATTCCAACTTACTAAATATTACAAGTGATACAATGAATTATGACCTGCTGTCCTTGGGAATGGTGGTGTTAGCATTCTAACATGAATTCTAATCTGGTCTTTAGAGATTCAAATTATGCCTGGATCTAGCATCTGAAAAGTAAAACGGCTAGAATAGAGAGCATTGTTATCAGAGTGCATGGAGTTTAAAGCCACAAGATGGATAATATTATATTGCATTTGCTAAAGGGTATAGAGTAATAATTTTATTTTGCTATGTCATTTGTCCTTCATTTTAAAGAAAGGTCTTAGCATTTTACATATTTTAATATGAAGTCTAGTTCCTCCTTTGCACAGAATACAGCTGTTAACAAAGATGACTCTTGGGATCACGAAAGAGAACAAAACAAAGGTATCATGGAATTTCATGCTCTGGTGATTTCTATCCTTCACCTTTTTAAATCTTGAAACACAGTCTTAGGCATAACTGCATGGGTTCTTCTGCACCAATTGTGATCCCTGGCCTAAAATTCTGTTCAACCCTAGCCAGCAAAGGCAATGCTTTTTAGAATCATAGAATCATAGAATAGTAGAGTTGGAAGAGACCTCATGGGCCATCCAGTCCAACCCCCTGCTAAGAAGCAGGAAATCGCATTCAAAGCACCCCCGACAGATGGCCATCCAGCCTCTGCTTAAAAGCCTCCAAGGAAGGAGCCTCCACCACAGTCCGGGGGAGAGAGTTCCACTGTCGAACAGCCCTCACAGTGAGGAAGTTCTTCCTGATGTTCAGGTGGAATCTCCTTTCCTGTAGTTTGAAGCCATTGTTCCGTGTCCTAGTCTGCAGGGCAGCAGAAAACAAGCTTGCTCCCTCCTCCCTATGACTTCCCTTCACGTATTTGTACATGGCTATCATGTCTCCTCTCAGCCTTCTCTTCTGCAGGCTAAACATGCCCAGCTCTTTAAGCCGCTCCTCATAGGGCTTGTTCTCCAGACCCTTAATCATTTTAGTCGCCCTCCTCTGGACACTTTCCAGCTTGTCAACATCTCCCTTCAACTGCGGTGCCCAAAATTGGACACAGTATTCCAGGTGTGGTCTGACCAAGGCAGAATAGAGGGGGAGCATGACTTCCCTGGATCTAGACGCTATACCCAATAAGCTATAGTCCAATAACATCTGGAGAACAAGTTGACTTCTTCTGTTCCAAACAGGGGAAACTAAAGAGGTTATAGAAATATTCTTCTGTAGGTAGGTTGCCTAGATATCAGTTAGAAGACCCTTTCCCTTGCTGACATGATGGTTGACATGATACACTTCATCTGTCAGCTTGCTAGATATAGGAAATTAAAGATTATGGCTTCTAGAGAGGGTATAAGTGCTGTTCATGGGACTATTCCTGTACACAGAGTATCTTTTCCCATCAGATGTCTATTCTGATATTTCTAGCTTACTGTTGAAGCAGCCAGTTGGAGAGGGGAATGGACATGCACTCATTGCAATGCTGTGTCAGGCCAGGCCATCACAAGATGGGAATAATACTTACTTTTTTCCCTAGGATGCAAAGGAAGGATCACTTACCACATTACTAATCTATCTATAGAAGGACTTTACAAAGCTCAAAAGCTATTGGCCACAATAACACATGCAGCTTTATTCTGTGCTGATCAGACTATGCTAATAAAGGAACTGGTTATACCAGGGCTGTAACCTCATTCACTTTCAGACTGTGTGACATCCACTGCAGATGTCCTTTTCCCCCGTGGGAACATTGTACACATACATGCATTTTGAGCCAGTCCCTATTTACTCTTTGTGTGGCCCCCAAACTTTTAATGCTTATCATGCTGAACCCAGTGCATAGCATAAATCAATGCAGCAACTTCCAGAGATCTGCTCACTTCAGGCACACATTCACTGCATCCCAAGCACATGCATTGTTCTGGTAGAGATAATGGTGAAAGGGGATATTTAGTCAGCCATTCCCACTCACCTGTCAGAGATCTGGTGGTGGCACTTTCATAAAGAGGGACACCCTCCCCAACATTGTTGAAAGCTTTCAAAGAGATGACATAGTGGGAACTGGGTTCTAGAAGGAAACAGACATGATAATTTGCAGGTTAATATTTTGAAGCAGGTTTTGGCAACAGTTCAATGAAAATGAAAAGTGTTTATAAGGTTTGAACCAGAGCTATGGAAAGATAAATGACAGACCATTTTGGAAGACAAATGACAAATCAATGACTTTAGTTCAGGCCTACACAAATAGTAACCCTGTAAGTTAAATAAACATCAGCAGACATGCACTGCCCCCTAGCAGTAATGTATCACAAGTCTGTTTTTCCTGGACAAAAGAAATATCAGTGGTATCAATCAATACCAGCAGAGACATTTTCCTCAGATAAGATTCACCACCTTTTCCAGGAAAGAGTGGCTCAAATTGGAAGTGGTTGTTTTAAGATGATCTTTTGCATTTTGAACCAAACAGCTGGGAATTTAAGTCAAGAAGGATACTTCTTGAGGAAAGAAAAGATCTTGATTTGTTTGTATGCAACTCAAGGGGAGATTTAATCAAGATCAGAGAGCTCTATCCCTCGAGTTTGGTGAGAATAAGTTTTGTTTAGAATAGTCTTAAAATGATGACAACGTAATTTTAAAATGTGTACATGTAACTTTTGAAATTAAAGACAGAAGATTAATCTTGTAAAATAGTAAAATAACACAGGTTTATGCTTTATGTTCAAATGGATATATAGGAAAAATGTAAACCAAAGATACAAAATTTATTATGTGTAGTAACTAAAAATGTGTAAGGTGATGTATAGATGTTATCTAACCCTACATACCTTGTTGAAAATGTCCAAGATAGTTTTAAATCAATGCTAGGGATGTCAAGATAAGGAGCAATCCTTTTTTTATATGTGGTGGACTTGTAAGACGGTTAGAAGTTATTGTTCTAATACTTACACATTAATCCAAAAGAATTAGATGGTAGATTTTGCAATGTTACCATATAAGTTTTTGCTGGGCTTTAAGGATAAAAAACCTGTTTGGTAGGGATTCAGACCATGACATACTAACAGAACCTGTCCCCAAAAATATGGTGGGGTTCAGAGAGGGTTTTGTTTTGTTTTGTTCCCACAAACCTGCCTTGCTGCAGCACAGTATTCCCTCTCTCTTTATTAACTTGGCCAGTCCCTCTGGTTGTTTTAATGAGCCTGGAAGGGCAAGGATCCGATATACAACTCTCATCTCTCCAGGGACCCTGTCCACATCCTTAGGCTGCACACATTGAAAGGTATCCAATAACACAGGGCAAGTTGGAGCCAAGGTTACATCCACTGGACCTGTATATCATCCAGGTCAGAGCAGAATCGAATGATTTCATCTGAAAAGTGTCTCCTTCAGAATCTAGTTATCCTTGCTCCTTTCCCTCCAAATCCCTAAGGAAATTTAGCCAGTAAAGGAGAAATAATATAAGCAGAGCTAAAGAGTGCATGGGGAGACATTACAGCCAGTTCTACAATCATTTCAGCATTACCATCACCTTCCTTTCTCTTGGGCCAGCCTTCAGTATTCTCAAAAGGCCTTGGTTTACTTCCTGAACTACTTGTAATATGATGATTGTGAGATATAGTTGTGTTTTCAGATGCTGCATAGACAAACTGAATAAAAGAGTTCCTGCTCATTTCCATCCACATCACACACATGGCACATCACAGGAGCAATACAGCCAGATGATTGTTGATTGCTACCTGCCTAGTTGTTTGGTGTTCAGCTCTGGCAACTTCTTTGGGAGAGGAGATATTTCAGTAGTGTTCATTTTAAACATTTCCATCACACTAATTTGGAGAGCTTTTCAAGAGACTATCTGATGAAATAATGTGTGCTTCCTTCATTTCATTCACAAGTGCACATTCCACTGGAGCGCAACAGAAGAAAGATGTATAATTTACAATGTATTGGAACAATGAAAACCATTGTCACTGAAACCTATATATTCACATCAGATGATGATTATGACTATTCAACGTAACTGGACTTTGAGCTCTTCCTCCTTTTTTATAGGTGTATAAGGTTTCTTATAATTAGTTTAATGATAAGGACAGTTGTTCGAAGCACGAGCTAGCTAAACTATGAACACTTTTAAGATTACATTCATTTTACTTTCTGATTCTAGAAATATACACTGTACAATTATAGCTCAACCATGACCACTATAAAAATCCCATTCATTTCAGTTACTGAATTCAGAAATCAGCTTAGGTACATATCCATACCATACAATTTGATAGCAATATAACTGACATGCCTCTATCTCATGGAATTATAGATATTATAAATCTATTGTAACTTAATACAAGCCATGAAGCTAGCTAAAATTGCAGCACTTTTAAAGATGTCTTTTCAAGATGACTGGATGAAATCTTATTCAGAACATCATCATTTTTATGTTCAGTCAATAATCTACCCTGAGGCTTAGCCAAAATGTAGTGTTATGAAATTAACCACAATAATATTGGTAATTCACTAAAAATAACAAAAACCAAATTCTAACATTTGCAGAAATTTGAAGAGGAAACAGCCACACACACAGCCTTTATTGGCAAAGGTATACAACAACAAAATCACAACATGGGTGTATACAACAAGAGAAAGTCACAGATAAAAAGGAAAACATAATTAAAAGTTACTAATCCCAAGAATAAAATTTGCAACATTTCACAAAAGAATGTATCAGAGTTGTTAAGAAGAAATGGAGTTTTATAACACCTTTGCCATTGAGAACACTGTGAAAAAATGAATTCCTGTATTTTATCTGGATATTATCATATTTAGGGCATACAAACAAAGAACGGTGAGGTGTTTCAACAGAGACCAAGTCACAAGAACACACCCTTTTGGAACATTCAATTTTTTTTTATATCTCCCATCCAAAAAAGCTGATAGCAACACATTACATCTTGCAGTAGCCAAAGCTGTCAAGAGGAAACACAATTTTTAACAATCCACAGTTATAATTTCTGAATACGTCTAAACACTCACACTGACTGACTACCATCTATCTCCTTTTCCACAAACATGGTCTTCAAGAACATTCTTGACATAACTACAGAATTCTGAGAAGCAATAGACATTTGAGAGTGGTGTAAGGTGGAGAACACTTGAGTTGTGCATCAGCAAAGGCAGCTTCTGCCATGTTCTTTCTCTCTGTCACTCAACTAGCATATTCTCAGTTTTTTCTCCCTAAATTTTCTGTGTTTTTCCAGGACTTCCCGTCTCTACTCTTGACTGATCACGGTTATTCATACAGTGATACTATCTTGGGAAACATCAGTAAGTTGCATGTGGCACTGCCTTTGATGACTGTCATAAACACAAAATATAGCATAATATAACATTAATTGGAATAGTTGTATGGAGATTGGAGATCTTGCCAGTGGTAGAAGAACAGAAATGGCTTGCTGACTAATTCTGGACAGGAGAAGTACACTTTCAAATAGGATGTGTGTCACTCTCCACATACTTTATCAGGACCTCTGTGGAGCAGAACAAACAACTCGGCATCTGTATGTTTGCCCACAAGGTCCTGCCTCATGCACAGAGGAAGAACTTTTTAAAGCTACAGACAATGCAGTTGCTATTGCCCGTTTTTGGTCTAAAAGTATTTAGATGCTTGTGATCCCTTAATTTTATCAGTTTTATACTTATTTATTTATGCAACACTTTTGACATGAAATAAATAAATAATCAGGGCCTCTAAGACTATTCTGAATTACTCATTTCTGAAACAAGATGGATGGTGATGACCCATAGACTTTTCAGTTGTGGTACCTTACTTTTGGAATTTTCTTTTGAAAAGTTTGAGTGACTCCATCATTTGATTTTCCTCAGTATTAGGTGAACAACTTTTACTTCCTGACCTTTCATATGTGTGTGTGTATGTGTGTGTGTGTGTAGATAGATAGATAGATAGATAGAGCAGCCCCTGAGTTGCAAACATCCAACTTACAAATGACTCATAGTTAAGAATGGGTGAGGCAACAGAAAGTGACAGAAATGTAACCCTTGGAAGGGAAATTCAGTCCTGGAAGAGTTATTATCGTGGAGGAAAGGGGTCTCACCTAAAGCTTTCTCATCAATCCTTGTTTCCACAACAAGCCACACTTTCAAAATCCAATTCTCACAGGGACAGAAAGTGAGGTGAAATCTTCTGAAATCACAGATAGAAAAATAAAAATCACAGGGGTGTTAACCCTTCCCTATGCTATCCAAAGCATGTGTGTGTGTGTGTGTGTGTGTGTGTGTGTGACTGGAGTTACACTTTACCTGTTCTGGCTTACATACAAATTCAACTTAAGAACAAACCTGCAGAACCTATCTTGTTCATAACTTGGCAACTGAGTGTTTTTAAAAACAGCTTTTTATTTCTTCGCTTCATCCTGGGATTTTTATCAACTTTCTCTTGTCTGTGTTATTTATTGTTTTCTATGTGTGTAAGCTTTGAATAATGGCTAAATAAATCATGTAAATAAAGAATACATAATCTAATGTCCTTATGGTCTGTCATGTGATGTGATGTCTCAAGGCACACTCATTCTAAAAGGAATGGGGAGGGTGTGATGGGCTCCTGTACGCATCCCATATGCAATCTGCAGTCATACACTACGGTTTTCCTATGGTTTGCATACTGAACTACTGTTTTGTGTCTTGTGTGTGATAAGGTCCACGGTATAAAGGATCCTTTACAGCCCCTTAGGGGTCATTTATGGGCAAAGCTTTTGTATTGTTAGGAGAGT
Source organism: Anolis carolinensis (assembly GCF_035594765.1). Taxonomy (NCBI): domain Eukaryota; kingdom Metazoa; phylum Chordata; class Lepidosauria; order Squamata; family Anolidae; genus Anolis; species Anolis carolinensis. The sequence continues at coordinate 309,542,337 of NC_085842.1, forward strand.
TGGGCGCCATAAAAGGCGGTGAGGCCAACTGTGCCTTTTCTGCCCTAACTTGATCACCCCAGTTTTACAGAATATCCATAGCTGCCCTTGAGAAATCTAGTATTTCCTTGCTATGTCTCTTGTTATAAAGTCAGTGATTGCATAATGACTGGTGTACTTAGTGCTGTATCTGGTGTTCATATTTAAAGTGGCTGATAAAGATGGCTGTATCCATCATCATAGTTTTGCTTTTTGAGGCACTTTTCAGTCACCACTGCAATGGATGATTTTGCCCTGGCATATAAAATGTGGGTCAAGAGCAATGGGCAATCCCTGGGTCAGGATATCCTTTTCTATGATGTCAAGTCTGTAATTCTTAACAGTTGGTCCATAGCTGGACTGGAACTAGAGAACGTGTAAGCCTGTGAATCTGACATCTTTGATACAGAATTCCATATTTCATTCCAATTTATAATCCCAGACATGCCCAGCATGATTAATCCTATTATTCAAATGCCAAAGGAATCAATATCACTTATTTTACTATACTGCTGAGTGATTTCCTACCTCCACATTTTGTAATTACTTTTATGTCCTACACTGAAACATTTGGTTAATGTCACTAATTAGATAGATGACATACTACTAGCCTAAAATGGAGCTCAACTTTATTTTTAAAGTGAATGGCTTTATGAATACCTAGATCAGTTATCCATTCATAACACTTGAGGATGAACATTCTCATAGCATTTTTCATTTCATTGGAATTCACTGCAGTCTTATTGGGTAAGCAGAAATTATTTGATATTAATGAAGATAGAGTTTTAGTCATAGATTTCCCCATGTTAGCTTCCTGGCTAAGAATGTGATTTGCACAGAATGGATTTGCACAGGTTTTCCTCCCACCACTGTATATATGTCAGGTGAGAAGGAGAGGTTACCTGGCACTCCATTCCCATCGGTCACAAATACATAACTGCTGTCTCTATAGCAACATGATTGCACTTACAAGCTCCTCCCATCTCTTTATAAAATGCTTTTGTTGTTGCTTTCTAAAGAACTAATCAATTTCCTTCTATAAATGTATGTCCTCACCACAATTATATCCTCTCGATATGAGTTGGGATCCTTTTGGTAACAACTTTGGCACAAATGTGCAAGTTCCCTTATGGTTCCACCTAAATCCAAGGAAGCCCCTCAGATCCTGGACCAGTGTCTGACCGCTGTGTTGGCCTGGATGAGGGCGAACAAGCTGAAGTTTAATCCCGACAAGACAGAGGTCCTCCAGGTCAGTCGTATGTCTAATCGGGGCATAGGGTGGCAACCTGTGCTTGACAGGGTCACACTCCCCCTGAAGGCGCAGGTCCGCAGCTTGGGGGTCCTCCTGGACTCAGTGCTGACACTTGACGCTCAGGTGTTGGCGGTGGATGGGAGGGCCTTTGCACAATTAAAACTTGTGCGCCAGCTGCGACCGTGCCTTGAGAAGTCAGATCTGGCCATGGTGGTCCATGCTTTAGTTACCTCTAGACTGGATTATTGCAATGCACTCTACGTGGGGTTGCCCTTGAAAACAGCCCGGAAACTTCAGCTAGTCCAACGCTCGGCAGCCAGTGGCTACTAACTGGAGCAAATTACAGGGCACGTCTACCCCCCTGTTTAAGGAGCTCCATTGGCTGCCGTTTATTTTCCTGAGCCCAATTCAAGGTGCAGGTTATCACCTATAAAGCCCTAAATGGTTCGGGACCCACCTACCTTCGTGACCGTATTTCCCCCTGTGACCCTGCACGGCCTCTCCGTTCATCAGGGGAGGCCCTCCTCTCGATCCCACCGCCATCGCAATCGCGGTTGGTGGGGACGAGAGAGAGGGCCTTCTCCATAGTGGCCCCCCAGCTCTGGAACTCTCTCCCCAGGGAGATTAGGCAGGCCCCTACCCTCATTTTTTGGAAGAGCCTGAAAATTTGGCTCCTCCAACAGGCTTTTGGTGACTGATTTCCTTAGTTTGGGATTACCCTGTTTGTCCATTCTATTTTTAAAGCATTTTTACTCCTTGCTGTATATAGTCTTTAGGTGTATGCCTCCTCCAGCACCTTAATGGGATAATAGTCCCTGGTACATAGCTCTTTCCTAATCTGTACTGTACAAAACTATTTGCACTTTTCTGGCCCACTACCCTTTTTAGGAGCTAACCCAGGTTTTTATCAAAGTATGCTTATTGGTATATATGATTTTATTTGTTTATAATTTTTTTTATTGCTGAGTTTTATATTGCTTATTGCCTGGGCTTGGCCCCATGTAAGCAGCCCCGAGTCCCCTCGGGGAGATGGGGCAGAGTATACAAATAAAATTATTATATTATTCTTATTCTTGCCTTACTCCAATGATATACACAATGCTTGATTGGCTGACCACACAAACCTGAATACTTTGACCTTGAGTGGCTTTTTAAAAAGTTTTATATACAAACACTGAAACATATACTAAGATGAAAAAGTAGAACTTTTTGGCAATAGTCAAACCATTAAAGGAAACTAGAGGGTGAAAGAATCTTGGAGCCCATCTACATTGCCATTATAATGCAGATTGGAATGGATTATATAGCAGTGTAGATTCATATAATCCAGTTGAATGCAATTCAATTTGTATTATATCAGTCTACACTACCCATATAATGCAGTTTAAACTGCATTATATGGCAGTATAGATGGAGCCTTGGAAGCAAGAGTTCAAATGGTGTCAATTTGTCAGGTGATACATAGACTAAAAGGGGCTTTGTTTGAAAAAAATCTTTTCAAATCAGAATTATCTGACTGTAGCCAAAGCAAATAAAAAATTCCATTCAAAACTAAATACCTTTGCCTTTTCACTAGAATTCAACACAACATGGATGCCAAAATTGCCGAACAGATGCATATTTCTTAAACCTTCAATACACTTCTTATATCACTTCTTTTTGTATTCAACTCTGCCATGATATTAGTCCCAGTTATCTCCTGTCTTTTGTTGAATTCTCTAAAGAACAGGTTGCATAGGGATGCTTCTGTTTCCCCGTTTTAACAAGATTAGAATTAGATAGCTTTGTGGCCTCACTGAGTGAAAAATCTGGATAGTCTGCACAGAGGTGATCCAGTTTTCTCATTATCCTCTGAAGTACATGAGAGTCAGGAATAATAGTATGCAAAAGCAAACTGTCCACAGTCCAAGCAGAGGATCATTGTGGGATGCAGGATGAACAGAGCTGGGCAGATATTTCTCCCTAGCCATGTCATAAAGCAAAACATAGTTTAAAGTCTAGACCTTTTCATCAAAAATCAATTCGAAAAACAGGCTTGACTTATCCACACATCAGTGTAAGTACTACCTTAACATTTATCTTAAAAAGTATCATATCTTTCTCTGAGTAAAGTGGTAAAAAGAGAGAACTTAACCCATCTGAAGAAGCCCTGGTCCCATCTACTATCTCTGCCATGGCATTGCTTTTGGCCTTTTGAAAGCCGGGGGGGGGGGGGGGATGGAAGCAGCAATGGCCAGGTGAGGCAGGTCCTCCAAGGCAGCATTAGCACTTCCCCCTATCTACAGAATGATTCTGGAGTCATCCATCCATAATATCAAAATCCACAATCCTGAAACCTGTCCTAGACTTATATGAGGTAGACTTATACACAAGTATATATATAAGCTTTACAAGTAACAACAACATTATGCAGGACTAGAAGGAGAAAAAAGAATTACAGTATACATGCACCCTGGAGAGAGATATCATCAGATGGGATTTGCTTTTAGCTTTGAGGGGGGAAAGGAGTCCTTTTTTCTTAACTAGAAAAGCAAAGGCATCCACTGATGCTAAACTGAGCCTTGATTTTGTGCCCTTTGCTGGAGCAGGTGCATAATACAGCTAAAATGATGCAAAGCAGACCTAAAACCTATTTTAAGAATATATCCCAGTTTAAAGAATCTTTTAATCCTATTAACAGGCTTTAATCATATAAGCAGTTTTCACTTATTTTATTTTTTAATGCTGTATTAGCATAGCATTGACCTTCTATCAGGGTAATGTTCACCTTAGCAGCTAATTTCCCTTCCCATGCCTTGAACCACAGCAAGATTCTGCTTATAAAATGGCTTCTTTCTATTTTCCACTGCAGTGCAGGCTGTGATGATTTTTCTGACATAATCTTGCCTCTTAGGAGGGCTTAATCTGGGTTAATTTAATAGTTAACCTTCCTTTCTGTGCTTCCATAATTTGGCATTAAAGCCAAAAGGACGCCAAGGCAAATACCTTTCTTTAAAGGCTTGCAGAAACAGGGAATACACACACTCAAATTTAACTACTCAATCTTTGAATACTCAATGTATTCCATTCATTAAGGTATGTCTCATGGTCCACAGGATCCTGCTGTAAACTGTGCACTTGTTAAGAGCCTGATTCATCACTGGTATTCTGAGGAGCAATCTGCTAAGTATTTCAGACTAAGTCACTACTTTTGTGCCTGCGTCAGAAATGGATCTTGCAAAACCAAAGGCAGAGTGTGTAGCTACTAGGCATGTATGATCAGTAAAAATGGTTCAAAAGTACTTACAAAACTGGGAGGTCCTGGAGCTTCATTTCTGAAGTGTTTCTAAAGTTTAGTTAGTCTTGTTATAGCAATGAGTTTTTTTACTAACAAAATTTTGTTACTATTTCATTATAGTAATTGCATATGTGCATTAATGCAATAATTACTACTGTTGGGGAAACTTCAGGGGCTTCTATCACCCTCATTTTTAAAGCTATTGGGATGACACTTGCTACAATGGTAGGACAAATTTACCACTCTTTGCCCATCAAGTTTCATAACATTTAGCTTATCCACAGATTTTTTTTAATAAACAACTTTTAAAAAATTACAGGAGCTGTCTATTTGAATTTTATATACAATGCACAAGATAATCAGCGCATCAATGCCCAGAAGTTTCAGAGAGATTAATACATTTGCAGATTTAATGGGGATTTTAAAAAGTTTAGACCAACACAATTTATCTCTCCAAAAGCGACAACAGCAATCCCCTTGAATGGCAGAATCCCTACTCATTCCTTGCCTCTGTCCCCTTGGCACAATCCTGAATGCTTGTTCTTCTCTTCTTCTACTTTTTTTCTTCAGCGTTTGTTCTGCTGGATGGCGGGGTTTGTTTTACTGGTTTGTTGGCATCATTTCACCTGATTGTATCCCTGATCAGGGTGTATTCTAGTAGTCTTCAGATCGTTGTGCAATGCATCCAGAAAGCATTCCTTTGGTCGTCCCTTTGGTCTCTTGCCGGGCACTTCTAAATCAAGAGCAATTTTGCAAATGGACTTGTCTTCACCTCGGAGAGTATGACCATACTATCTGAGGCGTGATTCTCATAGTTTGTCAGCAATTGGAGTAATGCCAAAGTGTTGCTGGATGTCATTGTTGCAAATGTGGTCAAGGCGTGTGATGCCAGCTGCAAGTCATAGCATCTTCATCTCCATAACATCGAGGTGGTATTCTGCTTCCTTTGTTGTGTGACTTTGTCAAAAAAGTTGCCAAAAAGTTTGCTTGTTCTCCTCTAACAGTTGTTTATGACTTAGCCTCAACAGAGATCTAAGCATGCTTTCCCCTGTTATGATTTATATTTTTTTTCCAAGAGAATTGCTCTTAAGAGTCATGAAAATACAGAGCCTGACCTGGGTGTAACCTCCTTCTGATGTGTATACTAACACTTTGTGTCAGCAACCATGCTCCAAATGCTACCTCTTCGCAAGGCATTGCCATTTCTGTCAATGAATTATTTCATGAACTAGATAGTTGGTTGAACATTCAAAGGGCTTGGATGGCGTTTTAGTGAGCACATTATGTAAGATCGGAGGCCTGGGGAAAGCAACTCTACAATAAATTGCATGTATTTAGAAGATGTCATGTTGATATTTTGATATTATGATATATTGTAGGACAACTTCTGTTGATAGGAAAGATAGAACTTCTACACCAAAAATGAGGGAGATTAGATTATTCCATTAAAAATTATTTCTGCTTCACTAAACAATCAAGCACATTATATTAATAGAAATCAAGAGATCAATCCCAGCTTTAGAGTAGCTCTTAAGATGTCAGTCCATTCTACCTCACACTTGCTCTGCAATTCCTCCAACATGAGACAAACCCTGGATTCCTTATAGTGAAGTGCCAAGTCCTTTTGAAAGCAGTCTGGAACTTCAATACACTTCCAAGTAAGCAAAACCCCTGTGGAGACATGAACCTTTGCAACTCCCACAGTGCACTGCACACTCGGTGCATTCAGTGTGAAGTGTAAAGCTTAACCAAGCTTTAAAAGAATCCTAGAATGTGTGCCATGTATCTGCAGAATGGATGCAACAAACAGAACTTAAAGCAGAATATGTTCAAAAGCAAGAAATGAAGAGGAGTTGGAGAAGGCAACATATGGAGAAATTAATTAAAAATGAACCTCCATAATCTGAGAGATATTATTTTGGAATGCAAAGCACATTCCCAAATGCTTGTGTTAGTGTACAAGCTGTCCACAGAAGGGGGGAAATATAACATCCCAAAGCTCTGGAAATTATATCTTATAGTTGCTTTGGCAATAATCAAGAATACAGTGGGTAGTTTGCTGGCTGAGCTTTAAGTTATGGTATGTTCGGACCTCATATTTTTTTCCTAGTCATTCCTGGGCACAAGTTTTCATCTATGATTTGTTTCCAGTGATGAGACAGTGGCTGTAGCACTTGTTGCTAAGATAGATACATAAAGGTGTATGTATTTAAGAAAAGAGGCAGTCACCAGAAGTCAGCACATTTCTAGTAACCTAGTAGCAGGGAAGACCTGAGATCTGAGGGGATATAAATTTTTTCACATAGGCAATCTTTCTTTGTCTCTCCAACTGCAATTCACCAAACAAGGCCATCAGAGAAAGCCATCCAGGAAGTGTTAGCAATGTGCATGTAGCAAAGGTAGAGCATTGGTTGAGCAATTGATAGCCACTTGTAAATAGCACAGCTGACCAAACTATCTCAATGTTTTCTTTTTAAAGTAGGTCAAAGGATTCTCTTTTCTTTTACAATTGATGTTTCGATCTACACTTCTTCACACTATGAAGAAACTGTGTACCTAAGTTGTGATTTCCAGGAAAGGAATGGAACAGTCCCAACTCTGCTTCTGCCAGGCTCCTTTGTTTTCAACTGAATCCTACTATGCTCTCTTTTTCTTCATCTGAGGAGGCCTCCTTCAAGTAGGACATGCTGTAGGTATGTGTGGTGGTGAGGAAGAAGCAACCTTTGGACTGCTTCCGTAGGATATTCTATGTGTTATTGGGAAGGGAGCATCCACTTCAATATTCCTTTCTACCTCAGTTTTTAATGAAAAAGTTGGATGGAGGAAAGCACAAACTACAAGTAATGTGTATCCTCTTTTAACAATCTGATGACCAAGTTTTACAATGCAGTTGTGTAGGGTAGTTATCTGAAGGTTGAGTTATTCCTTGATTATGATACACTACATTTCTGCTGAGTGGAAAAGTTGACACCTGAATGCACGCTCAACTATGTGTGCATATGAGCATGAACATCCATGTGCTCAATGTGTGCAACTACAATTCCCTAGCTTGAATTGAATGCAGACATTCTGAACTGAACAAAGTGCTCAATCATTTCCTTAGCGGAACTTAGTAATGCCTAAAACATCAACAGGATTTTGGCCAATATAGAATAAAATGAAGACACCCTTCATTGAAGTGTTGAAAAACAATTTAGTGTACTCATGAAAACAGAACTGTTCTAAAACATTTGCACCACACTTCTCCTTTCTTGTTGATTTCAACAGAGGTTATCATTGTATTTTCCAAGTGCTATAGTTTCCCTCTCAGAGCATCATATTTCTGATGAATTTAGAACTGTGAGGATCATGTTCTATTTGCTTTCCTGCAGAGGATCAAGATAAGGACTCTGTCTTGATATAGTGAAGCTTAGGATCTCCATGGATCAGAATCCCTTTGGTTTATGTACCTCATCTTCCAGCTCAGCACATCAGCAGAGATCTCATATTTATAGCTGAAAAAGTGACAGCAAAAGTACTGGAACTTCATCATAGAGGAATGACACCCAAAATAGCTGGGAGCAAACTCTCTTTATGTGGTTTTATGAAAGACAGAATGCACCCTGTGGTGACATTCTTCTTCTCTTAATTATGCTGAATTTGAATGACAATTAAATCAGTGCTTGTAGGTGGGGAATCTTGACATAATTTTAACTAATCATACAAACTACGATTGTAATTGCTATGCCAAAATCTGCTTTTCAGTTCATGAATGCTTTCTTTCTCCACCAAATGAAGTCTTGTTTTTTTTACCTCCATTTCAGGAAGTTTAGAATTCTTCCTACTTTCTTTTGAAATTACTTTATGATGATAGAGGCCAGGGGACCGTGGCTATTTAAAAAAAAATAACAACAAACTTTAATACATATCTCCCTCTGGGTGACCTTTCCTGGGCTTTATATGGTGTTGGAAAGAGCTGAAGATCACTGAAGATAGTATAATTGTATAGTGCAAGATAACATAACAAAACCCTCTATCACTTTGAAGTGAAGCAAGCATCAGTATAATTATGTAAACCATAGCTAATTTTGTTCTTGTACTGTAAAGAGGCTTTGTACATTTTTGGGGATTTTCAACACTTGTGGATTTTTTGTAAAAAGAATGTTGTGCATCAAATTTGTGCAAAAGATAAAGGCTACAATCTCACAATGGAATAACATAGTCCCCACATATAGTGATATACACAATCCTTGCAGTAAATGGTAGAATTCAAGAATAGAACCAAGACAGCAAGAACCAAGATGGGCAAGCAAATGCACAGACAAGACACTGTATAGTCACACGGAAAGTGCATTTGTGCATGACCCTGTTTCTGCAAGACTTAAATGAATATGGACAAAACTGTACAGTCTCTTACATATGGGAACTTGTACATGTGTAAGATACTAACAGGGTTCATTATTGTAAATCATTAGCTTTTTGTGAAAACACACTATTGTTTTTCACCAATATTTTGCAAAAAATCTAATACAAAAAAATCTCATGGCCGTTCTTTTTCTTTTTTTAAAAAGGGGGTGCTATTTTTTAAAAAATCAATAGAACTCAACCATTCCTTATATCTCTACCCTTACTCTAGAGCAGGGGTCCCCAAACTAAGGCCTGTGAGCCGGATGCTGCCCTCCAAGGTCATTATTTGGCCCCTATCCTAAACTTTAGACTTAGGGTTGACCTAAATCTGAAATGACTTGAAGGCACATACAAAAAAACAATTCTAATTTTGGAGTATTTCATTATAGTCTGGCCCCCCAACAGCCTGAGGGACCGGGTTGTTGTATGTTTCCCGGGCTGTATGGCCATGTTTTAGAAGTATTTTTTCCTGACGTTTCGCCCACATCTATGGCAGGCATCCTCAGAGGTTGTGAGGCATGGAGAAACTAAGCAAGGAAGGTTTATATAAGTCTGAGAGACTGTGAACTGGTCCTCCACTTAAAAAGTTTGAGGACCCCTGCCCTAGAGAATGTATTCCTAAATTTACTTCTCCTCTATAACTTGAAGCTTTTTTTTATTTGTGTCAGGAGCAACCGGAATTGCTTCCGGGGTGAAAGAATTGGCCATCTGCAAGGACATTGCCCAGGGGACGCCCGGATGTTTTGATGTTTTTACCATCCTTGTGGGAGGCTTCTCTCGTGTCCCCACATGGAGCTGGAGCTGATAGAGGGAGCTCATCCACACTCTCCCCGGCTGGGATTCGAACCTGGCAGCCTTCAGGTCAGCAATCCAACTTTCAAGTCACAAGGCTTTTATCCCCTAGGCCACCAGAGGCTAAACTGCCTTGAGAGTGAAGTAACAGGAGGAACAGACATAGAAGGATGTAGGCCATTCCTAGTAAAACTATATATGTCCAGTTGCATCAGTCACCAAACTTCACTTCCCAAATTTTTTTAGAGCTGAATAGCATTTGTCAAAAGGATGGCAAAACATTGTTTTGGTATAGAAGAAGTACTCTTTTCCAATCCATGGTTGGAAGAAGTGGGAGGGCTTTCCTTCATGCAACCTTGGCACTCCCTGTTTTAAGAAAATAAATAGGTTCCTTCCTTGTGCAAGTTCTGACACTTGTTAAAACCTTCCTGTGTAGAGTCTATACAATACAGTTGGATTTGGCCATAACTAAATGTATCTCCCCCAAATAATTTTAAAGCGCTGTTCTAATTGTTGTTCCACTAGTCTTTCACCCCTACCCTCTCTCTCTCACACCCCCCCCCCTCCAATTTCTTTTAATATTTGTGATGTTGCATGATTTGAACTGAACAAGGAGCAGCAGGACAACTATGTGTTACCAGACAGGTGAACAGTTGGATGAATGAATGAAGTTGTTACATCCCAGGTATAAGAGGAGAAAATATTTTTCATTGCCTTATTATTAGGGATAATGTTTGCAAACCACTGATATACCAGGAAGATGCATGAATGTGATGCATAACAAGAACAAGTCAGGAAAACAATCATTAAAAGCCATTCCCTCAAAGTTTGATCTGCTTTGTGGAAATTGAAAAAGAAAACCCTTCTCCCATTAGTATACAGTAGTACACTTGTCATGAATAGCATAAAGACAAATTGTCGAGGAAAGTGGAATAACAGACAATGGAACACCTCCTGCCACCCTTTTGACAAACGCAAAGTACGAGGGCTTGATTGCCATTGTGTTCAGTAACTGGCACCAGTAGGAAGACTGTGTTCTGAAGGAAAGCGTGGGATGTCACTTCCACTCAGCACAGAGCTCATTAGCACTGAAACTTTGTTACGAAGCAAAGGCACACTTCTCAAAAGCCAGTAATACTGCAGCCATAGAATATAAAATGCTGATTATGTTTTGGACTCAATCGTCAACCCAACAAGCTCATCATTAGATCACCTATTTCACATGGTCTCTTGCACAGCGAAGCAACTTAATTAAGAAAACGTGTTAGTAGTGCTAGAAATGCTTACAGAATTAATGAGCAAGTATGCTGGCTATTTTGGGGAGAGAGACTACAAAGGCAATTCCCAAGTTTATGATCTGACCTTTACCTGATCAGACTTTTCCGTTCTAATGGAAAGATTAAAAACCAAACAATCTACCTTTCCAGGCCTACAGTGTCATGATGTGACATACAATTATGGCTGCATATGTACCACCTTTGATGCATAAAACCAGTCAAAAGAGTAACTGAACTCAGAGCTAGAATGCAATGTCACATAAATGCAACGCTGGGGAGGGGCACCAGACCATAATATTTCATATAATGGAACCCCTTTCCTTGGATTTTACTGTAACACTAACTGAATCACCATGTACTTGCAGGCAGGTTTGCAGATCAGAATGAACAGACTTGGAAATATCTGAATTTCTATTCCCTCCCACATGCAGATTCCGGTTTCTGGAAGTTGTGATGGCTAAGATAACGGCTACTTTGACCCTGAGCTGGAAAAAGGTTTCCTTAAAAAGATTGAGCTGGATCCATCATTTCTTTCTCACACTTATAAAGAGCATCTTTTGAATGGACTTTGCTTAAAATTTTCCCATCAGTGGAAATAGGTACATTTTTTTCCTGAATTCCATTTTCCCTCTGTGGCACTAAGCACTCTGGTTCCCAAGTCACCAATATCAGGGTCTTAAAACCATGTTCAGAGGACACAGAATTACAGGGGGAGAGAAGAAATTATGCCGACTACTTAGCCTGTGTGATCAATGATAATAAATGTTTCAATATTCATTACTAAATTAGGGGGAGCAGAAAAACTTCTAAAATGTTTCTAAAGTATAGTAAGGGGTCCATATGGTAACTATAATGATTTGTTACTTTTTCGTTTTGTAATTCCTCAAGAGGGGGAGCTTCCAGGACTCCTTTCTCCCCTCAGCTTTAGAGCTATTGGGATGAAACTAGCTACAATGATAAAACACATTTACCACTGTAACCCCCCTCTCCAAGTTTCAGAACATTTCACACATCCACTGATTTTGGGGAATTTTTACAAGTTTTTATGAACAACATTTTTTTTTTTTAAAAAAAAGAAAACTACAAGAGCTACCTTCTTGAATTTCAATTTCCAATGATAAAACATAACCAGGGCATCATTTCCTCCAAGTTTCAGAAGGATTTGCACATATACTGATTTTAAGGAAATTTTAACCAACACAAACTAAACAGTACTATTTCACTGGAAAACCACAAGGGCCATCCAGTCAAGCCCTCTTCTGCCAGGCAGGAAAAGCACAGTTAAATCATTCCCATCCATCCAGCTTTTGAAATAATAATAATAATAATAATAATAATAATAATAATAATAATAATAGGAAACCTCCTCAGTAAACTTTGGAGTCACTGCTTCTCAACTTTGCCTACTTCACAGGGTTGATTCAGCTCCCAACAATCTGCTTTTATCTTGAAATCCCTTTAGAGAATGAACACGGGTTTCCCCCCACCAAAACATTCAGGGAGGAGGAGGAGGAGGAGGAGAAGGCACGAGGCAGCTTTAATACGGACCGCCCTGATGAAACGTATCTCCCCTCGGAGGTTTAAATTGTCGGGGGAGGCCATGCTCTCAATCCCATCACCCTCGCAAGTGCGACTGGTGGGGACAAGAGACATGGCCTTCTCAGTGGTGGCCTTTCATCTGTGGAATTCCCTCCTGAATGAAATCAGGCCAGCCCTCTCCCTCCTGACCTGCAGGAAAAAAAAATTAAGATGTGGCTGTGGAATCAAGCATTTGAGCAGTAAATAAAGCAGTGCAATAATGAGAATGAATTAATATGACTGATAAATGGAAAGACCTTGGACTATGACTTGAATTTTTGTGATTTTAATTGAGGTTATAATAATTGGATGTTTTTAACTGTTTGGATTTTAATTGTAATTTTTTATCTTCTGAATTGTATGTTATTGGTATTGAATTGTTGCCTGTTGTAAGGCCACCCTGAGTCCCCTTTGGGGTGAGAAGGGTGGGGTACAAATGTGGGAAATAATAATCATAATCTATCATGTTTAGTCACTATTGTCCTGGGGTGCCACCACTTTCTCTTAAATGTTGAAACAGATATATACACAGGTTTCCAAAGCTCCCACCTGAAATGAAAAAGAGAAAACTGTTCTGCCAAAGGGCAGGTCTAATCTAATAAGATTAAAATACTGTAAGTCAATTGTGCTTAAACATTAGAAGCAACTTCTTAATGGTAGGAACATTTTGATAATGAAGCAATTGGCTAATGGCCAGAGTCAGAATAGATTTACCTCCTTACTGGAAATCTTCAAGTTGCCATTTCTTGGGAATATTTTAGTTCTAGATTTCCTTCATGATACAGGAATGTGATTCAAAACGTTTTTACTTCAAATACACCTGAAAGGAAGCACCACCTACCCAAGTGTTCAATGGAATAGTATCGCTGTTTGCTGTCTACTCGCACTGTCTCAGCGTATGGGCTGCCCACACCATAGCCAATGATGTATCCACGTACAACGATATTTGGATTCAGAGGCGGTGTCCAGCTCATTACGATGCTGGTTGACAAAGGCCTGACATGAAGAGAGCTTGGCTGGTCAGGAACCTGAGATTCTAGAAGTCAAAGAAAATAGCTATTAGGGTTAAGATGGACTACATTAGATTATTGAAAAGTGTACACTTTGTGCTTCTATCACAATTGATGGAGTAAAAGTCAAGTGCCTTTCCTTGTTTCATGCAGAATTAGAATGGAAACTGTACTTAGTTTTTGAATTATCTTGGCTTTTGATCTGCTTTTGCCACACCATTTAATCTTTTTTCACTAGAAACAAACAGGATTTTGACTATTCCACTCACATTCAGATTACCGTACCCCTTATTCATGCCATTATATGAATGAATAAATAAATAAATCTGAAAGCATGAGATAAGGGGAAAAAGAACAACTATACTTTATGAAAATGTATTGGTGGCAGTGAGAGGAAGTCAATAATTGTCAACAAAAATTAACTTCATGGAATTATCCATCCAAATTAGCCCCTGAAAAACAATATTTTCAATGATACAATAGGAGAAGCAAACAGAGAAAATCCCACAGCCTAACCAAGAGCTTGCAGGTTTAATTTTTTTTTTACTGGCAACAGTTCATTAGAAATATATTTACAGTAGAGTCTCACTTATCCAACATAAACGGGCTGGCAGAATGTTGGATAAGCAAAAATGTTGGATAATAGGGAGGGATAAAGGAAAAGCCTATAAAACGTCAAATTACATTATGATTTTACAAATTAAGCACCAAACATGTTTTACAACAAATCAACAGAAAAAGAAGTTGAATACATGGTAACGTGATATAGTAATTACTATATTTACAAATTTAGCACCAAAACATCGGAATGTATTGAAAACATTAACTATAAAAACATTGGCTGCTAACAAATTGACTACAAATCAAGATAAAATTGCATAAAATGAACTTGCAGTAACAACATTGTCAGAAGTTAAGTTCGTAAAAAGTTCAGTTCTTGCTGCCTAGAGAAATAGCTGTGGATCCGGGTAGGAGGCAGATTGCATTGGATAATCCAGAACGCTGGATAAGCGAAGGTTGGATAAGCAAGACTCTACTGTATTTACATTTTTCTTAAACAACCTGCTCCGATAATAGCACTCAAAAAAAGATTTTCTATCTAAAAAACAAAAAAAAATATTTACAGATTTTCATATGAGCATTTTTGCATGAGAGGCAATATTTCGAATGAATATCCTGTCAAATTGTGTGTGTTTTCCAAATTATCCAAAGGTTTAAACGAGCCATTTTAGGAGAGTTTTGCACAAGAGCTATCATATTCCAAGTCTCTTTGGAAGAGTAATAAAGTAGCTCTTCTCTTTGAGAGCAGAAGAGACAAGTTATGATATTTTCTGCAGCGAGGAGTCCTGGCATATTATAGTTAAATGATACAGATGAAAGGACACCCACACAAAAATGCTGATGCAAACTCTGGCAAAAGGGCTGCTTTTAATTGTGAAGTATTCCTACAGTAAACCTTGGGGAGGGAAGGGGGGAGAGAGAGACATTTAAAGCAGTGATGGGAACTAGTATTTTTCAGTAGCAGTCATTTATTACTCAGCCCATGCCCTTGATATTTTAGTGAATTTTAGTGAATTTTTACAATTTTCCAAAGTACACACTGTTGAAACTCCTGGAACATGTTGTTAGAACATTAGGGATCTCAATATCTACAACAATGTTGCAAGTGTTTTTCACATGTTACCATCTTAAAGTTTATTTATTCTGCAATTATATTTCATTTAAAGGGTAAAACACAAACAAAATGATTTAATTCATTTCTTGAGACATTTACATGGACCCACAATCCATTAATGCTTCTTATACTTAAAATTAATCGAATAGTTATAAATTGCTGCATAAAATCAGTAAATATTCAGATTCACTACACATTAATGGGCAGAATTTACACCAATATATTGAAGATATTTTGCCTTTAAATATAATTACTATATGTCCATTTATGAGCAGTTTTGCAAAAGCTACTGCACAGAAGACTTAAGTACTGTGCTGTCATAACATTTCTACAAATATACAGTCACAAGAGAGAGGCAATGAAAGGAAAGAATACAGAATGTTGAAAATGTAGGAAGGTATAATTGGATTATGGTAGAAAATGTATAGTTAATTGGGTAGCAAAAACACACATCAGAGAATAGATGAGTCTATATGGACAAAGGAGGTGGTTATAATATAAATCTGTAGGCTTTGGATATATTACTCCATATCGTCAACAGTACAATTAAAATGAGGTGCCCAGACAATTTAAATTCCCACTGAGAGAAGATGTAGCCTTCATATTTTATACAACATACTAAAAGTTACATAACTCCTCTTATTTTGTATAATTTATTGTTATTATGGAGACATTCTTTTCTTGAGGGTATGATTCTTGATGTACCAGACTAGTTGCAAACAGTGGTGATGAGGGAAGGCAAAGAAAATGTGGCAGCTCTGAGCACTTCATTTCTTCCATGATTTAATTTCCTTGTAAGCCCCCCCCTCCCCCGGGCTTTTGAAAAATCAGAATATTTTACTTGAATATTTTCAAAAATAGCATCATCAAGATTAAAAACAAGTAATTTAATAATTTATGGTGGAGGGGAAAAAACCACAGCGATTAGAAAACTGAATTGTTTCTGCATATACTTTTTTTACTTTACACAACTCCAATATTCCAGTATCATCTCCATAGAAACACAGTTCCTGATTTAGTGCAGTGAATTCAAAGGTGGGAAGAGAGTGATGAACACTTATAAAGAATACCCACAATTTTTTTTTTCATTATCAGCAAGAAAGGTCACATTGACCTTAAATAAATGGACATCAGATTTTGGTGTGTCTTTGCATGTGCCTTCATGTCATCTGTCAACTTACATACATTTCATACTATGAAACCTTTGCTCACCAAACCCAACTTTTAGGCATAAAATAATGCTTTATGCAAAAATGTTGACAGCATTCTATTATTTTATGAATTTGTAAGTTCGCTTTCACATTGTGCAATGGACACATGTAGTTGTGTAAATAGAGTTTTGCGGGTGTACTCCTGATGCACACAATTGTGCATGTGTCTGAATAATCTTTAATTATGAATAATTTGTTTCTTCAGTGGGGAACTTTTTTTCAATGAGATTGCACAGGCAGCCACTGTACTTTTCCCATCACTCAATGAAACCACAAGCCAACATATCTGCACATATAAAAGTTTGTGACACAATGCTGGGATTCAGCAAAAGCATGCTCTAGCACAATTTTTACTTAACTATATGGGTTATGTGGCTCAGTGAGTACATTAAATAACCACAACATTAGGCCTTGGTCATAGGTTTTGCACAAGTTGCAAACAAACCTGTATAGTACAAGCTAGGCAATGCTTCTCTCAGGTGGGTTTATAATTGGTTGACTGACCAAACACAAAGGATGTTCTCCATTTGCTCCTCTGCATCCTGGGGAGAAGTGATTAGTGCAGTATCATATGGTTCAGTGCTGTTCAACATCTTTATCAATGACTTGGATGACAGAATAGAAGACATGCTTATCAAATTTGCAAATGACGCCAAATTAGGTGAGGTAGTTATTAATACCCCAGGAGACAGGATCAGAATCCAAAATGGCCTTAACAGATTGGAGAGCTGGACCAAAACTAACAAAATGAATTTCAACGGGGAACTATGTAAGGTCATAAACTTGGAAAAACTGAAATGCACTGATATAAGCTGAATGACGTCTGGTTTGACAAGAGATCTGAAAGAGATCTATGACTCTTGGTAGACTACAAGTTAAACATGAGTCAAGAGTGTAAAGCAGTAGCTAAAATAAAGCTGATGCAACTATAGGATCATAGAATCATAGAATAATAGAGTTGGAAGAGACCTCATGGGCCATCCGGTTCAACCCCCTGCCAAGAAGCAGGAAATCGCATTCAAAGCACCCCCGATGGATGGCCATCCAGCCTATCTAAGCATTAGGAGGAAATATTATGAAGTTAAAAGCTGTTTGACAGTAGAATATGCTGCCTCAAAGTCTTATTCTATGGTAGTTGTTAAGCAGCAGCTGGATGGTTATCTGTAAGGAATAATTTGATTGTGTATTCCTGTATGGCAATATGGGGTTGGAGTTGATCGCCTTTGTGGTCTCTTCCAACTCTATTATTCCATGATTCTAAACAGATGGTACTTAGAGGCAGTCTGTGAACTACAATTTTCCATGGATTTTTGTTGGACCGTTTCAGATAGCAGTTGTTGGACCTTTTGTCTGAAAACCTTTCATTGACAAAAGAAATGAAACTGCCATAACCCTTCAGTGAACATAAAAGCTAACCATAAGTTGAACATCTATAGCCCAGTGCCTGACACCATAGTTCTCTATGGAAGGAGAGGTTTCCCCCTGAGATGAACTATTCAAATACAAACATTCTCATCTGGCGTTAATGTAAGTATATGAGCTCAATCTTTCAAAGCATTTCTTTGTAAATAAAAAAGGCCCTATAACCATTTGGCATATGTCAAATATGACAAGTTTAATATTTTCTTCCATTGCTTTTTAAAGAACTGTTACAGTTACGTTTTACTAATGATTTTGTATAATTTTAATTTGTATTGTTTTTAAAAATATGTTCTTCTTGAATCCCATCACTGGGAAAAATGAAGGACATACATGGACACATAAATAAATAAGTAAATAAATAAATAAATATGCCTCTTTATCCTTTGTTACACACACGATTTAATGAATGTATGATACAAAAATGTGAGTCTCAATAGAATTTGATTCAATGGTGTTATGTCTGTGTTGTTTGTGCAGAACATTAAGATGTCAGGGTTTTTTCTATGTTTGGATGAGCTTCATTAATATAGTAGAATGAATTGTGATGCAAATGAACAACAACAACAACAAAAGATCTCGCAGTGTGCATGCGCCAATTCAAGAATTAGTTGCAAAAATTGTCCAAAATGAACCAGATTTCAGGAAAAGCTGACTATGGAGCAGAGCTAATTCAGAGCCAAGAATGAAATACCAGAATGGAGGTGCTGATAATGTTTTTCCCTAGAGAGGAAGTTAAACTTCTTTCTCCAGAAAATGTATAAGCTAATATTGTGTGCCATTTTCCTTAGAACAGGGAATAGTAATGCAGGATCCCTAGTATGGTTTCTTAAACAGTTTACATCCAATCTTGTGTGGGGCAGTGGAGCATCTAGGATTTTTTTCCTCTTCAAAAAGAAAACACAACATATGATGCTCAAAATAAATATTTAAAAGCCCCCAGCTGTTACAAAGACTATTCTGACTTTCCAGAGAACCTTGGATCAGCAGCAGTGTTTGGATTTCTAATCACTTTAACAAAACATACTAATTAAAAGGCATATCCATAGGGAGTTTTTCAAGATACTGTTCATTTTTTGTGTTACAGCAGATGCCAAGAAGACATCCAGTGATGAAAACCGATACAGCAAAAGAGCAAAGAGGGAGCCATAATCAACTGTGTGCTTGGCAGCACATGCTTATACTTAAACTTTTTCAGGTCTTACTTTCCAATGGGATGATTCCTTAAGGAATTATCTAGAGCAAAAATGGATGGTAGGTAGCTCCACATCTATTGATCTGGGGTCCAAACTGTTTATTAAAAGCAGCAACAAGTGCCTATGTAGAGAAAGTCAAGGTAGAAATGGTGATTGGGAGTTTTGAGGGATTTGATGTTCCTTTAGAACAATGGTTCTCAACCTGTGGGTCCTTAGATATTTTGGCTTTCAACTCCCAGCTTGTCACGACCCAGGCTGCAGAGCACCAATAACCATACACAGAGGCCAGAATCTAACTAATATCTTTATTAAGGAAATATATAAGGTTAATAAAAGCAAGTGTAGGAAATAGTTCAGGAGTAGACCTTTCAGGGAAGGTCAAAATTAGTCCAAAGAAACAATGTCCAATATGAAATATTAAGGTCCAAAGTTGTAATCCAATAACCGAAACACTCACTTCGCCAAGCGAAGTGAGGGGAGATGACAAGGTCCTTTAGTCCATGAAACTTGAGCAAGGCTAGGAAATAACTTGATACTTGGAACACAAGGCTTGAACAAGGCAACAAGAAACGAGGAGCAAACCAAGATCCGTGGAATTTACTTGGCAAGGTCCGGGAAGCAAGGCAAGATCCGTGGAAGTAAACAAGGCTGGGAACGAAGGCTTGGAAACAGGAACAAGGCTTGGAAACGGAGTAGCTGTCCACACACGCTACTCCAGTAGCTGACGAATTGACTCCGCAAGATTCCAAAAGGGGCAAGAAACCTAAATAGGGCCTCGTTTCCCACCAGAGAACACTTCTCTGGGGAAACCAGAAACGAAAGTCAATCTCTGTGTCCAGATGTATGACTCCCTAAAATTTCTCATGGAAGCAGGCTTAATCATCAGAATGCTTTGCTGCGATTCTCAGGCTTCGGCGATTAGCCTGCTGAACTCCTTTTTGTTGTAGATAATAATTACGGCGAGAAAATGGGGGAGATTTTGACTCAGGGCTTGTTTGGCAGATTTCTGGAATACAAACCTCCTGCAGGTGCAAGGGCTCTAATTCAGGCTGGGAAAGTTCCCTTTCTGGCTGAAATGGTGGAAAACCCAAGTTTTCCTCTTCATCTGTCACAACAGCACTAGGAACGGGACTACATGGCCCATGAGTCATCACACTATCCCCCTCCTCAAGCCCCCTCTCAAACTGGGACTCTCTCCCCGAGGCGCGAGGCCGCGGCTTGGCGGGATAGATCTGATGGAAACGGCGGGTTAAATCTGGGGCATGGACTGTGGAAGCGTCTTCCCAAGAGCGTTCCTCGGGACCAAAACCCACCCAGTCAATGAGATATTGAAGGCGGCGGCGGTGAAAGCGAGAATCCAAAATGTCCTGAACCTCGAATTCCTCCTCCCCATCCACCAAAATAGGA
Source organism: Anolis carolinensis (assembly GCF_035594765.1). Lineage (NCBI taxonomy): Eukaryota > Metazoa > Chordata > Lepidosauria > Squamata > Anolidae > Anolis > Anolis carolinensis. Next base: position 309,562,835 of record NC_085842.1, read on the forward strand.
GTGGGGGCCGGCCGGTCTACATCAGGGCGCACACCTTCCGCCGGAAGGAGCAGAGAGCGATGAAACACTGGATGAAAGCGCATAGAGCGTGGGAGTTGGAGTTTGAAAGTCACGGGGTTAAGTTGCGCCACCACTGGATAGGGACCAATGAAACGGGCATCTAACTTCCGGCAAGGGCGATGGGAGGGCAAAAAGCGAGTGGACAGAAGAACCCGGTCTCCTACCTTGATTTCGGGGCCCGGCTGGCGATGTTTGTCCGCGTGACGTTTATAGTCCTCCTTGGCTTGGTCTAGTTGCTGGAGCAAATGTTGTTGCACCGCTGTGAGTTCCTGCAGCCAGTGTTCGGCTGCGGGAACTTCTGAGGTTTCAATGACAGGAGGAAAGAAACGTGGATGGAAGCCGTAGTTTGCAAAGAACGGGGTTTCTTTAGTCGAGGCCTGGACACCATTGTTATAGGCAAACTCTGACAGCGGTAACAGGGAAGCCCAATTGTCCTGCTGGTAGTTCACATAACAGCGAAGGTATTGTTCCAGAGTGGCATTGGTGCGCTCAGTTTGCCCATCCGTTTGGGGATGGTGAGCCGAAGATAAACGAGAGTCTATGCCCAATAGTTTTTGTAGTGCTTTCCAGAAACGAGAGGTGAATTGGGACCCACGGTCTGTGACCAAACTCTTGGGCAATCCATGCAATCTGAAAACATGTTGAAGGAATAAATCTGCAGTCTCTTTGGCCGTGGGAAGGCCATCGCAGGGAATGAAATGGGCTAACTTGGTAAAAAGGTCCACCACCACTAGGATTGTGGTGAATCCACAAGAAGGTGGTAGATCAGTGATAAAATCCGCAGAGATTATTTCCCATGGGAGAGATGGGGTAGGGAGGGGATGCAGAAGCCCTGAGGGCTTTTCCCTTCTTGTCTTGGAGCGCTGGCATACTGGGCAGGTGTTGACATATTTTTCCACATCCTTGCGGATCTTGGGCCACCAGAAATCTCTTAGGATCAAATGCATGGTTTTAAATAGTCCGTAGTGCCCTGCTGGCTTGCAGTCATGACACAGACGAAGTGCTTTTTCCCTGCCCGGTCCTGGAGGAATGTAGACATGATTTCTATAGCAGAGTAGCCCATCCTTAAGCGAAAAGGGGAAATGTAGTCCTTGGCGAAGTTGGTCCTGTGCCCAGGCATCTGCTTGCTGACTAGCCCTGATTTCCTGAGCACAAAGGGGCCCTGGAGTAGAGGGAGTTGATTCAATGGGAGTGGATTTGGTGTTTCCCACTGTGAGCGTGGCAAAGTTCTCGGGCTGTAGCAGCTGGGACTCAAAGGTCTCTTTGCGCCCTGCAGCATATTCCGGTTTCCGTGACAGAGCATCTGCTTGCTTGGTCTGGGCTGGGGTTACATAATGGATTTGGAAGTTAAAACGTTCAAAGAATAAAGCCCAGCGTTGTTGCCTCTGATTTAGCTTGCGGGCAGTTCTTAGATGCTCTAGGTTCCGATGATCAGTATGGACTTCAATGGGAAATTTGGCCCCTTCTAACCAATGTCTCCAAGTTTCAAAGGCTGCCTTTATGGCCAAAAGTTCCTTTTCCCAAATAGTGTAATTCCTCTCTGGTGCGGTCAATTGACGGGAATAAAAGGCACAAGGGTGAAGATGATCTCCCACTGGTTGAGGAGTACAGCCCCAATCGCCACATCGGAGGCGTCCGCCTGCACGACAAAAGGGGTTTCAGGATCTGGGTGCTGAAGGATTGGCTGGGACGTGAATAATTTCTTTAGTTGCTGGAACCCTTTCTCTGCTTGTTCTGTCCAGCGGAAGGGCTGTTTCCCCCGGATGCAGCTGGTGATTGGATCAGACCAGCGGGCAAAGTCTGGAATGAACTTGCGGTAGTAGTTCGCGAACCCCAAGAAACGTTGCACCTCTTTCTTGTTGGTTGGCGCCCGCCATTCCAATACTGCTGCAACCTTTGCCGGGTCCATGGTGAGCCCTAGTGGCGAGACACGATATCCCAGGAAATCTACCTCTTGTAGATCAAAAGCGCATTTTTCCAGCTTGGCATAAAGTCCATGGTCCCGCAATCGTTGTAACACCATTCTGACGTGGGTCTCATGTTCTGATTGTGATCTAGAAAACACCAAAAAATCGTCCAGGTAGATAATCAAGAACCGGTCTAGATAATCCTGAAAGATATCGTTGACAAAATGCTGGAACGTTGCGGGAGCTCCACATAAACCGAAATTCATGACCAGGGTTTCGAATAAACCGAATTTAGTCTGGAAGGCAGTCTTCCACTCGTCCCCTTCCCTGATGCGAACTAGATTATAAGCTCCTCGTAGATCCAGTTTGGTGTAAACCTTAGCCCCTCGAAGCCGGTCTAAGAGGTCCGAGATCAAAGGCAGGGGATACCGGTTTCGCTTAGTGATATTGTTCAATGCTCTATAGTCCACCACCAAGCGTAGGTCCCCTGACTTCTTTTTCACAAACATCACCGGGGAAGCGGCTGGGGATTGAGAGGGTCTGATAAACCCCTTGTGGAGGTTTGTCTCTAAGAACTCCCTGAGAGCTTCTTGCTCTGGTTCAGTCAGGGAGTAGAGGTGTCCTCGCGGGATCGGGGCCCCCTCCACCAAGTCAATGGCACAGTCATAAGGTCTATGTGGGGGTAGTCTCTCGGCTTCTTTTTCATTGAATACATCCCAATATTCTGAGTACTTCTTGGGCAAGGTGATGATGGGTTCAGCGTCTGTGGCATGGCAGACCTTGGCTACAAGGCAATGGTTTTGGCAATATTTTGAAGCAAACTGCAGTTCTCTGTTGGACCAGGAGATGTTTGGGTCGTGGAGTGTCAGCCATGGAATTCCCAAAATCACAGGGAAGTGGGGAACCTCGGTAACAAAGAAGGAAATCTCTTCCATGTGTTCCCTTATCCACATTCTGGTGGGCTCCGACCACTGGCTTACTGGACCTGTCTTGAGGGGGCGGCCATCGATGGCCTGCACCACATGGGCGTTCTTGAAGTCGTGATATTGTAATCCCAGAGAGTCGGCATACTCTCTATCAATGAAGTTGTTTGTGGCTCCTGAGTCTATCATGGCATGGACCATGACGGGTCCTTTTTTCACTGACCACAAGGTGACCACTAGAAGAAATAGGACCCCGGTTGGCGGCTCTTGAGTGGGGTTTTTGACCGGGTTGGCGAGCCTCTCTACGCCCGGTCGCTGGCTTCCCCCGCCGGCTGTGCGCCAGCCGCCTCAGACGTCTTCATCTCCGTGGAGGACGCCGCCGCCAGACGAGCGGCGGGCTTCCCTTTGGCTGGACACTCTCTGGCAAAGTGGCCCCCGTTTCTGCAGTACCAACAGAGATTTAGGCGTTGGCGGTGGGCCTTCTCGGCGGCATCTAATCTGGGACGCACATTGCCCAACTGCATCGGCACCTCCTCGCTTCCTCTGGGGTATGGGGCTGGTGGCAGGGGTCTCCACACTGGATGCGGCTGGACGCTGGTGGGAGCGGGAGGTCTCGCTCCGGTCCTACCGCTCTGGCCTCGGATCCATTGTCTTCTGTTGGCAATCATGACTACAGCTCGTAAACATTGATCAATGAGTGCTTCAAGAGAGTGTGGAGGATCCACCTTGGAGATTTCTTCCAGCATCTCGATATTGAGACCCTCCCGAAATTGTCCCCTGAGGGCTACATCGTTCCATCCGGTGTTATGGGCCAGCACTCGGAACTCGGCTATGTACTGGGACATGGGTCTGTCCCCTTGGGAGAGGCGCCGGAGTTTGTGGCCGGCTGCCTCCAAATTGTCCTCAATCCCCCAAGTCGCCTTAATGTGATCTAAGAATTGTTGCGCTGATCTTAGATGTGGGGAGACTTGGTCGAACAGTGCCGTCGCCCAGTTGGCCGCTGGCCTGTCTAGGAGACTGTAGATCCACGCCACCTTGATGTCTTCTTGGGGAAACTCGGCATCACGGGCCTCTAGATAAGCCTGGCATTGGCGACGGAAAACATGTACCTTAGAAGCTTCTCCAGTAAACTTGGTTGGCAACGCCAGGGCCTCTAGATAAGCCTGGCATTGGCGACGGAAAACATGTACCTTAGAAGCTTCTCCAGTAAACTTGGTTGGCAACGCCAGGGCCGGGAGACGGATTCCGCGTTCCTTCAATCCCCTTATTTCTCCCTCCTGCGCATTGAGCTTATCACGGATGCGGTCCACTTCATCCTTGTCGATGGTGTAGCTGAGTGGTTGGGCCCCCGGTCCGGCTCCGGTAGACATTCTGGCCTAGGTTAATTGGTGCTTAGGGTGGCGGAGTCAAACTGTCCCGACCCAGGCTGCAGAGCACCAATAACCATACACAGAGGCCAGAATCTAACTAATATCTTTATTAAGGAAATATATAAGGTTAATAAAAGCAAGTGTAGGAAATAGTTCAGGAGTAGACCTTTCAGGGAAGGTCAAAATTAGTCCAAAGAAACAATGTCCAATATGAAATATTAAGGTCCAAAGTTGTAATCCAATAACCGAAACACTCACTTCGCCAAGCGAAGTGAGGGGAGATCACAAGGTCCTTTAGTCCATGAAACTTGAGCAAGGCTAGGAAATAACTTGATACTTGGAACACAAGGCTTGAACAAGGCAACAAGAAACGAGGAGCAAACCAAGATCCGTGGAATTTACTTGGCAAGGTCCGGGAAGCAAGGCAAGATCCGTGGAAGTAAACAAGGCTGGGAACGAAGGCTTGGAAACAGGAACAAGGCTTGGAAACGGAGTAGCTGTCCACACACGCTACTCCAGTAGCTGACGAATTGACTCCGCAAGATTCCAAAAGGGGCAAGAAACCTAAATAGGGCCTCGTTTCCCACCAGAGAACACTTCTCTGGGGAAACCAGAAACGAAAGTCAATCTCTGTGTCCAGATGTATGACTCCCTAAAATTTCTCATGGAAGCAGGCTTAATCATCAGAATGCTTTGCTGCGATTCTCAGGCTTCGGCGATTAGCCTGCTGAACTCCTTTTTGTTGTAGATAATAATTACGGCGAGAAAATGGGGGAGATTTTGACTCAGGGCTTGTTTGGCAGATTTCTGGAATACAAACCTCCTGCAGGTGCAAGGGCTCTAATTCAGGCTGGGAAAGTTCCCTTTCTGGCTGAAATGGTGGAAAACCCAAGTTTTCCTCTTCATCTGTCACAACAGCACTAGGAACGGGACTACATGGCCCATGAGTCATCACACAGCTGGTAAACTAGCTGGGATTTATGGGAGTTGTAGGCCAAAACACCTGGGAACCCACAGATTGAAATCCATTGCTCTAGAATACTATGATATATCAACCTAGAAAAGCCCACACAATCCACTGTGGGTTGCTCCTGAAAAAATCTAATAGCTGTGATATATGAATGCAAACTGTGGTTGGAGCCAGTACCAGAGAACAAACATTGTGGGGCTGACCTCCTCATTGTGGCATTCCTAATTCCTTTTCAGTCAGAAAAGATAGATCTTAGTCTCACCTAGAATGATTATTCAGGTTCAGACTCAAGTACTAGCACTTATTGATTGTCAGATTAATGGATAACATCAGCTTAAGTCTCTGAAGAATTCTGGCTAGCATTGCCAGATCTGAGGGACTGATTCTCATTTTAAGTTTTCATGAATCACTTCTAGGTACAAGACTGATGAAGAAATTTTCCAGTTTGAGGGATTCATGTGCTGGCAAGAAGAAAGGAGAGTGCACAAATCTTCAGTTCAGCTATTAAACTAGAGTCTTACTACAATTGTGTTTGCAGTTCCAAAGACTTTCCAGAGGACTTCTATATTTATTTAGCTTCTTCCTCTTCCAATCTTAATTGAAGTGATGACAGGGTTCCTCTACCACTCTGTATCACGTTCTAGTTAGAAGCAAACAGGGTTTGTTAAATGTTATTTACATCATGTACCTAAATAGGTGTGAAGGAATAATTCATATCATCTTGACATGAAATAGGTCATGAGAACTGGGGTTGGTACTAAATGCATAATGCTTAATGTCTTCACCAGAGACATTTCTAGGGTTGAATCTACACTGTCCGATATCCCAGGATCTGATCCCAGATTATATGTCATGGATTGGCCTGGTGTTTGATAGAACTCCAGACCAACTCTGTGCCATGACTGTAGTCAGAGAAAATAATGTAAACATCAGGGGCCAGCCTGAGAAAGCGCTGATAATCTAGAAGTAGCTTGGGAAGAGGCTGATAGTAAGAACCCGTTCAAACCAACTTAGATCTGGCAAAATGAACTCTCATGAACTGAAGGGGGTGGAGTTTCAGGGAGTAGTAAAATCAAAGTTATCCCACATGCTCTTCATTTTCAACTTTCTTCCTGTGATGCAAGTAACCAGGCATTAAAAGTTAATTCCAATAATTTTTGTGAGTGACTCCAATTTGCCAGAAGGGTTCTGCAAGACAGCACATTATCTTCTTATCCCAGATTATCTGGCAGTGTATAGATTTATATAATCCAGCTCAGAGCAGATAATCTGAGATCAGATCCTGGGATATAGGGCAGTGTAGATCCAGCCTGAGTCTCAAGGGTTGGCCCAGAAACCTCAAGGCCAGGGACAACACCAAAATGACAATCCTACCATCGCATCAGGTGGTGTTTTCCCCCATTCCAGTGTACTGCTGGCAAGCTGCTGTGATAGAGTCTACTGAAGCCCATCATATGACACAGGGCTATTTCTGGTGGGATTCTGCTGGGCTCCATCCTGGCAGTATCCTAGCAGTGTACTAAAAGGAAGCCCTGAGAATATGGGTGATGATTACCCAAGATCATTAAGGAAGTGGTCTGCAAACACTTGAAAACAAATACGGTCATCACTAATAGTCAGTACAGATTTATCAAAAAATAAGTCATGTCAGACTAATCTGATCTCTTTTTGTGATAAATTACTAGCTGGGTAGATGCAGGGAATGCTGTAGATATAGACATTCAGATATATAGATATAAGATATAAGATATAAGACATTCAACAAGATTCCCCCCATGACCTTCTGGCAAACAAATTAGACAAATGTGGGATAGGCAAAACTACGGTTAGGTGGATCTGTAATTGGTTACGTGAATGAACCCAGAGAGTGCTCGCCAATGATTCATCTTTATCCTGGAAAGAAGTGATGAGTGGAGTGCCACAGAATTCTGTCCTGGGCCCAGTTCTGTTCAACATCTTTATTAATGACTTAGATGAAGGGTTAGAAGGCATGATCATCAAGTTTGCAGATGACACCAAATTGGGAAAAATAGCCAATACTCCAGAAGACAGGAGCAGAATTCTTAACAGATTAGAGAGATGGGCCAAAACTAACAAAATGAAGTTCAACAGGGACAAATGCAAGATAATCTACTTAGGCAGAAACAATGAAATGCAAAGATACAGAATGGGGAACGCTTGGCTCGATAGCAGTACATTTGAAAAAAATCTTGGAGTCCTCATGGACAACAAGTTAAATATGAGCCAACAATGTCATGTGACAGCTAAAAACACCAATGAGATTTTGGCCTGCATAAACAGGAGTCTAGTGTCTAGATCCAGGGAAGCCATGCTACCCCTCCATTTTACCTTGGTCAGACCACACCTGGAATACTGTGTCCAGTTATGGGTACTGCAATTGAAGGGAGATGTTGACAGGCTAGAATGTATCCAAAGGAGGCGACTAAAATGATCAAGGGTCTGGAGAACATGCCCTAGGAGGAGTGGCTGGGGGAGCTAGGCATGTTTAGCCTGCAGAAGAGATGGCTGAGTAGACATGATGAGGGCCATGCATAAGTATGTGAGGGGAAGCCATAGGGAGGAGGGAGCAAGCTTGTTTTCTGCTGCCCTGGAGACTAGGACAAGGAACAATGGCCTCAAACTACAGGAAAGAAGATTCCATCTGAACATTAGGAAAAACTTCCTAACTGTGAGAGCTGTTCAGCAGTGGAACTCTCTGTGTGGTTGAGGCTCCTTCTTTGGAGGCTTTTAAGCAGAGGCTGGATGGCCATCTGTCGGGGGTGCTTTGAATGCAATTTTCCTGCTTATTGGCAGAATGGGGTTGGACTGGATGGCCTATGAAGTCTCTTCCAACTCTATGATTCCATAGTTTTACCCATATCTTCATTGAAGAAGTAAGGAACAAACGGGAACTCTTGTGGAATGGCAGACAACAACCAAACATGGTAAGGAGACAAAGCTGAATGTTGCCCCATGTTTTTCCCCACTGACTGCCGGCTTCTGGATGATGAAGTCCCTAGTTAGATTACACTGACAGCAGTCTCATGACTGACCCTCTATAGAACAAGCCAAAAATTTTCAAAATCCACTGCAATAGTGCAATATTGTAAATGACAAATTGCAAGAGAAAACAAACCTGGCTTTAGGCACCCACCCGAAAATTACATTTGTCAAAGGTAACAGCAGCAGCAGTTGGTAAAGAAGTTTAAATTAAAGACAGACTCTAGAAAGTCTGGTGAAAATATGAGAGCAGAAATGAAACCTCTTATTTTCTCACTTCTGCTCCACTTGTCTGTAGAAAGATAGAATGTTAACAGCATGCACAGAGCAAAACCTTTGGCTGAAAATCACCCAGTCACCAATTCCAGTCTGGAATACTGAATATCCCTGTTCACCACAGCAACCTTAGCAGAATGGCAAGGATACAATCAGAATGAATAAAAAGCTGTTGTAATGGCTCTGAAAAGAAAGACAATTACCATCGAGATCATTCTCTGGAGTTTCTGCGGTATACCAATCTGAAGAGGGTCCTGTTCCATTGACTGTCATAGCTGCTACTTGGAAACTGTATTGGCTTCCTTTGTCAAGACCTATTAGCAATACAAATAAATACAAAAGGCAAACTCAGTCAATACTTCTATGAAGGTATGAGTCACAATTTATACAGATCATTAGTTCTCAAGCAGCCATAATGTGGCTTAATCAAACAAGGAGGAAGAAAAAGAGAGAGACTGAGGTGTTCTTAAAAATGTGAATTTATTCTGGAAATCAATGAGAGAACTGCCTTGACTCATGGCCACAGTATGCCACAATATTGGATTTCATAATAATATTCATGGTATCCAACAGAGATCTGAAATATAAGCTAAAATGGTACTACCAGCCCTATATGAGGCCAAAAACAATGAAGGCTTGCAAAAACACCAAATTATCACTTTGGCCCATGACAATCTGCCACTCGGGTAAGGCTTGACCAACAATTCAGTGACCAAAATACCTAGCAGGTAGCTCTGCTTTGAAGTGGCAATGAAGAATGTCTGGAAATAGGGGCTGCATTGATCATATCAAATCTCCGCCATTGTCAAACATGTCTCCCTAAACATGTCTACTAAATTCTGGCTGCGAAATAGTTGTATCCCTGCTGGATATTTACTTTTAAATAGGGTCCATGGGGAGCTTGATTTCAAACTGAATGGGGCTTTGGGTGACAACAGCAGACCTGATGTTAAGAGCCACAAAAATTAGGGGAAAGCACCTCAGATTTACAGCATCAAAATACTATAGAGTTAGAAGCAAATCTGATTGCTTAAGGTGCTCTTAACAGGTAATATTGGATGATATCATGTGGCAGCCATGCAAATGCCAATCTGCACTGTGATAATTGACTGGCTAAATAAGAAGTAAGAAGAAGTGGAAACTGAGAAAAAATGGTGGTCCAGGTAGTGAGAAATTCTAGTGAAGAGACACTAAGACCTTGGAATTGAGCATTCTCTAGTGGTTTAACAATTTTCTAGTTATCAAGAAACATAATTCATTTTTTATCCTCACAGTCATTAAGAAAAACAGGAACATTTACTCTTGGAGTAAATGGGAACCACCATATACATCCTAGAGCCCTTCCACACAGCCCTATATCCCAGACTATCAAGGCAGAAAATTCCACAATATCTGCTTTGAACTAGGTTATCTGAGTCCACACTCAGATAATGTGGGATTTTCTGCCTTGATATTCTGGGAGATAGGGCTGTGTGGAAGAGCCCTATCAGAGGTTGTGAGATATATGGGAAAAACTTAGTTTTTTCCCATAAACCTCACAACCTCTAAGGATGCCTGCCACAGATGTGGGTGAAATGTCAGGTGAGAATACTTCTGGAACATGGCCATACAGCTCGGAAAACACACAACAACCCTGTGATTCCGGCCATGAAAGCCTTTGACAATGATTGGAGAGAAAGCTCTGGAGACACCTTTTGCCCATGATAACTCTTCTAGAAGTGAATATAATTTCTGGGGGTAGATTTCTCTCACTTCCTGTTGTCTCACCCCCATTCTTAAGTAAGTCAGATGTTTTTCGTAACTCGGGAACTACCTGTATTCATATTTTGTGGATATATTGTTCCCTTTTACTATTTTTGACTTGACAACTGAAACCATAGAATACTTGGCATGGCTTTAGTTCAAGGGCAGGGGGCTGGTTGCCCTCAAGATATTATAGGATAACCTTAGCCAGCATGTTCAATGGCAAGGAATGATGGGAGATAATGGGAGATGCTGCCTACCAGTAACTGGGGGAACACAAGTGGCCCAAATCTTTGTGTAGCTAACACTATCTTAGGCTGGATCTATACTGCCCTATATCTCAGGATCTGATCTCAGATTATCTGTTTATCCTATATTATCTGGCAGTGTAGACACATATAATCCAGTTCACAGTGCAAAAAGTGGGATCAGATCCTGGTTTATAGGGCAGTGTAGATCCAGCCTCAGATTCTGAAAGGTAAGCAAGCACATTTAGGTTTTTTTTAAGGTTGATCACAGCCCACTGGTTTCAGCATGAAGAATTAATAACTTCAGAAACAATATCCAAAAAGAAATTATGTGACGTTTCTGGAGTACTGTGAAATCCTGATGAGATCAATCAATCATAAAATGTTGAGGATCTTAACAGTTCAGAATCTATTCTATACGAAAAATGTATATGATTCGTATGTGTGTGTGTATGGGTCATTTTCTACATGAAATCTCCTAATGTATTTTATTGTATAGTAGTTGGCACCACATAATAGTTACATCCCACCCCCACACCCCCTGTAATTGATATGTATGCTTTTTTCAAGTAATAGTCGCAGTCTTCATTTGCACTTTGCTCAGCTGAGTGATGTGGCATAGCTAGAAAGGAGGGCGGGTATGGGGACAAGTGAAGCCCCATAGCTCTGGGATGGGCATGTGGGTGAGTGAAGCTTCAGTAGCCAGCATGCTCGCCCCATTTCCAGCTATGGAGCTTCAGTCCTGTGAAGCCCTGTAACTTGTTTTTTTTCCCTAATATGCAACAGTCTAACCTTCCTTTTTTCACTAACCAAAAAGAGGGTAAAAAGTGTGACTATTGTGTGATTAAATGTGGTACATTTCTGCACCAAATAACTGCAAAGCAGTTTTCAAAAACTGTGCAGAAAATGCTATTTCATACACATATAAAAATCCAAAGGATTTTCTTTTTCTTCTTTTGCATAGAATGGGTTGGAACTGTAAATCGCCTTTGAAAAGGCAGTTTTCTGTGACTTTCTTACAGTGAAGGAAAAATCATGAAATCGTTTCATCTTGCCTGTGAAGATGAAATGAATAAAGATTTACATTGCTAATTCCTAATAGGAGGGCTCACAAAGAATTCAAAATAGTGTGTGAACACTGAACAGCAAATGTGTTCTCTGCGTGCTTCAATTCTATTACAAAAGCATCATGCTGAGGCTGCTTGGGTTTTTCACCAGGCCTTTGTTCCTTTCAACAGCTATATATGTATATCATTTTTGTTTATCTTAATACTGACCACAAAGCATAAAGATAAACAGTCACATTTAATTGCCAAGATTCTCTGGGGAAGGATGTTTAAAATTAAAAAAACAACACTTTTAAATTTTAGCTGATGGTGGATCTTACAATAAAACCAATAGCTGTGATTTAAAGTCTGCTTTGTAACTCTGAATTACTTTGCCATTGCAGCTGTCCTCATTAGTGGGCAGAAACACCTGCCTTCACCAGCAGAAGCTTTTAAGGAGACATAAAGTCTTCCTGCTTGAATATTTATATCATCTCTTTAAAAGCGGCATGATTTCCAGCTCTTCTAGGAATCTTGTAATATGCAAGTAAACAATGGCTATGAGATATGTGTTTGTTTCCATTCCATTTGGCCTGTTTAAATATGAATTTCTATAGCCTTTCTCAAATGCTGTCATGCTATCAACTTTATATGTGAGCTGACAAATAGCAACAGCTCCTTTTCTTTTATTTATTTGCAAGAGTTTTAGATCACATTCAATCTACATTTCCAAAGTGATTGATGAACTACGCGCCCAACCCCTTTGAAAAAATCAAACTGCAATGTATCATCAAATATTGGGGGGAAAGGATCACCCAAAATTTAAGGTTGAAACTACTAAATGAAGAATAAAAGCAGTAAAAAGGCCCATTTTGGGGATATAAAAGAAAAAGAGGGTCTTTAGCTGTTTCCAGAAGATAATGGGGTTGGGGTTCAATGTACATTTTATACAGCTGTGTGGAAGGGGCCTAGAATTCAGTGAATTCTAGATAAGGCATGGGATGATGTTTTCAAATGCAATAATAATGATGTTGAATATTGTAGATACAAACATTTCCTCATCTTTGTACAAGAAGCAACAAGACTCCCTGAAACTGGCGGTCGATCAGTCATTCAAATACATAAATAACCCAGGTGGAATCTTGTTGGTAATTTCCAGCAAAGGTATAGAGCTTTTGGTGAATTCACATTTCAGTTGATTTACTGGGTCTAATCTAGTTGGGATGCACAACAGAATTCAGGTCAATCAATGGCTTTTCTTCAACTTAATTTATGTAGCAATTGGCCAAAACTTTTATATGCCATTGCATTTTGTGAAAATTGCAATATTTACTCTAAAGCACTGTGCTGTACAAATCAATACTATTTTTCTATTTTCTATTCTATAAAAATTCCATTCAAATGTAACACTATTTTTTTTAAAAAAAAATCTTGTAACATGTTGAAATTTGTCCAGGCACCCTGTGCTGTTGAGGGAAGAAACTCTGGACCATTTCCCCCTCACTAAACATGACATATAAAAAAGAAGAGTGTTGGGTTTTATACCACAGATTTATTTAATCTGAGCTCCCTCTTTCAGCTCCAGCTCCATGCGGGGACATGAGAGAAGCCTCCCACAAGGATGGTTAAACATCAAAACATCCGGGCGTCCCCTGGGCAACGTCCTCGCAGACGGCCAATTCTCTCACTCCAGAAGAAACTCCAGTTGCTCCTGATACACACACAAAAAAAATAATATTTTATAATGGACACATTTCTGATGACTGCTACACCATCTACAGTCACTAGATGGCAGATTTCCAAATCATAAAGGGAAGTTACAGTCAAACTTAGCATATTAATATTTTGAGATACCCTTCAAGCATCTTAATGTGCTGCTTCCTTCTAGGGGGCTTCCAACTATTTGAAAAATTAAGTAAGGCAGGGAAAAGTTTTCTTTCTGGTATACAGATAGGTGAGTAGTAGTACAGTGAAATAAAAGAGAGGCTGAATGCATACTAGCCTGAAGAAATAAATAATAATGGTGGGAATACAATAGAAAGAACAGATTTGTGTATAGAAATGAAAAAGAACATTTCGGTAGATATGAGGAAGTACATGGGTGGGTGGGGGGGGGGGGGGAAATGATAGGTAAGGGAGGCACTGAGCTCCAATGGAGAGTTAAGTAAAGTGCAGGGTATGAACATTGGCATGTGGGAAGAGTAGGGTTTCTAGCATTTGTAAATGAATGTTAGAGGGAAGACAGCACTGAGGTGGGTATGTAGGATTGGGGCATTGTGTGTGTGTGTGGGGGGGTGCTAATGGGTTTCTAAACTGTGTGAAGCTGGAAACCTGTACTGGTTTTATAAATACTAAATGAACAGCATTGTAGTACAGTGACAGATTTTGTCTTTGTTCCTGAGTTAGCATTCATAGAAGCATAGATAGGAACTGCCAAGTAGGATGGGGAATTGGATTTCAGTCTCATTAGGCTGAAGAAAATTGAGAGGAACAAATATATGATCAAACCATTGAGGAGAAAACAAAATAAAAATGTATGAAGTTTATTTCTGCACAGTCCAATATATGTCATTTGAATGCAAAGGAACACCATATTCACTTTGAAGAGAAAACACATTTTATTCCCCAAACATTTCCTCCATCCTTGAATTGGTAAATCTACTGCCATGTAAACACTGACCTGTGAACAGATACCAGAGGTTGTTTGGCTCCAGTGTTTCTATCTCACCCCTACGGGCTGTTTTTCTGTGTCGGATTTTGTAGCCGGTGATAAATCCATTTTGCATACCTGTAGGTGGAGGTAGCCAACTCACTTTGATGCTCTGTAAAACAAATCATTTCAAGGTAGAATTTATCATTATTTTCTCATTTGTCTATTATATAGTGATCACTTTCACATTTCTTTGTCTACATATCAAGCCATGCCTCAATCTTAAAAATACATTTGATGAAGTAGACTAAACCTATGAATGATTAGCCTGCCAACTTCTTTCTCTCTCTCTCAAAGTGAAGATTACTTTTGAGTACTGGCCTGCATTAGGAAGGAAAGCCCTTGAGTTGAATCCACCCCCAGTCATATCTAGAAAACATCTACTATGCCATCTACTATGCCAAATTGAACCCAGTATAATTCAATGTTCCTTCATGCATAAACAAAAGAAAATAAGATCTTGGCTAGGAATCAAAAGGAAATGTCACATTATGTCCTTATGAAGACAACAGTTTTCTGTGTGAATGGAGCTTCTGAGCAATGAAAATTCAGACACAGGGCCTCTCTTAAGAAAACTACAATGGCATTTTTCTCATTTTACCTTGCTGCCTCTTGTGCTGACACATTTTCACAACAAGTGAGGCAATGACCCAAGAGCCCTAGAGATCTGATGTCTGAAAATACTGTCTCCATTTGTAGGACTTATGAGAGGCACCATAATTCCTGCTTCCAGGACACTGACCCTAGGAGTAAATGAAAGTCACTTGCTGGCCTTAGCTGGGGTAGTAGACTATATTCCAGAATTGGCAAAAACACCTCTGATTTTTCTTTTCTAAGAAAATCCTATGAGCTTCATGGGGTCACCATAAATTGACTGGCAACTTGAAAGCACATACACATCCCAGGCTTGATGAAATAAGGATGCAAGCTCCATTCCTTCCCATGTAGACCATGGCTTTCACAACACTGTCTATCTGCTTATCTATCTATCCATCTATCTATCTATCCATCTAGGAGTCTCCGGTGGCCTAGGGGATAAAAGCCTTGTGACTTGAAGGTTGGGTTGCTGACCTGAAGGCTGCCAGGTTCGAATCCCACCCACGGAGAGCGTGGATGAGCTCCCTCTATCAGCTCCAGCTCCATGCGGGGACTTGAGAGAAGCCTCCCACAAGGATGGTAAAACATAAAACATCTAGGCGTCCCCTGGGCAATGTCCCTGCAGACGGCCAATTCTCTCACTTCAGAAGCAACTCCGGTTGCTCCTGACACACACACACACACACACAAATCTATCCATCTATCTATCTTGAGGTATAAACATGGAATCAAAGTGACTGCATCTACCACATACATTCCAGGTCATTAAAACTGATATTGTTTATAACTATTGCACTCAGTGCTTCTTTGCTCTGCTAATGACCAATTCATCTGCACTAATGATTAGATGATGTGGCGTCAACGGTGGACAGAATATTCTCACATATTTAAATCACTGACAAGAAAGGAAAGGAATTTCCAAATGTTGGGAAATTCTTGCAAGGACAAAGTCAGACACAAAATAATTTCACTGGTAGAACTTCTGGTCAAAATTCAGCATTTGAGAATCTTTTATGCAAAACTTGCAAATTCCAGGGGATTCTAGGAGGTGGAAGGTAGAGTGTACAAAACTTGCTTCCTGCACACAAATTCTGTTTCTCTGTAATTTTTTTTGCACACAAATCCCACATATTTCCCTTTGCACAAACAAACTTTCCACGTGTAAATGTTGTGTAGAGGAGAGAACATTGCAAGAAATATTCATTCTTGCTGGTGAGAAGAAATAATTATGAAGATTACCATGGTTTATAAAATGATTAGTGGAATCATATCAACATTCACCATAGATATATCAAGCAAAGAGGCTGGAGTAGTCACTGCTGTCTCCATTTGCCTGACAGAAGTGGCACAGACAACAGCTTAGGCCCAAGCTTCACTCCATATTTTCCTCCCAAAACTTTGCTATGTTAGGCCTCCTCCTCTGCTTCCTGTCTTTCTTTGAATCTTTTCCACTTTTCCTCTTGAGGTCTGACTATATAATCCTCTCAGGGGAAATAAAAAGAAACAGCAGCAATGAATAAATATGTTTTTCACAGTCTTTTCATGGGCCTTTATTGAGAACAGATTGCTTAATCGTTTGCTTTTATTATCTGCAGTTTCTAGTTGCTGTTGTGCCTACTTTCTACTTCTTTTTTATCCACTCTAACTTCAGAAATGTAGCCTGGAATGAGAGGAAATATGAAGGAGAGACTCCATAGAGCACACAGGAAACTTTTATGGGCCTCATTCCACTTGGGGATCAGAGGTCCCTATTTATCTTCTTGGTTTTTTTTGGACTAGATTATATATATATTTAATTTTAAGACTTGTTTATGTTTAAATAGATTGCTTAACCTGAATGTTTTATGCTATAGCTCTGTGTTTTATTACTTGCACCTTATTTTCAGAGCTTTTTAAAAGCATAACCCAAGTACTAACAAAAAGCATTACGGAAATATAACTACAATATGTCGCTATTGTTTTTTCAGTATGTGACAAAAAGTACTTACTTCTTTTTAATCTTCCTAGAATTAAATATGTGGTTTAATTTCATTGTCAGTAGGACTAAATATTGCTATGCAAGCCAACATGGTTTTGAGATCTTTGGAGAAGGACTTCCTTTCGGCCCTGTCACCATTGCAGGGACATTTGGGGACATTTGCAGGCAAGACATTTAGCTCTGTGGGACTTTGATACTTCTACAATGTAGCAGAAGGGTGTTTTCAATATGGCACAACCTGTTTTTATCTCTTTTCTTTTAAATTATGTTTCAAATGAACTTTACATTGTTTTGTGTTTTTAAACAGATTTTTTTAAATTTAAAAAGCAATCAACTAAAAAAAGAAAATGTAACAATTCTGGGTTTTGAGGGCCCACAAATATTGGATTTTGGGAAGCTGCATATGATAGTGTCTCTTCCAATTCAATGATTATGTAGATGGTACAATAATCATAGGATTTGCATTTATAACCTCTCAAAATAAAGTTGTAAGTTTGTTCTCTTCTTTTTCTTTTTCTGTTCCATTTTGTATTTTTTCCCTTTTGCTTCAAAAATATTAATGCAAATATTTGAAAATTAAATATCTGTTTGCTGAATTGTTTCAAACATTTATAAAACAAAATTTCATTTGTTCCTTTTTTAAAATTATTATGAATCACTTGGGTTATAAATGAAATAAATGTGACACAGATATGGTGATTGTGCCAAACATAGATTATACACAGGGTTGTGCAGCTTTTGGGCATTTACTGGATCCTTCCAAACCTTAAAATCCTCTTGCACAAAATTCTGTCTCATTCAATTTTGGAGGTGGTTAGATTGGACCACTATAAGGCATTTTTGTCTTTAGTAGTTGAAAGAGGTGAAACCACAATTCTTCTTCACCAAAATGGCAACCACAATAGAGCATTATAGTCCTCCAGAGTTCTTTGGGTGGTCAATGTTGTCTTCCAGGCTATAATCTTGTGTAGTAGAATAGATTAAAGATAAAAGTCTACTGCACTGCAGAATAGATACAATGGGGCACTGCTTGTAAATTCCTATCAATGGATACTGTTTTATTTGTGGTACTTCCTTTACAGACTGACACATATAGGACAAACACACAGAACCTTTACACAAAATTAAAACAATTGCCTGGATAGAAAGGAGATGTTGGATGCAAAAATATCTTATTTGTGGAAGGAATCATGCTCTTTGAATCCAACTCTATAAGAATAAAATAAGTATACCTTTTTTTAAAAAAAACCCGAGCAACAGCTAAAAAACAACAACAACATGAAACAAATAACAATGATATTAGAGCTGTAAAAATATTCACACATTTTCTCACCCTTGACGAAAAAGAATATTTCAATGTGTTGGGCAAACATGTCCATGAAACTTGTTGATTGCTTCAAGATATTTTTGCTAATCTCACTCTCAAAGTAAACAACTAGTCATTTTAACAGTTCTCTTCAAGATGCAGGAACATTTTTGAAAACACTGCAGTACACAAAACATTTTCTGTACTTCTATAATGTATTTTTTCATCAATGGGGCATGGAGGAAAACCACTCCAATCTATCTCAGTTCTCAGGCAGCATTATATCAGTTAGAGGCACTCTTTCAAGTACTGAAATCATTCAGTCCTTTAAAAGTTATGACAAACACTGTATTTTAAAAATATATATTTTATTAAGTACATAATAGCACAATAGTGAATAGGTAATAGGCAGTTATTTCATGTACACATTATAAATAATGGAGTACTTCTATATTATCCATTCATCTCTTTTACAAAGGTATTCTTCTTTTCAGATTTTTCCCTCTTCCCCTCTCTCTACTCCCAAACCCAACCCCCCTACCACATTTTCTTCTATATCTTTAACCATGAACACAATTTTCTTAATCTTTGTACAATATCTATATTGGCTTCACCACTTTCGATTTATCCATTCCATATAAGTCACCCATTTCTTTTCAATTTCTTCTGTTTTTCCTCCTGTGTATCCTCTCAAATTATACATGCTATAATGTCCGATTGGAGTTGATCTAACAGGTAATTGTTCCAATTTTCCAAATTCCATTTTTTTCAGTTCTCCACCCCCATGCTATTACTGCCTTTCCTGCTAAAATCATTGCTGTGAATAAATATTGGTTTTTCCCATTAACATAAAGTTCATATTATCCTGAACTGGTATTTTAAATAGTTTCCCCAATTTTCTTTACTATCTTTTCCCAGAAAATTATTGTCTTTGGGCATTACCACCACATGTGGGCATACCAACCTTTATTTGCTCTTCAATGCCAACAAGTGGAGCTTATTCCCATTCCCATATTTGATAGTTGGGCTGGTGTCCTATACTATTTCCAAATAATGTTTCTGTCTAATTCTTTATACATCTCCATTTTCATTTTCTTAATTCCCCTTCCTTTTTTCCCTCTATTGTTTGTTTTGTGAGATGGCCTTATTTATGCCCTTTACTTTGTAGTGTTCTTATGTCAGGTCCCTGGCTGCTGGGCACCAATAACCTTACACAGAGGCCAGTCTCTATCTAATATCTTTATTAAAGAAATATATAAAATCAATAAAAACAAGTGAAGAATATAGTTCAGAAGCAGACCTTTCAAATGAGGTCAAATATAGTCCAAAAATGTATTGTCCAATAAATGATATTAGAGTTCAAAGTTTTAATCCACTTGACCGAAACACACACTTTGCCAAGCAATAGTATGGGGAAATAACAGAGTCTTAGAGTCCAATGAAGCTTGACAACAAGGCTGGAAATAAACTTGATTCTTGACTAGGTCCGTGACTGGAGACAAGGCAAAACATGAAGCATGAAGCAGGGTCCGTGGTAAAACCGCGAGGCAGGGCAAGGCTTGAAGCTTGATCCGGGAAGCAAGGAACTGAGGTACGAAGTCCAAACACGATCTCTCTCCTGAAGGTGATCAATTGACTCCGCAAAGAATCCCTCGCGCCAAACACCTATATTGGGTCTCGTTTTCCTGCCAACAGAACTCTTTCCCTAGAGAACGAGAAGCGAAACCCAACTCTGTCCAGATGTGTGACTCCTTAGAATTTCCCAAGGGAAGCAGGCCTAATCAGCTTGATGTTTGGCAGCTATGCGTAAACTCCTCCGTTGAGCTTCTCTGACTCCCCTTTCTCTAGAATAAGATTCCTTCCTGGGAAACGGAGGGGAGTTCTGCCCAAGGCCTGTTTGGCTGAATTCTTGAGGGCAAACATCAACATCCTGCAAGTGAAGGGACTCTGGCTCTTGCTGAACCGGCGAAAACCCCATGTTTTCCTCTTTGTCTGCCACAATAGTACTAGGAACAGGACTACAAGGCCCATGAGTCATCACATCTTACAATATATTCATCATCTTTTATAATCCCTTCTCTGATTTCTGTCCTTTTATGAGTATACTCTGCAGCTTACTTTCTTTGCTTGTGCATTCCCCATACTTTATTATATAGGTCTAATACTTTTATCCAGTTTATATTTCCCACTTTTTCTATTATCCTACGTATGGGGAATCAGTTGACCGTTTATATCATACAGATCTTTAATACAGTAGTAGCCTATGTCCTTCTACCAACTGGGGTCAAACTCATACAGGCATTCTAAGGGTGTCCACATTGATATTTCAGGTATCCATATTGAATGCAATTTTTTTCCATATTTTAGTGCTAATTTTCTGGTGTCTCTCGTTTTTTTAATGTTTGCCTCTAGATTTCTTGTGAATATGCCAAACATTCTCTCTCCCCTATTCTAGACCATCTTTCTATTTTCCCTGTCCTGCTTTCTAGTAGTAGTTTCCATTGAAATGCTTCATAGTATAGTTCCAGATTTGGCATACTCCACCCTAATTCTTGTGATTTGAATGGAAATCCAATGGATATTTGCAGTGGGCCCAATCACACTCCATAGTTATAACACTATTATTCCATGTTAATTACTATGGTTGCATCCCATAGAAGCTTAGAATTTGCAATTTAGGGAGCGGTATTTAGAACTCTCAACCAGAGAGCGCTAGTGCCTCACCAAACTATGAACTTCAGGATTCCATAGGATAGAACCATGACAGTCAAAGTGGAATCGTAGTACTATAATTGTATAGTTTGAATCGAACAAGCAACAGCATAAAATCATGTGCACGGTATGCAATTCTTTTTAAAACAAAGAGAAAAATCCAGTCAACTAAATAGCAGGTGACAGTGAATAGTTGGCAAACTTATATAATTCTATTGGTAAAAAGTTGATCAGTAACATAAATACATAAAAGCAAATTCATGTTAGGACTCAATTTTGTTTTCACATGTATTGCCAAGCATTCATTGTATGCCATTTCAGATCTGTTCAACGCTGGATGATACAAATACACCCTTCTGGCTGAACAGACTGTGTGGTTTTTAAAAATTTGGAAATGGTTATTTGAAAAGTGGGCTTACCAGCCAGGGCCATAAAGACAACTATATTCACATAAAAGCCATTCAAAAATGCAAGCATCCAAATATAGATTTAAAATACACACTATAAGCCTGAAGGTAAACTATAAAACTATTTGTGAGTGATGCTGTTTAGAGAGGGTAGCAACAATCTTATAAAATAGTGTTTAAATTCAATCTATAAAAGGCAATTAAACAATGGATTTTATCACGTTGTTGAAGGCTTTCATGACTGGAATCACTGGGTTGCTGTGAGTTTTCCGGGCTGTATGGCCATGTTCCAGAAGCATTTTGTCCTGATGTTTCACTCACATCTATGGCAGGCATCCTCAGAGGTTGTGAGGATGGATTTTATCTTACATTCTCCTCCCCTTCCCAAATTCCTCCATTAGTAGTTCTTAGAAAGGACTTCTCTGAGCATGCAAAAACTATAATGTATAAAACTAGCTATACATCTTTACCCTCTGGTCCTACCCCATAACATTTAAATATAGCTTGTGTTCAAAATCAAACATAGGTGTTCAAAGATCACCCAAGTGTTCATTTGGTTTTACTCAGAAAATTGATTTTGCAAAATGGCCTACTCATGTCCAATTTCTTCAACATGTGAGCTAGATGACAATATTTACATTTCTTGATGGATAACCAAAGACTTCATAGAATCATAGAATTGTAGAATCGTAGAGTTGGAAGAGACCTCACGGGCCATCCAGTCCAACCCCCTGCAAGAAGCAGGAAAATCTCATTCAAAGCACCCCCGACAGATGGCCATCCAGCCTCTGCTTAAAAGCCTCCAAAGAAGGAGCCTCCACCACAGTCCGGGGCAGAGATATCCATTGCCGAACAGCTCTCACAGTCAAGAAGTTCTTCCTGATGTTCAGGTGGAATCTCATTTCGTGTAGTTTGATAACTTCAGATAACAAGAACTCCCAGTTTTAAATTTAACGCATTTTGCCAAATCTCAACTATCTTCTCATGCTATCCTTTGTTAATATAACCTTTTAGACTTCCTTTTTCCATTTTCTGTGAACATTCGTGTAGGAATGTAATCCTTCACTAAAGGTTTCTATGGAAATTGCCCACATCCAAATTTTGTGCAGAATACGTCTCCAATTACAACATTTGTCTGCACGCAAAGCAGCTTTTTCTATACAGCAAATAATTTTTTTTTCATAGAAATTTTTTTCTGCAAAGAGAATGCTGTTTCTGATGAAAAAAGTGCTCTTTTTGGCAGAAAACAACCACATGCAAAGTTCTGTACATTAAATGTCCTGATCTGTGGAGCTTCTCTTCAATATAGTATTCTTCTCATTAAGACAGGCATTTAGACCATTTCCCAACCAAATTATTTCCAGCCTTACATTAGTGTGCATTTCCCCAGTCCGCTTACAATTTATTTTTGCTCTTTTCCAATGGTATGTAATTTGTGCATGCATTTCACATCAAACATTTTTTTTTCAATTGCACACGACACAATTACATGTTGTGATATACTATTTTATTTGTACTGGCGACAGACTACAAATCCTGAGATGTGCAGTTTAAAGAGGAGTGTTTTATATTTTCATCCAGAGAACACTTGTGCTCCTCTCCAAACTCCCCACAATCCCAGGATTACACAGGATGTTACCATGACAAACTCAAACATAGTGCTATAATTGTGTAGCATAAAAGGACCTTAGGATATAAGTGAAGCCGATGGATTTTTCCAACCCCATTGTGGACAGTAATGAGCTGGCAGGACCAATGATGTGACCTAGCAGAAGGTAATTTATGCAAAAAAAGGTACATATTTGCATTCATACATGCATAAAGTAACAAAACATAAACAGCCATTTAACTGATGGTGGTGGCAGCTTTTCATTATTTGTGTGTTTGAATCAATACTCTTTTAGATTTTGCTTTGCCTTTTGAAAAATCAATGGTGAAACAGAACAATATTTCTTGTCATCATAAACATCTTAAGACCTAAGAGAAAAGAATACAAATCACTGTGCTTTGCTTCTAGAGTCCTTAAATAACCAGGAAGAGGGCTCACATCTAATGTCCGTGCTTGGTTTGCAGCACAGAAGTGGGATTATACAGCCCTCCAGTGGCTCTTGGAGTGGAAATCACAGCTGGAACCAACAATGGCATTAAAGCCATAAGACCTGCAAGGAGTTACAATTCACCATAAGACTTGTAAGGAGTTGCAATGTATCAACATGTGGACATGTATGGTTCCCATATATAGTTGTTGGTTCCAACTGGAGCAGACTAGTTGAAACAGTGGTCTATACCAATGTTGACTTATCCAGTTCCCAGTGTTTCAATGCATTGATCCTAGCTGGGACTAAGGATTGATTGATGGCATAACTTGTCATGTTTTCTATATAAAATAATGGGTTTGCAGTATCTGCATTTGAAAGGAAGTGTGCTGAGGGGTTTCTTTATAAACCAGGCTGCAAAAGGACATTTATCAGGCAATCATTTTATGATAAAGTTTGGCCCAGTTTTTGTTTTGGAATATAGCCTAGGCTTTGTCAAGTTATTTTTTTCCTATGTGAGAAGAGAAAAATCAATGGATATTTTCTTTTCTTGTTTTAACCAGCAAGATACTGTTCAGCTGGCATAACTGGAAAGTAATTGATTTCACCAAGAACTGCGATATCCTGAGGAGAAACAACAAGAGCATAACATACTGACAAGGCCACCAAGAGTGAGCTCTTCCACCTTCCAAGGGAGAGATCTATTTAAGAAAATACCTGTTATAACAGCTGTGAACATTCTGCAGAAACCAACTGCTGCTGAGAGATCACTTAGACATGATAGACAAAACTCTGCAGAACTTTGGTCAAACTGTGGGAAGTTGCAGGGAGGGGGGCAACATGTATTCATTAGTAGAAAATGGATGGCATTCAGGAGAAAAAAGGTCTCCATTTAACTTCTTTCTAAATGCGGTTCAGTGATATTAATGGCTATAATGACATGGACTGTGTCTATACTGTAGAATTAATGTAGCTTGATGCCACTTTATCTGCAATGGCTCAGTACTATGGAAACCCGGGAAGCAATCTGGTGAGCCATCAGCATGCTACAGACATTTTAAAACTACAACTCCCTTGATTACACAGCATTGCTAGTTCAAGTGATGTCAAACTGCATTAATTCTACAATGTAAATGCACTCATGGACTGGGCAAGGGAAAAAAAAGAACGAGTCAATTGATGAACTTGGGGATGAATGTAAAAGTAAACTGATATCAAAGAAAGAAGAGAGACTGGCAAAGAAAAATGAGAACTGAATTTCACATGTTGAGATTTCAGCAGTTCTCTAGTTTCCGTGATATGCGAGAAATCCACTATATCAAGGAATTCTTTTTCTATAAATATATCAAATTTGCACACTCCAAAACTAGGGGTGGGTGGTTTGCTGTACAATGCAGGCTATAGCCATGGGAGTCAAAGTGTGGTCAATATTCCCAATAAAAATTCACACAGAGACCCATAATTTTTCAAAGTATTGCAGAGAGTAAAACACTGAAAGTCATTTACACCTAAATCTCTTCTTTTTTCGTAGAGGCAGTCCCTGAGTTACAGACATATGACTCAGAATGGGGATGAGACAACAGGAAGTGAGAGGAAAGCGACCCCCCCCCCCCAAAAAAAGGAAATTTCACTCCTAAAGAGTTCTCATGAGGAAAAAGGAGTCTCCACTGAAGTTTTATATCTGATCATTTTCATGACAAGGCATTTTAAAAAAAATCAAATAATAACAGGGACAGAAATGAGATGAAATTTTCTGGGGGAATTTGGCAGGGAGGGGTGCCGTATTTGTTCCACCAGAATTCGGTCCATTAGCACTAATGGGGAAACCTGAGAGGCTTGTGTCTCTAACATTTTTAGACATATCAGGATGAAACTTGAATCACTTGTAGGACACATTCATGACTGCAAACCTGCCACGTTTTAGAACATTTCACTAATCCACTGATTTTTGAGAATTTTTCAAAGTTTTTACCGTAGAATTTTTTTTAAAAAAAACACACACACAAAGAAGGGGGATTTTGGGAATTGAAGTCCTAACCAGCACTAGCCACAAGAATCCCGAATCATCAAATGGAATTCTGTACCCCATATGTGTGTATGTGTGTGTAGGCTGGCATCACACTTTAAAATGTACCTCTTCTGACTTACATTCAACTTAAGAAAAAACTAAAAGAACCTATCTTTTTTCATAATCTGGGGACTGCCCGTATTCACATTCTCCTGGTCACTTTGTTTCCTCCTTTCATTTTATGCCTAAACGATAGTTCCAACTATTCAGCTGAAATTTGAAATCATTGCAATGCTAGAAATTTGGGGACTGAAAGAAATTTTCATTTCATGTGGGATACACTCCTTTTAGCCCCCATCCCATAGCTATACCTCTGATGCAAAGTGAATGAATACAAACAACATAGAAATAACCATGGGCTGCTTCTAAACCAAATGAATGAAACTCTATCAGAATAATTTGAAGATGGATGGACTAGCAAATTGAGCACATCAGATAGATGGAAATATTCTGAAACAAAAGGAACAAAAATTCACACACCTCACAATTCCCAGCCCCTCCCTGTGTACACCATAAATTAAATTCCAAACCATGCCCAAGTCCACCAGCAGTTGCCTTGGATACAACTAATTTCAAATTCTGAAACTATGTGGCTGCTTTTGTTAAATGTCCTTTGAGTTTGTACTCTCTTAATCAACAGGAAGAAAATGATGATATTTCACTGTCATTTTTAAAACATTAAACCCTTCCAGGCAACATCAGACTCAAAGCCCACATTCTAATTTTCATGTTGCTGTGTTTATCTTCCACAATTATTTTTCATAAATGGCTTTTATGTTAAATAACACTTAGTACTGTCAAATTAGCCTAGCATTGAAAATATTTCAGAAAAGGAAGTGAATGTTGCACTCTATATGTCTAGATCAAGGCACAAAAAAGAGAGAGAAATCTAAATATTGGCTCTCATCTACCTGTTTTTAGCTGATTTCTAATCACTTAATGGTTCACAGCTGAACATTTGATTTACTGAATACCATTGCTTTGGAGTTGTGAGCTCTGACATCTGACTTCCCAGGCAAGGCATGGCCTAATGCATTTATGAATAATGGGGCATGTTTAGGGAGTCAGCTTTGTTTTGCTCTTGTATTTTTAGGATTTTAAATCATATTTTTAATAAACATAAGAAACCTCTATAAACCAACACAAATATCTAATAAAAGTGAAGCATATAATGCACGACAAACTATCATGTTAGTAACAAAAGAAAATGACATGGCATCTAGCAAATGTGGGTTCAACCCAAGCTTTCAAAATAATGTCCATTTAAAGACTTCCTTCATTTGTTGAGCAAATTTGATTTAGAGCCTTATATGTAGAAATACAGTGGTGTCACTAGGGGGAGTGTGGGGTATATGGATCATACCATCAATGGAAGTGGCACCAAAATGACGGTCTGCCTATTCATTTTGTGTAGTGTTTCAGCATAAAGCTACTATTTTAACCATGGCTTCAGGCTACTCTAAGCAACTAAGCCTTTCAGTGGCATCACCATTACGAGATTTAGAATGAGATCTGACATGATTATTGCACCAAATTTTGGAGGAAGTCTCAAGAGACTTCATAAGAGGTCTGGGACCTATATATTGATCTGCAAGTGTGGTGGGCTGTTGCTACTGTTGTCCAGGCCTTTCTCACAGGCAGGTTGTCATAGAATCATAGAATCATAGAATAGTAGAGTTGGAAGAGACCACATGGGCCATCTAGTCCAACCCCCTGCTAAGAAGCAGGAAATCGCATTCAAAGCACCCCCGACAGATGGCCATCCAGCCTCTGCTTAAAAGCCTCCAAGGAAGGAGCCTCCACCACGGCCCCGGGGAGAGAGTTCCACTGTCGAACAGCTCTCACAGTGAGGAAGTTCTTCCTGATGTTCAGGTGGAATCTCCTTTCCTGTAGTTTGAAGCCATTGTTCCGTGTCCTAGTCTGCAGGGCAGCAGAAAACAAGCTTGCTCCCTCTTCCCTATGACTTCCCTTCACATATTTGTACATGGCTATCATGTCTCCTCTCAGCCTTCTCTTCTGCAGGCTAAACATGCCCAGCTCTTTAAGCCGCTCCTCATAGGGCTTGTTCTCCAGACCCTTAATCATTTTAGTCGCCCTCCTCTGGACGCTTTCCAGCTTGTCAACATCTCCCTTCAACTGTGGTGCCCAAAATTGGACACAGTATTCCAGGTGTGGTCTGACCAAGGCAGAATAGAGGGGGAGCATAACTTCCCTGGATCTAGACGCTATTCCCCTATTGATGCAGGCCAGAATCCCATTGGCTTTTTTAGCAGCCGCATCACATTGTTGGCTCATGTTTAACTTGTTGTCCACGAGGACTCCAAGGTCTTTTTCGCACACACTGCTGTCAAGCCAGGCGTCCCCCATTCTGTATCTTTGATTTCCATTTTTTCTGCCGAAGTGAAGTATCTTGCATTTGTCCCTGTTGAACTTCATTTTGTTAGTTTCGGCCCATCTCTCTAGTCTGTCAAGATCGTTTTGAATTCTGCTCCTGTCTTCTGGAGTGTTAGCTATAGTTGTGTGCTATAGTTGCTCCCCGTTTTTTGTATGCCTTTCAACCATAAGATCTTCCTGGACAAAGGAACAGAGGTGAGTTTCATTACTACAAAAGCAATACTAAAGGGTTATGTATGGTCTAGTATGGCAGTCATGCCGGCCACATGACCTTGGAGGTATCTATGGACAACGGCGGCTCTTTGGCTTAGAAATGGAGATGAGCACCAACCCCCAGAGTCGGACATGACCGGCAGAAGGTGACACCAACCCTAGTGACACCATGTTTATAATTCACTAAAATTCACTGTCTTTGTCTTATTTTTTATGTCTGGACAAATTCAATTAATGTTCATATTCAGCAGTGAGGTACATTATTAGGAAACTGGTTATGGTTAGTTTCCTGTATAGATTATGTAGTAATCCAATCTAAAGATTGCATATGACACAGACTTCAATCTTTGGTTGTTTTACACATTGTATAGCCACCTTGATCCTTTTTGGGGGGAAAGTAGATGCAATAAAATAAACTATAGTGAAGGCAGTATCTTTACCACACCAGCAATGTTGATGATGAAAAGCAAAATAATTCAATCTAGGGCATCTAAAAGAAATGTTCTCCCTGGTATCACAACTATTCCCTCTCTTAAAAGGACAGAGAGTACAGAATTGGATGGAAATGGGTTTGAATAAAAAAAAGGGAAGACAGAAAAACAAAATGAATACCTTTATAAGGGGGCCTATATCTGCAGGAGCTAGAACTGAGCTTCACAATGTTAATAAAAAAACTGTTATGTTACTAAGTAAATGAGCAAGCAAAGTAACGACTGCATATTGCAAAGGTTGCACAGAAGGATCATTGAGGTACCAGCTGGAGAGTGCCAATGCACATTGCTAGAGCCTATTGATAGGACTCCTTAGCACCTCTGTTATGTAGCTAATAGGCATGTGTGATAGATAAAAAATGTTTCAAACTTCATTACAAAATTAGGGGGTGCTGGCATTTCATTTCTAAAGCATAGTTAGTGAAAATTTCATTACTATAACGTGGGTAACAAAATATCCACGTGTCTGATATTGCCTTGTAATTATGAATTTAATGAATTTGATATGACTTATCATATCAATGCACACCTCTAGTAGCTAAGTTTGCATAAAATTATTCAAGGGAGATTTAAATAGAGAATTCAAGCTGTGATATTCAAAATACTGCATTGTCTTCCAACATGCGACTTGTTATATATCACTATACTACTTTGTAACTCCTTACTTCAAATCTAAATTAAGCATTATCATTTAACTACTAAATTAAACTTGGTACTCTTGGAAGCTATGCAGGATCAGGCTTGGTTAGTACTTGGATGGGAGACTGTCAATGAATGTGATGTGCTGTAGGCTGTATTTCAGAGGCGAGAACTGGCAAAATCACCTCTGAGAATTCCTTGCCTGAGGAAACCCCGGATCACCATAAATTGACAGACAGGTTGACGGCACACATGCACACACCCTAGGCTTTAGCTTATTTAGCCTAAAATTAACCCTGCAATGTTTGCAGTTTCCAAAGGGCTATCAATATGTGGACTAATTAACCTTCTTGGAGGCAGAGGAGCAAAGCGACACTGATACTAACAGCAACCTCCTGGCAAGAGAATAAGACTATCATTGTCTGACGCCTGTCACAGTGCCTATGTAATGGCCCTGGCATTTGCCAACCGCAGACATGCCTAGAACAGTAAAACCATCTGCTGAGAGCAACCTATTAGCATGCAAATAAATCCATTAAAATTCACATGCCTATTCAGTGATCATGTATATTGGTTTTACTATATCATCGTCAGAAGGGCAGAGGTACATCAGTAGAAAAGGTTCAGGGAAGATTATATTTATCTAAAGTTGCCTCCTGGAGATGCCTGCATTTGCTTTAAGAATATCATGTGGCCTTTGATGTTTTCGAGGCCAGAGAAGACCATCAATCTCTCTATCACATTTTCAATTAGAGATCTAAGAATTATGCTTTCAAAATTGATCTACAATTAGTGGCGCCTGTAGCTGGCGATCACTTTAATTACTGACAGCACCCATTGCGATTGTTTAAATGGCATCTATGTGGGAGGCCTACTCATCAAAAGTTTGTGTAACAAAAGGCAAAATAATTCCAAGGTAATTAACCTGTTAATATTCAGATTAGAACCAAATTTCTATTATTATTATTTAAAAGAATTTCCATTTTAAACATGGCTGATGCACTCTTTCAGTAATCCAAAAGGACTGATATGAATGGCACAGCAATCATGGCAATGCCACTAATCACTAATTCTTTATGGGATGTGAAAGTCATTTGGAATAAGCCAATTGTCCATCAAGACAAAAGCCACATTGAGACAAACTCCCAGCAGGCTCACTGGCATTTAATCTGTTTCATTACATATTGTTGTTCAAGTAGAGAAAATATCTCCCCTTCTCCTGAATCTTGGAAGTTATTCATTATCAATAATAAGCTATTTGTAATTAATTTCCTTTAGCCCAATTATTGAAGCAGAACTACGGTTTCATTGTAATAGAATACGTGAGATTGAAATTATTTTCTGTTGTAACTGTTCTGTTTATAACTTGTTTAATTAGAAAGTCAAATGTAGAAATGGAATATTGAAATATGAAGAAATGTGTTGAATTCTCATAATTCTGTCTAAACAGAGTGAATGTCTTATATAGCAGAAAGAAATGAGCAAAATTGTATATTTCTAGTAAAGAGCTACTTCTAAAATGTAACTATAGCAAATACTAAGCTTAGAGGTGCATATATTTTATACAATGAATTTCAAAAAAGTGGTCCACAGGCCACTGTCTATTCTTCAATGTCTGGATTTGAATCCCTATATATTTAACCATCTTATAGCACAAAATTAGACTTCTTCCTCCATCTCCTTCCCATACTACTACTTCCTTCTCATCCTCCACATCCTTCTTTTAAAAGAGAACTTCTCAGTTTTAATATCTGTATGTAGGCAGCCACAATACGGTCCCTCTTTGTTCTGCATTTATCATTCCTGAGTTGTACAGATGGGTGAGAATTCACTTGATATTAATTTTCTGAACTTTTATGTAAGTTTCAAAGCTTTTGCACAGAAAAATTTGAAGGAGAAACTCACAGATTTTTCAATTTGAAATCCCCACTTTTATATGCACTGAACATGATATTAGAAAAATTGACATGAGCCATTGTATTTGTTAGATTTAAATTTCTGAAGAACTTCAATACCCATTTCCATCTGATGAAGTGGAAGACTTGACTTGAGTCTTTCTTTTTTAACTGCAATTTTCATAATGCTTTACATGGTGCATTTACTTTTCACTACTTGAATCGAACTTGCATATTCTTGATGAAGATTCTACATTAATTTATTTTAATTTCAATTTTCTATTGGCAGATATTGGACTTTATCTATAGAGGGAAATGGCAGCCATTTTTAGATGCTGCTATTAAATATGATAGCAAATTGAGAGCAGAATATATATAATTGCTCTGAGTCAATACCAATTACCTGAATTATCTGAAGTATATTTGTTCTCCTCTTCAACCCTGTGAATTTTACACAATTAGTCTACAGACTGAATACACACAGAAAATTTAAAACCATGGTTGATAACTTTGTATGAAAAAGACCAATGTCTGTTTTGACTGTCAGGATATATTTTTCAGAGACACAATCTTTTGCTTCCCTTCTCCTGATCTGACTTTTATCACCACCAGATCTGCCTACAGGTTTAGCCCTTCTCAAGCCTGCTTTTACTCATGAATTCTGATTGAACTCCATTCTTTTTCATTTGCCTTAAGCTCCCTTTCCTCCAAATCTATAAAATATTGTATCTCTTTAAACAAGATTTCCCCCCCAGACACAATGCACTGCCTAAACCATTCTTGGCTGTAGTCAAGCATGAAAATACAAAATCTTTACTAATGATTTTCCCTTTGATCTCTCTTTTTCCCTCTTTAGTTTTGTTAAACTCTTAGAGGGCAGAAGGTTTCTGTAATTATCATGAAAACCAATCATTTGGAGTCATGTATGAAAAAACAGAATGGCAAGAAGACATGAGAGAATACAGCCCATTACATTGATTTTTTTTTCCATAGATTTAATGATCAGGGTCATTTAAGTATAGGTCTTCAGATTTTGAACCCAATGCCATCTATTTAATTAAGATACTTTATATTACTTGGCACGTTCAGCAACAACATGAAGAGTTCTTGAAAATCATCAACTTCTCTGTAAAACAATGTAACATCTGGAAGCCTCTGCTGATCATTGTCGGAAGAAAAAGAACTTTGCTTCCAAGTGACATATTTCTTTATCCAAAAGGACTGTACACCTTTTAGAAAATAACAGTACTGTGAAAGAGCCAAACACCAGAAAACACTATTTAGATTTGAGACAGAGTAGACATCTGTCATTTTCCTGATGGAGATCAAATGTTGAGTTCTTTAGCCTTCAAGAAAAAGAGCAGGTAAAGTTTTGAGAAAAATTCAGGATTTTTGTTGTTCTTCGCACAATATGTACTGTGCACTTTTAAGGAACTGTGGAAGAATTTGAGAAACTGTTCAGCTTTAAAGTAAAAACCTACTTTTGCAATCTTGGTACTATGCACAGAAAACTGTTTTGTTTTCTGATGGGGAAAAAATCCACATGCTTATATAATTATTTTTGTATGTACCTGGAAAAAGTGCAAAACATGAAAAAAATTGCATGCTATATGTCTATACAGAAATGTGGTGAAGGGTTTTGCTTGGAGAGTTACTGCTGCTCATTATTACTGTCAAATATATATTATAAGGGAGAAATTAGGTAGTTACTTTTAAGAAGAATAGATGTATTGCTAAAGCCATTCATAGCTGAGCACTGATAGGATGACAGTTTTGGAGGAAAAAAATCATGTCAGGAACAACTTGAGAAACTGCAAATTGGCAACCTTCAGGTCAGAAACCCAACCTTCAAGTCAGCAGTCCAGCCTGCACAATAATTTAACCCATTGTGCCACCAGGAGCTCTGATGCTCTTGGACTCAGAAGAGGTAAACACAAACAATGTCCAGCTAAAAACAACATTAATGAGTTTTTAAAAAGAACCTAAGTAGCCAATTAAGCTAAGAGCTGTCGAAATTAAAGTTTGTTGAATGATAAAAGTTCCTATGCATAGTTAAAAGAGTAATGAAGACCTTTTGCATTAATGGAGCAAAGAATTCAAGATTCAAAGTGTTACCCTTTCGCTCACTGATACCAATCACAACTCCAAAGAGGGAGTCTATCATTTTAAGACAAATCTACACACTTTGAGATTTAGGATTCTAAGCAGAGACTCTGATGTGTATCCCATTGTCTTGTAAGCCTAGGATGTTAGGTATGCATGATGGAATATCCTCTGTAACAGTGCTTTGCCTGTAGAATTCCCTCTCAAAGGAGGCCAAGATGCTTCCGTCACTTCTGAATTTCCAATGGGTAGCTAAAAAGGTGTTATTTTGCTTGACTTTATGTACTTGATTAGTTTTCAAACTTTGGGGTGGCTTACTATCTTGTAATTGTTTGGCATTCATATTTACTATCATGGCACCATAGCTATGGCTGCATTTGCCCCCAATAACCATCTTAAATCCAGGCAGTTGTACTGGGAGGGAGTGGTCTGCAGTGGTGCTGAACAGGGCACTGAAGGGTGATGTTTCCATTCCCTTCCCACCAGCAAACTGCAGCATAACAAAAAGTTGGTTACCATAAAGGAATACAATGAATAAATAAAATAAATAGATTTTCTCAAGTGGTCTGATACCATGCCTAAGGAAGTGTAACCAGAAATGAAAGAATAGCCAGAAAAAATGATTGTATTGACAGCATGATACAAATCCACCATTTGGTTTGCATGAAATCCATGACAGCA
Organism: Anolis carolinensis; assembly: GCF_035594765.1. Lineage (NCBI taxonomy): Eukaryota > Metazoa > Chordata > Lepidosauria > Squamata > Anolidae > Anolis > Anolis carolinensis. Next base: position 309,596,608 of record NC_085842.1, read on the forward strand.
ACATATTTCTCCAATAAAACATTTGGAAGGTTTCAGGGTAACATCATTATTCTCAATGTACCAGCAATGCTGAAGCTAAGGAGATGCGAGTCTGATCAATGCCTGAATGGAAGACCACAACCAAGTTCTGTAACAGAATGAGGAAAACGCTAAGATAAAAATGTAATAAAATAAATATAAAATATGTTGGCTCTAGACAGCAACAAGCTTTCTTAATATTACAGCAGCTGCTGCTTTCAGTCTATTTTCAAAGGAAGGTCCATCGTGGGAAGTTTTGATTTTAAAAAAAGGTAAAAAGGCAGTTGGCTACAGTTTGTGAAATACTTCCTTCTAGGCTACCGTGTGTGTCACTGCACTGCACCAGTACCTAGGAATAGTTTTTCAACTACAACACATGGAAACGTCAAGGAATACAATAGAACCCCCATTACACATTACATATGTAGAATTACAAAACAAAACACCCATCATTTCACATTCTAATCACTATTGCCCAACCTAAATGTCGCAGGATGAACTCTAATGTGACTATACAATGAAAAAAACTCTTTTTAATCTTATATATTATGTTAATGCACACCAGGAGTATGGAAGGGAAAGAAAGAGGTAATTTTGCAAACTAGAAATTCTAATCATCACCATTGAGTGGCTAGGGTGCATCTACATAGGCCACATACCCAGATATGGATGAAAAATCACTCTATGGCATGAGGACATCTTGCTTCGGATTTAAGGCAAAATGCAGTTTTGCCCTGCATTAAGGAATGTGTGACCCATATGAACTGCTCCACACATGGGTATGTGTGTGAATAATTTGGCCAGGTTTGATTTGGAACTGGCCTTAATGTTCTCATGGGCCAGTGCTGCCATCTTGCTTTCCCCATGCTCTACATCATGGTGAAAACAGGCTAGCACTTATTTTTGTTATTTTTTGTCACCATACAGTGGCCACAGAGACCTAGAGAGCTCCTGGCCATCACTCAGCATCTTTGTCAATGCAAGGCACCCACACAATGTGGAAAGGGGAGGAGCTTCACTCCACTCTTTTCCTCATACAGACATATTTACTAACCTCACCAAAAGTCCTGAGCTGTCTGGAGCTCCATTGCCACTGCTGTGGTGATGAGAAATGACAAAGGTAAGGTTGGCTGCCCAAGGGACAGAACTGGGTTCAGCTTGACCAGACAGTGAGGACTCTGCTCCGGCTGCTGATGTGGTTTGGGAGCAAAGTGGTGTAAACATCATGGCAGAATCTGGAACTGGTTTGAAGCACCAAAGCTTCAGGAAAGCCCTGGATTTTATGGCCCAGGCAGATGGGCCCTGAACTAAATCATTGTAAAATCTTTGTAACCCTAGCCCACCTAAAGATCCAACCGCCAGCTCCATCCTCCTCCCACCTGCGAGTGAGACAGTGACAAGGAGTGGATCCCGCTTCTGAATGTTGTAGACTCCTTACACCCTGATCAGAATCTGAAAAGACTTCCTTAACACAATCTAGCAGCTGGCTTTTAAAGCAGACATGGGTGGCATTTATGGAGACTTTCCAGCAAGACCATTTATAAAATTTACAGGTAACAAATCCATAACTGCAATACTAAATACCAACCAATGATACTAATCATCATCACCATACAGACTGAACTTGTCTAGAACAATAATAGAAGAGAATTTATTTATCCCTTTTCATAATTCAATGCCAAGACAATAAAGCAAGCCAAAGATTAAAAAAATCAAACAAGCAAATGATGAATCTTTTAGAACACTTGATAAAATATAGATGTTAGCAAAACAGACAGACAGACAGACAAAGATGCACACTTTATCACAGTGATAAATTGAAGAGCAATAAAGCTATGTGAGGAAATTAAGCTGGAAGCAAGACAAAATCAGATATGAGGAAAATAATATAGATGGCTTTGCAGTCAAGTTACTGTTCCAGTACTGGAAAAATAAATATCAGTTTTCACAGAATGTAGCCGTTAGGTACCAGCTCTTTCTTTTTCAATTGCACAGTTTGTCAATTTCATTATGACAGTGGTTTCCCAGATTGGTTTATGCAGTAGTTTTCATATGAAATCAGTACTTTCTCAGTTTCAGTCCACTGCTGAATAGCCCATACCTCATTTTAGTGGTTACATAGAGTCAGAGGGATGAGACTGCATCAGAAAAGCAATAGTGGAAGAAGCTGGTATTCTAGTAAAGTGCAATAAGATGCTGTACTAGAACTTTAACATGCTACTGAAAACAAATCCTTTATTGTAGAAAAATTCATTGTATGTGCCTTCAGATTGCCTACCAAGGAGCATTATTATTATTATTATTATTATTATTAGTAGTAGTAGTAGTAGTAGTAGTAGTGTAGTAGTAGTAGTAGTAGTAGTAGTAGTAGTATATCTCTCAAAAGAGACTTAAAACAGCTAAGAATATGTGAATTGAAACCTAACCCATACAAACATTAAAACTGAGCAAGCCATCAGAACCAATGCAATTAAGGTCAAGATCAAAAAATCAGCTAATGACCCAAAATGCAGACTGTGCAAAGAATCTGATGAAACCATGGATCATATATTCAGCTGCTGTAAGAGGCTATGATCCATGCTGTAAGTCTGCTCAGACAGACTACAAACAGAGGCACAATTATGTGGCCCAAATGATTCATTTGAACTTATGCCTCAAGTACCACCTCCCAGCAGTAAAGAACTGGTGGGATCACAAACCAGCAAATATAATGGAAAATGAACACTCATTTAAGGAGATAGATCTCCTGACAATCTGTATAGGTTGGTCATGTTGCCAAAGCATATGAATGTTGGAGGGCTGGCATACCCAGCCACCTTGTAAGGCTGGAAACACAAGGGCCCTGTACCCCACCCACAAAAAAAGTCACGATGGAGTTTCTTCTCCTTTGTTTTCCCTCCAGCTTCTTTTCTATCAAATTGGCTAATAAAGTTTTTAAAATCGAGAGGATATATTTGGCAAGATAAACTGCAAGAAGATTTGCTGTGGGGTCCAGTGATCCTACAAGCAGTGAAGGTGGATGTGTCCATTTCTATCTTTCCCACTGCCTGTGGGCTTTTATTCTGCCTTACATAATGTTCACACAGGGAAGAAAACACTGTGGAAAGGAGGAAATTGAACTGATAGCCTTTAGTGGAAAATCATGGGTATGACCCACCTAGTGACAGGGCTATGTGATCTGGGGTACTCATTTTAGTTAAGCCCAAACCAGAAGTGTAGTAAGATACTGTACTAGAACATTAACATTCTACTGAAAATAAATCCTTTATTGTAGAAAAATTCATCAGTTTTCTCAGTCAGCATGTTGCAGTGCTGAAATTGAAGTCGATCCCCTAGCTTTCAACAGATGGTAAATTTAATGCTAGATGTAACTGGGCTTCAGATGGGGATGTAAGCGAGTTAGTAATAGAATGCTTTGTCCCCCAGCGATAATGTTATTTAATGGAAAACTTTCCACTGCTCCTTTCTTTGCAATTCTCCAATATTAAACATTATCTGAGTGGCAGTTCTAATTTAGATATGCAGAGAATATTTCTACTAAGTTCATTCCGGATTCTTTTAGAAATACAAAATTAGTGTTGCAGAAGGAACAATTATACATTTAAGAGTGGTGAGTGCTGCTTTAGAAAAGCCAAGCCAAAGCAATAAGGTATGATTTACTGGCTGCAGTATCATACAATTTAGGTTACCAATTAGGTCACCAGTGAACTGTATAGCAATAGAATGTCCTTAGAATTAAAATATGGTTTGTGCAATGTGTGTGTGCATGCACACACATATATGGTTTTGCCTTGCTTCATTCTGTGATACTGTAAGGGTCATTGTAGCAAACATCCTCAGCTGGGAAAAAATTACTATTGGGTTCCTTTCATTTCCCCAGTCGAACTTTGATTTTCATAAGACTGTTTGCTGCACTATTCAACTGCTAGAAATTATTTTCTTCCTTCTTTATATATTTATATGTTATGTAGAAAAAGGGAACCCTTTGTGAAAAGAAAAGATTTGGACTGGGATTTTTTTTTTGCTGTTTTCAGAAACAGCCCCCAAACTAGACATTGCTCTTTTGCAAAGAAAGCAGGCTCCAATGAACAGATTTATATATATATATATATATATATATATATATATATATATATATATATATATATAGACACACACACACACACACACATGAAATAAGTATGATTTATTTTTTATAATGCTTAAAGAGGTGGGCTAGCAAAGTTGCTAGCATTCACTAGTTGAGAACAGAAAGAAAGGCATCATGAAGGTGAGGGTATTTAAAAGAAAAAGGCAAAGAAGATAAATTGAAATCTGCAAAGAAAAGGAAAGTTCATTGTAGCCATTTCCTCTTCTAGACAAAGTGACAAAGCCACTTTTAATTAAAGATATTGGGACTGTGAGGTGTTGGAAGATGTTTGGAATGTGAAGCCACTGTAAAGAGTGCAATGCTCCCCTTAAATTAACTGTTTGTCTCAGGTATCACAGATGACAGTTTCATCACCAAGTAGGGATGGCGGATTGAAAACTGGAGATGGCTTCTACAGAAGATGAAATTTCAGCAGGTGTTGCTTTCTTTCCCAACCAGGAAAAACCTGATAGCAATTGAAATTTTATCTCCTATACAATGGTACAGGAATCCCCTCCAGATTTCATTCCCGCAACCCTAGTTCTGAAGTGTGATTCAATTGCCAGTGTAACTGAAAAGTAACCAAAGTTCTGGCATTCTTTATACAGAGTTTAGGTTAGAATCATCTTGTCTTTTATCTCAAGCCACAAAATGTCCTGGGCCAGCTGAGTGGACACATGGTAGCCATGTATAAATATGTGAGGGGAAATCATAGGGAGGAGGAAGCAAGCTTGTTTTCTGTTGCCCTGGAGACTAGGATGTGGAATGGCTTCAAACTACAGGAAAGGAGATTCTGCCTGAACATTAGGAAGAATTTCCTAACTGTGAGAGCTGTCAGAAGTGGAACTTTCTGCCCCGGAGTGCGGTGGAGGCTTTTAAGAAGATGCTGGATGGCCATCTGTCGGGGTGCTTTGAATGTGATTTTCCTGCTTCTTGGCAGAGGATTGGATTGGATGGCCTGTGAGGTCTCTTCCAACTCTATGATTCTATGATTCTAAGGAAGAAGTAGAAGAGGGATTGTAAAATGGAATGGCCAAAGAAACTGGAAGGAAGAAGAGTAAAACCTGTAGGGGATAGAAGGGACACTGGGAGAAAAAGTGACAAAAATGTCTTAATGAAGGCACAAATGTCCGCCTACTTCTTTTGGAAGGGGAAAAATCCACATCTTTTACCTCAGGCTTCTGGTTTTATTCCAACATTACTTGTACAATCTTGGCACACTGAAAATTGAATTTCTTTCACCACCCTCAGCACCATTCTTTCCTTCTTCTTCAAATAGCCTTTCCTCTGAAAGCCATAGGCAGTTCTTAATATTAATCTTGTTCCTGGGTAAATTTACCTCTGAGACCTTTTAGACACTCATTCCAATTGCTCGTGTTCAAGTTCAAATCAAATATTACAGATAGGGAGGAAGTTCTTGAGCTATGCTGAAGCAATAACTCTTGCTGCATAAAGCCTCTCACAGGGGAATCTTTCAGAGCTGTGAGTGCTTGCTTTTTATGACTTCAAAACAATTATATGTGTACGTTAGACTACAAAAGAGGTTTTGACGGATGAAACAAATCTCTGTCAGGTTTACATTTTATGGCAACATTGCTCTTTGGATGAAGGCCAAGGAGTAATTGACACACTTTGGATTTGATTTCCCATCACTTGAAAAGCACAAGTGATCAGCAGAGATGTTCTCTTCCACTCTCCCCCTGCCCCAAGGAATCCCTTTTGAGAGATGTCCTGGAGTAAATCCAGAACTTGACTGTAGGATAACACTCTCCCACCACCCAGCCTAATGCTCATATTATTAAATAGAATTTAGAAATGTTAAGCTTTGCTTTCCTTCATCAACATAAGGAGAATTTTCTGTCGCTAGAATAGCTTCTGGTTACAAGCAAAGCAACCTTTTCTAGGAGTACATTAGCTTTTGTTTTGAAACTGTTCCAAATCCAGTTCATCTCAGGCAGAGGTTATGACACTGTGCTTAGGAAAGAGATCAAGGCGGCATACTCTAGGTATTACTTTCTTGGGTCTGTATGCTTATACACACATGCACACACATGTACTATTTTCATGAATGGTTGCTTTCTAGATGGGAACATTGATTCTATGGACTTAAGTCCAAAAGCACATATGTTAGTTACATCCTGTTTATATTACTGTTATATACTCCAAAAAGTCAATGCAGTTGGAATATGAGATTAGGATTCCAGAGAAAATGGTTCAGATCCCTGCTTAGCCACTAAAACCCATTGAGTGGCCTTTCAGCATAAGGTTATGGCAAAATCATGCCAAGAAATCCTTGAGATAACAAGAGCAACTATAGAAAGAACAGGTATCATATTACCAGGGGCACCTAGAAGCAGGGCCGTAGCCAGAAAAAAATTTCGGGAGGGGTTTTGAAAATTTCAGGGGGGGGGTTTGAACCCCTAGCACATACCCCTAGCGCTCAACGCCGCTGTTTAAAGAGCTCCACTGGCTGCCATTTATTTTCCGAGCCCAATTCAAGGTGCAGGTTATCACCTACAAAGCCCTAAACGGTTTGGGACCCACCTACCTTCGAGACCGCATTTCCCCCTATGAACCCGCACGACCTCTTTGCTCGTCGGGGGAGGCCCTCCTCTCGCTTCCACCAACTTCGCAGTTGCGGTTGGTGGGGATGAGGGAGAGGGCCTTCTCCGCCGTGGCCCCCCGGCTGTGGAACTCGCTCCCCAGGGAGATTAGGCAGGCTCCTACCCTACTCTCATTCAGGAAGAGCCTGAAAACTTGGCTATTCCAGAAGACCTTCGTTGACTGATCCTTGTGGGATCATGTTATTTACCTATTAAGCAGTAGACCCTCTGGATTGTTTTTAGGATTCATTCAGCACTTTAAGTATTACACCTGCTGTATAATTATCCCTCCCTGATAACTTGATATTGCTTTGCACCTTGGCCTGGATCTTTTGACCCAAATCGGGATTTTAATATTATTGTGTATATTGACTTTTATGACTGTTTTTAATCATGTTGAAGTTTTACTGCTCGGTTTAATGTTTTATCTGATTTGTGCTGTCGTGTCTGGGCATGGCCCCATGTAAGCCGCCCCGAATCCCTCCGGGGAGATGGGGCGGGATATAAGAATAAAATTATTATTATTATTATTATTATTATTATTATTATTATTATTACCCCTCCCCGCTACAAACCTGTCAATATCTGCTTGAGATAGTGCCTGGAGGGACTCTTAATGTTTTGCATCTCATAGACTTAGCATGGGGATTTGGTTAACCAGTTAAAATTCATGAGTAAACAAGATTTTTTTTATAACTTGAAAAATTTCGGAGGGGGGGGGGGTTGAACCCCTAACCCCCCCCCCCCCCCCCGCTACAGGCCTGCCTAGAAGCATGGAAGAAGAACAATAAGTTTGTAGCCTCCATCAGCAAAAGTTTCCACATTGTTACAGAATGGAAGACCTTTGGATACTTTATAGTTGAATGGTATAGGAAATGAAAAATGAAATTACTCTTTTAATTTTAGGTTTCCTTGGATGAGCTGAATGCTAGAAACATGGCTGAAGCTGATGGATCATCTTCATATTTGTCTTGTGAGTTCCAAGAAGTACTTGGTGACCCCCCCTCCCACAGATACTGTACTTATTAATTTTGTGTTATTAATTAGTTCTAACGAAGAAGTTGAAAGCATTATGTTGGCTGGTCAGTTATTGAATTGATTTCCGTGACCATCTTCAAAATGGCTGCCAATTACTGGCACCTATAGTATCATGTATAGCGGCAGGTCAATAATGCAAAGACCTATCCCTTTCCCAATCCATATACCACTGGCAACTGAACTTGCAGTTGAAACTTTTTTTCAGTATTGTTGATGGGACAATGTTTTTCAGCATAGCTGAAGGAAGAAAACCATCTTATGGACTGAAGATGCTTAGAACACATATGGAAGAGCAAATCTCTGTCTCAGTTTTACTGAGATTATACTTAGTCCCACCTGCAATTTCTTTCTGTTTCACATTAGGTTGTGAACTATTCTACACTTAAACCTGAAACATTTTTATGAATTTGCAAATATATTTATATATAACATTTCCCCATTGCCAAATGAACATTTTAGCATTTTAAAATGTACACATAGATCCATCCTTAATTTGCTTCTTGCAACATCCCATTAGCCTTCCATGAAGTTTGACGTAAAGTAAACATTTTCTTATAAGTTTTGAGAGGCAATTCCCCCCCCCCAAAAAAAAACCCTTGGTTTCTATCCATATATTTAAGGCCAATGAAATGCCCTTCTGTCTCTAGCAGATAGCTCTTTCGATGAAATTCTCCAAGGTTGCTTCAAAGCATTTCCTGCCTGAAGTGACTGGTTCACTCTGCTTAAAAGTAGGACCATTCTTAAACGTGGATGGCTTTTACCATGATAGCACTTGACTTTTGACCTCAACACACGTGAAAAAATAAGTGTCATAGAATTTTTCTGCCACAGTTCACTCACAGAGTCTTATGCTGCCCATCAGCTGATGTAGGATGACTCCTGGTGGGACTCCATGGGTGAACAGGGGCAGCAGCGTGGTAGGACGCTGCGCCACCAACACAGGAGCTTTCCCATGTTCTATAAGCAACAACGGGGCTACCATAGGCTTAAAACGCATAACAACCCTTCCCCACATGTGATAAAGAAGTACCAGCTGCTGTCCCCTGCTGCCCTGATTTGCCATGGAGACTTAATTACAACTCTGGACCTAATCCATGTGATGAGGTCCTTAGTCATCATGGGTGAAGTAATCATAAGTAGTCTCTTTACACATTCTTCAGGACATCTTTGATTAGAGATGAGGAAATATTTTTAAAATGTTTAAAAATGTGCTTCTCGGGAGTAGAAATCCTGGACTGGTAAGAATCTCTGCAGTTGATACTTATTGAAAGCAAAAATGTGTATGTGGTTTCTTTGTATAGAAAAAAAATCTGCAAATGATACAGCATGTTTTGCACAGAAAACATTTTCTGTACATTATAGAGCATGCTCTTCACAGAAAAGAATATTTATGCATAGACAATTATTTTCTACAAAGAAAATGCTGTTTTCTGCACAAAGTTGCCATGTACGAATTTTGCACAGAATAAGTCTTAAACTGAGAATAGTCTTCAAAAAATCTGGATTTTTCAAAGACTTTCTTGAAGTGAAAAGAAATTTGTTAAAATTATTCACTGCTTCTTTTGGACGTATTTGTGCCCTTTTCACTAGCAAACACATGTATTACATTTTTGATGTAAGAAAGTGCATTTTTAATATCAATGAAAACAGCTGTTGATCAGTTAGAAATTTGGTTTTAAATTGTTTTCAAAGGTTTCCCTGTAAAACTTATATATCAAATATGTGGGGATAAATGCATCTCCCTTTTATTCAAGATACCTTATTTCCATATTGCCTCAAGAGTTTCCTTGTGAGAATTATATAACAGCAGTAACAGAATGTGCAGTCTGCCATACATCTGTCTCATGAATTACTCAAAAAGGCAAAAAACTTAAGTTTGCTGTTAAAAGGCAATGATCCCATTTAATGCTAACTGTAGTTTCTTGCTACATGGTTTTACGAAAGTATAGGGCTGAAAGATGGAAAATGAAAGTAAAGGTCTTAGAGAACTGCTGCATAGACAACAAGGAAGACTGAGTAGATTAATATCTAAACCACTTCCAACAGAAACACCTTATTTTCTCACACATAAAGAGAGTCATGGGTCCTGAGGCAATTTCTACACAGACCATCCACATCTTCCAGAGCTATGATTAGACAAATCTGTCTATTTTGGTTTTTATCAGTTTCTCATTTTCTAGCCTCAAGTTCAGTTCAGTGTATCTTGTTTCTATGTTAACTTGCTTCATTTTTTGTTTTAAAGAAAATCTAACATCAGCCAGAATCCTGTATAGAAGGTATATATATATATATATAGAAAAGCACTGTAGTCATAGTGCTACAAAATAACTCCCAGCATGATTTCCTCGCTTCATAGGTAGGCTTCCCATTGGCATCTAATTGGCCACTGGTGACACAAAATGGTGGTCAAGATTGGCTTTTGTCCTTTCTTACGATATCTGCATCCTTATCCTCCTGCTAACCATCCCTTGTGCTTCCTTTCTTCCCTCACTCTATAGCTTCATTGTCCTTTTCCTCTCCAGTCTCCTTACCTCCCACTCTCCTGACTCATACACACTGGTTATTATTCTAGAAGAAGAAGAAAAAATCTAGGAAACTAGATTTGCCAAAACCAAGGCAATATTTTGATCTGAGAATATTTCAATAAGTATTTTGAAATTATCAATAAGGTTGGTGAAAATTTCTCAGGGGATACTTCTCATGTGTAAATTGCTTTCAGGTTTCTCCTTAAAATGACATTTAAAGTCAGAGCTGGAACATTCTGCTGGACTGATGAAATTTCTGCAGAAAGTTTCACATACCCCTAAATGGGTTTTGACAAGACCCACAAGAAAATGGCACAATGCAAATTGAATGGGTTCTTTCTGATTTCTCATTGTTCAGAACAGCTACAAGGACAGTAAATGGGCACGTACCTTCTGAGATTCCAGAAAGTACGCTGAAAGGCAGACTTATTATAGTACTCTTGCTTTTGTACAAAAAAAGAATGCAGGCAGTCCCCAAGTTATGAACAAGATAGATTCTGCAGGTTTGTTTTTAAGTTGAATTTGTATGTAAGTCAGTGCAAGGGACATTTTTAAGTTTAACTGCATATATGTGTGTGTGTGTGTGTGCGCGCGCGTGCTTTGTATAGCACAGGAAAGGGTTAACTTCTCTGTGATGTTTGTTTAGCTGTCTGTGCCCTATTTTGAAGATTTTACCTCATTTTCATTCCTGTGATACTTGCATTTTGAATATTTTGCCCTGTTGTGGAAGCAAGGATTGATGTAAAAGCTTCAGTTGAGACACCTTTTCCCTATGATAACTCTTTCAGGAGTGAATTTCCCGTCTGAGGATATTTTTCTCACTTACTGTTGTCTCACCCCTCTTCTTAGCTATTCGTCAGTTGGATGTTTGTAATTTTGGGGCTGTCTGTATTGTAGAATATGAACATGTGAGTAATAACTAATGTTTTACTAAATGATACAGAACACCGAAAACCTATTTACAAACTGTGCAAGTAATAAAAATCCCTGTGAGAATCATCATGGTGTAGTAGTTTGGGTGTTGGACTATAACTCTAGAGACTAGTGTTCGATTCCCTACTTGGCCGTAGAAAACCATTCTGTGCCTCCAAGTTAATCGCACACTCTCAGCCCCAGAAAACCTCATGATAGGTTTACTTTAGGGTTGCCATGTCAGAAATCATGTGAAAGTTCACAACAACAACAACAACAACAAAATCCCTGTTCCCCAAGAAGAGTAGCAAACCCCTGGTGATAATCAGATTTATTTAAGTATCAGAAAAAAGAAATTATTAAAATGATGATTTTTGTAGACACAAAAAGCTTTTTATATAGATCTATTGTAAACCATTTCCAAGCATATTATTATACTCTCCATATTACTCCTATGAACAAATGAATTAGCTAGGCACCATTGTTACAAAAAACCTTCAACTAGCAGAATTTTGTGTTGAATGGACAGATAATATTTCATTGAATCTTTACAACCTGCTTCAGCAAGTCCTGATTAGAAATGTAAAATGCAGAATTCACAAGGGCATCACAGTGAACCAGTGCTTGGCATACATGTGAGTGCATTTGTTCTTCTCTTATCTTTTTAGATTTTATATCCACTTCAGAAACCAAGCTGCCTCTCATCCTGGTTATTATGAGAGACATCCCAGCTCACATTTGTTGCCATTTTTATATGCATTTTCACCTTTCCTCATTTATTCTTACAAAACTCCATCTGCTCAAAGACCTCCCAACCTCTCCCTCCCAACTTTCAACATTTGAAGAGGAAATACAATTCATTAAGGCTGCACATATCTACACACATTTACCCAGGTATAAGTCTACCTGACACATTGAGGCTTATTTATGACGATCAAACTAAATAATAAGGGGAAAACATATTCCCTGCAATTAAAACCCTGTCAGGCATGCATCAGCCATTAAACATGCAATTTAAAGTAGTGTTTATCTGACAATGCCCAATCACAAAATAAAACATGCCAATGCAGATGAGAGAAAGCACATACTTTTACAACCAGACATCTTTCCTCACTTGAGAGAGCACCTCTTTTAAAATGTATACTCTCTATATTAATTCATATATATAGGTCTAAAATTTGAATCAGAAACAATTCCCAAAAAACCATGTTGAATTATCCATGGGTCAATTGTGCTTCTAACAAAAAAGGAACCATCTCCTTCTCTGTATAGCGTGGTGAAAGACAAGAGCTTAGTTTATCCTAGGTGAACCTAAAAGAATCACTACTCTCTGCCATGGTGTTGCATATGGATTTTTTGGATGTTTGGGTTAGGGTATGGTGTTAGTGGCACCAGGGTTGACCAGTTTCCTGAGTCAGGAGAAGAAAAGTGATGGTGATGGAATCACAGGCTTACAGTTTCTGACAGATGTAGTCTATGTATTCTTTGGTTATTCTAGAGGGAGCTGAGATGACTCTGGCTTTTGTAAAGTAATGGGCCCCTTTCTCAATGTTCTTTCTCTAACAAAAGAAACAACATCTGATACAAAATACAGGCCTGTGACTTCAACACTGTCACTTTTCTTTTCTCTTGCGATTTTAAAAACATATTTACATGATGGAAAAAGGGAACAGAAGTTCAAAGACTTGCATGAACTTTTTTGGCATTGCTTTGTTTGACATATGTTTGATTTGTTGTAACTAGTTTATCTTAAATTGCTTTTAATGTGGATTCTAATAGACCCTAGGGTAACTTGGGGTTAAGATCCCCAATGAATAGCCTTTGGCAAGTTATGATACTTTACACAGCATACCCTAACTTGGCAGCATTCTGAAGAAAGGCTTGAGGTTCTTCCAGACATACATTTAACCTGCTTCAGAGTGGGTTAAGTAAACCTGCTCCAAAGTTTATTAAAATCCACATAAATGGGGGGAGGGGAGGGGGGGGGACACTGGCTTTTCTATAAGCTGTCCCAATTGCAGCGTGGTAACTTCTGCACTGCCATGGGGCCACACCAAAATCTCCCACAAAACCCTTAAAAATAAAAAGAATACTTACGGGTAGTCATTGGACTCTCTTCAGCCTGATGGAAAATACTCCAGGAGCTAGATGGGTGTGCGGACAGGCCCCCGAATAGTCCTGGGACTACCTGGAGGCCTGTCTGCACAAGCCATATACTTCATTAGACCCAGGCCTTTCAGGGAGACTCGGGTCTAATGGAGTATCAAAGTAATTCAGGATAAAGCAGGATTTTCCTGCTTTGTCTCAAATTAATCCTCTTTTACTGGAAGCATTGTTTGGACGATTCAAGTAAAAGTGTGAGAGGGCCCGGGATATCTATCCTGTCTGGATGAGCCCTGGGATACCCAGACAGACAAATAACCCTGAGTGAACAATCTGACCACAACATTTTCAACATACTACTAAAGGAGAAAAAAGGAGTGTACTATGAACACCTGAAGACCAGTATCCTGCTTGCTGCCCTACTCTGAATGCCTCATGACTTGCAGTTTGCCTCCAAGTTCATTTTGACTTATGGTGATGCCATGAATGACTAAATCAGAAAAAAAAACTCAGAGTACAACTTGATGTTTTTGAGGATACGTTCTGGTTTTGCAATATAGTTGATTTTTGACATTGGCTGGGGTTAGGGGTACAGGACCCCCATGAAGTTGCTTCTTAGCGGGGGGTTGGACTAGATGGCCCATGAGGTCTCTTCCAACTCTACTATTCTATGATTCTATGATTCTATGATTCTATGAAATGTGAATAAGAAAACAACCATTTTTTAACCTAAAGGAATCTCTAGATCCTCCAGAGCAACTCTATGGTTAACTTCTGGTAGACGTTGACCCAGTGGACCATAGAATTACATTGGAGCATGTAGAGATTCCTGGAAAGAGCATAGGTAAAGGTAAAGGTTTTCCCCTTGACATTAAGTCTAGTTGCTTCCAACTATGGGGGTTGGTGCTCATCTCCATTTTTAAGCTGAAGAGCTGGTGTTGTCCATAGATACCTCCAAGGTCATGTGGCCGGCATGACTGCATGGTGCAGTGTTACCTTGTTGCCAGAGAGGTACCTATTAATCTACTCACATTTGCATGTTTTTGAACTGCTAGTTTGGCAGAAGTTGGGGCTAACTGTGGGAGCTCACCCTGCTCCCTGGATTTGAACCACCAACCTTTTGGTCAACAAGTTCAGCCATTCAGCTGTTTAACCCACTGTACCACCAGGGGCTCCAGGAAAGAACATATTAATCCATAAATAATCATATTAATCCAAAATAATCAAATCCACAAAAGTTAAACTTCAGGTGTGTAAAATGATTTGTATTGCCTCATTAGATTAGTGAATTGTGACATCATGTTAGGAAATGTGCCTGCACCATGAGCATCAATGTGCTATGCTCATATGCACTGCATCTACCATCCGAATTTAAAGTAAACACTTCTTATTGAACAAAAATGCCCAACTAGTTTCATATAGACATTTACATATTTGAGGGAAATTGACAAGACTCTGACCTTTGTTTGATGCTCAAAATAAATATAAGGGCATTCTTTTTCACCATCCTTGTTCTCCATTGATCATTTTAAAATCTCAATATACACTCTCAATATAGTAGATTTTAGCGAGATTGATTTACTAGATACTCATAATTAGAAGGCAAGTAAACAAAAATGCAAAATCTGTAACTTCTCCCTGCCCCCTTTCTTCCCCTTTGAAAAAGAATAGCCCAAGAGGAGAATGATTTATAATCCAACTGTATCTTAAACCAGGATTTTCTTCATATTATTAAGAGCTTTATAATGATAAGATTCTCATCAAATCTCTTTCTAATAAACACACATTCTTTTAATCTCCCTTGGATTGTCTGTAGGGTTGATATGAAGGGGAGGGAATGCTTTCTGTCTGCGTGCACATAATCTTCCAGATTATTTTTTGTATGTTTGCCACAGCAAATCTTTTTTTTTATTTTATTTCGGGGAACTTCTGCCTCAAAATGATTTCTCACTTCTGCTTAGCACAACTTAACTACATATAGACCCACAGCATTTATATTATATCTGTTCCTCTATTAGTAAAGGCAACACAGCTATGAATAGCCTTTCATGGCAAGTCCTATGCAGAGAGATTAATGAGGTATCAAATTAAACTACAGAGTGCATACGTTTGGTAGAAAATAATGTCTTTGCCAATTTACTTTTAAAGACAGATATAATGGCCCAGACCATGTGGAGGAGCTATATATTAAAAATTCAATACCAGCAAGAATCTGTATAGTGATTGAATTCCTGATTCAGCAGCATGCTTTAAGGCCTTTCTAGTAACTGTCCAGTTACTGAGGAGGCATGGAATGTTTATGAACATGTCCACAATTTGTAATTTTTAAAAAGCTGTTTGCACTAAAAACTTAGAAGCAAAGGGTTGTTCAAACTGGTGGCAGGTAGAAGTGCTAGAGAGCACTGCTTCTTAAATTGTGGGTACTGATCCAAATGGAGTCCCATTAGCTCAATGTTGGGGTCTTGACATTTTTTTTTACTGAATGTTGCCTATTGGCTGTTGTAGACATTTACTCAAACCTGTGCAGCATTTACAGTGGAATCTGCAGAACATCCTTCAGCTGTACTTCATGAAAGGGGAAATCAGCCTGTTTAGCAAGCCTGTTTTGTTATCAGTACATTTTTGATCTTTACACCTATTTTATATACCTACTAGCTGTGCCCGGCCACGCGTTGCTGTGGCTTAGTCTGGTGGTGTTGGTCAGTCTACATTAGGTTGTATTTATGCTGTGACCTCCACCTTCTTTATACTCACATTAGTAGTAGTATTTGAAGTCTGTTACCTTCTTCAATTTTTGTGTTGATTGATAATTGCTTGAGATCCCTGTTGTCTTTGGTTTGTTGTTAGTTGTAATGTCTGATTCTGCTGAGTGCGGTTTATATTTTTATTGTGGTACAATAGTCCTTTTTTTGTTTTGTCTGTGTAGGTGTTTATTATTATTGTTGTTGTTGTGGTCATGAAGGTTGGATAAGTTAGATGCTACTGTATTGTTTTTTGGAGGCCCAGTGTAGCACTGACTGGCCTCTCAGCCTCAGTGCCTGGCTGTTTCTTGCCTGTGATGGTGTTGATTCTTATTGTTGTTGTTGTTGTCATTGTTATTATTGTAATTGTTTTTTTTGGAGGCCAAGTGTGAATGTAGTGATTGAGGAGGTGGATGAGTTGTGTTGTCAAATGTTGTATTTGTTATAGTCACAATGCGTTGTTGTGAGTTTTGTGGGTCCGGATTGTGGTTTTGTGGTGTAGTTGTGTTGTTACAACCGGGAAGCAAGGCTTTTGCGTTGTGTTGTCAAGTTTTATATTTCTGGGGTGTTTAGTTGTGTGCCAAGTTTCGTATTTCTGGGGCGTTTAGTTGTGTTGTTATAGTCACGATGCGTTGTTGTGAGTTTTATGGGTCCGGATTGTGGTTTTGTGATGTGATTGTGTTGTTACAACCTGGAGGGAAGGCTTTTGCGTTGTGTTGCCAAGTTTCGTATTTCTGGGGCGTTTAGTTGTGTTGTTATAGTCACAATGCGTTGTTCTGAGTTTTGTGGGTCCTGTGTGGTTTTGTGGTGTGGTTGTGTTGTTACAACTGGGAGGCAAGGCTTTTGCATTGTGTTGCCATGTTTTGTATTTCTGGGGTGTTTAGTTGTGTTGTTATCACATGATGTGTTGTTGTGAGTTTTGTGGGTCCGGATTGTGGTTTTGTGATGTGATTGTGTTGTTACAACCTGGAGGGAAGGCTTTTGCGTTGTGTTGCCAAGTTTCGTATTTCTGGGGCGTTTAGTTGTGTTGTTATAGTCACAATGCGTTGTTCTGAGTTTTGTGGGTCCTGTGTGGTTTTGTGGTGTGGTTGTGTTGTTACAACTGGGAGGCAAGGCTTTTGCATTGTGTTGCCAAGTTTTGTATTTCTGGGGTGTTTAGTTGTGTTGTTATCACATGATGCGTTGTTGTGAGTTTTGTGGGTCCGGATTGTGGTTTTGTGGTGTGGTTGTGTTGTTGTAACCTGGAGGCAAGCATTTTGCATTGTGTTGCCAAATTTTGTATTTCTGGGATGTTTAGTTTTGTTGTTATAGTCACTGCGCAAACAACTTTATCATTTTATATATATAGATATACTCGGGATCACATAAAAATATATTGGGCCAAAAAGTGTCCCAAGTGGAAAAATTTAAGAAGCCCTGCTACAAAGAAGTAATTTGGTAGGGACAGTCCCGATTAATATAACCTCATCCCAATTTTTCAGCTGCTTTGAAAATGTCTTTCTTCTTCCCACGTGTCCTCTTTTGTTAGTTACTACAAATTGAGTGAAAAGGCAAAAGTAGTTTGCAGCCAGATAACTCCGTAGGAGGGAGAAGTCCTTCCCAGCAGATTTGGACAAAGGCAAACTGCTGCAGATTCTCCTATCTCAGTGACTCTTCCGCATTTATAATTTTTGCTTTCTTGACTACTCTCTGATGTTACTTGGCCACATGTCCCAATTCCTATCTGTGAAATGTTGGAGGGCATGGAGAAGGAAGTTGGCATCACTATTATAGTTCTCTCAATTGAGCATGCATCCGAAATGTGTAAAGATATTGCTGCATGAATTGCATTTGTGAACACCATGTGCACATCAATTCTTCATGTGAATTATATCTTTGGAGACATTTGTGGAAGACTAAAGAAGAATTGAAATGTAATTGGAAAGAGATGTCGCTGGATCCAACCTACATTCTGTCGGTGTAAAAATGTGACTTTCATGAAGACTGTTTGCAAAAAAGAAAAAGTGTGCCTTGCCTCAATCATTCACATATTTGTGAGACTAATGGCATGCTTCTAAGAAATAGCATATACACAAAACTGCATATATCATAATTTATATAATTGATCCAATCTATTCAACAGCTGTAAAATATTTAACAGATGCTAGGAATCTCATCTGATTGTCATATTATAGAATTATGACTAAAGCAAAAACAGACACTTTCAGCTTCTGTCTCCTTCTTCTGTTTTCTGTGCCTCTAAGCTCTTTTGTGCCATCAATTAATCCAAATCCTAATTATTACACAAAACCAATATGCTTCAAATAAGACTAGCAGAAAGGCTGACAGAAACCATCTGCTGGTTTGTCTGGCCTTTTGGAACCTTTGAGCCCAAAGCCTGAATTTCTGCTTAATCCTGTTGACAAATGCAAAAGGAAAATGGAATGACGATGTTGTGGGAAACCCAGAGAAATGTGGGCTACCAGGGACCAGAGAGAAGATAAATATTGCTCATCCTAAAATGTTTCAAAGCCACAGCCAGGCCCATTCTATCTATAGCCATCTCTGAATCTGAACTTGGGATCTCAGTCATCTAGCATGAAGCTTGGGAAAGTTACTTCTGGATGACAATTACCACAATCCATGCCCTCCAATATTTTGCAGCTGGAAACTGGTACACATGGTCAAAGTGGTCAAATTTATTAACAAGAAAGAAAACACAAGCTAGGGGGCTGCAGTAGTTTGTTTTTGCCTGTGCTTACTGGGTTCTCCCTCCTCGGCTTTGTTGTTTATTCATTCAGTTGCTTCCAACTCTTTGTGGCCTCAAGGATCAGCTCGCACCAGAGCTCCCTGTCAGCCATTGCCACCCTCAGCTCCTTCAAGGTCAAGCCAGTCACTTCAAGGATGCCATCCATCTTGCCCTTGGTTGGCCCCTCTTCCTTTTTCCTTCCATTTTCTCCAACATCATTCTCTTCTCCAAGCTTTCCTGTCTTCTCATTATGGGGCCAAAGTAGTTCATCTTTGCCTTCAGTGAGCAGTTGGGCATTATTTCCTGGAGAATGGACTAGTTGGATCTTCTTGCAGTCCAAGGCACTCTCAGAATTTTCCTCCAACACAACAGTTCACCACTCGGCTAATTGGGTCCAAATGATATTTGCTCATTTTCTGTTCAAAGCAGAACTTACTGTATGCACTATAACTCCCATACGTAGGTGTGGTTTTCTACAAATGTGTGTTTAAAAGTGCATGTGTGTATTTCCATTTAATGTGAAGCTTGGAAAACTGAATTTTGAATGGAAGAAATATTTTAGCATTTATGCTTAACGTGGTGTGTATGATTTGAATGACAAATTGTGAGCAACTGTGGTTGATGCTGAATGTTTTCATGCTTAATGATTTCAGCCCCCTGTGACATCGCGAAGGAATGATGCTAGGTCTCAGGTTTGTGTCTTGATAACACATGGATATTCACCCTTGCTTTGAAATTCTAATCTTCATTTTTTGTGGTATGGGAAAAAGGATCTTATCTTGGCAACCTCAACTCTTGGGGTTTACTAGAGCTCAGGCTTGTGACTCACCCAAAATCACACAGTGGATTTCCATGGAAAGTGGGGTGCTAAATCTGGTCTCTAGTCATAGTTCAATGTTCATATCACTATGCCACACTTGACCCTGGAGGTTTCATACTATCATCCAGTCACAGGGGCCATTGTTGTACATTCTTATTACTTTTAGAGAGTACTAGCTGTGCCCGGCCATGTGTTGCTGTGGCTTAGTCTGGTGGTGTTGGTCAGTCTACATTAGGTTGTATTGATGCTGTGACCTCCACCCTTCTTTATACTCACATTAGTAGTAGTATTTGAAGTCTGTTACCTTATTCAATTTTTGTGTTGATTGATAATTGCTTGAGATCCCTGTTGTCTTTGGTTTGTTGTTAATTGTAATGTCTGATTCTGCTGAGTGCGGTTTATATTTTTATTGTGGTACAATAGTCTTTTTTTTTGTTTTGCCTGTGTAGGTGTTTATTATTGTTGTTGTTGTAGTGATTATGAAGGTTGGATAAGTTAGATGCTACTGTATTGTTTTTGGAGGCCCAGTTTAGCACTGACTGGCCTCTCAGCCTCAGTGCCTGGCTGTTTCTTGCCTGTGATGGTGTTGATTCTTATTGTTGTTGTTGTTGTCATTGTTATTATTGTAATTGTTTTTTTTGGAGGCCAAGTGTGAATGTAGTGATTGGGGAGGTGGATGAGTTGTGTTGTCAAATGTTGTATTTGTTATAGTCACAATGCGTTGTTGTGAGTTTTGTGGGTCTGGATTGTGGTTTTGTGGTGTGGTTGTGTTGTTACAACTGAGAGGCAAGGCTTTTGTGTTGTGTTGCGAAGTTTTGTATTTCTGGGTCGTTTAGTTGTGTGCCAAGTTTTGTATTTCTGGGGCGTTTAGTTGTGTTGTTATAGTCACGATGCATTGTTGTGAGTTTTGTGGGTCCGGATTGTGGTTTTGTGGTGTGGTTGTGTTGTTACAATTGGGAGGGAATGCTTTTGTGTTGTGTTGCCAAGTTTCGTATTTCTGGGGCATTTAGTTGTGTTGTTATAGTCATGATGCGTTGTTGTGAGTTTTGTGGGTCCGGTGTGGTTTTGTGGTGTGGTTGTGTTGTTACAACCGGGAGGCAAGGCTTTTGCATTGTTTTGCCAAGTTTTGTATTTCTGGGGCCTTTAGTTGTGTTGTTATAGTCATGATGCATTGTTGTGAGTTTTGTGGGATTGTGGTTTTGTGTTGTGGTTTTGTTCTTACAACTGGGAGGCAAGGCTTTTGCGTTGTGTTGTCAAATTTTGTATTTCTGGGGCGTTTTGTTGTGTTATAGTCACGATGCGTTGTGTGAGTTTTGTGGGTCCGGATTGTGGTTTTGTGGTGTAGTTGTGTTGTTACAATCGGGAGAAAAGGCTTTTGTGTTGTGTTGTCAAGTTTTGTATTTCTGGGACGTTTAGTTGTGTGCCAAGTTTCGTATTTCTGGGGCGTTTAGTTGTGTTGTTATAGTCACAATGCATTGTTTTGAGTTTTGTGGGTCCGGATTGTGGTTTTGTGGTTTGGTTGTGTTGTTACAACTGGGAGGCAAGGTTTTTGCGTTGTGTTGTCAAGTTTTATATTTCTGGGGCGTTTAGTTGTGTGCCAAGTTTCGTATTTCTGGGACGTTTAGTTGTGTTGTTATAGTCACGATGCATTGTTGTGAGTTTTATGGGTCCGGATTGTGGTTTTGTGGTGTGGTTGTGTTGTTACAACCTGGAGGGAAGGCTTTTGCGTTGTGTTGCCAAGTTTCGTATTTCTGGGGCGTTTAGTTGTGTTGTTATAGCCACGATGCGTTGTTGTGAGTTTTGTGGGTCCTGTGTGGTTTTGTGGTGTGGTTGTGTTGTTACAACTGGGAGGCAAGGCTTTTGCATTGTGTTGCCAAGTTTTGTATTTCTGGGGCGTTTAGTTGTGTTGTTATCACATGATGCGTTGTTGTGAGTGTTGTGGGTCTGGATTGTGGTTTTGTGGTGTGGTTGTGTTGTTGTAACCTGGAGGCAAGCCTTTTGCATTGTGTTGCCAAATTTCGTATTTCTGGGATGTTTAGTTTTGTTGTTATAGTCACTGCGCCCGCAACTTTATCCTTTTATATATATAGAAAGATGGCTCAGGGGCCTGGTGTTAAGAGACTTCAGATAACTTAGGTCCCATCAAAACCAGGAAACTGATCTATACCCTGGAATTCCAAACAAAATTATCTAGATCACATGCAGTTGGTAAGAGATTCCTGTAGCCATGATCATCTATTTTATGCACATATTTTGCAGGTCAAAGGTCTAAAAATAACCTCTGGCTTTTTTTTTTTAGAAAGGAGAAATAATGGGGAAAAGGTTTATTTTTTTTTTTTTAAAAAAGGAAACACTCACTCATCCAAACCTATGGGAAATGGAGTGCAATGGGGCATTCACATCCACCATAGAAAGACTTCACATTTTCTCAAATATTTTATTTATTGTTATTGTTTCTGTTCTCATGTATGTTTTGAGACAAAAAGAACAACCTCCTAGTTGACACTGTCCTATTTGCAGTGATGGAGAATCCCAAGGTCAGGGTGGGCAAAGTGCAGCTCTATTCCTAAAACTGATTATTAGGTGCCTTTCCCCATCTGGCTATAGGAGTTGCAAGCCAACAACTTTATATAGGCCATTTTAACCAAATGAAAGGTGTTTTGAAGATTTATCAGTATGTGTATGTCAGAAAAAGGTATGCATTATTTTTTAGATATTTTTAAAAAACACGTTTGTATGAAGCATGTTATTCTATAGTTCAACCAAAGCTTACAGAGTAGCGATCCCTTAGTTGACCTGCAGTATATAATTTCTTTTTATACCTTCCTTCCTTTCTTTCTTTCTTTCTTTCTTTCTTTCTTTCTTTCTTTCTTTCTTTCTTTCTTTCTTTTTTTCTTTCTTTCTTTGTCCTCACAACAATTCGGCCCATCAAAGCAACTGCTGTATGAGACTTCAATGTTCTTTCTTTTCATTGTTCCCACTTAATGGTTGGGCTTTCATGTATTTTTAATGGTGAGTGTCAGAATGTGAAAATATTATAGAAACAGACTTCTATTTTGACTTGTCTCTCTTTGCTGTACACTTTCTGAATTTCTGCATGGAATTGAAATTGGTAACAAAGCAAGGATTTGGAAGCTTTTGGAAACAGTCTAAACTATCTGGGAGGTTTCTGCTCTCTTCTCTGGCCTTTGGCTCTACTTGAAATTGACCTACTAAGGAAGCTTTTCAGAACAAAGGAACGAACCAAGAAATATCGGAAAGAGCTTCCTTGAGTACACACAATAAACATTCCAAATGTTGGAAGACAAATGGATCCACATTAGTGAGGCTAAATGCACATATGTAAAAGCCTGACAAAATATGATGTGTTTGTACTGGAAAACATAGTGATGGAAACCAAACGAGTGCAGAGAATTATCAACCTCTGGATGTGAAAATGATTTTTATTGCATTACCAGAATCCCATCAGTATCCTCATCCCATTCAAACCTATCTGGTTGAAAGATAGAATGTAGTATTCATTGCTATACATATTAGTAAACATTTCTAATGTAATGACATAATGACCCAACAGTATCTGTGGTTTCAACTATCCATATCTGAAAAAGTATCTCTTCTCTAGGCATTTTCTAGGTTATCCAGCACAACTCTATGGTATTTTTGGGGCAGTAAAACTTTGTGTCAACAGGATTTGCTTTTATCTGTGGTTTTGCATATCCACACAAAGTTTTGAAACATATCTCCCACAAACATGGGGGTGTTTATTGTATGCATTTTAAGTTTTTAAAGTACACATTTCACCAATGAATAAAATTTGTGCATGTTTTTCAAATATTGGGAAAGTCTATGGGGGGAGGGGGTCTGAAATTCTCAATATCCTCCTGATGACAGGACACCAAAAACTCTTGGTAACTCTTGGTTCCCACGTCAGTGAGGCAGCAAATCCATTCCATGTTTTGGCTAACTTGTATGGTGCACAATCTACTTGGGAACAAAGCTCAACAACAGCTTGTGACTTGCCTTCAAAGCCTGCAATAAAACCTGAAATTGATTTGCTGCACTATTGACATGCAAGGCTCCAGCCATTACTGTTGAAAGATATGGATATACTTAGCAGTCTTGGAGACCATGAATTGGAACAAGTTATTAACAACAAATAAACTTAATTAATACACATTTGTTTTCCGTATTAAGATCAATGATTCTTCTAAAAGCACTCAGTAGTCAGTGACTACGCTGTTTCATGGTCCTACCCGAAGAGATTAAACTGGCCCACGTGCCAGCATCTGCAATCAGAGGGCAATCTCAGGACCTCTAGGCCCTGGTAGAGTCTACTGGTGATGTCTGCTTCCTTATTTTGATGCAGAGCACTCCAAACTGTACCAGATGGTTAGATTTAGCACTCTGTCCCACAAGGCACCTCTCATTGTGTCACTTCATGGAATTCAAAAGGCAGTTGTTCTCATTTGAGTTCAGGCACACATCTATTAATCTCCTACTTTCAACTGAACCACAGGCATATGTTTTCAACCATGCCTGTTAAAGGAGAGACACAGAGTGATCATCTATTCTGCACTACTGAATTAATGCAGTTTGACACCATATTCATTGTCATGATTCAGTGCTATGGAATGGTAAGAGCTGTACTTTTTCAAGGTCTTTAGCTTTCTCTGCCAAAGAGTGATGGTGCCTCACCAATTTACAGATCCTGAGATTCCAGATCATTAAGTCATTGCAAAAAGCATTAATTCTATCATGTAGATGTACCCAAAAACAGAAAAACCGAGAGATCAGCCAAAATTAAAGACTGTAAAAGTAATGGAACAATTTCACTCTGGTGATATAAGAATCTAACATAATCTGCATTGCTTTCATCTGCTTCCATCCACATGATGTTCCTCTCAGATTCCCCTCCCCACACACACACGCACTAGAGAATTTGGGATAGGAAGTAGTGCACATGTTTCTACAAGGCATGCTTATAGGAGGTCACTTATACATCTTCCTATACACAAACATGTGCTTCCTTTCCCACCTCTTTCGTCTCCATGTCATTCATCATGATTTGTTGCTGTTAAAAGCATTGCAATATTTTCTGTCACCATATAGACAAATATCACCATAAATTTCAAGGGCAGTCTTTATCATTCCAATCACAGATTCTCTTCTTCCTTCTATTCATTTCTACATTGTGGGAATACTGTCCCTTTGAAATAGGGAAAATCAGGTTTCAGTGGTGTGGTTTATTGGCTTTCTTGCCCTCTTCTCCTGCTGGAGTGGTCAGAAGGCAGTTGAGTTGTATTTTTTTATGATGATAGCAGTCAAAGGCTTTTAATTCTTTACAGTTCTCTCTGCTTTCCTTTTTTCCAAAGACTTGCATCATTATTATACTAAGCAGCTACTTCTGTTCAAGATGAACTTGGGAATGGACTTTGAATCCCTTTGCTTTTATCTCAGATGCCTGAGGGCTAAATAAGATTTAATAAGAAATGTGTGTTCTCCATATGGTCAGACTCACCTTTCAGATATTCCAGTATTAAAGTTATCTTTGAAGAGCTTACTTATTCTCCTTGGGGGATTTGTCAATCTTTCATCCATTATTAATGTAGAAGCCTATTTACCAACATTACACACAAGGATATACTACAAGCTATTCAACATATTTATCAATGACATGAACCATGGAATAGAGGGCATGCTTAGCAAATTTGCAGATGACACAAAATTGCGAGGGATAGCTAACACCCTAAAGGACAGGATCAGAATTCAAATTATAGAGCCAGACCAAAACTAACAAAATGAATTTCAACAAGAAAAAAAGGAAAGTGTCACAAAAAAAAATGAAATGCAGAGGTATCGGAGGGATGATACCTGATCTGACACCAGTACATGTGAAAATGATTTAGTAGAATATAACCTGAGTCAATGGTTTAATTCAGCAGCAAAAAAGTCAATGTCGTTCTAGGCTGCGTCAATAATTATATAATGCCTAAACTGAGAGATGGGACTTTCCTCCACCTGTAAAGCTGGGGGAGGAGAGTGATTTGCCTCCTCCCCTGAGGAGAGACATGCAGTTCCAGTTGGAACTGGTTTGAGGGAGTCAGCCAGTCCCCTCAGCTTCATTCCTTTTTGGACTTTCAGCCCATCATGCCCGCCCATATAACAGTATAGCTTAAGTGGTCACCATAAGGGACCAGGCAGGATTTTTTCCCCTCCTATGTTCTAGGATTTTTTGGGTTTTTTTTGCCTACCCTATACTGTCCTCAGGGACAAATTGGGTTGGTGTGGTAGTTAAATAGGCTTCAATTGAAAATTGATAAGCGAATATACAATCTGGTGTACACCTAGGGCACCACCCCTTTTGGGGTGAAGGACATAAGCTAAAACACTAATCTGGTATCCATCTTAAACAGGTGAGGTGAAACTAAATGCCCTTGGAATGTGGAGAGTCTGGCCTCAAAAACTTTGAGGGAAGCTTCTCTGACACATTCCCCTTAAAGTTTGCTCGGGTTTAGGTTAACCGGAGACCAGGTGTTTTCGCCCTTATCAGCAGAGGGATAGGCCAGGTAGGGACACTACCTCAGCTGGGTTTTCCACCAGATTCTCCACCAAAATAGAGTTACATTCAGTTTCAGAGTAAAATAAGTAACAATAAAGTTGCCCATATTTAAACCCATTTCACTTGTGTTGTTTCATTATTTTGGGGTTGGCAGGCAAATAATAATACCATTCTATTCTGCTTTGATCAGACCTCACTTGGAATACCATGTCCAGTTCTGGGCACCACAATTCAAGAAGGATATTGACAAACTGGAATGTGTTCATAGAAGGTTTGAATGATCAAAGGTTTGAAAGCCAAGCTCTATGAAGCATAGCTTAGGGAACTGGATATGTTTAGACTGGAGAAGAGAAGGTTGGGATGAAACATTATAAACTTATTTAAATAATTGAAAGAATGTCCTATTTAGGAGGGAACTATAGTGTGAAATGGTCAGGGGTCTTTCACACAATTAAAACTTGTGTGCCAGTTGAGCCCTTACCTTGAGAAGTCAGATTTGACCATGGTGGTCCATGCTCCCGTTACATCTCAAATAGACTACTGCAACATGATCTATGTGGGGTTGTTTTTGAAGACTGTTTGGAAGCTTCAAGTAGTCCAATGGGCAGCTGCCAGGTTTCTAACTGGAGCGGGGCATAGGGAGCACACAACTCCCCTGCTACACCAGCTCCACTGGCTGCCAGGCTGCTACCGAGCATTATTCAAAGTGCTGGGTTTAGCTTATAAAGCCCTAAATTGTTCTGGCCCAGCTTACCTGTCTGACTGTATCTCCTCCTATGAACCGTCTTGGAGTTTAAGATGGTCTGGGGAGGCCCTGCTCTCGTTCCCACCTCCTTCGCAGGTGCGACTGGTAGGGATGAGAGACAGGACATTCACGGTGGTGGCCCCTTGGCTGTGGAACTCCCTTCCCAGAGAAATAAGACCCTTCTGATCTTCAGGAAGAAAGTTAATTCCTGGTTGTGGGACCAAGCATTTACACAGTGATTCCCAGTGCAACAATTGATATTTCAGTGCAATAATGAACAATTACAGATGACAATTGGAATGGATCCTGACTTATGGTTTTGTATTGTGTGGTTTTAAATAACTGTTTTAATGTATATGTTTTACTGATGTCATTTTCAAGTATACTGTATGTTGTTTTATGTTGATACATGTTCAAGGCATCAAATTGTGCCTTTGTTGTGAACCGCCCCGAGTCCCCTTCAGGGTGAGAATGGCGGGATATAAATAAACTAACTACTGAAATAAATGATCCATACTTCCTCCAAATGTTCTATATTTAACCCAAATAGAGGGGCATATTCAGGATATCAAGGAGGAGAGGGAAACAGGCAGGCACACTCCAAAATTCATTTTACATCCTAGGAAGAAAGGGTATTTTGAAAGAAACGATCTTACATCCCTAAGGCAGTCACATAATTAGGAAATTGAGACTTTTGAATTCAGAGAGAGGTAAATAAACATCTTCACCCACCCTTTTCCAAAGGTATTGTCAGAAAAACAGAAGCCTGGTAATGTTACAAATGCAGATGATCACAATTGTCATTTCATAACAACATCATTTTAGAGATGCATATATCCATTTTAATGGTTCATGATCTACCAGGGACTACAAGAGGTCACTGGCCACTGATGTAATTAGTGCTTCCATTTCAGCTAAGCTGGAATCCTAACCTCCCATGTGCTCGTTTGTCTGTAAGCTTTTTCATTACATTCAGAAAGCAGTCCATAATTTGGCCTTGGCACTGGAGGTCACATGATGGTGGTCAATTATTTTTAATCAGATCTAGCAGCACAAATGGCCTTATATGAATCTTAAGGAAAATGTCATAAATCTTTATTGCAAATTTTTCCCTCCATAAATCAGTGTGTTTTCTCTAATTTGGATAAAGAAATAGTATAAGTGTCTAACCTAAAGTGTTGCTCTTTAGCCAAGAAGAATATATGGGTTTGTTTGAAGGAGGGATGTCTTAAAGCATGCATACATTTGATTTATTGCAATATAACAACAATAGGTCAAACACTGGAGTGTTTGGAGGGAATGCCTCAGACTTTGTAATCTGTGCTGTAAGACTGGAAATGGAAAATGATGTTTTTAAGGTGAAAGTTACAAAATCTGGTTTTGAGTAAACAGTCACATAGCTATTTAGGTTTTTATATATTTCACAAATTTGTTCTCACAAATGAGGTTAATAATTTCCATGGGTTTTTCTTTTCCTGCTGAAAAGAAGAGAAGTATTTTTACAAAGTTCTTGACCAGCATTCTGCACAGAAATACACATGGAGTTTTAATCTGCAAATTGAGAACACAAGAGTCCATTTCAAAATATGTTTTGTTTTTGAAACAACAATGTTGCAAAAATATTAAGATGGTAGGCTACTTTTGAAACTTCGGGTGATGCCTTTGACTACCCTTTGGCCACTCACGGGGTCCTGTCTCTGTTTTGTGTAATGAACTTTCCAGCCGCATATATTTAGTCTGAAAGCCTCCTTAAGGAGGGTTAGGTCTTTCTCTCTCTCTGAATGTGTGCATGTGTGTGACAAATTGAAAGTTTCTAGTTGTTGCAGAGAGAGATAGTCATTACCTGTCTCATTTAGCAACTCAAATCTACTTACTTTTCTCCTGTGCCCATTGACCATTAAATGCCCAAAAGTACAGCAACCATTACAAAGTCATCTACGCCCTTATAGTCAGATATGGAAAGATAACGCTGTAGAACCTAATTTTATTTTCAAAAGTATCAACACACACATTTCTTCCATTTATGAGCAAAACCATGAAATCTCTCAGATTTAGGAAGGAAAACGAAGAGGTCTTTCAAGGCCTGATTGTTAATCTTTGGATTCCTCAGATTTCACAGAACAAGTTATGACATGGTGCACTGATCATTCTAGAAATACTGGTCACGTCTATTGCTGTAGTTCCATACAAATTCCATATTGGGTCCCATACTGGGACAAGGACAGGCTATAAGTTAGTTAAGCAAATAAAAATAGAGCTATCAGCTGACATGGAGACTTCATACATCCTTTTTTTTTCATTGCCTATCATAGGACTCAATTACCATTATACAGACATTATAGGTGGCTTACTCACTAGTAAAATGCTGTATCTTTGAAGCTTATGACCAGCTGAAGGAAAATAAAACTATTCCAACCAAAGCAGATTTTCAGAAGAGACAAAACCTTCTTTCCATCACCATCAAAATCCCATTAATAATAAGACTGAAATGATGGGTCTGTTTATCTAATGGTCATAATTTAGGCTTGGCATTGAAAGCTATTTTGCAGTAACAAGAGACACAAAGTCACACTGATAATAGATTAGGTGGGGAAAGGGGGTATTTGGAGGAAAATGTATCCCATTAGGAGTCACAAACAACAAGGATAATGGGAGAAAATAGACAAAATGGATAGAAGGCATGTCTCTTGATAGAAAGACAAAGAGATGAAATCATGTCTTCTACGATATCAAAGAAGTGTTAGTAGAGCTGACAGGTAAAATAGTATATCATAGTGATGGAATTCTTTGCTGACACCTATCCCAGAGAGAGATGATATGAGGTATAATGAAGAGTAGAAGCCCACCCTTTTCATCTGTAACCCTACCAAATCACTCACATGCCATTTTAGAAATTGGTTGATCCCTCACCTTGGATCTTGTTTTACAACATGTTTACATCTAGACCCAATAAATCTCATATGTGAAGAAATATACAGGCATCTATCCAGTCTTTTGGACTACAGTTACCTGACAGGAAAAAATAGGATTTCCCAAAATAATGTGAATATTCTTTCTGAGCTTTTCTTAAATAAACTATTACTATTACACACTGGATTATATGGCAGTGTGGACTCAGGCAATCCAGTTCAAAGCAGATATTGTGGGTTATCTGCTTTGATATTCTGGGTTATATGGCTGTGTGGAAGGGCCCAGAGTCACAATACTTTAAACTTCAATCCCATATGCAATCTCTGAAAGATGTGACAAGTTCCTGCAGGAACTGTTGCTCCATGAACCTTGCTTCTTCCATGCAGCCTAGATTGTTGGTGACTGATCATATCATCCAGAAGAGCCCTGATTCTCAATCCAATGGACCACAATCACTCTGGATGGCTGACTGGCTTTTAAGGTGTGTTTCAGGGTCATTCACAGCCATAACAATATTGCCATGATACAAATGAAAATACAAAGCATTTACAATGATACAGATCTAACTTTCAATATGACTAACAGGATGTCAATCATAGTATTTATACTGAATTTAGGACTTCACCCTACAAGGGGGAAAAGCAGGAGGGATCATTTTCATTGCATGTGGAATCGCCTTCTTTGTGTGGAGTTTCATGGGCAACCATCTTTAAAGAAGACAGATAATGTACTTACTCCCATCACACAAGATTGCCTACTCTCACTTCTAGCTCAAACATCTGCTTAAAAGAGACACAAAGCATCATTTTAAAGATACCACTTCTAAGTGGTCCTTTGCCTTTCAACCCCTTACTATAGAGGAGACACAAGACATTACTTTTCAGTTCTATGGGGTCCTTTAACTCTTAAGCCCCTTACTGTAGAGGAGACAAGCACCCCTTTTAAAACACTTCTTTCAATGGGATCTACACTGTCTTTAAACCACTAATGAACAGGAGGATCATGAAGAGAAACATCATAAAATGGAGTGTAACAGAGTAATGCTAACTTCCTTTTTGGAGGAGAGTTTTTCAGTGGAGTTCCACTGAAAAGAAAGCACTGTCACATATACTATTCACCTAACTTCTCAAGGTGACATATTTTCCTGTTTTTAAGAGCTGTTTGACATTGGAATAGTGTGTGGTGGAATCTCTTTCTTTGGGTTTTTTTTTAAGGAGATGCTGGATTCTCATCTGTTAGGAAAGCTTTGATCCATTCAGGACCTCATATGATGTCTTTGGCTCCTTTTTCAGAAACAGAAGGAGCTGATTTGTAACAAATCGGGTTCTTGCTCTGTTGTCAATTCACTAGCTGACAGAACTTCTCTAAGATTTCAAACAGGTGTCCTTCCCAGCTTTACCTGGAGATGTAGGACATTAAACCTGAGATCTCTTGCATGCAAAACATATGCTCTGTCACTGCCTTGCAGCACTTCCCACACATTTAGCAGAGAACATATGGTGCAAGCCCATATGAGCTATTACTCTTTCAAACTCTTTTAAAATCACATTTTAATCACTATAAAAACCCAGCAAACTAGACAAGTTTCTTTGCTACCATATAATTCTCACAGGGAGCAAACAGCAACCATACTCAATGGGAATGAGCAATCCCAAATCAATAAACAAGACATCTCTTTTGGGAAAATCAAAGGTCATTGTCATGTCCATGTCCCGCTTCCCATTCATAAATGTCTAGTATCACAAAATTATACTGAATAAAAATGATAATGCTACCCAGCTGTAGGGAAAATCACAGTTATCTAATTACCATACCAGGAATTCTAGAATACATGCCTTGAACATGCACAGATATTATAGTTTCTACCTTTTCATCAAAATAACCATATTGCAGAGTGTCCCAAAAGTCTCCATACACAGGAAAACTTAACAAACACATATTATAAATAAAGGTACACTACCATATGTATGGTGACTCTCTATAGTCTGAGCAATAACAAAACCAGAAGCTATTTGGAAGAGTAGTAGCATCTAAAAGCACTAAATAAATGAACAAATAAATCCCAAAGAAGAAGAAAAAGAAAGGTCTTCATATCACTCCATAAAAAGCATATTATTCCAAATGAAGGTAATTGTGGAGAGTATTGAACAGAATGGGATGCTGCCACTGGAAAGGCATCCCTTCTTCCTCCTGCCCAGGAAAGGCACAAGGAGAAGGACTAGTGTACCTTTTGTACTCAATTTGCATATGATGTCAATTTTTACAAAGCAGTTTCCCCTAATATGTTACGTGTCATGTGTTTTTTCTTTAACATATAAATTGTGGGCATAGTTTCTCACAATGTACAGATTTTAACCCTTAAAACCTACAGGGCAATATTGCAAAGCTCACAAAAGTTTGCATAGTTAACTTGGTGTCAGATCACAAGTTGCTTCATGTAGTGAAAATTATTTCAGTTTGCAATCAAGTGCGAATGAAACAAACCTCAGCTGTGTCGTTTTCAATTATTATTCGCAGTTCAAAATTTATTCTTTACAAATTTTTACACATGGCATGTTTGCAACAAAAATAACATCTCTACAAGAGGCAACATTTTCTCCACATAAATATTATTTTCTTCAGAGATAATAAAGTGTCCTGCTCAAAAAAAAAATGCCAGATGTGAATTTTTCACAGAAAAAGTCTCAAATTGTGAAGATTCTCTTCAATCCAGGTTTCTGCTCATTAGGGTTTTTCAACTCTTGAGAAACATGTTTTTCAGAATTTCCTCCAATGTTTATTCCTACCCAACTCTACTGGAAACATATTCAGTTGACTGAGCCATTAATCATTTTTAATTTCATAGAAACTGTAGGTTCCAGGATGCACATGCTCTCACTTGAATAGATATATTTTCAAAGTAAAGTGGAACCTTTTGAACACAAATATGTTTGGATCCTTTGGCCTTAGGTGACATAGATATGTATTCTGACTTGCACTCTACAGTGTGAAAGCCCCAAATAGCTGCATCAATGACTATGATTAAGAGAGTTGTTTACTCACTGCCTTGAGTACAACTTTATTATCTAAATGAAATATCACTCCTTTATCCTTCAGACTTGACCTACAAGTGATAAGTCTGCTGAAAGCTGGGACTTTCAAACAAGAAGAATAATGCTCTTTCAAGTTTTGGAATTCTAGACCATAGGTTTCCATTCTGAGGTACGGTTAATATTACCTCTTAAGATAAGGACTTTGAAGATTAGTTTTGACACCCTGCTTGTCTAAAATCTAAAAAACCTCATGTGGGGTCCACTTAAGGTCACTGTAAATCAGAAATGATTTGAAAACACAATGAAACAACAACAATGGAATGGTGAGAGATGTACAAAAGGTTTACTAATCCAGCAATGGTCACCACTCCAGTTTTTTTCCCTACCATGCATTACACACAGTTAGGTCATGAGCCCAGGTTGACGATACTGAGTGGGAGCATGATGTTAGATGAGAAAACTGAGTGGAGGGAGTTGTACTTTCTGTCTAAAATGGAATGACTCTTTAAATATGCTATAAGATGCCAATGTTAAACCAAGATTCAATTACTATTCCAGACCATATTTGTACATGGAACAGGAAATTGGGCCATCTTGTTCCTATAGACTAGGATCAGTTCTATATTGTTCCTGCTGCTCTGTACATCTCGTTTAGCCTGATTTCATCCCAATATTTTAAACCTTTTTAAAGCAATCTTAAACTATCTTGGTTAATCTGGTGAAATTGCTGAATATATTTGTAATCTGTTTCTATTACTTATATTTTCACATGGGCTCAACTGAATTTATTGTAGGTAGTTTTTTGATCTCTGAAAATAGGGTGGGACATACTGCATAAACTCATATATAAATTGACCTCATGTATTAGATGAGGCAAGGTTTGCACATAAAAGTATGTATTTTTGTATGGTCTGTGGATAAGTCAGGGGTCACTCCATGGAGGGGGGAAAGCAGCCAAACTGACTCGGAGTCACCTGGCCCTGATTGCCACTGCCATTTTCCTGCCCAGACAGACAAAAAGGCCAGAGAGAAGAGGGTTGGTGCTTCTTTTAGAACTAAGCTCTTGCATTTTGCCACTCCACTTAGAGAAGGGGCTGGTTTCTTTTTAGAAGAGTTACACTGACCCATGGATAAATTGACCCAGATTTTGTGGTTACATTTTTTACTGAAATTTCTAAATTTATACATGAGTACATAGGGTATATGCATTGAATAAGTAGCTAAAATAATAGCATATTGTGCCCATTCATTTCACAGCTTCAACTGGTTCCCAATCTCAAGATGACTTTCCTGCACCACAAATGCATAGAAAAACCCTTCTCAATTGCCCTCCCACTGGGCTGTTCTAAATCTAAAACTTTGCATGCCTTAATGTCCTTGCATTTTTTTTAAAAAAAAAAAGTTCAGTTGATCACAAAAAAGTGGCACTTCTCTCAGCTCACTAATCAGTACAATAAATTGAATTAAACATTGTGCAAACCTCAGCAAGATGCTGATGGGTGAGCTGAGCAGATGCCAAAGCGGTCAAATGACTAATTTGCCCCTTGGCTAACTTCAGTGTTAGTGTACTCAAGCCATAGCTCAGTAGAAGAGCTCATGCTTTGCTTTGCATGCAGCCAGTCATCATGTTTTATTCCTGGTAGTTTGCAGCAAAAACATTTTCTGAGAAAGAAAAAATGTAACATAAGAGTTCTGCTTACAGAACTCTAGTATGGTTCCCCTTTCATCATCTCCAGCACTTTCTGTTGTGCTGTAATAGTCACCTCTATTTTCATTCAATTGCTAATGGAGAGTCAAGAGGAGTGAAAAGCATATAGCTATGTTCCCGCATCTAGATGCAGATTGAGGACATAATTCCCACTCAATTATATCACTAGGGATGGTGTATCACACAGTACGTTAATTCATTATATCTCCTTCACGGACCTTCTTCCCCAACAGATGATACCACAATAAAATATTAGAAAATTTGTCAAAATCCGGTACCATAAAGAAAAACGGTCTACCATGAAAGCAACAGCATGTACTTAGACAAAACAACATGCTTCCAAGTGTCATCATAATTGGGTACAGAACTTCATGTGATCATCATATCAAACAAGAGAGATAGTTTTATAAAATTAATACATTTCTGCTGATAAACTGTACAAAAATATTACAGAATTTAATGGCAATGCCTTAGAGATTGAGAGAATGAAGGTGTAATTATAATTTTATAAGCAGCCAGATTGAATAGGAAAGCTTGAAAAATTAATTAAACATATTCCCAGTTACTTTTAATAGTTTTTTTTAAAAATATCAGTTTATCATTAATAATAATAATAATAATAATAATAACCCAAAATGCAGACTGTGCAAGGAAACCGACGAAACCATTGATCATGTCCTCAGCTGCTGTAAGAAAATTGCACTGACAGACTACAAACAGAAGCACAACTATGAGATCTCAGCCGGCATTTGGAAACAATAGACATTGACAAAATTACGATCTGCCAACTGCAAAAGGCCACCCTACTGGGATCTGTGCGCATCATCCGAAAATACATCACACAGTCCTAGACACTTGGGAAGTGTTCGACTTATGATTTTGTGGTATGAAATCCAGCATGTCTATCTTATTTGCTGTGTCATACAATAAAATAATAATAATAATTCTATGTCTAACTCGCCCTCTCTCTCCAAGGGGGCATTACTTTACTACAACATTACATATAATGGGATGAACATCCATGGATTTTGGTATCCATGGGGTGCTCCTGGAACCAAAACCCAGCAGACACTATGCTTTTTCTTGCTTTCTGAAGACAGATTAATATGAGAATGGCAAGGAATGTATTTATTTACTTCATTTATACCCCACCCTTTTCATGCCGAAGGGGACCCAGAGTGGCCTTACAAAAGGCTACATAAAACAGACATATAATAATATAAACATATACATGAAATTAATATCATACAAACATTAAAAACAATTGTTAACCACTCCATAATCCAGAATCATAGTCACAGGCCATTCCAGTTGTGATTGCACATATTCCATTTTCACTTATTGCACTGCAAAGGCTTGGTCCCACAACCATGTTTTTAATTTCTTTTTGAAAGTCAGAAGGGATAGAGCTGATCTGATTTCGGCGGGGAGGGAGTTCCACAGCTGAGGGGCCACCACTGAGAAGGCATTTTGATCAGAAACTTGAAAATTTTCTATCATAATGCTAATAAAAAAGTTCCAAACTAGTAGTGAGAGAATGTTGCTTATCGCATTACTAAAGTAATGTGATTCTCACTAGTTGTATTTCAATTGTTTCAATTTCCTGACCAAACAGGTAGCACAAATTAAGACCCCATTTACTCGTTCATATAATGCATTTTAATAATGCAGTTTAATTGCATTGAAGTGCATGATATGGCAATGTAGACTCATATAATGTAGATCAATGCAGTCAAACAGCATCATGAAACTGCATTATATGGTCAGTATAGATGGGGCCTAAGTGATTTCCAGATGTTGCTTTAGTTTCTGCCTTTGATACAAAAGAACATATGTTACTGTCCATTTCACTGCTTCTTACTTGGATGTTTTACTAAATACAATAACAGCTTGTTAAATGGTGGTGATAAGACTCTTCCCAGGCCTTCATATAAGCAACTTTCCTATTTCTGTGTTCACCCCATTGATCAACTTATGGGGTCCATTAAAATAATGTGTGAAGTACATCATTTCTGTACACATGCAAATATGAAATCTAGGAATTGAAACACCTGGTTAAAGCAATGATATTGCCTCTGGCTATTTTGTGCTGCAGTTTTGCCTCTCCTTCCTTTTCCACTTTACTGTATATTGAAATTTGATTTTTTTTACTGAAATGAAAGGTTGTTAAAATGTCTACAGAATCATTGATATTTTGTCTCTTGAAATGAGAACCTTTTGAAAAGTGCCTTATTGAAATGATTAAATTACTGTACTGAAATGAAATGCTGTTTTATTGAAATGAAATATATTTAAATACAAAGGGATTTTGTAGCTTAGCGACTAACTGAAAGAGGTTGGTAGCATAATTTTTTGTAGACTAGGTCTACTCCTGCAAATGCTTCTTCATTCTCTCAGTTAATCTTATGGTGCTACAAGATCACTTTGCATATTGATATTCCAGACTAACATGGTCATACATTTAAATGCTTATTGGGAGATATGGTTCATCACCGCCAATAGCTTCTTTACAGGCTGAATCAAAATATGTGATGGATTCTCTGTCCCTCTGACATGAAGGCTAACAGAGGCCACAGATGGGATGTTAGTGACAAGATAAAGAAAAATAGGAATTAAAGTTTCAACTGATATTTCAATCTTACCCAAAAAAGAGTGCATTTATACCAGGCATGGGGAAACTTCAGCCCTTCGGGTGTTTTGGACTTCTTCTCCCACAATTCCTAACAGCCTGCTGGCTGTTTGCCCATGCCTGATCTACACTGTAGACTGAATGCAGTTTGACACCACTTTAAGTGCCATGGCTCAATGCTATGGAATCTTGGGAGTTGTAGCAACCTTCTATCAGCCTTCTCTGCCAAAGAATGCTGGCAACTCACTAAACCACAACTTCTGTGATTCCATAGCATTGGACCGTAGCAGCAAGGGTGATGTCAAACTGCATTAACCCCACAGTGTAGATGCACTCTCAGAATGCTTCCACTGGTAGAAAGGAAGACAGAGATGATTGCCAATGCTCATCCCATCTTTTTTTTTTACCTCAGTGCTATTCCCTATCCACTATTTGGAGGGCCCCATGGCTGTCTGGAGCTCATGTTTAGAGTTGATTGGAGATTTCAGGAGTATGAACCAATCATGACTGCTCCTGACTTGTTCTACAAATAGAAACTCTCTACAGTTTCCCCTCACTACTTTGCGGGTCACTTTTCGCTGCCTCGCTGTTTTGCCGGGGGGTGGGTTGTGGTCCAAGGCACTCTCAGAATGCCTTGGACCTTAATGCTGTCCAATCAAAAGTGGTATCTATCTATCAAGCTAACCAATTAAACAACAGCTCAGGCTGTGGCGCAGGCTGGAGAGCAGCTGCAATGAATCACTCTGACCAGGAGGTCATGAGTTCGAGGCCCGCTCGGAGCCTATGTTTGTTTGTCTTTGTTCTATGTTAAAAGGCATTGAATGTTTGCCTATATGTGTAATGTGATCCGCCCTGAGTCCCCTTCGGGGTGAGATGGGCAAAATATAAATGCTGTAAATAAATAAATAAATAAATAACATAACATAACATAACATAACATAACATAACATAACATAAAGCAATTCATGGAGGACTAGGCCATGGCAGTGCCTGACTTTTGTACATGCACTCTCACCCCGCCCCCTCTTCCGGGATGGCTTCACTGGCCTTGGAGTTGTAGGTTTACAGCCTTCTCTGTGGAGCACCCGGTGGCCTAGTGGATTAAAGCCTTGTGACTTGAAGGTTGGGTTGCTAATCTGAAAGCTGCCAGGTTCGAATCTCACCCGGGAGAGCACGGATGAGCTCCCCCTATCAGCTCCAGCTCCATGCTGGGACATGAGAGAAGCCTCCCACAAGGATGATAAAAACATCAAAACATCCAGGCGACCCCTGGGCAACGTCCTTGCAGACAGCCAATTCTCTCACACCAGAAGCAACTTGCAGTTTCTCAAGTCGCTCCTGACACGAAAAAAAGCCTTATGTGTCAAATTGCTGCCTGTCTCACCAAACTAAAACAACTACAGTGCAAAACGGGCTTGCTAAGGAGAGAAGAGCCACCTAACGACTAAATATAAAGTATAAAAATTAAAATAAACATAGTGTCCCTATTTAGTGGATTTTCATTTATTGCAGGTGGACCTAGAATGCATTTCACCTTTGAAAAACTCCCATCCATCCTTAACTGCCTTGTCTTTTAATATTGGCGTCCATGGAAATGCTGCTCAGTATTTCCTTCATTTTTTGGAAGTCAGCTAAGTGCTAAGTGAGGGAACACTGTATTATAGAACAATGCCCTTCAGCCCCTCAGCCTGATTTTCAGGAATGGAAACCATAGTTATGAGATCCATGCAGTACCAGAATATAAGACTTTGCAGTATTAATGATAATCTCTTTTGGTTTTGATCTCTCTTTCTCTCCTTCTCTCTCCCTCCGCTCTCCCATTATCCCATCCCTCCCCATCATGGCTTAAAATTTGGAATAGCCACTAAACTAAATTTTGTTTTGGACATATGAGCACCCAAAAAGATGAACAATCAATAATATTCCTTCAGTCACTGCTACACAGAGTCAACAGCACTTCATTACCCCTGTATTGTGACTTACTTTATGTAGTAGAAGGAATCCAATCTTCAAGGCTGAATGTTGTACTAAATTTAATGAAAAGAAGCAATTTGCTTCATTACCTTTCATTGATACTACCATGCACCTCTCCAGTATACTGGTATTATTTCATAATACAGTTACAAAGAAGAAAGATAGACCTCTATCTTCATATGGAGGTCTATCATAGCTCTATATGAAGATAGTGCAGCAATGTGCTTTCAAATTGGCTTAAAGCTTGTGTGTGTGAACGTGAGAGCTACTTGTTTTTGAAAGTGATTTGCCTTATAACAACCTTGCAAATTTCCCTGTTTGACTAGCTAACAGAGATCACTTTCCTGCTGAGGGAAGTGCAGTGGGTGGAATGTGGGTAAGGGCTGGAGAAATATGCATTCAGATCCTTTCTCAAACATAAAAAGTACTGGGTCATATACTATTGCACATATGTGGCTCACTGATAGCCAAAGGTTCCTAACTACAGTAATTATAAATTGATAGTGCCATCAAAGTCCATTCATAACAGCATAAGTGCCTTGATGACTCCCATATTCATCCTGCTTGTAACAGCATTAATCACTGAAACTAGGCCAAGGTGGTTCAGCCAATATTGTGGTTTGGATGGATTTGCAACATGGCAGTTTATTACAAATGTAATAGGAAACTGGTTTTAAGACAGGAAAGACAAAAGAATTGTGCCAGATTGATCCGTCAGTGATGGGGTAGGGGTGCTGGGAGAAAGCCATCCCCTTTAGATCTTAGGATTCTGGAAAGTTTGCATGGGGAGGCACAGTCTTTCAGATTATCTGGGTTTAAACTGTACAGGATTTCATAAATCATAACCAAAGCTTTAAACTGAGGCCAAGATTGAACTGATAACCAGTTATCTGAACTGATAACTATTTTCACAAGGGAGTTATATACTCCCTATAACTGGCCCTGGTCAGTATTGCCTGCATCATTCTGGATTTGCTGTAGTAGCCAAAAAGCTTGCAAAGTCAGCCCTGGGTAGAGTGTATTGCAGTAATCCAAATGGGATGTAACCAAGTGTCACCAGGGACACACATGACATCTCAAGGTATGGGCACAGCTGGCACACTACTTGTAGCTGTACAAATGCTCATCCAGGCTCAGATCTGAGTCCAGGAGAACATCCAAGTTGTAGGACTGGTTTTTTTTTGGGGGGGGGGGGGTTAACCTATTTAGCATAAGTAGAGTCTCCATTTCCTGATGTGTTTTTTGACTGACCAGATCACCATAATCCTGCCCAGAACAGAAAACTAGGTCTAGATCGTGTCCTGAAACATGGGTGACACTAGAAATACTTGAGACACTCCAATGATGTCCATGATGGAAAATGAAGTCCTGAGCTGCTCATAGCAAAGCAATCTTCATGTGGACGTTGAAGTTATCTAGTAGAATAAGCTGAGAGAACTCCATCATCATTGCTGAGACCAACTCACCCAGGGAGACTGTCAGGCAGCTGGATGAGCAGTACACCAAACAAATAACCAACACATGTAGAGAAAAGGTCTGAAAGGCTAAAGAGCAAAATTAATTCAAGCTTGCCAGAGAGATTAAAAGGAACAAAAGGGGTTCTTTAGTTATGTCAGTAGAAAAAGGAAGAAAAAGGGGATGATGGTGAAATGCTAACAGAGAATAGGGAAAGGGCAGAGCTGCTCAACTTCTTATTTGCCTCAGACTTCTTTCAAAAGGAAGCCATTGTTCAACCTGAGTAACATGGAACAGACAAAGTAATGAGATATGCAACCTAAAAAAGGTAAAGAGGTAGTCCAGTAATACCTGGCCACTCTAAATGAATTCAACTATCCAGAGACAGATGAATTACATCCAAGAGTATTGAAGGAAATAGAAGTAATTTCAGAACCACTGGCAATAATCTTTGAGAATTCTTGGAGAACAAGAGAAATCCCAGCAGACTGAAAGAGAACAAATGTTGTTCCTGTCTTAACATTAGGAAGAACAGTAGACCTCTTTGCCTCAGAGTGTGGTGGAAGCTTTTTCCTTGGAGGCTTTTAAACAGAAGCTAGATGGCCATCTGTCAGAGGTGCTTTGATTGGGTTTTTCCTTCATGGCAGGGGGCTGGACTAGATGCCCATGTGGTATCTTTCAACTCTATGATTCTATGATTCTATGACATCCTCCCCTTCCCAGCCAAAGATATTGGCCATTGCCCTTGTTCTACCTCCAAAGAACTTCCTCCAAAGGACCAATCCCCCATTGGTGTAGTCTTTGGTAACAGTGGCCCATGAAACATGCATCCAGCTTTTATCCCACTGTAGTGGGCAGAGACAGTGTTATAGTTTACTACCCAGTATCTGGTCCTGTTTCTGTAAGGAGAGTTTATATCAGCAGTGTCACACACATTTTCACCAAGGACCACATCAGCCTTATAATTGACTTCAAAGGACCAGTTGTAATTGTAAGGGAGGTGAGAGCAGCAAGCAAGTAGATAGGCAGCAAACCTCTTCTTTAGGGCAATGGAGATTCGCCTCTCTAGGTTTCAGGTTCTCGGTCAATCCTGAGTTGGCAACACTAGCTCTAGCATGATGTGGCCAGCTGCCAAACATGCCGGGTCAGGCACTTTCTGTCTTCTGCTTCTCCTTACAGTGTTTTCAATGGATTTTTGTTTAACTTTTGCTATCCAAAAATGTGATGTTTACAAGTTCTCTCGCTCCCTCCATCTCCTCACATGTATTTTAATCTATTCCAGATCCCAGAAGGATGCATATAATCACTTAGAACATATATTTATTAAAGTGGCGAACAGAAATATTAACACATTTTAGCACATCATTTCAGATTCTGCCATGTTCTCAAGCAAAACAGGCAATACCCAAGGTGGTAATTACAGAGAATACAGAAAATGGAATATTTGAGAAGTGTAACTTCATCCAACTGTTATGGAATATTCAGTTTTCTGTATCCTGTAGCTGCCTTGTTCTTTAGAGTGCAGTTTGCCTGGCATCAGTTGCAGAAGGTGGAAACTAATATTATAATCATAATATTTTGGTTTGTTAGTCATTTGTGGGGGAGGTGGGAGTGTGAGAGAGATCTCTTAAATGGCTGCTGCTTTTATTATTACTCTTACATTCCTAGTTAATATCACTATTATGCACATGATATTCTACCATCTCAGGAATGTAACATGTATTGAAATCTTTCTTTGATGTTCCTTTTTAGGCCAAAAGCCATCAAAACTAATTCCATTAAAAGAAATGGAAAACTGCAGCAGCAAGCTAAAGCTGTTTCCACACTGCAAATTTTACTGATAGAGAATTAAATGTGACTGTCCCTGCCATGTGGAACATTTCTAAAGTATTCTACACTCGCTCACACACACAAAACCTTTCATTTGCATGATTTTTTAAAAGACAAATAATGGAATATTCAGATTTAGACACTTGGGGTGATATATTCCAATCTACCACCTTATTATTTATTTATTTATTTATTTATTTATTTATTTATTTATTTATTTATTGTATCTATATACAGTAGAGTCTCACTTATCCAAGCTAAACAGGCCAGCAGAAGCTTGGATAAGCAAATACCTTGGATAATAAGGAGGGATTAAGGAAAAGCCTATTAAACATTAAATTAGGTTATGATTTTTCAAATTAGGCACCAAAACATCATGTTATACAACAAATTTGACAGAAAAAGCAGTTCAATACGCAGTAATGTTATGTTGTAATTACTGTATTTATGAATTTAGCACCAAAATATCACGATATATTGAAAACATTGACTACAAAAGTGGCTTGGATAATCCAGAAACTTGGATAAGCGAGGCTTGGATAAGTGAGACTCTACTGTACCACTTTTCTCATTCCTGGGGGGACTCAAAGTGGTTTACAACATATTAATGACAAAATTCAATGCCAAATATAAATGTGAAAACCAAATCATAATATCAAACAATAACTTTAGGTTAAAACCACTAAAAGCATTCAACATAAAACATAAGCAACATCATCATTCTGTTTTGTTCGACATAAGTAGACTTTATCTAACATTGCTTCAAGAAAGTGGCAGGAACATCTGCACTGCAATCAGCCTAAATTGGGAAGGTTTTCCCCATAACTTTTAGGAATGAAAGGGCTGTGT
Source organism: Anolis carolinensis (assembly GCF_035594765.1). Lineage (NCBI taxonomy): Eukaryota > Metazoa > Chordata > Lepidosauria > Squamata > Anolidae > Anolis > Anolis carolinensis. The sequence goes on from NC_085842.1 coordinate 309,639,916, forward strand.
CAATGGAGCTGGAATGGAATATGGTTTGAGCAATGAACTACAATTCTGGAGAAGAGGTACAAATCCACACTTATCAGTGAGTGCCCACCTTAGGCTATTCATACACTCTTAGGGTTACCGTAAATTGAAAACAACTTTAAGGTACAGAACAAGAAAGCTGTTATCAAAGACACTGAAAATCCCATAAAGCAGATAACATAAGGTGGTGTCCTACTTCTAGATGACCCATACCCAAGCCTTTTGAGGTACAAAAAAAATTGGTTTGGTTGATGTTTATAACTTATGTCTACAGTTCTATGAAGTCCTTCATCTCCACATTTTGTTACTGTTTACATTTTGCACACTGGAACTTTTTGAATTGGTCGCCCACATCAAAACAAAACAAAAAAATCCTATCTGTGTCTACTCAGAAATATGCTTTCCTATTGAAACGAACAAGATTCATCCCATGTGTCTGGGTTTTTTTCCTGAATAAATCAACAGTTCATATGCATAAAAATCAGAGCTACTTGTAATGAAGTTAACAGGCAATTTTAATTGGCAGCTCCATTTCCAACATAAGTTCTTTTCAAAATGCTAAGTTCCTTGCATTAAAATGGAAATAATTCTGAAATGTTTCCATAATACACATAGATCCCTTTCTATTTAATATCTTTGGAGGATGGGGAGTGAGACGAGGAGGAAGATGAGGAAGAGGAAGAAATTTCCTTAAGTGGAAATTTCATCTGTCAAAGGAATCAACTTGTTCAGAAGGATTTTGATCTCAGACAACCCTTTTCTTTGGCTGTCTATGGCTTATCTGAAGGTATTGTGTGGTGAGGAAAATCTCATTGTCTTCTTTCAAAAGGAAAGGATACATGGAGGATTTCACATATAAACTTTCCCTCGAGGATAACATACAGTATTTGATAGAAATCAGGTTTCAAGGTAGCGTGCCAAACTACGTTTCTGCGAGAGCAAATCTTCTTGCCAAGCTGCTGCATCAAAAGCCCATCCTTTTCTGGCTATCCCTTGCTCCCTCATCAAAACTATTTCCAGTACTGTCAGAAAACATGATAAAAACACTGGCTTCAGCTAATTTCCAATAAGCCTGAAGGGAAATGTGCTGTTCTATTTTCTCAATGCTGAATTTGATAACCTCCCCCACCCCCTCTCTCTTGAGGTTGAACTGAGGAGAAGCAAATACTGATAATTCTGGATTTTTCAAAAAAAGAAGAAACAGGATGATGATGGTCCATTAAAAGCTAAGAAAGACTGGTCTCCTTGTTTTCTATGATTCCCACCTGCTAGCCATATCTGTCTGTTAGTGTGTACACTAGAGTTTTAAAATTTTCATTTATTTCACTCTTCTATGCATGAGGAGCCCCTGCTGGCACAGTGTGTTAAAGCGCTGAGTTGCTGAACTTGCAGACCAAAAGGTCACAGGTTCGAATCCGGGGAGCAGAGTGAGCACCCGCTGTTAGCTCCAGCTTCTGCCAACCTAGCAGTTTGAAAACATGCAAATGTGAGTAGATCAATAGGTACCACTCCAGCAGGAAGGTAATGGCACTCCATGCAGTAATGCCGGCCACATGACCTTAGAGGTGTCTATGGACAATGCTGGCTCTTCGGCTTATGGAGATGAGCACCAACCCCCAGAGTCGGACACGACTGGACTTAACATCAGGGGAAACCTTTACCTTTAACCTATGCATGAGCAAAAAGAATTGTAGGTTTTTTTTTGCATAATTCAATTATTTTATTTTGTTTTATCCAGTTATTCCTTAAAAAAAACCAATCTCAGCCTTTTTGTGGGAAAAGTAATAACACCCAAGGATGTTTTGCAAAAAATCTTGCATCAATTCACCCTCTTCTCAATAGTGTTTCTGTCAGTAGACAAAACCTTTCTCATCCAAGGATAAGAAAATGTTCATGTATTTATACATCTCTAGGGGTGCATCTACACTGTAGAGTTAATCCAGCGTGAAACAACCTTAACTGCCATGGTTCAATGCTATTGAATCCTGGGTGGTTGTTTTAAAAGGTCTTTAATGGCTTCTATGCCAAAGAGTGCTGGTACTCCACCAAATTACAAAGCCCAGGATCCCATGGGATATAGCCATGACTGTTAGAGTAGTGTCAAACTGCATTAATTCTACAGTGTAGATGCACTTCCCAGATTTGTTGTGAAGATAAAATGTAGTTTGACATGGATTCCTTGGAGAAAGAGTAGATGATAATGCAGAAAATCAATACATAAGTTGAATGATGTGGTCTAATATGCACAATCTTTCTCTCCTTTCCTCCTTTGCTCCCTCCCTCTGTGTGTGTGTCTGTGTGTGTCTGTGCATGCACGCACGTATGTATGTAGACAGCGGGCCCTTGGTATTTGCAGGGTTTTGATTCCAGAATACACACAATTTTGTTGATATCAGAATTTGTGGATGCTCAAATCTCATCATATACAATAGAATAGCACAGTAAAATGCTGTCCCTTGCAGAAAATGACAAAATCAAGGGTTGTGTTTTGGAAATTTTGGGGTGTGTGTGAAGATATTATCAAGCTATTGATAGCTGAATCTGTGGACACAGAATCCATGGACATGGAGAGCCAACTATAACAGCCTGTAAATCGTATCACTACTGAACACACACATTTGATCAAAATGACCCATAAGAAAGTGTCTTATTTTTTCTGCATACACTGAATGTCTGGGAGCAAAGTTCAGGTGTTCCTTCTCAGTATGTAACAATTTTGAAGGTCTGGGCCACACCACATAGAATAATCCAGTCATTGGCCATGCTGGCTGAAAAAGCATTGAACTCAATGCCTGAAAAAAGTAAATTTTCCAAATTCTCCTTTTTACCTATAATGTAGGGGACCTAACTGTGACCATTATGAATAACTCAACTCCATAAATATTCAGCCAAAGACAACACAGTCTGCTCTGACTGCAGAGAGAAGGGATCCAAACATTTAAATCAAGTAAAGTAAGTTTATTGAAAGTCTGAAGGACTCTTGGTACCCACGAGAAATTGTTGTCAAGATTTAGAATGTACACTGAGAATATTTCTTCATTAACACCACTTCTGTGACTGCATCATTTTTGCATCATTTTAATATATAAATATTTTTCCTCTCATTCTTTTTTTTTTTTAAGAAAACTAGTTTTAAAATATAGTGTCTACAAATGTATGCTCAGCAAGCCCAAGTATGTTGTTATGCAGTGGGAAAAGAATTATATAAGCAGCTTTTTGATTGATTGTCTTTGCCACTCATAAATAAATCAGATATAAGATGTGTGCATCCCCCATCATTTCCAGATGAAAAAGAGGAGGTCAAACAAGGTATCCTTATATATTTTTACTCAGAGTCTGGTTTTGCACACAAAAATACATAATATTCTCTAAAGAAAAGCTTTGCACCAACTCTCATTAAAAAGTAGATCAATAGGATTTTTAAGAACTCAAAGGCATATTCCCATACGCCAGGGAGAATCTTTTAGTCAAGGACATGAACATGCAATGGTTTGGTGTTGTGTTACACAATAACATACATAGATATAAACTGTACTATACATGAAGAATGATTTTGGGGGCAATGCACAATTATTGTATCCAGCTGATAGCAAGATAAGTGGAATTGCATATGGAGATCTTTATGCATGCATGTTAAGACACCGCAGTTCAAGGATTTGAAACGTGTCCAAATTAGGACAACTATGGTGGCAACCACACTGCAGAATTAATGTCATTTGAAACTGCATTAATTATCATGGCTCAATGCTATGTAATTTTGGAGATATTTTCCTTTCTCTGACAGAGAGTTCTGTGTCACAACAGACTAAAAATCCAAGGATTCTGTAATATGGAGCCATAGTAGGTAAAGTGGTGTCAAGGTGCTATAATTCTGCAGTGTGGATGTTTTCCTAGATAAAGGCATGGAACCAAGCCTTACAGGAAACAACTTAGGGAGCAGAGAAGCTTGAAGCAGATATGACTAAGAGGTGACATGACAACCATCTTTAAAAATCAGAAGGACTGTCATATAGAAGACAAATCAAGCTGTTTTCTTCTGCTGCTGCTGCAGGGAGTAGAACGAAACAATGGATTCAAATTACAAGATGAGAGATTCCATATACATTTTATGAAGAACTTAGCGGTGGACTCCCTGTGTTTGTAGGAAAGCCTCTTTCAGGAGTATTTTCATTGTGAATTCCTACATGTCAGGATTTTGGAGTATATGGAACTTGTATTCCCTTCCAACTCTAAGCTGCTGTGATTCTATATGAGGACACAAAACAGTGTGTGCATTGCCTTTATGGATTGCCTTTGTGAATGACACATTGCAATTTCACAACAGCTCGACATTTTGCTCTATGTTGTAATTCAGTGTATGGATTAAGTAACTTAATCTCTGCTAGCAAACATTTATAGTATACTTGAGCAGTACCAGGGATCTTGAAACATGAACTTCAGGGATGCACTAAGAAACAACAACCTAGACAACGGCAGGCAAATCACTCACATATACCATTGGGTCAGAAGCTGTTCAAATGCCCTCTTATCCTTATTGGGCAGGACTGATACTGCCCCAAGCAGCTACATTCACAATACAATGTAGCCCATATATCCATAGGACCGGTATCCTGCAAGGCTTCTGTCACCTACTTTGTGCAATGGGTTCCTCATCTTGTAAAGTGATGTCAGGGGAAGAGATTCTCCTTTCGCACTATCCTTCTTGCTATTCCTTGGCTGTATGTTTTGTGTTTTTAATTGTATTTTTTGTCTTTTTATTAACCATTTTAGAAACTGTACAATCACTATCAATTTTTTAAATTACAGAGCAGCAGAAGTCCAGGAAGATGGGGTTACAAGGGTTTGTGAAGGTATGATCACAGGACCATGAATTAATAGTCCAATATCTATGACTGGAGCCCCCGGTGGTGCAGTGGGTCAAACCGCTGAGCAGCTGAACTTGCTGACCGAAAGGTCAACAGTTTGAATTTAGGGAGCGGGATGAGCTCCAGCTTCTGCCAACTTAGCAGTTTGAAACATGCACATGTGAGTAGATCAATAGGTACTGTTCCAACAGGAAGGTAACAACATTCCATGCTGGCATGCTGGCCATATGACCTTAGAGGTGTCTTCGGACAATGCCGGCTCTTCGGCTTAGAAATGGAGATGAGCACCATCTCCCATAGTTGGACACGACTAGACTTAATGTCAAGGGGAAGCCTTTACCTTTTATCTACGATTGTGTGACTGCCTAGCAATAGTAGTTTCCATGATAAAGTCCTTTTGCATGATAAAGTCTTAGTAACAGAACCATCCCTGACCAAGGACGCAGCCAGAATTTAGAATTAATGCAGTTTGATGCCATTTTAACTGCTGTTAAATCCTGAGATTTATCATTTAATGATACACTAGAACTCTTTGGCAGAAAAGGCTAAATACCTTATAAAACTATACCTCCCATAATTCCATAGCATTGAGGCATGACAATTATCATGTCAATCTACATTAATTAGGTGTTGATGAAGCTAGAGTTAGGTGATAGAGCCATAAGTCGTCCAGTGAAAGCTTTGTGACTGAGCATGGATTTGATACTGGATCTCTTTAGTCCTAATACAATCTCACTAAGAAAGTAAGATTTTGGTCTTGATTTTGTTCAGTCAACATTTTGATCCCATCTGTTTCCTCCATTAGAATATTTTGCAGTCCAAAAACACTAAAGGCATAGCACTGAGACATGGAAATTAAAGTAGTATCAAACCACATTAATTCTAGATACATTGTTGGTTCTCTGAGAAGGACAAAGCTTCTCTGATGTCAAATGAGTGCAGAATATCCTATTAACATCCTATTAACATCTAAAAATAGTGCGGTTATAGTGGATATAGTGTAGAACTGGTGAAATCCAAGCTCAGTCTTCTACTCAGACTGAAAGCTCAATGTGTTAACTTGAGTCAGTCACAATTTCTCTCCCTAACCTATCTTGCAAGATTGTTCTGAGGACAAAGATAGGGAAGGGGGAGGCTATTCAGGTGGAGGCTTTATTTTAAGATCCAGAGCAGGGGTCCCCAAACTAAGGCCCAGGGGCTGGATGCGGCCCTTCAAGGCCATTTACCTGGCCCCCGCTCTCAGTTTTAGACTTAGGCTCGCCCAAAGTCTGAAATGACTTGAAGGCATACAACAACAACAATCCTCCTTGATTATCTCATTGGCCAGAAGCAGGCCCACACTTCCCACTAAAATCTTGATAAGTTTACAGTATATTGGTTAAAATTATTTTTATTTTTAAATATTGTATTGTTCTTTCATTTACCAATATTGTAAATGAAATATTGTACATGAATGATATGGTAATATAATATAATATATTATATAATACGATCCCTGGGGAAGGCAATGGCAAACCACCCCAGTATTCTTGCCATGAAAACTACATGGATCAGTACAATATATTGTGTATACATATAATATTAATAATAATATTATAATGTAATACAATATAATATTTATTTATTACAGTATTTCTACCCCGTCCTTCTCACCCAATAGGAGACTCAGGGCGGCTAATAATAATAATACAATATAATAATATTGTATAATATAATAATATTAATTATATATTATATATTAAATGTAATATTACTAATAATATTACGGTATAATGGTATAGTACAATATAGTAATATATAATGCTAATATTGTGCTATGCTAATAATACAATATATTGTATGTACATACAACTTGTAAGCCGCTTTGAGTCCCCTTCGGGGTGAGAGAGGGTGGGGTATAAATGTAGTAAATAAATACCAGTAAATAAGTAATTGTTGCTGGGTTTTCTTTTTTTCTTTTTTGCACTACAAATAAGACGTGTGCAGTGAGCATTGGAATTTGTTCGTTTTGTTTTTTTCAAATGATAATTTGGCCCCTCAACAATCCGAGGGAGAATGAATCGGCCCTCCACTTAAAAAGTTTGAGGACCCCTGATCCAGAGAGTACAGAAGTCAATTAATGAGTGCCATTACTTGCTGGGAGGGGAGCAACATCACATTTTCTTAAGGGGGATATCTCTTCATGACTTCTGGAGCACAAATGAGCTTCTTTAGGGGTGACATGGCATCCTTTAATGTCTATGTCAAAAGGCAGGTATTATCTTATAAATTCCAGATTGCAACTTCAAGTATGCTACAAGAGCAATGCCTCATTAAAAGCATCGGAAAGAGCCTTTCTTGGAGTCAGCAACTGCCTTGTGAAGTCTTGTTGCTGGCAATTAATAACTTCCTGAGTTCTAGCAAAGCCGGGAGGTTTTCTTAATTCTGTTTTCTCTTTGGCCTATGCCATGAGAAAACAATATATCATGCCTTTCCAACTGACCTCTTTTTTATTACAAATAACGATAGGATCTAGGACACCCAATGACACTAATGAGGAAGAATAAATAGCTAATAAAAAAGAAATACCTGCATTACAGAATTAAGAGCAATTATTTGTTCAGTCTTGGAACTCATTGGTTGTGAATAAGGTGCATTTATTGACCCATAATAATGCTGAGTAAATAACTGAATATTCATTTCTATCTTTTTCCCAGGAAAAAAAAATGGATCTCCCAAACTACACAGGGTGAATTCACTGTGAAATGAATGCAGTTTGACCTCACATTAACTGCCATGGTTCAGTACTGTGGAATCCAGGGATGTGTAGTTTAGAGGGGCACTACACTACAATTATTTGGCAGAGAAGTCTAAAAGACTTTATAAACCGTATCTCCCATAATCCCATAGCACTGAACCATGGCAGTCAATGTGGTATCAAACTTCATTCTACAGTGTAATTACACCCACTCAGTAAAGCAGGTTGTGAATAATAACACAGAGGTAGTTGTGTAATTTTTCACTGTTTCCCCTTAAAGGAAGCTATGAATAATTTGAACAAATTTCCTTCCCATTCTAAGAAAAAACTAGTTTTTGATGGTAATTTTCAGTTCATGATTGGTTCAGCAATGTTGTAGTTGCAGCATATCCTGTGCTAGGTACGTTTTTTCTGTGTTGAATATACTATTTATATAATATCTATCATAAATTCAGGGGTTACCCTGCAGGGCTGGATGGCCCTTGTGGTCTCTTTGAACTCTATGATTCAGAAAATGTTCTCTATGCAAATAAACCACACATACTGATAGTAACATGGCAGGAAAATTTCAGGATCCCTGTACAGGTTCCATGTCATACACAGACCTGTCCTCTAAGAGAGGGAATCAATCAAAGCATTGGGTCTAGAAAGCAAGGAAACAATGACTACTGCTCCCCCAAAATATGCTGTCTGATTACTAGAACACTCTGCCTTACAGCAGAGCCAGCCAGGATACAAAGACATAGCATGGCATAGTGGTTTGAATGTTGGATTGGAGTGCATCTACACTGTAGAATAAAAGTACTGATAGTTTGACTCCATCATGGCTGGAATCATGGAAGTAGTGATTTTGCAAGGTCTTTAATCTTTTCTGTTAAGGAGTGCTGGTGCCTTGCCAAACTAGGACTCTGGAGACCAGGGTTTGGATTCCCACTCAACCATGAAAACTACTGGAATTATTTCAGGAACACACTTGGTGGCCTTGGGTAAGTCATGTTCTCTCAGTCTCAGAGGAGGCTATCATAAACCTCTTTTGAGCACATCTTACTGAAAAGGCCCTGCAACAAGGCTGTCATAGAGTTGCTATAGGTTAAAAATGAAAAGGCTCACAGCAACAATAAACAATTGGAAACCAGAGGTGCAATCATGCCTGTTTTCAGGTCTCACTTACCTTTGAGTTCACCACTTCCAAGGAGACATTCTGAGGCATAGCACTTGGAACTGAAATGAAAAAGAGAATGTTGGATGAAAATGAAGTTGGGAAAAGGTGGAATTAGTTATAAAACACAATGATAAATGTTTATCTGCTTTTAAATTATCTCCACATACCTTTAGGTCACTTTCCCTCAGTTTATGACAGGAAAAGAAATACACCAAGTGATACTTCTGAGGTGCCATTTCCGCCCAGTTCCATCCAATCATACTTTAAATATAATTCATCTACTAGCCAATTAAAGACCTAGTTAGAACATAGGAAATGGTCACAAGAGCTGAGGGATCTGAGAGCTTTAACCTTTTAAAAAGTACTCTTTCCAACTTCTGCAATTGGTTCATTACTTAATATTATTTTTGGTGACAAAATAATGATCTCACATTGCTAAAGATTTCTTGTATTAAGTTTTTCTGTTTTTAGTTTTTTAAAAGGCATGAACAATACACTCATAACACCAGCCAAAATGCATGTAGAATGAACTAGCTCCTTTTTAAGCAAATCCACTTTGGGTGCTTTGAGTTCATAATTCAAGCAATGATAAGAAACAGAGTTTCTCTAATGATGGTTCCTAGGCCGAGTGCCAGAAGTTAGCATTATTGGCAGTTACCAATGGGCTGCTATCAATGAAGGACTATCTATCAACTTGTAGTTATTTTATGTTGCCACTCCCTACCTCTTAATCACTGTTTTTTAAAAGTAAAAAAAAAATCCAACACAGTATCTGCATGGGAGAAAATAAGCCTCTCTCTTGAATAGCTTAGCAAGAAATGCATAGTGATTTTTAAATACCCGCATTGTTTGCAAAGGTTTCAGGTGGCATTAGGTGGCATAAGAATGAAAACAAGTTAATGTTGTCTTCATATCTGTAGTAGCCTTGATGCTGTTTTCAGCACAAGAAAACGGATGGATTATTTTAGTTCAAATGGCACCCACTGGCTTCTATGTTAGCAGGGCAGTTAGTCCACTCTGAGGCTATAAAGGAGCTAACCAAGGTACTGAATCTGATTCCTAATAGAGGCTTAGCACCTTGGATAGTTTCATTAAAGTTCAGATTAAACTCAACCGAGCATGTCACTGCGCCGCTCACACATGGAATAGAGTTAGAAGAGCCACTGTTTCATGGACCACTGCTACCAACGTTAACACCAAAGGGGGGTTTCCCCTTAGGGGGAGCTGCTTCAGAGGTAAAATGAGAGCAAGGACCAGTACCTTTGTCTGGGAAGGGGAGGATGTCATAGAATCACAGAATAACAGAGTTGAAAGAGACCACATGGGCCATCTAATCCAACTCCTGCCATGCAGGACAAGCCCAATCCAAGCATCCCTGACAGATAGCCATCCATCCGCTGTTTAAAAGCTTCCAAGGAAGGAGCTTCTACCATCCTGTGAGGCAGAAAGTTCCACTGCTGAATAGCTCTTACAGTCAGGAAGTTCTTCCTAATGTTCATGAAGAATCTCCTTTCCTGTAATTTAAACCCATTGCTCCAAGTCCTAGTTTCCAAGGCAGCAAAAAAAAAAAAGCCTGCTTCCCTTTTCTTATTGTTGTAGCCTGGTCACATTCTGAGTGCTCAGAAGATGAGGAAGGGGATGCTGGGATATATTCAGAGGGCCCAGAGGAGGATAGAAATGGCCTAGAGAGAGTTGTTTTGGATCTCCTGGCAGTTTCCAAGAGACTGGAAAAAGTGATATCAGTTCTCATGGGAACCTGCCAGAAGTACAGGCTGAGAGAAAGGTGGGAGACAAATTTTTGTCCAGATCCAGGTGCTTGGAACTTTGGAGGCAGAGTGTACAACAAAGACAGACTCGCTTTTCCCAGAAGCTTAAAGATAAGGAGAGGGAAAGCAGGTGTGTGAAGAATGGTTTCATGGGAGGGATTTAGGCCTTTCAAAGTTGTTTCTACTTGTACAATCCTTTGTGAAAGCAATGTTATAGTCAGGTGAACATCTCTTGGTTCTTGGTCCTACCTTTTTGGGAATTCATGCATTCAAGATTTAAGTTTGTTCTTGTTTCTAGTTCATGTGTGGAATAGATTGCCTGCCTTGGATTCACGCTATCATGTTTATGGATATATCTGTGGATTGACTCTTGAGACTGTATTTGAAAGGCTTTTGGACTCTTGGCTATCTTTGAAATAACTTTTGGAACTTTGGTTAACCTTTTTTAGATTTGTTTATTTTTATATATTTTCTCTGAATAAACATTTACCTACTGGATTTTCTGGACAGGGTGTGGTTTGTGGTGAAAAGATGTTTCAGGGCTCCAGTGCAACACTTATGACATCCTTTCACATATTTATATGGCTATCAGGTCTACTCTCAACCTTCTTTTCTGTAAGCTAAACATACGCTTTAAGATGCTCCTCATAGGGCATAGTCTCCAGAGTTATACTCATGTATAAGTCTAGAAATCTTGGTAAAAAAATCAGCCTCCAAAACCATCTGTTGGTCAATGTACGTACTATACCTTAACCCTTTTCAAAAAAGGAAACATCCCGTTCTCTGAACAGGATGGTGAAAGACAAGGGCTTTTTCTGCCCTGGCATAATCTGAAAGAAGCTTCACTTCACACTCCTTTTGCCACCTCAATGATGTTTCTGGCCTATTTGAATGCCTGGGTTAGGAAATGGTGATGGTAATAATCAGTGACGGGCCCCCTGAGCACTGCCCTATATGTGTAATGATCCTTGATAGATACATGGGTCTTATCAAAATCCATAATTTTGGTTCCAAAATCTGCTCTTGACCCATACATGTATAAATATGGTAGTTCCACCTGCATATCTCTGAGCCTTTCACATTGCTTCAGAATTATTTGTAAGGAGATTGAAATGATTGGTTATCAGTGGCAGCCTTTCTGGTAAACTCCTCTCCCCTTTTCCTCTAACTGTGCTTTCCAACCATCATCAAGGTAAGGAGAAGTTACTCTGACAAGGGAAAGATGCCCTTTACACAGAGGCTACTGCTGAAGTGGCAGTTTAATTCCTCACCAAACCTGACATTGACTTTGGTGGTACCCTATCATGGGAGATATAAGACCATTCAACTGGCCAATTTTTGATTTCCTCACTTTGAGGAGCAAAGGGAATAACAGCTTTTAATGAGTAATATTTTAACAGTGCTCTAGCTGTTTTACTACTGATTATTATCTTTCAGATTGTTTTATAGTTTGACTTTTTATGAGTGCTTCTTGATTGCTGTTCTATGGTTTAATTGATTGTTCTAATTGCTGTGGATAACTGCTTTGAAAATTCATTCTTGTGCAGGACAGCGGGAGAGCAATGGGCATGGAGATGTCAGGAAGCAAAAGGAAAAGGGAAGGGTGAAAGGAGAAGAGAACAAAAGGAAAAATGAGGAGAGATTTCAGATCACAGCCCCCACCAGCCCGGGTCATTACAGCCAATTATAAAGAATACTGGGAATTGTAGTCTAACAATATCTAAAGGTCACACTTTTCCCACTCTTATACTAAGATGTTTCTACACGGTCAATATGCATAAACTTGAATTGTGGATTGAGGCAGAACTTGAAAATGTTACTTTGTAGACTATATTCCCCAGAATCCATTGAAAAGCATGGTCAGTGGCCTTGCAGGTTGGAGGATTTTGTGACTTCCAGTCTCTGCCCCCCCTCCCAAAAAAACCCCCACAAATTTTCCTAGCTGTTACCTAGCTGTTACCCTATTCTCAGGCTGAGAGCTCCACTAATACAGTCAGATCATACAGAACGTAACAGCAATTGGATTATATTGCATGTCAATGCAATTAGTAATACGGTCATCCAGCCCAGTCCCTTGCCATGCAGGAAAACACAATCAAAGCACCCCCCCCCCCCCCCAACAAAGCCTCTCTTAAAAAAAAAAGCCAGAGAAGGAGAATCCACCATACTTCCAGGCAGCAAATTCTACTGTCAAACAGCTTGTACTGTCAGAAAATTCCTCCTAATGTTTAGGTGTAATTTTCCTGTAGATTGAATCCATTGTGCTGTAGTCTGGAGTGGCAGAAAATAAGCTCACTCCATCTTCAATGTGTCATCTAGTCATATATTTAAACATAGTGATCATATCACCTCTTAACCTTCTCTTCTTTGGGAAAAACATATTCAGCTCCTTAAACTTCTCCAGATCCTTTGGCCACCCTTCTCTGGACACGTTCCAGCTTGTCAATATATTTATTTAATTGGGGTACCCAGAACTAGACACAGTTTTCCACTTGAGGTCTGACCAAATCAGAACAGATAGGTATTTTTTTCTTAAATAACATTTTTCATTGACAGTATTATGGTCCTAATTGAATATAATTGCCACATAGAAAAAATGCAGGCCAAACAGGGAGACAGAGAGAGATACAGTAGAGTCTCACTTATCCAACATTCACTTATCCAATGTTCTGGATTATCCAATGCATTTTTGTAGTCAATGTTTTCAATACATCGTGATATTTTGGTGCTAAATTCGTAAATACAGTAATTACTACATAGCATTACTGCATATTGAACTACTTTTTCTGTCAAATTTGTTGTATAACATGATGTTTTGGTGCTTAATTTGTAAAATCATAACCTAATTTGATGTTTAATAGGCTTCTCCTTAATCTCTCCTTATTATGCAATATATTTGCTTATCCAACATTCTGCCGGCCCGTTTATGTTGGATAAGTGAGACTCTACTGTAACACCAAGTTCCTGTCCCTGCCCCATTTTGGCTGATTTTATTTCAAAAGGGAAATTTTTGTTGCATCGCTTGCATTCTATAATGTTTTTAAAAGAAAGGTACCAGTCCATGCAATGGTGTGATTTAGTACAAATCTGCTTTTTCCACTTAGAAGCTTTAAAATTCACGAGCTGCTTCTCAGACATAAGAAAGGTTGTCTACTTTCATCATAGAAAATCAAAACCCAATTAAGGCTTGTTTTATGAAATCGGCTGTTTTATTTCTTAATGATGAAGCTGCTGTGTGTCATTTTTTAAAAACTAAACTTACTATCTTAATTAAAGATCAAAGGGTTTATGATGTTACAAATAAGAATGTGATACACCTGTTCCCTCTAATTAGGTATTATCACATGAGGAGTTGGCCTCAAAACATTTGTCAGCATATATACGTTTCATGGAATCATAGAATCATTGAGTTGGAAAAGACTCCAAGAGTCATCCAGTCCAAATCTCTGCCATACAGGAAAACACAAAGCACTCCTGAGAGATGGCCATCCAAGCTTCTGTTTAAAAACCTCAAAGGAGCCTCTACCACAATTTTCTTCATGTTTAGATAGATTCTCTTTTGCTGTAGCTTGTACACATTGCTTTGTGTACTAGGGAGGATCTAAACTGTAGAATTATAGTAGTTTGATACCACTGGAACTGTCATGCCTCAATGCTATGGGATTCTGGGAGCCTTTAACCATCTCTGCCAAAGGGTGCTGGTGTCTCACCAAAACACAGCACCCAGGACTCCATAACATGGAAATGGGTTAGGGAAACACATATAAATGCACATACATTCCCACATAGCAAGTATAACAACATGATATGAAATTATAGAAAAGGGTCAAAGGGATTCTGGGAAGTGCAATAAAAATAAGGCAGATAGATTTTAATACCTCCTTGGTGTATTTTATCCCTTGGAGGAATGTCCCAACATGGAGATGTAGGCTGATCACACTCATTTACACCACTGAAATGTGACTCTTACTCTCTCCCTCTCCTACCATACCACAGTTTTCAATCTGTGTGGTTCCACAATTTTCACCTTTGCTGCTATGAAGACAGGGACCAATTTAAAACTGTTGAGTTTAAAACCTTATAACTTCCAAAGCAGAAAATAAATGGAACAGCAAACTCGCAGCAGGTATGTGTGATGTTTACTACTTTATGACATTTAAAAATCAATTAAGTTCTTGCAGACTGCTTATTGATGTTTACTCCACTGACTAAATATCTACCAGTTCTTAGTGGAACGTGTATAAGCCCTAAAGGGGGTGGTTACAGGATAAAAATGTTGCAATGATCCCTTAGGCTAAACCAATACAATAATTGACAGGAACAATTTTAGTAGATAAGACAGATTGATCATGTTATGAGTGTATATGTTAACCCATCATAAATGATTTGAATTCTTAATATTTTTCCTTGATCTACTTATTTCTCATGATACAGTTTTACAATTGCAGGAACTGGGAGTGGAACAGTAATTCCATGTGATTTGGTATCTGTGCTGATAATTTCTTCGTATTGTTATTTCAAGATAATAGGATTGACCCTGTTCCGTCCCCCAGGATGATGGTTTGCCTTACCTATTGGTCGTTTGTTTGTTTTCCCTCCTTTGCATTTTGTTTCAGCCTCTGGCTGCAAAGCCCAGGAAAGGTGGCTTGAAGTCTGCAAGAGCTGGCTGCAGTTTTCTTTGCAATGATTGGTCAAAGAGTACAACATCTTAGGACCGCCCTTTTTACCAGGGTCTAGTCTCCATTTTAGAGTTTCATTCTGGCTATAGTCTTCCAACGTGCTGGAGCTGTGCAAGGCTAACTGGGACAAATCATCCTCAAAACCAGGCCAATCTAAGCCTATCCAAATTAGATAAGTATTGAATTATATTGATCTGGAATAGGAAATCTAGTTATAGGAGCAGGGTTATTCTGTCGCTTCTAGAACTAATCTTTGCTGTAAAGATAGGGAAGGAAAGAGTTTCTCCTTCTAATATAGGCAGCGTGATTAGGGTATAGTGGTTTTATAATCACCTTTGCTTTCTGGAACCAGGGATAGTTCTGTACCTAAAACCTATAGAAATTTGTTTCATTTTCTGCAACTTTAAGATCTGTGCCAGGTTTACAACCTTGTATGAATAAACATCCTTTTTTGAAGTTATCCAGACTCAGTCGTTCAATATCTATAGGACAGCTTATAGGGATTTGCAGTTCGCCCGGATAAAGGACAGCACGTTTCAGTTTTATAGTTTTTTATTGTCCGGCGGACGGCACAGTTTTGAGGTAGATCAGCGGTTTTTCCGCTTGAGCTAGCTTGCACGGCTTATAGTTTTTTATAGTTTAGGAAGTTTAGTATAGGCCGCGGCTTTTCCGCCTGAGCTCAGTCTGCATACCTAAAGACTCTACCAGCGTCTGAGGCAGTGGAGCCCGCTCTCAGACCTGAAGGAGTCAAATAGTGGGGCTCTATTTCCTTGCTATTTGGCTCGCGTGTGCGCACGTGGCCCAGTGGCTTTCTGGGTTTGCACAGGCTGTGCAGTTCCCAGCAACGTCCAGGGCTCCCTCGGCAGTAGACCTCGAGCCGCGGAGCACCAGCGACAGTTCTTTGGCTGGCTCTGAGGCGTGAAGCCCACCAGAACCAGGCTAGAACCTGGACAGGCCTGGCAACGCTGCTGCGAGTTCGGCCGGAGCACTCGGCCGGCTTCGACCTGCCTCATCGTCCTGCGGTGGTGACCTGCCTCATGGTCCGGCGGTGGTGACCTGCCTCATCGTCCTGCGGTGGTGACCTGCCTCATCGTCCTGCGGTGGTGACCTGCCTCATCGTCCTGCGGTGGTGACCTGCCTCATCGTCCTGCGGTGGTGACCTGCCTCATCGTCCTGCGGTGGTGACCTGCCTCATCGTCCTGCGGTGGTGACCTGCCTCATCGTCCTGCGGTGGTGACCTCCCTTCACAGCGGGGAGGAGGCGTCTCTTCTCTCCTCCTTTCCAAAGCCAGCCTCGGTGCTCCTTCGGCGGCAGGCCTCGAGCCGCAGAGCACGAGGTGCTTGAAAATTTGGCGAAGTCGCCATTTTGGCAGTTTACGTCACTCGGGCAAGGGAGGTATCAAGTGGCAAGTTGCTGTCAGTTGGCATTTTGCAGCTTGCCTACCAAAGTTTGGCGCCAAAGGTCACAATCTTTGTAAAGTATAGTTACTTAGTGATATATATTGCTATGGTTAAGTGCTGTGAATTGTATTATATATTGAATTTGCTTTTATTGTAAATTTACTTGCAGGTATATTGCATTTGCCTTTGTTGTAAATTTACTTGCTATTAAGAATACATAATGTCTATGCAATTTCAAGATGATACAGATGGTATACCTCCTTCTGAGGCTGAAAGTAGGAATGAAAGGCCCCAAAGGATAAAGCACCCTTCAGCCAAGATGCTAGCCCATCTAATAGATGAAAAGGAGCTCCTCCATGTGAGGTTAGGTTCGGCATGGGAGCGAATTGTAACATTGATGGACAGAATTGAGAGCTTGGGTATTACAAGGGTGCCATCCATATTACAGACCGACCTTGAAGAGACCTTCGGTCTCTGGAGGGGTTTGGTGTCTAAGATAGTCCAGGTCCTCGAGCGCATTAACGCCAAGGATTCAGAGTTAGAAATAGTGAGTGTCTTAGCTGACACTAATGAGAAAGAAAATAAGGTGAGGGCAATTCTAGATGCCTTGGAATTTAGTTCTCCACCTGTTAATCTAAGGTCTGAGCCAAAAGGAAATCAGTCTTCCTTATGCAGCCATGAGACCAATCTTTTAAAATCACCTGCTGTGGCACTTAGTCTTAAGTCCAACCGCTCTAGCCAGGTATCTAAACTAAGGGAGTGTGCATCATCTAAACATAGCCACTCTAGCAAGTCTTCTGCTGCTGGGAGTGCCATCTCTTCCCTAGCTGCCTTGCACATTAAGGAGGCTGCACGTCTGGAGCTAAAGAGCAAGGTAGCGGGGGCGGAGGCTGATGCTAAGGCAGCTGATCTCACCCTTCCCTTTAAAGAAGAAGAGCAACGACTGCAAATAGAACAGGCCCGTAGACAAAGCGAAATGCAAATAGAACAGGCCCGTAGACAAAGCGAAATGCAAATAGAACAGGCCCGTAGACAAAGCGAAATGCAAATGGAACAGGCCCAAAGGCAAGGTGAAATAGAAATGCTTAGAATAAGGATGGATGCTACTGCCAAAAAGGTAAGGGCTGAGACTTTGGCCAAGGCCCTAATTGAGCCACTCACAGAAGAAAATGTAAGTCAGTTGCCGAAGCAGGACCCTTCTTCCAAGGTGCTTGTGCATCTTAATAGCTTAAACAGCCAGTTTTCGGATGAGGAACAGGAAGACTTCTCTCCTTACCCAGAGCAGGGCCCCAAAGTCACTTTTGAGTTTCCTGCAGAGCAGAGCGTCATAGCGGGGAGCTCACCCTTGCCCGAGCTACCTGTGCCTCCTGCTAAATCCCTAGGTCAGTCAATCAGGGCCTCAAGGCCAAGTGCTAGTTGGCCCTTACAGACAGCTGCACAGGGAGCCACCGATTCGTCAGTGGTCGATGTCATCCCTCCAAGAGGCCAAAGGTTGACGCAAGGTGCACGGTGGGAGTCCACTCCACAACAGCAAACTCCTCAATTGTTCCCTTCGACGCCAGAGTCCCAGCTTGTCTCCATCATCAGAAGCCCCAGAAGAGATCTTAAGGACAAGGGTGTCGAAAAGTTTTCGGACAAGCCTGAGGAATTTCTTCTCTGGAAGGCCACCTTCCAGAGAGCAATCAGAGACTTAAAGTTATTGCCTGAGGAAGAACTGACTCTTCTGGCTGCATGGTTGGGCCCAGCCTCATCCTCACAAGTTAAGAAGATCTACGCAGCCCACGTAGCCGATCCCGACAAAGCCCTGGAAAAGGCCTGGGCCAGGTTGCAGCAGAGGTATGGGGCCAGCACAGAGATTGAAGCATCTCTTATGGACAAGCTCCAAAGGTTCCCAGCTTTGAAACTCAAAGACTTCAAACTCTTGTGGGACCTCAGCGATCTCCTTACGGAATTAGAGTCGGCCAAGGAGAATCCAGAACTGCCCGGTTTGAAGTGCCTCGATCAGCACCTGTCCCAGAGGCAGATCTTGACCAAGCTGCCCTTCACTTTGCAAGAATGCTGGGGACAGGAGGTCTTCAACTACAAGGAGGCCCACTCCCAGGCATACCCTCCATTTTCTCATTTGGTCCAGTTCATCACCAGGGCGGCCAGAGAAAGGAATGATCCGCAGACGGGCCTCCCCACCTTATACCAAGGGACCCAGCCAGAGAAGGCACCTAAAGTGGAGAAAAAACCATCCAGAGAGGCCAAAAGACCGGTTAGTGTTAAGGCTGTTGAAACTCAGCACAGGGCCAACGAATCCAAGCCAGAGGTGAAGGAGGTGCTCTGCCCCATTCA
Source organism: Anolis carolinensis (assembly GCF_035594765.1). Taxonomy (NCBI): domain Eukaryota; kingdom Metazoa; phylum Chordata; class Lepidosauria; order Squamata; family Anolidae; genus Anolis; species Anolis carolinensis. Next base: position 309,658,880 of record NC_085842.1, read on the forward strand.
CCAAAAGCCTCACAGTTTGGCCAACTGCCGGGAATTTGGCAAGAAGCCTTATAAAGAAAGACAACAGATTGTACAGAAGCTGGGCATATGTTTTAGGTGCTGTGGAGCAACTCCTCACTTTGCATCCAACTGCAAAGAGGACGTCAAATGCGCAAGGTGTAACAGCCTTAAGCATTGCACCGCGATGCACAACTCTGACGCTGTCTCCCGCGCCAAAGGGGACACGTCTTCCAAAGAAGGGTCATCTACTGAAGCCACCAACATGCAGACCGCGTCACGGATGCAGGAGGATGCCCCATCGGTCGCCTGTACTGAACTATGCTCTGACGTGCACCAGTTCAGAGTCTGCCATCCCATCTGCCTAGCAGATGTATATCCAGCCAGAAGACCTTGGCTTAAAAAGAGACTTTACGTGGCTTTGGATTCACAAAGCGACGCCTCCCTGGCGACTCCAGAGTTTTTCCAACTGTTTGACATAAAAACCCAGACGGTCGACTACACCATGTCCACCTGTGCAGGGAAGAAGAAGTTGCAGGGTCGCATAGCATCCGGCTTTGTTGTCTCCTCTTGTGACCAGAAGAGACTGTTCGAGTTACCAGACCTCATTGAGTGTTCCTCTATTCCCCGGAACAAAAGGCAGATTGTAACTAGAGAAGTTGTGGAGGCTCATCCACACTTGCGAAGGCTGAAGAACGCCTTACCTGCTTTCCGTCCAGATGTGGACATTGCCCTTCTGCTTGGTGCGGACTGTCCGAACTTGTTCTATGTGAACGACCAAGTTAAGGGACCTCCAGGGGCGCCCATTGCTCAGCTGCTACCACTAGGCTGGACAGTTACAGGCCCAGTGTGCATAAATAGGATGCACCCTCCATCGTCGGTGGGCACTCGTCAAGCGCACGTGCTTCAAGGCAGTCGCCCCACACTAATGCATAGCTGTTTGAGTCATGTCTCGGTCTATTGTCAGGGGATAACACCAGAGTATTCTTCCATCTTTGAAGTCTCCGAAAGGGATGAAACTACAGCGCTTTCCAAAGATGAACAGAGGTTTTTAGAGATCATGAACTCTCAAGTTTCCCGGAGTCCCGAGGGAAATTGGATAGCCCCTCTGCCTTTTAAAGCAGAAAAACCCACTTTGCCAAACAACAGGCATGTGGCAGAAAATAGACTCTGGTCACTGAAGAAGAAGATGCAGAAAGACCCCAAGGTGTATGTGGCTAATAGAATCAACAACATTCTATCCAGTTCTACGCCTAGCCAGTGGCACCATGTCGCCACCAGCGACAACCCAGCTGACATCGCTTCCAGAGGAGCTTCAACTCAACGAATGTTAAGTTCAAGTTGGCTGACAGGCCCCAGATGCTTGACCGAAGTCAATTTTCCATCAGCCTTTTCTCCCACCGATAATACAGAATTGCCCGAGTCCGTTCCAGAGGTGAAAGTTTGCAAGATGACCACAGAAATCAAGATGGGCCAAAGATCTTGCCTAGAACCACACCGTTTTGAATGTTTTTCGGAGTGGCACAGTCTTCTTAGAGCAGTTGCTAGGCTTATACATCGTTTAGCTTGCAAAGATAGTGAGCCTTTACAGGTCCAGGATATGATAAAGGCTAAGAGCGTCATATTCAAGTCAGTACAGAGATCTGCTTTCAAGCAGGAAATAGCTAGGCTAGAGCAAGGGCTCAACATCCCTAATCAAAGTCTTCTAAATGAGTTAAACCCATTTCTAGACAAGGAGGGTATTTTGAGAGTTGGAGGAAGGTTAGCCAAAGCTAAACTCAAGGCGTGCATAAAAAACCCCATCATCATACCCCCTAATAGTCACACTGCATTGCTGCTCGTTCGGCATCACCATGAAAGGATCCATCATCAGGGTAGAACTCTAACTGAGGCAGCCCTTAGAAATGAAGGTCTGTGGGTAGTTAATGCCAAAAGGTTGGTCAACAGTTGTATTTTCAAATGTGTTAAATGCAGGCGCCTTAGGCGAAACTGTCAAAGTCAGTTGATGGCAGAACTACCTCAGGATAGGACTTTGACAGACCCACCCTTTTCCCATGTGGGAATCGATGTGTTTGGTCCTTGGGAGGTTGTCACTAGGAAAACCAGGGGTGGTGTTGTAAATAACAAGAGGTGGGCAGTTTTGTTTACTTGTTTAGTAATACGAGCTGTCCATATAGAAGTCATAGAAGGGATGGACACTTCATCATTTTTAAATGCATTGAAAAGGTTCATAGCCCTCAGAGGGCCAATTAAGTCAATTCGATCGGACTGTGGCACCAATTTTGCATGTGCAGACCTTAGCCAACCACTTCTGGAAGAGGTGGAAGGCCGAATACTTAAGCCAGCTTCCAACCAGAAGACTCTGGCAAACCCCAGAGGACAATTTCAAGGTGGGAAACCTTGTGTTGCTAAAGGACAAAGACTTGCCCCGCTATGCCTGGCCTATGGGCATTACACTAAAGACCTTTCCTTGCCCTGACGGTAAGGTTAGAAAAGTTCAGGTAAAGACTCATAGTAAGGACAAAATGTCTGTCCTGGACAGACCAACCAGCAATCTCGTGTTGCTTGTCCAAAGTGTGTAAGTTTTATACTGTTTTATTGTTGTGTATACAAAGGTGTTTGTATGTTTTTGATTGGTAAATTCCCACATCCTGGGAATTTAGCGGGGAGTGTTCCGTCCCCCAGGATGATGGTTTGCCTTACCTATTGGTCGTTTGTTTGTTTTCCCTCCTTTGCATTTTGTTTCAGCCTCTGGCTGCAAAGCCCAGGAAAGGTGGCTTGAAGTCTGCAAGAGCTGGCTGCAGTTTTCTTTGCAATGATTGGTCAAAGAGTACAACATCTTAGGACCGCCCTTTTTACCAGGGTCTAGTCTCCATTTTAGAGTTTCATTCTGGCTATAGTCTTCCAACGTGCTGGAGCTGTGCAAGGCTAACTGGGACAAATCATCCTCAAAACCAGGCCAATCTAAGCCTATCCAAATTAGATAAGTATTGAATTATATTGATCTGGAATAGGAAATCTAGTTATAGGAGCAGGGTTATTCTGTCGCTTCTAGAACTAATCTTTGCTGTAAAGATAGGGAAGGAAAGAGTTTCTCCTTCTAATATAGGCAGCGTGATTAGGGTATAGTGGTTTTATAATCACCTTTGCTTTCTGGAACCAGGGATAGTTCTGTACCTAAAACCTATAGAAATTTGTTTCATTTTCTGCAACTTTAAGATCTGTGCCAGGTTTACAACCTTGTATGAATAAACATCCTTTTTTGAAGTTATCCAGACTCAGTCGTTCAATATCTATAGGACAGCTTATAGGGATTTGCAGTTCGCCCGAATAAAGGACAGCACGTTTCAGTTTTATAGTTTTTTATTGTCCGGCGGACGGCACAGACCCATTCATGAATCTGAACATAGTATAGTAAAGAGTATCTCGGAGGGAGGAAAATGAAGGGTAAAAATAAGGAAGATGATGAAGCAGATTGCCTTAGTCAATATTCAGAATACAAAATTGTGGAAAACAAATCAATGACTATATCTTAGCAAGATCTAGAATTATATAAGGATGTCTAATTTTTCTTTGCCAAGTTATAAATGTAAGCTCGTTTCCAATACTGTCTGAAGAATAGATATTCCCAACACAATTCTCTGTTATAAAGTCTTATCCAATATCTAATAGGGCTTGTTAGTGCAAAATTATTGTTACTCCTCATAAGTCGGATTAAATTTGACAAATTTGTGCATACGAATCGACATTAGAAACATGCAGGAAAGGGGGAGAAAATGTTTAGAATAGAAACAGTAATCAATAATTTTTGTTAAGATTTTGTAACTTTCAGATGACTCCCAAAGTCAGTTTAATTTTTAGCACAAGCATTAAGGAACTTTGGCAAAAAGGCCATTAAGGTAAAGGTAAAGGTTTCCCCTGATGTTAGGTCCAATCATGTCTGTCTCTGGGGGTTGGTGCTCATCTCCATTTCTAAGCCAAAGAGCCGGCGTTGTCCGTAGACACCTCCAAGGTCATGTGGCCGGCATGACTGCATGGAGCGCTGTTACCTTCCCGCCGGAGCGGTACCTATTGATCTACTCACATTTGCATGTTTTCGAACTGCTTGGTTGGCAGAAGCTGGAGCAACAGTGGGCACTCACTCCGCTCCCGGGATTTGAACCTGGGACCTTTCGGTCTGCAAGTTCAGCAGCTCAGTGCTTTAACACACTTCACCACCGGGGCTCTATAAAGGCCATTATTAGTGTTTAAATAAAGACCCAGGCTGCTTTTTTTGCCAGTCACCATAAGGAAGGGCAGCTGAGGTGGAGATAGCAGAGTTGAGTGGGAGACTGAGAACACAGCATTCTGGGAAATGTAGTTTGGGAAGGGAAGGTCTCCTGTGGCAGAGAATTCAAAAGGCCCTGCCCTAAACTTCATTTCTCATAATGCAGTGCTTAGCATCAGCAATCCCCAATGAGGGCTGCTGCAGCTAGCCATTTAGTGTGTGTATAATAATAAATAAATAAAATTATTGAATCTGCAAAGAGGACTAAAGTAAGTAAGTAATAGTATAAATCAGTGCTAAGTTGAAGTTATGTGGTTAATTGTGTGTCATATAGAAACACTGTTAGACAGGCATTCTATGACCCGCACCACCTGGATTCAGGTGAGAGCAATCACATGGGGGAAGCGCAGAGTGCACGGCTTCCCCCATTGATTCTATGGCATCACAGGAGCCTTCCCATGTTGCCCTGGTGATGGCATGCACCGGTTCTGCACTCCTTCACCACCTGAGCTGTGCTGGTGTCATCTGATGGGAACTGGCCAGCTCCAAAGAATGACCTGGGCTAAAATTGGCACATGCCACCAGTTTTAGCCACGTGTGAGGAGGTCCCTAGTCTGCATAATTCTGAAGTTCTACAAAATACTGAGGCTTTAAATAAATTTTATCTTTCTCAGCCAGTGCTGCTAGTAAGGTGGACTCAAACAGTACTGTGCTTAGTAGTTCCTTTTGCCAAAGTTATTGTTATCTATATTTCAGTTAGGTCATGCAGAAATTCAGTGAGCAACTGCTTTATACAGTAAAGTCTCGCTTATCCAACATAAACGGGCCAGCAGAATGTTGGATAAGCAAATATGTTGGATAATAAGGAGAGATTAAGGAGAAGCCTACTAAACATCAAATTAGGTTATGATTTTACAAATTAAGCACCAAAACATCATGTTATACAACAAATTTGACAGGAAAAGTAGTTCAATAGGCAGTAATGCTATGTAGTAATTACTGTATTTATGAATTTAGCACCAAAATATCATGATGTATTGAAAACATTGACTACAAAAATGTGTTGGATAATCCAGAACATTGGATATGAGTGTTGGATAAGTTAGATACTACTGTAACTCTCTCCATATCCTAGAGGAAGGATCATAGCCGCCATTGAAAAATGCACAAAACCCACTTTTCTCTCCCAAGAAGAAAAATACAATTTTTGAGATGATTTTTTCTAGCATGGTGTGAGAATCAAACAAGGAAAGGTTTGCATCCCTGCTTTTAAGTGGGGCTAACCTGCAATTTGAGGAGAGGCAGTTGGAAAATTAGGTGAGATTATAATGTTATGAATAATTATTAACAATTATTACTAATAGTATTCTGGTAATGATATAGTTGTTAACACAGGAGTGCATCTGTTCAGTTATTTCTGTTTCTAATGGATGTTGAATAACATCTTTAGGAGAAAATGCACACACATGCCTATCAATATAATACAATATGATTGAGATCCTGCACTGGCACACACACACACATACATGTATCATGGAAGTTTCCTAATGCTGCTCCTCCAACCCAGTTTGCAAGCAGAACAGCTGCAAATGCATCCAGATATTTTCCTGTAGCTGGATGTACTTCAAGGTTAGCACCTGCAGGAACATTGCAAGGACTTCCAGAAATCTCTGCAGATGTCTGTGGTAGTGTGTTCAGCTACAGGAAAAGAACTGGATTGCCCCACTTATCCCTTTACTCTCCAAAACACTAAATAGTTATATTGTGAGGAAGGTTAAACTACTTACAGAGTGTGTTGGGGTCCAGGAGTTGCATGGTCAGAAGAGAATTCAAATTTACATAACCAAAGATCTGAGGGCATGAGTCATTATGCCAGAGTAATTCACTGAGGGTGCCAGCCTATATTTTATGTATGTTAATTATGTCCCACAGCTACTAATTTTAATAGTGCTATGGCATGTTTTGCTGATTTTTGGTATTTTTTGAACTGCCTTGAACAGATATTATAAATGATAGCATTTATGAGACCTTCTGATAAACAAACCAACAAGGAAACAAATCTCTGCAATCTAGCTTGGTAAACAAGTTGTCAGTGTATATTTTATATATGTTAATTGTGCCCTGTATGTGCTGATTTTAATAGAGCAAAGGCATATTTTTAGCATTTTTTAAATCTACTTTACTAATCGAAACATCTAGGACAGAGTTTCTCAAACTCTTCTCCTCCTTCAGCTCCCAGAAATCCCAACCACCTTACCAGTTGTTAGGAATTGTGGGAGCTGAAGTCCAAAACATGTGGTGGAGCAAAGTTTGAAAAACTGATCTAGGGGGTTGCATTTTTGGCCAGGAGTCTGGGAAACCAGAGTTTAAATTCCCAAATGGTATGGATGCCTACTGGGTGACCTTGAGCAAATCATGAAATCTCAATCTCAAAGGAAGTCAATGGCAAACATTCTTTGAAAATAAAATCACACACCAAGAAAATCCTGTGACAGAGTCACTTTAGGGTTGCCATAATGGGAAATGGCTTGAAAGCACAAAACTACAAAGCTTGCTAATATCAGTCTCTAGAACAATTTGGCTCCCTTGGCCAATCTTAACATTAGTTTGAAAACAATCTCTTGACTCCATTTGCCCAAGGAGAAAATCTTTGGAATTATTTACTGAGGATAACACTCTAAATGCCCAAATGAATGTAAATCATTCACAACTTAATTATGCACTTGGAAATCCAAAGTTCAGTGCTCAGGGCATTGTATTGCTTTTCAGAATATGAATTCAACCCCCACTAACTATGTGTAACATTGTTGCCCCCCCCCCCCACCCACCCACTCCATTTCTTTTCTAGGATTTTATCCCTTCTCTCTCTTCAGCAATCATGCACATGAGATATTTATTAGGGTAAGAATATATTATATTTTGTATTATAAAAGTGATCTCAATTAGACTGATAGGTGCTAGTGACACTTTAAAGCATATTAATGAAATGTCAAATGTAGAAATAATAGACTGACTCTCCAAATAAAGCAGCAACATCACAAATTAACTTTTACAAGGTAATAAATGCTGTCGCTTACAATAACATCTTTGCAGGTTTGTTTGTGCCCATAAAACATTGAGTACATTCTCAAATATCCAGTACCATCTGGTGATATGAAAGAAATGACAACCGGTGTCCAACCTCACATGACAATTGAGTGAACCTTTTCAAAATCAGAAACTAGAAATGGTAGCAGTTAATATCTTTGCCATCACTGTCTGGGAGCCCTTCCACACTTTTAACTGCCATAGTTCCATCTATTGAAGCCCAAGGTTCATAGTTTGTTAAGCTACTTGAGTCCTCTGTCTGAGAAGACAAAATACTCTTCCAAAACTGGCAACCATCACTCAGAGGACCTTTTCATCAGCTGCCCTCAAGACTGTGGAATGACCTACAAGAAGAGATTCAATAGCTAGATCAGCCGTTGGAATCTAAGACACAATTGAAGACCCATCTCTTCTGGCGGGCCTACTCAGTCAAACTGAATTTTCAACCTTATTGTATGAGGCAATTGAAGCATTCTAGATGCTTCTGCCCTGGTTCACCCATGGAGCCCCACAGCACCCAGCAAATTACGTAGTGTGACTTTTGGTGGGGCTCTGTGGGCAAACTGGAGCAGCAGTATGGTGGGACTCTGCCACCACCAACACGCACACCATTCCATGTTCCATAAGGAACAATAGAGCTTTAACCGGACAGTGATGTTTACCCACGTGGGATGAGGAAATGTCAGCTGGTGACTGGGGCACCAGGATTGCCCTGCTGCCACATTGCTGCTGCCATGATTCTCCACGGAGGCTGACAAATCAAGGAGCTGGAGCTTATCCATGTAATGAGGTCTCTAAATCTGCATTTTATCAGTGGGTTTTAACTTGTATGTTAACTGTATCTTGTAGGGGTATACAAAATTATTCTTACGCTTTGTATTTTGTATTAAATCCATGCATATGAATAAATATTAGAAACATGCAGGAAAGCTGGGGTGGTGGTGAATTTAAGAATAAATTCTGAGGATGCCTGCCATAGATGTGGGCGAAGCGTCAGGAGAGAATACTTCTGGAACACACAGCCCAAAAGACATACAACAACCCAGAATCAAAATACTCAGCAATAATTTCAGTTAAGATTCTGTAACATTCAGATGTCTCCTAATGTCAATTTATTGTCAGTATAAGCATTAAGCAACTTTGGTAAAGCCAAGAGAACCTAAAGTGTTTTAAAACCTAATCTTTTTTTTTTTTTTTGGCTTGATTGCCATAAGGAAGGCACTGGGAGCAGGACTAGCAGACTTGGACGGGAGACTGAGAACACAGCATTCTTTGAAATGTAGTTTGGGAAGGTGAGGCCCCAATGGCAGAGAATGCAAAAGGCCCTGCCCTAAACTATATTTCCAGAAATTCTGTGCTCAGCATCTGAAAGCCTCGATGGCACCAGCCATTTTGTCATTCTAATAATAAACAAAATTATTGAATCTGCAAAGAGGATTAAAGTAATTAAGTAATATCATAAATCTCTACTAAGTTGAAGTTATGTGGTTGTGTGTCATAAAGACAGATAGAAATTCAAAGGGATTGCTGTTGTCGCTGTTTTGGGGGCTACATTGTTTTTGTCTAAAATTTTAAAAATCCCCAAAAATCTGTAGATGTGTGAATCTTTCTGAAACTTCTGGAGATTGATGACCTTTTATCTTGTGCACTGTATATTAATTTTCAAGTAGTTAGCTCTTGTAGTTTTTTTAATGTTGTATATAAAAACTTTGAAAATTCCCCAAAAATCTGTAGATAAGTGAAACATTCTGAACTTTGGTGGGCTAACAGTACTAAATGTCTTATACCATTGTAGCAAGTTTCACTCCAATACCTTTAAAAATGAGAAAGAACAAAGCCCCTGAAGTTTCACCAATTATAAAAATTATGTACCATTACTATAACAAAATAGTAATAAAATTTCATTACTCTTGTTATAGTAACACATTTTTCACTAACTATACTTTAGAAACAAAATATCACTTCCCCCTAGTTTGGTATTGACTTGTAAACTGTTTTAATTGATCACACATCCCTAGTATCGTGTTGTATGCCTTTTAATAGTGTTTTTTTTTCTTGTTTTACTGATGTTGTATCCTACCTTGAGCTGCAAGGACAGGCTGGTAATAAATTCATCATCATCATCATCATCATCATCGTCATCATCATCATCATCATCATTTCCTAACATTTTCTGGTAAGTGTTCAGTAATTATGACCGTGGTTCCATCTAGTGGACCAATAGATTGGCGATTGGTTCAACTAACAATTTTCTTGTTTTTTGTGCTGGGGTTTTTTTTGTGCCAATAGTTTCCCTGTTAGTTCTCTTGTTAAATGGTCATTTGGCTTGTTAACGGATGCATATATCTCTTCTATTGTTTATCACAGAGCTTTCTAGACTCCAGATCAAAGACAATATGTGTTCTGAGGTAATCCATTCCATTATTCAACTACTCTTACAATGAGAAAGTTATATTATTACTCAGACAAATCGCTAACCTGAAAATGCTTTTCTTTGATTGCAAACACAGTCATTTCAAAGCACATGCGATGGACAAGATGTACATCAAGGCTGCTAGGAAATTTTCCAATCTTCTTATTGGACATTTCTTCCCACCCCATCAATGAGGCATCTATCCTACTTTGCATTTGATGTATAAATGACAATTCAGTATTGTGGTATTCAAGCCTTAGATGAAGATTTCAAAATAGGAATATACAGAAATCGTTTTCACCCCCCCTTTTTTTCTCTCTCTTGGTATGTATCATTGCTTCTGTCTTACCATCTGAAAGGGTCCTGACAGTCAGGTCATCAGATGACACTCCAGGTCCATAACGATTATAAGCCAGAAATCGTAGGGTATATTCTGTGAATTTCTTCAGCCCTTCCAACTTGTATGATAGATCATTCACTTCTATATTCTGGGCACAAAGGAATAAAGAAAGTTACTACAACACATAATTATTATGCAGATCAGAATATAACTCTAAAGGGTGAAATTGGTGTTTCACATTTTGTTTTAACATCCAAAGATAAGCAGAGTCATTAATTCATAACAAGTCTCATGCAAAATTGACACCTTAAAGAAGCTGGAGTCCACATTTGCATTTGTTTATTTGCTCACCTGTTCTTTTCCAGTGGTTACTTCTGTACAGTATAGTCTATAACCTTGGACTGGACCATTTGCATAGGCAGGGGGTTCCCATGTAATAAGAATTGAGGTAGGTGAAACAGATACAGCCCGTAGGTTTTCTACTGGTCCTGGAACTTGCACTGTATTGTGGGTTGGGGAAGAACACAAAACATGAATAGTTCAAGTTGCAGTATTATTTCTTTCATAGGAGTAGGTAGAGGACTAACATTTCCATCACCATCAGAGTTCATGGTACCTTATGGAGATACACAGACAATTCTGATAGGTCCATATTCAGGAGGGACATATAACTGAAATGATTATATGATTTGTTTATTGGGAAACCAGGGTGCATTGATTCACTAATAAAGTGATTTTCACTTTTTTAGCTAGGACATAACAAATACATTCAGTTGAAAGTAGTGAAAGCAAAGCTGAACATTCAGTGTCATTGTGCATGTGAAGCTACCAGCATTATACATGTATGTGCAATGAGTGTTGTAATTATACAATTCCAAAAACAGCTGTAGTGTTACAATTTACTAGTACACATCTCTCCTTGATCTCTCCTTGACTATCTCTCCTTGATCTAGGATCTCAAACAACTCTTTTGGTATAGGAACTACAATAACCTACATAAATACACAACTATGAAGGTAAACGGTAGGATTAATGTTGGAACACCCAGCAAAGTTTCTGGAGCAATTCAAAACTCCCATTAAAATTTAGGTGCTATTTAATATCTGTTATTCGCTGCCTATTTCATCTGCAGCAGGACTGACAGACAAAGCCAGAAGTGTGTTACCAATTTTGCCTCCAGCAAAGCCTTTAAAAGCAACATATAGAAATCAATGAAAATCTGGCAGCCCCTTGTCATAAAAAAACAATACAAATGGGCTTTAAAAGGCATTTACTATTAATACTCAGTTGTAAAATCAATACAGTTAGCATGCTTTCCTCCCTCTTCAACTCCCCACACTTTCTATTTCATTACTAGACAGACTGTTGAATTAATGCTTTACTTCTCAGCATGCGGAAGGTCTTCAGCACCCCCCCCCCGCCCCAGATTCCCACTATTTAATAAAAATTTATGGCAAATTAACATTTATGGTTTGCCTTTCCCTCCCCTAAAATGTTATTATGCTTTGAGTGCTGGACTGGACATTTTCAATTTATATATTAGATTTTGCCAGGAACACAGAAAAAGAAATCCTGATACTTTTGAGGCTTTCTCAGCTGTTGCTGGATTTTGTCCTACCGTATATGCTCATGGATAAGTTTAGAAATTTTAGCCAAGAAATCAACAACAAAAAACCTTGGGCCAATGTATTCCAAGATCAATGTAAGTACTGTGCTTTAACTCTTATAAAAAAAAGGAACCATATCATTCTCTAAGTGACAAAAAGTGAAGGCTTAGTCTGTCCCAAAAGAACCTAAAAGAAGTGCCAACCCATTCTTTGCACTCCTTTGAGAGGAAGCACCAGAGAGCTGCCACAAGCATTTGCTTGTTCAGATGTTTGAAAAGGCCAGAAGTAGTGCTGCAGTGGATAAAGTTCCACTGAACTACAGTCCTTCAATAAAATATAATGCTTGTTACACTTGCAAGTATCATTTTACAGCTATCATTTTCTTTGATAAAATGCAACACTTGCTTTCCATAGCTGGTCATTGACATGAGCTGTTCTGTTTTGTGATGGCTTTCTTGAAAGAATTTAAAATCTGAGTAAGTGGCACACACTAAGAGAGTTATTAAAAATTCTGAAGACAGAACAGTTTTCAGTCTTTTGACATCAGCAAAAAAAAAATGTGATGGCTCAAAATTGGAGGAAACCCAAGTCCTGACTTATAAATGACAGGAACGTTCCTGTATGCCATACAGCAGATATCATTAACTTTCTTAGCATTAGAAAATTCACTAATGCTAAGTTAGGAAGACTCTAAGAAAGAGACAATTTTCTGATAGTTAAGTAATTTCAAGTCCATTATTGAGCATTATTTACCTCCCTATTGTGAACTTTGTGAAGTAATACTTGCTTTTGTCTATCTTGGGTTTTGTTCCTCAAACTTGGATCTCTGAATATTTCTAGACTTCCAGATGCCTCAGATAACAAAGCCAACAACGAAGGTTCCCACGACATTCTTGAAACTACAGTAATTACAAAAGTCACTGGTTCCACATTTTTCTTCTTAGCTACAAATCAATTTTCTTCTCTCTCCAAATTCTACATTCAACAGAGGAAATATGCCTGTATAAGACCTACTACATAGAGAACATATGTTCTAGCACACAGCAATGAATCTTTCCTGAAACAATTTGCCGACCTTTTAAAAATTAAATATCATATCTATAAAGGTTTATTTGCAGAGTCAGATTCATTCCTTAATATCTCAGCTGTAAAACGATTATCACACATCATGTATACAGCACCCTTATGCTAGATCAGGTTATTGTACTACATAGCCCTAAATCAGATGGTGTATCTACATTGTTGAATTAATACAGTTTGACATCACTTACTGCTATGGCTCAATGTTATGGAATCATTGGAGTTGCAGTTTTACACGGCCTTAAGCCTTTTTGGCAAAGCGTGCTGGTGCCACTCCATACTACAAATCATAGGATTTCACAGTATTGGTCCATGACAGTTAAACTGATCTCAAACTGCATTAATTCTACAGAGTCCCTGTAGAAACGGCAGTTTTGGTATAAATTACAGTGAAATATTATTCTTCATCCTATGCATGTCACCCCAGGACTGGCGCTATTAACAATTTTGAAGGGAGGAAATGTAAAAACTGAGATCAAAGAAACTGATAGTGTTTATGCTGATGGCAGCTCACGAAGTTATAGCTAAAAGCTGAGTAACTACAGAACTTCTGACATTGGATTCTTGGTATACCAGTCAGGGACATATGCAGCTGTATTTATCAAAGCCTTTCCCAAGATTATGGGAAAGAGATGAAACATAAATTGTTATTATGAAGAATTATGTGGCAAATTTCAAAGCTGCCAGTTAATTCCTTGTAGATTTTTATCTACAATACAGAGGGAGAAATATTTTAAATATACTTCGTTTTCTCAAGAATCAGATTAACTTTGATGCCCCTGTCCCTTTTAATTTGTTTCTTATTTCCTTTCTAGTTTCCTTTTGCCCTTACTTTTGAATCCTGAGACAGTCTGCTTCCCTATTTACTTATCTAGCTATGTATCCCATATAAGCAGTTAAACTTGCCGACATGCACACACACATATGTAGCTATAGGCGGAGGGGGCACTAAAAAGGTTCACCCACAGAATTGTTACATTTGCCATATTTGTATGTCCTTTGTAACCCGTCCAGCCTCCTTTTTCTACATATGTTAGCTGTTTTTCTAAATATTCATCTGACGTTTTATTTGTACATTATTGCAATGCTAGAAATTAGACACTGAAGGGAAAAAATAATTTAAGGGCCAGAATTCTTATTTGAAAGGTAAGGTCTTCATTTCTACCCTTTACTGTAGCTACACAGCACCAATTACTGCAAATTTCAGCATGGTTACTGCAAATAGGATCTTGTGAAGTAAGGATTATAAATAATCACCTCTCTGGTTCCATATGGAGAATGGCAGGGAAGCTTTTATACCAGCTAGACCTTAGTTTATTCAGTCCACAAATATCTAACATAAGTGTCTGTGGGCAGCAATGCGAATGGTAAACAACTTTGCATTAACAATTGTCCTGGCTGCTTTCAGCAGTTTGACATGTTCTGCTCTTAATACTAGATGGCTAAACCTCAGGGATTGAACACAAGTCTCCAGTTTTTATGAATCATCTCCATATAGGAGATGAGGACACAAACTTTCAAGTTGGGGGGGGGGGCTCATCTTGGTACAAAAAAAGGTTGTGTGAGCAACAACTTACTACATTGTGTAACACTTAACCAATTTGTTGACACAATTCACAAAGACTCTCCAGTGATCCATGAATTCACTTAGTTTCCTTCTTTCCTAGTCATAGTGGTGCAAGGGCTCACCCTTTACTTCTTCCTTTTAATAGTAGCAACTTCCAAAGGATAAACAATTATCTCATTTAAAGCCTTTGCAAAGGAGACTGGCAATAAGGCTAGTAAAGGAACACTGGTAAACTCTGGAGGAAAACTGGAAGACAGAAGCTGCATGACTGGAGATGGGTTGCAAGTCTCTCTATTGGACCTGAGCATCAAGGTTGTATGGTGAGTCTTAAGAAAAGCCATGAGTGCCAAGTAGACTAAAACTTTTCTTGGCTGCTAAACTTGGGAGGTCCTTCAAAAGAGTCAGGATCCATAGAAAAACTTGGATGGGGCTAAGGACCCACCTCAACCCCAAGGGAAAAACCATACAAAGTAGCCCAATAAATAGCATATGGGGATACCTGAAGTGGTGTTGAATTGCCAATGATTCTGCAGGCTCCCTGAAGCTCCCGCAAAATCCAGCCATCCTGGCTTCGACTCCTCATCTTGCAGCCACTTTTCAGGATCTGGCCAAAGCTTGTAGACTTTTTTTTATCTTATTTTATTTTTGGTAGGACTGAAATATCAGTCCTACTGTATCATCCAAGTGAGACATGAGGCTCAGATGAATCCCAAAACTGAGTTGAAGGCAGTTGCAAGGCTTAAACCATAAACAATAACGTTGGCCAAAGGTTTTACCAAGATCCAGCACTGCTTTCAGTCCAACCTACTCACATTACTGGTTGAGATAACATTTTTACCCCCAAACATCAGCATCTTATAGAACTTAAGAGTTATAGAGACAATGTACAGAAGTGTACCTGAGCAATATTTAATGCATATATGGTGATCCTTATCTGTGGTCTTTCTGAACAGCACAGAATGTATCCAGAGCTCATTTGTTGTATAATAGGATATTCTCATTATTGGAAATATATGTGACCATAACTTCTGGTTGTTGGCCCTGGACACACAATATGGCGGTTTCATAATTTATTTATTTATTTATGACATTTATACCTTGCCTTTCTCAATCCAGGAGGGTACTCAAGGCGACTTTACACATAGGCAACTATTCGATGCCTTGAAAACAGTGTACAATTAAAATAAACATTTCAAAATAGAATTATAAGATGCATTAAAACATTTAAAACAATATCTTCACTATTATTCATGGTTTCCACAATCGTAATCTGAGACGTTCCAATAGTCATTGCACATAATTTAATATCTATCTATTGTACAAGTTCTCCAAAGGCTTGCATAGCATAATTGACAAAGCTCAGCAAACAATTCAGATCATGGGGAGATATCAGCTATTGTCAAGATAGACTTTATCAGGCTTACTAAACAGATCCATATACTGTTGAATGTTTGATTCTTATTTTACACCAACATTGCTACTTGGCTGAAAACTTGTCAAGCTTAAATACAATCCTTTTTTCCTACTTGAAAAGCTCTGGGTATATTTGAGAGGTCATGCAAATTGAATATTTGATGTACCTCTTCCCATGGAGGGAAGGACCTTGTAACAACTAAATTGAATGTTCTTTATCTCATCTTCCTAATTAAGCAAGAAAGAATACTCTGCTCGTTTCACCTTGAACTGAGAACAGCTAAGATTTCTGTCTGAATTGCTACACAAGAAAGTGTGTTTTTGAATTAGAAGCTGCAAGAAACTGTGGTTGGTACTTAAGTTATAGCACTTAAAGATATCACTAAGGGCTGTCTCTGGGGTCCAGGGGGTGGCTGGAAACCCAAGGACCTGGGATGATCCTGAACTGGTGACTCTAATTAATACCAGAACAAGAAAGTAATTGACCTCTTTGTCCTTAGTTGTATTTTCAATATCCTGTTGCCACTGAAGCTGGATGATATCTATAGTTGTTGCCCGCTGCCCCCTCTCCTCAAACCTGTATGCAGCTTATTGCCTTGTAGGACCATCTAAACTATTCATCATCACTGCATCCTGTGCCAAGATAAGGAAAAACCACCAAACACAATGGTTTTACATCCCCAACTATTTTTTCCTCAGCTGGAAGGATAAATAACTAAAATAGTTTTCTTTCTGCTGTGAAAAAAACCCAAACTATTTTTCAGAAAAGTTTCAGAAAAGCTGGTATCTACATAGAAAATAATGGGTTATGTAGAGAGATTTTTTTCCCCAGAGGAAGACACATTTTTATCTGTAGATGAATGTCTGTGCACCACTCCAGGAAATTAATATTGGGGATGAGGGAATTGCACAAAATTCCTGCTACCCTATTTTGTTTTCCAAAGAGGCTTCCTGGCTATTTTTCAACCTGACAGTGAATCACTGCAAATATTGTTTCCACCTCTACCAAACAAACTCACATGCACTCTCTTGAGTACACACAGAATCACAAAATGAAATTATTTCATTCATATGAACAAGAATGAATAATTTCAAAAGGTGTAATAATTTTTCACTTTTTCCAATGGTTTTCTGCACTTTGGGAAATATTTTTGCATCAAAAATAAGGAAGAGATGGTTGGCATTCAAACAGTCTTTTCCTTCTGAAAATTGTGTATTTTGCACAAATACATGGTTTTTGGAATGAAAAAGATGAAGTGTTTTATATAAACCCATTTTGAACCAGAAGAAAAAATCCTAGGTGACAAAATGTTTTGTGGTAGTGGGCCATTTCCTCAACTGCCTTATATTGTGCCATCTGTTTTTTTGTTTTTTTTTTACCGCTGCCATTCTTTTTTACTGAGGAGAAAAAAATACTTCTGAATATTCTTCACATTTCTAGCACAACAATAATTTTGGGATTTCTGCACACAGAGCCTTAGTAGCATACACAGCAATTTACTCGCTTGCTAGCTATGAGAACTACATTAAAAAATTATATCCCCACCTTCTTACCAAAATCTTACCAAAATGTTTTTAGATGTTTCGAAAACAGTGTACAATTAAAATAAACATTTTAAAATAAAATTATAAGATGCATTAAAACATTTAAAACATATAAGAGCAATTTATAATATAATCCTCCTCTATGGAGGTTATCCTTTTCTGTAACTATCCATCACAATAGTGATGGCAAGGCATATGCAGGCTCATGATCTCAAAATCCTTCCCAGGTCACTTCCAGCGGTGCTAATCATGCACTACAGAAATCTTCTTTTCTTGTTTCAGCAGAGAGTCCTCATCTTGTTCCTTTACACTGAAAACATTGTCAAAATAAGCCATCTATGAGGCCATTTGTATGTATTGTTGAGCAGAGTGCCCACTTTGATTCCTTCATCATCCTCTTCAATCTCTTCATGTCTCCTTGAAGTTTAACAGCATTAATTACACTTTATAAAATCTGCTTCTGGATTGTGAAGGGTGACAAGACTTCAAAAGGCTTGGAGGCAATGTAATTATTAACATAATGAAATCCAAGCTCCCCTGCTCTAAACACGTTCAGAAGATTTGACAGCCATTTGGCATGAAATGCACACACCAACCACCTTTGACTCTTGGCCAACACAGGTTGAGATTCACATTTCAGGAGGCTGTAGCTCTGCTTCTCTTTCAGACAGATTTGTAATTTCTGTACGTCAGTATTTTCCATGCTGGCTTGATGTTTTCTGTTGTTCATTATTATAGGGAAGTCTAGTTGTTATTATTGCATTGACATATTTACATCTGGTGGAAAATGATTACCAGTTAGGGAGATGTCTAATAAATTCTCTATTTGGTCATAAACAGAAGAGCTTCAGACGTTGAGAAAGGGGCTAATAGACCATTCTCATAGCTTTTGGGAATACAATCATATTTTGAAGGCTTTTTATCTATTAAATTATGTTAGCCACCAGAAGAGAAGTAGAGAAAGAGTCCCATAAAATCATTGTTGTGTGCTTTCAAGTTGTTTCTGTCTCACTGAGACCCACTGAGACCCAAAAGTGAACATACCATGGGGTTTTCTGGGGCTGAGAATGAGAATTGGCATGGCTGTGGGCATTTAGTCTCCAGAGTCATAGTCCAGTGCTCAAACTATTACACCACACTGGGATCCTACGTTAGTGTAAATATTAACATATGGAACTATGCCTTGATTTTGCTATATAATCTTTTTGCAGAATGGTACAATTGCACAATTGGATAACCGAATGCACAAATGAACATGCATAATGCACCAGATCTCACTTACATGTGCTTCATGTAGGAAGGAACTAGATGTGCATCTCTGCTCCTATGACCTCAAACCAAATACACAACTGCTTTCATGAGAGAACTTACACATGCATAAGACACAACAGGATTCTAGATATTGCTGTATTCTTTAATTATTCAAAGGCTGGAGATCCTGCAGAAGTTCTTGTACTACTGTTCCATGTTGTGCAGAGCTTGGAAAAATATTTCTGTTTCACAGATCTCATAATCCCCCAGCCAGCATAATTACTGCCTATTGATAGTTTATGAGGTAGTTTCTCTGTACTTTTGTGTATATGAGGATATCAATTTTTAGCTTGCAACCCAAGGTTCTATCTCCATGACAGACTTTAAAAATCCTATCTAGACAGCAAAACAATCAGGTGCTTTAACATTTCCTTGCAAGTCAATATCCAAGAATCGCAAAACAAGCAAATCATAACAGCATTTTTGCCTATGATTGTTGAGAATATATTTTCTTGATGGCTCTCATTGCCAAACAATATGGTCTTCTCATGAATTGATTGAAGATCTTGTCTTCAAATACTACAAGCACTAGCAAATACCAGCATTATAATGTTACATCTCAGAACATTTTGTACACAATTATTTTATGGAAGAAATGCAAGAAAACTACTTTTACTAGTAGCCAGAAAAAGATGGATAATTCCATTATGAAAAGAAAATGTGGTTATGCTGTATCTACCACAAACATCAGAGACTCTTTGTTCACCGACTGAACCACAGGGATGATAACAATGATCCTAGCTCTGGTATTCAAAAGATAAGGAGTTCATTACCCTGTTGGCAGATTTAGGCTAGTAGAGAGAGAGCTGGGAGAAGAAAAATATATTTCCATAGTCAGTCATCAAACAAGAGTTTTGGAATAATCTCAAAAGGATCTAAAATTGTTTGTGTTCTTTCACAAAGAGAGAGATTAGATCTGTTTTGTTTTATAGTGATTGCCAAATCCTTTCTGATTATGTCAGGCCAAAAGTGAGCAAAATTCACAGCCAAGCTACTCAAGGACTACTTAATCACAACTATCCTTTGGTGGAACCTCGAGAAACAGACCATGGTTTTTCAGCAGTTCTGATGTGTGGGATATTTCTTATTGAGACAATGATTTGTTTTACATTCAGTGTGAGAACAATACATTTGCAGAATGGCTTCAGAAGCTAGAAGTCAAATCCTGCCTTAAGTTATTATAAAACAGATCCAGAGCACACATTTTTTTACCAACCCCATGATGACTTTTGAAATCTCTATCTGAACTGGTTTATTAATCAGACAACCAAATGTCAAATAACCCAGAGGAAGCTAGAGTGTTCACAAAGCTCTCACAAGATGGTATTCACAGTTATGGCATGACTATTCTGCAGTGGAATGAATATACATTCAGTATATTGTTAAGTGCATCTTGGGGGTGGGAGAGTACACAATTGTTGTCTGATTCACATATCACATCCTTTTCCATAATGAATAAGTAGTTCCTCTTTTATTCTCACAACAAGTCTTTGAAATAGGTTAGACTAAGATTGTATCCTGAATCCTGATAGATCTGTGCAGGTACAATTCTTGAAAAGATGGAATGCAAGCAAAAAAAAAAAAAAAAAAAGAAAGAAAGAAAGAAAGAAAGAAAGAAAGAAAGAAAGAAAGAAAGACTCCACCAAAATTGGTTTTGTTTAGGTTTTGTGTGTTTGTTTGTTTTGAAATTTATTTTTGGAATATTTTCAAGCTCTAGAAGATAGTTGAATCTGTGGAAATGCAGGACCAAATGTACTATAACTCATATGTTTAATGACCACACTGAAAGAATATATTCAGTATCTTTCCTCACCCTATTCAACTCCTTGATGCATGATATTTTACCTACATGGTGGACTGGTAGATTGTATGATCCCACTAAAGTTAGAAAAGAAAAACACCTTCAGTCTCATCGAGAGATGGCAGTAGCTGCTCTTTTCTCTCCATGGCTGTCACTGATTGTTCCTGGGTCTCAACATTTTTCCACCCAGCTATTAAATTATGGAAGTGGTGCTTACTTTCTTTGGCAAGTAGGCTAGTCAGAACCAACTGAATAGGCACAAATGAACACTTAACACTCTCTTGCACACATTGCAGGATCATGGCCATTGACTTATCCAAAGTCAGACCATCAGCAGACTTTGCAGCTCAGCCATTAATAGAACCTGGGATTATTTCATTTTGGCTAAACATGCTGGTGCCCTTTCACCTCATGCAAGTATTGCATCCTGTGAACTCCTGAAGTTTCGAATTTGGTAAGGCATTAGAGCTCCTAGGATGATAATTTTATGTACTTCTGAAACTGCAAATTCCAGCTTTTTGTGGGAAAATCACTTTTAAAGACTATACTTCCCAGAAGTCTGGGCCAGCATCACCAATGACTGTGATAGGAATTCTGTCAACTGGACTATAAAGTTCTGACTGGTATACCCCATAGCACACTGCAATTGGCTTTAAAAATTTTAAAAGTTTTAAAGCAAAGCAGTTTTCTGTTCTGGCATTGGGCCAGATATATTTGAAGAGCCTTTTTAATGTGAATTCGCTCAAGGTTGCAAGATTGAAAAACAGATTGTGTGTTCAACATCATTTTAACTCTTTAAAAATAGTCTCAAGAGAGCAGTAAAAGGGCAATAATGGCTGCAAACACAAAACAAAGTCAAGAAGGAAGGCGAATATTGCAGGGCCTTTTTGTTGGTGTTATTTGTTGTAACACCAACAAATAAGACAATCGGGCACCACAGACGCTGAATCAATTTACTCCAGTGCGGTTTAGAAGTTAAAGCGGTAAGCATACATTTTTTACCATGAATTATACCTGAAGGGTAAAACAGTGCCACTCCATTATCTGCTCTAGTACACATGCATCCCCTATACTTGGGGACTTGTGACCCATTAGCACTACAGAATTATAGTGTTGTTTTTCCATTTAAACTGCCACAATTCTGTCCTGTGGAATCATGGCATGCCAATTTAGATGGAAGTCAAAGACAATATGAAAAATAGAAGTGTATTATACAGCTTAATTGACCAGGAACCAGATGAACTGTGGACTGAAATCAAGGAAACCATGGCCCTGAGTCTGCAAAACCTGACCAGGGTGGCTGATGGTAGGGCAACATGGACGTATTTCATTCATAGGATTACCCTATGTCAAAGGACCTCATCACATTGAGGTCAGTAAGCCCAGCCATAGCGTGGTATTCACCAAGTAGTGGCATATGATTGCTTCTGGCTTACTACTATGCAGTTCTGATGTTTTCTAAACAAGGACTTTTAAAAGGCTTCAGATGAGGAAGTATGACACTTTTTAAAAAGTCAGCAAAGTGGTTCTATATGGCAGCTGCCATTTTGGGGGAAAAATTATAGATACTAAAAAGCATTCAAACATCTCTTACAGTGTTTTTTGCACAGAAAATACTTTGGCTGGTTTCTTGTTAATTAGTTATGATGGTGTAAAATTAACTCTCACCATTTTAACCTATGTTTTATGGACATTGTAGACACCAGAGTTCTGTCTGAACCACACAATGACACACAAAGACCCCCCCCCCCACCACCACCACCACCAGATCAACTTTCAGGGGTATCTCCTCTGAATGGCATTTCTACGTTGGTGGACAATGAGTAGCAGACACATAATAAATATTCTCCTTTGGCTAAAATGTACAGCAATAATGCAATATTTAGGGACATCTTACAGATTCTCATTTACCTGAAAATATCTGTTGCACATGTCTGTGGATGTATTTTTCCAGCTTCTTCCACTCTTCACTAATGCAAAGATTGTGATCCTAAGAGGGGCTGCTACACTGAAAATCATGTCGGGTGGTAGTTGCTGGAGCAAAGAAAGGGATGGCTATTTTTAACCTTCATCAATAAATGGACAGTGTCCAAATGGGTGGAATTAATAATCCAATTATATTCTTCATGGATCAGGCCTTATTTGGTATATTATGTTCAGTTCTGAACATCTCATTTTAAGAAGGGCATCATTTGGAACAATTTCAGTTAAAGGTAATAAATATGACAAGAGATATAGAAAATCAAAAATGTGAGGAAATGTTGAAGGTGCAGGGCTTGCTCAGCTTGTGAAGAAACGATGAGGGGTAACATGTCTGCACTCTTAAAATATTTAAAGGGCTATCACAAAGGGGAGAGGCTGACCTGTTGTCTACTGCCCTTAGATAATAGGATGCTCTAATGGAGAGTAGACATTGATGGAACTTCAGAAGGAACATCTTGGCAGTTTGTCAAAGGGACCGATTGCCTAGAGAGGTGGTGGTGACCTCTCTTCCTGTCGACATCTTCAGAAAGAGGCTGAACAGCTACCTCTTAGAGACATTTTAGTTAGATATCTTGCACTGAGCAGGAATTGGACATGATGGCCCATGAGGCCCCTTCAACTCTGTGATTCTGTGGCAGTTTATCACAGCTATATGCTGGAGATACATTTCCAGATGCAATACCTCAGTCACTATGTTTGAGTGTTTGTGTGCGTGTGCATGCAAATATTCATACTGATTGATGCATAGATTTGAATGATTGAGAGGTAGTCGATTACTTTTAAATAATTCATCTCAATATGTTGAAAGTAAGAAAATGTGCAAGCATTTTTAGCATTGCTAGTTCATAATCATTTTTTAAATACCTCCCTGTTGAAGCCTCTCTCCAACTAATTTTGGAAGAATAAATCAAGAAGTAAGTATTGATTATAAAGTCCAATTCAAAATTACCAGCAACTCTAGTTGGAATTAAAAGTTATGTTCATTTCCTTTTCATCCAAAGAATAGTTGAGAGCCAAAAGCAGGTTGATTGAATCGATCTAAGCAATACAGTCTTCCAGGCTGCCAGAACCGTGTGTGCATGGCTTTAAAAAAATAACCCTGCTCTCTGAGAAAAGAGTACAGCATGATTAACTGCAATATTTAATTTCACCTGACTGGCAAGTGTGTATTGACAAAGTGCAGGTGGTGGGATTATCTTGCTGGCATCTGTCTATCACAGTAAAATGGATTTATTTATTTTAGTAATGCACGGTGTGCTGATAAATCTAACCATAAACTGCACATTCAAAGAGTGAATTAAAGAGCTGTCAGTTCTACTTAGTCACCTTGATTTATTTGATCCCCTAAGTGAGGGCCCCGTTTGCTACAATCTATGTGGGTGACCTTAAGGTCATCTGCAGAATTGCAGCACAGTCTGGAGGCCTGCAGGTTAAGTCCTAAACCTCCTTTTATAGCTTCAGCCGCAGAACCTAATTTTTTCCCTTCTCTTACTTGCTACACATTACATTCATTGGCTTGCTTCCTGTTGCTACCATCCATTCAATGTGCCCATTCTAGCTGGGTATACTAAAATCTGCCAACTCTGTGCATCTCATTTCTTCAGTGTCTTCTGGAAGTGATGCTGGTTTAGGGAAGGCAACCCTGAGGTTGGTCTGCAGCAGAAAAACTCCAGATCAGCATTTGGAGAGTCTACAGCATTCAAGCCACTGCAGAGGTGGTCTGCGTGGCCAGGCAGGAGGGAATCTTTATCATCACAGTCCTTTTACCACCTTTACCATCACTGTCCTTTTTCTGTCATAGGGATGATTTCTCCAAGTTGTCACTTGTCCTCAGTTTTGACTCAAAGAAGGCAGGGGTGAAAAAAAGTAAGAGCGACAGTAACATGACAGCATTCGTTAGTGTCATTTCTTTTCCCTGGGCCACCTAAGCCCAAGGCAAGGGGGATAGCCATATAAATAATGGCAGCCAGGTCTAAATCGGAACTGGCCCAACTGTTTACATATTGCCAGTGCGCAAAGAAGCTCTGCAGCTTTTGGTAAACTCCAGCTCATTCCCTGACTTTAATGTGGGGAAAAACTATTCGGTGGTGTGTATGGTGACTTCTCTCCATGCATTATCAGGGAGTCCATTCACCTCTGCCCTTCTTCATTTGGCTTGTGTCGATGAGTCTTAAGTTGGAATTGACTAGAACGCACTTAACAGCAAAAACAACAATAGTGTATTACAAATAAGATCCCCGAGCCTGTGTTCTGACTGTCATGATGTGTTTTCAGCCATTGCACTCTCCCTCTCCCTCCCTCCCTCCCTCTCTCTCTCTTTCTTTCTGTATCTTGTTTAATAAATTTGCGAAATAATTTTCTAAGTGGATGGAGTGGTGAACTGAAACTGTTAAACCAAATAAATGAAGACAAATGAATAAACATTTTCAAATGTTGCCACCCCTGCCCAAAATTGCAGAAAAGAATAAATCGTGAAAACAAAGCAGCTCTGTGTAAATGTATCCAAACTATTTTGCATACTCAAATGGCATATGCATGGACTTGCATATAGAAACTTCTATGGATATGTGCACAGAAATATTGAAAGAATGGCCATATTCAGATGTGACTTGTTTAAAAAATCATCCTCATTTACTGTGAGCTGGTACTCCTAGAGCTTTCTGAAACAGCTAGTTTAATGGCTCAAATGCCTTCAGTGAGCACTGGTGACTAGTAGTTATTGAACTAAGACATTAATCTGATGGAGAAATTCTTCTGGGTTGTACTGGGTTCTGGGTTAAATCAGTTTAACTTTGTTTCCATCCTGCACTGAAATCCACACATTTATCCAAATTTGTGCACTGATTTTGGTGATTTCCATAAGTTATACAACTTCTTTTCTTTTGGATAAAGTACATTTATGTGCATTTTCTCCAATTATACATGTTTCATCTGATTATGATTACATTTTGCTAATTACATTATTTACATGTTTGAAGAGCATGTTGCACATTTTCTCATAACAAATGACAAGTGTATTTTGGTCACGAGGGTGACCAAAAATCCTTCCTGCCTTACTGTTCACTTTAAATGTTCATTGCATCATCCAAGATGCTTAGGGATGTGCATAGATACCTTCATTTTATATTAAGTAGGTTTGGTTGATGGATAACGACAGGGTTGGGATTTGAATCTCTCTGAACCTACTAGTAAGTCAGTCACTTTATAATAGAAAATTGTGAAGTTATTATTGACTGTTAGCACAACCTAGAGACATTCTGTTCAAAATTAGCAATGTCAGGAATCTTTACAAATTTTCTCACCCTTGTATAAGAAAGGGTGTGTTGACAGAGCCAAGAAAATGTCCTTTCTTTCTTTCTTTCTTTCTTTCTTTCTTTCTTTCTTTCTTTCTTTCTTTCTTTCTTTCTTTCTTTCTTTCTTTCTTTCTTCTTTCCTTCCTTCCTTCCTTCCTTCCTTCCTTCCTTCCTTCCTTCCTTCCTTCCTTCCTTCCTTCCTTCCTTCTTATGTCTTCCATATTGGACATTGTGTCACTATTTGATTGTTGGCCTATGATAATAGAGATTAGGGTTTGAAACCTGCTGGGCCATATAAATCCACTGTGTGACCTTGGTCAAGTCATATTTTCTCAATCTCAAAGGAAAGCAAGAATAAACCTAGTCTGAAAAAAGCTTATCATGAAATAACTTGTAAGCACACAACAACTAACTTACTTCACTACAAATTCTCTTCTTATTAAAAACATAGTGAAATTACAGTTTTCTGTGCAAAACCGTTTTTTGTGCAAAACCAGTATGTTTTCCTCAATACCTTTTTGTTTTGCATTTATTGTAAAATTATTGAAAAGTACAGCTAAAACACTCCTAATCTCACCCGGTGATGAGAACATTTCAGATTATGTATGCTTGCAGATTAGAATTTAAGAAGGAAAGATTTACATCCATAGTGAAGTGTCTATATGCTTAATTAACAGGAAAAGAAGCCATTATTTTAAAGTGTTCCTTGGTACACTCTGGTCTTGTCCCCATGTGAGCCACCCTGAGTCCCTTTGAGGAGATGGAGGTGGGATACAAAAATAAAGTTGTTGTTGTTGTTGTTGTTGTTGTTGTTGTTGTTATGTAATGAGGTTACTCTTCCTCTAGTGTGTTTACATATTAATACAAGCAGCCAGAGAAGGTGTAATACTATGGGGAAATATCTAACAGAGAAGAAAAGAAAACAGATAGAACCCATAGCTACTATGAAATAATGTGATAAACTCTAACATACTACTTAAATACATTTTTTCAAAAAAAAAAGTGCCCTGAGAGTGAGGCAGGAAAAAGCTTTGCATAATTCAAGGGGGAAAAAAAACTTCCAAAGAACAGATTTTGGCACACTAGCTAATAGGGATGTGCTCCTTAAACACTGATGATTGATTGTGTTTATGATGCCATTCCTCCCGCTTTGATGATATGTCGGCCTTGAAAAAAAAAGGTTTCTTTTCTTGGAATCAATCCAATGCTTTTCAAACTGTGTTCCAAAGAACCTTGATGTTGTCTAGAAGTGTATTGCAGACACATCAAAACCTCAACAATAATGCGGTCCAAGTTTTTGAATGGAAATGGCCTGAATTGTGATGATAAAGGATAAGGATAGTTGGTTGAAACTGAAGGTACAGAGTATGATTCTAAGTCAGAAATGGTGACACTGAAGTCTAACCAGTGCTTTCTATGTATTCCAGAACATACTGAGCTTCTTCTAGCCTTGCCACAACAGTATCTTTCCATAGTGAAAAAATTATTGTATATGTGCATTTGAAAATAACTTCTTTATTTCTATTCTTAGGGTGATATGAGGACAATATATCTAGGATGTGGCTTTAAGAAATTACCAAGCATTAAAAGTATAGAAGACATGCAAATCTGTGTGTTCCCCAAACACAGCTCTCACTATCATCAAAAAGTATGAGGGGACCATCTCAGATGGGAGATTTTGGGATAGGGAGCAGCAATAAAATCATAGTATCTTAGATTGGGACCCAAGGCCCATCTGGTAAGATCCAGTAACATTCAAGAAGACATGATTCAAACACTCCCAAAAGATTGTCATACAACCTCTATAAGACAATCTATTCCGCTATCAAACTTTTTATACAATTTTAATGCTCTTCCTAATGTTTAGATGGAATCTCTTTATCTGCAATTAGAATCCATTGGTCTGTGCTCTAGTCTCTGAAGCAGAAGAAATAGTGTTAGTCCATCTTCCATGTGACATCCTTTCAGATATTTAAGCATGGCTATCATATCATCTCTGGGTGACAGGACTTGTTTTCCAAACCTTCCATCTTTTTGGTCTCTTTTTAACTTGTCACTCACTATCCATATAGAACTGTGGTGCCCAGAAATGGTGAGATCTGAGAAAAGCTGACTAGAGTGGTCCTTTTACTTCCATAGACATAGAGATTGCTGTCCTGCTGGTTCAGCCTAGAATGTATTGGTCACAGATCTACTCTTCCTTTGAGCTTGATTTTACTATGGTTTATGTCCAACTTGAACAGAAGTCTACATAGAGCCAGATGGATACGCAGATGGGCCTTTCTGCTTCCAATAGGGAGACATACTAATGATGATGGCAATATTTCCTTATCTCAAAGGCATATCATACCACAAAGCATAATTAGTATTTATGAAATCTTTAGGAAAAGAAAACTCATAGATAAGTTGAATCACAATCGGCAAGTAAACATTATTCAATTAGGATGCCAAGATGACAAAGAAAAAAAATACTGGAAATGTATACAGACTGTCAACTTTGAAATGCTAAACTCTGATTCTATCAAATTACTTTGTGGTATAATTGATACTTCTTCCCACTATGCTTACACCGACCAGTAACAGCATGCATGCCAAGCTGTCAAACAGCTATTACAAGTGATAGAAGACTCTTTATCATTATGGCACTTCAATTTTCTGAGAAAGAGGGTCAACTTAAGCAGTATCAAAGGTAAAAAGCAGATTACCTTAAACCCAGAGTTACCCCAACTCATCCTGTTGAGGAATTGAAACCTCTTTTCCCACTGACATAAGTGAATACATAGAAGCATACAGATAAACTCAGAGATACCTTTGGGAAAGAAAATACATTTTCCCTAAAGTATTCTCCTGGAATTTAAAATTAAAGTCAAGTTATTATAAAACTATTGAGGTGGATAAGACCATAAGGTCATACAGTCCAATCCCATTCTGCCATCCAGAAATACAAACAGATGGCCATCCAGTCTCTATCTAAAAATCTCTAGAGACAGAGACCCCACCACACTCCCAGGCAGCGTATTCCATTGTCGAATAACTCTTACTTGAATATATAAGTGGGATTATTCCAGTATCCCAATGCTATGGCAGTTAAAGTGATGTTAATATGCATTAATGTGACAGTGTAGATGCACTTAAAGTTTCTTTTCTTATTGGTTCCTTCATATCTCTTTTCCCCATTGCCAAGAAAATTTGGTTTCTAGTTAAAGCAGAAAACAAACAGTGTATAATATGAGAATATCTTATTTTATTGCTGAGTGGCCAGCACCTCCAAATCATGTCTCCCAAATCTCAACAAAGACAGAAGTCCATGGAATTTCATGTGAACTGGACACTTACCTCTCCAGAGAATAACCTAACTGTACATTTTGTTTCACCAGTGTCCTCAATCCTAGAATTGTTTGTGTGTTTCTCTGAGTTAGGTAATGTTCTTGTTTAAACCTTTTGTTTATTTTACAAGTATCTAACCTTGTAACATATGAGATAATTTCATGACTATGGAGAACCCCTGTGTCATATTTGAACAAGTGGTCCTCTTTGGCTTTTACAGAAAAGCATGCACAGCCATATTACTTTATTATTAGAGGAAATAATGGATATTTTGGGAAGTTGTAGTTTAGTGAGTTACCAGTACTCTTTTGCAGAGAAGACTAAAGACTTTGTAAAATAACAGCTACCAAAATTCCATAGTATTAAGCATCAAAGTGGTATCAAACTGTTTTAATTCTACAGTGCAAATCCACACTTAGTGCATTTGAGTTTCTTAAGCAAATATATTAACTTGGAAACTTAGTTTTCTGTAATTTAACTCCCAAGGTTCCCAGTCAATTTGGCCATTGAATTTGGAAATGTGGTAGTGTGATGACTCATGGGCCATGTAGTCCCGTTCCTAGTACTATTGTGGCAGATGAAGAGGAAAACTTGGGTTTCCCACCGTTTCAGCCAGAATTGGAACCCTTGCACCTGCAAGATGTTTGCCCACAAGAAGTCAGCCAAACAAGCCTTGAGCAGAAATCTCCCCCATTTTCTTGCCGGGATTATTATAATCGAGATAGAGGCGCTAGGGAGGCGAATCGCAGAAGCGCCAGGATTGCTGCCAGACAATTAACTGATTAAGCCTGTTTCCCTTGGGAAATCTTAAGGAGTCATGCATCTGGACACAGTATGGGTTTCGTTTCTTGTTCCCCAGGGAAAGTGTTCCTTGGCGGGAAAACAAGATCCTATATAGGTGTTTGCCCGCAAAGAAATCCTTGCGGAGTCAATTCGTCACCTTGTGGAGTGAGATCGTGTGTGGACTACGCTACTCCAGCCCCTTGCCTCCAGGACCAAGTTCCAAGCCTTGTTTCTCGGACCTTGTTCTTGTTTCTTGCCTCTTGCTGCCACGTATCAAGCCTTGTTTGCCAAGAATCTAGTTTGCTTCCAGCATTGTTGCCAAGCTCCATTGGACTAAAGGACCCTGTCATTTCCCCACACTTTGCTTGGCAAAGTGTGTGTTTCAGTTATTGGATTACAACTTTGGACTCTAATATCACATATTGGACATTGCTTTCCTGGACTATATTTGACCTTTCCTGAAAGATCTACTTCTGAATTATATTCTTCACTTGTTTTTATTGACTTTATATAATCCCTTAATAAAGATATTAGATAGATTCTGGTCTCTGCGTATGGTTATTGGTGCTCTGTAGCCTGGGTCCTGACAGGTAGCTATAGTCCAAAAATAGTCATCATGAACACTGGGTGAATAAAGTTATACCATTTTGGTAACCTGAGCCAGGTGAGCTGAAAACTGATCCCCATATCTTGTCTCCTGTTTGCAGAGAATAGCAAGCATACTGGAAGTGATTCAGTATCAATTCATAAAGAATCCATATGAAGAGAAAAAAGCTGGCCACTCTTAGGCAATGGGAGATTTAGATCTTAACTGATAGTTCAGTTGTTAAATTATATGGTATTAGAGTGAAAAGAAATGAAAGGGAACAGGGTTTAGCAAAAAAAAATAAAAATAAAAATGAGAAGACTTAATACAGAACTAGAGAAATTGAAATAAAATAAATTCCACCCTTCATATTCAGAATAATTATCTGAAGAGCTGGAACTTGTACTGATCTCTTAAACTGATTGCAGATGGAGAAATAGTATTCATTTTGTTTTTCATTTTAAAAAGAGAAAATGAGAGGCACACATTTTTGATGCCCTTTTCTGTCAGATATTATTTCCCAGCTTTGCTAGATTGCATAACAGCTTTTGGTATTTCCAAATGATACAAACATTTTGAAATCCCATTGGAAATACAGGTTGGTGATGACATGCTCCAGCACAGAGCAAAGGATAACCTGTGTGGATTCTTCCATATAATTAACCATGATTGATACATAGAAAGTGTAGGAAGAAAGAAAAGAGCACAGGATTTAAAACAAAGATGAGGAAAAACAATTTCCCAAGAAATGGATCTCCAAAGAAACACATGTGTCTTGCATTTAGCCTTTCCTCCTTCTGTGCCTAAGAAGCTGCTGGAGGCTTCTTAGCAATAATCAACAAACTCAGGGCCAACCCTATCATTGGATAGTGTAGACACTGAAAAAAACATTTTAAAAGATGTGAAAAAGGGTCCAAAGTGGGTTTACTGAGTCAGCAAACTGTGTTCAGAAATGCATCACATACAATAAAAGAAAGCACAGAGGTAGGACTGTGGAGTTGGTCTACTTTGAACTGAGCTTAATGTTATCTATTAGTCAAGTTTGAATATGATTTTTTAATTCCAGAATGATAGTCTCTGGTAAGAATCGGTTTTTAGAAATCACTGAATATTACAAATAGAAATAAAAACAGACATCATAAAATTGAATTAAGTACTTGAATTTTCTTTGTGTTTATATCCCACACAAAATGCAACTGTGCATATTAGGGCTGTGCAAAAAATCATTTGTGCCTCATATATCTGTTTCGTAAGATTTGTACATACCACACAATATTGAGGGGTGTCCATGCAAAAACACTTAAGAATCAAAACATTCAGCTATGACTTTTCGTTAAAGTTTAGTCTCCCAAAGTCAGTTTCATTTTCTGCATAAGTAGCAAACAGTAACAGTGGTGCAAAGCCAAATAGGCCATTTGTCTTTAAATTAAGGAGAGCCAGTTTGCTTGTCGCCATTGTGGGAGGGAAAGCAAGCTGGGAGGTAGACCAAGGATTCTGGGAAATGTAGTTTTGTATCAGAAAGCCCCGATAAGGTAGGGGTGAGCTACTGTCCGTCTGTAGCAGCAGCCAGTCACACAGTTTAGAGTTCAGATAAATTATTGAATGAGAGAGGACTGATAGTAAATCTGTGATAGACTGGGAGG
Source organism: Anolis carolinensis (assembly GCF_035594765.1). NCBI lineage: Eukaryota > Metazoa > Chordata > Lepidosauria > Squamata > Anolidae > Anolis > Anolis carolinensis. Next base: position 309,690,923 of record NC_085842.1, read on the forward strand.
AAAATCCCTAAATTGAAGTTCTATGGTATGTGCTGTGTGCCACATAGAGTCATTAAAGGGGATAGCTGTTGTGGCTTTTTAAAAAAAAGGTTTTTGTCAAAAGCTTAGAAATTCCCCCAAAATCTGTAGATGTGTGAATCTTTCTGAAACTTGGGAGGAATTGTGCCCTGCTTATCCTGTGTCAAGCAGATAGCTGTTGTAGGCTTAAAAATTGTTTGTACATTTTTTTGTAAAAACTAAAAATTCCTCAAAAATCAGTGGATAAGTGGAACATTCTGAAACTTGGGGTGGGTGGGTGGTTAATATTGATAAATGTGTTCTACAATTGTGGCAAGTTTCATCCTGATAGGTCTAACAATAAGGGAGAAAGGAGCCACTGAAGTTTTCCTGCTAGTAGAGTAACAATCATCACAGTTTGTATGTAGTATTTTTTTAGGAGAAAGCAACATGCAGGTATATTTATAGTGTTACGTTTTATATGTTTTATGTTCATGTTTATATATGTTGACATTTCACTCTTTGATGAAAAGGATGTTATACCCCAATTACATGGTGTTGTTATTGTGGTTGTTGTTATTATTAATATTTAAACAATTATACTTACATTCTGGTTGTGTTGCCACTTTAATGGGGTGCGAGCTTTCTCCTGGTCCCCATTCATTGTATGCCACCACTCGGAAGGTGTAGGTCTCTTCGGGTTTCAGATTCCCCACTGTGAGCTGGAGCACCCCAGACTGAGACGTGTTTAGAGCCCGCTCCCTAAACAAAAACAGAAATGCAAGGAGCAAGAAGGTCAGGATGAAATGTCTCAGACAAATGTTCTCAGTGGATACAAACAACCACTTAACAGTATATATGTGTGTTTAGAGAAGACAAAACAAAGTCAAGGGTACAACCTTGGAACAATGAACAATCAACTATTCAGTGATTCTAATACAAACAATACACTTATAGAACAATGGTGTTTCACATAGACAACATGCTCTAAGGCATTTATATTGATAAACCCAGACTGAAAGATGGGGGAGTTGATGTGAACAACTTGTAGCAATAACTAAACTTTTCAAATTTTTACAAATAACTGCTATTTTTTTCCAAAACTGACAGTTAGCCTTCCCTTAAGCAATGTAGGTATCAAAATCTACTGTCCTCCCTCCCCTTTTCTCAGCTGGAATTCTCTGAACTCCTTATCTGCTGGTCAGTAGAAAGTTGGGGGAGCAGTAGGCAAGCATCGGCCTGTCTTTCTACAGCTGGATATACAGGCCATGATCATGGGTAGCAGCCTTTAGTCTACTGTTGCAGGAAAATAGTTAGATGCTTTGTCCAACTTTTGCTCTCATAATTCACCCATAGGATGAGAAGCAGCACTGAATGAGGCTGGTCAATAAAGATTTTCAATAGGTACCCAGGAGTGGTTTTTCTTCTCCCTCACCCCACATGAAACCCTGCTGAATCCTCTCTTCTGCACATCTCTGTTGTTCTTTGCCTCTGTTCACTCTGTATAATTGTGTAATGACTAAAAAGGAGAGTTATTAAAGAGGACAATCAGGATAATGTTATATCCTTGAAGATGACATTTATACCACATGTTTTGCTCTGGGTTCCATTAAAGTTGGCTTCACTTAAACCTTTTGCCTAAACTCTCTCATTAGTTTAAAAATGATTATCTATGGCTCGACTACACTAACCACATAATCGAATTTCTAAATGCAGATTATTTGTTTTAAACTGGATTTTATGAGTCTACACTGCTATATAATCCAATTTAAAACAGATAATCTGCATTCAGAAACTGGATTATATGGCAGTGTGAATGGGACTTAAGTCTACCAGATTTATTATGTAGATGTAAGAGGATGTAATAATTGACAAAATAGTATCAAGAGAGAGTAGGATGAAGGGATGCTTGAAATGTTGTTTTTTTAAAGAAGAAATGAAAGGAAATCCACAAGAGGGACCAGGCTTGTGTACCGATAAGTAAGGTGAAAGCCAATAGGATTTGCTTTACCGATAAATGCATTGGGCAGTCACTTATTTGTGTTGTCGAAGGCTTTCATGCCTGGGATCACAGGGTTGTTGTATGTCTTTCAGGCTGTGTGGCCATGTTCCAGAAGTATTCTCTCCTGACGTTTCGCCCACATCTATGGCAGGCATCCTCAGAGGTGTGAGGCATGGATAAACTTATTTCTCTGGTCTAACAACATCCACTGTATGGTTAGCAACTCTTTAAGTTTCTACCATTTGAGAACTTTGTTTTTGAAAGAGGTTTGCCTGTACTTGACAGACGAAGAGCAGCTAGACCAGATGTTTTAGAGACAGGCATGAACTTGAATAGATGAGAGCTGTTCTTCAGACAAAGATCTTAGTCTGACCTCAGAACACCTAAATCCAGTTTAGGTCAGAAGTCAACTGACTGACTGGGAATGGAGCTTGTGAATACTTGAGGTTTCCTTTTAGTGAATCAGACCATTCACTGATTTTGGTATTGTCTCTTTAGACGTACAGTAGTGTTCATGGGTTTCAAGCAGAAGTATTTGTTAGCCTTAGTACTTGCAATCTTATTCACTAAAAGGCAGGACTGCCCCCAGAATATACAGTGAGGAGCAACTCAATTTATAGTTTTCCATTTCAGTACTCAAGAACTCAAGCTTTTATTGTGACTGGGAGATTTTTTATCTAGAATGAATGACAGACTAGAAACTGGGCTAATTTTTAAAACAAATAACTGTATGTGCAATTTTTTTTGCAGCTAAAACGAAAACAGGGGTTAAAGACTCTTATTGTTTTCCCCTAACCTAAGTCAGCAAAGACATCATGCACAACAAGCACCAAGGGCTGGTTGTCACTCCCAGTTCAAGCTGTGATTATTTCATTACATTTTTAGGCAGTGTGTCATTTCTGTTTGAGAGTGTAGGTGCCTCAACAAACTGCAACTCCCAGGATTCCAAGGCATTGAGCCATGGCAGTTAGAGTGGTGTCAAACTCCATTAATTCTGCAGAGTAAAGTCAGCCTAGGGGAGCCCAACTGTATCTTTTTCAGCAGACTAAATAACTTAGTCATTGAGGGAGAATGGTGGTTATAAGTCAGAAGCAAGAAAGATCTGGATATTTGATAAGTCTTGTGTCCCTCCAGTTCTGTTCACCTACCTAACACAGAAAAAAACATTTCCTTCCTTGAAGCTGCTCCCGAGTTACATATTGTGTGGAATTTGGATATGTGATTAATGCATACGTGTCTTATGGGCCAATCTAGATTGCAGTCTTTCAATTTCCTTCTTGGGTTTCTCTACTTTTTCTTTTTTTTAAACGATCACCAGCAGTTCTATCAGATTGAGATACTGATTACTTCTGCAATAACAGAAAAGGTAGATTTAATTCTTCCACTATGTCATGTAGGAATGGTAAATCTATATTTTCACATTCCCAAGAGATATTGGTGAGCAATCAATATTTTCTTCCCTTAGTGATGAAGACACTTGGGGATTTTTTTTTGTACAATGATGGGCAACTGCCATAACTTCCCCCAAAAAGCTACTGAACTTTGCACAAAGCAGTATCATTTTCGGGAAAGCTGCACAACTTTCCCAAAAAGGCTAGGGAGGAAAAAAAAGGCCAAAATGGAATTTTGTACAGCTTTGAATGTCATGTAACACTTGTTCAATAATCACCAGTTTGTTGTGTCAGAAACAACAGCAACAAAAACTTCCTGCAAAATTGCAGACACTTTCTTGGATTTATTTTTCTTCCTACAAATGTTCCAAAGGGGATGGAAATTCCAACTTTCAGCTGTGGAAATTCCACAGTCAAGAAATGAGCAAATACCCATTCCACCTCTAACTCCATATCATTAAGCATTTCATTTGACCCTGTGTCACCCCATGAATGGGGAGATGTGATTGGCAGAGTTTCTGTCAACTTAGAAAAGTTGTTTAAAGCAGAAAACAATGTTTGTATTTTAATTACGTCTTGGATATAATATAATTTTATGCCACAGATCGCCAATTAATGGTGCAAGACTAGCTGAGCTGCTGTTTGGGGAGGGGGAATCATGTTTTTCTCTGTTCTCTTTCATCTTTTCCCATTCTGCTTCCAACCTCCTCTCAATGTGCTGTTGTGTTTTGTGACATAAACAAAATTAAATGAGAAACGTAGCATAACAAAAATTAAATGTTTCAAACTTGCCCAAGGAAAGATTGGGTAATGGTCTCAGAGCTCAAAGCATCACAGACTATTAAATAATATATCCAGATGATAATTCTCAAAAATAAAGGGCCCAATCTTCAATGCTAAGCCAGCCTATGGCCATTTATGATTGTTATGGTTCTGTGCAGTTCCCACAAACTTTAATTTGGACAACTTGGAAGGAAATGCAAAGCAGATCATGGCAGAACAATGATATTAAAGACAAAGCATAATTCATTTCATCCTCATCTTTTATCATAGGGGTTTGTGGGAAATCCTGATTTTCTGTGAAGTAAACTGGATGCTAAATAGGGTGGTTTAGCAAAGGGAAGGCCCCTGTCAACGTACTAGTGGTAAGGATGTTGAAAGATGGATTCTAACATCTAGTGGACACCCAGTCCCTATCACTGGTTGAGACCAGAGTTCTCAATCTTGAGCTCTGCAGATGTTTTATCTTTCATCTCCCAAAATTCCACAATATGGGTCATCCTGGTTAGGCCATTCTTGTTTTAAATATTGTTTTATAAAACATGTAAGTGGCGCAGACCTGAGGAATTGCCCTATGACTACACCACACAGCAAAGAATTTATATCATTGGTCATTGGGATCTTTTCCAACCTCTGGATGGAATGAATGTGCCAAAAATGCTCCAGACACACTGAGCCATTGGCACAATAATAATAACAATGATGAAATGGTATTTTAAAACCTAATGGCAATTAGGAGCTCAGGAGAAGTAATTTGTTAAATGCCCAGAACATTAAAATGTAAAATAAAAGATAGCTTCAATTTCTTATTAATCTACTTTAAAAATATGGAACCCTCCCATGCTAATTTGCAAAATTAATATAGAATATGTTATGTAAGTGCATCAGAGTGTTTCAAATGTAATTGCACCATTTTTGCACACTTAGCAGGTGGGCGACAAATACTGGTATAATCTATTAAACAGCTAATTAGTTGCTTCAAGATGGAAGAGTCATGGGAATGTCTCCGACTGTGTTGTATTTAATAATATGAAAATGAACTAAAAGTTTGGCATGGTTACCTTATTCCTATTGCTTCAAACTGTCTAACAAGGACAAATGAAAGAACTAAAAGAATAATTAAGGTAATGTTTTATGACCTAGAAAAGAGGTGATTTTTTTTTTTTATAAATCGGGGATTCTATTGCCTCCCTTGAACCTTTTCCAGGACTTCTACTGCTAAATATCCTACTATGAAAACTGTGTATCAAGAATGGAAACAATGACAACTGCCTTTTTTCTCTGCTTCTCTAAATCTCACATGTACAACATATATCCCAGGGCCCATCCACACAGTACCTTTATCTCAGGAGCTCCTGGTTCAAAATGGTGGGTGGCCTAGCAACATCCCCTGAAACACATGGGAGGAATTGCTACAAAACGCTAAAACACAAGATATTCAGTTGTGGGAATATTGTGGTTCTGGCCAGAAAATGTGGATATTCGGATCTCTGTATGTTTCTACACTTATGTTGGTTTGTTCCTGGTTGTTTGTATCCTAATAACATGGCAAAGAGACAGTTGACTAGAGGGCAAAAATTTTATTCTGGCAGGAGAAACTTCACCCTCCACACATTTAATGAAGTTTGTGACACACAAACAAATGTTTTACCATGTAATCAACTTTCCCCATGTTTTATGATAAAAACAATGAGTAACAGACATGTATAACCCAGGAACATGACCCTGATGTTCCCAGGCACAAGGGCACAACTAAACCTGTCTGGACACATAGCCATGCAGCCTCTGAATGATAATAATAATGAAAAAGTTTTGTTGATTACTGTTCAAAAGTGTAGTCCTGACTTTGAAAGTAGTTGTTCTAACCACAAACTTTGTTTGTGTGCCACACACTTCATTAAATGAGTGGAGAACAAAGTTTCTCTTGCCAGGACAAAGTTTTTGACCTCTATTCAACTTTTTCCCATCTTTTCAGGATAAAATCAATGAGGAACAGATATATATGACACAAGAACAAAACATATACGAATGATGCACATGTTTGCATCTGCACATTTAAAGGGTTTTTTTTTTTAAAAAAAACATTTCTGGTGGACATCCCATGGTGGCCATCTTGCGGGTTTTGAAGTCCCGTAACAAAGCAACAAGTCTAGATGTCGCAGACAGAAATCTGGGACCAAGAGGTCTGTGTGAGAACCTGATCTCAAGGGGTTTTTTTTGCCCTGCATGGAAAACCCATGGTCTGGTGCTGTCTGGAAGCGCCCCCAGTGATTCTGATAAAACCCAGGATATCTAAGTAGTGAATATTCTGTTTCTTGGCTGATTTGTGCTCCCATCAGACCAGAAATAGATAAAATATGGGGTGGGGCAGAAAAATGGCAGATCAAAGGAGTAGCATTACTGCTTGGGGGCTTGGAATCCACTTCTGTCTTGTACTTGGTAATTCTTGAACAAATTGTTTTTCTTTTAGTCTTACCCATCTATGAGAACTGGATGCTTTGCAGCAGACCAGATCCACCATAGTAGTCCTTGTACTTTTGTCTGGAGACTGTATACAATACTTCTACTTTACTTTTTTTCAGCAGCAGCGACATGTTTTTTTTTGGTGTTTTTTGTTCAGCTATGAAGCCGAATGGCTCTCATAACACCTGGAGAACTACTTCCAGGGCGTCTCTGTGGTTGAACTGGAGTAAAAAAAAACCTTGCAATTGCCAAAAAAATCATTGCCATAGGGAAAGATGGGTCATGCTGGCTTAAGGAGGCTTTCCCCCATCAAATGAGGCAGGGGAGAAATTAGGATGATGCAAGGCATGGAGCAACAGGTGACCATGCCCTGCACATTAGTCCAGTGATGCGTGTGACAAGATTAAGGATCAGCAGAGGGTACCCATAAGTCCAAATTCACACACCAGTCCTTAAAGGGTTGGGGACCCCCGATAGGCAATGGATCTTCAGATGTATATTCACTCAAAGACACCAAAGATTGAATATGCATGCAAAACATAGTCTCAGCAACAGCTTTCCCATTACCCACTATAGCATAACATAATTTAATTTGATCTCAAAAAATATATGCAGTTTTTATTTTTCTGGAATTTCCTCTTTATATTGCAAAATGATGCATAAGAACAAGGACTGAATGTAGCCTTTTCCTCAAGTAATAGTCCACAGATGTGTTAGATAGCAACTCCCATCAACCATCACTGCTCCCTGAAAAAAATGGACTTTGAATAAGTTGTTCTGAATCTGTTAAGCTCCTGTTTAGATAATTTCAGTGCACTTTACATATGCTCTGCAAAAGACAAATAAATGGGTTTGAGAGCAAAGAAAGTCTGACATTTCACTAGAAACCAAAATATTAAATTGAGGCTATCATTATATGGACATATCATGAGATATCATGATTCAGTTGACAGTAATTTGTTACTTACTTCCAAGTTCTTTGTTTTTGGAAGTATATTTTTCTCAACCAGGGAACTCATGTCCAAAAGTAAAATCAATACAATAAATCTAGACAGCACAGTATTGGGAAGGCTGATTTTCTTGCACTAAATAAATCATAAGACTCAACATTCTTGGAGTTATGCCATGGTAATACCAGACACAAATATGTTCTTGTCCTAGAAGTGGAAAGACTGGGTCCTGAGCATTTGGTGTAAGGCTGATTAGACCTATTCTCTTGAAAAATGAACTACTCTCAAAAGAGATATTGCTATTTTGCAAAGGAGCATGCTGATAAATTGTGATGAAATATCAAAGATGTGCACTGTAAATAGAAGACATCTCTCTTCATGCTGACTGACAACGTAACATATCCAGCAATAGACTCAAATAAATGCCTCTGTATGAATGACTGCCCCAGCTTGATAAAGGATGAAATGAGAAAAACAGATGGGAGCCACAGCAAAAATGAAAAGAGGCATGGGTATAAACAGTCCAGATGAGGTCAATGAAGAGAGACGGTTGTCAGGATGGCTAACTAAATTAAGGAAACAAAATGAGGGAAAATAAAAGGATTATGTAAACAAACATAAGATCAATGGGAAAATTGGACACAGACTCATATGTAATGATCCCATATGGTTATGGTTATATTTTCAGACACTTCATCCCAAAGAAACTTCACTAAGCTTACCCAACTCCAATTTTATTTATTTATTTTTCTCCTTTTCAAATCCATGTAATGCTTCACACCCAACTTAAGTACCAAATTTGTCTGAGAAGCTCAGTGCTGGTAAAATTTAGAAGCAACTGTAATCTACTATCACAGCTGGAGGGATAGATGGAATTGATTTCAAATTGATTTTTTTGCTAGAACCCATTTATTTGTCTCCAGTACCACATCTCAAATGAGTTGATTTTCTTCTTATCACCTTCCTTCATTGTCAGTTTTCACAACAATACATAGTAATGGAAAATATGACTGCTTGGTCATGATACCAACAAACATTCATACAAAGAAAGCATTACATTTATTGATTTGTGTCTCTCCTTTTTTAAGGCACGTCTATATTCAGGACATACATTATAGAGTTTTGCTGCTTAAAACAGTACTTTTGCAGATGATTCCTCTTCAATAATTTGGCCTTTCTTGTCAACCACATCCTTTTGATCACTCTCCCTTGTTATTTAGGAAACAGGTACATGGGTAGGAACCCTGGGGCTGGTGTGGGTGGCTTCACTGCCCTTCTGTGGTGGTGGGACAAAGTCCTGACATGCTAGCAGGGCTGATCCTAGTTCAGCTTCGCTGGATGGCCAACCTTTCCTTGGTGGACACGTTGCCATTATCATAGCAGCCATGAAGTTCAAAAGAATTCCTAGTCATCCCTAGTCACATTGCTGATATTTGCAAAGATACCCATGTGACATGGAGATGGATGGGAGGCAAGGAGGAATCCCAGAGAAAGCAGGATGGCTATGTAAACAGAGAACCAGCTCCGAATCAGAACTGGCCCACTTGTTTATATGGCCCCCAAGTATGGTGCTTCTCTAGAGCTCCAGGGAAGCTCCAGAGCTTTCCAAGATTTTGGCTAATGTGGAGCAAAACCATGATAAGCAGTCTTGTTCCATGTTGGGGATGAGAATGGCCTATACATCATGTGGATACCATCGGATCGATTCTTGCCCACTTCCCATTGTAGTGCCAGTGTAGCTACACACTGAGCTACAACTCCTTGGTGGATTGTCACCTTGTTGTGGTGAGGGGGCTTGCAAGTTCCAGTGAACCTGTGGGCATAACCACCAAAGTCATGTACTCCCAGGAGGGGCCACAGGGGAGGATCCATACCAAGTTCAATCCAAAGACCCTAAGATGTCAATGGCAGAGCAGGCAGAAGATAACATGGTACATGTTCCAATGGATGTGAAGGCAGAAGAATGCTGCAATAGATGAGAAGCCACTGTCATCGTGTTAACCATACCAATGGATGTGCATCTCATTCTGTGAAGACTGTGTGTTGATCAGCCATGCACTGATCTCCACACATTTTAAAAAAAACCTCACAAACAGGTGTATTCCTAAAAAACAAACCAAAACCAACAAAAGTCCAATGGCAATCAGCAAGTGGCAATCGGGGCAGGACTGTGAAATCTGGAAGCCCCTAATCACAGACGGCCATATGGGCAGTGGATATGGATTGAGTCATTCTACCTCAAGGTCTGAGAAAGTTGAGTGGTCCGGTAACTGTATCCATAACTGAGCAGCCCTTTTTAGGATCCACTCTGCTCACCCCATCAGGAGCGGGCTAGAAAAGGTGCCCTAAACATTGTCTGCCTCTCTCATCCCTGACTGGACTGCTGTGCCCAGAGGGGTCACAACCTTGCAGCCAAAAAGGAAATATGAACTTTGGAACATGGAATGTACAGACATTGTTGAGCAACACAGACAACAGACACCCTGAACACAGGACTGCTATTATTGCAAGGGAGCTGAGACACTTTAATAGCGACATAGCAGCACTTCAGGAAACTCAGAGAGCAGGAGAGGGACAGCTGAAGGAAGAAAAAGAGGTGACAACTTCTTCTGAAAGAGACTGCCTGAAGGAGAACAAAGAATACACGGAGTTGACTTTACTATCAGAAATGACCTGGTGAAGCATCAGTCCAAAGCACCCATCAGTATTAATGAACAACTCTCAACCCTTCGAATTAACCTTGCCAAAAACCAGCAGACAACCATCATAAGTGCCTATGCACCAACACTAGATGCTGACGAAGATATCAAGGAAAAAAATACTGTTAGCTAGACACCATCCTATCAGAGATACCTAAGGAGGACAATTCATCCTCCTGGGGGATTTTAATGTAAGAGTCGGACAAGGTTGGTGAACAGGAAAAGCAATTTAAAGATGGGCTTAAAGCTAACCTTAAAAACCGTGGCATAGACACTGAGAACTGTGAAACCTCTTCCTTGAGCACTTTAACTAGAAGTCACCAACAGTGCTGTGGAATTCAAAGAGGCACACATTGAGGGTGAAAGGGAGAAATGCATCAAGGGGAAAGCACATCAAGCCAACCCTAACCAGGACCGCCTTCCATCTGGAAACCGAGGTCCTCACAGTCATGAACATGCAGGTCAAGAATCGGTCTTCACAGTCACCTATGGACCCACCACCACCAAGACTCTATGCTTGGAAGACCATCCTACTCAGACATGAGTGATTGCCAATGAGATGACACTAAGCTATAGATGTCCCAATTTTCATCTGCAAAATGTTAAAGGATATAGAAATGACTGAATGGTCTTCCAAGACTCTACGCTTGGAAGACCATCCTACTCAGACATGAGTGATTGCCAATGAGATGACACTAAGCCATAGATGTCACAATTTTCATCTGCAAAATGTTAAAGGATATGGAAATGACCGAAGGGTTTCCTACCATGATGTACTGCAGATAGCTCATGTCTCTCTCTCTTCTGAGTGGGCAAAAAGAAGCAGGAACAATCTTATGTTAAATACAGGGTTACCTGCATTTTTTCTGAGGTAGCCCTGTAAACCATTCATAGAAATTCATGATTCCTTGGAATGCAGATAGAAAACACTTGTTCCATCTCACCTTTAGGAGAGATGGAACAAGCCTGTTAAAAAGAAGACAGAGGTGCACAGTCACTGAATGTGTGCTGTTGCATGCTTTTATAGGTAAGCTTGGCATTATGAGGACTGTGAATTGTCACGCAAAATTACCGTTATTCTCCAATACCAGGAATCATTCTGTCCTTTGGAGTTATAGCAGTTTGACTGACAATTTCTGTGCATGCCTCAGGTTAATGTCAGAACTGCTATTATTGTACAGAGAAAAATAGCTCTTTTGTAAAAAAAATAATGTATAAACAATAAATGACTCAGTATTCTAGCCATGCACTTAAAGGAAACTACATTTATTTTTTTCACACTGCAAGCTTCAAAGTTCACAGGACCAGAGGCAGTTTTCACCACAATAGAAATCTTAAAATGGGTTTTCAAACTTTCCTTTCCTTCTTTTTTTAATTAAACGTGGCGTTTTAAGACCAGTGTTGAGAGCTATCCCTCTAGCAAACAGAAGATGATATTCCTTATAGTAGCAGAGTCATTCAATGACTAATGCCTTGCTTTTACCTGCAATTTCATGGCAGTTAATACCTTTTGAAATATCTGCAAACAACTGAACCATTGAAAATATTGAAAACCATGCACACAGTCAATTCACCTGTGCATAAAAGGTGCATCACTTCTCCCTAGAAACACAGATAAAACTTCAGACAGGGATGACAATGAGTCTTGTAGAACAGGTATTTTTTCAACCATTTCACTATTATCTTTGATTGTTCTTTGTTCCTGTGTAGGACCTCTTCACACGATCTCTAACCCTGTTCCATTTCACTGTGGGGATGGGACAAGGCGCATTGCTTCCCTCTCCCTGTCTCCATCAGATGGAGGAAAGGACAAAAAATGTGGGTAGCTCCATCAGAGCTATCCCAATTACACTTACTTTTCTATGGTTGCCAAAGAAGCGTCTTGCAATACTTCCTTGGCACTTGGAGGGTAAAAGGGGCAGGGCCTGCTGAGTGTCATGTGATGGCACTCGGCAGGCCCCATCCCCAAAGTGCTTCAAAGGGGCAAAAATCCCCAATGTGATAAAGTGGTAAGTAACTGAACAAGTGCATTGAAGGTTTTTACTCTGTTTTTGTACCTTTTTAGTTTTCCTCTGTCTGCCACTGATTGAAAAATATCTCATCCAGCAAGACTTGCCCTTGTTTTTTGGTTTCAGATAATATCTTGTGACAGTCTTCCTTGCAGATTTTCAGTGCAGAGTTCTTCTGGCTCCCAGTCAATTAGGCTTGATTGTGTGTGTGTGTGTGTGTGTGTGTGTGTGTGTGTGTGTGTGTGGTAATCTTTACATAATACAAAGATTTTCTTTAGTTTTACTATAATTCTTATTTAGCTTTACTTTAATTTTAAAAATTGGTAGTTCATATTATTATTGGGTTGTTGTATGTCTTTCGGGCTGTGTGGCCATGTTCCAGAAGTATTCTCTCATGACGTTTCACCCACATCTATGGCAGGCATCCTCACAGCCTCTGAATACTTCTGGAACATGGCCACACAGCCCGAAAGACATACAACAACCCTGTGATCCCGGCCATGAAAGCCTTCGACAACACATATTAGAATTATTTGTTAATATTCTGTGGAAGGAAGCTTCCATCATTGTCCATTTTTTGTCTATGATGGAAACTTTTCTCTCCCTTTTTTGGGACAAACTACTTTTAGAGAAGGAAATCATTTCCAAAATTGCTTTTCAATCACTTTTTAGATACCAGAAGCCACATATGTCCTCCTAACTTTGTTTTCAGCAGCATCAGCTGAACAAGCCAGGAGGGAAGGGGGTCAGGCACTCATTGGGTGGGAGGGCCCAGGCCCGGGTGAAGGTGGGGCCAGGAGGGGGCAGGGCAGGGCATGGGTCATTCTCAAGTTGTCCTCCCAGCATAAGAATGGGGTTGCTCTCCTCATCCCTATGCCGGGAGGAAGGCACATTGCGACTGCCCCAATCCTCTTCCCGATTCTCCTCCCCCAATCCTCAGGCTGTCCTCTTGACATTATGCCAGGAGGAGGGCAAGACAGGTGCTGGCAGAGAGTGCTCTCGAGGGCTCTCAGACATGCGTGCCTTCTTCAAGCTATCCGCCTTGCATAAGAATGGGACAGCTCGCGCCATCCTTATACCAGGAGGATAGTGAGACACATGGTGGCTGAGAGCACTCCAGAGGGCTCTCAGCTGCTACGTGGCCTTCCTCGCCTAGCTTTTTGGCATAAGGATATGACAGGCCGCTGTGTCCTTCTGAAAGGGACAGGGAAAATGAGGAGGGCCTGAGGTAAGCACCCAGGAGGCCGCATCCAGCTACTGAGGCTTAGTTTTCCCATGCCTGTGCTAGAGTATATCTTATAATAAAACCTTCTCTAAAAATTATCTTCTGAAAGTCATAACTAAATAATAAGCTCCAGATAGGAAATATCCAGTCACCATTTCTGTTTCCAACATTCTGGCTGTGTAGAGCTATTTTGCTTCTATGTTTACAGTCATTCCAAGGACCCATAAATATCATCCTGTCTTCATAAGATAGCTTCCTCAAGGACTAGGCTCAGAAATGCCAACTTTAATTAAAATGAAGTCATTGAGGGAAAGAATGCACATTTTACACTTTAATAACAAAGGAATATACTCCAGGCATTGTGCACTTCCAGAGAGATGACAAAATAAAAGAGTCTTCATATTTAAATTGTGTCTCCACTTAGGTTTAAGAAATAAGAAAATAAATGGACAAGTGAGAAAACGGGAACATATAAAAATTAAATAATGCTAAAGCAGCAAAGCCTGGCCATCTTGGAGTATACAGTAAGAATACAGTATACAGACAACTTCCTGCAGCAGACTTCTATAAACACCATGTTTAGTAAATAGGAGTCCTGATATTGAACTATCTGAATCAATGGTCTGATTCAGTAGGAAAAAAAAGTTTACATTTCCTTCATGACATAACAAGAATGAATTATTTCCAAAATATCCACATCATTTCAGCTATAGAATTGTAGCAGATCAAAGAGTTGGATGACCAACACTGGCCACCAACATTGTTGCTTTTAATAGCACCATAATAGCACCATAATGTTTAAAAACTGCACTTTTTCAAGAAACGCAAACACCTTTCATCAGAACTGTGCAACCTTCTGAAGAATGGCATTGGCTACACAGTTGTAGGTCTGCCTCCAGTCATGACTCTTTCAGTTTGCAAAAAAATTTGAGAAAGAGAGGCAAGACAGCAGAGGAATACATAGATTTGACATGAGGAATTAATAAAGGAAGTTGTATTGTATACTGAAGGATTCTGGTTGGTTTTTTTAGTTTTACTTCACAGAAAAGCCAAGGCATGAAACAAAAACACCAACAGTCCATTTTCACTTTCATTTAGAAAATCCCCAAACAATGGATTGTTTGATTTTTGAGTCTATGCTCCCCTTCTTTCTCAACCTGTCTGCCTACTCCTCCATCCTCAATTTCTTCTCATCTTTGCTAATTCATTTCATCCTTTCCAAAGTTTATATGGAGGAAAAATGCATCATAAAACAGATAAAATACACTAGTTCTACTTTTCACAAACAAGATGCACAACTTTATGGCTTAGCATTCAAGAAATGTTCTTACTTTCAATTTTGAATCATTTTAGGGCCTTACAAAGTTATGCAGTTTCAGCTTATATAGGTGGTTCAGTGGGTTACATGACTGAGCTGCTAGACTTGCTGACTGAAAAGGGAACAGGGTAAGGTCCCATTGTAAGCTCCAGCTTCTGCCAACCTAGCAGTTCAAAAACATGCAAATGTGAATAGATCAACAGGTATCGCTCTGGCGGGAAGGTAACAGCACTCCATATAGTCATGCCAGTCACATGACCTTGGAGGTGTCTATAGACAATGCTGGCTCTTTGGCTAGAGCACTAACCCCCAGAGTCAGACACGATTAGACTTAATGTTAGGGAAAAACCTTTACCTTTACTTTAGGTTTTTTGAAAAGTTGTGATGTATTCAAATGCAGCACTTAAGGAGGTGCAGAATTGACAAAGTAGCACCATTTTGTTGCGCCATGAACAAAATAAAAGTTCGTTGTTAGTTGCAGGAACTTTATAAGGACTGTTTTTATTCACATTGGCTTTCCCAAGTGATCCAGAACACAGCAGGCAGAAAAATTTGACTACATTGAGGAAATTACCCATTTGATCTCTTGTCTTTAGGTGCTATGCAAAAACATAGTTGATTAGGAAAGTTTTTAGGCCCAACTGATCTTATAAAATGTTTCCATACTCATGAATGTAATTTATTTCAAAATGGTTTTTAACTGTCTTTTTAATGGTAAAATTGTAGGAGCCACGGTGGTACAATGGGTTAAATCCTTGTGCCGGCTAAACTTCTGACCTAAAGATTGGATTGCTAACCTGAACATTGCTGATTTGTATCCGTGAGACAGGGTGAGCTCCCGTCTGTCAGCTCTAGCTTGCAGGGACATGAGAGAAGCCTCCCAGCTATCACATCCAGGCATCCCCTGGGCAACGTCTCTGTAGACAGCCAATTAGTATGTTCTCAAGTCACTTCTGACACAATAAAAAATTGGTAAAATTATATGTTTTAGTCTTTTAACATTATTGTTTATGTGTGTGTGTGTGTGTGTGTGTATAATCATTTTAAATTTTGTTATATTGCTTTTATTGTATATCTTCCAGAGATCTTTGAATGGAATGCACATATACATATTTTAATAAAATCAAATAAGTTAATAGAATTCAGATTTACTAGATGTAGATTGTTGAATCCTTTACAGCACACAGAAAGTCACTGTTAGACTGCTACTTGCAAGATGCACATTCAAGTCCTTATGTAACTCAGCTGTTGACTTTTGGCCAATTATCTTCCCTCAGCCTGACTTTGTGAAGAGCTGTTGTGTAGTTTAAGTGGGGAAGAAAAGAGATATATACAAAATGGACTGCTAATATTTTTCATGCCAAAACAAGAGTATCAGAAGCAGTAATAAGGTAGCATTATCTTTGCTAGTATTTAGTGTCAACTTGAAAAGAGCTGTCCAAGTGATCCTATTTCCTCTCCCAATAGATTTCGCACCTTGGATAACTCATTTAAAATCCAGAAATGCCCCCATTACTCCATTGACATGGAAGCCTTCATACCCCTCTGCTTATATCTCACCTTGAGCTCATTGCAGGAAAGATGGGATGTAAATGCAATACCTGTAATAAATAAAAACGGGCAGACATATGCACACACATGACTGGAGAATAGACACCCATTATTTGGACCTACCTGTTGACACTTTCCCTAGAGAAGTACACAGCATACGTCTGGATGGTTCCCTTTGCCTCCGCGGGGGGACGCCAACTGAGACGGACAAATCGACTGGAGACCAAAACAGGGACCACATCTCGGGGAGCAGAGGGGAGGATACTGGAACTTGGGATAGCTAAAGAAGGGGAAGGAGAGGAATACGTCAGAGAGGCTGATGGTGCAAGGGTTTGGGGGCTGGTGGGGAGAATTGTCGTAGGCACATCTAGTGTTTTGAAAAACAAAGGATCACGTGGTTCAGGTTGGAATAAGATGAACAGAGGAAAGAAGAGACAGAAAGAGAAGGAAAGAAAAAAGAGAAAGCTAACAGTAAAACCACTCTTGAAAATACAGACTCTTTAAAAACAAGAATTGTTGTGTAACAAAAGCAAAAGCTGTATCTAGCTATGCCTTCTTGCTCACTGAACAAAACTAAGTGCACTTTACCAGAGATGCACATAACTCTATATTGGATTGTGACCAAAGGCTCCAGACTTCTTACATGCAATTAAGCATTCTGGCAGTTTGACTGTATCCTTATTGATATAGATATAAGGTCTGGACACAAAGTAAAGATTTTTCCTCCTCTGATAGTCAGAGATATATAACAAACATCAAGCCAATTTTACCAAACCTCATACCATGATTGAACAAAGTGAGACAAACAAATTGAAATAAACGATTTTAGCAACAAGTTAGTGCAGACTGAAGGGAGTAAAGGAGAAAATGTCAACATTTCTCAAAATTTAAATATCTTTCCACAGCTTCCCAGTTTGAGGATCTTGGACCATAGATACCATGTATCTTAATGTGAAAATAACTCCCCTCACCTAAGGAATGCCATTTCTTTGTAAGAAAGAGTGACATTTATTAAAATCTTTCACTCTGAAAGCAAACATCATGCCCTTAGTTTCCAGTCTTGAGCCCAGATGTTGATGGATTTTAATTTCTCAAAGACCTGACCAGGTCTTTAGTGATGGTGATGGATTCCGAGAATTGTAGCATAATTCTACGTGGGGACAAAAGGTTGGGAACTAGTGTTCTAAATTAACTGACCTGGCCAGGTTTTGAAAGCACTGAACTCGTGTTACTATTAACATCATCAGCAGGAAAATAATGATTATATGTTGTGGCAAAGCAAGAAACATAGATGAAAGAGGTCTTGTGACCAGGGTAAATATCTGAATTTGCTAGTGGAGTGGGCTTTCCAGATCTGTGAAGGTTCAGTTCTGTGACCCCCATGGATGCCAAAAAAGCAGATGACCATGATCCATACTTTTAAATGGGAGGAATGTGTGTGTGAATGTATCCATGTTGACATCACCAACATTTTATGCAATGATTTATGGTTGGTGGAAATCGTGGAACCAGAGCTCATGGATTCAAAGGTTCTACTATACAAAGAGCTGTCCTGCAGCCATTTCCTTTGGTCTAGATCAGTGGTTCTCTACCTTCCTAATGCCGCAACCCTTTAATACAATTCCTCATGTTGTGGTGACTCCCAACCATAAAATTATTTTCATTGCTACGTCATAACTGTAATTTTGCTGCTGTTATGAATTGTAATGTAAATATCTGATATGTAGGATGTATTTTCAATCACTGGACCAAATTCAGCACAAGTACCCGATACGTGGTAGGGTTGCGGGAGATTGATTTTGACATTTGGGAGTTGTAGTTGCTGGGATTTATAGTTAACCTATAATCAAAAAGCATTCTCAACTCCACCAATGATGGAATTGAACCAAACGTGGCTTATAGAACTCCCGTGACCAACAGAAAATACTGGAAAAGTTTGGTGGGCATTGACCTTGAGTTTTGGAGTTGTAGTTCACCTACATCCAGAGAGCACTGTGGATGCAAACAATGATAGATCTGGACCAAACCAGGTACAAATACTCAATATGCCCAAATGTGAACACTAGTGGAGTTTTGGGAAAATAGACCTTGACATTTGGGAGTTGTAGTATTTTCTGGTGGTCTTTGGCTAACCCTCCGACACCCCCTTTTGACCTCCCCAGGGGTCCCGATGCCAAGGCTGAGAAACACTGGTCTAGATAAAGTGTTTGTATTATGTTATGTTACGTTATATTATGTAAGTTATATTATATTAGAATATATGCACCAGAATCCTTTTTATGTCTTAAACACGTACAAGACCCCCTACAGAATCAGCTGGACAGTTTTGTTTGATATGGAACATTCCTGTTCAGAAGAAAGGCTAAAGAAACAATGCTGTGCATACAGCTCCTCTGATTGCACATTTGGTTGAACAATGTTGCAATACATTAACTAGACAGTATTAAACAAACAGTCCATGAAGATAAAGTTGATTTTAGTTTTCTTGAGATAGGATTCGAACCATTATATTATATATAGCTTGTTGACCAATAATCTGACTTGAATAATTTGAAACCATTAAATCATAGAATCCATGCATTGTAATCACCATATACAATTGAGTAACTCAGAATCCAAACCTAGAAGAGAAATAATAACCTGATCACAAAAATCTAAAATAGGTTCTCAGGTATTGATTGGATCAGAGAAGACCTCAGCTCAAAGTCATGATTCCTATATAAGACCTCTTCCCATGTTCTGCCCAATCTCAGGATGGCTATGCTAGTTGAAGTATTCAAGGAGATATAGTCAATGCTAACAATAAAAATCATTAACAAACCCAGCCAAATAACTTAAATGTGCCACTCAACAACAGGATCTCCTGAAAAACTTTAGGCATATCTAAGTTCCATTGACTTCAATAAAGATTACTGCTATTAAGCATGCAAAAAGTGGCAGCATGAACCAGGATATAAATGACTCTTTTATAATAGGCTGAAATGCTACTAGTGGCTGTAAGTGCTCCAGGTATCAGAGTTGAATCTGACTTCAGGGGGTCACTTCATGCATTCTCAAAAAAATGTGCAATTGGGAATTGAAAAATGAGGGAGAGAAGATACTTTCATCCTACTTGATGGAGCTTTGACCTCATCCTGCACCATGTTCTGTTGAGACTTAAAGTTATATTACTCCCATCCTCACTCCAAACTGGCAAAATTTGTTAATTATCTTTCTAGCCATCCTCAATGTGCTTCACAGCCATCAGCTCATTTACTCTCACCTTGTAAGATAATGTAGTGCCTGCAACTCTACTGAGAGCCACAGAACAGGGATAAGTAATTGCAAGACATGAGGAAATGTAAGGCCACGGGGGGTAGGAACAAACTTGGAACTTTCTGGCAGTCCACTTCTGGTTGGTTTGTTTTTTCAACAATGTGACTATTGGAAGGTGAATCACCACTTCCAGATGGTGGACTTGGGAATCTGGAGATGTTGAGGACCACCAAAATAGCTATGGCACATGCAATGCTACTGCCATCCTTTGCCCACTCTGACATAAAAGTTGAACCACTTCTTCCAATAAGTTCTCATCATTTAATAACTGAAAATCCTTAGGGGTGTAATCAACCATACAACACTTAAGAATACTTTCTACACTACTGAAGCATACTATAAATCTATACAAGTTTGGCAATGTTGCCTTCCCACCAAGAATCAGAGAATCTTAGAATTGGAAGGTATCATAAGGGTTATTTAGCTATTCAGGAGTGCATAAATGAAACACTTCCAAGAGATGCCCACTTAACCTCTGTTTTAGACCTCCAGAGATATAAAAATCCACCACTCCAGCGGGAAGGTAACAGCGCTCCATGCAGTCATGCCGGCCACATGACCTGAAGATGTCTATGGACAATGCCGGCTCTTCAGCTCAGAAATGGAGATGAGCACCAACCCGCAGAGTCTGTCACGACTGGATTTAACTTCAGGGGAAACCTTTACCTTTACCTTTACCTTAATGTTCAGGCGGAATCTCTTTTCCACATTCTGTCATCATCCTGGAATCTTGTACTGTTAGATTTATGGAAAGATGGTAGGAAGTGATCATTTATTTGACTTTGTCTCTACAAAGGACATCCCCTCCTAGGGGATGTCCCATCAGCTAACTGGTTCCCCAGCTGGCGAATACCTGGCTGACATTTCCTTACGAAAGGGAATCCTCACCTGGAGGTGGCAACGTCAATGGTGCCCTCAGCCAACCAGGGTGTGGATCCAGACCGGCCCCTCTCTCAGCCAATCAGGGAGGGGAGCAGGAGTTTTGAATAGTTGTAAAATTGTATAAGACATTTTGCTTCCTCTGTATGTTTTGTGCTTCTGCTTTTTGAAGCATCTGTTTGTACTTGCATCCCTTTCAGTTGAATTGAATAAACCTCCATGGCTTGTCTTCAACCTGGTAAGTGTTTCTCTGTCCTGGCCCATTCAGTTTAGCTTGTGCTCGCCAGACACAGATCCTTTTATCTGTGGTCCTAGTTATTCACAACAATATCAGACAAAATGAAGCATCCTATGAAAACACTCTGAGAGCCCACATCTTCAGAACAGCTAGATTTTTGGGCCTACTCAGTTATATGGGCATTCCAAGAGAGTTCCAAATAGATATGCTATGACTTATTCTTTCTGTTTTCTTTGCAAATTGAAAAGAAATGCAAAGGAACAAGGTCAGGCCCTTCTGATTTCCATGAGGTCATTTGGCTGATCTAATCTGCCAGTGCAAGAACAGAGCATTCAACAGCAAATTTGCAACACTCAGGGACAAAAAAGAGAGAAAGAGAGAGAAAGAGAAAAGGATTACTGAGCAGGTCATAACAGGGGCATAACTTCCTCTCATAAAAACAGTTTATTAGTGGCTAAGAGGACCTGGCATGATGCACAGAACAGAATGGGATAAATAAATTGAGGGCAAGACCTAGCACTTCTAAATATTACATGTATATACAAAGTGGAGAGAGAGGGAGAAAGAAACTAATGCATATTGCCCTAACAAGCCATTACTACAGCTATAATGGCTGACATTAGGTGGCACTGCCTTTTTTCCTCAGAGACCTAAATGCACACACTTTGTCAAGATGATGCTAAAATAAGGCTAGTGGATATTTATTCGCATCACTACAAAACACTGTGATTTGTATTTTGAGTAATGCAAAGAAAAAGCAGTGAAGTTGTTAGGAAGTTTAAAAGCTTCCTGACCGCACCAATAGCGCCAACACTCTATATCTGGACCTGCTCACATGAATAATTCTAGGGAGAAAAACTGCATGTTGATTACATCCCATCTTCAGTTTCAACAAAGCACAGCTACTTTATTTTATTTCATTTATTAAAATAATTATACCCTTCCCTTTATCACAAGATGTTACAGTGGCATACAGTACAGATCAATCAGTTCAAGCAGTATCAACCAATGAAATTTTTTTAAAAATAAGATAATCTAAACAATAAATAAAGTATCAGCCAATCAATTGTGCCAAAACAGATTTTAAAAGTTTAAACAGGTCAAAATTATGACCAAATATCATTTGTAATAAATGATTTGGGATGCAATGTAGAGGTAAACTGAATATAGATCAGGTCAATGTTAGATGTGTCATGTTTAAAATGTAGACTTTTCCCATGCAAAAGAGAGGGGGAAAGAATTTCTTATCAAGTATTTGGCTGAGGTTTATCGGAAAGTGTTTAATCAAAAGGCTCAGTACAAAAGTAAGAGGGGTAGATGGGTGAAGAAGAGCAAACACTGGCAGAACTGTGCTAGGAAAGCACAAGATCGTCTGGACCAACTACATCTAACTGAATGTTAATGGTTGCTCACTGTGATTGACATTGATAAATCGGACCCCAAATTATGAATAATTATAGAATCATAGAATCATAGAGTTGAAAGAGACCTTGTGGGCCATCCAATCCAACCCCCTGCCAAGAAGCGGGAAAACTGCATTCAAAGCATCCCCAACAGATGGCCATCCAGCCTGTTTAAAAGCCTCCAAAGAAGGAGCCTCCACCACACTATGCAGCAGAGAGTTCCACTGCTGAACAGCTCTCACAGTGAGGAAGTGCTTTCTAATGTTCAGGTGGAATTTCCTTTCCTGTAATTTGATGCCATTGTTCAGCATGCTAGTCTCCAGGGCAGCAGCAAACAAGCTTGCTCCCTCCTTCCTATGACTTCCCTTCACATACTTATACATGGCCATCATGTTTCCTCTCAGCCTTCTCTTCTGAGGCTAAACATGCCCAGCTCTTTAAGCCGCTCCTCATTTTAGTTGCCCTTCTCTGGACACATTCCAGCTTGTCAACATCTTCCTTCAATTGCGGTGCCCAGAATTGGACACAGTATTCCAGGTGTGGTCTGATCACGGCATATTTTGGAATATAATAATGAAGTGCGGCTCCAACTTTAATTTAGAAACCTACTCTTCTTAGCTTTTGAAAAGCTGGCTTAAGGGTTGTTTCAAATGAGACAAATATTTTACCTTTGCATTCCAGCATTTTCTGATGTATCCATTTGAATTTTACCCAGTAATGGAAAGTCAAATGTAGAAATAATTTAGGAAATAATATTACTCTAAAATATATATTTGTGTAAACCTTTTTTGTTTACTGAGAACCATATCATAACATTTGGAGAAGTGCAAAAAAACGATGGTAAGTATAATAGTCTTTCCAACCTCCACATTGATCCTCAAATAAAACTGACTCATTTAAAATATGCATACTGAACAAAATCCATTCTTAAGAAGCATACAATTCATTTACAATAAAGGTATGATTAACACGTCCACTGCTGTGCCTGTTGTCCTCTCACATTTATGTGCCCAAACGAGAAAAATCTATTGGAAAGCCCATAAACTTTAAGTAGAAAGTGTATTGGTCGGAAAATGGTACTGGCACTCAAAATCCATTATGTAGGCAAATGAAAAGAAATAACTCCTAGGGATGATTAATTAAAGTAATAAAAACTCATTAAGTAATCATAAATTGGGGGAATGCATCAACTGCTGTCTCATTTCCTGTCACTTTAGCCAGAAAAAATGTTATTTTTTTCTGAGAGTTTGGAAAGTAAAGATGCATTGCCAAAAATTATTTCAGAGTAACATTATTGCCATTTTGCTTAAGAGCATTTCTGCATTGTTTTTTAAAACATGTTATTAGCAATGACAAAAAGCAAGAGAGCCACAGACCTCCAAATCACTCATCAATGCAATACTAAAAAGGCAACTATATTATCAACTCCACATGGGCACATGGACATAAAAGCAATCACTCAGGCGCACAGAGAAATATGCCTTCTTTAATTTGGTTGGAAAGCATCTTAACAGAGGAGCAATAACTTGTGTATTTTGGTATAATCTGGAGTAATGAAAATGGGCTACCACCATTACTAACAAATAACGTTGCACTTCATTGCAATTCTATGTAGTTTGTTAAACTAGCAAGAAAAAAACCCAGATGCAATATTGCTCCAGCCATCACTTTTGCCTCTCAAAATCATCCTTCTATTTTGAAAACTTGCCTTATTTACTGGTGTTACCCAGATACCCTGTTTCCCCTAAAATAAGACATCCCCAAAAAATAAGACCTAGTAGAGGTTTTGCTGAATTGCTAAATATAAGGCCTCCCCCGAAAGTAAGACATGCAAAGTTTTTGTTTGGAAGCATGCTCGCCAAACAGAACACCAGAGCATGCAGGATCGGTAAATGTACGTACCATAGAGTGTTGTACATGGAAATAATGGTAGTAACAAGAAATTCTTGTTAGGATTCAGTTTGTCTGGCTATGCTGGTTTATGATGACAACTACTGTACAGTATATAATGTTCATTTTTTTGTTCAACAATAAATGTGAATTCTTCTTCATGGAAAAATAAGACATCCCCTGAAAATAAGACCTAGAGCATCTTTTGGAGCCAAAATTAATATAAGACACTGTCTTATTTTCGGGGAAACACAGTATGTATTTTCCAATGATATTACTAGTTTTCCAGTTTTATAAATGGTGTCATTAGAAAATACATAGCTGTATAATGGGACCTTTTATAAAATCATATAAGTGATAGGTTGGAATTTACATTATCACAAAACCAAGAAACGCTGGAATTCCCAGCATTGCCAGATCTGGGCAAATATATCTCCCATCAACCTCAAAACTGGCTGAGTTAGAACTGGTAATGATGTGGCTGTCCAGATGTAGCTGTAGTATGAGTCTTTTCACCCTCTATCAGGACTTCCTCCCAAACTCCACCAGTATTTTTAGTTGGATCATGACGGGTATGTGTTCAAAGTTTGATCCAGATCCATAATGGGTAGAAATAACACAGCTATCTGGATGTGACTAGACTCCAATTCCCATCATTCGCTATCAGGACCTCCCCAAATCCCCCCCCCCCCCAGTAGTTTAAGTTAGATAATGAAGATGTGTGTATCAAGTTTTGGTTAAGATCCATCCTTCATGGCAATGACGCAGCTTTCCAGATGTGGGTGGATGACAACTCCCATTATCCTTTATCAGATCTATCCCCAATCCCACCAATATTTGAAGTTGGATCATGAAGGTTATGTGTGCTAAATTTTGTCCAAATTCACCAGGCCATGTAGGAGCCATTGTGGATCAAACATACACATATCCATACATACTCTGACTTTAAATAGATACAATCCATGGTTGCAATCTCATTAGAGGTTCTATTTCAGTTGGGAGGAACAGTAGGATTAAGGCTCTTGTTAGATCATCTCAATGGCCCATCTAGCTCAGTATTTTCTCACTCAGGAGTCTCTGGAAAGCATTGCAGCACATAAAACTTTGTCATCCCAAATAATTCAGATTCTTTGGCATGTAGCACCTTGATGTGGTTCCATCATGGTCAGTTGGAAGAAGTACTTTCTCTTGTGTGTGTATGTGCTTTTAAGTTGCCTGTCAACTTAGGATGAGCCATGAATTTCACAGAGTTTTCTCACGCAATGAATACTCAGAGATGGGTTTTGCCAACTCCTTCCTCTGAAGTAGGATCTACTGCCAAAAATTACGGAGTGCTTCATCTCCATGTTTTAGTTTTATAAATGAAAACATATTGAAGACATTTATATTTTTTTAAAAGCGCATCCTTCTATCCCAACTAGTTAAAATCCAAAGATCTGTTTAAACAAGGACTTTGCTTGTTGGTAAAAAGAATGTAGAGAAGCTAAAAACTGAGCACTTGTCTACACCTAGCCCTACACTCCACATGGGACCAGAAGTGAGCCTGAATGTCCAAATGACATCCAGAGATGTCTGTTCCTTAACATGGGGTAAAATGGCTTAATCTTCTTTTTGCTGTCCACATGGCCCATTACCACAATGCCCTTTTCCTTGAACTTGGCGGCACAGGAAAAACAGGATAGATTGACCTTTTGCTATCTTCTCATTGCCATGGCAGATGACCAAAAATGAACCTGCAGAGCTCCTTGTCATTGCTGGATGTTTTTGATGACATCAGCAAAAGCATTCCCATTACCAATTTGAATGAAGAAGGGATCAAATATAAGGTGACAACCCAGAAGTGCCAAACCAGTTTCAGCCCCACTAGACTATCTGGACTCCACCCCACTGCTGCTGTGGGAGAGAAACAGTAGTTGTCCCACAGGACCAGTTTGGAGTATTGCTTCTCCAGACTGGCCTTGTATTTCAGTACTGGTGTAGATGAATCCTATGTCTTCCTTAGGAGGAAGATTAATTGCTCATGCAACAAGATAAAGTTCTACAAATAAAATGTAAAGAAATAGCCTTCAAAATGCACAACATATTTTCAGTACAAATAAATAAATCTCATCACGCTACAGTGAGGAGACGGCTGTAATTGGTGTGAATATTGCATATACATTTTGTGTTTTCTCATTTACTATACAAAAAATGAACTAAGCGCGAATTTACATCCCTAATTTTTGCCTTATCATCTTTCACCAAGTTTGCATTTTCTAAAGCATTTAGAGGTGTTACTGTATCTCACCATCAAGTCTGGATGAGAAGCTGTTATGTTGCCATTCTTTTATTTCCAGAAGGACTTGACGGTAATAGAATTCAGGAAAAATGGTATTATAATAGCCAAGTTTTGATAGCAAGGATGGAGGAATTGAGTTATCTGCTAGGTAGTTGCACTTGGAGATTTATAAACAAAGACGCCTACACAAAGAACAAATTGTGCACACCTTTCTACTCTTACTATTAGATATTCATGAAGTCAGCTTTATTGTTCTAATACTGTATCAACAGCAGTTGCTAAAAGCTAACACTCATAAGGTCGAACAGAATCTTTTCTTTGCAGTCTGAAAACAAGTAACTATAATCTCTCTGTGTCTCATGTGTGTGTTTGAGAGAGAAGTATCTTATACAAAGAATGAATCCTCAAGTTAGCCAGAAGCAGCTAATGCAGAGAAAAGGCAGAGCATCAGCAATATAAATGGAATTTCCCAATCGTGTAGTACATCTAGCTCCCTAGGTTACATCACACAGGGCTTGGGTTCCAGATGTTTTACCATCTTGATGTTTTACAGAATGGTAATGAAGTTGCAAATTATCTAGAAACCAAGCCATATGAGGAATGGATTACTGAGCTGGATTATGCTTACCTTGGAAAGGAGAAGATGAAGGGGAGTATAGTAGCTGTCTTTAAATATTTGAAAAGGTATTATAAAGAAGACAGTGCAAGGTTATCTTCAGCCACATTCATTTTTCAGTGTAGATGAATCATAGAATCATAGAGTCATAGAATAGTAGAGTTGGAAGAGACCTCAAGGGCCATCTAGTCCAATCCGCAGAGCTTGGTAAATTACTTTATTGCCCATATCACCACCACCACCATGAGTCTCAAAATCCCACAACTATCATGGCTACTATTCATGTTGACTGGGAG
This sequence comes from Anolis carolinensis, assembly GCF_035594765.1. Classification (NCBI taxonomy): domain Eukaryota; kingdom Metazoa; phylum Chordata; class Lepidosauria; order Squamata; family Anolidae; genus Anolis; species Anolis carolinensis. The sequence continues at coordinate 309,718,223 of NC_085842.1, forward strand.
ATTCTGGGAGCTGCGATCCAAAAAGTATCCCCTCCAGGCATTCCAAAGCAATGGCTACTTGACTAAAAAAAAGTCCATAAAATGATTTGCTGACAGATTTATTAAAACATTACCCTTTTCTTGTTTGAATGTGCATGTTCCTTCATTAGGCTGGTAACATCCATATTATTTCCCTGAATATTTCTCTTCAGAAAGGCTGAACGGTAAATAAACATTGTACAGATTTTCTGAAGAAATCATTTTTTTTTCTTATCAAAATGCCTTTTATATTTTCGACTTCACTTTGGACAAGATGGGTTACTCGACACATCTTGTTGGTATCTATTGAGATATTTAGAGACCAGAGGCTTCATCATATGACATAGTAAGAGCACTAGGATTCCATTTGAATTACCAAGGTTACATCCTATAGAATCCTGGAATTTGTAGTCTAGGGTGAGATATTTAGGATTTTCAGCCCAAAGAATAATGCCTCACCAAACTACAAACCCCAGGATTCTACCGGTTGCAAGCTAAAGTGGAATCATAGTGTGAAAGGGCTCCCAGTTCCGCTCCTGCTATTAGCAATCCCTGTCCAGTTTTGTTTGGAAAAAATATGTATTATTTCACTTTTCTCCTTCATTGGATGAGCAAATTGCGGTTCATGTTTGTGAAGAAAATCAATTGGGAATATGGCCATAATGACTGCTTTTATTTGGGCATTTGAAAGGTCTCACTAATTAACTGACATTGTGCTGTAGGAAATCAATTGGCAAACATTATAGTGAACCATTCTTCGGTCTCAAAGTAGTTTTATTGTTGTCACTATCAGTCCTTCATCAAGGAGTGCTGGGAAACAATTGGCTTTATTGCCCAGGTGATATCTGTCATAAATAGTCAACCTGCCAGCGAGTTTATGTGAAAGTAAAGAACAATTGTTTGAAGACTCTATCCACATCTAATCTCTCACAAATGTTCCCTTAGGAAGTATTGGTCAGTATGCTACTCAAAGCAGGTGTCAGAGGAAAATCAGCGAGACCTGCATTTTAAAGTTAGAATTCACCAACTTTGTTAATGTTTAGTATAGAAGAAACTTGAGATATTTTTTTAAAATAAATAAATAAATAAAGGCCAATATTATAGATCAAGATTACACCATGTAAAATGTGGAGCCACACATTAATAGTGTTATGCAACTTTGGTGTTAAATGACAATATTACATGACCTAATTAAATTTGCAAAAACAAAAATCCATTTTAAAGCACAGTCATTTCTAGTGAAAGAGATCTGGAAGTCTGAATAGACCATAAACTGAACATGAATTAGCAGTGTGATACAGAAGCTTAAAAAGCAAATGCGGTTTTTAAAAAATACACACACACGTTGGCAATGAATACAAATGAGAACCTGTACTTATAACTTGTATGAATCATTAACACTTACAAGGGAAGTAAACAGAGAAAATGACAAAACAAATAACAACAAAAATAAAATAATATAAAACTCACAGACACTTTAGAATATTCCTTCTCCCATACTGGACAGTGCTACTATGGGACTTCTCAAAAGAAACAAGACATATTGCACCATGATTGTGCTTATATTTTGGTTGTTGGGTGAAACTTTGAATAGATTCAAGGGGAATAATTCAACCTTCCAAAAGAATATTGCTGTTTTATCTACAGCAATTGCTATTTTTATTGTTTTTATCAGGGGGTACTGTGAATTTATGATGTTGTGTTGTCTGTTTATTGCCTATGTTTTGTTTTGCAGTTGTTGTATTTTGTATTACACCTTGAGTGTTCTGTGAGCCGCCCCGAGTCTCTCTGGGAAATGGTGGCGGGATATAAATACAGCATCATCATCATCATCATCATCATCATCATCATCATTATTATTATTATTATTATTATTATTATGACACAGCAAACAGGATAGATATGCTGGATTTCGTATCACAAAATCACAAGTCGAACACTTCCCAAGCGTTTAGGACTGTGTAATGTATATTCAGATGATGTGCGCAGATCCCAGTAAGGTGGTCTTTTGCAGTTGGCAGATTGTAATTTTGTCATTGTCTATTGTTTCCAAATACCGGCTGAGATCTTTTGGCACGGCACCCGGTGTGCCCATCACCACCGGGATGATGATGATGATGATTATTATTATTAATGTGGGAAGGCATAAAGGAGCTAGCATTGGATCGGCAATTCAACAGCAAGGGTTGGAGAAGGCAGGGTGGAAAGCATTTGATTCCACTTTGTCTCCACCAGACTATACTTATTGGTGTTGGGGGAAAATTAGATTGCCATAAGTTTAATTTGTTGGTTCCGGTGGTGTTGGGTAGCATTGGGAAAGGTCCACGATCTGTTGTTGAGCAATGGATGTTTACCCATCCATGTCTCTGTAGACATCTCATCAGGCCCCAGAATTTTTTTTGGCAAGTGAGCACATTATGCTTTAAAAGGACTGTGGATGGGTTTAGACCAGTGGTTCTCAACCTGCGGGTCCCCAGATGTTTTGGCCTTTAACTTCCAGAAATCCTAACAGCTGGTAAACTGGCTGGGATTTCTGGGAGGTGTAGGCCAAAACACCTGGAGACCAACGGGTTGGGAGCCACTGGTTTAGACCCATTTGGCTTATTCAGAGTTAGCAAGTTCCCTGCAATAGCTTTGACTGCATTTTTGGGGGCTTTGCAGGTAAATGAATTGGTACTTTCTTCAAAAGGTGATGTTTCCAATATTGTCAGATCAGCAAGCATTGATTGAAATCCAGTCTCCTAAAACAGATCAGAAAAGGGTGAGATCAAAGGTCACATAAGGACGATATATAGATCCTGTCTTATTCCCTGTCATAGTATGGTATTTATCAGGCATGGGCAAACTTCAGTAGGCTATTAGGAATTGTGGGAGTTGAAGTCCAATACACCTGGAGGACTTGCCCATACCTTGTATATATGATATTTTTGTTCAACAAGCACCTACATTATTTCCTGTTTTGTCTTTCTTTCTTTTTCAGTTATGCAACCCACAACAAACAAAAAATGTGCTTATTGGCTAGGTGTGTGATTGAACAAGTTTGTTTCTAGTCTACTCAGCTAAACTTAAATGACCTCCAGACTGATTTTACTCTCCCGTTCTTAGTTCCATGATCAATTCAATTCCACAAAGGCGAACATTACCCAGGAGAACAAACTGTTTCCCGGGCAAGTGGGAAACATGTCGGCGTATACATCAAGAGAACATTTCTTTACATCCCTCATGCTTGTAGGCAATATCTGTTTATATATAGAGCAACCCTGAAGATTTACTGTGAAGGGTTCATACAGCTCCAATCCCTTTCAACCACACCATATATTTCAGTAAAGTTTGCAGCCTTGCCTTCTGTGGTTATAAACGGGAAACAGCAAACCCATAAACAAAATGAATCAAATCCCTCTCTCACAACAGTGTTCTTCTGGGGACATTTCTTGGCTTCCAAATGTCCTCTTGTCATGTTACAGAGGGATCCTTGTACCACCATCATTCACCAAAGGACAGAGTATTTATGCCTTATGGTGCCCTTTTAAACCTCTTGGTCAGGGACAAAAGTTTTCACCAGCTTTTATTAAATGTCACCCATGCCAGGGCTGAAAGACGAGCAGAAAGAGTACAGATACGGCCAAGAAACCTAGCTAAATATACCCATTTTCATGCTGAGTGGATACATATCCTATGCCTGGTGGGACCAGCAAGTTGATGGAGCTGATTAGCAATCACGAAGAATGTTGAAGTAGAATTGCACATGTTGTCATTGTGCATAAGAGGCATAAGAACATGCATTGGGTTGTGCATGAGATTAAACAATGTTGGCATTAAAAACAAAGCTTATGCAGCACAATCAATGTGTAATTCTGCATGCATAGGCTTCATAGAATTATAAAATTGGAAGGGTTTGCAAGGGCCATCTTCTTCAACCATTTGTCATGTAAGAGTACACAATGAAAACACTCCCCACCATCCAACCTCTGCTTGAAGATTTATAAAGAAAGACAACCCACAACTATTTGAAGAAAATTAGAGGGCATTATAAAGTGCTATATTCAAAAGAGGCTCAAGAGACTTGAGGGGTGCATAGTTCAGTGACAGAGCACATAATTTGCATGCAAGAGGTCTCCAGAACTGATACTAATTATGTCTTTATTTGAAATATTTATTCATCGCTTCTCAGCCCTGCCAGGGCCAATGTCATATACAACAGATAGAAACATGTATGTAAAACATGAAATGGAAACAGATAAAATCATATATTTCCTCTATATATGCCCTCAAGATAAAGCTATGACTAGAATCAGGTTGGTGTCTTACACATGAACTAGTCTCCCTGAGAAGGTATTTGAACCTTTCTGTCTGATGTTGAATGCCCTTGCACAGCACACATGTACACATGTTACCCATTGCACTCAGATGAATATGTACATTTGGTAGCATATTTGGTTGTATATTTGTGTTTCACACTGTTTCACACTGTTGCCATCAGCATCAAGAGCTGTGTCACTCAGCTGATGTATAACTCTGCATAGCACACAGTGCCAATGCAGGATCTCAGTCAAATTGGTTTTAAAAAAAATACTATAAAACCTACAAACAGTTAATAAAATCAAAACATTCCTGATTTATTCCTGATTTAAAGCAGTGAAAGTTCTACCATGGAATATGATGGAAATAGCCTTCTGTTTCTTGTTTCCATTGAGTCAGCCTCATTAAAATTAAGAAAGAAAGCTGATAGGTTATCTTGCCACTGTTCAAAGTGGTGGCAAACTGTTTTTATTGCTAAGCAACATGTAAATCCTAATTAACGGTAAACTGTCTCCCTCAAATTCAGAAAACTGAACAAAGATTGTTCTAATCTTCAAAGTGTTATTGCATCCCACCTCCCCACAAAAAATCGATGGGAAAACCTGGATTGACCAAACCTAGAACTAGTCCTAACTAAGTTCAGTTCCTAGCTTTTCTGGCATCCTTTGATTATCTTGGAAACACTTGAGAGTCACTGACAGCAGAGTAGATCCAAACCTTAAAATGCAGACCTATATTTGAATATGTATTTAACTATGAATTTTCATAATGAACCTGTTAAGGGAAAAGTAATGTGGAAGTGGGTAGAATGGACTTACATGCAACGATGACATCAGCTGGGCTGGTTCTAACCCAATTAAGTATTACTAATAAATGAATTCCCACAATTCAAGACTACAAACCAGGAAACATGCAGGCCTTTATGAGCTCACACTAATGACCGTGAGATTTTTCTAATTTTAAGGTATTTGTCCTGTGAAGAAGAAAAAATGCACAAACCCTTGTAAAAGTCTGCCCATCTGGGAGGCAAATTAAGAAATTATTTGATCATGTGAAGATGAATGAAATATAGAGATCAACATCCCTACACTGGCAATTTTGTACATTTCTCATATCAGAAACCTTTCATTCCAGATAACTATGTTACTTGCAATTTATTACTATCAACTTCTGAGTTTAGAGCAAAGATTAGCATATGCATAAAGTCCAAGAACCAATTCTCTACTCCAAATTGGTCCCTGGCTTCCATTTTTCCACCCTAAATTAGTCTCTTGGGATGCACCTTCCCGACTGCACCAAAATATCTCATTTTTTCTCCGTTTTGTCTTCGAAATGTCAACCAGAAGTAATGGTGTGCCACTTTTTTCACAATTTTGGAGGAGAAGCAAAGAGAAAAGGGGACATTTGAAAGAGGTCATTTGGGGAGACTGGGGGATCTTTTTATTGCCTGTTTGCATGCACTTATAATTGAGCCTTTCAACAAACTTTGGGGAATAGAGTGGGTTCAGAAGCCAGCAATGGTTTAAGAGCCTCATGTGGGTTCCAGGTTCCACTTTTGCCACTCCTGGTTTAAAGGCACTATTGTGATATCATTGTATTGTAAAGGCAGCCTTAATGTTTAAATATGTATTGTTGGAGCCAGTGGAAAAATAAGTGGTAAAGATAATTGATGTCTTCTTTTCTTTTCATGTTTGGAAACTAATACCTAGTTCTAATTACCTTCTGCTGACCACTTCTAACTGAAAAGTCACCTTTCCTTTCCCTTCCACGTTTTATTGTGGCTACAGGGAATATATTTTTGAAAACTACCTTCAAAATAAACAGGGCCAAAAGAGGCATCTGAATTTCAGCTGTGGGAAGAAGCAAGTGAGGCCTTAATGTGTATGCTAGCTCTTCAATGACTTCTTCAATGGCCCATAGCACATGAAACATTTTGGCCTTAACACCTGGAACAAACAGCTGGGATGGCAAGGTCAACAGTGAAATCTGCAAGCAGCTCAAAAAAGATGTTCCCCAAAGTGTCGTTCCAAAGTTCACTCCTTCCCAGCTGTTAGGTCTGCTTGAGTCAAGTCATTGGGCTATTTGCACATGTTGCTTTCAACCTGAAGCCCTCTAGCAAACCACTGACCTAGCTGCCACATGATACGTGGCAGCTGTTCTATTTCCAGCTTCTAATGAACCTTTGCCTTGTAAGAACACATTTGAAAAATAACAGATTTTCAGGTATGCCTCACCCTCAGAATCTCACTGCATTTCAACAATAATTCTGCTATTATTATCAGCAAAGAGTAAAATGAGTTCAGGCATTATCTCAGCACAACCTAAATATCTGCTAGTAGAATACTGCTATGCTGGAATTACACAATTGCTCCACATCACCAGGCTCCTCTGGCAGCTGATCCCATGGAGGGAAGCATGGTGCGCACATGGAGCATATGGCTCCTTCTCCCATTAAAGTCAATGGCAATGCGGGAAGCCTCTTGTGTTGTTGAGGTGGCGCCGACATGCTGGTTCTGTCTTTCTTACCCACAGAGCCGGCACAACATTGTCTGATGGAAGCCGGCCAGCTCTATGGGTGGCCAGGGCTAGATTGGCATATGCTGCCGATTGTAGCCCCGTATGATAAGGTCATAAATATCACCATAGCACAACATATGAGAAATGTGAAGGCACATAACTGATCTTGTTGCACAGTGCATAATATACCAGGTAGTACACAGTACATATCGCATAGTAGTGATTCTAGATACATTATTGCACATCTTCAATGGGTCTGCAAATAGAGCTCTGCTCCTTCTTCCATCAGTTTTATAAGACTATTCTGCATTGTCAATAAGGAACTCTATATACATAGTGCAGCACACACTTGTCTATGACACCAGCTCTAAGGAAACAGTGGCTTGCCTATGCTCAATGGGAGTGCATGTGATATACATTGTGAACAAAGAATAGTCCAGCTCACCATTCAGTGTCAAAGGTATGTATGTGTCCTTTATATAGTCAAGAATATACATACATTTACATAGTCTGTGATAATTCACACTAAGCATGTCTTATAATACATTTAGGCTTAGTTCGGATATTTATGTGCAGCATTTTACATTTTGCACTTTGTTCCTGTATGCATCAATGGCACTTCAGGCACATGTATGAACCAATGCCATTTATTGATTTTATCTGTTTCCATCTTGTCATTCTTCAGAAGAGCACAAGACAGTTAACAACCTATATTAAAATGCATTTTAAATTACTGCTGTTAAAGCACAGGTGACCTCTAGTAAAATACAGTAGAAATGATAAGCATAACACAACAAAACTGATTTTTATATCTTAAACTGAAGACTACAACATGGAGCAACAGACTCAAATGATAGGAAAAGACATTCCACTTAAATATGAGGGTGAACTGCCTGATGGTAAGAGTTGTTCAACAGTGGAATACACTGCCTCAGGATATGGCAGACTATTCTTTTTAAAAGGTTTTTAAACAGAGGCTGAATTTCCTTGTGTTGGGAATGCTCTGATTGTGAGTTCCTGCATGGAAGAACAAGGTTGGACAGATGGCCCTTGTTGCCTCTTCCAACTTCTATGATTTATGTTTATGGAGCTATGCGGCTGTTGTTCAACACCATCTTGTGAGTGAATTTTCATGTTACCCAAATAAATGTGCATTGTGCATTAAAATGTACACTGTATATCCATGAGTAATGCACACTGATGCACAAACATGTATAGCACAATAAAATTAAGCAAAATATAATAAGGAAATCTGCTTCTGTAGCCTTGCACTGAATACGGTAGAACCACTATTCAACTGCTTTCATAGGGGAACATATGCATTCATAAAATACAAATAGCATTCCACTCATGGTCAGTGTCAGCAGGCATCATATATGCAGGCATCATATAATATTGTGCGGATGAAGTGGAAATCATGCATAAATAAACTTGGCATAATAATCTTTAAAAAAACATATGTTGTATTGAATGCCATCCTGAACTGGGTTAAACTGGGTTCCCAAAGGGAAATGTCACCTGATGTCCCCCGGCTTCTGGACCTCCATGTAATGAGATCCATAGTTTCCTTCCAACGATAATCTCACTTCTCACTTCTCCTTAATATGAGGCAATAGTGGTGTAGGAAAGGCCATATTTTAAATTCTTCCAAATGATTTACTCAAGTGAAATGTGAATGAGTAAACAATTCTGTTTGGTTCATGTCTTTCTGATGATAGCAAACAAAACATTTAAAGAAATTCACTCTTGCAACAACAGACAAGAAGGATATGGCTGTAGAACAAGAAGTTTAATAGGGCAAGATATGTTTAACTGCATGGAAAACTTTTACCTAGCTAGACTGAAAGAGACTTTTCCCTCACCTCATGCCACAAAAATGACCACTCGAATTAAACTAATCAAAGTTAGGCAGGGTAAGCAAAGTCATCCACAAAATAAAGGTGATCCAGATGCCCATGAAAAATAAATGTTACAGACTGAGCAATCAAAAAACTTACAGACACAAGGTCTTGTCCTCCCAAAGCAAACATGGGACTAATTAAAGCAGCATGGAATGTGGACAGATCTCAGCTACCAGAGAAAATTCACACCATTATTATTGGAAAGAAATCAGATTGAGGGAGGGCTTATTTTGGTGTCCATTAATTCGGGACAGAACTTCAAATTCATCATGTTTCTTTCTATCATGTCAACATGATTTTGTGATAATAGCCTGAGGATACACAATCATAACACATGATCTTTAATAGCGAGAGTATTTCTTTGCAATCCCATTTATTTATTTTTAGATTTCAAGTCAAGTAATTCAAAAAGCACAAGCAATAGTATGATAAACAAAAGAATCCACGTCCTGATACCTATAGTTCTTTGCCTTGTCCTGACAAATAGCACTTGTGCAATTGGCAGGATAATAACTGTCACAGAAAGGCATTAATGCACACAAGCACACAACTTTCTATGCATCTGAGAAACAGACTTTCAACCTGGAAACTTGGTACATAACACCAAGTCACATGCTCCAAGATAGTAATTCTTGCCAAGCATCAATATATGAGAAATTGGGTTTAACATGGTAGTTAGCAATGTTACACAAAAGGGAAAAACAAATAAAAATGTTTCTATTGGTACCACAAGACTTTTCACCTTCCAGTAAAAGAATAACATAATTTGACTGAGTGAAGTTCAAAAGTTTACAAGTAGCTGCACTGGACTTTGTTAGGTATAGAACTGGATCCAAAGGAAAGTAGTGTAACTAGAAGTGACTTTTGTTCATGGGAAGTAAGATTTTCACACAAATTCCACTGATTCCTTTTCTGACTGCTGCAACATGAAGCATATTTAATGCAATGCCCCAGAAAGAGCTTTTGAGGATTAGGAGCTACCAAAGAGGAAAGAGTGAATAACAGCTCCATACTATAAATGAAATTCTATTCACAGCTGTGGCCTAAACTGTAAGCAATTTCTACCTGTATGTTACCTTACTGTGGTTAACTTTATAAAGAGTGCTTGCTACACTTACTGAAAGTCTTGATCTACGACATGCTAACCTAACGGAGGCTTTGGTCTGCCTACAATTTATCTCTTGCTCTTCCTATATAGGGAAGCATTTCATTCCATTACAGAACAGATTGAGCATCACTAGCTTCCTGTTTAAGCCAGTAAAATTCAATATTTTAGAGTGAGGAAAGGATATATCTTAGGCAAATACAACAATATGCACATGTGTACTACATTGTGCTTGGATAAAAGAATCTACCACTGTCAGAAATCAATGCTGACCTTAATTTGATATTAATTCTAGCTGAGGTGTTAGAATTGGAGGAGAAAGTGTTTTCATATAGATCGTTGAAATCCTGCCATGTATAATTTATCAATTCTTTGTAAGCTTGCTCTCAAAAAATAAACTAAGCTAAGCAGTCAAGTCCAGGTATGCACACGTCTGCTGTTGCGATTCCACACTTCATGCTCACCTGGTTTCAAATATTAATTTGTCAAATTTGTAAAGGTCAGATTTTCTTCTGCTTCTAACATAAAATGGGGTTTTGCTGGGCTGGCAGTACTATTAAGTAAGGCGAAATAGTTATTTCAAATAGTAAGTGATGGCCAGCAGTAACAAGACTTCACTTTCAGAAGTGTGAGACAACACTGTCCCATCATAATATCCTAATATACCATCATCAGGGAACACAATGGCATCCCCTTAAATTCCATGTGCCTTCAACTATCAGTCCAGCCAACTTCCATAGATGTGTTGGAAGAAAAAACACTATCTTGTACTTTGCCCCAGATAACAAAAGATCCTTCACTAAATCTGTATCATAAACATATGAAGATTATATTATTTTAATTTTATTTGATATATATATACAATTGTCTGTCTTGTCCGTGTATAAATGGCATTGATTGTTTGCTGCATATATATGTTTTGTGATCCACCCTGAGTCCCTTTCAGGGTGAGAAGGGCAGAATATAAATACTGTAAATAAATAAATAAATAAATAAATAAATAAATATGGTTTTTGTCTTTCATTCAAATTCTGAATTCTACTTCTAAATTCTTTTTGGTGGCAGGAGTCTGGACATACCATAGATCAATTTAAAACAATAGCCAGAATCCCATTCACTCCCTCCCCCAACAAAATGTATTTAATCAATTGTTGAATGATGATTTAATAATAATTTTAATAAGATTCAAATTAATATGTTACAATGAAACCAGTGTTAATGATTTAGATATTCTAGGGTGGATAGATACATGTAGGATAGGGGACACTTTTGCTTCAAAATATACTTCTGATTCATATCTGAATTGAGCTTGAGAGAGTCTATAATTTTCTCTTCATATCTCCAAGCACATTTTACAAAACGAGTGATTAATTTATTCTCCACTTAACAGCTCTGAGCTTTACCTCTTTTTCTACAATGACATTTCTGTGACCATTGGTGACAGCAAATAATATATTATGGCATAGCTAACAGTAAAGAAAGCATAATGTATATAAAGTGTAATGATATAAATAAATGTAGTTTTGAAGGGAGCCATATCACACAGAGCTCTGCAATACTTGGGTGTACCACCAGTAGATGGCGATATACTGTTTCCTTAGCAATCTGTAAGGAGAGGGGGAAATGTAAATGACTACACACACACATACACATTTTTAAAATGTCCAAAAATATATGAATGAACACAACCACATCCACACCCATACATTAAAAATGTCCAATTTGTGGTCTGTGGGACTAAGAAAAACATGCACATATATTTGATTTTCTCTCTCGTTAGGAAGAAACCACAAGCAACATCATGTGTTGAATCATGTGTAACTGCATCCATTCAAAAAGACACAAATTTAAAAAATGGGAGAAAATGCATACCAAAATCTTTGTGCTAAGAGCAACATAGTGAAGTATGGTCTTTAGGCAAAGTCTAAATCATATCTGCATATGTATAACAAAATTAATGACTTTCATAAATAAGAACTCAAAATGTGATAAGAAAAGGGGTGCATCTACACAGCAGAATTTATACAGTTTGAAACCACTTTAACTGTCATGGTTCAATGCTATGGAATCCTGGAAGTGGTAGTTTTACAAGGGCTTCAGCCTTCTTTGCTAAATAATGCTGGTGTCTCACAAAACTACAGCTCCTATGACTCCGTAGCATTGAGTCATGGTGGTTAAAGTGGTGTCAAACTGTGTTAATTCAACAGTGTACATGCACCTGATTGTTATCTAAAAATCATAACCTCCCAAATATGAATTATATAGGCAATTGTGAAATTTGTTGGACTTTGTACTATTGGCAAAGTTTGTTTTCCAACAAATAAAAGAGTAGTTGAAATCCCCCATTATTACTATATTTCTTCTTTCTGCATGTTTGGTCATCTGGTCAAGGAAGACTTTATCCAGTTCTTCAGTCTCGCTTGGAGGTCTGTAGTAGACCTCCACAACTACATCTTTCTCAGTCCTTGCTCCCTTAATTCTTATGCAGATGCTCTCAACCTAGTTTCCAGGATTAAAGTATTTCATCTCTTCACATGTGCAAATAATGTTTCACTAGGCCTTTTCATTTGTGTATGCTCAATCTGAATGGTTAAATCAATCATGGACTCATTTGAGTGTTTACCATGCCACATTCCTGGGGGCTGAGCCCCTTTCTGTGATGGAATCAGAAATGGACTTAGACTTCAAACCAATGAATGACAGCTGTTTATTTTTCCCACCGCAGGGGGAATGACTCCAACCAGCAGTGACATCAGAGGGAATCCCCAGCCAATGGATGCTCAGATCCTAGCTGCACCATTTTCCAGCTAATCAGCGGCTTGTATGGAAATTCTGAATAGCTTTCAAAGTGAATAAATATATTCTGTATTTGCCAATGGGTTATGTCACGCCTTTGAGAGTGCAGACTCTATTTTGACATCCTTTTTGGGCCTAAAAGAATAAACCTCCTTTTTTTTTTGCCTTCAACCCGGTTCAAGTCTTGATTTGACCATTGCTGTAGCATAAGCACACTTGGCTGCATAGACCAATGGTCTTAGTGGATAGCTGAAATCACTCAGCACAAGGACAAGAGAAAAATAGACCCAGGAGTTTTAAAAAAATCAAATCAAATCGAAATTATTTTTCTACCAGTCTTTTGTTGCTCATTGGTTACTTTGTTCGGACATTCAGCCAATCTATTTGCTTGTTAATGGCATCATTTACAGTTATTACTAATGTAAAATGTACTTCAATACTATTTTAATAAGACATATTTAGATGGGTGAACCAAAGATCCATGTTGCCCATTAAACAGAAATGTAATTTGCACATTTCATTATTATTTATCATATTGAAAGCACAGGAAGGCAATCTTTTAATTTTTATTCCATAACAGAGTATATTAGTAATTATGTGGTTTTAAACTGTATCTGCAGTCTCGTCCGAGGGATTCTTCCAATATAATCTTAAGCAATGGCCTTTTTCAGGCATTCTTTCTTGTGTTGATTTAACATGCAACAAGGAAAGCATGTTACCCTCCCCATCCATTGCTGTTTCCTTCATATGGAAAGTGAGAACGTTTTCCTGTCATTCTTCAGGATTGTATGTGGAAGAGGCCTCCTGCATAATAGAGAACCACCATACTGTCTGTGAATATCTTGAAAGCAGAGTAATTTCAGATCCAGAAAATGTAATATATTTGTAGTGGGTCTTTCATACGCAAATGGATCCAAGACTGCATCAGACACTGAAAACATCATATCCAACATTACAGATGTTCACATAGGAAGTCTTTTCTAATCTCACCTTCCTATAATCTCAAAAAGATTATATATACATATAGGAGCATGCAACATAAAGAGTCCATGATGCCAATGTTTCTGTTCTGTTAGTAGACAGATGGAGGCACAGTTTTTCAGCCATAGGCTGAGATTCTTCACTGTTTACATAGCTGGAATCTATAGCCATATCATTGCACAGTGGTTGTGCTACATCATCTTTCTTTTGAATGTTAAATTGGGAAATGTATTGTCTAGGAAGCCACTTGTTCTGGCTTCCTATTTGTGCCAGTATGCCTGCTTATTGTTGTCATTCAGATTCTTCAAACCACGTGAAACAAATGGTACACAAAGGGCACATGTGGAATTATGGCTCAACATGTAGGTAAGTCTAATTGATTAAGTGGTTCAGGTCTAGCCAAGGATTCATCTACATCAGGCAGTTTAGCCCAAAATAAATATGCCCTGGAGCAACCCTAGGGCTACTGTCTGGCCATTCTGGAATTGCATTCGTTTTGCCGGGACACCTATGCTCATGTCAGAAACAGGGGCCCTGGAACCAACCAGAAGGAGACAGGTAGTCCCATCCTCCCTCGTGATGATCATATGGCAACCCTTTCTTTCTTTTAAAAATATTTTTATTCAAATAAACAAATCTGCAATCATACAAACAGAGAAAAAAAATGCACCACACAGAAAAAAACCAAGCAAGGTAGCAAGCAATCAAGGGCCAGTGAATATCACACAGACAAAGGATGCCTCCAGGCAATGAATACTCCAAGAGAATAAAGTCCTGGCTACTTCCAGGCAGATGTCCTCACAATTGGCTATGCTATCTTCTCAGTTATATACCAATGGATGGATCCTACTCAAACACTTACAAAACAGGCTTGCTAATTGCACTCTTCACACTTGGTTAATAGACATTGGTCCTTTTCCCACCCTGGACATTCCACAGGTATGCATACTCTCCTTGCTTTACCACCATCAGATCCTCTGAAGATGCCAGCCACAGATGCAGCCAAAAACATCAGGAGAAAATGCTTCTAGAGCACAGCCATACAGCCCAGAAACCACACAACACTCCAGTGATTTCAGCCATGAAAGCCTTCAACAATACAAAAGAACAATATCACTACACACAGAACAAATGTTTTTTTCTTAATACAAAACATCAACCTACAACAACTAACAAAACTCAATCTAAAACAATCATCCTGACCACTACAACCCCACAAAACCCACCTATTAAACCTATCCTAGACATGCAACAATAAAAATTAATCTATAAGACTCACACTCTCTGCCTGTTGGTTTCAATTTCTCATTTTTCTATTCTCTTAAAATGTCAATAGCAAGACCCATTTCTGACATCAGCAGAGTTGTCCGTGCTGGTCAGGATTTCGCATGATGCTCCATGTTAACCAGGAAAAAGGCAGAGGTGGCAACATGGGTACCATTCATTCACCCCCTTTCCACCAACCTAGCTTTGCCTGTTAAATTCACTGGAAGCAGCTATGTGGGAACGCTAGTGGTATGTTTGCAATGTATGGGGGGGGGGGGGGGTTTGACAGTGTGGGCAAGGCCCAAACTAGCAATATGATTGTTGTATGTCTTTCGGGCTGTGTGGCCATGTTCCAGAAGCATTCTCTCCTGACGTTTCGCCCACATCTATGGCAGGCATCCTCAGGATGCCTGCCATAGATGTGGGCGAAACGTCAGGAGAGAATGCTTCTGGAACATGGCCACACAGCCCGAAAGACATACAACAACCCTGTGATCCCGCCCATGAAAGCCTTCGACAACACTAGCAATATGACTTTGTGAAATTGTGCTTACATAAAACTAACTTCCAACTTTGTGCTTGCATAAGGTAAATTTCCTCTCAAGCAGTTGAGCTACATCACCTTCTTATGCATATTGACATTGCACAGGCAATTGTGTATCTTTCAATGGGATTGCTGTTTATACAATATCAGTGAATCAAGTGATATACTGAAGACTCTTTTGCAATAATTTGTAGCCTCAAAGAATGGGTAGTGCTTGCAGATATGTATTTATGCAATTTATGCAATGGTCAAAGAAGTATAACTGCATGTATAAGAGAACTTAAGTATGTGTAAAATATGAGCAAGAAAGATGTCTATGAATTAAATACATACTTTATACAATGGCTTAAAAAGTACAACAGTATGTCTAAAGCCTCATCTACACTGCCATATAATCCAGTTTCTGAATCTACATTATCCACTTTGAACAGGATTATATGGCAGTGTAGACTCATATAATCTAGTTCAGAGCAAATAATCTGGGATCAGAAACTTGATTATATGGCAGTGTGGATCCAGCCTAAGAGAACATATAGAAGTCTATGATATCAAATAGATTATGTCCATTGTCTGCATCTCCAACAAATGCCTTTTCACAGCTGAACTCCCTCTTCCTGCAATGTTCACCAAAAAATACCAAATAAACCCATTCATGCATGCATATAGACCAAAATAATGGAATACCAAGCCTGATTAATTTAGGAATTTACTGTTATATCCAGGCAGATTCTTTTTCCAGAATTGGCCCTCAAAGTATTTCCACCTTCATAAAACTCACAAAAAGGAGAACATTCACAGCACTCTAGGCCTATGTTTAATAAACCATCCTCACTCCAGTGCTGCTAATTTTTAAGATGTAGATAAACATTATTATCCCTCTTTCCATTCTGTCCTCTTAAAGGCCTATGATCACTTCTGTATAGGTTTGATAAGATTCATGAAAGCAAAAAACAAACAACAAAATGGATGGATTAAGGGGGGATCTTTTCATTTTTAAATGTTCTCTGTTTGAAATGTCACGTCAAAAAACTCTTTATCTCAGGTTCTTAATCATCAACCTAGACAGACTTAAAAAGCAAGCATATAATTATCAAGGAGTTGTAAATAATTTATGAATAAGACATGCCATGGAAATGTATCTTTACTAAGTTCTAACTTCCAAAGATTCATTAATCATAATTGTTATGCTGTGATTATACTTGTGTATTTTACATTCCACCCCTTGTAAACAGTAAGATTGATATTTTAAAAAACAGATGCACTCAGAGTGAGTGGATTTGAACAACTCTGAACAAATATGCCTTAGGTTTATCATAATTTTCTACATTTAAAAGCATACTACAGAGGAAGAATGATTTTCTGGTATGCTGGTATGGATGTCCATAGGGAAAAATGGATGAAAGCAATTTAATTTAATAGTTCTTCATTGGGAGACAACTGTACAGAGGTATTCATTGACAAACAACTGTAAAAGAGTTCTAAAGGCTGCATGTATTTTGGGAGTCAATAGATAAAAACAGTTTACAACAGTGCAGGTGGAAGTGGAAGGAACAATTGTAGTCTTTATCCAATGTCGCAACATATGTGTTAGGACCTTATAGATTGGGATTCAAAATCATGCTAAGGAGCAACTATACCAAAAGAACAGATGAGGATTTTGATATATCTTTTCATATATCAGATGGGGATTTTGATATATTTTTGATCAAGCTTTCTGAAATGTAGATACGAAAGATGTGTAATTGACTTATGGAATGGCCCTGGACTACGCCTATGGATCATGTGATTTAACTTGTTGTATGGATTCAAATGCTTTCAAATGTTTTAATGGTGCGGTTGTTTTTATTGTACTATGTTTTTAAAGGCATCGCCTATGTTGTGAAGCCGTCTTGAGTCCCTTCCGGGATAAAAGAGCTGTAAACAAACAAACAAACAAACAAACACAGCATATAGTTAATTAGGTTTAAACTAATGAGAGTTCCATGTCAAGGTACTGGTAGCTTTGCTCCAGCTTTTTTCTAAACTTTACAGAGATGTCAAAAGCATCAGTTCTCAACCTCAGACAAAGGTCACACCTCAAATAGCTCCTTTAACTGAATGAAATATAGAAGGCATGAATTGGATGTGTCTACATTGGGCATATTAGTTGGTTTAAATAGTTGATTTTAAAGTAGATATAATTGATTTTAATGCTTATGTATATTTATAATTATTTTATGTCCCGGCATGGAGTGTTTGCTGTATATATGTTGTGCTCCACCCTGAGTGCCCTTTGGTGTGGGAAGGGCAGAATATAAATGTTTAAATAAATATTAAATAAATATTAGCCCTTGGGTCAGCCCCAGATTCAGCGGTTATGTCCAGACCATTGTCCAGATGATCTAGGATAGCCTCCACTCCACTGGGCTGCAATTTCCTCCATGTTGCTGCCCCTCCTAGACAGCCACAGAGCTCTGCTCCAGCTTATGGCCATCACAACACCTTTTGCAGATGTCAGAACAGGACATTCAAACAAGCAACAAAAAAGAGGGAACAATTTCCCCTCCTTCTAGCTGGTCATGCGGTCACCTCATTCTGACATCCGCAAAGGCACCTGCAATGCATTGAGAGACGCTACTGAAAATAAGCCAACTGTTGAGACATTTTGGTCTTATATGAAAACAGAGCACCACAATTTGAGGGACCTGTCTTCATTAAAAAATTCTCACCCCCTATATTTTGTACAAAATGTTATGTTTTGTGTGAAATAACACAGAAGAATGTTCTGTTATGTTAAAGAAAGAGTTTAAAATGCCCAAACTTTCAAAGGTTTGCTTGGCAGGAACAAACTTTTTGATTGTTTTTGTTCTCACAAGCTGTAATGAAGCAAGTGAAGATTTACGTGCCTCATTACATCCCTACTTCACCTTTCCTTTTCATCAAATGCAGGTAGGACAGTGGCTATTCCTCTAAACTAGTATGTGGACTAAGTAGGAGACTCGATGAGGACCAATAAATAGAGATTTAATCTAGAAAGATGGAGGCTTTGTTAGGAGTTGCTTCATTTATCCAGTTAAGTGGTATTCAAGCTGTCCTAAAAAAGATTGCATTCCCTAGGCAGGAGCAACTTCACAAAATGAGGATGCTCAAAAATCTATCTCTGACACCTGAAGCTGCAGTGACACAGAGTGGCTTTTATCAGCTTTGGCTGATATGCAAACTGCAATCCTCCATGGATGAAGGACTTGGCAAGAGTTATCCATACACCGATGATGGCTCACACCATACACACCTGGATCATTGCTATCCATTATATGTGGAGCTACCTTTGAAGGCAATCCAGAAACTTTGAAGACAGCCCAGGCCCGATTCAAAGAGACCGTGCTGATGTTTAAAGCCCTAAACAGTGCTAGCTAGGGGCTTTCATATCAGACATGCAGTGAATCCAACTTCATTTTATGCCAGGCTTTAATGGTGTTGAACTCTATCTCCAAAAACATTCAATACCTTGGAGTGCTCCTTTGAAGTCTGAAATAAAACCCAAAGCTGATTCACTACATCAATGACATAGAAACAATTGGACAATGTGGTTCCTAAATGTGTGCTTCAACTGACAAAAATATGGTGACACAACCACTGTTGCACAGCAAAAGAAAGGAGGAGATTGGAAAGAAAAGTACTTGAAGCATGTTTTTTAAAATGTGCAAATGATAAAGGAGAACATGATAAGGTGTGCTCAGAAATTTGGGCATTATATTTATATGGATGCCTGTTTTGAGTCCCCTTTGGGAGACATAAAGTGGATATAGAAGAAGAAGAAGAAGAAGAAGAAGAAGAAGAAGAAGAAGAAGAAGAAGAAGAAGAAGAAGAAGAAGAAGAAGAAGAAGAAGAAGAATATTGGATAGTAATTTTAAAGAAAACCCATACAAGATGAGGTACAGATGGGATATAGCATCAAATAACTTGTCGAAAGTATCTCAGAATGTTTTAAATCAATTTTGGGGATGTCAGTATAAGAAGGACTTCATGTGGATTTGTACAAAGATAAAAATTATTGGTCTTAGATTTATTGTTAATCCAAAAGTATTTAAATTAAGATTTTGTCGTGTTGCCAGAAATGCTTCAGTTTTGAATAAAGAATTGGATAGTAAATACGAAAAAACAACAGCAAAAATATTATTTGCTCACAACTGGAGATAGACTGAAGCATCAATAATGGAAAAATAGCTTACTAAAATCACTGAGTTAGCCAATTACCAAATTAACATGGGTTTCTAAGGTTAAGCCAACTAAACATTTTCTAAAAGATTGGAAAGTGATCATAGCCTTTTCAGCAACAAGAAATCTAACAATGCAATAATGTATAGTTATGGTTATTAGCAATTAATAACATTATACAGTTGCATCTATAATAGTAGAATAACATCCAATATGAATTCCATATCAACAAGGGATACATTCAGGGAATACGTGAACTTTTTGAAAAGAAGGACTTCTGGCATAAGAATACCACAGTGCCAAGATAGAGGACTTAGAAAATGCCCAGAGAGGACATATTTTCTTGGATGCAGATAAATAAAACTGCATATACCAGTTTCATGAATCAAACTGTAATTTTTCTTTTTTCATTATAGTTAGGATTGAGGGGTCAAGGTCATATTGTGTTTTAGTTAGTGTTTAGTGTTATAGTTTTGTGTATTTTTTTACTTTCTCTTATTTTCTATTTTTCCGCTTTTCCCACCTGAATGTACATTCTCTGATTATGAAATAGATTGTTTGTGTTAAATTTAATTACTGGACACATTTTTAATCATGTGTTTTTAAATGTTGAGAAACACTGGTGCTGACACTCCTGGGTTGATCTTTGCAGTTAAGAATTTATTCTGTGAAAAAAGTGATCATTTTTTAAAAGCAAGAACAACATGCTGTGATCAGAGAATAGTATTACTTTTTCTGTGGAAAAAAATGTCTGAATTTTGTGTAGAATACATGGCCAACTATAGCCATTTCTGCACCAGAGATAATATTTCCACATATAATGTTATCTGTGCAGAAAATGGTGTTTTTGCACAAAATCTCACATGTGCAGAATACAGATTTTCAAAAACATTAATGAAGAATAACGTTCCCAGTAGAAATGTTAGATTCTAATGACAGGTGGGCAAATTTCCCCCTCCGTTGTCATTCTGTTCTGCAGTTGTGAATAACACAAAATCCAGATGAATCAGATCAGCCTAACAGTACACATCCTACTCACATTTTTATTTTTTTTAAAAAATGTATTGCATTTTATAAATCAGTATGATAAGTAATTCTAGAATTTGCTTCAGGATGAAGAGGAAGACTAAGGATCTTATTACACACACCTAAGAAAACACATCTTAAATAGGCAACCCATTATTTAATAATGTTAGTTGTGGATTGGATATCTACTCACACCATCTTACATGCTTGTTTCCTTTCCATATCTAATAACATGATGCATGTCAGACATATCACACAGCCAAGAGATGACTCTTCCCAATTTGTGCCATGTCTGCCAAATTCACTGCCTTCCTTTTGTAAAATAACGTTATGGGTGAATCTTGTTTAACCATGAAATTTTCGTGTCTCTGTCCCAATGGAGAAACGTAAAAACATCTTTTGATTCCTACATAGTCAAGCAGTTCCACTTTAAAAAAAGAAACAATAATGAGAAAGTAGAAAACATGTATGGCTTTACTTTGTCTTTCTCTGACTGCCATCAGAAATGTATTGCTTCAGTCATATAAAAAGTAGAAATTTGACCCAGCTTGTTTCCACAAAAGCCAATTAGATAGATGGGTTCCACGAGCCCACTAATATTCCTCCTCTCTAATCAAACATTGTACATTTCTTACATTTCTAGCTTTATATTTACAGCGGGTCACTGATTAAAGAATGTACAATTGCCAGAGCAAGCAAAATCATGGATAGCTAGATAGATACATATGCATTTCAGAATTCCACTTTATACTCTTTTATCAAATGGACACACTTGATAATATGAAGGAGAGTATTTATCTTTTAAACATGTTTATAGCATGCCCTTTAATGATAATCAAAAGAAATGGAGAAGCATCTAGTGGAATCAATAGAAGAAACACGTCTCAAGATTTTCAAAAGTGGCTGTTTTATTAGTACGAGAAGAGAAAAATGTGTCATAGACGGGACAAATGCATCTCAGTCTATGTGTGATCTTAAGGTCTTCCTCAGAGGGTTATTTGGAATCAACATGCATACATTTTTGAAACAGGAAGTCTCAATCATTTATTGGCTTAACGGGTGCACACAGCTCAAAAAGCATCAGGCTTCTATTTATAAAGCAGTCTTTTTTAGCATCTTGAGACATGTATCTTCTGGTCCTTACTGCTTTCACTTGCAATAGCCAATATTTGATGAAAGCAGCAATTACTTGTCTGGTGACAGAAATGATCTTTTGCTCAATCCTTTACTTATTCAGGTACAACTTGGGCATTGCTTTCTATTCTGTCTCCCAAATGCCAATGCTCTGCCCCAAAATGTAAATGTAGATGTGAAAATATACAACTGCTCTAAGAGATTAGTCTGTGTATGCTTAATATTCATTAATGGAGCAAAGACATGAATATTAAATTATCAAGTTTTCATTTCACTATTAAAAACTCTGCATAAATGCTAAACTACAATTGCACCTTTCTTTTGTTCAAGACTGCTCATTCCTTACATCTTTAATAGTCAATATATATATGCACAACCTGGGCTTGGAAACAGCTATATATACCCCATGAAGCTAATGAAAATGTAGGAGAGTTTCAGTTGTAATATTTTGGAGTAATTTATCAAATTTCACTAATTGTTCATATTTTTTCACAAAAAGAACTTGATGTTTGAAAACCTCAGTTACTGGAGAAGGTGAGACTGAGGCCCTGCTATACTGCATTATAATACAGTTTGAAACTGCATTATTGTTCAATGCAGACACATACATATAACGCAGATAAATGCAGTCAAACTGCATTATTAGAATCTACACCAGCGTTTCTCAATCTGGGAGTCGTGACCTCTGGGGGGGTCGTGAAGGGTTTTTTAGAGGGGTCACCAAAGTCCATCATAAAACACATATTTCTTATGGTCTTAGGAACTCAAATCCCTGCAATATTTTCTGTTGGTCATGGGGGTTCTGTGTGGGAAGTTTGGCCCAATTCTATCTTTGGTGGGGTTCAAGGGGCTCTTTGATTGTAGGTGAACTATAAATCCAAGCAACTACAACTCCCAAATGTCAAGGTCTATTTTCCCAAACCTCCACCAGTGTTCAAATTTGGGCATATTATTTGTGCCAAGTTTGGTCCAGATCCATTATTGTTTGGAGTCCCCAGTGCTCTATGATATAGGTGAACTACAATGCTCTTTGATTGTAGGTTAACAATAAATCCCAGAAACTACCAAATGACAAAATAATCTTCCCCAACACCACCAGTATTCAAATTTGGGTGTATCAGGTATCTGTGCATATCAGATATTTATATTATGATTAATAACAGTAGCAAAATTACAGTTATGAAGTAGCAACGAAAATAATTTTATGGCTGGGGGGGTCACCACAACATAAGGAACTGTATTATGGGGTCGAGGCATTAGGAAGGTTGAGAATCACTGGTCTACACTGACTATATAATGCAGTTTCAGACAGTATTATATGGGAATGAAGATGGTGCAAGAGGCTATCCAAATCCACATTATAACCTTCTAAGAATCTATGAGATATTAGGTTCCCATTTGTAAAACTCCACACTTCAAGCCACATTCCACAGACTCCTCCAGAGATTGTGCAATAGTTTTTCTTCTTGCACTCTGCTAGAACCATCAATCCCTGCCTTCTAGCATTGCAAAAGACGCATATTGAGAGATGATAATTCAGTGTTCAATTGCTTTTGAGTTGCTGTATCCATTCCCTTTTGAAAGCTGCAAACGATATGGATTCAGAACCTTTTCTTGACAAAGTATCCTACTTTTGTCTCTCTGTTCTCCTGTCGTTTCCCCACATATTCATCCAGACATTGACAGTGTGTTCAGTTATAAATCTGAACATCTTTGAAAGTTCATTTAATTCTGAGGGTCTGGGAAACTCAGACAATGTTTGAGCTAAATGAGAACTGTAGTGTTCATTTCCAACAGACTTTTTCATTGTACTTCTGTGCTGGTTCTGATGATTACAATGCCTCTGAGCTTTCCTGGTTCAAGATAATAATTGTATTTGGTTGTACATTTCTTTCATCATCAGGTGTAAGAAAATCCCTTCATGTGTATTCCACTTGGCCCTAAATAAATGAGCTGCCTCAATCTCTCTCTCTCTCTCTCTCTCTCTCTCTCTCTCTCTCTCTCTCTCTCTCTCTCTCTCTCTTTTTCCCAAAGAAATTTTGTGAATCCAACCATAAATGTAATCAAGCTGAGAAGCCTGCAGGAATCTCTCGCTCTGGTCTTGTCTATTCAGAGTGATTTGAAGGCCTAAGTCATTCTGTATAGGAGCAATTCAGCACAGTGGAGCTGATATGCATGTAAATAAGCCACAAAGCCAGTCTGAAGGGACGGAGCAAGGCCTCTCTTGCCTGCCCCCTTTCAATCAAGAATCCTTTTTTCTTGGACAGAGCAGGAGAAACAATGCTTCGGTCTCATCCATTTGACTGAGCAAGAGGTGAAAGGTTGCTTTTTCTATCTTTTATTACAGCCAAATGCTCAAAAACATTCTTGGCAGATAGGTTCCATGTTAGAAATGGTTGCAATCTGTTCCAAGGCTTAGTTTGAACTTTCAAGGGGCTATCCAAGATGTTGAAGCTATTTTGGAGATTGGGTTCATTTCCATAGAGAGCTGATCTTCAGGGTGCATCTACACTGTGGAATTCATAAAATTCAACACCACCTTAAGAGTCATAAGGCAATCCTATGGAATCCTGGGAGCTGTAACCTTACAAGGTATCCAGCCTTTTCTGCCAAAAGAGTGCTGACACCTCACCAAACCACAGCTCTCATGATTATGTAGCGATGTGCCATGGCAATTAAAGTGGTGTCAAACTGCATTAATTCGAAATGTAAATGCACCCTCAAACTAACAACTTAGGTGTTCATTGCCCCACTGATATGGAAACTAACAGCGGCTGATATTCCAAAATGCTAATGGCACAATACACATTGGCTCCAGAATTTCAGGGAACGGCCATATGATTTTGTACTATCAACTCTTCTTGGGGCCTTTCCACATAGCCATATAACCCAGAATATCAAGGCGGATAATCCACAATATCTGTTTTGAACTGGATTATCTGAGTCAACACTGCCATATAATCCATTTCAATGTGGATTTTATATAGCTGTGTAGAAGGGGCCTTGGTGATGGGCCACAAGATGCTGATTCAGCTTACAAGAGTTTAGGTAGTCCTTCAAATTTCTTGCTCCAAAGCTTTTTATGCTCTTTACACACAAACAAAATGGCAACCAGTTCAACTGAAAAAATGGGCTTATTGAGTACATACTTGAAGTGTTTGAATTAAATAACAAAAGTAAGTAGTATGTATTAATAGTTGTTAATTGTACTAAGCCAGAAAACACTTTGTACAATTGTATTAATGTTACCCAATACTTGCAGACCCTACCACCAGATGAAGACTATAAGTAGTCAAAACCGGTTGTGGATCAGGGGTCTACTCTTTGAAGAAGAAACAAGAAAATAACCAAGAAAG
Organism: Anolis carolinensis; assembly: GCF_035594765.1. Lineage (NCBI taxonomy): Eukaryota > Metazoa > Chordata > Lepidosauria > Squamata > Anolidae > Anolis > Anolis carolinensis. Next base: position 309,743,363 of record NC_085842.1, read on the forward strand.
TTCCATGAATGTAACAGTTTGATTGGCTTTTGTAACCATTTATCTGAAATTTATATTTGTTTATTGTGTATAATACAATGTTTAATTATATTTAATACATTGTTATTATTCCATTTAGTGGAGACTTGTTAGTATAAAAAAATAGCCATGGTATTGCTCCAATCTCCTAAAAAGAAGAGTAGAATAAGCCATTATACACTCCCACACTGTGTAAGCAGATCAATTTATCTGTAATGAAATAACTTCATAGAATAAAGCCATCAATTGAAGGGTGTTTGATATAATCTGAATATTTTAAGGGAATAAAAGGAAGTGTACATCAGCTCTTATGCTCTCTCAGCCTTGAATCCCTTCATGTTATCTTATACAAAGTACATCTAAATCCTTTGAATTTCTGATTAATTTTTAATAAGATATTTTAAAAGATGTTCCATGTTTAAACTTGTGGAGTTTGGGGAGAAAATTCATTCAAAAATCACGTGCTGTTTTAGAATGATTCCCTAAATCAGTCATTAGGGAGAAAACTTGGCAAGACAAATCAAGAAAGGAACTAATTAATTACTGCACTTTTCCTTTTTTTGCTTTTTAAAGGGATGTAACTCAATGTTCTTGCCTTGCAAAAATAAGCACAATGAACAAAATAGACATTGGAGGAGACAGACTAAAATGTAACCTTTTTGTTTTAACTGTAGGCTTACATTTTGGAAAAAAATACATAATTTTGTCATAAGAGATGGGAATTTTTCCCCCAAATTAAACTACAGTTGTAGTTTTACAGGGTCTTTCTCTGCCAAAGAGTACTGGTACAGTTCTCAAGATTGTATAGCATTGAACCATGGCAGTTAAAGTAGTGTCAAATTACATTAATTTTACACTCAGGAAGCCTGGGCCAAGCCATTTAGGGCTTAGCACATGTCACTATAGGATTTCAGTCAATATATTATTTTATTCAGAAAAAATGCATTTCATAAAATAGCATCTGTTTTTTGAAGTGAAATGAAAGGCAAACGTGTCTTAATGCAAAGTAGCAGCTGTGACAATATGTTATTTTCTCCTTTTTCTCTCAGGTCATCAGGGTGGTACGTGTGTGTGAGTATATATATATGGCAGGAAGACAAACTGCTTCAGGCAGAATGTGAGAGTACACCAAAAACTACATTCAGACCGTGGTCACACTACAATAATTCTCTCAGTCTAGTGCGATGGCAAACAGCAGGAGTGTTAGAATACAAATTGCCAGAGATTGATATGAAAAATAATACATCAACTGCAAAAATGTGTTACATTTGACCAGACAGCACACATCTGTGTAAGATGGAGATGTGGGAGTCTAGAAGATGGTGTTACAGAACCTTAATGTAAAAAGATTCCTATAGTTGATCATGAAGGAAATATTCTGGATAACATTTTTTAATCTAAAAGCCAGCCTGCATACCTGGGTCTAGTAAAATATATCTCTCCATGCCTTACAAAACAGCTCTAGCTAAGGACAGCATGTGTCTGAATGAATACCTGGAGGAGATAATGGACTGAATGAGGAAAAACAAATTGAAACTGAATCCAGGTAAGACAGAGGTGCTTACCATTAAGGGTCCTAATCTGGGGGTGGAGGTTTGTCAACCAGTTCTAGATAAGCCCCCCCCCCCCCCAAAAAAAAAAGACTTGGAAACACTCCTGGACCTGTCTCTCCAAATGTCAGCACAGGTAGATGCAATGGTCAGGGGTGCTTACTACCATCTATGACTGATATGCCAGCTGCACCCCTTCCTGGATTTGGAAGACCTAAAGTTGGCAGGTCATACACTGGTAACTAAGCTTGTGCTTGGATTCAGAGTATTCGGTTTCCTTCGGCCAATGCAGCTTGTTTAGTTTGGCTAAATGGCCATAACAGCAAGGGCTTAGCCATCATGTTTTCCCGTCTGTAACGGGACCATGTGGGAGCCAATCGTGGCTCCTCCTCCCTTATTCAATATCACAGTTGTGTCCTGGCTTCAGTGTATTTTTTGACTTGGCTTCTGGCTTGGCCTTGCTCTTAAATCTTTTTGATTTGGGAGCTTGGAGTCACCCCTTTAGCTTCTTTTTCTCCTCCCCTCCTCTCTTTCAGAAAATACTTCTAAAAGATGATATTATTATTATTATTATTATTATTATTATTATTATTATTATTAGTAATCCCAGCAAACAAAAAGAAAAGCCTCATTCTTAGAAAACTACTACCACCTTTACCTCTTCTCTAGAGTAGAAAGCAGAAACAGCTTTAAGGAAGCATTAAATGGATACGAAGGTCTACTGGTATCCGGCCAGCAGAAACGAATCAAGGTTCAGTCAAAATGCACAAGCCTAATGGTAACCTCAAGGCTGGGCTTCTGCAATGCGCTTTACATTAGGCTACCTCTGTACCAAGTTCTGAAAGTCCAATTAGTTCAAAACATGGCAGCCAGAATAGTCGCAGGAACATCCAGGAGAGCGCATATTACTTCTATACTAAAGTCACTCCATGGATTGTTAAGTAGTTTCCAGACAAAGTACCAAGTGTTGGTTTTAACCTTTAAAGTCCGACATGGTTTGGGTTGAGCTTACCTACAGGATCACCTTCTCTCGTACAATCTGCCCTGGACACTGAGGTCCTCTGGGGAATGCTTACTCCAACCAGCCAGAACCCGACTGGGAAGCGTTACTCAGAAAATAATAATAATAATAATAATAATAATAATAATAATAATAATAATAATAATAATAAACTTTTATTTATACTCTGCTACCATCTCCCATAGGGACTTGGGGTGACTTACAAATAGCACACAATGGTGCCACACAACATATAAAATACAGTATCTCAACATTAAAATCAATAACACAGACCTATAACATTAGCAAGAGCCATAGAGTCAAAATAGGGCAAAGCATAGGCTAAAAAATCCATGCAATCTAAGGATAGTAGGCTGGTTGCTATCTTAAACATTATCAAAGGCCTGTTGAAAGAGCTAAGTTTTCATCTCTTTCCAAAAGTGCTGTAGTGTGGGGGCTTGCCTAAGTTCTCGGGGGTGGGGGGGGGGGCTTATCAGATTTTAAGACCCAACTGGAGCTCTTCTGGAAGGCCTAGGTTTGAATTTGAATCTAGTTTTAGATTTCCATTTTATTGCTGCTGTATTTTTTTATCTTTGTACAATATGTTTTTGTGCATGTATTTTATAGCAGTATGTTTTGATATATGTATTCTGTTGACTTCCGGAGGGAGGAGCGGGGCCTTGTCCTGGGCGCCCTCCATTCCAGGCCTGGGCCTCGCGTGGGCCTCCTCTCCCGCCCTGCCTGCCTGCCTTCATCCGGGTGTTTGGGCCTGGCCTCCCTCAGGGACTCCGGTGACTTCTGAACAAGTTATATGAAGAACACCTTGTGAGACCTTTGCCCGAGGAGTGCTCTAAGTCTAAAGTGACGTCAAATTACTCAGCAATGACAACAAGAAGAAATAAGTAGTAGAAAGATATATTTCAAGCGACATACCAGTGGAATTAACGGGGAGATAAGATTGTGCTGAAGAAAGAGAGGCTTGGGAAAGCAAGCAGAAGGCTACAGCAATACAAACACTGTTCAGGAGGTTATATCTGTGAACCCCTGGCGTAATATTTGAATTATAAATATAAAAGAATGGCAAATCCTGTACCTCCCTATCCTAGATCACACACAGGGGAGAAGTCACATCAGTGTATGGAATTGAGGAGAGAATTTGATAGGAAACGCTTTCTTAATGTACATGAACGGACCCACACAGGAGAGAAGCCCTATAAATGCATAGAATGTGGAGAAAGCTTTAGCTGCAGTGGCAGTCTACGTTCCCATCAAAGCACCCACACAGGGGAGAAACCATATAAATGTATGGAATGTGGAAAAAGCTTCAGACTCAGTGGCAATCTACATTCCCATCAAAGGACCCACACAGGGGAGAAGCCACATAAATGCATGGAATGTGGACAAAGCTTCAGTCACAGCGGCAATCTACGTTCCCATCAAAGGAAGCACACAGGGGAGAAGCCATATAAATGCATGGCATGTGGAGAAAGCTTCAGTCGGAATGGAAGTCTGCAGTCCCATGAAAGGACCCACACAGGGGGAAAGCCATATAAATGCATAGAATGTGGAAAATTCTTCAATCAGAGTGGTAATCTACGTTCCCATCAAAGGACCCACACAGGGGAGAAGCCACATAAATGCATGGATTGTGGAAAGAGCTTCAGTCGCAGTGACAGTCTACGTTACCATCAAAGGACCCACACAGGTGAAAAGCCATATACATGTGGGGAATGTGGAAAGAGCTTCAGTCAGAGTGGAAATCTGAAGGCCCATCAAAGGAGCCACACAGGGGAGAAGCCACATAAATGCATAGAATGTGGAAAGAGCTTCAGTCACAGTAACGCTCTACGTTCCCATCAAAAGACCCACACAGGGGAGAAGTCACATAAATGCATGGAATGTGGAAAGAGCTTCAGTGAGAGAAGCAATCTGTGTACCCATCAAAGGACCCATACAGGGGAGAAGCCCTATAAATGCGTGGAATGTGGAAAGAGCTTCAGGTATAGTAAAAATCTGCGTAACCATCAAAAGACCCACACAGGGGAGAAGCCATAGAAATGCATAGAATATGGAGAAAGTTTCAGTCAGAGTAACAATCTGCATTCCTATCAAAGGACCCAAATAGGGAAGAAGCCATAGAAATTCATGGAATGGGGAAAGAGCTTCAGTCACAGTGGAAATTCGCATTCCCATCAGAGGACCCACACGGGGGAAGCCACATAAATACACGGAATATGGAAAGAGCTTTAGCGAGTTCAGCATACATTAGACATCACAGAACTCATGCGCCGCTCGAGGGTACGTGCCTTTGAATTTCCAAGCTTTCTCCAAAAAAAAATTGGGTGGAAAGAGGAAGGCCAGCACCTTGCTCTCTCTCTCCACCATGATTCGCAGTTTGTGGCCCTGGTCGAAGGCTACTGGGAGCAGATGTCACTCAGAGGGGCGCTTTTCACCTTACCCAGTTTGTTCTATCCTCTTTTCTTGGGTGCCAAATCCATGTTTTTCTGATGTTTATTATTTTTATATTTTAAAATGTTCATTTTAATTCTTGTGTTTTGTATTTTCTGATGTTATTTTATTTTGGTTTGTTTGTTTTATCCGGGCTTGGCCCCATGTAAGCCGCTCCGAGTCCCCTCGGGGAGATGGAGTCAGGGTATAAAAATAAATAAAAATAAAGTAAGTATTTTATGTTGATATGTTTTGACCGTGTTGACCTTATCTTGAGCTGTTAGGAAAAGCAGATACCAAATATAATTATTATTACAGTAGAGTCTCACTTATCCAACACTTGCTTATCCAATGTTCTGGATTATCCAACGCATTTTTGTAGTCAATGTTTTCAATAGATCATGATATTTTGGTGCTAAATTCGTAAATACAGTAATTACTACATAGCATTACTGTATATTGAACTACTTTTTCTGTCAAATTTGTTGTATAACATGATGTTTTGGTGCTTAATTTGTAAAATCATAACCTAATTTAATGTTTAATGGACTTTTCCTTAATCTCTCCTTATTATCCAACATATTTGCTTATCTAACGTTCTGCCGGCCCGTTTACGTTGAATAAGCGAGACTCTACTGTATTATTATTATTATTATTATTATTATTATTATTATTATTATTAATAATAATATCGATATTAAAACAAAATATTAGCTCCAATTAAACCAGGTACATTGAATCAATACTATTTGTGTAAATACAGATTTTCATTAATTGAGTGGGTTTATGTGAGTTGATATTAACAGTTGGGTTTGTTGCTCTTGTGTCCTCAAGTTTTTTATTTTTTGGTAAACTTAAGGCAAACATCAGCCCTAAGTAACGGCGATCCATGCAGTCATGTTGGCCACATGACCTTGGAGGTGTCTATGGACAACGCCAGTTCTTCGGCTTAGAAATGGAGATGAGATCCAGCCACCAGAGTTGGACATCAAAGGAACTTAACATCAAAGGAAAACTTACCTTTACCTTAAGGCAAATGTCATTGAATTGTCTTGGCAAAAATGGTCAGAAAGGGGTTAGAATTGGCTTTCTCTGAGGCTGAGAGAACGTGACTTGCCCTGGGTCAGCCAGTGGGTTTCCATGACATAGTAGAGAATCAGACCCTGGTCTCCAGAATCCTAATGCAACACAAACCACCTTGGATATAGAGCATAATAAATTGTATTTATCTGTACTTTGTTGCTTCAGCAACCAGTCGTAAGATAAATATGTTGGTGCACAAGCCATGCCAAATAAGTAAATGAATATAAATAATACAAAAACAAAAAGCCAACTTTAATTTAATACTCTCCTCTTCAAATTATGCTGGAAGAAAGAGCAAAATGCCTAATAATAAAAGGGAATGTGGGCCATTTGTCTCTGAGATGACACACCTGAAGCTTTGCATGGATTCTTCACAAAACTCATCCTGTAGTTATTTCGTTATTCCAATTAATTATTAATTTTAGTCCATTAAAAGCAGCCTTTAGCCTGCAAGATTATCTTTAGTGGATGCCTTTAACATTTGCAGGTGGCAGACAGGCCTGGGATATTATTTTCTCTATAGGGCCCATAGGGATTGATAGTTTGTGATGTTTCAATTTGCAGGGCTCCTGTTACCCTTCAAAGATTTACAAAAGACAGCAAGAGATGAAATTTTTGCTGCTTGGGAAGGGATAAAGTAGAAAAAGTGAACAGCGGGTGAAGTGTTGAGTGAAGCTTGCAGTGGAAGGATAGAATAGTGAGAGAGGTCCTATTCAGGCACTCATTTTCAGGGTGAACAAAACATTCAAGAGGTGGATTATGTTATCTTTTATTGTCACTTTGCTCATGTGAACGACTATGAGCACCACTTTGACAGTCATGGCTCAATGCTATGGAATCATGAGAGTTGTAGTTTTAGCCTTCACTACCAAAGAGTACTGGTGCCTCACCAAACTATAACTACCACTGAGTATTGAGCCATGGCTGTTAAAGTGGTGTCAAACTGCATTAATATTATAGTAGAGATGCACTCTCAGAGGCAGAAGACAACTTATATATGTGAAAGGTCTCCATATGAACCAGAACCCTGGATAATTAAGGTTTGCAATTGCATTGAAAATGTAAAGAAGGTTCACTTTTTATGTGAACAATGAAACAATGAAAGGAGTGCTAATGGTTACCTATGCTCCTCACATGTTTAGTTAACCCAGAACGAGAACTCTCATAGGAGCTAAAGAAAAGAGATGAATAGGAGTTCAGAAATAGACCAATGGAGGTGGGAGGAAAGAAGGAATTTTCTTCATAAAGCTAGGAACTTCGGCTAGTAAAAACATGAAAGCTCAAAAGTGGGTAAGGCAGCTGCTGTGTGAAACATATTAGCATTCAACAGAAATATAGCTTAAGATCACATGTACGCCTGAACACTTGAAAAACCTCAAGGAATGCAAGCTTACAAAGGTATCTTTCTAATTCTTCTTACTATTCCCAGGAGGGAATGTAGCCCTGTAAACTTCTGCCCTGAGGGGAAAGCCTGGCACACAGAAGCTGATAGAAGGTAGAGAAAGCTTCCTTCATCAATGAATAGAAGAACCACACAGCGTTCCAGGTAGAATAAAGCAAACAATGAATAATCTGTTCTTTTCTTGCCATGTACTCATAAGCTTGGATTTAGTTCCAGGCAAGCCAACCTACAGAGAACATTCCACAGTTTTATTAGAACTCAGAGGCAGATCTTTAATTAGTATTAATATTAATACAATAATATAATGCAATGTTAGTATTTAGATGGCTCACACAAGAGAATACGATCCTTGAAATCACAGAATCCCAAAACATTTAATACTGCAGAGATGGACTTGGACTACAATCTGAGGATGAATCCCAGTGAAAAAAATGCTTAGTGTCGTCCCTCAAGTGCATTGTGAGTAAAATGTTGAGCAAAGGTACTTCTAAGACTAGAAATGGACAGTGACACTGAGAAAATAAGCAAATGGAAGGAGAAGACAAACAAAACAAGAAAAAAGGTATTTTAGCCAACTGCAGACTTCTTCTCTCAAGCCCCTTTTGAGCAAAAACACTCTGATCTCAGGAACACTTTTTTCTGGATTTTTGAATGCAATTCTTTGCTAATTTTATTTTTGCAATTTTCTTCTGATGCAATGAAAATTGCAGTTTTCAAAAGCCTTTCACAGTTTGGGATCCATTCTGTACAAAATTTGTGCGTGGTTATGTTTTGCTTTGTTTGCAAAGAAAAGAACTTTTCCTGCACAGGAAATTTCAGTATTTCAGCACAGAAAAAGTATTTCCTGAGAACAAAATGCTGTTTTTAGTAAAAAAAAAAAAAAAAGTGAACTTTGTGTAATTATAGATTTTTATTATTTTAGGACTTTTCTCACCAAAATCAAAGCAATATGTTTTTAATACTCTACCTTGGAGCGTTTGTTACCTTTCTGCTTTGGGTGTAGCATTGCCTATGTTGGAATTTCTCTCCCGGCCTTATTTATCCTCCACTGCAAATTTATTTTAAAAAGTGTTTCAAACAACCAGCTTGTTTTCTTTTCCAAAGGAAGTGGCCTCCAACAACTACACCAAGCCCCTACTGAATACAAACAAAATGGTGTGTGTGGAGAGGACAATCAATGACATTTTATTCCATTTCCCTGAATTCCTAGAAAACATCCCTAGGAGTCAAACGCATGACTCGATTTGGTTCAAGATGCCGGTAATGAAGCTGAATTACTGGAACAAATATCTGTGACTATCTGATATTAGGAGAGGCTAGAGTGTGACTAATACAGTGAAGCAATTGCTAAAGTGTGGCTGCTGTGTATACCCCTGTGTCTGGCCCCAGTACACTGTCAAGGTTAAGATGACATTGTGTGACTTCCTCTATAAAATGTCACCATGGGAAATAAAACAGATGAGATTTTTCAGGTCTCTGCCTTTCAGCACCCATGTCTATAGAAAACAGTTCTTTCAATAAAAGAAAGAGAACACACTTCCTTTAAAGGCAATTATACTCCCCATATTCTGTACTTCTGCAACTCTGATATACTTTCTCATTTTGTTCTCTAAGGCTCTAAAGCTGTAAAGTATAGTGGGGCATTAAAGGCAAGGCTCAGTTGCAATATCACTTAGGCACTTTAGAAAATGGGTCAGTTCAGATCAAGTTATTCCACAAAATACCCAACTTTGCTTCAGGTTCAAATTGGGGCCTTGCTTCAGACTATATATGAAGTTCTCCTGTCATGAGGAATCAAGAACTTGTTATAACTCTTAAAATTTTTTGTCAAAACTACTGAAACTTTCAAGAGGTCTGATCATAAATCTCCTGGACAACACACATTTTACCTATAGTCATATGCAATGCCAAATATAGTATTGGATGTTCCTTAATACTTGACTCAAAAGATTGTGTCCTAAACTAGGATCAATCCACTTAATTAGGTTGCTTTTTGTTCTAATGTGAAACTAGTTTATAATGATATCAACCCATCATATCTACACTTATCCAGATTTTACAAATTCCATCTGTGCATCCATGCTTCCTTGGGTGAGTGCAATGCCACCTCCTAGGAGGTCACCATGCATAAGTGCTGCAGAAAAAGATCTCCCCTATACATTTTCGTGGTCCAGAACAAGAATGTCACTGGAAAGTTAGAACATTGCTGCCTAAAGATTCACTTGGGGAATACAATGTTAATAACCAATTTGCTATAGAAGAAAGTTGGGAAAAATTCAGATTCCTCAGGGGAATGGCTTGAGGTCCACCAGTGCCTCTAGATCAGGGGTACCTTTTCAGCTGCAGAGCCCTTCTTGAAGAAAAGATTTTTCGTGGAGCCCCAAGAAATGTTTATACATTACAGTAGAGTCCAACTTATCCAGCATAAACGAGCCGGCAGAACATTGGATAAGCGAATATGTTGGATAATAAGGAGGGATGAAGGAAAAGCCTATTACACATCAAATTAGGTTATGATTTTACAAATTAAGCACCAAAACATCATGTTATACAACAAATTTGACAGAAAAAGTAGTTCAATACGCAGTAATGATATGTAGTAATTAGTGTATTTACAAATTTAGCACCAAAATATCATGATGTATTGACTACAAAATGTGTTGGATAATCCAGAACGTTGGATAAGCGAGTGTTGGATAAGTGAGACTCTACTGTATATAATATATTTTATAAAAAAAATATTATAGATTATATATATATATATATATATATATATATATATATATATATATATGGCATGGGCAAACTTTTGGACACAGGGACCTTTGACAAATAGGCTGGGCCAGTGACAGATGGATGGAGAGTGTTTGTTTGAACTAATTGGAAAAAAATACAAACAAACCCCTATGCACACTGTGCATATCTCATTTGTAGTGCATCAAAGAAAGAAAGAAAGAAAGAAAGAAAGAAAGAAAGAAAGAAAGAACAAAGCAATATTTAAAATTAAAATATTTGCAATCTTAATCAATATAAACTTAACAGTATTTCAGTGGAAGACCCCAGGGGCCATCCAGTCCAACACCCTATTGCCATGCAGTAAAAGCACAAATCAAAGCCCCCAAAAATGGCCACCCAAATTTGTAGTAGTAGTAGTAGTAGTAGTAGTAGTAGTAGTAATAGTAAGGCAGAGGAGGAGGAGGGAGGAGAAGCCAAGTCCAGAGCCTGATCGTGCTTCACAGAGCCCTAAGGGCTCCCTGGAGCACACTTTGAGAACCGCTGCTCTAGATCTTTCCCACTAGGGAGCATGTGAAACTTTTGTCACTTTTGGCTGCTTTTAGGAACAAGACAAGACTATCTTTAAATAAGAAATGGTTCAGAAATTGACTTCATGACTTCTGTGGACTCTCATTTGTTCATGGCAAAATTGCCTCTCATAGCCTCTAAAGGTTGTTCTTGGGCATTTGGGCTGAATAAAAATTTGCAATTATTTTCCAGAGTGGAGGAGATGGGGTGTATTCATAGCAGGGGTGGCAATATGAATCATAGACTAATAGAATAATAAAGTTGGAAGAGACCTCATGGGCCATCCAGTCCAACCCCCTGCCAAGAAGCAGGAAATCGCATTCAAAGCACCCCCGACAGATGGCCATCCAGCTTCTGCTTAAAAGCCTCCAAAGAAGGAGCCTCCACCACAGTCCGGGGGAGAGAGTTCCACTGCCGAACAGCTCTCACAGTGAGGAAGTTCTTCCTAATGTTCAGGTGAAATCTCCTTTCCTGTAGTTTGAAGCCATTACTCCGCGTCCTAGTCTCCAGGGCAGCAGAAAACAAGCTTGCTCCCTCCTCCCTATGACTTCCCCTCACATATTTGTACATGGCTATCATGTCTCCTCTCAACCTTCTCTTCTGCAGGCTAAACATACCCAGTTCTTTAAGCCGTTCCTCATAGGGCTTGTTCTCCAGACCCTTGATCATTTTAGTTGCCCTCCTCTGGACACCTTCCAGCTTGTCAACATCTCCCTTCAACTGCGGTGCCCAGAATATGGTCCCAGAGCCTACAGTTGCTTACCATTGCAATAGGACATGTTAGGTGGTTGAAGGTGATGTCACATGACATTGCTTGGAAGTGCTAGAATTGTCTTTTACCCAAGGTATCAGAAGCATCTCCTGACACTATTATATTGCCAGCTCCTCTCTAACTGACTTTTCCTAAGTGGTGTGTGTGTATAATGCATATTTATACTGGGAAAAGATGGTGGAGGTCTTGGGGTAGATGTGAGAATGAATCTTGCCTGAAGACTTGAGACTGAGGATGGTGTGACTACTGTTTTCAACTTAGTCAGTGAGGTTACTCTATCACTTTTGCTTGTCAGAAAACCTGTCACACAATATCTCAATCTCAACATTAAAATCCTCCAAATCTTTGAACAACCAAAGGTGTTACCAAATAGCTTACTGGCTTTTCAATAGTGGAAAATCAATTTTAATATGGAGCAGTCAAAACTGCACATAGCACTTCAAATGCAACCACACCACAGACTGAAACTCATATATATTTCTGAGTCAATGAATTGAGTAATCCTCCCCATTGCACAATGGACTTTCAGTCAATAAATCAGACAGCCATGATGACCAGTGAGTCCCACTATATGCTGTTTTTCAGCCAACACAATTCTGCATGGATACTCTGGAGGGGATTGCTAACATCATCACACATTAGAAAATATTAATGCCTCTGAAACCACCCTAGATCGAAATAGGTCAAGCAGGCTTAGTCCTCTTGTGTTTTTTTCCTAACATTTTCTTCAATGAATCACTTTATATTTTCATGCTGCCATTTTTTTTTAAAAAAAGTTGAAAACCCCATTGAATTTTGCAGTTCTTAGAAACCCTAGGCTTCTTTTTTATTCAGTAATCATTAACATCTCATTTATAATTAAAACTGGTGGCATACTGAAAGGAATTGGATTATAATATTGAACAGCAAGGTTTAAGATAATTTACTGTACTCCAAACTGTTCCAACCTCAAAATCCCAAAATAAGCAAAATAATTGGAATTTCAAATTTAGATTTTTGGTTTGTCTGAAATTTTGCTTCCTATCCTGTTTAAGCGCACTAACGTTCTTTTTAGATTTGTTCTGAAATCCAAAATTCTCCTAAATCTAAAATTGTTCTATTGGGGGGTTGATATAGTGACAGCTTTGCTTTCTGATGTACACAAACTTTGTTTCAGGCATGAAAATTAAAGTATTGTATAACACTACCTTCATGCTATGTTTACCAGGCATGGATGAAACATAAATAGATTCCATATTCAAAGTTAGGCCCCGTCCTCAAGATATGCCATTAAGTATCTATATGCACATGCAGGTATTCCAGAATACAAAAATGAAAAGAAAAATCAAAACACTTCTGGTTCTAAATATTTTGCATAAGAGATACCCAACCTTTAGTCACAAGGACATGAATATATCAATATGTCATTGCATCTTGCAAAAATGCTATTGACAGAAACTTTGGGAAAAAATAATCCCTGCTCATGCCAGAAAAAATTGTTCCAATATCTTCTGCCAAGTAAGGGTGAGAAAACAAAACAACAGAGAATGGGAAATTGATGGTATTTTTCTTATTGAAAAATCACTTTATTTAGATTGTATTATTTCTCTGTAAAATATTCTGAAATGGTTACATTTGCCATAGACCTGTGGTATATGAGGATTCAGACACAGAGGAGGGAGGCCACAAAGGACCCACAGATCCAGAAGACAGTGGTTCCCAAACATGAGTCCTTGATGTTTTAGATTTCATATCCCACAATTCCCAAGTCAGCTAGGGCTTTTGGGGGCTGAAGCCCAAAACATCTGGAGGAACAGAGATTGGGACTCTCTGGACAATGAACCCTACAGCAGATGGATGCTAAGGAGAAACGTCTTTCTTTCATGCAACAAGAGCAAGCCAAATAGAATCAAAGGTGGAACCAATGCCTCATTCACCTACAAAAATACCAGAGAGCAAGTAGTTAGACACCTGAGGCTGGATCTATACTGCCACATAATCTAGCTTCAGAATGCAGATTAACTGCGTTGAACTGGATTATATGAGTCCACACTGCCATATAATCTAGTTCAATGCAATTAATCTGCATTCTGAAACTGCATTATATGGTAGTGTGAATTCAGCCTGATTATCAACATCTGACAACTATAAATCTCCCAGTAGCAGAGGCAAGTGTTCTCCTGAACAAAAGGCTGACAACCTCACATGTATTTGGTTTTCTTGAACCCTTGACGCTTTGGATTGATGACAAAATATCTTTCCAATCCTTATGTCTGTTCTTCCTGGCTGCCTGTTATCCATGAGGGTGCTGGAACATCCAAAACCTTGTTACACTTGCGCACTTCCATCTACACAGCTAATTGATCCTAATGGGGGCTACCACTAATTGAACTTGGAGCTTTCCATGTGTAAAGCAGTTACTCATATGTCAGGTTCTGGTGGTACAGGATTACTAACAACAAGAATGACAAATCTGAACTACTTCAGAATAAGTTTGAGAATCAGTTATTGGAGCTTTCCCAGGGAAGACATATTACAATACCTATTTTGTTTCCAAAAATGAAGATACAGTGAGAGATTTCCTTGATGTTTTAAACTTGAAAGGCACATGAACTGACCTCAAATGCCAATGTGTAGCTCTTTCATGCTACTAACCATTTGTATCTCAAGTTGGCCTTTTTATTCCCCCCCCCCCCTAGTATCAGGGCACACTTTTCTCCAAGCATTAATGAGAAATGTATTTGAACTAAGTTTTAGCTCTCATCATGGAAATGCTCTCTTGACTTTTTCAAAGTTTTATTTTTTTCCTTTAATACAACTTGTCTTCTATTACTAATTTAGTAGAAAACTATTGCAGATCTTGTGTGATCCTTGCAATGGAAGAGGACACCCAACAACAGCTACAGCACTTGCATCAGAACTCCCATGGCCCAAATACAGGAAGCCGAGTCTGGCTGAAAGTCCCAATATTTCTTCACATTACAGAAATGTGAAAAAAAAAGTTCTTTCTGTAAAGTTCTTGCTTTTCAGAATTGATGTATGTAATCCATGTAGTCCAATCCCAGAAACAGATACAACTGCAGGCTTTTTTTAAAGCCATACTTTTGTGGACCAACAACAACAACAACAACAACAACAAACACTGAATATATTTCTTTCTCTTTTTTCAGTAAGGATATGCATCCATGAATGTACCTGTTAATGCAATTGGAAAATGTGTATACGTATAGGATGTTTCCCCCCCGTAAAACTATGTGGAACCAACATAGAATGCATATGGAAATGGGAAAAGTAAAAAGTGCATAGAAATTGATTTGCAGATGTGTCTACATCTATGGAAATAACTTTTGAGCTTTCCCAAAGTCCAATCCTGTTTGAAGACACCAAGACTGATCTTTGGACCTCTTCAGATGCAAGTCCGCTCCCGTTTCCCCATAATTCTAAGACATTTCAGGAATAAAGTGCCATGGAGCACTTCACACAATGTAAAGTTACTTCTGGTTGTCATTCACTGCATTTCATCTCTGAAATGTAGTAGAAGTGTAGAAAGGGGGACGGATTCATCCAAGTTGAATCGTTTCAACCATGTGGAGGAATGGGTGTTCCTATGGAGGATCTCCTATGTGCCACTTCTTTTACAAAATCCTTTTTCATGAGCCTGGAAGAGTATCTTTTTTAAAAAATTGATGTAATCCCAAGAAATAGCACTATTGTAAGATATCACCACTTTACTTTTGCTGCATTTTCTCCTTCATAGTAATTTAGGCTTTCAAAATTGTGCTATTGCTAGCTTTTTAACATAACATTGGTATAATGTGGGAAAGGAAAGCCTGGGAGAAGGAGATCATTGCAAAGTTATTTATAACACTGGTATAATGGAGGGAACGAAGGCATGAGAAAGGCAGATCATGGCAAAGGCATTTAAAATTCCTTCACTATGGGATGAGGTCCATTGTAATCTTGGCTTTCAAAACTGACATTTTCCCCAATTTAAAAAAAAAAGAAAGAAAAAAGAATGTGGAGTGGACAGGAACTGCAATCGGTCATGTGATGGTTCAGAACACAACTTTTAAAGTCATAATTTTTTAAATATATACATCTGTTTCAAAATGTGTGGAAAAAGCAGATAGGGAGTGATGGAGGAAGAAAAGAGAGGACAATTTATTTTGCAAATCACTAATTAGACTAAGAGGCCCAGATCAAGTCAACCTGTATACAAATTTGCAAAGACAGAATTCATAAGTGGCACTTTGCTCTGTTACTGAGCTCCTTCCCTATATGTGTGTTTTATATTAGAAAAGTCATAATGATATATAAGATAGACTATAATAAATTAATCTCTAGTTCATTTCTTAAGAAACTTTAATTCTTTCAGTCAGAATGCAGCCATACCTGCAGCCATAAATTTACCCCATAATTATGAAAGAGTCTTTTTTTCCCCAACCTATTTCAACAGATGTTACAAGCTACTGGAAAGACAGTATACATAAACATGTGTGTGTGTGTGTGTGTGTGTGTGTGTGCGCTATCCTACCAAAGAATGTATAATAATCAACAATTGCACAGAACTAGCAATAAACCAGAAAAGTTGACATTTCTCATCCTTGACTCACTGGCTCTCCCCTGTGGCAGATGCTGTTACTTTACTAACAAAACATAAAGCACAACAGCATCAAAATTCTGTAAAAATAAAGTGAGAGTAGAAACTAACTCCAATTCTCAGTAAAGAGTGGTGATTTCTATGATATGAGTTATGGAAGCCTTACTTTACAAATTTGTGATGAAACACTATTAGTCTAGTTGAAACAAAGGATTGGACTCATTGTCATTCAACTAGAAAAACATAATAATTTCCTGTGTATTTTGAACACAAGATTCGATTTACCAGGAACTTGTGATATATACAAATCCTCTTCAAATATGTGATGAAACACTATTAGTCTAGTTGAAACAAAGGATTGGACTCATTGTCATTCAATTAGAAAAAAATAATATTTCCCTGTGTATTTTGAACACAAGATTCGATTTACCAGGAACTTGTGATGTATACAAATCCTCTTCAAATAAACTGAGCATGAAGAACACCAGATCTGGGTTCCAGTCCAAATTCACAAATCTGGAGGATGCAGAATGAGCAAAGCTGCATTCTTCCACGAATCTTATGCAACTTGTACTATGGAAGTTTTTTTTTTACCAATGGACTGTGAATATATATATCCCAAAGTGTCTCAAGAATCTTCAGTCGGAAAGCTTTTCAGACTTCAAGATGATGCTGAAGTACTTTGGTTTTTAAAAAGTATTTTTCTCCCCATCCTTAAAACAGATAGCCTCTTATTAGTTATTCTCTTAGCTGAGTTGCTTAGTCCAAGTTTCCAAGGCAACAGACAGGAAGCCAGAGTTAAGCAGAATCTTTCATCTGCGGAGGGGGTAACGATAGAAATGGATGAGGGAATCTGAGCAAGGTCAGGCATTTACCGCTAAATACAAATCTGTCACGCCTAATAGATGAAGCTCTTTAGTTTCCCAGCTACTCCGCCTGGTCCCAGCAGCCAAGGAGAAAATAAAAAAGACGCTCAAGCATGAATGCCAATCAGGAGGCCCTGGCAACACTGATGTCTATACACATGTGCCACGGCAGCTGGAGCAGACTAGGAGGTGGGCGCTAAGGAGGAAATGAAGAGATGTCAATAATTATGTCGAAGGTCAAGACACAAAGCTCAAAATATTAAACAGGTTCCTGGCTTATTGGTATGGGCAAAGGGAAAGAAAGTGCCCTTGCAAAGCTTCTCGCAATTGCAGGGCAGGTGGAGTGAGAACATGAGGTGAGAGCAAGACTGGGATTAATAGATGGAAATGTCACAGAAGTTGGGTAACCATTAGGAGCAACATCCTAATGGGGTTACAGTTTGAAATTTTAATTGTCCAAATGTGGCAGGCAAAACCCTAATTACTGTATATACTCGAGTATAAGCCTAGTTTTTCAGTCCTCTTTTTAAGACTAAAAAAGCCCCCCCTCGGCTTATACTCAAGTGAGGGTCCTGGTTGGCTTATATTTGGGTCAGCTAATACTCGAGAATATATGGTACATTTATTATTTTTCTCTATTATCATTGGTATTATTACATTTATTATTATTTTCTCTATTACATTTATTTTACTCTATTTTTATTATTATTAATAATACATTTATTACTTCACTCTGATATTATTATTATTGCATTTATTATTTTACTCTATTTATTATTACATGTATCATTTTCCTGTATTATTTATTATTATTATTATTATTATTATTATTATTATTATTACATGTATTATTTTACTCTATTATTATTTAAAGGATACATAAGCACATTTACATTGAAGAAGATGAGAATAATGATTTGATCAGAGTTGGACAGTCTTATCTTAAATTTGAGCTTTATGTAAATATTCAAAAACATTTAACCTACTGATGCCTCAATTAATGTAATTTTATTGGTATCTATTTTTATTTCTGAAATTTACCACCCTCGGCTTATACTGGAGTCAATGTTTTCCCAGTTTTTTTGTGGTAAAATTAGGTGCCTCGGCTTATATTCGGGTCGGCTTATACTCGAGTATATACAGTACTTCTTTATCATCCCACTTTTTCAAATGCTTTCTAATGTCCTAGTATCTGTCTTTTCCTCCCACTTTTCCTTTATGGCTTCAGCTTATTTCAGCTGATGCAAGCTGAACTCAATTGCACTCAATTCAGAAAAGGGCAGGCTCCGTGTAGATTTAGGTCAAAGGGAGAGAAAAGGAGCCCAAGTGGCAATGGGAGAAGGAGGTGATTTATCAACACATGATTGGTTGATAAAGACTTAAAATAGTGTATAACTAACTACTAAAATAATGTATAAATATATAGTGTCCCTATTTTGTGGATTTTCACTTATTGCGGGTGGTCCTGGAACCTAACTCCTGTGATAAGTGAGGGAACACTGTATATATATTTGTGTGTGTGTGTGTGTGTGTGTGTGTGTGTGTGTGTGTGTGTGTGTGTATATATATATATATATATATATATATATATATATATATATAGGCTTTCCAAATTTTTGGCATCTTGGAGAATTGTGCTCAGTTCCGGCCATGGAGGGTGCTGTTGCTTCATCTCCCTGACAAAGACCTTTGTTCATAAACTTCCTCTCTTTGATGAATCACCAGCATTTTTCTGAGTGCCTTTTTAAAAATACTTTCCCACTTTTTAAAGTGGTATCTATTAATCTACTCATATATTTGCTTTTGAATCGCTAGGTATGCAACAGCTGGGCTGAAGGTCAGGAGCTCACCCTGACCCAAGCTTTAACCTTTTGACTAGCAAGATTTACTGCAGCTGGTGGTTAACCTGCTGTTCTTAAGCCCGTCCCTTTTTATTTTTTAACATAACTAAGCATTCATTCCACAATATAAACTGCAACACTTGATACAAGCTATGAAAAAGAAGAAAAATCCAAAATACAGCTATTTCACTTTATCTCTTTATCTCTTTACCTCAACCTGGCTCCCTTTCTGTCATGTACCAGTAAAATCAGAACAGAAAATCAGTGCTGCACTTTCTTTTAGTTTTGATTTTTCTGGCCAGAATTTTTTTAAAAATAAAATAAAATAAAAATGTTGTAGTGTTTGTGAGAGGATATCACAAAGGGTTGTTAATTGCTCTTTCTTCCACTGAAGTTATGGATGTTTCCGACCCACTTTGAGTTTCCTTTGTGGAGAGAAAATGGAATGGGACACCTAGGACAGTCTTTCCTGCAAAAAGGATTTGGAAAGGAACAAAACTACATCTTTTCTATCCATTTCATTGCTTTGGCCGAGCATTGCCACATAGCTAAGGGGAACTGCCAAATAAAGTCTGGCAAAGTCTATTGCTACACTGACACTTGTCCTCTAGATTTGCTATTATTAATTCCCCACCATGCTGCAATTCTGGGAAATCAAAGTGACAGTTCCAAACAATCCAAGACTTACCACAGAATGACTACTACTGCCTGCTGTGACACCAGGGAAAGTAGGGTCTACCGGGGCGTTTTGCCATGGACTTGTCAAACCTGGAGGTAACTCTGACATTTGATTTTGAAAAGAAGAACAGAGAGAACAACACAGCTTTCATGAAGTTGATCTTGTACCCACTCCAGCATTGCTCCCTGTATTTTGTAGCAAAATCTTTAATGGGGTTTGAGTAACTGGATGTATAGCTATGCCATAAACAAATGGCATAATTCAGCATCTCATAAAAGGAAATGCCACACATAACCCATCTCCCATAAGACACAGCTTGGCTTTTCTACAGAACAGATTGGATTGGAATTAGGTGTTGTTAAATGTATACTGCACATTACAGAATCCTACCATAATGTTTATGAGATTTAATGTAATATATGTACATTTACAAAGTAAAATATTTCAGAAAATATTTCCAAGCCCATGCAATTTAAAAAGAGATGTACCATCACCAAATATGTTTTAAACTGAGTCAAAATGTTGAAAATATGTACCCCTTTCTGTCTACCAAGAAAAGCAGTGGCAGTCATGGTGGACTGCTGCAGAGCTCAGGCAGTCTGAGAAAGAAGGCAGCCTTCTCTTCATCCATGGTCTGCAACACTTTCTATCCTCTGTCTTAAACAGAACTGCTTATCTACAGCTCTGAGACTCCTCCAGCCAGCAAGGCTGAGGATGGGAATTTCTGGGAGTTGCTACTTTAAAAAAGCATCTCTTCTGAGCTGTGGCTTTAAACTAGTGGTGTCAAAAGCAGTACTCTTTAGTGTTTAACTAGTTTGGATCCCCAGATATCCATAAGACTTATATCTAAATTCAAACCCTACTATCCTAACTAAACAGAACAAATTGCTGCCTTTGATATGTTACTATATCTCAACTCCCATCAGCTCTAGTCATGATGTGTAAATATGAGAAATGCAGGAGTTGTAGTCCAACATCTGGGGAGCCGCATAAAATGACATGATGGGTTGGATTTGGCCCACAGGCCTTGAGCTTGACACATGGCTTTAAACCATGGTAGCCGCTGTAGTTTCAGCCATTTCCAAGAAATGTTGTTGCTTAGTTTAGATTTCAGCAATATTCCTCCTTAAATATTCCCTTAAGGAGAGTTAGTTGCTTGCTTGCTTGCTTGCTTGCTTGCTTGCTTGCTTGCTTTCTCTCTCTCTCTCTTTCTTTCTTTCTTTCTTTCTTTCTTTCTTTCTTTCTTTCTTTCTTTCTTTCTTTCTTTCTTTCTTTCTTCCCTCTCCCTCTCCCTCTCTCTTTCTCTCTCTCTATTTCTCTATCTAGCTACCTATCTACCTATCTATCATCTATCCATCTATCTGTCTATCTATCTGCCACACACACGTGTACACTCACACAAAACATCAATTTGCATTAGACAAGTGACACTATATGTATCTACAGCATTACTGTTCTTTCATGAGTAAAAGACATGAAGCTTATTTCACCTCTGGTAGCTTGGATGACTTATGTTTTTAATGAGCAGAAGAGATGGAAATAAACCCCCAAATGTTTCAGATCTTATTTAATGCCTGGTTCTGCATCAGTAGGTGAGCAGCTGTCTCAATTTTTTATCTATCGGTAGTTCATAGGGAGTTACATTAATTTAAATCTGGAACAAATCTGTTTCACTTAATGAAATTACATCAGATTTCTACTGGTGAGTAGAAGATTAAAGCGGCTGCCATTCCTTCTGACAACAATCACTTTAGTGGGCGAGTAAGCAAGGGAGCTGACTGAAATTGCCAAATAATGGGTAATTCGATGCTCAAATAATTTTTAAAATAGAAAAACGAATGAAACAAGCACTTTAAGATTCTTGTGGTCTGGCAACAGGCAGGCTGTATGGGCAGAGCATCCTTAACCTCGACCGTAAAGGTGAATGCCAATCATTCCTAGCCTTATTTACTTGAATATTTTCTTAAATATCTTAGAGTGACATTTGCCACTCAACAGTGCACTTTTACAGCATGCTAATGTCAATCTACTCTATGGTCATTTGACAGGAAAATCATCAGATAAAGGGGGCAGGGACACGCACACACACAATGGTAGCTCTTATGCTTTTAAGACCTATATAATCGGAAGAATTAATTGCTTTTCCTAACCCCATCTCCAACTGTTGTGACATTCTTCGCACTTCTTTTCCAGTATAATATACCCCTGGTGGCACAGTGCATTAAAGCACTGAGGTGCTGAACTTGCGGACCAAAAGGTGCCAGGTTCAAATCCCGGGAGCGGAATGAGTGCCCGCTGTTAGCCCCAGCTCCTGCCTACCTAGCAGTTCGAAAACATGCAAATGTGAGTAGATCAATAGGTACTGCTACAGCGGGAAGGTAACGGCGCTCCATGCAGTCATGCCAGCCACATGACCTTGGAGGTGTCTATGGATAGCGCCAGCTCTTCGGCTTGGAAATGGAGATGAGCACCAACCCCCAGAGTCGGTCACGACTGGACTTAACGTCAGGGGAAAACCTTTACCTTTACCTATACCTCCAAATATTTCACAGATAAATACTGGGACTCATGTGACCAAACAGACACAATGTTTTGTCAAGTTAGCAAAGGTTATTGATTGGGAAAGCAAGGCAAGCTAGGAGAGGTTTCAGTAGATTGTTTTCACCTGAGGGTCAATCTACACTGTAGAATTAATGCAGTTTGACATCACTCTAACTGCCATGAGTAAAACTATGGAATCCTGGGAGTTGCAGTTTACAAGCTCTTCTGCCTTCTCTACCAAAGAGTTCTGGTGCTTCACCAAATTACAGCTCCATGATTTCATAATACTGAGTCATGGCAGTTAAAGTGGTGTCGAACTGCATTAATTCTATACTGTAGATGCACCCCTGGGAAGGGTAAAATTCTGCCCCCTCCAAAGTCAACTGAATATAAACTAATTTTACAATTTGAACTCAGTTTGAAGCAATGTAAGTAACCTATGACAAAAGGGGGACAGTGGAAGAAGAACAGAGGGCTGTTCTACACTATATAAAAACCCAGGAGGAAGCAGGTTAAAATAACCCGCTTCCTTCTGGGTTTAAGTCCCCATTCCCTCCCACAACTCCGGACTTCTCCCTGGAATGTGGCTAGATGCCATCCCCCAGCTTTCCATTCCTCCCTCAAAACTTACTAGAGGGGCCTTCTGGTGGCACCGTCCCCTCCAGAGAGTCCTCCTGATGTTTGGAAATGATGCATCAAGATTGGGAAATCCCTCCTCTGCCCAACTCCTGATGCATCATTTCCAAGCATTAGGAGGACTCTCTGGAGGGGTCTATGCTGCCGGCACGACCTTCACGAAAGTGTTGAGAGTGAAATTGGGGGCTGGAGGGGAGGGGGTGGGCACAAAACCTCTCCTTCACTTTCCAGGAGCTCAAAGAACTGGGAGGGCAATGGGGATTGACACCCAGGATCATGGAATATGGTCCCAGAAGTCAGTCCTTACAGTCCCAGCACCTCAACAAGCCTGGGCCTTTCAGTAAGGTTCAGAGCCAAGGTTGAGGTGTTTAATTAATACAAAATACAGTACAGTCTCACTTATCCAATGTTCTGGATTATCCAACACATTTTTGTAGTCAATGTTTTCAATGCATTGTGATATTTTGGTGCTAAATTCGTAAATACAGTAATTACTACATAGCATTAATGTGTAATGAACTACTTTTTTGTCAAATTTGTTGTATAACATGATGTTCTCGCAGTTGGTTCTCGCAGAAGCAGAGGCAGCAGGAGGACATTTTTGCTCCCTGGCTTCAGGTAGGATTTGGCTAAGATTTGGCTAAGATTTTAAACTGAGTGTGGGCTTGGCTCCTGTGGTCAAAGTCTAACTGTTGTGTGACTGTTGTGTTGAAAGAGAGCCAGGTACTTAAGTTGATTGACAGCAGGCATTGTCCCCTGTTAATTGAGTTTCTGGGAAAGCTTTATTTGCCAGTGTGAGTTTCTGCCAGAGCCTGATCCCAGAAGGGCAGTTGGTTCTCGCAGAAGCAGAGGCAGCAGGAGGACATTTTTGCTCCCTGGCTTCAGGTAGGATTTGGCTAAGATTTGGCTAAGATTTTAAACTGAGTGTGGGCTTGGCTCCTGTGGTCAAAGGCACCTTTACTAACTATCCTTTGCAGTACATACAGGAAACAAAGCAACATAAACAAATACACAAAGAGGTGGTTTGTTGCAGTCTGCACATAAAGTGCGTGCATATTACTTAACTGTACAAAGATCCCACTTGGTCACCACGCTCACCAAGAGATGCAACAAAAGCAAAACATTCCCATCACATGCACCAGCTGTGGCATGTTCCGCTTTTTCACACAAACACTAGACAACTACATCTGCTCCAAATGCAAACAGATGACTCTGATGGAGCAGAGGATCCAACAGCTCGAGCACCGTATTAAGACCCTTAAGGACATTCAGGCACTCAAGCTCTTCTTGGACACTGCACAACACGCTGCTGTAGATCTGCAGCCTGCATCACACCAACACCACCAAGACCATGATCAGGAACCTTATGGGGAGATCAACTCAAAGGTAGACAACCCTCAGGCTTGGAAGGAGGTCACCCATAGAAGGAGACGCAGGACCAGGCAGACTCCGCAGAACTCCTCTGCTCAGCTGCATTTACACAACAGATTTGAAATTCTTACACCATCAACATACAATCAGGAAACACATCTTGTGGAGGACCACAGTTTCTTAGATACTACTCAGTGGGCCACCCTTGATCAATGCGCAGGGGATAGCCCTGACAGGGACAGTGCATCACCACAGTCACACTTATGTAATCATGCAAATGCTCCATCCCCAATCATAGACCAGGAGCAACAGGAACATCCTTGGGAGAGTAATGGGCTCTCGGATGTATCTCAATGGATTGTCATTGATGAATGTACTGGGGATATTGAGGAGGACAACACTTTACACCTACATGATTCACTTCAACAGGAACACTCTTCAGGGGACATACACACTGTCTTGCACAAAAGGGACCCTGTCAATCCTCAAAGGAAACAGGTCTTGGTAGTAGGTGACTCCCTCCTTAGAGGAACGGAAGCCATCATTTCCAGACCGGATGGGATGGCTCGAGAAACATGCTGCCTCCCGGGGGCAAAAATACACCATATCACTCAGAGGCTCAGCAGGCTCCTAAAGCCCCATCACCCTCCCCACCTTATGTTGATTCATGTAGGTACCAATGACACCGCTAGGCATACTTTTCAAAAGATCACAAATGATTTTCGAGCTCTGGGAACAAAGCTAAAACTGTATAATGTACATGTGATCTTTTCATCCCTCCTCCCCGTTGTAGGACACGGCTCTACAAGGGCCGGAAAAATAGTACAGGTCAATAACTGGCTCAGAAAATGGTGTCAAGAGGAGCATTTTGGCTTCCTTGACCATGGTCTACTCTTCCAAGAGGATGGACTACTGGCAAGCGATGGGGTGCATCTCACACAAGTAGGAAAACATCTTTTTGCACACAGACTCACAAACCTCATCAGGCGCACTTTAAACTAGATCCACTGGGGGAGGGGAACAATAGCCTGGCGAACACTATATTACCCACGACCACAGGGAACCGGCAAAAGGCTAAACGGAGGGCTGCACAAACACAGCAAGGACCAAGTACAGAGAGCACAATAATCCCAAATAAACAGCTCAAGGGGAGGTCACAGGGGCTTACATGTCTTTACACTAATGCTCAGAGCATGGGAAATAAGCAAGACGAACTCCAACTCCTAGCACAGCACCACACATACGATGTCATAGGCATCACTGAAACCTGGTGGGATGACTCCCATCACTGGAATTTAACCATTGAGGGCTATAACCTCTTTCACAGAAATAGAACAAAGGGGAGAGGAGGGGGAGTAGCTTTATATGTCAAAAACAGTTACGTTGCAGAAGAAATGCAAGACTGTAATCCGGGAAACCAGCTTGAAAGCATCTGGATAAGAATCAAGGGAACTGGGACTCAAAAAGATCTTGTCGTGGGTGTCTACTACAGACCTCCGAGTCAGGATGAAGGACTTGATGAAGCCTTCTGTCAACAGCTGACCAAACAGGCACAAAGAAGAGATATAGTAGTCATGGGTGATGTCAATTATCCCGATATCTGCTGGAAAACAAACTCAGCCAAGAGTACAAAGTCCAACAAATTCCTCACTTGCCTTGCAGATAATTTTATGGTCCAGAAGGTAGAAGAGGCAACAAGGGGATCAGCAACTCTTGATCTAATCTTAACAAATGTGGAAGACCTGATCAATACAGTTGAAGTGGTTGGATCCTTAGGGGCAAGTGACTATGTGCTCCTGCAGTTTGCAATACAAAGGAATGCTGAAACTAAGACAAGTCAAACACGCATTCTGGACTTTCAGAGAGCTGACTTCCAAAAAATGAAGGAATTACTGAGCGGCATTCCATGGACGCCGATATTAAAAAACAAGGGAGTTAAGGATGGATGGGAGTTTTTCAAGAGTGAAATACCCAAGGCGCAAATGCAAACAGTGCCAACAAAGAAGAAAAATAAGACAAGTGCAAAGAAGCCAGAATGAATGTCCAAAGAACGTCTAACTGAGCTAAAGCTCAAAAGTGACATGCACAAGAAGTGGAAAAGGGGAGAAATCACCAAAGAAGAATTCAAACGTATAGCCAACACCTGTAGGGAAAAGGTTCGCAAGGCTAAAGCGCAAAATGAGCTCAGGCTTGCCAGGGACATAAAAAACAACAAAAAAGGCTTTTTTGCTTACGTTGGTAGAAAAAGGAAGAAAAAGGAGGCGATAGGGCCATTGCAAGGAGAAGATGGGGTGATGGCGACAGGGGACAGGGAAAAGGCAGAACTACTTAATGCCTTCTTTGCCTCAGTCTTCTCACAAAAAGAAAGCCATCTTCAACCTCAGCAACATGGAATGAACGAAGGATTGGGGGAAATCCAACCCCAAATAGGGAAACAAGTTGTCCAGGAACACCTGGCCACTCTAAACGAATTCAAGTCCCCAGGGCCAGATCAGCTACATCCAAGAGTACTGAAGGAACTAGCGGAAGTTATTTCAGAACCACTGGCAATTATCTTCGAGAGTTCTTGGAGAACGGGAGAAGTCCCAGCAGATTGGAGGAGGGCGAATGTGGTCCCTATCTTCAAGAAGGGGAAAAAGAACGACCCAAACAATTACCGTCCGGTCAGCCTCACATCAATACCAGGCAAGATTCTGGAAAAGATCATTAAGGAAGTGGTCTGCGAACACTTAGAAACAAATGCAGTCATTGCTAATAGTCAACACGGATTTACCAAAAACAAGTCATGCCAGACTAATCTGATCTCTTTTTTCGATAGAGTTACGAGTTGGGTCGATACAGGGAATGCTGTGGATGTAGCGTACCTGGATTTCAGTAAGGCCTTCGACAAAGTCCCCCACGACCTTCTGGCAAACAAACTAGTAAAATGTGGACTAGACAAAACTACGGTTAGGTGGATCTGTAATTGGCTAAGCGAACGAACCCAAAGGGTGCTCACCAACGCGTCGTCTTCATCATGGAAAGAAGTGACAAGTGGAGTGCCGCAGGGCTCTGTCCTGGGCCCGGTTCTGTTCAACATCTTTATTAACGACTTAGACGAAGGGTTAGAAGGCACGATCATCAAGTTTGCAGACAACACAAAA
This sequence comes from Anolis carolinensis, assembly GCF_035594765.1. NCBI lineage: Eukaryota > Metazoa > Chordata > Lepidosauria > Squamata > Anolidae > Anolis > Anolis carolinensis. The sequence continues at coordinate 309,770,595 of NC_085842.1, forward strand.
CTGGGAGGGATAGCTAACACTCCAGAAGACAGGAGCAGAATTCAAAATGATCTTGACAGACTAGAGAGATGGGCCAAAACTAACAAAATGAAGTTCAACAGGGACAAATGCAAGATACTTCACTTCGGCAGAAAAAATGGAAATCAAAGATACAGAATGGGGGACGCCTGGCTTGACAGCAGTGTGTGCGAAAAAGACCTTGGAGTCCTTGTGGACAACAAGTTAAACATGAGCCAACAATGTGATGTGGCTGCTAAAAAAGCCAATGGGATTCTGGCCTGCATCAATAGGGGAATAGCGTCTAGATCCAGGGAAGTTATGCTCCCCCTCTATTCTGCCTTGGTCAGACCACACCTGGAATACTGTGTCCAATTTTGGGCACCGCAGATGAAGGGAGATGTTGACAAGCTGGAAAGCGTCCAGAGGAGGGCGACTAAAATGATTAAGGGTCTGGAGAACAAGCCCTATGAGGAGCGGCTTAAAGAGCTGGGCATTTTTAGCCTGCAGAAGAGAAGGCTGAGAGGAGACATGATAGCCATGTACAAATACGTGAAGGGAAGTCATAGGGAGGAGGGAGCAAGCTTGTTTTCTGCTGCCCTGCAGACTAGGACACGGAACAATGGCTTTAAACTACAGGAAAGGAGATTCCACCTGAACATCAGGAAGAACTTCCTCACTGTGAGAGCTGTTCGACAGTGGAACTCTCTTCCCGGGGCCGTGGTGGAGGCTCCTTCTTTGGAGGCTTTTAAGCAGAGGCTGGATGGCCATCTGTCGGGGGTGCTTTGAATGCGATTTCCTGCTTCTTAGCAGGGGGTTGGACTGGATGGCCCATGTGGTCTCTTCCAACTCTACTATTCTATGATTCTATTCTATGATTCTATGTTTTGGTGCTTAATTTGTAAAATCATAACCTATTTTGATGTTTAATAGGCTTTTTCTTAATTTCTCCTTATCATCCAACATATTGGCTTATCCAACATTCTGCCGGCCCTTTTATGTTGGATAAGTGAGACTTTACTGTAAACTGGAAAACCCTAGTTTACTTTGGATTATTCAGGTTTACCTGAGGTGTCATTTGAATGCTTCAGGTAAACCCGTTACTTATCATGGGTTTGGGGCCTATTTTATTTATTTATTGCACTTATATACCATTTTTCTCACCCCTGGTGGGAAGCAGTTCACAGCTAATCAAGGCAAATTTCAATGCCTCACATATAACATCACATATCAAATCAATAACATAGAACCATAGAATTAAAACCATTAAAACAATAAAATTGTGATAGTAGTCACAGACAGATATAAAAAATTAGGCCTTGCAACACTCCCAGTTGTCTTTCCATAGTTCTGTCATTCGCCAAATGCCTGCTTGAATAACAAAGCCTTGAGTTGTTTCCTAAACCCTGGGAGGGAAGGAGCCAATCTGATCTCACTGGGGAGGGAGTTCCACAGCCAAGGGGCCACCACCAAAAAGGCCCTGTCTCTTGTCCCCACCAATCGCATCTGTGAATGTGGTGGGACCAAGAGCAGGACCTCACCGACGAATCTTAATGTTCCAGCTGTCCCATAAAGGGAGATGTGTTTGGACAGGTATGCCTATGTAGAAAGGCCCAAAACATTTTATAATGAACTGGAAAAGTAGAATGGCAAAGGATTAATTAGGACTGTCCCTGTCAAACTGAGACATTTGGTGGGTCTGGTATAAGAAACATAGGTTTTCTTTTCTGCCTCTTTTTCAAAGGGGAGGTAGAATTTGAAGATTTTCTTTTCTATTGGGAAGCAGAAGTTGCAATAATTTCAAAAAAGTTCAAGCAGTTGAAGGATATATTTATTCTTAACTGTAATGCAGTCAACATAAAGGTATAACTATGGGGGCGGAAGTGCAAAATCAGGGCATTGCTCTCCGTAAAGGCATTCTGCCCCTCCAATGAAATTTCCCTCTAGTCCCCAAATTTGTAGCATTGCATTAAAACTTCAGCAGAGCATTTAGAAATAGAGTGTAGGCAGATGCTGTTACCAATATGAACTTTTTTTTACACTTTTTTACACTTTCATAATCATAGAAATTTGTGGACTGGGGAAAAAATTAATGGAGGAGGCTCCTTGTTGGAGCCAAGGCCCTCATTTTGCATCCCGCTTACAGCTAAAACACTCATGAGCAGGTAAGGATTATCATTCCCCAAGCCATTTGGTTAGATTTTGGGAGCATTTTTACATTTGTATATTTTGCTAAAAGAGACACCCAATTTTGAAAGTAAACCCTTGCTTGTTATGTTTTTGTGACTGCAAGAATAAACCAAAAAAATTTTCCCCTTTGCCTACAATATATTTGCAGTTATGAGAATGTTTTTGCACTTTCTCATATACACCATTTCTGAAAAAAAGAAGAAGAAATATTCAGTATAACTAGCAAAAAACAGCAAATAAAACTGTTTAGAGTCTGAGTAACTTTTATTTTAAGTCATCTTAGTTCATCTTCGGAGCACAATACAACTTTTCTCCAAACTATCTCATTTTGGCATATATGACAGCTCAAACATAATTTTCAATACGATATAACACATTCATATATTGTGGGAAGCAGTAGAATGAATAAAGGTAAACAACTTAAGTGAAAGAAATAAACTACAGAAGGGGGAAAGGGAGATGAATTCTGCTTCTCTGAAATTCTAGGAAAGGGACCAATGTTTTTTCAAAGTATCCATTCTGGTGGCTTCTTACGGTCTATGAGATCACTATGGTGACAATCTGCTACAGACATGCTCACACAATTACCTCACATGTCTTAGAGGACTCTAGAGGCTGGATGGCCATCTGTCGAGAACGCTGATTGTGCATTCCTGCATGGCAGAATGGGGTTGGACTAGATGGCCCTAGTGGTCTCTTCCAGTTCTGTGATTCTATGACTGTATCATCATTCTGTGGTGAGATTACACTGGTGAATGCCAAACGCCATCCTAAGAGATTTAAGACTGGGAGAAATGCAAGGTCTGAGTAGCTGTAATAAGTCAACGTTTATGGGGTCAGTGTCAGGACAGATCCTGAGAACTCAAGCTATTAGCAACCGCTCAATAAATGAACAAACAAATACATAAAGTCAGATCTTGATACTGGGCCTCACCGCCAGTTTATTATCTCAGCTTCTAGGCATACTTATGTAGTGTCTTTGAGTATATATTCAGTACATAGTTATTCTAGTTCGATGCCATCTTACATGACAAAGTTCTTTCCAACAGAATCCTGGGATTTGGAGTTTGAGGGCTATAACATCATGCTGGTGCTGCGAATTATAACAGACACCCCTCACTCAACACTCTTCACACATGTAAGCACCCTTATGTGAGAGGCGAGGGATGTCAGTTTGATTTTAGATTTTCTTTTAAAATGGTAGCTGCCACCAACCTAAAATGTTTTTAGGATTTTTGTTGTTAAATGTACTTGAGATAAGTTTCTTCCATTCCCTTCCCACACTGTTTCCACCCCCTTGCTCCCAAACTATGAGGCTTTTCTGTGGTATTTAATTGTTGTATTGATGGAACTATTATAAAGGCTTCTTAATAGAAAGATATACTGTAGAGGCTTTTGAAAGTAGATAATAGAATAAATATTTATTTTCTTAAAACAGGCAAACAATTACTTCAGAGAGGTACATAGGCGTAAACGGTTACAGAAGTTCTTCAGCTTAACTTAGTTGTATGTTTCAGATTACTTCACTTAGTTTCAACAGTTCCAACCAAACCAAATTATCTATTGGTCACAGAAACCCTCGCTCTATTTGCTGAGAATAGTCACGAGTTCAACTATCCTAATCTAGATAGCCCCTGGGTTGTTAACTAACTCTAACCTAGAGTCCTTCTATTAACCAGCCCAGTAGTGAGAGTCAATCTCTTGAATTATCTCCCCCAAGAGATCCAAACTGCCTGACCTATCCTGTCAGTTTCACAGCTCTCAGTTCTCTCACACACAACCAAAATTCCAAACTGCTCTTTCCTCTCTAAAACCCAAAACCGAACTGCCTTGGAGCTCTTTTTTTCTCTGTACTTGGCTCCTCCCATCTACTCTGGCCAATCCTAGGATTCTCTCTCTAAGCTCCTCCCTCTTTCTAACCACACTCAAAATGGCTGCCTGGCATTCCTCTACAAAATGGAGGCCTGCCTCACTCACTGTTACCCAGGCTTCATTCCCGGCCTAATGGGTAAGGTTCACTACAAGGGCCCTTCCAGACAGGCCAAAATACAAGAGTGTTTTAAAATCCATTTTCTCTTGGATTTGAGACCACACAGTTGGCCTAAACCCTACACTTTTGTAAAGGTGTTGTCCAGATACTCAGCCCTGCTGATCTCCGATCAGCAGGGGTGGGCATGGACACTGCCAGCCTCCCCTTCCCTGTTCTCCATTTCCCCCTGCACTTACCAGAAGAAAGCCACATTTGAGACCTGCAGCACATGTACATAAAATGCAGCACTGTGCATGGCAAAATAATTGCCTCTTGGATGAGACCACAAGGCTCTTGATAACATTTTGGTCCATTACAGTAGGGCTTGTTAAACTTTTTCCATTCATGACTCCTTTCCACCTGAGAAATATTTGTGTGATTCCCAAGTACCAGTGTATAGGTATATAATCAAACATTAATGAATAAATCAGTATTTGCAAGGCTTGCTAAACAGGCAATTTTCCTTTTCATGGAGTACAGATGAAGCATCTTCTGCAGAGTAAACATTGCATGGTGTTGCTAACAGATTTGTGTAAATGTGTAGCGCTCAGAAACTATTTACTGTTTCCAATTTTTTCATGGCCCCTATTTGGGGTCAAAACCCACAGTTTAAGAAGCAGGATATTAGAGACCGGAAATAATGTTAAGCTTGGCAAAGCAGGGAGAGGAGATTTTTGGTCAAACTCTGTCATTTTTGCTTTCATAGAAAAACATGTTTAAATGCTAGACATTGTTATACTTCCAGTACTAATATTGACAAGTTTGGTTCCTAGAAACATCTAAGGGTTATGATTAACAGTTCCAGGCTCTGGCGGGGCTGGTTCTACTTTATGCCCAAGGAAATCTTTTCCAAAACCAACACCACTGAACTAAAATAAGCCTAGACTCTCTCGAAAGAGATCCAAAATTCCCCTGACTTTTTTGGGTCCACAACTGGCCAATTTTAGGAGCAAAACCGGAGTCAGAGAGCCAGGAAGATTCTATAAACAACCTTTTGAGACTTCCTTGAACCTCACTGGCTGCATTTTGCTCATTTAGGAAATAACATTGTGTCAGAAGACACAAGACCCTATGATTCCACAGCATATCCATGGCAGCTAAAGTAGAATAGTGTGACTATAATTGTATAGTGTTTAAGGCCTGTAGTCAAGGGTAATTTTAATTCTAGCTGTCTGTCTGTCAGGGGAGGTGGGGATAGAAAAACACACTTGTCTTCAAGAATAGGACTTCAATGGGAAAAATCCTTTAAGATGATAAAAAAGAAAAGAAAAATTCAAAATGTAAAACCAGTGACTACAAGAGAAAATCCCATGCTTGTAAAATGTGTTAATCTGCTCAAAGTATACATGGAACAGTTGGCAAGTGGATGAAAGTGCCAAAAAGGAACTAGAGGCAATTCAATCCGACTTTGTGTGAAAATAAAAACCAACTTAAAGAGTGGGGATTTTCAGAGTCTCTCATGTTGAGATTTCCATAATGGGGAGAAAATGGCAGAAGGTGGATCCTATATAATTTCAATAACCAGCCTTCCTTGCAATTAAAACCAGCACTACTTCTCCCATATGACAAAATAAAATAAATACAAATATACTAATTACATTGTTTCCCGTGGAATTTGACACAAAGTGATCTCTGACAACAATTTCAAGAAGCATTTCTGAAAGCAAAACACATATTTATGAGAAAAATGCAACAAAAAGTATTTATCAATATATGAAAAACGTATATGCATATACCATAGAATCGTAATGTGGAAAGAGAGTCAGCAAATGGGCCGGGCTGTGGCGCAGCTGGGGGGCCGGGCTGTGGCGCAGCTGGCTAGTAACCAGCTGCTATAAATCACTACTGACCGAGAGGTCATGAGTTCGAAGCCCGGGTCAGCTTAAGCCTCCGACCATTAATAGCCCCGGCTTGCTGTTGACCTATGCAGCCCCGAAAGACAGTTGCACCTGTCAATTAGGAAAATTTAGGGACGCTTTATGCAGGAGGCTAATTTACAACACCATAAAACTGCCAGCAAAACACAAGGAAAGGAATGCGGAAGTACAGCTACTACTGGACGGTGAAGCAACAGCTCCCCCTGTGGCCGGAATCGTGAAGCTGGAAAGATGTTAAATACCTCTGTGTCTGTCTAATGTATGTTGTTTGTCTGTTGGCATTGAATGTTTGCCATATATGTGTTCATTGTAATCCGCCCTGAGTCCCCTTCGGGGTGAGAAGGGCGGAATATAAATACTGTAAATAAATAAATTAATTAAAGGTGCATCTACATTGTAGAATTAATGTTGTTTGACTCCACTTGAATTGCCATGGCTCAATGCTATGGGAGCTTATAGTTTTACAAGGTGTTTAGCTTTCTGTACCATAGAGTGCTTGTGCCTCATCAAAATACAAATCCTCAAATTCCATAGCATTGAGCCATGGCAGTTAATGTGATGTAAAGCTGCATTAATCCTACAGTGTAGAGGCACCCTTAGTAAGAGGGATGCAACCACCTTGGGCATGTAATTTGCCTAATCATAGCAGAACACTAAATTCTTGATCCATTATTTATTGTTTCCTTGGAATAAAAAGGAAGAGGGACTTGTAGGAAAAATTGCTTCTTGTACTCAAAGAAACTTGCTGGCCTGAGATGCTACAGTAAAACCTGTGTAATGATGGAACCTGTATCCAAAGCTTCATTTGTCCATGTCCAATTCTGGGCATCACACTTTGTATATTGACAATTTAGAATGTGTCCAGAGAAGGGCAACTAAAATGGTCAAAGGACTGGCAGCCAAGCCCTACGAAAAGCAGCTTAGGGAGCTGGGTATGTTAAGTCTGGAGAAGAAATGCTTAAGAGGTGATATGATAGCAAAGGTAAAGGTTTTCCCCTGACATTAAGTCTAGTCATGTCTGACTCTGGGGGTTGGTGCTCATCTCAATTTCTAAACCGAAAAGCCGGCATTGTTAGTAGATACTTCCTAGGTCATGTGGCCAGCATGACTGCATGGAGCGCCGTTACCTTACCACAAAAGCAGTACTCACACTTACATGTTTTCAAACTGCTAGATTGGCAGAAGCTAGGGATAATAGCAGGAGCTCACTCCGCTCCCTGGATTTGAACTGCCAATCTTTCAGTCAGCAAGTTCAGCAGCTCAGCGCTTTAACACGCTGTGCCACTGGGGGTTCTGATGATATGATAGCCACGTTTAATTACTTGAAAGGATGTCCTATTGAGAATGGAATAATCTTGTTTTCTGATGCTCCAGAAACAAAGCACACATTTACATGGACACTGAAGTGGGTAAGGATAGTTTTTGTGGTCCTCCAGGTTTTGTTTGATTGTAATTTCCATTAGCCTTAGCCAGTGGTAAAATCCATTGGATGAGATAGACCAACAGCATCTAGAGAACCTCAACTTTACAAAAACAAAACAAACAAAGCTCTCTTCTGATATATCCTACTTGCATAAGTCTGGCCAATCTGGATTCTTACATTGGGTAGGAAAATGTGTGTATTCTGAGGAGGTTTTACAGCTCTGAGGCATCTTTCCTCCCTTCCACCTCCCCTTTCAAGTTCCAGGGGAAGAAACATGAGGTGAGGAGGCTTCTGAATATAAATAGGGATAAAGTCTATTATAATTACAAATCCAGCTACCCAACGCTCTGCTCTAAACCCTGAAATGATAGGCTGACATTGCCATTCCAACCTAGACACCAATTACACATACATCTAACAGAGGCCAGGGAACCCGACGGAAGAGAGAGATGGATTGAAAGAAGTCCCTTCTCGGGAAATCATTTTTCCCAGAGCTTGGAGGGAATCTTATTCCATAAATTATCAACAGATCATCCTAGCTAAATAATTAATGTTGAAACCAGGTGTTTGATATATTTTATTCCTGAAAAGAAGAGACTTGCGGGGGGAGAGAGGAGGATATGAAGCCTATTTTATCCTGTCACTCAGAGCAACATGGCATTTGCATTTTATCCATCAGAGATACTCATATGTCTCAGGAGACCAAAGACTTTTCTTTCCTCCAAAACACATTCTTTATTGTCTTGGAAGGAAGGAAGGGCTACCTATCTGACTTATTCTAAAATTAATTTACAGTAGAGAAAGTAGAAGAATATATGATAATGCATATATTTACACACATTTGACTATTTTTAAAATGTTCCTTTGTGATTTTTATTGTAAAGCTTATCTGATGGCCTAAGAAGGACAAAATAAGCATTTACACAATTGAAATCTCTTTGTAGCTTTCTGTGTGTCTCTGAATAAATATTATTGGGATGGGCCTGGCTTCAGAAAATGCACACTGGAACATTGAAACACATCATTGCCTTTATAGTGGCATCACAACACAACAATAGAAACACACTTCTTAAAGTCCCAATACAAAAGTGCTTTTTAAAATACTGTCTCTTTCCAAACTCTGCAAAAATCAATTTGGGAGCTCATTACATAAATCCATATAAAACTATTTAGTCTATATTTAACACTAGACGAAGTATAGTCAGGCAAATTAAATGGATTTTATTTCTAGGTGGCAGGAAGCCAACTCTACTCCCCACCTCGTTTTTTCTTGCTTTTTTGTTTTCTTCCTTTTGTCCTCTTCTAATCTTTTGTAATGGCAGAGGGGAGGAAATCATCTACATTTAAAAGAGCCATGAGGAAAAGGAGAGCCCATGCACAAAGGAAAGAGGAGAAAAAACTGACAGTTCTTCATTATTATATCTTTAAACACTAATGAGATCAATATATTCAATCCACAGGGTGCTATTGACGACATATTTGTTCTGCCTCGTTCTAATTCTGCCCATATTGCCTTGTTCTAAACAGAGATTTCTCAATTACCTTGTTGGAAATGCTGGGTTGTATGTATCACACCGCCCATGCACAGCAAAGGAAAGCAATCCCCCAGTTTCCTTATTTTCAGGAGGAGATATCAAGGCTGGGATGTAAATCCTTGCTTGTTTCCTTCTCATATGCAAGAATTGAACCTTTTAAAAATGTTTTATTCACTGGCAAGATTATGCATTTCCTCATTTATAGTAAGTTAGGCGATCCCTTGTTGTCCGAGTATGACTGTCTTCCAGGTGTGGTGTCCTGGCGGTGGATATGTTGGTGACTGTGGAGCCCTATTCTTGACCTGCATGTTCTTCCAGTGAGGACATTGGTTTCCAGGTGGAAAGGGGTCCTGATCAGGGTTGGCTTGATGTGCCTTCCCCTTAGCACATTTCTCCCTTTCACCCTCCATTCATGCCTCTTTAAATTCCACAGCACTGCTGGTCACAGCTGACCACCAGCTGGAGCACTCAAGGGCCAGGGCTTCCCAGTTCTCCGTGTCTATGCCACAGTTTTTAAGATTAGCCTTAAGCTTATAGATGACCCCCCCCCCACACACACACACACAATGTTTTTGTGGAGATGAAAGCATTGGGTAAATGGTGTTTTGAAACAAATTGAATTTTTGCAAAATCTGTTTTTGTAGGAAACAACATATTCTGCACAAAATACAAGGGGAAAATCCACAAATGCAAAAAAGCCCACTTGACAATGTATGGCAATGCTCAGAGCATATTCAGACATATCAAAATATCATTTCTCATAGAAGATAAATCACTCCATTAACACACACACACACACAGCCATCCCCTTTTCCTTTTGGATCATGTATTATCTTATACTCATGTATAAATGGGTCTCACGTGTAGGTTGAGGACAAGTTTGGGGGTAAATTTATGAAATTTGAAATGACCAATGGATAAGCTGAAGGTCGTTCTACAGCAAGTCTGCACAACTTGGCAGTACAAAGGGGCTGAAATTAAATAGGCCAAACCTCTTCAGGCTGCAGATAGGCTTTTAGCATATCACTCAGGGTTTGTGAAAAATGCCTTTCCCTCAAATAAAATAATCAAAATGAATTAGCCTCAATTTCCTTGTCCCCCCTCAGCCTCACAAGTTTCTCTTTCAGGAACTAATGGTATGGATTTGGTAGTTTTGCTGCTGGATGAAAAGGAGATGTCAGAGACAAAGAGAAAGGAAGAGCAACAGAAGCAAGAACTTAGGTCCTTGTTCTCACAGTGTCCTTCTCCCTCTAAAATTAGCCATGTACAAATACGTGAAGGGAAGTCATAGGGAGGAGGGAGCAAGCTTATTTTCTGCTGCCCTGCAGACTAGGACACGGAACAATGGCTTCAAACTACAGGAAAGGAGATTCCACCTGAACATCAGGAAGAACTTCCTCACTGTGAGGGCTGTTCGGCAGTGGAACTCTCTCCCCCGGACTGTGGTGGAGGCTCCTTCTTGGAGGCTTTTAAACAGAGGCTGGATGGCCATCTGTCGGGGGTGCTATGAACGCGATTTCCTGCTTCTTGGCAGGGGGTTGGACTGGATGGTCCATGAGGTCTCTTCCAACTCTACTATTCTATGATTCTATGAAATTGACAATTTAATGTTTAGTTTTAACATAACCTGGAGCCCAAGATTCCAACCTCCTTGAATAAAAGTCCCAAACCCCTTCATCCCTGCTCCCCACTATTCCAACCCGAGTCCATCAAACCTCCCCAGGCCACATTTCCAACAAATACCAGCACTTCCATCATCCTGATTGGGCCGGAGTTGTAAGCCGCCTTGAGTATCCTATGGGGTGAGAAAGGCGGGGTACAAAATAAGTAAATAAATCTATCGGTGGTGCTCTCTTTGACACAGGTTAATTTGATAACTTTGGTGCATAAAGAAAGGAAACATGTAGAGGTTAAACACTTGGAGAAGGGAATGGCATATTCTGATGGCTACTCTGCATATGACCTCTCTCTCTAAGGCTTAGGCTCAGATCCTCTGCAGACTTCACCAAATCCTTGTGAGAGCTGCATCCGGCATCTGGACTGCATGTTGTGCAGGCCTATTCTACAGAGAGGGCAAATCACCAATTCCACAACAAGTGGCTAGCCACTGCCACTTTCCCACCCAGGCATTCAGGAAGACCAGAAGTGGTGTCACAGCGGAGAGACAGAGGTTCTCCTGGGATGGACTAAGCCCAGCGAATAGGATGGTTCCTCTTTTTATGAGTTAAGGTACAGAACTCACATTGATCTGTAGATAAGATAGCCCAGGTTTTTGAGGTTGTTTTTTTAAACAAACATTTTGAGATTTATACATGGGTATATAGAGTAAATAAATTGTAACCCTTTTCTGTTGTCCTTGTAAAGCATAATGTATTCATATCCCATAAGTAAGTAAATACTAGGTTGGTTCTTTTTCTGTACTCTTTCCACCAACAGGAAAATTCCTTCTTATCTACCCATGCCCAACATTTACAAAGATTAGAAACTGCTGACTGGCATTATAGAAGGTTTTTAAATTGGAGTGGACTATATTTTTATCATTTTTCTCATGTTTTAATTCTCTGTTTAACTTTTTAAAGTCATGGTTTTAATATGCTAACTTCTTTAAACAGTTTTAATTCCTGTAACATCCATCCATTGGTTTCAACTGATGTAGTGAGCTGTCTTGAGTCCCATATGGAGGGAAAAAAAGATATGGATTAAATTAATGAATAGGAATATAATCATACAAAATTCTCTTGAGTATGAATCTTGAAATCAGTAGACGTTGCCACCAAATTTTATGCATTATTCAAATTCTGAGTTTTACCATAAGAATACCTTGAATGTTTTGCCTGATAAATGTACTTCATTCGCCCATTTGTCTGTGTCACTGTCCATTCTCCCTTCCATTCTATGATTTCCCAGAAGGTAAAACGTTCAGGGGAGGTAACAATAATAAGGCAGAGAAATAAATAGGAAATCTTTTAAATACAATATGAAATGCTTGGGACCAGAATTGTTGTGGATTTTGTTTCTCAGATTTTGGAATCCCTATATTTGATATGCCTCCATAATGAGATATCTTGGAGTCAGAATATGAAATGCATTAAGGCTTTATATAATACACATAGTCTGAAGGAAATATTAAGCATGATTTTAATCATTTTGTGCATGAAACAAAGTTTGTATACATTGAACCATGTCATGATCTCAGCCATTTACTTGGACAATTTTGGAGTATTTGGGATTTCAGACTTCTGGATAAGAATGTTCAACCTGTATAAAATATCTGGAGACCACCAGGTTGTCTATACCTACTCAATAATCTGTTGTCTGAAGTAATATCCTTCTCCTTAAGAATGACAATTGAATGACAACATTAACTTGCCACAGTCTCCTGTCAACACAGCTGTGGGCTTGACAATGCAAAGCAGTGAATGCCCACAGCTCTGTTCTTGGACACAAACATCACACGTATATCAACTCTCCCTGCTCTCCACTGGCAAGACAAGCACCATATTGGGACAGCTGAAAGTTGTGCTGTGAAATATCTGGGAGGACAGGCACAATTGTCCTGCTTGATGTAACTTTGTATAACTTTGTTTCCCCCCAGATCTGCTAAGAATTAAAGTTACAAGAGCCACATCTAATCTGACAACCTCATTTCTGCGGTGCCTACATGATGCAGAGCTCCCAAACATATGTCAGTGTTTGAGTTGGAACTCTTCTATCTTCAATTCTAGGATAATTGGTATACATATACATACTGGTGTGTCATGGGTGTCTAATAATAATAATAATAATAATAATAATAATAATAATAATAATAATAATAATAATAATAATTTTATTCTTGTATCCCGCCCCATCTCCCCGTAGGGACTCGGGGTGGTTCACATGGGGCCTTGCCCAACATCACAATATAAAAACAAATCAAAACACATAAATTTACAACAATAAATCAACAATATCAGTAAAACCATCATAAAAACAATATTGCAGAAAAAAGCGTTAAAAACAGATATAAAATACAAGTCTAGGCCAAAGGGCGAAATACAGAATAAACACTCTGAAACATAGAGAAAGTCTATTAAATACTCTACTGTGCTAGTTCTTTCCAAAATGGACAAGACCTTTTGTATCAGGCATCAAATATATGATGCCTAGGCAAGGGCCATAATGAGATTTGTATTCTTGAATTTGAGCACCCTTTTCAATGTTTTAAAAGAACATATTTTGAAGCAACACAATAAATAACAAATGCATTACCTGTGAATTATTCAACATATGGAAATATATTAATAGCAGAATGAGAAGGCTACCTGTTTATTGCTTTCTCTAATTGAGAGCAAATCAATAGAAGAGCAAAATATTTTATGGTAAATGTGGTTGGCAGCGGGGGGAAGCTGTTGACTCACACCCTGCAACTGTTGCCCAGCACCCTACATTGTCACTTGGCTTCCCCCCGTTCTTCTTAATGAAAATATGGGAAACATCCAGTGTTTTCAGAGAAGTGTCCTAGCATGCTGCCAGGACATTTCCTCTATAGAGCCCTGCCAGAAGTAGCCTTAGGTCATGTGAAGGCGTCCAGCAGACTCCATCAAAGAAGTATCCTGGCAGCATACTAGGGCACTTCCCAACATCCGTGTGATGGCTAGAAACTATGTTTGTAACATAATTACACAAAGCAAATCTCTTAGAGGTATCTTAGTTACTTGTAACATCAGAGTTTGGGAATCAAATAGAAAGATAATGTGTTTGCTGTAAGAAGGCCATAACTATAACATAATTTGAAGACACCTTCCTTCATTTATTGATGTAACTATAATTGTTTTAGACACTTTTATAAGTATGTTTTGTACATTATCACAATACATGGTGTTTTTGATAGGCTAGCAGCTTGTAGCATGGCTGAGTTGGGTACATTTAGCCTGGAAAGAAGAAGATTAAGAGAGATCATGGCAGCCATATTTAACTACATGAAGATCTGTTCTTCAGAATACAAAGCAAAACTCTTTTCTGCTACTCTAGAAGGTAGGTAACAATAACTTTATATCTTGAGAAAGAAGACTTTGATGAAATATTAGGAATAACTTTTTCATGCAAAGAGTTGTTCAGTGTTGAAAATTACTACATTGAAAGGTTGTGGAGACACCTTTTTTGGAACTGTTTAAACAGATGTTGGGTTATCATCTGTCAGGCATTCTTGAGCTATATAGATTTCCTGCATTGGAAGGGTGCTGAGCTAGAAGAGTTGACATTTCTAACTATATGATTCTGCAATTATAAAAAAGAGAGAAAATAAATAAAACTAAATGTATTTGAAATGTAAACAATTATTTTTTAAAGAAATCTTTATGTTCTTGATTCTGCTTTATAGTAGTAAGACATCTTTCATCTGTGTGAGTGATAGCACATGGGGGAAATATAGTTGATTCTAAGATTGGAAACAAATTTGTTGGCTTCATATTTCCATATAAATAAAAAATACTCCTGAGACTGCCAAGGGCATAGAATGCATCTTGCCAGAGAAATTCAGACACCGCCAATGCTTGTGATGTGTTTTAGACAGAAACAATATGTGCATAAGCTCATGTCTACATCTTAAATATATACATGCTTAAATAGGCATCTGGAACCTCCATGGACTAACAGTCCATACCCAGTGAGTGAGGCACCCCAGAGGAAAGGAACTTGCTTGTAAAATATGAATAGAGGAGGCAAGGGAGATTAAGGGAGACTGAGGAGAGATGTGGATGCTGTTCTTCAGATAACTAAAATTCAGGGCATTACCATTTTTTTTTAGGAAATGGAATTTTCTTTTATATACAAAATCTATGTTTCTGTTCCAACTAGAGAAAACCCATTAATTAATGGAATTTCCTAGGATTCCATTTGAGTTAAAACTACAGCTCCTAGGATTCCATAACACTGAGCCACTTTAACTGCTATGGCTTAATGCTATGGGGTTTTCTTTGAAAAAGTCCAACTTATTTGCACAGAAAACTGTTTTTGTTTTCCTGTGCAAAAACAATCATTTGTGTCAGAAAAGTCCTCAAGAACAAAGGATCTCAACATGCTTTGCTTGTGTCTTTCTGCATGGCAGGGGCCTGGACTAGATAGATAGTCCTTGTGGTCTTTTCCAATTCTATTATTGGGAAATTCCTTTTCCAAATAGCCACTGGATATTTTTTAATGTTCTTTCTGTCCCTAATACAAAATGTTTTATTTATTTATTTACAGGATTTATATTCCACCCTTCTCACGCTGAAGGGGACTCAGAGCAGATCACAGAACATATACTCAGCAATGCCGTTAGACATATAGGACAGACAAACAAATAGAGGTATGTTGGCATTTTCCAACTTCAGCATCCTTGGAGGTTGTGCTCAATTCTGGCCACAGTGGGCTGTTGCTTCATCATCTATGATAACGAGTCCTTGACTTTTTCTTCCTGATTCTTTGATCACCGGCATTTTCTGGTATTTCCTTTTTTATGGTGACGTAAATACCTCCCCGCTCAAGCGGTGCCTAATTTCTCTATTCTCAGCTCACAGCTGATTTGAACTGCTTAGGTGGACAGTGAGCTGGGCTGAAGGTCAGGTGCTCACCCTGACCCAGGCTCAAACTGACAGCTTTTTGGTTGGCAAAGATCTATTGCTGTTGGTGGTTAGTCAGCTGTGCTAAAGCCCAACCTAATTGTTCCATGTATATTTCTGTTTTCTGACACAATGGGGTTGTATATTCAAGAGACTTGCTTACACACAGGAGGGGAAGTATGTTCTTTTTGCAATGCAGTTTTAAATCCCTGTTGCAACCCACATAGATCACAAATTGTTTTAACTTGCTTATCACATCTACAATGCCAAACATCAGACCTTTTTCTCAGCAGTACAATACTAACTGAAATCATAGCTGTCCATAACCATAGAATGACATTCATGTGTCCACTTACTACCTTTCTGCATAGATCTCATGATAAAATTTTCCATCTGTTCTCTTTTCAAGCCTCTTGTTTAGTAAGTTTAGTGAGTTTGCATTTTATGCCTCAGTTTAAAATGTTATCTGGATATGTCAGTCGAATGCAATCTGAATGTGTCCATTCTGGGTCATCTAATAATAACCCATCCCGTTCTGAATCCAATCCCCAGCAACAATACAGCCACAGCCACAGAATAAGAGAACCTAATTGTGAGAGAATCATGCAATGTCTTTTCACTGTTATCCACTTGCTTCCACATCTTCCTCAGCCCTGCAATTTACTAAAGGAGATAGAAAACAATATCACTAACCTTTTTATATGTAGAATGCATTTGGGAATTATTAAATTGAAATGCAGCAGAGGCAGATGGATAAGTGTTTGAGGCAGGTAGTAGTTTGAACGTTTTGAACAACTTTGGCATTAGAATGCCTACTGAGGTTTACTAAGAACTTGACACAGCAACTTTTCAGGGTGCCCCCCCTCCTTCCTGCAACAGCATCTAATCGTTATGCAAAGTGCCGCAGGACCATAAGGGAAAACATAAAAATTGCTGAGCTTTTGGCAAAGACATTTTTTAAAAATCCCAACAATAAGATGAACTTTGAGAGAGAAAATTCTTCCCGATGCACTTGAACACCTTTCTCTGGGAAATGAGGCTTAGAAGTTATAGGCGTCTAATCTACTCTGTGATATTGGTTTCTCTCTGAGTGCAAGCTTTAACTGAATGTCAACTCAAGAAAATAAAATGCAACAATTAAAATCCAGTTTGGTCTTTATGCACACTGCTCTGCCAGAGGTTTTAAAAGGGTAACAGATATACAAATCAATGTCATGTATTGTGACTAGCATCCTGTTGTAATGTACGCAGATGTAAGTCCATTGTATGCCTAGATGTATCAGCCTTTCTGCCTTTCTCCTTCCTGCTCCTCATCTTCTTCCACTTCCTCCTCTCCCTCATCTTCTTTTTCTTCATCCTCCTTCTCTTCTCCCTCCTTTCCCCCTCTTCTCTTCCTCTTTTTACACTTTCTCCTCCTCTGTCGCCTTTTCCTCTTATTATTATTCCTCCTCCTCCTCCTTTCGCCTTCCTCTCCTCCTCCTCCTCCTCTTCCTCCTGTTTCTCCTCCTCTTCTTTATTCTCTTCCTCTTCCTATTCCTTGTCCTCCTCCTTCGTACTGCTCCTTCTTATTCATATCATGCCTTCACAATGTTCAACACCTCCCAGACTCACTGTTTACCTGCTAGAGCTCCTCCATGGTCATTTTAGTCATTGGATTCCCACTAAATGTCCCCATAAAGGTAAAGGTAAAGATCATGTCTGACTCTGGGGGTTGGTGCTCATCTCCATTTCTAAGCCAAAGAGCCAGCGTTGTCCATAGACACCTCCAAGGTCATGTGGCCGGCATGACTGCATGGAGCGCCGTTACCTTCCCGCCGGAGCGGTACCTATTGATGTACTCACATTTGCATGTTTTCGAACTGCTAGGTTGGCAGGAGCTGGAGCTAACAGCGGGCGCTCAAGCCGCTCCCGGCACTTGAACCTGGGACCTTTTGGTCTGCAAGTTCAGCAGCTCAGCGCTTTAGCGCACTTTGCCACCGAGGCTCCTAAATGTCCCCATAACCAGGTACATAATGCTTATATCATGAACCGAAAACTCCAGGAGACTCCAAAGGGTGATGCAGTTAGTATATGTACATCTATGGAAACATACCCACTCTCCTCTCCACCAGCCACTGAATGACCTGTGTACATGTGTGTATGTTGTGTGCAGGAATTGCATTATAAATCTAGATGGAACTGAGAAGAGAGATGTAGTGTAATTCTGCTTGTGGAATTTTGCACTATGCTCTGCCATACAGAATCTTGGTCAGGGTAAGTAGTTTTCCTCCAGTTTTCTAATACTTTGTCCAATTAGGCTCCTGTAATCAGTAAATATAGATGAAACATGTTTTTGATGCAAGCCAACACAACAACCTAGACATTCCCTGAGGCATTTAGAGTGTGGTAACCATTAATTTGTTCCAACAGGCTAAAATGAGACTAAGTAGTACATTATACTTGCTACTTTCACAAGAGTACTTGAGAGCTGCAAATTCAGCCACAAATTACATTTCAAAAGATTCTTAGGCATTAGCATAAATAGTATCATTTGTCTTTCTAGTCTAGTAGTCCATCACAGTTTTTTTTCCTGCCAGGAAAGCCTTGTGAATCCACAAACACCTCAAATATAAATGGCAAACAAACCACATATTTCTAAAACCTCCACTCTTTTGGATAGATTGCAGCAGTGACAACAGCTTGAAATTTGTGCAGATAAAAGAGCAGCAGAGATGCCACAGAGGTCTCCACAAACCCATGAGGGGCAATGACTAAAGAGAGTAATTTGCTGTAAAGAAATGCTAACAATGGGTTTAAGTGCCACTTAATATTTTGTTCAGTATTTTTTCTTCTCATACTGTTTTTTACTTTTATAAAGAGTTCTTAACTTTGACAACTGCTAGGCCTTTAGTTTTGACAGCTATTCTGATTGTTATACAATCCCTTCTCTAACTGTAATATACAATAAAGCAAGTATACCGATTCACTCATTTTTACTGATGCTAGGACCATGGTCTATTTTAGCTTGTGGCTCGAACATCAGTGAAGCAGTAACTCTGCTCTGGGTTTTTAGATTCATAATCAGTTCAGCACTTTAAAGTTTGGACTAAAACCTGGAGAGGATTCATCACCCCTCTGACACCAAAGTCACAAGCAGCCAGTACTAATAATTTTAAACAGTAACGTAAACAATTATATGAAGTGGCATATAAATAGAACAACAATAGTTGTACACTCCTTACAGATGGCCATTGAGGAGAGCCTGGATGAACATCTGTTGGGAGTGCTTTGATTGCATTTTCCTGCACTGCATGGCATTTGACTGGACTGTCTTTGTACCACCTCATCTCCTTTAAGGGAGAGAATCATCCCATTTGGAGTTGTACCTCCCCAAAGAATCACATGTGGAAACTTAAGAGCTAGCAATACATTCATCTTACGTTCATCACAAGGTCAGTATTACTTTTTTAATCAGGAGAAACCAAGAGATCCTTGCCCAGCCCAAAGCCCCTTACACCAGTTTAAAATCACTTCTTTCCATGGGATCCTATGGTTCTGCCCCAAACCTCATATGATAGAAGAGACAGTGATCCAGGTTAAAACCACTGCTTTCCATGGAATCCTATTGTTTTGTACCAAACCCCATAGTGTACAAGAGACAATGATCCAGGTTAACACCATTGCTTTTCCATGGGATCCTATTGTTCTGCACCACACGCATATGATACAAGAGACAGTGATCCAGGTTAAAAACATTTCTTTCCATTGGATCCTATAGTTCTGCATCAAAGCCCATAGGATACAACAGACTGTTGATGGGTTGGACAATGAAACAGGATGGGAAACTTTTGATAGTTCCCATCCCACCTGTTTTTCAGTTGTAAAGATGGGAGTAAAGTGTGATAAGAGGTAGGAGTTCTGAACATGATTGCTGGTCTGTGTTCAGAGTTCCCTCCTTTCAGGACATTTCTGCTTCTTTTCAACCCCAAAACATGTGATGAGTTTCGTGTGTCTCTTCTTGAAAAGAGGCTGAAGTGTCTTATGACTGAGAAATTTCTCAATGTGATAAGGTGGGTAGTCTCTTCCAATGCTATGATTCTATTCAGTCTTTTAAAAAAAAAGAGGCTAGTGGCATCTTACAGAACAATTTTAATTTGGCATCAGCTTTAATACACTGTAGCTCTGTTCAATGAATGGTAGCTTTTTTGTGTGTGTGTGTGTCAGGAGCAACCGGAGTTGCCTCTGGAGTGAGAGAATTGGCCGTCTGCAAGGACGTTGCCCAGGGGACGCCCGGATGTTTTTGATGTTTTTACCATCCTTGTGGGAGGCTTCTCTCATGTCCCCGCATGGAGCTGGAGCTGATAGAGGGAGCTCATCCACACTTTCCCCAGGTGGGATTCGAACCTGGCAGCTTTTCAGGTCAGCAACCCAACCTTCAAGTCACTTAGTCCACTACGCCATCTGGGGGCTGCAATGGTAGCTCACTTCAACAGATTTTCACTTTATCTTTAATATACTGCTAGACTTCTTGTTGCTGTTTTTACTGTGATACCCTAAGGTGGCTTATCACTTGAATGTGATTTATATAACTGACAAAAACAAATATAACTAGCTAAGAACCAGCTTATACCCAATCACTTTTACATTTTATCTTTTATCATTGGGCAAAGTCATGAGGAAATCTCCCTAATGCTGATGTACTACTTCAAGGAGGAAATTGCATTATCCTCCACATTGTGTTGAAATACAGCTTGTCTCTTCTCTTAGAGGTAGGAGCACTCAAATTGCATCTAGAGGAACATGCCTCCTACCCAACAATCTCACTAGAGACAGAAGACTTATTTACTGCCTTGAAATTTGTCCAATATGAACTTTAAAATGGCCTTTCTTGTACAAAGGTATCTTCTAAGACAATACAACTCAGAGTGATGGCCCATGGATAGCTCTAGTCACTGAGCCATTCTATACTAATGCTTAGTCTATTTCCAGGATAGAAAAATATATTTCTTGCAAATATGGTTCTCACAAATATGGTACTGATTCTTGGCACATGGTGGTGGTGGAAAGCTAGTCTCACACATTAGATAGTTTGTGAGGTGCAATCCTAAGGCATAGTAAAATAAATTAAAAACAATATTTAGATACCACTCAGAAAATTGGGCATTTCAATGAGGAGGTTCAGACTGTTTTGAAACTTTGGACCCAAAGTAGAACCTCATTTTGATGTAATTTCCAAAGTATCTGATGTCTTGTTCATTGACTATACCATGACCACCACCCAAAGCTTATACCTGTTCTATTGTTTGGGGAAATTTAATGAAACTGGGTTACACTGTGAGCATAATCATCACTTTTAAGTAGAGGCAATCATTGTAGTGGTCTGATTGTTGGGCTAGGATTTTAGGATACCAGAGTTTGAGTCCTGCTCAGCCACAGAAACCCACTGGGTAACCTTGGCCAATTCATATTCTCTCAGTAGATAAACACCATTTGAACAAACCTTGGTAAGACAACACAAGGAAAAGATTGCTGTAAGTCCGAGTCAGCTTGAACAGAAAACAAACTAAAAAAAAAAAAACAAGCAAATAACACAGATGAAGGGGTTTCAGAATTTGTAGGGAGGCAGGGGAATCTATCATGCTTTGTCAGGCTGTGTTTCTACCAATTTCAGAAACTGCTTTATGGATAATACAAGGTTTCTCATCTTCCTGAGTCATCCTTGATGTGGACGGCACTTTACTGAAAATGAACTAAAGTACTGCTTGGTGAACACACAAGAAAATATAAGCACACCTGGCTGCCATCACAATATGAACCCAAACCCCAAAAAGCTGTATTAAGGGCCTTTCCACACAGCCATATAACCCAGAATATCAAGGCAGATAATCCACAATATCTGCTTTGAACTGGATTATCTGAGTCCACACTGCCATATAATCCAGTTCAATGTGGATTGTATAAAGCTGTGTAGAGGGGGCCTAAGTCTCCCCTTCCCCCACACAGTCCTGCCTTCAGTGACTCTTGTTTTCAAAAGAGATAAACAATATTCTCAGGAAAGAACTTCTCTTCTATGAAATTGTTTCTAGACTATACTGTTCTTATCTGTTCTTGTCTAGAAGGCACTACTGACCTTTTCTGGTGTTTTTGTAAAATTTAAACTGGCAGCTGTTGACAAATTAAGTAATTCAATGTTATGTAATGGTTGTTGACTGATATGTTTTTCTTTTTAGATAACACATCAAGTGAATCACTGGCTCTTAAGGTGTGGTAGTTCATCCTTTCTCCAAATGGATTCAACTACTATTTGAAAAAAAAAATCAAATAGCCCTCCTGCAATACAACCATATATGATGCTGCCATTACAAAACTAACCCTTCCCCATAACTGTTTTTCTAAATATTACAGAGTGTGGCAACAGAAATGTTGGCAAGGATGAATGTTCATCGCCATGACCCTAATGTGGGCCATGCTTCTGACTTTTCAACCAAAAGTTCAGAAGCATGAGTCTTAGCTGGGCCAATTTAGATGGCATGATGGTGACTCATTCAAATTGCTTCTTGCTGTAAGTTCACTTAAAAAAAAACCACCCTAGTTATTGTGTTGTTTGTTAACCCGGGAAGGCACAAAGCTTCTACAATCAGCAAAGACATCATGACTATAGCAGAGTTGTGCCTTGTCATATTACAGCAGCTTTCTTCGTCATCCATTGCCCAATGAAGTGCTCCAGAACCTGTGTTCTGGAGTAAGTGCCATTCATAGAAAAATCTGAGGAACTCAGTGCCTTGAGAGTATGCATGTGTGAGTAACTGAGTGCCCTTTGGGGAGATAAAGCGGGGTATAAATAAATAATAACAATAATTTAGATGATTTTGCTCCTATTAATACTTTTATAGATGTGGCGCCATTCCATATCTTTAGGAATAAACATTCAATCAGATTTAAACTATCTTTGGAGACTTGCAATACGTCCTGTGAAAGTAAGATTTATAAAGTATTCAAAAATATGTTGATGATTAAAAATACATAAAACACAGTATGTGAATTTTGGAAATGCACACAAACATGCTTTAGTCCATGGGAGCATGCATCCATTATCCACTGAAACAAATCCATACAAATATAGACATTGAATTTTCTATTTAAAATATTGCAAAAACATAGATGGAAGGAATAAACTGCAAACTTGGGCTTAATAGCTTTGGTAATCTTTTCCTAAGAAGAGACATGGGTCAAAGTGGTGAGGAAATTGAAGAGCCAAGAAACTACATGGTTGTGTGATGCAGTTAAATAGAAGTTGCGGTACAATATTATTCTACTGAGTATCAGATACGCAGATTTGAAAGAGACCCCAAGAACTATCCAGTCCAACACCCTACCACACAGAACTACACAATCAAGGCACTCCCCACAGATAGCCTTTCATGCAGTTTCAGTTTAAAAACTTCCAGAGAAGGGGACTCCACCACATTCAAAGTAGCACATTCTGCTGTTGAACAGCTCTTACGTAAGGAAGTTTTTCATAATGTTTAAGTGGAATATCTTTTCCTGCAATTTGAATCCCTTGCTCCATGTCCTAGACTCTCTAGAGCATATGGTTTTATAATTCCTGAACATGATGCCTGTCAGCATGTTCTAAGTAAAATATGTTTTTTTAAAAATAAAAAATCAGTTTTATGCAACTAGAATTTTGCAAGGAGGTTACAAAATGTGATAAATCATTAAAAATGTGTGTGGGGAGGGAGGGGGGCATCATATAAATCTATCCAGCTTGAATGTTTTTAAAACTATTTTCCTATGTGAGAATGAAATAAGATTTAGATTCCCAACTCCCATACAGATAAGCAGAGTGCAGAGTACACTGCATTCCCAGCAGAAAATTTTTAAACTGCAGAAATATTCTGTAGATCAGATAGCTTCAAAAGACTCTCAGAAAGAACCAATAAGTGAAGTATCTCCTCATTCTAGGTATCATTCTAGAATGATAGGTTTAGATATAACTATAGGTTTCTGGGAATGGAATACAAGGCCCCATAAACGAAGCACATTCCCTCAAGGGCACCATTTGCTGGAGGGTAATTCAAGGGCCAAAGTTTAATACAGATAAGCATTTGGCTGATTTGATTATAAAGCAACTTTGCTGTCGCTTCCATATGCAGTGTAAGGTTACAGGATGTTAAAGTAAAGGGTACAATAAAATATGCATTAGCCATAATTCATAGTTAGCATCATCACAGTCATTATTATTATTGGTGCTTATGCAGACTCATAAGGGCATAACAAACTGGTTATGCATGCTAAAATAGAGGCAATCAAATTTCCTGCTATGGGACATAAAGAAATTATGGCAGGAAGTCAGGAAATCATGTCCCACCACACCATCTCATTGTTTTGGACCATTACACATGCTGGGGTTTCTCAAACATTAGTTAGAAAGACAGGTTTTAAAAGCCAAGCTCTCTGTGCCTCTTTTTTTTTTTAGAATACAGTACTGCATATACTCATGTATAACTTCGTCTATAGATTTTGGAGCCAAGATTATGGATTTTGACATGACCCATATCAAGGGTCAGTCCGCAGAGAGGGAAAGGCACCAATGCTGTCTAAGAGGGCCAGCCACCCCTATCCTCTGTCACCCCATTTCTCACAAAGGCTTTCAAAAAGGCCAGAAGTGGCATCATGACAGACAGACTGGGCTGGAATTTGTTTTAGGTTCTTTGGGACAGACTAAGCTCTTGTATTTAGCTACTCTACTCAGACAAGGGGATAGTTCCTTTATTGGTAAGAGTTAAGGTATAGAGCTCACATGGATAAATCAACTCATGTTTTTGGGTTGATTTCTAGACTTTTACATGAGTATACAGCAGGCATGGGCAAACCTCAGCCCTTCAGGTGTTTTAGACGTCAACTCTCAGAAATCCCAGCCAGTTTACCTGCTGTTAGGAATTGTTTGAGTTGAAGTCCAAAATACCAGGAAGTTTGCTCATGACTGCTATATAGGGTATATATGATAAAGAAGACGGTTTTAAAGATTAAGCCAGGAGGTACTGTGCAGTGTTTTGTGTATTTCAATTGTTTTTAATGTCTTTATTAGTTTTAACTGTGTATTTTAAAACTCATATGCTTAATTCTATTTTAGGTGTTATTAAACTGTACTTTGTCTAGTGCGTCTTCCTGCATTTAAATCATTTTATTAATCTGTATGCACCTTGTGTATCTCTGTTTTTGACTGTTAACCATTTGGGTCTTTGGACTGTAATAAAGCTTTGTTGTTGTATTTTAGTGGTTATATTGTTTAAGTTGTCCTTTGCATATTGTATTGTTTTCAGTATTGTTGGCTACTTTGAGTCTCTTTTAAGAGAGAAAAAAATGTATAATAAATAGAAGAAAATGTAATAGTAGTAGTAATAGTAGTGTCTCATCTTTCACCAGATAATATTGGTAAACTAGTTGATACTAGCAATCCAATTTAGTCCTATTCTTACAGAAATATTACCTGGTAACCTTAAGGTAACGTCAAGGCTGGACTTCTGCAATGCACTGTACGCATTGATTAGACTATCTCTGTACCAGGTTCAGAAACTCAGTATAGTCCTAAACATTGGAAGCCAGATTGATCACTAGTACATCTAGGAGTAATCATATTACACCTATGTTAAATCATTCCAATAGTTGCCAGTTACAAAATGGCAAAGTACAAAGTGTTAGTTATTACCTTGAGAGCCCTACATGGTTTGGGTCCAGGTTATCTACAAGCTCATCTCCTTTAGAGGACTCAGGTCCTCTGGGGGACATTTATTCAAGTGAACCACGACTAAGCTGGTAACAGTCACCCGGATAACATTTTCTTCAGCCACTTTTAGTTTGTGGAACAACCTGCCAGAAGAGATTCAACAGTTGAATATTCTACCTGAATGATGGGGCCGGGCTGTGGCGCAGGCTGGTGAGCAGCCTGCTGCAATAAATCACTCTGACCATGAGGTCATGAGTTTGAGGCCAGCCCGTGGTGGGGTGAGCACCCGTCAATTAAAAATAAAATATAGCCCCTGCTCGTTGCTGACCTAGCAACCCGAAAGATAGTTGCATTTATCAGGTAGGAAATAAGGTACCACTTATAAAGTGGGGAGGCAAATTTAACTAATTTACGACATTGGAATGAGGAAGTGCCATCACAGTGGATGATGAAGCAGCTGCTCCCCCCTGTGGCCAGAATCGAACATCCCCTCAGGAGAAGGTTAAATTGCCTCTGTGTCTGTCTCTGTCTCGGTTCTATGTGTATATGGGCATTGAATGTTTGCCCTATATGTATATAATATGATCCGCCCTGAGTCCCCCTTGGGGTGAGAAGGGCAGAATATAAATACTTTAAATAAATAAATAAACATTACTAAAATTCTTCTGGCAGGCCTATCCAGATGGTTTAAAATTATAAATCTTAAATTCTGAATAAAAATTATATATTGGTTGTTTTCATACAAGTATATAATCTACTGATAAAATGCAGACTAAAATTCATCATTTAATATTGACCGGGTAGTCCTATCAGAAGAGATGGATCTTCAATTGTGTCTTAAATTCCAACAGCTGATCTAGCTGTCAGGTCTTTTCTGAATCTCTTCAGATTCTATCTAGCTGTTGAATATCTTATATGTGTTCTTTCAAAATGATATTTTAACTGTATTATGTGTTTTGACTCGTGGCATATGTTGTTTCTTAATATATTGCTGGTCCTCTCTTCAATCTATGAAGGTAAGAAATAAATATTATAGATATGCCCAGCTAGGATGAGTGATAGCCAAGTATAATGGGAGCTGTAGGCCAATCTGTTGCAGGTTGTGTGTCCATCTCAATGCCACATTCGGAACTATCTTCTAAGATTTATTTCTACACAAGTCATACTTAAATGAAGTCAACATTTTGGAAAAAGACATGGGGTGTGGGGTGGGGGCTCTGATTCATAACAACAGATTTTGGAAAGCAATTCCAATGTAGCCCATGATATATTTTCTGCATGGTAAAGCTTACGCAACTTGGGAGCTGTCTAGAACAATATTGTTTTTGTTCAACATAGTTTTCTATGTTATGGCACTTTTTAGTTTGTTGCTGAAAACAGTCCCTGCAGTTATTAATGATTAATAATTTTCCTTACATGTTCAGGATTTAGTACGCGTCCTCCAGCTAAAGTTCTAGCTAGTGAGGTAAGTGCTATGAAATATTCTTGACAATTATACTACTGGTTATACATTGGGTAGAGAAAAGGCTGTTTATATTTGATTAATTACAAATGGCTTTTTTGCCTTGCCATCCCTGATGGGTTAGCCAATGAGGCAAATTATTTTAATTTATTTTATTTTGACAAACACTTTCTATGTGGACAAAAGGGCCTTCAGAGCCACACTTCTTATTTCTTCTTACGTTGGATTTGCAGCCACTCTAGCTATCAGCTATAAATTCAGGATTTAGGGAATTTTTTGACTACAATACCCAAGATCCTCTAACACAGTGGTTCTCAACCTGTGGATCCCCAGATATTTTGGCTGGTAAACTGGCTGGGATTTCTGGGAGTTGTAGGCAAAAACACCTGGGGACCCACTGGTTGAGTACCACTGCTCTATGGCATGCAAGCTGCAGGTTTTGACATACCCTTTTGCATGATGGCTATGACTTCTTTGACACCATCTAGGTTTTATTAAACTGACATCAGCCCTAATCCTTGTATAGGCTGTCTAAGGCAACTGAGGCTTATAGCTCAACAGTGTCTGAGAAAATACATGGTTCTCCTCCTTACCCTGGTAGTTCCAATTAGATTATACCTAATGGGTAAAATGATATTTATATTAGTGTTGATTCAATGTTGAACAGTTAATTCAATGAGTCTCATCTAGCTGGTAATACTAATAGAATTCAGCCCCAGTCTATAAACCAGTGATACATCAGATGTTGAATAGAGCCTTTTTCATTATTTACTTGAAATGAATTTAATATTTTTTTCTGTAGCCTACTGTCTTTACATCATGTGAATATGAGAACAAATTTTATTTTGAGTTAGCCATTGTGTATAATAACATTACATACACAAATTTAAGATATAAGGATTTGGTATGTACTTTTTTTGAAAGAAGCCTGGAATATCTCTGATAATCATTATCATCATCATCTTTATTTTTACCCCACCACCATCTCCCCGAAGGGACTCAGGACCACTCACAAAAGCACTCCAAGGTGCCAACATAAAATAGAGTTACAAAGCATTAAAAACATTGCACAAAATTAACTGAGTAACTGAGATATTCCATGCTAAAATCTCACAGGACAAATGTTAGAAACAAGTGTCCATTTAAAGTGGGTTAATTCAAAACCACATTCTGAGCATCTGAAATTAATTCAATTATAAGTCAGACTCATTCTGACCTGGCAAGGCCTCTGGGCCCTACCATGGCATCTTCCTAGCCTTGGCAACTGAGCCCAAGGCATTGAGAGGTGGAAATGATTAATGTGGTGCCAGCCTTCTGGAAATGACTGTTCTGAAAAGCCTGGCAGGACTCGAACACAGCAGGACATCCACTGGCTGCAACTTCTTTCCACCTCCTCCACACTTCCAACAGAGATGGCCAAGTGCCTTTGTGCCATGCTGCCTTAGGGGCCAGCTGCTATTCCGGGATATAGTTGCACCTAATTCCTTGGACAGATATGAAGAAATTCAAATTTATGCACAAGTTGGCTACAGTGAAAGCCTCAGGTTATGAGGAGCCTCTAAATGCAAAACAAAAACAAAACCGCTCATGTAAAATAAACATTTTGAATAATATTAGGGATGTAAATCTTAGTTCATTCTTGCATGTAAGGACAAATTATTTCAAGCCCTTTTTATCTGACGGGCAAAATGAGGAGAGTCTGTGCAAGTATTTTCAATGCCTTTTCACACTTCTGAATGTTTTTGTTCAAAATAGCTGGTTATTGTGAAAATGATATTCAACACCCCCCCCCAAAAAAGCCCCTAAAGTCTTGAAGCACAGCCCCTACACACACACACACACACACACACACACACTTCATGGCAAATCTCGCCATTTTTTTCAACACAATGTCATAATGTGTTGAGTCACTTTCTTGCACTGAAGGCAAGAACATTTCTGAGAACAATATGACTGCTATGTCCACAGGGAGTGCATTTCTGGATTTCACATGGATACATGAAATGATTGCTAATATTGAACTCTGTTGAAATGAAGGAGGTCCAGCTCAAGGATGCCATAAAGGTGCACAGGAACACCTAGAAAATGCCTAGAGAGGGTTATTTTGTCAAATATAAATAAATAAAACTACAGGTACTGGTCTCATGGATATGTTGGAAACCAACCTGAGTCATCTTGGGGAGATATGGCAGATTATAAATGAAGTTGTTGTTGTTGTTGATATTATTATTATTATTATTATTATTATTATTATTTATTGACACAACGACATTGTATGACACAGCAAACAAGATAGACATGCTGGACTTCGTATCATAAAATCACAAGTCGAACACTTCCCAAGTGTCCAGGACTGTGTGATGTATTTTCGGATGATGCGCGCAAATCCCAGCAGGGTGGCCCTCTGCAGTTGGCAGATCGCAATTTTGTCAATGTCCATTGTTTCCAAATTATTATTATTATTATTATTATTATTATTAGGGCAATACAGCGTTTTTTTCTTTCTCACTATACATGAGCTATAAGATTCTAAGATCTATAGAGATACTTGCAGGAACATCCCAGCAAGCAAGAGTCCAAAAACCTGAAACCTGGAACCTCAATCTGTGGCTGATGCCGGATGAGAGACTCCCTCCTGGGCACACAGAAGACTGGGAGACTTGGAAGGCGCTGAACAGACTGTGCTCTGGCACCACAAAATGCAGATCCAACCTTAAAAAATGGGGCTACAAAGTGAAATCCATGACATGTGAGTGTGGAGAAGAGCAAACCACAGACCACCTATTACAATGCAATCTGAGCCCTGAAACATGCACAATGGAGGACCTTCTTACCACAACAGAGGCACGCCAAGTGGCCAACTACTGGTCAAAGGACATTTAGTATAATGCCAAGTTTTTTTTTTATTATCTTTGATTGTGTTTTCAAATACATTACAACTTGTACCCTCGGTTCGCTTCTGACACAATAAATAAATAAGCTATAATATGTGGTTGCCCCTTGACTGCAACTCCCTGCTCAGGGAAGCCAGAATAGAGTGAAATAATAAATGTAATAATAATAATAATAATGCAGTAAAATAATAAATGTAATAATAAATAGAGCAAAATAATAAATGTATTATTAATAATAAAAATAAAGTAAAATAAATGTAAAAGTAACAACAATAATAGAGTAAAATAATAAATGTAATAATAATAGAGTAAAATAATAAATGTAACAATACCAGTAATAATAGAGAAAAATAATAAATATACCATATATACTTGAGTATAAGCCGACCTGAATATAAGCCCACTAGGACCCTCACCCGAGTATAAGCCAAGGAGGTTTTTTTTCACTCCTAAAAAAGGGCTGAAAAACTAGGCGTATACTCGAGTATACGCAGTATCTATTTAGAGCTGGATTATATGGCCATGTAGAGTAATATAATCCAGTTCAAAGCAGGATTACATGATTATATATGTGGATTATATGATTTGATAAACTATCCACATATACATTATTATATATGTGGATTATATGATTTGATAAACTGGATTATATAGCCGTGTAGAACGTCCATAGCTGCCTCAGGCATCAGATGTTGAAGCATGTGGAGTAGCAGCAAGAAATTGTGTGTGTGTGTGTAGCATGAAGTCTGCCTTAAACCTTCTCAGATATTCTCAGTGTTGTTGGATATGTTCTCCCATCTCCACTGTTACAATTCAAGTGAATTGCCAGTCCAGATGACTGTTGCATAAAGTACACCTTAAAATGCTCTCAAAGCCTGCCCCAAACACTCTAGAATTAAGATAAGACATTGCATTGAGCCTGTTTACTGAGTCAGTGTAGATGTGCCTTTAGAGTTTAGCCCCCATCTCTTTCTAGCCATAGTTTCATCATAGTTGGCATGTTACTGTGGAAATCTGGAGAAAGAAATTCTACAAGTGTATACCTTCCAGGTACAAAATACATTTGTGCTTGTAGAATTAGGCTGTAAGTATTAATTAATTAATTAATTAATTAAAAAACATTGTTAACTGACAGTGAAAAATGTCAATTTGGTCACCCACATGGCTTTCTGGAGTCTGTGTGTATATATGTTGGAAACTGATTCTGTTTTAACATGGGACAATAGTCTTTTGCAAGTCACTTTCCCTGGCCTTTCACTGAACATCATGATTGAAAAAGGATGTATTGGCCACGACTTGTGAGACTGTATTGAAAGTTCATTAGGGATCCCCATAAATATTCACCAACAGCAAATGGTGAGTTTAATAGGTCATTGTCCAGGCTTCAGCGCACAGCAGATTGTCACAGTTGCCAGGGGTAACTCCCTGTCTGTTTTGCCTGTGGACAGCTCAAAGAGAACAGCTGTGGTATACAGTGCTCACACCATGTGAGAAAGAGATGGTGTCCGTTTATTGACAAAAAAATTAAACAGAGAGAGCTATGTTCTTCCCACAGTGGCTAAGCCCAGTACTCAATTTGTATTTAGATCTGGGTCCCCCACCATCTGTGCATGCCACCATTTGCAAGATCTCCGAGGAATCAGAGTGCCATTGTTTGAATGATATGATTAAATAGCTCAGGAAAAGCAATAATCATTCATAAAGGAGGGATTGGAGACAGTTTACAGTAGTGTTCCAATTGTTCTTTAGGGCTATTCTTCATTTAAGTTTACTTTTATTCTAAGCTAGAGCATAATAAAGAGCACAGGTCCAAAGAGCAGCCATGGAGTGCCAATACTGGAGCCTCTAGGTCAGTGATGGCCAACCTATGACACGCGTGTCAGCACTGACACGCCTAGCCATTTTTGCTGACACGCTGCCGCATGCAGATTCATTGGATGACTATGTCTTTTGTGGCCAAATTCGGTGTGATTTGGTCCAGTGGTCTTGTTTTTTACTCCATGGGAATTATGCACATTACATTTACTATTATATTATTATATTATTATTCATTATTCATGACTACATTGAAACCAGAATATAGAGAAATTAGCGTGGAAACTGCAAGAGGTACCATAGATTGTTGTACATGGAAATACTGGTAGTAAATAGTTTTTGATTCATTAAATACAGTTATATATTACAATTATACATTTTTGTTATTTAAACTATACATAGTGCAAAATTATGTTTTTTCTCTCGAAGTGACACACCACGCAAGTCATGCTAGGTTTTTTGGTGAATTTTGACACACCAGGTGCAAAAGGTTGCCCATCATTGCTCTAGGTGTTACTTGTTATGATGTACAATATATAGCATCATTTTGGCTTGCTTGGTCAACAATGATCTAGCTCCTTCCTCTTTGGGATAGTATCTCTTTAAGAGAAATGACCAAGGAAGTTAGGCTTCAATTAAAAAGACAGTTAAACCCCTCAAAGAGTAACATAAACATAGATGTTCTAAAGAGGAAGGAAAGTTTTTTGATAACATGTGAGAAAATTAGGAAAGAATAAAATGACATATCTCTCTTTTTCCCTGGAGATGCTATTGAGTGCCCTGCAGTTTTTGTTTTTTGTAACATAAGCCAAGAGTGTATAGTATTGAAACTTTCTTTAAAAATAAATAGAAAAGGGACTATTTTAATTATTCATCAGAATCATAGAGGTAAAGAATTGCTTTAGAACATTATAAATATAATGGTGCCTAAACATGCTAAAGGAATCTAATCCCATCTGATCTTGGAAGCAAAGTAGGCTCAGTACTTGGATAGGAGACTACCTATGGATACCAAGAAATGCAGGCTATATTTCAGAGGAAAGAACTGGCAAAATCACTTTTGAAGATTCCTAGCCTAAGATAACCCTATGAAATTTGTGGAGTTACTATAGATTAACAGGCAGCCTTGTAGTCAGCATGGTAAAGTGGCTTGAGTGTTGGACTATGACTTTGGAGACCAGGGTTCAACTCTCCTCTTAGTTATGAAATCCACCTTGGGCACATCATACTCTTTTAGCCTTACATTAAAGGGTTTTGGCCATGGCATCTGAATTAAGTAGAAAGCTGAGTCACACAAAGTTGCTCATGTCTTCTAGGCAGCATTTGTTCTGGTGGGACTGCAGACAAAGCAAGCACATTTATAGATATGCTATTAGTTGCACAATACACAACAGAACAGTGATGTAGTAGACCACTACTTAACTATGAGAATCTGAATTATACTTGAATAGCACAGCTAACCCAGATGCTTTCTTGATGGTGCTTCAGAAGGCCCTTCCTCACAGCCATGTAACCCAGACTATCAAGGCAGAAAATCCCACAATATCTGCTTTGAACTGAGTTATCTGAGTCCACACTGCCATATATTCCAGTTCAAATAAGATAATGTGGGATTTTATACAGCTGTATGGAAGGGGCCCAAGAAACCCATTAAGTTACAGCATTTAAAAAATCTTCCCGTTAATTGAGATTACAAGCACATTTGCACTTTTCGTGAGTTCTTATTTGGAAACATGTGACCAGAATAACAAGCATACTGAAATCACCTTCTAGAAAATTCAAGAATGCCAACAACACCAAGAAAAGAAAACACTTAATAATATAGGATGGGAAAGTAATATATTTGGGTGTCTACTCCCATAGTCCTCCAAGGTGGCTATGAGATTCTTGCATTTGTAATGAAAACTATTTACTAAAACTATTGGACATTATGTGCCCTTTCTCATATCTAATAATGGGACACTTGTAGAAACAACTGCAAGGTTAAACAGTAAATCAAATCAGCATCATCACTATCACATTTTTGTAAATTATACATGCCACAATATTTGTGTGAATTAGCCCTTGATTTACATTTCTATGAATATAATTAAAGATGAATAGCTTCAGTGACTTAAGACTATTTTGAGTCTTTTTGATTTTCCAAGGGAGAGGAACAAAGGTGGAATTGGTTTTATGCCACTGCCTCTCTAATCTATTTGTTCATAACTGTTTTTTCTAAATTGTATTTATTTTGAAGCTTACAAAAAAGTGAGTTTCAACAGAGAGATATCTGAGTAATATGCAAACAAACAACCCCATGTTAAAACAGATTAACATGGTATTGCCTAAAAACTGTTATATATCCAACCTTCCGTATTCACGGATTCTGCATCTACAAATTCAACCAAAAGCAAATGCTGATTTTTGCCATTTTATAAAGGGATGCCATTTGTTGCACCACTGTTGCTTTCATGGATTTTGGTATCCATGGGAGGGCCTGGATCCAAACTCCAGTAGATACCAATGGCTCACTGTATCTGTAACAAACATTTCACTGCTTCCTTACCCAGTATTATTGAGAAAGTCAATTAGTTTCAGACATTCAATTATTTTAACTAGTTTTTCATATTGAAGAGTAATCTTTATTAAACTAATCAGTATCACACTGGTTTTGGGATATTCTACTTTCTTGAGTCAGCTGGGGCTTATATGTCATTGGGATGGTAAATATAAAGGAGCTGTCCTGAGTGTTGAAACTATTTTAAGGTTAACCTGGACCCAGGATACTGAGTGGATTTGTTGAGTCAATCACGTAGAAGCAGTCAGATACCACTGCCATTTTCTTCACAACACAACATATTTTAATCATAGCAGGGAAGGATAAGTTAAGTTTGTAAGGAGATGAAGCATTTATTGGTGCAATGGCCTTTTCTTTTACCTTCTCAATATATGTCCAGAGTGTATCATAGATCAGGACAAATGATAAAAACAGACAAAATATAAAACACAGACATGATTCTGCATAGTAGTAGTATGATTTCCTCCTTCTAAGGAGGCAATGGAGGGATAGTCCTGGAATATTTCTGCATCTCTAATGAACCCTTTTAGTAGCTGTTCCAAGGGCAGAGCATATTGTGTTTCTGCTGAAATGAAAACAGATGGCACACAAAGATGAATGATGACTTGCTGGGCTTGCTATAGACTGCCGAATGCAATTGCACTACCGCTAGCAAAAGGTCAGGGGCCAGTGAGGGTCACGTGGTTCAAGGCTCTGGTAATCCTGCTAATTAAAGACAGAAATTCTGCATATCCTTTTCATCTTACCAGGCTCAGGGATGATTAGCTGTGCGCTGGTCTGTGCGTTTCCGGCATCATTTTCAGCTACGCACTGGTAGAAGCCTTCATCTGACTTTACCAACCCCAGAATTCGCAGGTTGCTGCCACCCTAGAGAGACAGAAAGAAGCAGAGAGAATTATCTCAAGATGTGTTTCACACACTTCAGATAGAAGAGACCCACTGAGTTCATATTACAAGAGATTTGGACTAAAGATCTGGAAGGACTTCCTGGTGATGTGAGCTGTTTGACAGCTAGATTGACAGCCTTAGAAAAATAGTGGTGCATCCTTCCCAGTGAATTAGAAGAACAGCTCAGACTAGTAGCTGCTTTCCTAGATCAAGGCTGAATTGGATGATATCATCTTGATACTACAATTTTGCAGGGAAAGGATGGGCAAAATATAGCTCACAAGACTGCTTGCAGCTTCTATCCCTGGGCCAGCCTTGGGCTCCCACAGACCTCCCTCAATACCCACACCTTCAGGGAAAAATGATTATTTTCCACTAAAATGGGAACTATCTTAATTAAAGGTTTTCCCCTGACGTTAAGTCCAGTCGTGACTGACTCTGGGGGTTGGTGCTCATCTTCATATCTAAGCTGAAGAGCCGGCGTTGTCCGTAGACACCTCCAAGGTCATGTGGCCGGCATGACTGCATGGAGCGCCGTTACCTTCCCGCTGGAGCAGTACCTATTGATCTACTCACATTGGCATGTTTTCAAACTGCTAGGTTGGCAGAAGCTGGAGCTAATAGCAGGCGCTCATTCTGCTCCCGGGATTTGAACCTGGGACCTTTTGGTCTGCAAGTTCAGCAGCTCAGCGCTTTAACACACTTCGCCACCGGGGCTCCTGGGAACTATCTTAAAGGCTTTGTAACCATAGATGCCCCTGGGAATGATTATGTTGGGAGTTAGGGTCCAACAATATCTGGACAGTTGCACAATTTCCAGTTTCAAGTAAGGCCAAAATAAATAAGACAATTTATTTATTTATTTATTTATTTATTTACCATATTTGTACCCCACCCTTCTCAACCCCAATGGGGACTTAGAGTGGCCTCACATATCGGCAACAATTCAATGTCTTTATATTGTAAAAGGCTTCCTATATATGTCTACTTTCAATCACTAGAGATTATAAATATGTGAGCATAGCAGGGCATCTTTCACCCAGTTACAGTCAGCCTTTCACATTCACTGGAGGAAGGGGTGCAGGGCACCCGTAAATTTGGAAAACTTCATATAAATAACTGCAATTGAGAGAATATTGCTCTAGGAATCTAGATCCTCCAATACAACACAAACATGAATTTCTGCTAAAAGCTGACCACAAACTTCTGCTGGGGAATCATAGAATCATAGAGCTGGAAGAGACCCCATGGGCCATTGAGTCTGACCCCCTGCCAAGAAGCAGGAAAATCACATTCAAAGGACCTAGAGTTTCCTAGATAGTTTCCAGCACAACAATATGGTCAACTTCCAGAGATCTGGAGGACTTTGCTTCATCAGAGTGTGGCGGAATCTCCTCTGGAGGTTTCTAAGCAAAGGCTGGGTAGCCATGTGCTGGAGGTGCTTTGATTCTGTATTCCTTCATGGCAAGGGGGTTGGGCTGGATAGCCGTTGTGGTTTCTTCTAACTCTAGGATTCTGAGATTCAATGAATAATCAATTTCACAAAAGTTAAACCTATAAATGTGGAGGGCAGACTGTAATTATTAACTTCATAACATTAGCAATTCTCTTCTGGAATGTGGCTTTGGAAATTACTGAAGGACACCATTTAAAACAACAAAAATTCTGAAAAGATTGGCTTTCATAAAACTTTGCTTTAAAAAAAAAACTATGTAAGGTAAGGTAAGATTATACAGTCAGCCATTCCTAACTGTCTTTCCCAGCCTTAAGAGGACTGTAGTAAAATGCACACTCATTTAAAAAATGTGCTGACTCCCATCGTTCTCTCAGCTGCCAGGAACTGGACTGGCGAGAAATAATAACAATACTGCAAATGCAGAAAACTAGCTCCAACTCCTTATGCAACACTTAAAATCACTTAAATTTGACATTAAAGGAGGTTGTATTGCATGGGAGGCATATTTGTTCCGATACATTTCATTGTGTTGTGAGCTGAAGATGAAAGCAAATACTTCCGATTAAGAAGATGGATTTGAAAGTCATCTCCACTGAGACCTAGGAGGATTTAAACAGCCACAAAGTTTGGGGGGAAGGTGCATGATTATATATCAGCAATACTTGGACAGGATTTCATCTTGCAGGTACTCTTGGCAGGCAATATTAAGCGATGCTGCATAACTTTGGCTTTTGAGGGAGTACTTTTGGCACCATTCTTGATTCAATTTTATTTTTTATGTCCTGTTTTGAATGATGCCCCTTATTAAAGCGTTCCTCTCTGAAAGGAAGATTCTGAAAGGATATATCTGCCCTTCTTGCAATTACATAATGAAATTTTCCACATCTTGGCAAGCAGAGTTATGACTGCCTGATTGTCTTTATTATAAACAGCAATGGCGAGTAAAGTTGCCTGAACTTGGATGCTCGTACCGCAGAGTAAATCTTCTTTGAAAAGAATGGGGAAAGTGCCTAGCCTTTTATGAACTAGAACAGGTTTAATTTAGATAATCATTGTCAATTTCACTTAATAGAAGGAACATTAATTAGGAAAGGGGCACTGCATAAGCAAGCTGATTTATAAGCTCAGCCTCTCAAAGCAAAGTCTTTATGGGGAGAAGCAATTATCACTTGGCCAATGTGTTTACTAAACTCTAGTTGAGTACTTCTCAAAGGAAGAAAGCATTTTAAAATACCTGACATTGTGTGTACACAGCTGTGATATTAGATACACGATACATTTAGATCAGCAACTGCACCTTCTCCATGAGTTCTTCTACCAGAATTCTGACTTATGGCGACCCCATGAATGAGAGTCCTCCTGTCCTGAAAAGGCCTGCTCAGGTCTTTCCATTTGGAATATGGTCTTCCTGTGTTCCTACTGGCTCCTCCTGATGTTTTGAACTTCCTAGAATCCTTGGTAATGGCCATACTGGTGGGGCTTCTGGGAAATGAAGTCCAAAGCTGTTCTAGCTTAGTTTCCTTCAACCTATTTCTCATATGGGACAAAAGTGAAGGGTCAAACTTATTAATCCCCCCTTAATTTTATTAATTTTCTATAGCGAACATGGGCATGTTACAATATTTAGTCAGGATGAAAATCAATCGTTCTGCTATCATGAGTCACAAACTGAATACCAGTTTTTTAATGGCAATGTGTTTTTCACTGATGCATTCACAAAGCTTATAATATTTATTTATTTACAGTATTTATATTCCGCCCTTCTCACCTCGAAGGGGACTCAGGGCGGATTACAATGAACACATATATGGCAAACATTCAATGCCAACAGACAAACAACATATATAGGCAGACACAGAGGCATTTAACATTTTTTTCCAGCTTCACGATTCCGGCCACAGGGGGAGCTGTTGCTTCACTGTCCACTAGTGTCTGTACTTCCTCATTCCTTTCCTCGTGTTTTGCTAGAAATTTTATGATGTTGTAAATTAGTTAAATTAGCCTCCCGCATAAAGCGTACCTAAATTTCCCTAATTGACAGATGCAACTGTCTTTCGGGGCTGCATAGGTCAACAGCAAGCCGGGCTATTTAATGGTCGGGGGCTTAACCCGACCCGGGCTTCGAACTCATGACCTCTCAGTCAGTAGTGATTTATTGCAGCTGGTTACTAGCCAGCTGCGCCACAGCTGGCTAGTAAAGATGAAGCTGGCTGGCAAAGAAAAGATGAAGCGTCCTCAAGGTAGGGTGCAACTACACTATAGTATTACTGCAGTTTAGCATCATTTTAACTGCCATGGCTCTATGCTATGGAAGCGTTGCAGTTGTACTTTGATGAGGCACCAGTACTTTTTTGGCAGAGAAGGCTAAAGATCTTGTAAAACTGCAGCTCCCATGATTCCATAGTATTGAGCCATGGATGTCAAAGTAGTGTCAAACTGCAATAATTCTATGGTGTAGATGCATCCAGATAGCTTCCTTTGCAATGAATGCCCACAGTGGGAGTGTTGCACTATTCGCTGAGTGTTTCTGGAAGGTGTTGTCCCCAAAAGTAATGATTTCATATTCTGTTTTTATGATGTTGCATTCTCAGTGAGAGCTAGCCATGCTCCATTATATTCTAGCCAAATAAATGCCTCACAATAATCTGCAGTTTGAAATTCAGAGGTTTTTAACGATGGTGACAGACGTTCAATATAGAGTTCTCTCTGAAAATTTCCTACAACTTGTCATCAGACTTGAAAACCCAAAATTGCTGTTAATGAGAAAACACTAAGAAAATTGCTGTTCATGATCAAATTAGATAACAGTTCAGATGAGTCTTCACATATAATGTGGGTGCTTTTAAAAAAAGGTAACTAGCAGTTATATGGAAGGGGTAATTTAAAAATCTAGTGCTTAAATGTGAAAATGGATTGATTTAATAATCCGGTTTAGTTCTAAGATTAACTCAATCATTAAACCCAAGTATTCTAGACTTGCTGAGTAGCAGCTTTAGAAGCTAAAGAAGGGAGATTTAAGTAAGTCATCACTATAACTACGTAGGTATGTCTTTTATCACTGTCGACCTTGATGTCATCTGAGCTGATCAATTCAGAGGCAATACTGCAACATACAAGGAAGGTAACCCCCACAATAAGTGAGGGAACATTGTACTCTCTTTTGGAGAGTCTTGCACTCTTTTGGTTGTGTAACAATTTTAAAATAATTACCACAATCTGAAAATAATCACTAGGAATGACGACTTCTCCATTCTTGATCCACTGCACTGTAGGGATTGGTTTACCGGAGACAGCACATTCGAACTCAATGTCCATACTTTCGTAGGCATAGAGATTTGAAGGATGATTGATAAACCATGGTGGAACTGAAAGAACAAAATAGAAA
This sequence comes from Anolis carolinensis, assembly GCF_035594765.1. NCBI lineage: Eukaryota > Metazoa > Chordata > Lepidosauria > Squamata > Anolidae > Anolis > Anolis carolinensis. The sequence continues at coordinate 309,810,396 of NC_085842.1, forward strand.
GAAAAAGCAACAGTTTGAGCAGAAATCAATGTACTTGGAGAAAGCTGCCAGCAGTAAGAATAATAATAATAATAATCATCATCATCATCATTTTCAATAATGCCAGCAACGTATACACACAACCACAATGAAGGAGTCTTAGGAGAAAACTAGACAATTAGTTCAGCACATTTTAGAAGAGGTACTAATTTGAGTGGTGAAAGACATCATTTGTTATAGTAGCATGCATCTGTACATCTTGCATTTAACATGTTTTGATTTGTGATTGATCATTAGAAAGTAAGCATCCCGTAATTTACTAGTCTGACCACAGTTGCACATGCCATTTTGTGAGAGGAAAAGCAGATTAATCTCAGGGAATGGTTATTCACTATAATATATAGTCTGACCCATACAGAATGCAGTGAAATGCAGCCATATGGGAAACACGTTTCCATGATGTTTACTGCTTCAAGACTGACCAAGCCATAGATGTTTTAGGCAAATTTTTGAAAATCTCACTGAGCAAATTGGCATCCTTTTTATTTGCTTAAGTATAACCTGAGGTTGGCTTTGTAGCATAAATTTTCAAAAGTTCACAGGAAGAAGACATGAGCCAGCTGATCTTTGCAGTGGACAAATTCTTATTAAGCTGGCAATTATCTGTTGTCTTGTATTACTAAAATGTATTAACACTTTTCTGTATATTATATGATATGCTAATTTAATTTAATTTCATCATTACCATAATACTAGTTATAGTATGATAGAAATTTGCAATTCAAGAGAAACTGCTAATAACATCACATTTCTAATGAGTTTTCTCATCATCATCATAAAAAAAAAAAGACGAGCAGGGGGGAAAGGGATGGGGTCTGTTCATCAGTTTTCAACAAGGAAACAATATTCATTATTTTGAATATTCATATCTGCCAGTATACCAGATTAGGTTTTAATTTTCAGGATAGCATTCATGGCTTATTTTTTGACAGAGAAAATGCAATTGTCCTTCTTGAGCAGCCATGCATAATGTCTGAATTATATTGTGTTTTTTTTACACAGTTTTATCAATAGCAAATGGCATTGTGTGCTGGTATGTGCATGTATAATAAGATAGTGTGTAGTTCCTTGGAATACAGAATTTATCCCAGAAAGACTGAAAGACTTTCATTTGTAGCTAATGGTCAACTCACATCCTGACCATTAACCATGAAAAATCAGGAGATAAATAGTACATCTTTGTTTGTTATAAATGTGGGGTATAAGTTGATCCTCTGTATCCAAAGATTCTGTATTCACGGATTTAGCCATCCATAGATTGAAAATATTGCCCCCTAAATTCCAAAAAGCAAGACTTGATTTGCCATTATTATAAGGGACACCATTTTACAATGCCATTGTATATAATGAGACTTGAGCATGCAGAGATTTTGACATACATAAAGGGTCCTAGAAACAAGTCCTAGTGGGTACCAAGGGCTCACTGTATGCTTTTCCTTGAACATCCTTAAAAAGTAAAAATGTCAAAATTAAAAACATCTATAGCAGTAAGATAAAATATTCAGGAGAGTTGAATGAGGGATTGACAAGAGGATAGAACTGGCAAAGTCATCTCTAAGTATTCCTTGCCTTAAAAAAATGAAATTCACGAGGTGACCATAAGCCACCAGATGACTTGATGGTACATAATATAGATATAACATGTAGTGCCACAATGCAACAGGAACAGGGCTTAGGGAGAAGAAGTCGATGGATCCCATGCAGCCACCATAACCTTAGGAAGGACTGGAGCTCCAAGCTAAACTCCACCCAGTTTGAACACAGGTATTCAAGCACATTCCTCAACACTCTCCTTGCCATGGAAGCTGGAAGAGGGGAAAACCATAATGGCAGTGGTCATTTTAACATCCCTCATCATAGCCACAGCCATTTATCATTTTTCCCATTCTTCTCTTTTCCTTCTTCAGTGACAGGGACTGAGAAGGTGGGACAAGTTGAGTCTGACATCCCTGACAGACCAGAAGAAGTCTTTAGCTATGAGGAGCATTGCATCTTTAAATAAGAATTCCCCCCTCATGAAATTTTCCTTCAGCCCCACAATTTCTAGTATTCCTAGCATTTCTAAAATGCCACAGTCCTAGACCAGAAATAGTCAAAACAAGTGGTTAATCAACAATGAGAGATTCAGAAACCTTTTTTTCCTATTCTCTCTTCAGTTTCTTTTATTTAGGATGCCATAATAACAGCTTAACAAAAGTGTGTGTATTGGTAACAGAATGCACAGATGGATGCCATGGCAATTTCTCTCTTTCTAACATATTTTCTGTGAGGTGTTGACTTCTCTTCCTCCTGACAAGAAATTTGCAGTATGCAAAGAAATATTTTCTCTCTCTGAACTAGGGATGTGAAGAATACTCACTAATATCCACAATGTCAATGGCAAAAGGGTGTTCTGATAACTGAGTTTAGGGGTGGAAAGAATATTCTAAATTATTTGAGGGGAAAAACATAGTTTTTGAGTGTTAAGAAAGTCTGACAAAAAGAATTACACACAGACAAGTGATTGGTTTCCTGTGCAGTTCCTGGCACACAGCAATATATGCAAAAATTGTACTTCTACACATAGAAATACTATCATTTGCACAAAAAATGTTTCTTCCTGTACAAAAGAGGCAACATTTCTGTGCAGCAATCAATGCCATTTTGCACAAGACACATGGTTTCCAAAGCCCAAGTGCATGTTTTCTGTAGCTGAAAAGCATAGGTATTTTTGCACAAGTGAATTTTCCCCCATCAATTTGCCAAAGTATGAATAGTGTCACTGCTCATACTTTCAGAAAACTTCAGGGACTTGGGAAGATAGGTCTAATCGTTTGTTCTTGGCTATGGAAATGAAATAGGCAAAGTTATACACTACAAATCTCTCTCATCCACTCCTCATGATATTTTTGAAGATGAAGGAATCTGAATTAAATGGAAGGATCATTATAGCCAAATTGTTAGTCCCAATAAATTCACACAAAACTCCTTGAAAAGTGGCCAAAGCTCCACAGTCACTTCTTGTTATAAGTATGCCAATAATGAAGCAAAGCCCCAAACAGCTGGCTATCCATCACTGAAGGTCCTGAGAACGTTTCAAAGGCATCCAAAGATAGAGTGCATTGCAGTGAAATGTAAACTCCTTCTGCTTAACAAGCTGACCTGTAGTGAAATAATTGCTGTCTTCTTTTGATGGGAATAAAATACAGTGCTAGTCTTTGATAGTGAGGAAGGAGGGAAGGCTAGTCATTCTCATACCATCTGAAGAAGTACGTGAGGCTGGTAAAAATCCAACAATCTATGGATTCCTAAAGTATTGCAGCAAATCAGATCTCTATAGCTTATTTAGGAAATGATTTCTTTATTTATATCCCTCCTTTTTCCCAACTTTGTTGTTTTTGCATATGATGAAGAACTGACATTCCTCTAGGTCAGTGTTCCTCAACCTGTGGGTGCCCAAATGTTTTGGCCTTCAACTTCCAGAAATCCTAAAAACTGGTAAATTGGCTGGGATTTCTGGGAGTTGTGGGCCAAAACACCTGGGGACCCACAGGTTGAGAACCACTGCTCTATGTTATCTCTGACTTATAGTGGTCCTCCCATAGGATTTCTTTGGCAGGATTTGTTCAGATGTTTGTCACCATCCTTCTCTGCAGCTTAGAGAGAGTGTGATTTGCCCAAGGTCACCCAATGGGTTCCCATGGCCATGTACAGATTCAAACCCTGGAGTCCTGAACACTTTTTTTTTTATGTCAGGAGCAACCTGAGAAACTGCAAGTCGCTTCTGGTGTGAGAGAATTGGCAGTCTGCAAGGACGTTGCCCGAGGATGCCCGGATGTTTCACCATACTGTGGAAGGCTTCTCTCATGTCCCAACATGGGAAGCTGGAGCTAACAGACAGGAGCTCACCCACTCCCTGGATTTGAACTTCCGATCTTTCAGTCAGCAATCCTGACAGCACAAGGGTTTAACCCATTGTGCCACCAAGGGCTCCTGTCCTGAACACTCATCCCACATTGAAATATTATAATGTTATACCAGTCAATAGGGCAGTGTTTCAATCTATTCTGAAAGTTTGGTTCCCCTGGATTTCCACCAAGAACATAATCTTTGTGCCTATATATATATATAAAGTACACACTGATTACAACATTCAAAACAGGCAGGAGACCAAAAGAACACAGCTGAACCTCATCTAGCAAGTATCTGATTGAAAATGTCCATAGTAACTGCCTTTCAGAATAAGGCTAGCATTATAAATGTTATACAGTGCATATGGACACTGTTAAAATGCAATAAAAGCAGTCCATGAATAGGGAATCTGAGCATTTGAGGCCAAGTGATTTTTAAAAAATCAATTTCTTGGTGTACAAAAGGAAGTAAAAGGAATCATTTCTGAAATGGGTGATTATCTATTTTCTCCTTTATACCATTATAAAACTGCCATTCCACCCCTGTGGGCAGGTAACTTTAAAAAGCAATTTTTCATGGACCAAGAATGCCCTATGTCTTTATTTGCCATTCATTCTGCTTGGTGGTAAGACATGGAATCCTTTTCTGAAGTTGAGGGAGCACTTGAGATACCATAGAAAAAATCCAGAAATTTATATAATAAATTGACCAAGTTGTCCTGGCAGGCTACTAAATGTTCACCAGTAAAAAAGCACATTATACAAGATGCATCAGTAGGCGATTTTACCATTCACAGCCATATATTCCTTAGCAAACATGCTGCTTTCATTCTGGAAAAAAAGTCTAGCCAGATATTCTGTAATGCATAGTTCGATCACTTCCAATAGTGCTAGTCAAGTCAAAAGTGGCAGCTGTCTTCAGTTGTCCAAACTTTTGCTGGTTCTACTCTGAAAAATAAATGCAGTTTAACACCACTTTAATTGTCACAGTTCCATGCTATGGAATCCTGGGAGATGTAGTTTGGTGAAGCACCTTTTGCCAGAGAAGTTGAAAGACTTTGTAAAACTACAACTCCCACAATGTCAAACTTCCACTTTTCATGTTACATTCTCTGGTAAAGAATGGCTGGCATCACAGATCATCAATGAAACAACAATGATGAAGTTCCCAACAAAAGAAATCCAATTAAAGCATTCCTATGGGGCTGAAAATCATGATGTTGGAGAATGATGTCTGCTGTGCTCCAACATTGAGAACAGGCAGCTGGAGAAATCAGGGCTTCAAATGACATGAAATCCCCTGTTGTACAGTAGAAGGAACTCTTCACTCCTGTGAGGAAGCCAAATACCTTAATGCAGTAAAGTGGTCTCCTCAGGAACAAAAACAGCACACAGACACAAAGCTGTTCATTCCAAACAGAAGATTTTTCTTTCTGAAGTTGCAGTAATTGTACAAATACTGTAACAGAATTTACAGTATGTACAACCCCATTCTCTCTTCTATCTTCATCCATCAACCTGCAACCCTCATCAACTCAAAGTTACTACAAACTTATAGGCAACAGTCTCAGCACTCAGCTACCAAACCTCAATTACAGTGAATCTGTGGTTGATCCTGAGACATTGATTCTGTTAGCACTTAAAGAAATGCTGGGTAATTTACACACTCTGACTTTGGAGTGGATGAAGCATCTCAATGTGTTCCATGACTGGATGAGTGCTGCAAGTATCATCCCCCAGTGCCTCAATCTGGAAGTTTGGGGGAAAAAACAGTTGAAGACTAGGTGCTGCCAGGCAAGTGAACAGGATGCCAATCAAAATATGTCAACACTGATAAATATCATACTAAATAATGAATATCATATTACTATAGTCATATTATTCAATGGTTATATACAACCACATGATTCAAAGGAGACAAAAGTCACCACCAAGAGGTCAATGTAATGTATTGTACTCAGCCAAAATAACACCAGAATTAAAATAAAACAGTGTCAAGATCTAAAAACACAACAAAATATTACATGCTATGGAAAACAGCATTTAGCAAGACATCCTATGTGCTACACCATTTGTTTATCCCTAACTGTTGATTCATATAAAAATTGTTATCGTGATAAGATAATGCTTAGTCTTTCCAACATGAGCCATAATGTAATGATGGAGCCATTGATAGTGCATCTTAAAGGGATGCCATCAGTATGGCGAACTTCCACATCAAACTATTCCTCTTGCCAGGATTATGCTGGCAGCACCCTAGTCTTCAACTATGAACTAGCCCAAGAAGTGGAGTCTGGGACAATTGCAGATGAAAAACAACTTCAGTGATTTTTGCTACACAATAGTTTGGTACTTGAGGCAGAAATCTCTGCAAATGCCACAAGGCCTTGGAAACGTTGCTGTTTCCCAAACATTACATTTCCCAACTGAAACCATGTTGGTTGAGAAATAATGGCAGATTAAGTCACAACAAATTACTTTCCTAAACTCTGAGTACCTCTCTTCATTTTTTGGCAGGAAAATCAGATTCATAATCATAGATAAAAAGGTATTTCCTTACTTACTGTATTTATACCCCGCCCTTCTCACCCCGAAGGGGACTCAGAGCAGCCTTACAATAGGCAACTATTTGATGCCACATAAAACAGACGTATAGTAAAATGAACATATACATGAAAACATAAAATTAAAAAGCATACAAACATTCAAACTAATACCTTTAAATGCTATGCAGAAGCCCAGTGCCTACCTAGTGTCAGGGTCGGCCCGACGGCCCTGCTGAAAGCACAGGCTGAACAGATGTCTCAGCCCATCTATCTCCTTACAATCTGTCTCCTTCTTGGAAATGTATTTCATGGCTGAGCAAGCTCCCAATTTGTTTTCGCATTGATCACAGTGATGAGCATAAAAACTAGCACTAACGTTTGAGCAATCACCTGTGTGGAGTGGTAGTATTTGGCAGTAAAACCCATGAGACTGGAATCCACAATTGCCTCTACACCTATGGATTTATCTTTCTTCTCTTCCTGCTCCTATTTTATGATTATATACATATCCAAGAGCCACATAGCGCATATACATAGCAACAAGTTGAGAAGATGAGACTATTATTTCCATGGTTGTGTGATATAGAGTAGACATGGAAAGCAAAGAAGAATAAATTGTGATAACACTGTGGGAGTAATGTGTGACACATTGAAATGGAATCTAATTCTAAGGAGAATGACTATTTTGATAGCATTAGTAATGGGTATGCTCCCTCAGCATGCATTGGATTGGCTCAGAAATAAGAGGAACTACTTTTCCAACAGATTGGGGAATGGGTCAGATCCCCCCCCCCCAAAAAACAACCCAAATTTGCATTGATTTGGAAAGCAATAAAACTCTCTTGCCAGAAAATTCACTCTGTCTTCTTTTCATCACCTATCTGCCAATTTTCCAAATCTTTTCCTTGCTCCCTTCTTTACTCCTTTTCCCCTGCTGCCTATGAAGCAGGTGAAAAAAGACAAATGATTCTCTTTTGCTTCCTTTTCCAGAACTTAGCATATTTCTACATATATGCTATGCCATGGCAAAGTAGACCTTTGGGAAATACAAGGACTTCTTTCCTCAAGTCCTATTGATATCCATAGTCCTGGGGGGGGGGGGGGGTGGAGTAACTACATTTTCGAAGGTTCTTAGCTTGAGCTAAGTAAGAGGAGAGTTCTAGGATTGGATTTTAATACTGGAGACATCACTAACTAGCACTGTACTTATCTCCATGAGAGACAACATAACATTTTTAGGAATGTGAAGATCTGTCAACTTCTGTCTAGGAGACCTTTTCTACATTTTCATCTTGCTTTTATTTCCTATCATACAGTGAAGCTTTGGCATTTCTTCCCACATAAAAATCACATTTGTTTTAATGCATGTTTCCTAATTTATGCAATCATTTTGTTCAATTTTCTTAAATTACCCAACTTTTCACCCTTGATATATGGTATATGCATTTTAGGGTAATTTTGGAAATCTTCTATAATCCTTAGAAATGTGTGTATGCTCAAGGTGAAATTAGCCTTTTCTTGCAGCATATTCTGGGAGGTGTGAAAATACTCTTTTCCCAGGGACTGGTGAATTAATTCCCATCACTTAGCATTCTGGTGTCTGGAGAAGTATTGTTTTGTATTTCCTGATGTGTGTGTGTGTGTGGGGGGGGTGGTGGTTAAATTATGAATATTGCAGATCTACTACAAATCTCATTTCACTTCTAGCAAACTCATGCTTGTGACAACAGGAGATCACATTGAGGATAGGTCCTCTCCTTGGACCCTTGGTTTGACCAAGGATCCAAGGAGAGGACAGTCCAAGATAACTCAGATGATCTTTAAACAATTAGTGGACTAGTACCTAGCTGATTACTGAACCCAAATAGGGCTTGCAAATAATTACGTATCAATGAGGAGCCCACATGATTCTGTCCTAAATCTAATTTTGCCTCTCAGCTTTACAAATATCCTGGATGAAGAAACAGAAAATATGCTGATCATTTTTTCTCCAATTATATAATCTTGAAGATGACCTTAACAGATTGGAGAAGTAAACTAAAAGTAACACAATGAATTCTGCAAGGGCTGCAAAAGATATAGTTACATCTGGTTTGTGCAAATTTCTTAGTAGACCATGAGCCAACAATGTGATGTTGAGGGAAAGAAAGTCAGTGCAGTATTAGGCTTAGTCTAAAGAGCACTGCCCAGATCTAGGAAAGTAATCACTGTATTTATTTTGATAGACTTCACCTGAAATACAGTTATAGACACCATAATTTAAAGATAAGAGCAAGCTGGAGGGTGACTAAGATGGAGAACAGGGAGAAATAGTCTGAATAGGGAGATGTTATTTTCTGCTGTTCCATAGAACAGGAGATTGACCAATTACTAGATTCCAACCTGACTACCTTGGAAAGAAATGTTTGGAGACTTTGAAGCAGAAAGTGGGTATCTAATCAGGGGTGCTATAGTATTTGATTTCTGAGTGTCAGAGGGTTAGACTAGTTGATCCTATTTCAGTATGTAACGTGCACAGGCCGGGCTGTGGCGCAGGCTGGTTAGCAACCAGCTGCAACACATCATTCTGACCAAGAGGTCATGAGTTCGAGGCCAGCTCGATGCCTGCGTCTGTCTCTGTCTCTGTTCTATGTTATGGCATTGAATGTTTGCCTTATATGTGTAATGTGATCTACCCTGAGTCCCCTTTGGGGTGAGAAGGGCGGAATATAAATACTGTAAATAAATAAATTTTCCAAAATCTAAAAAAATCTGAAATCCCAAACACTTCTGGTCTTTGTGCTTTGACTGTGTATTCCTGCTTGGCAGGGGATGGACTGGGTGGCCATTGTTGTCTCATCCAACTATATGATTCTATGGTTCGATGATTTGATATTCCCAGACATTTTGGAAAATGGATAGTCAACCTGCAACTGCCTAGGTGGGCTTATCTAAAATTCTAGATCGAGAAATAAATATGAAAAGGTGTACTGAAAAGTTGATGATGAACTCTTGGTGTCAAGAAATACATTTTTATAGACATTTTACCCACAGATTACCAGAAACCTGCAATGTAAATAAATAGATATGAAGATGTTACAGAAGCTGTAAGAAATGTTTGATAAAGTTCTCTGGATTGAAGAGGGACTCCCTTGATGAAAAGGCGAATTTAAAATAAATGGGGATATAATATAAAGAACAATTTCAATTGAGCCAGGCTACTTTCTTACTGTTCTGCCAATTTGTTGCTCTAGGGATTGAATAACCTTTGTTCTCCACTCTAAAAGTTAAGTGCAGATGGATGAAAGGGAATCAAACCCAGCCTTTCAGCTATAGGCAGTCCATTACATTCCTGCCCTTCTAGTTTTGATGAAGTGGCTCCATTTTGATCAAATAGGAAGAAATCATCAAACTCTAATTTGAATAGCAGTAAGCAAGTAATCCAAGGCCACTTGGCATAAAGGGGCTGCTCTTTTGCATGTGTTGTTCAGTAGGATGAAAATCACATGGCAGCTTTAGACTGTGTACAGAGTTCCTAGTAGAGGAATGGTTCTGGAATTTCAGAAGAAACAATAGAGGAAAGGTGTGTATCACAAGTAGAAAAGCATCACCAATGTCCTATTCCCGCATATTATTAAATGATTTAAATCTCAGTCATATTTTGGAAGGCAGGTAGGGATGTAATTATAATGGATTACGTATATCCAATTTACACCGAGATAATCTAAATTGGATAAAATCAATGAAGTCACCAACAGGATGCCAGCTATCACATATGTTACCCAAGAACAAACTTAGCCAAGTTAGGAAAAGTTTGCTAGGAAGGTACAGATTGGAGACAACAAATACAACAATGTGTATTGCTGCAACATGCACTAGTGGAAAGATGACCTGCACTAAGGAAATCACAGCGTCAGGTATTCCAATGAAAATGTTCAGTTTTAATCATAGTTTCTACAGTACTGACACATGACATAGGAATGACAAAGGACTGCAACTCAAGTCCTGAATCCAACATCCCCTTAGTATGACATAAAAACCCATGCTGAGATATATTCATAGCTGCACTATGAAATCTCTAGTTCTCCGTAGTGCACAACTACAATGCCAATGGTAGAATGCACAATTGCAATGTTTAATCACAATGCAAAGTATAGAATACATAGTCACAATGGAAAGTACAGGATAGATTTTCTATTGCTTAATCACAATGCAAAGTATAAGATATGTCATTACAATGCATAATCATCATTGTAAAATAAAGGACGCACAGCTTACAACTTACAAAGACAAAGAACAGATGAACAAGCTGGATAACACTGCTTGTGCTGCTATCAGCACAATATATTCATTGTGCAATTGTGACTTTTTGTTCTTATATGTATAGTGTGAGTTATACTGATGTATACCCCTAAGTGAATTTTGGCCTATAGAAATTTCAACCTAGCAATTTGACTACTGCATGGGAAAAATGAGTTACTTCACATTTGGATGAAATGCATTCAAATCAGGTAAGTAGAAAGATCTAAATGACAAACCTTTAGAAAGAATACCTCTTTTATTATATAAACCATTCTGTGTTTTAGAATTATATTAAGAACAAAGCTGCTTACGAGCAGAAATGCTGTCAAGTTGAGTTTAGCTGAAGTAATATCTTGAAATGAAAACTTGGCCATGTTTAAAATAATCCTTGATCCTAACATTTAAAACTCAGCAAATGATGCTGAAGGTGCCAGAAACCCAGCATGCTTCTTATTGATAAGATCTGCACCCTGCCTAAATTCAAAAGATAAAATTTGTCTTGCTGAGATCACCTCAATATCTCTCAGGGGCAAGAATACAAACAGCATCTCAATTTTCTCAATATAGCACTCTTTCCTTCAGAACAAATGAAATCCCTTAGCAGCATTTAGATTTCTAAATAATTTAATGATTTCTTGTACTTTATTAACTTGCATATGTCTACAAGACAACCACATTTGTTGTAGCTTGTGGTATGTGCATGTGTGTGTAAGAGAGAGGGATGGAGGAAAGGATTCAGCTTGTTTGTGGGGTCGACACAGTCCAGATCTTTGTGTTCTTCAAACCAGGCAGGCATGAAAGCAGATGACAAAGCACTAGAGCAAGCTACCCCCACCATATAGCATATCCACTATCTTTAATATGGGGTGATGTACTATGTTGAATGTTTATCATTTAGAACAATAGAGAAAACTGCTCACCATTGGTCTAGTTTAATATTGAATATGCTCACTTAGAATAATAGAGTTGGAAGAGACAACAAGGGAACACAAGCTTGACAGATGGTGATCCAGTCTCTGTTTGAAAAAACCAGAGAAGGAGACTACACCATACTCTGAGGTAGTGTATTCCACAGTTTCTCCTTACATTCTGGTGAACTCAATGTTCCTGCAATTTGAATCCATTGCTCCATGCCCCAGTCCCTGAAGCAGCAGGAAACAAGTTGACTCCATCTTTAATATGGCATCCTTTCAAATGTTTAAGCATGGCTAGCATGCTACTCTCACCTTTCTCTACTCCAGGCTAAACATAGCCAACTCCCTAACCTAGCCTCATAGGGCATAGCTTTGAGACCTTCTACCATTTTGCTCTCTCTCCTCTGGACACATTTCAGTTCATCAATATCTTTCCTGAACGGTGACTCCCAGAACTGGACACTGTGTTTGAAGTGAGGTCTAATCAAAGCAGAATAGAGTGGGATTACTACTTCCTTCGATCTAGATATTATGTTCTTATTGATGCAACCTAGGCCCCTTCCACACAGCCATATAACCCAGAATATTATGGCGGATAAACCACAATATCTGCTTTGAACAGGATTATCTGAGTCCACACTGCCATATAATCCAGTTAAATGTGGGTTTTATACAGCTGTGTGGAAGGGGCCCTAGAATCACATTGGCTTTTTTAGCTGCTGCCTCATGTTGTTGTCTCATGTTCAGCTTGTGGTCTCATAGGACCTCTTTTTACACAGGGCGTTTTTCACCCAGTTCTTCCACTTGGTGACTGGGTCTGTTTAGCATCATCAAACAATGTTGTCTTGGTCCCACCCACATTCCTCCTGAAGTGGAGGGAAAGCATTGCAAGACACTTCTTCCTCCATGACGGAGAGGAAAGTGTTTTTCGGGTAGTTCTGATGGAGCTACCCACACGTTCCTCTCCATTTCCCCATATGATTGAGGAAAGGATGATGGGGCAACATGCATTGCCACCCTTTCTCCCATATGATGGGGAAAGGAGGGAGGGCCCATGGGGCGCCCCAAGCCACCTCGCGTGCTTTCCCTTTCGCCAACAATTGCCGGCGAAATGGTAAAGCTCCAGAGGATGAGTGAAGAGGTCCACAAACTACAAGATCCCATTTACACATTTTGCTGTCAACCAGCTGTCACTCATATTCCACCTGTAAACTTTGACTCAAATCTCCAATCTGTTAAGGTCACTTTGAATTCTGATCTTGTCCTCTAGAGTATTAGCTATTAGGCTTGATCGATCCATGAAAAATTTGATTCTAAACTCGTTTCAAAACTAGAGGGGGGCAGCTTTTCGTTTCTGATGGTATTTCCGAATTTGGCCCCCCAAAATTTTCGAAATTAACGAAAATTCGTTATTTTCAAAATTAATTCGTTAATGGCGGACGCGCATGCGCAATTCCCAAAAACAGCACAGAGGGAGAGGACTTTACAGGACTCTCCCACCCTCATTTTTTGAGTGATCTTCTTCAAACTTGGTACAGTGGTAGAACACATTTAACACTGATAGCTCACCAAAATTTGGAACGTTTCCCTTATCCTCTGATTTTTGGAGAATTTTCATAGCTTTTATAATAAACCATTTTTTAATAATTGCAGAAATCTGTTCCTGGTTTGAAAGTCTTATTTCCTGTTAAATTGGGTTGTCTTTACTGTGAAAGTCATTGTTCTACTTCAGAAACTTTGTTTTTGTGGCTGAAACTTTGTTAAATTGGTGTGTGTGCGATATATATTGTGTATATATATATATATATATATATATATATATATATATATAGTCCCTGCTTATGTGTGTGTATAGGTAAAGGTAAAGGTATCCCTTGACGTTAAGTTCAGTCATGTCTGACTCTGGGGGTTGGTGCTCATCTCCATTTCTAAGCCCAAGAGCCAGTGTTGTCCATAGACACTTCCAAGGTCATGTGGCCGGCATGACTACATGGAGTGCCATTACCTTCCCAGAAACACCCAGAAAATGGGAATTCCAGACAGGAAACAATCAGGGCCAGCTAATACCTCCCAACAAAGGATTCCCCCAGGTAGGAAGCAGCCAGGCTTTGAAGCTGCAAGGCTATTCAATGCTAATCAAGGTGACCAATTGCAACATTCACACTTGCCTCCCACAGACAAGAGTTCTTTCTCCCACCCTGGACCTTCCACAGATATATAAACCCCACTTGCCTAGCTTCGCACAGACGTCAAAACCTCTATGTCTGCCACAGATGTGGGTGAAATGTCAGGAGAGAATGCTTCTGGCACATGGCCATAGAGCCCGGAATACATACCACAACAGTGTGATCCCGGCCATGAAAGCTTTTGACAACACAACCACAGTATCCATTCAAGTTCATGTAGCGTGGTATGGACTGGAGACCTGTATTGGGGGGAGGGAGGGTGCGAATCTGGGCCCCTGGGAGTCGTAGTCCTCCCTCCCTCCCTCCCTCCCCGGGAGCAGCCGAGGACGGGCCTGGCCCACACCCCCTCGCATCCCGGGCCTCTTCCTCCTCACCGCCGGGCCCCTCTCTGTCTCTCTCGGTCTCTCCAGGCCTGAGCTGAGGCGAGGCGGCGGCGGCCATTTTCCCCCTCCGTCTTCCTCCTCCTCCTCCTCCTCGGCCTCCTTCCCCCTCGCCCCCTCCCATTGGCTGAGCCCGTGACGCCCCTTTTGCTGAGGGGCAAAAGGAAAGGAGTTTGGGTGATTTGCAAAAGCTTTTTTTCCTAACAAAAAAAACGAAGAAATAAGAAAAAACGGCCTCTCGCGATTCGAAACCGCGATATCCAGACGTGTGGACAATCAAGGTCGTATATTGCTTCAAAACAAACGAAAATAACGAATTAATAACGGGTAACGGGGAAATCGAATTATTTGAGCAAGCCTATTAGCTATCCCTCCCAGTTTGGTGTCATTTGCATATTTTTTTGGTAACAGTTTATTATAGTTATGGTATACAACAGAACAACAGATCATAGCAGATATAATCAAGTAACAGTAATTTTGATATATACATGCATATTTCTACATTAGTCAATCAATCAGTTATTTCTGACATTGAATGCATATTAGTATTAGTAACTTAATTTAAATCATTTAGTCTTGCTATTTCTACATGTTATCCACTATTTCACTCTATACTTTCTTCTCATTTAATTTTTTAATATAAGTTCACCATAACACTCAAACAACAACACACGACGTATTGAAGACCATACACGTATCCCAAGCCCCTATCCCACACAAAATAAAACCTCTTCCCCACATCTGTGCACCCTTCACCATGACTTCCAATGCTGAAACACTATGAAGACTTTAAAACAATTTATCTATCCTTGTTCATAGTAATCCTGAATTCCCAATGGAGCTCCTCTATGTCACCGACATGCCATCTGCAAATTTGATAGGCAATTAGGTATGCTCTCTTTTCTTATTACCTAAAGATGTTGACCAGCACAGTGCCCAGAACAGAATCCTATGGCACATCACTAGTCACTTCCAGGACGAAGACAAGCCATTATACTTTCTGGAGAGCCAAAGAGTAATTTTCCCAGCCCTCTCTGTAAGTGGTAGAAATTTAACCAGCATCATTTACATATGCAAAATCATAGGTTATTCCATTAAATTGAAGACCTCTCCCTTAGCACTGACCCATCTCAACAGCAAGGAACAATGTGTCACAGCTATGACACAGACCAAAATGCATCAGCCTGCAACTTTAAAGTACTTCAAAGAATCTTGTTATAAATTATTTTTTACTTTTATCCAGTCTTTCTGCCAATAGAGGGCCCAAGGTGATAATCTGATTTTTAAAAATGCAGCTACAAATGTATAACAAAACTAAGCATGCTATTCTAATTAAAATAACATTAATTTAAACAGGTTTAAAGCATTTAAAATATAGTCAAAAGATAAAATTGCAACTCCCCATTAAATTAACTGCAGGAAGCGGTTAATTACTGTCTAAATAAAAAGGTTTTTCCTTGCTGGTGAAAAGAGAACAAAGAATGGCTATCCTTGTCAATGGGAGAGAGCTCTGCTGCCCAAAAAGGAGATACCAAGGTTGTATTTACATTATAGAATTAGTGCAAGAAATCATTGTCTGACTGATATAGTATTGGGTAAAGCCGTTTATTTGCAGGAGAAGAAGGGGGGAGCCCGAGTTTCTTACATTTCAGAAATCACATGATGGCTCTTCAGGAACATCTGTATTTCGTCCCCATTTCAAATTAGTTCTTTTAAGTTGTTATAATCAAGGAATAATAAATACAAGCCATAACAGATGCTTCACACACAAATTACCTGACAGAGAGGAGCACCTGTATTTCAGGCTAGCTCACCACTTCTACACAGCGAGTGATTACTGTTATAAACAATTAAACAGGCTAATGTACTAGGCATGTTTGCCAAAGGCATGATCACATTGCTGGAAATTAAATATGAAAATGAGGAAGGGGGAGAGGGTTTACGACTTTTCTTTGCCTGAAATTTCTTTAGAAGCAGTGAGGAAGACCCAGAAAAAAATGCTCTGAGAGGCAGTTTGTCATTTTCATAAATAAAAAAGACAAGGTGGCCCAGGGAGTTTAGAGAAGTTGAGAGACACAAAAACAGCATTTGGGTCACATGAAGCCTCAGGGTTTAATTCTTTAAACCTGCTTAAATTAATGCTATTTTAATTATAATAGCTTATGAATTACTGTTTTTAAAGTTTTGTTATAAATTTGTAGCTGTGATTTCTTTTTAGAAAAAAATATGTTTACTTTGCCAGAAGAAACAGCAAAACTTGTAAAATTACATTGGCCAACACATTTTTGGTGCCTCAAATGTTAAACCTGTTTCTGCATATATTTGACCATTCCAAAAATGGCACCAGTTCTCTCCTATCAGCTCTAGTTTTTGAGACACATAACATATACCACATACCAGTCATCATCTGATCACCCATAAAACACCATAATAACCCCATCTAAGATAGCATCTCTGGACACTTCCCTCTCAACATGGGGGGCAACACAAGACCTCCCCACAATGACTATGCTTTTTCCATGTGATGGAGAAAGTATTGCTGAGAGGGAGCTGCATGCAGCATGACAAATTAACCCTGCTGCCTCAATTTTCTCCCCAGAAGCCCATTGAACTGGAATGCTTCACCAGGGCTTTATGATGAGGCTGACAGTATACCTAAACTGTAGAATTGATGCAGTTTCATACCACTTTAACTGCCATGGCTCCATATTATGCCATCTTGCGCATTATAATTTGTTGAGGTACAAGCTCAATTTGGCAGAGAAAGCTAAAGGCTATGTAAAACTAAACTCCTATGATTCCACAGAATTGAACCATGCTAACGAAAGTTTTGTCAAGCTGAATTAATTCTACATTGTAGGAATGGTTTGCCCCTTTGCTTTCACATCTTTTTTAACTTTCTTCAGTCTACTCAAGCTTTAACTTTTGGGGGGTAAAAATTTCAAAACTTTATGAAACTTCCGAAACTTTGTACCTACCTTGTTAATAGCAGTTGTGCATGTGCATTAAGGAAAACATTACTGTTAATAGGGAAATTGAGGAGCTTCTCTCTCCCTCATTTTTTGAGCTATCCTGATGAAACTTCATACAGTGGTAGAACACATTTACCACTGTTAGCTCACCAAATTTCAGAACGTTTGACCCATCCACAGATTTTTGGCGATTTTCCAAATTATTATAAAAACATGTTTAATAATGAAAATCTATTCTTGGTTTGAAAGTGATTCTTTGGGTTGTCTTTACTTTGAAAGCCATTGCTCTACTCCAGAAGCTTTGTTTTTGTGGCAGAAACTTTGTTAAAGTGGTGGAGAGAGACTCAACAAAGCAAAATGTGCTATTTATAAGATGATGTCCCTTGCGCAAAGACAAATAATCATGGCTTAGCAAAATGTGCTATTTATAAGATGATGTCCCTTGCGCAAAGACAAATAATCATGGCTTTCCATCCAACATTCTACAACTACATCACACCAGCTTCCCAGGATGGAGTAGGGAAAAAAGTATGCTGAATGAAGATACATGTTGAAAGAAATCAAGTCCAAATTTAGATTTCTTCAGAAATTTCAAGCTATCTCGTCCACTTTTAAAGAAAATGCCCAATAGCTTTGTTTCTTCTAAGTCAGTTATGTCAGTCTGAGGCCCCTTCCACACAGCTGAATAAAATACCACATTATCTGCTTTGAACTGGGATATATAGCAGTGTGAACTCAGATAATCCAATCCAAAGCAGATATTGTGGGTTATTCTGCCTTGATATTCTGGGCTGTGTGGAAGGGCCCAGAGATAGTTTAGGGTTAATACCATTTATCACAAACCACAACTGCATTGTTTCTTATCATGAAAGGAAGTACTTAGTTTTCTTGTAGCTTTGTGGTAAACCAATTTAATGCCAACCATTATATTGTGAAAAGCCTTGCTGAATCATATTTATGCCAGTTGCTCAACTCCTCTGCTTTTATAAAACTCTACAAATCATGCATGCATTCACGTACTCAGCACAAGTGTCCTATATTTTCAGCACTGGTTATACTATTAGAAAATCATAAGCCAAGTGGAAGATAACAAAGGAGCAAACGCAGCAGCCCACGTTTCTTACTGTCCTTCCTAACTAACCGTAGGTCATTCCCTTTTCTTGGAAGCCACACAGCCATATTGCATCTCCTAAACCTATAGCTGCCTTCAGGTATGTTGGAGGACACTACTCCATGCCAGCATTGAAGTAAGAGTCCATTACTTGTCAAGTCAGCTTCTGCATCTGGAATTGAGAGAAGGAAGTGCCTTTTTGTCTGCTGCCTCTGTCAACAAATTCCTTTCTTGCTAAAAACACAACCATTATTTGGATTGGTTGGTAGGTGAGATTTGGGATCTTACTAAGATCTGGCCAGCTTATCAGGTTTATCCATCAACAAAGTTTGCAAGTTTCACAACAGAAGAAGGTTTACAAGTAAATGGAAGAAAATATTAGAACTTTATTTTAAAGAATGGACATGCAATAGGAGGGGAAACATGGAAGTAAGAGGACAGTAAAACATAAGAAACCTGCAAGTTATAGGCAGGAATGAAAATAACAGAAGATCTATCAAAGGGCAAGCAATTGTATCTTCAAGAAGCTATGGGATTCAAACATATAAGTGAAAGAAGTTAAAGAAGTGTGGCTGAATGAATAAGCTGGGATAAAGCAGAACATGAATTTGGTAGCTTAGGTTGGAAAGAGTTTTCACAGAGGTTTAGAGAAAAATGTTGGAAGTGATTTTTTTCTGACTCATATAGGCTAAGATCACTGGTCCTCTGGGCTCAGTGTTCTCTCTTTAATTTAGCTTCTTGAGTAGAACTTGGAAAAGTTATTTATTTGGACTATAGGTTCCAGAGTGCCCCAGTCAACATGACCTTGACATATCTAATCTAGACTGATATCAAAAGCTCAGCATAGTCAGCTCTGGTTAGTCTCTATATATAGTTAGGGAAGATTCCCCCCATCCCTAAATTCCTGATAGCTGGTAAACAGAATTGACAATTTAGATAGATGGGCTTACTTGAATATAATACTGCTAGAAGGGATGGGTAGACTGATGGAACAATAATTTGACTTGGTGTTATGATTCATATAGACAGCAAGCATTCTGTAGTGGTTAGAGTGTTGGACTATGATACTGGAGATCAAGGTTAAAACCGTCACTCAGCTGTGGAAACCCACTGAAAATGGGCATGGCCCATTTTCTTAGCCTCAGAGGATGATAAAATCTCTGATCAAATCATATCAAGAAAGCTCCATGATAGAGATGCCTTAAGTAAAGGTAAAGGTTTCCCCTGACATTAAGTCTAGTCGTGCCCGACTCTGGGGGTTGGCGCTCATCTCCATTTCTAAGCCAAAGAGCCAGTATTGTCCATAGACATCTCCAAGGTCATGTGGCCAGCATTACTGCATGGAGTGCTGTTACCTTCCCACAGAAGCAGTATGTATTGATCTACTCACATTTGCATGTTTTCGAACTGCTAGGTTGGCAGAAGCTGGGGCTAATAGTGGGAGCTCGCTCCACTCCCCAGATTCGAACCACCAACTTTTTGGTCAGCAAGTTCAGCGGCTCAGAGGTTTAACCTGCTGCACCACCAAGTGCTCCCCAGGGATGCCTTAAAGTTACCATAATTCAGAAAACACAAAAGAATAATAAGGCTTAATGTAGTTTTATTGTTCTGGTTTGGATGAGGAGTTTGCAGGAAGTAAAGGCTAGATTGCCCCAGCCAGTCTCATAATACATAATACATGCTGCAATAAATAAACTATCAGGTCGGCTTTGTCCTGGACAGGTTGTGCTATGTGTAGAATGCAACTTGCCATTGCTTTCAGATACATTCCTAGCCTAATGAAACTGTCTTTCAAAAATAGTATGAATAGCACCCAGGGCAAACAAAATTAGATATTTAAGTGGACTTTGCAGAAGAAACTACAACATAGTACAGAATGATTTCATCCTAATGTTACCCATTACAATATTTTCTTTTGTTCTAAGTATCAAAGGGAAGGACAACAAGTAATTCAAGAAATTCAATGAAATCTTTCTTTAGTTCAGTAATTCATAGCACTGTAGACACATTGAAAATCATTCACCATTGAAGCCTTCTTTTGCTGTTTTTTGTGTCCCCTTAGGTGTTTTTTCTGCCCTACTTGTGGTTTTTTTGGGGGGTTTTTTATGCCTTAGCTCTACTTCAAAATGACCAACAGGAGTTTTAAATTATTATAATTCTAGAAACTCAATTGCTGAAATAAAATGGTAATGTGTAGATAATTCATATCTGAAGGGAACAATGCCCCCATTTTGCCCCCCTCCTATAGCGACACCCTGGAAAATGCATATCCCAGAGATTGGGTAGACACTGGGACTCTTCGTACATTGTTCATATTTTTATTATTTATTCTAAGAAATTGTTTCAACAATGTCAGGATTACTAATCCAATGTAACTATGTTAGTTGTTGATGGATCTCCAGAACATCATTGCTTTCTCTTCCTACAAACAGTGACAAAGAACTCCTAGATAATGGCCTCAAGGATTTTCCAATTACAGCTATATGTATCCCTTTGGCTTGGCTCATTGCCTCTTGACTCATATAATATTTGTCTCTATTATGCAGTTTGTTTTCATGTATTTTCTCCCATCACCACGATACATGTATCCCTCATGATTCAGTTAGCTTCATTCTTCCCTATTACAGTCAGGATTGACAGTAGTGACAATACAAGGCTCTGAAGAATAATGTAGAAATAAACACTTATTAATACAATTAAATTATTTGAAAACCCAGTTGTTCTATTGTCTCCCAAATTGCAATCAGCAGCAAATTTTATAATTACACTCCTCTACATTCTGCTTACTTATTTTCCTCCTGCTTCTTCTAATTTGCTGCTCAGCTATTATATTCAGAAAATTAACAAACGGTAATAATTCAAGTAAGATATACAGAACAGGTAGGGTAATATTTCTTTCACACATCTTACCATGGGAAGTGAAAGTCATGCAAATCTCTTGAACTACTTGCCACTGTCTACAGCGCAAGACATTGCTGCTATAAAGCTGTAGTAGTTACACTTTTCCTCCTCCATGGCAATGGAGACATTTACAGTTGGAAACCCCAATGAGACACTCCCAAGAGTTGCAAAAAGGAACCGATGAAGTCTCAGAACTTGTACAACTAAGCTTTTGAACCCAGTCTGAGTTACAAAACAAAGAAAAGACAGGTAGAGATCCTTCCCTTTTATTTTCTGTATCCTTTAAAGGGATGTGGTGAGATTTTCTGAGGCAGAAAGACTTACTTCAGAAGATCAATGGAAGTGTTATAATTGGTGATTTCTTCACTGGGCTGTTTTTCTTCCCAGTCTGCCTTACAGTGGATTAGAGTCTGAAAAGTAACAGACCATTTCTGTTGCCTACTGCTCCCCAGCCCTTGAAGAGGGCTGTCTACAGAAGCCCAGACTGTCAAACCTAAAATAGATAAATCCTTCTGTTCCTACCTTCATGACTCCTTCTGGTGCCAGCCACTGTAGGCAACAGTCAGAATTGAAACAAAGAGCACCAGCATCAAAAGCAGCAAGAACGTTTGCCCCAGGCAAAACCCACAAAAGACCTCAGAGTTATATGTGAGACAACCATTTGCGATTTGTTCCAAATTTGGAACATTAGGATTTGTTTTCAAAACGGTCAGTAAAATACCAGACATCCTGTTCCTGTGATACTTAGTGAGGGCATGCCTTAGAGTCCTTTTGTGAGTTTCTCTTTTGTCTTACCAGGATCAGATCCTGCATTCTGATGGATTCCAGAGAAGTAATTCAAAAAACATCATTTCTCCAAGCTCTGATAAGGTCCTGAATACATTGAAGTTTCTAATCAGTCTCAGAGGATTCTGAATGAAGCGGCCTGTCCTCTTGTCCCACAGTTCCTAACTTTCCTTATCAGGTTTCTGATTATATGGACACTTCAAATTGTATTCAGCTAGAGATGAAATGAGAATGTTTATGAGGAATTTGGGAGCAAGACCAGAAAGTCTTTAGAAGAGCTTCCATACATGGGAACATGGTGGGATTGGATTGCCTATGACTCCTTAGGGATGTATATCCTGATGTGATATTCATTCCTCCACTCTCACGTAGTAAAATGGAAAACAGATTTTTCACTCACGTTTTCAGACTCTTTTTTTTGCAAAACCTCAATAATCTCAGTGAGATGCATATCTTTAGTGTTGTGAATATTTTTACCAATGCATTTGTTTTTTTTTGTTTTTTTTTTTGTAAAATGCAAAACACTTAAAATGCAATAACACTTGCCTGGTTGTTCATGATTAATTAAGGAATGAAATCAACAAAATGGAATGTGTCCAGAGAAAGCTGGTTAAAATGGTAAAAGGGCTGGAAGCTAAGTCCTATGAGGGTGGCTTAGGGTTAGCCTGGAGATGAACTGAGAAGGTTAAGAGGGGACATAATAGCCATGTTTAAATATTTGAAAAGAGGGAATACTAAGCAAAGTATTCAAATGACAGGAAAAGAGAGTTCTCATAAACAAAAGGAAGATTTTCCAGCTGTTTGACAATGGACTTTGCCCAGAGTGTGGTGGAGTCTCGTTCTATGGAGGGTTTAAAAAGAAGTGTGATGGACGTATATCAGGAGTGCTTTGACTGGGTGTCCCTTGGGGTCTCTTCCAACTCTATGATTCTATGATTAAATAAATTGAAACTTTTCTATCAACCTTCCTATCTCTGCTGTGGTCCAATCTGCAATATATTCCTATTCATAGTGTGGATTTATTCTCCAGGACAGGATCAACTAAACTTAGAACAGAATATGAACAATTGTATGAAAGTCTATCTGTTGAAAACAGGCTTTGTTCAACTATGATAAGGGATTTTAGTGATATGACTACAGTATATACAGTGCAATGAAACTATTGATACTGACATTTTTGAAAGGGTGTGCCATTGTATCCCTCATTTTCCCTCTCATAAATATTACAGAACCATTCAACATAATCTCTTCCACATGGGTAGAATCTCTACAGGAGATCAGTGTGAATGCCGCAGATTAACTATGCAGTTGAGGCTTCCCAGAGATAGCAACGAGGAGACTCTTTATGCCATTTTGAGAGATGGCAAAAGGTTAAATTTTGGTATTCAATGACCTTTGGAAGTTTAGTGTTTTGATCAACAGTAAGTGCATTTTAGCAGGGACTGCGGAAATGCAGGCAATCACCCCCCACCACAACCCCCTGCAGTCAAATTCACTAATGGGTTGTAAGCTGTAAAGAGAAAGAGAAGCTATAACCTGACACGTTTTTAAGGGAATGACATGACATTTAACAGTGAGATAGCTGGGATACGCAAGCATCTGTCTTTGCCAGAGCAGATGGTTTAAATACTGTATTTATTTGAAGCTATCAATGATATGTTGGAATGAAGGATTCATGGAGTTCGGTTTCTTTGTTTTCTCGTTTGTTTGTTTAGATTTATATATCGAGGATCCGTAACACAAATTTATGCAGAGAGAATTGCTTGTTGTGTGACAAACCCTCCAAAAGGTAACACTGTTCAAACGATATCACACTCAAATGTACTAATGAATGTACAACCAAAGGACCCTTCCACATTCCACAAGTATAGTGCTATGATTTCACTTTAACTGCTACAGCAACATCCCATCCCTCAGATCCGCAATTTAGGGAGGAGTATTTATGATTCTCAGCCAGAGAGCATTATTGCTGTGATGTTCAGTCTTGACTAAAGTTACAGTTTTCTATTTAAAGAATTTTTAACTGCCAATGAAAATAATCTCAACAGTGTCAAAACTTCAGTGTAGATGCGTTTTTGAGATACAGCAAGAAATATGGTAAGGCCTACAATTTCAAGAAAAAAAAACCTGTCACTCATTCGCTGATGAAAAAACTTTTGTTTTGCTTACAAATGATGTTGGGGGGGGGGGACTCTTGTGCATTTTGGCTAGTAAAGAAAACCTTGAGACTGGTGGAAGGTGGGGAAGATCCACCTTTGAATGCTCTGGATTTAAAGTCATGATATTCATCCAAAGAGGGCCAATTTGAGACCATCAACTATGCCATTCCTAGAGCTGGCAGAGCAAAGTGCTTTGATTGTGCTTTCCTGCATGGCAGAGAATTGGACTGGATGACACATATCATATCTTCCAACTCTATGATTTTATGATTATATGAACATATCCAGCCAGATGAAAAACTTGCTAACCTGCTTATGTCTAGCATCCTTTCTTTTCTACTCATAACAATCCAGCCACTTAGGATTGTCAGAATATTGCAGCGCTGCAGTAGTAGTATGAAAAGCAATGGAGCGCAGAATGAAGCGACACTTTGAAACGTCAGTAAAAACAATATACAAAGCTTTACTGAATGGAGTAGTAAACAGCACAAACAGACTCTTGCAGACAATAAACAAACAAAGGACTGATCTGTTCTCCAACAGATCTCAAACTCGACTTGAACTCAAGACAGACTGACCTGATGAAATAGATATGCATATACTCTTGTGTCTGGAGCCTCCCTAGTTCCAGCCACACACCAAGGTCATCATAGGTCATTAGTGATTAACTCTTTACACACTATCATACACTCTTGATGATGCAATCTGACTGCAATACAAGCATGGCACAAATTACATTTAAACACTTTAATTACACAAATCTCACATTGACAAGGATGAGATGGGAAACCATTAATATCTAAGGTCTCGGAATCCTTTATCAAAATGATTTTTTTACTGAAATCCTGCGTTAGACTCTACACTGCATAATAATCCAAAGATGGAGCTATGCCACAGACAACTAGGCTAGTGAATTACAACAATATACAATGAAACACAATGTGAGATGTCCCACTGTGCAGCAAGTCCTGATGCACAGTACAAATGTTACATCACCACTCCCCCTGATAATACAAGTATTGCATATTATTGCAATTTACCTTTAAGTGATAAGTTGGTTTACAATAGATGTATGCTTTCAGACACCAGTAGAGATAGACTCCTTTGAACTTTCAGACCAGAAAGTTGCTTTGGAC
This sequence comes from Anolis carolinensis, assembly GCF_035594765.1. Taxonomy (NCBI): domain Eukaryota; kingdom Metazoa; phylum Chordata; class Lepidosauria; order Squamata; family Anolidae; genus Anolis; species Anolis carolinensis. The sequence continues at coordinate 309,835,697 of NC_085842.1, forward strand.
TTTGGACTGTTGAGTCTAAGAAATATGCCCTGTGTTATCTAAACAGAGAAACTACTTCAAATCCTATCTGTACCTGGATTAATATGCAAAGTACCTGTATGCTGAATGCATGAAGTGAGTAAACCAACTTTGTTACTTTTAAACAAGTCCACTTATTTTTGTCTCTTGAGAGCATGATTTAAACCAAGATGTTTTAAGGGAGAGTAGATTTTTTGGGGCAACTGAAAGAATACTTCTTAAACTCTGCTATATAATAGAGCTGGGCCCAAATACCGTTTCATCTGTTTCTTTCATGGTTTTGTACCATTCCATCCATTCGGACGGCACAAAATGGTACAACCCCCTGCAGAATGAAAGCAGCGAAACAGAAAAAAGGGGGGAACGGTAGCCATTTGGTTGGCTGATATTTGGCACTTGGCTGTAGGCCTTGGCTGGCCTTCTGCATTGTTTAATAGTTAAAGAAATAAGAATAGCATTAAAGAGCGATCTAAATCCATCAGTTGGTCACAACTCAAGTGGAGCCAGATAATCTATGGGAACTTTTTAGTAAGTCAGCACTAACAGAAGTTTGAATGTTTAAGTAGACCTTTTTTTTTATAGAAGGGACTAACAACTGGATGCAGACCACAGTAAAATAGAAGTTATTCATCTAATGTCTGGAGAAGAATGCAGAAGACTTGATGCTCTATATATTTTATTAAACATTTCCCCTCACATTACATTTTACAGCTCTCTCAGGAAGACCATTACACTGCGGAGAAATGTTGCATAGCAGTTAGAAATCAATCTAGCTCACAATATCAATATGTAGAACACAGAAAACAGTCTTTGCAGAAGAACTGCTCAATCAAGTGAACAAAGCAAGCCAAAAAAGAGGATAACATAAAAACAAAACAAAACAGCTCCATCACGAATAAATAAAACATTGCCTCACAGTATTGAAAAGCTTAACTCTTCACTGTTTCTTTTGTTTCTAATAAAGTGGAACCACAATAGTGTTTGACTAAACTAAATAAGCATTTTCCTTATTTGATTACAGAATTGTTAGTCCATTAAATGGTATTAATTAGTATATGGAGGGGAAGAAAAGGACCCTAATATATTTTAAAAAGTTTCTTCACATTGAGATTAAGGTAGACAGTCAGTAGTGGCTTATGAGCCTACTATTTCAGGACAGTGAATGAATACTTTTTGAATGAGATGCATTCTGAACTGTACAGCGCTTTCCAAGATGCTAACCCTATTTGGGGACTTAGCTACCCAATTTCTTAGCTACAGCAATACCTGGAGTAGGTCTTGAAAAATCAAGTATTATCTTATTGTCTCAAAGCAATGGAACTACCAGCTTCCTCTTGGATGGCAATTCCAATTACTTTCTTGACTAGCTGTGGATTTTAGGTAGCACCTGATGTTCTTTCTAGGTCTTCAGTTCAACGATTCTATCATTCTAAGCCAAGCTAACCTAGCCAATGTTTATTTTAGCTCACCCATTTTTGCAATTATCTTTGCTAAAATAAAAAAACAATAGCAAGAAAAACAAAGCTAAATATCTACGAACAATTGCTAAAACAATTCCCTATTACCACCAATTACCCCTACTATTATACATACATAATTTAAAAATTACTTACCTAGCTCAAATACATCTCTTTGAAATAATAGTCATCTTCTCCGTGTTTAAAATATAATCCTAACTTCTACCTATTAGATATATAAGTAAAGCTTATTCTCAGCATACAGCATCCTAACTAATTTAGTTTATGATGGGAGTGATAATCGAACAAGTCCCTGAGAAACTTGCTGTAGTCTAATATCTTCCGTAGAGCCACAGTTTTAGACAATGTACTATCTCCTGTTTTAAACAATGTACTATCTCCTTATTGATTTTTTAAAAAGTTAATAATATCTTGCTTCCTTTCTTAAAAATTCCAGCCCTAGGACTATTTTGTGTTCCACTTTTTTGTAAATCACATCTTCTCATTTTTGGGGAAAATAAATAAATAAATAGCTTTATACTTCTATCCCGCCCCATCTCCCTGCAGGTACTCGGGGCGACTCACATGGGGGCCAAGCCCAGCAATACACAATAAAATACAACCACATAATACATTTAAAACATAGGCATAAAATCATAAAACATATAATATACATTGAAATGTACTCCAAACCGATAGCTAATAGCTAGCATGGTATGCATATCCAACTGGAGGCAAGACAACCGTTATTTGTGTACAGTATCTTGTAAACCTCTACTGAATGGGAAATGCATCTCTAAATGAGCCAAGAAGTTCACGTATATGCAGCCTTGTCCAGATGGCACCAAAATGTAGACCAAGAAACTTCAGTTGGATCAAATCCACCACCTGCAACTCCTGGTTCTCTACCCACTGACTGCAGGCATGTTACAAAGAGAATTGATGCATGCTATCTAAACTGGAGAAGCATGTCAATTTTCAGGGAGAATGAAAAGGCTAGTGATGGTCAGCTAGTGCTTGCCATTTCCTACAGTCCTTTAAAACACTATGATCATGAATCCCAATCAAGTTAAACTCACTGAAGAAATGGCTTGTACCTAAATGTTGATTTTCCATTCAGCATTTGACACACTGGATCTGTACTAACCGAGACTGCCAATTGGATTAAGACTGACATCAGCATTTCACATCATGCTGAATTGTTTTTAGGGGAGAGGCAGACAAAATGCAGCTAACCTTATAGTCCACCAGGGTCATGAAATACTTTCCCCTTATATCCCCCCCCCCTCCCCAAAGTCAAATAAGCGGTCAGGAATCTTTTCAAATATCCCCCCCAGGTCAATTTAGTCCCAGAGAGGCTTTTAAAAAACAAAAGATATCTCTGCTTATTTTCTGGGCTTAAATTGGTAAAATGCCTTCTATCCTCTACTGTGGATTTGGCAGCATTTCGATGTCAATGTCATTGGTGATGGAGTGCAATGGGGCATGCAACCGTTTACTTTGCCCTGTACTGTAGTTTCTATTAAAAATAACCCTGACAGGTTACAAAAGCAAAATGTCAGAACTGGAAGGGACCCAAATGCCACCTAATCCAACCATGCAAGAATACACACGTGGTATACTAAACCAATTTGGAGATTTTTCTTCTTCTTCCCTTTCTACTCTCCAGGAATATTTATTTCCAAAACTCATCCACTCAAAGGATGAGGAACTGAGATGCGCAATACTCACCCAGCGCAGCTCTATAAGACAAAGGTGGCACGACCAGATTTTACTAATAAAAGTGTTCTTGGTGCATGATATTCTAATTCCTCTTCCTTCTTCATAATCTGTAAATCTGCTACAGAAAATTGAATAATGCCAGGAATATAGTTGATTGAAGGGTCGAAGAATCAATCAAAATAGCTTCTTCTTCTTCTGCTAAAGATTGAACTTCCATAAGGATAAAGGCAAATACCTTCGGACTCAATCTCTCTATATATAAATGTAGTGTGTTGTTTTACTATGGAGCAAACAACAAAACCACTGAACCAAATCACACCAAATTTGGCCACAAAAGACATAATCTATGTCTTTCAAAAAAAAACATAGAAAAAAAAAGTCCAAATTAGAGGAAGAGGAAGAACTGTTTTTTTCCCCTTGCTGTCAGTTAGAAGGGTAGGCTACATCCAATTCGTCTCCTAGCAACCCACCCAGCCAGAATGGCACCGAGGGCCTCTTCACTCGGGTCTCTTCCACACTGCCTATAAAATACAGATTATCTGATTTGAACTGGATTATATGGCAGTGTAGACTCAAGGTCCTTCCACACACCTATATAACCCAGAATGCCAAGGCAGGATAATCCACAGTATCTCCTTTGAACTTGATTATCTTGAGTCCACGCTGCCATTTAATCCAGTTTAGTGTAGATTTTATACAGCTATGTAGAAGGGGGCCTCATATAATCCAGTTCTAAACAGATAATATAAGATTATAAATATAATATATAATAATTGCTGTGGAATAATAATACAGAACAATATCATCTCTAAAATCAGGACAGTAAATTAAGAGCAAAACTCTGAAAATGGGAAATCCAGACAGGAAACAACCAGGGCCAGCTAACACCTCCCAACAAAGGATTTATCCAGGCAGGAAGCAGCCAGGCTTTGAAGCTGCAAGACCATTAAATGCTAATCAAGGTGACTGTGACGGCACACTGGGGGAAAAGGAATCTATTTGTCTGGCTACTCAGCAGCTGTCAGTTTACCCTATGATGCACTTTAAACCCTTTAAAGTAAATAATCTTGAAACTGAATAAAGATAACCAATAATATGTTTATTGAACAAAAGCAGTGTTAACTTCAGTCAGGATTATTGAATAATAAGCCAAAATATAACAGAAATGAAGCTTTTAGATAGAGCTCAATCACATTGGAAATAAACTCTTTGCTGTATTTGAAATAATGAGGTAAAATATAAACTAATAATGATGAAATACAGAACCGATAATAGTAAAATGCTACTATAGGCTTTGTGGTATGTACTCTGAGCTAAATTGGCTGTGATATCTTTAAGGGTATAAGGATATTGGCTGTAAGGTTGGTGCACAAGGTTATAAATTAATATACTTTTGGCTATGAGGTATGGTAAGCACATAAACTATGAGGTAAATACTTTAACCTGTGAGGTAAGTACTTTTCTGTATTGGTAAGCATGGTAAGGTTTTAAAGTAAATAAATACATTCATCTATAATAGCTATAAGGTATGGTATGCACATGATATAGATAGCCTGTTTTGGTTTGCCAGGCCAAAAGGAACCCAGACAATTCTTTTGACCTAACTCTAAGAAGCTTTGATTTGGAATGAAAATGGAGGGGAAAAGGCCTCTGAGATGAGTTCTCAGACAGTAAGGCTGAACCAACTTACCCAGGCGAGCAGGGAAATTTTAAACTCCACTCCTAAAATAAGAGCAAATGGAACAGTCCACCCAAGAGCAGCAAACCAGGAAAAGAGCAAAGGAGAGAAAAGCTAAGTGACTAATTACAGCATTCCTACTTGCGGCACTGAGACTATTGCTATTCAAACTGGCCAACCAAGAATTCCACAAGGTAGAAAGCAGCCAGGCTTGCAACCAGCAAGGCTATTCAGTGCTGTTCAACCTTGCCAACCAAGATTTCCCCTAGATAGAAAACCCGCAGGCTTTGAAGCCACAAGGCTACTCCAACCCATTCAACCTGGCCAACGAAGGATGCTCCTATGTAGAAAGTGGCCAGGCTTTGAAGCAGTGAGGCTATTCAGTGCAATTCTAGCAGCCCTAAAAATTATTTCCCTAGAATGCAAGTACCCAGCCCTCCAAGCAGCAAGTCTATTCCATTGTATTCCAGCTCACTAAACAGGGATTCCCATAAGAAGAAAACGGCCAGGCTTTGAGGATGCAAGGCTATTCACTGCTATTCCACCTAGCCAACAAATGATTCCCATATGCCACAGCAACGCGTGGCCAGGCACAGCTAGTTCAGTATATAAATGTAACATAGGTAAAAGCCAAGAACAGATATGACATGCAATTAGAATTTTGACAACATCACTTTACCTCTCATATGCCATATTTACTGAAAGAAATTAAATTGTGGCTTTGGCAGTTGGAAGAGCAAAACATATTACTTAAAAGTGTAATTGAAGCATTTTCCCTAAAGTATTAATAAGTTTAATTATTTATGCCCAATCACAATATGATGAAGTGAATGGAGTAGGAAGTCTGTGTGAGCCTGTGTATATTGACCTCTGAGAAGAGACTGGAGGATGTACTTATATCCTCTTTAGGTGCAGAATCTCTGCTCAATTGACCTGAACAAGTACTTGGGGAAAAGTCCCTTGCATAACAGAATTAATTGCCCATCAATGAGCTCCATTATTCTCAACAACAGAGTTCAATAAAATGCAAAGTACATAGGCTGTTATCCTGCTGAGAGCTTTCCTTTTCAGCTAACTAACTAGTGCATTTTGATGATGCTCAATAAACTCTCCTATCTTTCTGGATCTATTGGTTGAGGTACAGCCCAGAAGTGCATGTTGCTGCCCCGGCCAGAGAACTAGAAATTAAAGCAACAAGTCAAGTCCAAAGTCAAGATTAAGTGATTCTTCAGGGGCAGACTCAGATTGAGTTAGGGATTGAACTAACACACTTTATGGACTTTGGTCAAAAGAAACATTCAGTTAAACTAGTTTGGCAAAGTGAGATCCCTTCATCCCTCCCTCCCCTTCTCTCTCCCCCCCTCTCTGAAATCAGCTGGGTTTTTACATCAATAAGTTCTCTTTGAGATATGTCTCTTGTTTCTTCTGTGGATAGCATTGGCTGTTTCACAATTTTTGCTGTATATTCTTTTATTAAACAACAATAATTATAGATGGCATCTGCCTACAACCCAGCTTTTGCAATCAACAAACCTTTTAGTGATCCAAGGCTTCTCAACAACCAAAATGAGCTGAATGAAATAAAACATCTCATAATGTGAAAACAAACAAGCTAACCATTTCCATCAGGTTTAGCAGAGCTGTTTGGCTTGCCAGTGATGGCACCCATACCCCAGGGCCCTTCGAGGATTTTTGTGACTGGCTACATTTGTCCCATTACTGAACTCACTGATGAATTTCATCAGTGGTTCAGAAAACAAATCTCATCCATCACCTTACTTGTTTGGAAGTGCTATTTGCAATTACGGCAGTCTCCATATTAATGCTCTTTTGAACTCCACTATTCCTGAGCATTTGTTGGATTGCTTTGTAGTTATTGATTATTTATAAAAGGCCTTGGAGGGAAGCAGGGAGGAAAAAGGCCTCTGGAAGTGTAATAAAATTGTTCTAGGCTGTCACTTTTGTTAATATCTAAACGCTACAAGCAGAGGCAAAACCATACTCATTTGTACTTTGCAATCTTGACCTTGTTCAACATTGCTGGTCTCGGGAACTTAATAAATGCTGCAAACCTAAATATCTCAAGGCTTGTTAGAGTCGATCAACATTTTAAAAATATGTATATTGAAGCTAAATTTTTAAAGAGAAATAATTCTTCCAGATTTTTTTTGGGGGGGGGGGGCAGTGTTAGACTGTTAGATGTGTTATTAAGCAAAATCAATATGTACACTATATTTCCTCTGAAGGCAAAAGTCTTTGCTTTCAAAGGACTTTTTCTTCTTCTTAGAACAGTGGTGGTGTAAACTTTAACTGCTGTAACATGATTCTATGGAATCCTGGGGGTTGAAGAGTGCTGGTTCCTCACCAAACTACAAATCCCAGTATTCTTTATGTTTGAACTATGGCAGATAAAGTGGTGTCCGATTGCATTAATTCTACAGTGCAAATGCACCCTTTGACATCCTACCAGGTCCTTAACACTTTTGCAGAGCCTGCCGGCCCCGAGTCTCCAATTCTGAAGGCTTTTGTGAACACTAGTGCAGGTAGGAACATCTATAACCTCCTTGTCTTTACTTCCTGTTCTCTCTGTGTGCCATACAAAAGAAATGAATTGATAAAGTACAAAACAGAGAGGAAGTCGTTTGACTTTAGACTATAAGAGTCAAAATGTCCAAAGCAGGCTGTACAGGAATGAAGTCTTCATGCAATTTACCATACTAATGTAAGTGAAAAAGTACAAGGGAAACTAACCTGTCTTCCTGGGTTCAATCAACTATTAAAGGTCTATACAAATTGGATTTATAATGACTTTCCTCATTTCACTTGCCTTAAAAAACAACTTAATTCAAGATCATTTCATACCCTTATATAATTATTCAGTTCTTCCATGCTGTGAAGTCCCTTGTTCCCAACATAACATCCACTGCTGGAATCAAAACTAATCATTGCAGCATTGAAGCACTATCACAGAGTTTAGGATTTCACACTAAATAATGCATACATCCCCAATTCCCTTTTTGATGCAAATCAAAAACAGAATAATGGATAAAAGCAGAAGACAGGGGCAAATCAAGTGATTGTAGGAAGCACACATCTCTCATGACTTACTATATTCAATATTGATCCATTATCCACTCGGAACATGGTTATACACTCTGCATTCAGGACTTGGCTCCTGTCTACCTCATGTCAATAAGGCAAGGATTTCAAAACTCAATGGAATATTGAGCTTTCAGAGATATGTACATTTCAGAATTACATGCAAAATAAATAAGATGTACTCTGGGTCAGAGTACACAATTTTTATCACTTCAGCAACATTGGCTATTGACTATCAAGCCTGAGAACTGATTTGAAAAGCATAGCCCACCGCTCTATATTGCAGGCTAGACACTGTTACATTGAGCTGAGCTATGTCCATTGGGGCTTATGCCTGTGTAAGACATGCAAAGCACGTTGCTCTTTACAAATCTAAAAGTTGCAGGGCTGGAGCTTCCTCCTGACATCCCCAGGATAGAATTGAGTTTCAGTTTTCCTACTTATGGGAGATATCATAGTAATAATGATGTCTGGTTCCACTTACTTTATCTTGGTTGCGCTTTAGAATATTTGCAAATCCCACTCATTGAATGCTTGCTTTCATGACCTGCTTGTGGGTTTCCCAAATGCATCTAGTAGTTAGCATTACAAAAAATAAAGAATGCTGGATATGTGTCTAATTGAGCAGATTCTTATACTCTTAAATTCATCACAGTTTGATGCATAGCCTTTCACCCCTCTTTATTATCTTTTATGATTTCCTTACAGGACCCTTGGGAAAATGCCTTCTCTTTTCTGTGGCTTAATGATGTAGCTCCTTCTTTTCTGATATCACAGAAATACAGAACAGAAGTTGTAGGCAAAACACATTTTTATCGATTCTACCTTTTTTCCACAATGAGAAAGCAAGGCTGCAAAGTACGTCAACATACCCTTTGTGCATCCTTTTTATTGATAATGATCAGAAGTTACAAAGGTTTACATTCAAAGACTGCTAGTTGTCACTGGCGGAAAGGACATATGAATGAACCCAACATGCAGAGAAGCAAACAGATTAAAATGAAGAGAGTGAGCGAAACACACTTATTTTTTAAGGGAGAAGATAAAAAGAAATGTTAAGTAAGGTATGATCCCTGAAATGTAAGACCTCTTGAGCTAGTTTTCCCCAATGACTTTCTAGCAATTGAATATAGTCCATTGATCTGTTGTATAAAGCTATCAGTTCAGCCAAGAAAATATCAAGGATTAGACTCCAGGCACCAAAACTTACAACACTTTCTGCAACAGTTGGAGAAGACAGATCTTTTGCTTCTTTAGCTACAGTGTGAAAATCATTCAAATGAAATACGTATTAGAAAAATGCAAGATTAGGAGTGCTGCAGAACGCAAAGGATATCAATCAACCAACAGCAGCACATTTATTGGTTTGACTGATAGTATTCTCCCTTCAGATACTTCCAGACATCAAATGGAAGAAATTTGGGTTCTACCAATAAAACTGAGCAATAGACAATATTCAGCTAAGGATGACAATATATATAATGTAAAAGCAGTATATTAGAAATATGCTGGAATGTGTCAAATCACTAGGATTCTGTTGGTGTCTTACACATGTATTCATTCTTTTGTGGAAGAAGCAGAACGTTTTTATCTAATGAGGAATTGATGTACCCATTAGAAGCTTGTACAAGCAAAGTTGTGCATAAGGCACAATTATGCATACAGATGCACATTGGGTTGTTGCTTAATTTTGCAATGTTACAAACATCACTAGCCATCTCACCTCCATGGTTCAAACTATTGGTAGTGTATGTGATAAATATAGTATATATAGCCAGTCCTCCACATTTGCTGGGATTGGGATAAAAGACCCCTGAAAAAGTGGGAACACCACAAAAACCACTTTTTTATATGAGAGAACACCACTCTGGGAATCTCTAGGTCCTCTAGTGCAGTGGTTCTCAAACTGTGCTCCGATAAGTCCCTGGATGTCTGCGAGACATGCTCTGGGGCTCCACGGGGGGGGGGGGGGCTCCTGTAGGGTTGTTGTTGTTATTATTATTATTATTATCAACACAACGACGTTGTATGGCACAGTAAACAAGATAGATATGCTGGATTTCGTTTCGCAAAATCACAAGTCGAACACTTCCCAAGTGTCTAGGACTGTGTGATGTATTTTCTGATGATGTGTGCAGATCCCAGTAGGGTGGCCGTTTGCAGTTGGCAGATGGTGATTTTGTCAATGTCTATTGTTTCCAAATGCCGGCTGAGATCTTTTGGCATGGCACCCAGTGTGCCCATAATAATAATAATAATAATAATAATAATAATAATAATAATTATTATTATTATTATTATTATTATTATTATTATTATTATTATTATTATTATTATTATTATTATTACAAAGGCTGGATGGCCATCAGTTGGGGGTGCTTCAACTGCATTTTTCCTACATGGCAGGAGGAGGTTGGACTGGATGGTGATGGGTGTCTTCCATTGAAAGACTCTGACCCCTCAGAGCATTTAATCAACAAGTTCATGTTGATTAAAATTGTTCTTCATTTGAATATTGGGGGGGGGGGTTGCACTGTGTGAATTCACTGTGTGAAACCATATTAATTAATACTATTTTTCTGGGATAAAATCCACTTCAAGAGTTGAAGAAAAGAGAACTTGTGTATTTATGATGCAACCTTCCACATAAGATTGGTGTGAGGGGTCAGAGTCATGTTGAGCCACAATTCCCAGCATTCACCCCAGCTATGCTGGCCAGGGATTTGCAAGCCAACAAGATAGGCAGAACTATTCTATATAAAGGTAGCTACTTCTCCAATACCTAGATGTAATGAAAATGTAGGTGGGATAACTTGGGAAATTTCCTTTACAGGATTCCATGAGATCAGGATTATTTTAAGGCAGGATCACATATGACTAATGCTTTGTGTCTGCAGGACCGGCCCGAGGAAATTTTCAGGGGTACGCAAAAAAAAATTTGCGCCCCCCCACCGCGCCATGGGAGGCGTGGCCAGACCTGGCCCCGCCTTCTACGCTGTGCGCGGGCGCCCTGACCCCGCCCCCCACAGCGTGGGTGGCTTGGCTAAGGTGCGCGCGGCGGGAGACGAGGCCAGAGATAGCCACGCCTCCCACCCCGCGCACCCTGTCCCAGGCAGGCTGCAGCGGGAATCCGGTCCTTCCAGGCCACGGTGAAGGTCCAGCCGCGGCCTGGAAGGACTGGACTCCCGCCACAGTCTGGCTGGGACAGGGTGCCCACCGGGGGAAGCAGGGCTGGCCATGCCTCCTGCAGCGGGCACCCTTTCCCAGCCAAGCTGCAGCGGGCGTGCGCTGCGGGAGGCGTGGCCGGCCCCGCCTCCCGCAGCAGCCACCCTGTCCCTACGGCAGGCGCCACGGGAGGCGGGGCCAGACTTGGCCCAGCCTCCCGCGTCATGCGGCCATGCCTCCCACAGCGTGGGAGGCAGGTGTGATGACTCATGGGCCTTGTAGTCCTGCTCATGACATTGTAATGCCTGATGAAGAAGAAAACTTGGGTTTTTTACCTTCCCAGTCAGAACTGGAATCTTCTCAGCCAGATCTTTCCCAGGCAGATCTGGGAACCTTGCACCTGCAAGAAAGTTGTGTCCCAGAAGTATGTCAAACAAACCCTGAGCCTACATCTCCCGTGTTCTCTCGCCATGAGTTTTGTAAACAACAGAGGGGTTTGGAAGCAGCTTCGCGCAGGAGTGCGAGAATAGCAGCTAAGAATGTACCCAATTAAGTCTGCTTTTCGTGAGAATCTTTAAGGAGTCAAACATCTGGTCTCAGAGTTTAGCTTTCGTTTCTGGTTCCCAGAGAACTGCTTCGGCGGGAAAGTTAGACTCTATATAGGTGTTTTACCCGCGTAGTAACTTCGCGGAGTCAATTCGTCAGCCTCCGGAGCGAGTTGTGTTTGGACAGCGCGCTCCGATTCAAGCCTCGTTCCTGCTCAAGCCTTGCCTTGTTTCCAGCCTTCGCTCCTGTTTCCCAGCCTTTGTTTACCTACGGACCTTGCCTTGTTTCCCAGGACTAAACCTTGCCTTGTTTCACGGATTTTACCAAGTTATTCCACGGACCTTGTTCTTGTTCCTCGTTACCTTGTTCCACGTTTCAAGCCTTGTTTCAAGTATCAAGTTATTTCCTAGCCTTGCTCAAGTTCATGGACTAAAGGACCTTGTCATCTCCCCTCACTTTGCCTGGCAAAGTGAGTGTTTCGGTTATTGGATTACAACTTTGGACCTTAATATTTCATATTGGACATTGTTTCTTTGGACTAATTTTGACCTTTCCTGAAAGGTCTGCTTCTGGACTAACTTTTACATTTGCTTTTACTAACTTTATATATTTCCTTAATAAAGATATTAGATAGAATCTGGCCTCTGCGTATGGTTATTGGTGCTCTGTAGCCTGGGTCGTGACAGTTTGACTCCGCCACCCTAAGCACCAATTAACCTCGGCCAGAATGTCTACCGGAGTCGTACCTGGGCCGAGCGGCCAGCCGATTACCTACACCATCGACAAGGATGAGGTGGACCGAATCCGTGATAAGCTCAATGCACAGGATGGGGAAATAAAAGGTTTGAAGGAACGCGGAATCCGTCTTCCGGCCATGGCGTTGCCAACCAAGTTTACTGGAGAAGCTTCTAAGGTTCATGTTTTCCGTCGCCAATGCCAAGCTTATCTAGAGGCCCGTGATGCCGAGTTTCCCCAGGAAGACATCAAGGTGGCGTGGATTTACAGTCTCCTAGACGGGCCAGCGGCTAATTGGGTGACGGCTCTGTTCGACCAAGCCTCCCCACATCTAAGGTCAGCGCAACACTTCTTGGACCACCTTAAGGCGACCTGGGGAATCGAGGACAATTTGGAGGCCGCCGGGCACAAACTCCGCCGCCTCTTCCAAGGAGACAGACCCATGTCTCAGTACATAGCCGAGTTCCGAGTGCTGGCCCACAACATCGGCTGGAACGATGTTGCCCTCAGAGGACAATTTCGGGAGGGTCTCAACATTGAAATGCTGGAGGAAATCTCCAAGGTGGATCCTCCCCAAACGCTGGAAGCACTCATCGATCAATGTTTACGGGCTGAAGTCATGATTGCCAACAGAAAACAGTGGGTACGAGGCCAGAGCGGTAGAGCTGGGGCAAAACCTCCCGCTCCCGCCAGCGTTCAGCCGCGTCCAGTGTGGAGACCCCCACCACCATCCCCATACCCCAGAGGGAGCGAGGAGGTGCCGATGCAGTTGGGCAATGTGCGTCCCAGATTGGATGCCGCCGAGAAGGCCCGCCGCCAACGCCTAAATCTCTGCTGGTATTGCGGGAATGGGGGCCACTTCGCCAGAGAGTGCCCAGCCAAAGGGAAGCCCGCCGCCCGTCTTGCGGCGGCGTCCTCCACGGAGACGAAGGCGTCTGAGGCGGCTGGCACACAGCCGGCGGGGGAAGCCAACGACCGGGCGTAGAGAGGCTCGCCAACCCGGTCAAGAAACCCGTTCAAGAGCCGCCAACCGGGGTCCTGTTCCTTCTAGTGGTCACCTTATGGTCAGCAAAAAAGGGACCCGTCATGATCCACGCCATGATAGACTCAGGAGCTACCAACAATTTCATTGATAGAGAGTATGCCGACTCTCTGGGATTACAATATCATGACTTCAAGAATGCCCGTGTGGTGCAAGCCATCGATGGCCGCCCTCTCAAGACGGGCCCCGTAAGCCAGTGGTCGGAACCCACCAGGATGTGGATAAGGGAACATATGGAAGAGATTTCCTTCTTTGTTACTGAGGTTCCCCATTTCCCTGTGATTTTGGGGATTCCATGGCTGACACTTCACGACCCAAGCATCTCCTGGTCCAACAGAGAACTGCAGTTTGCTTCAAGGTACTGCCAAAACCATTGCCTCGTAGCCAAGGTCTGCCATGCCACAGACACCGAGCCCATTATCACCTTGCCAAAGAAGTACTCCGAGTATTGGGATGTATTCAATGAAAAAGAAGCCGAAAAGTTACCCCCACATAGACCTTATGACTGTGCCATTGACTTGGTGGAGGGGGCCCCGATCCCGCGAGGGCATCTCTACTCCCTGACTGAACCAGAGCAAGAAGCTCTCAGGGAATTCATAGAGACAAACCTTCGCAAGGGATTCATCAGACCCTCTCAATCCCCAGCCGCCTCCCCAGTGATGTTTGTGAAGAAGAAGTCAGGGGAATTACGCTTGGTGGTGGACTACAGAGCATTGAATAATATCACCAAGCGGAACAGCTATCCCCTGCCCTTAATCTCGGATCTACTAGACCGACTTCGAGGAGCCAAGGTTTACACCAAGCTGGATCTTCGGGGAGCTTACAACTTAGTTCGCATCAGAGAAGGGGACGAGTGGAAGACCGCCTTCCAGACCAAATTCGGATTATTCGAGTCCCGAGTTATGAATTATGGATTATGCGGAGCTCCCGCAACGTTCCAGCATTTTGTCAATGACATTTTCCAGGACTATCTAGATAGGTTCTTGATAATCTACCTGGACGATTTTTTGGTGTTTTCTAGATCACAATCAGAACATGAGAACCACGTCAAAATGGTGTTACAACGATTGCGGGATCATGGACTTTATGCCAAGCTGGAAAAATGCGCTTTTGATCTACAAGAGGTAGATTTCCTTGGATACCGTATCTCGCCTCTAGGGCTCTCCATGGATCCAGCCAAGGTTTCAGCAGTATTGGAATGGCGGGCGCCAACTAACAAGAAGGAGGTGCAGCGATTCTTGGGGTTCGCGAACTATTACCGCAAGTTCATTCCAGAATTTGCCCGCTGGTCTGACCCAATCACTAGCTGCATCCGTGGAAAACAGCCCTTCCGCTGGACTGATCAAGCAGAGAAAGGGTTCCAGCAACTAAAGAAATTATTCACATCCCAGCCAATCCTTCAGCATCCAGATCCTGAAACCCTTTTTGTGGTGCAAGCGGACGCCTCTGATGTGGCAATTGGGGCTGTGCTCCTACAACCGGTGGGAGATCACCTTCATCCTTGTGCCTATTATTCTCGTCAACTAACCGCACCAGAGAGGAACTATACCATTTGGGAAAAAGAACTATTAGCCATAAAGGCAGCTTTTGAAACTTGGAGACATTGGCTAGAAGGGGCCAAATTTCCCATTGAAGTCCACACTGATCATCGGAATCTAGAACATCTAAGAACTGCCCGCAAGCTAAATCAAAGGCAGCAACGTTGGGCTTTATTCTTTGAACGTTTCAACTTCCAGATTCATTATGTAACCCCAGCCCAAACCAAGCAAGCAGACGCCCTGTCACGTAAACCGGAATACGCTGCAGGACGCAAGGAGACCTTTGAATCCCAACTACTACAACCCGAGAACTTTGCCACGCTCACAGTGGGGAACACCAAATCCACTCCCATTGATTCAACTCCCTCTACTCCAGGGCCCATCTGTGCTCAAGAAATCAGGGCTAGTCAGCAAGCAGATGCCTGGGCGCAGGACCAACTTCGTCAAGGTCTGCATTTTCCCTTTTCGCTTAAAGATGGACTGCTTTGCTATAGAAATCATGTTTATATCCCACCCGGACCGGGCAGGGAAAAAGCACTTCGTCTGTGTCATGACTGCAAACCAGCAGGGCATTTCGGACTATTTAAAACCATGCATTTGATCCTAAGAGATTTCTGGTGGCCCAAGATCCGCAAGGATGTGGAAAAATATGTTAACACCTGCCCAGTATGCCAGCGCTCCAAGATAAGAAGGGAGAAGCCCTCAGGGCTTCTACACCCCCTTCCTAACCCATCTCGCCCATGGGAAATAATTTCTGCGGATTTTATCACTGACTTACCACCTTCCTGTGGATTCACCACGATCCTAGTGGTGGTGGACCTTTTCACCAAGTTAGCCCATTTCATTCCCTGTGAAGGTCTTCCCACGGCCCAAGAGACTGCAGATTTATTCCTCCAACATGTTTTCAGACTACATGGATTGCCCAAGAGTTTGGTCACAGACCGTGGATCCCAATTCACCTCTCGTTTCTGGAAGGCACTACAAAAACTATTGGGCATAGACTCTCGTTTATCTTCAGCTCATCATCCCCAAACGGATGGGCAAACGGAGCGCACCAATGCCACTTTGGAACAGTACCTTCGCTGTTATGTAAACTACCAACAGGACAATTGGGCTTCTCTGTTACCACTGTCGGAGTTTGCCTACAACAATGGAGTCCAGGCTTCTACAAAAGAAACGCCGTTCTTTGCAAACTACGGCTTCCATCCACGTTTCTTTCCCCCTGTCATTGAAACTTCAGAAGTTCCCGCAGCAGAAGATTGGCTGCAGGAACTCACAGCGGTGCAACAACTTTTGCTCCAGCAACTGGAACAAGCCAAGGAGGACTATAAACGTCACGCGGACAAACATCGCCAGCCGGGCCCCGAAATCAAGGTAGGAGATCGGGTTTTTCTGTCCACTCGCTTTTTGCCCTCCCATCGCCCTTGCCGGAAGTTAGATGCCCGTTTCATTGGCCCCTATCCAGTGGTGGCGCAATTAAACCCCGTGACTTTCAAGCTCCAACTTCCGCGTTCAATGCGCATTCACCCAGTGTTCCACCGCTCCCTGCTCCTTCCGGCGGATGGTGTGCGGCCAGATGTAGACCGGCCGGCCCCCGTCCCTATTTTGGTGGATGGGGAGGACGAGTTCGAGGTTCAGGACATTTTGGATTCTCGCTTTCACCGCCGCCGCCTGCAATATCTCATTGACTGGGTGGGTTTTGGCCCTGAGGAACGCTCTTGGGAAGACGCCTCCACAGTCCATGCTCCTGATCTAACCCGTCGCTTTCATCAGACCTATCCCGCCAAGCCACGACCTCGCGCCTCGGGGAGAGAGTCCCAGTTTGGGAGGGGCCTTGAGGAGGGGGATAGTGTGATGACTCATGGGCCTTGTAGTCCTGCTCATGACATTGTAATGCCTGATGAAGAAGAAAACTTGGGTTTTTTACCTTCCCAGTCAGAACTGGAATCTTCTCAGCCAGATCTTTCCCAGGCAGATCTGGGAACCTTGCACCTGCAAGAAAGTTGTGTCCCAGAAGTATGTCAAACAAACCCTGAGCCTACATCTCCCGTGTTCTCTCGCCATGAGTTTTGTAAACAACAGAGGGGTTTGGAAGCAGCTTCGCGCAGGAGTGCGAGAATAGCAGCTAAGAATGTACCCAATTAAGTCTGCTTTTCGTGAGAATCTTTAAGGAGTCAAACATCTGGTCTCAGAGTTTAGCTTTCGTTTCTGGTTCCCAGAGAACTGCTTCGGCGGGAAAGTTAGACTCTATATAGGTGTTTTACCCGCGTAGTAACTTCGCGGAGTCAATTCGTCAGCCTCCGGAGCGAGTTGTGTTTGGACAGCGCGCTCCGATTCAAGCCTCGTTCCTGCTCAAGCCTTGCCTTGTTTCCAGCCTTCGCTCCTGTTTCCCAGCCTTTGTTTACCTACGGACCTTGCCTTGTTTCCCAGGACTAAACCTTGCCTTGTTTCACGGATTTTACCAAGTTATTCCACGGACCTTGTTCTTGTTCCTCGTTACCTTGTTCCACGTTTCAAGCCTTGTTTCAAGTATCAAGTTATTTCCTAGCCTTGCTCAAGTTCATGGACTAAAGGACCTTGTCATCTCCCCTCACTTTGCCTGGCAAAGTGAGTGTTTCGGTTATTGGATTACAACTTTGGACCTTAATATTTCATATTGGACATTGTTTCTTTGGACTAATTTTGACCTTTCCTGAAAGGTCTGCTTCTGGACTAACTTTTACATTTGCTTTTACTAACTTTATATATTTCCTTAATAAAGATATTAGATAGAATCTGGCCTCTGCGTATGGTTATTGGTGCTCTGTAGCCTGGGTCGTGACAGCAGGGCCAGGGCGCCGGACTCCCAGGGGCTCGATAGCGCCCCTGGGAACATGGCGCCCAATGCGGGGGCGTGGCTAGCGTCCCGTGTTGGGCCGGGCCTGTGTGCCTGTATTTACTTGAACCCAAAGCACAACAGGCTGTGAGCTATAAGGCCCTTGGGAGAGTCCAGTGTGGCTCTTGGAACCCTATCAACTCTTAAAGGGCCCTGGCAGCCTCCAAAAATTCATGTTTTTTGGTGGGGGATGGTAAAGAAAACCTCAAAGATGGCAAGAAGTAATGTGTTATCACTTCTAGTTGCTCAATGAGAGTATGATTCTGCTTCTATCCTATGCAATTTGAGGATATGCAATTCTGAGGATGGTGTTTAGATTCACTATCCAAAGAATTCCAATGTTTCATGAAACTACAAACCTCAGAATGTCATGGGATGTATCTATGGCAGTCTAAACAGAATTATAGTGCTGCGATTGCATACTGTGAAGACCATGTTTCAGAGCAATGGAAATTGTCTGTTGAATATACCCATCCCTGCTCTAATGGAGGAAAGAAAAACACTTGAATAGAGCTATTGCTGTTACAGTTATAGATACAGATGCAGTTCGCAATACTTTTTGTTTATCTTTCTTCATGCCCTTATTGTGGAGTCTCTGAGTCACTAGAACCTATTTTGGCAGAAGCAATTATATTACCATCATCACAGAATTGCAATTTCGGGTAAGGGATAACCGTAGTAGACATTTGGTTTAGAATATCTTTAATACAAATGTATTGTGTAATACAAAAGAACAAAGTGGGGCAAAATATAGAAACATGCAGTACATAAATTCAGGGCTATCTCTAAATAAAATGTTTACTGTGGTTTTTCATGAGGTTTCGAGTAGTTTCTTAAGTGGAGTGTTATTGGTTTCCTGCAGATTATACGCTTCACAATCATACTGAATTATTGAAATGCCTCGCATCCAGCTATTTATCTGCCCAAAATGTACTGTTTCATCTTTTTACCATGATTCTAGACTTCACACAGACAGAATTTTCAAAGATGAATGTGCTTACATTTATTCATAAAGCTAACATTTCTTCAGGCATTTGATGGCATCCAATAGAATGTCTACATCTTGATTTATAGATGAGGTTTTCGTTCTCAGGTTTAAGCAACTCTTATTGCTTCGGGTCCTAGATAGAGAGCTACCCTCCCACACCGAAGCCCCTGGTGAGAAAAAGGTTATGTTTGGAAGACACTCTCGCTTAACTATGCATTGTTACATCTAAACAAATCTTCCCCCAAACGATACTAAAATGTAGATTTACATTGTATTTTTATTGAGACCAGAATTACATCTTTCTCTCATATTTATCTCACATGTCTCCCTTCAAAGGCAAACACAGACTGACTAACTTAACCATGAACTAGGAGCCCCCAATGGCGCAGTGGGTTAAACCCTTGTGCTGACAAGACTGGTGACCTGAAAGTTGGGTTACTGACCGGTTACTGCCGGTTCGAATCCACCCCGGGGAGAATGCAGATGAGCTCCCTCGGTCAGCTCAAACTCCATGCGGGTACATGAGAGAAGCCACCCACATCAAACATACGGGCATCCCCTGGGCAACGTCCTTGCAGATGGCCAATTCTCTCACACCAGAAGCAACTTGCAGTTTCTCAAGTTGCTCCTGACACACACACAAAATCCTTGAACAATGTACATTCTAAAAGTGGGAGCTTCAAAAAAATTGAGTATTTCTGTTCATGTCTGTCAGGCTGGGATTTTTTGGGATATTGTATTTCATACAGTTTTTCCATTCAACCCTCCAACAATTAGACTGATATCATTCCATGACAACTTTGCATGCTCAGTCTTAATTGGGCTTCATTTGAGGCATTAGTGAGGACTTCTGATTGAATTTCCCTGTAGTATATCTTTCTTGCTTGATATGTATTAGACCTGTTTTAAGCTGTGGTTAAAGGCTAAATACAGTAAACTCATTAAATCAATAGGACTCATTAAATCAGCTCTTATAGTCATTGACTATGTTCGTTAGGGCCAATAAAATATTAAGGAACCTTAATTTGCCTGCCAAAATACAAGAATTTGATGACATGAGCATCAGGAAACATGGTCTCATCAGCCTTGTTCAGATGTGGGCATATGTGCTTGAGATTTTAAATGTCCATATAGATCTTTACATGGAGTTGGCATCCTTCATAGAATCATAGAGTTGGAAGAGACCTCATGGGTCATCTGGTCCAACCCCTTGCCAAGAAGCAGGAAAATCGCATTCAAAGCACCCCGAGTGGTGAAGCCCTAGGAGCAGCTTCAGCTATTGTCAAATATTTCTGAAAAGGGAAGTGGGGTCATTCTTAAACTGAATGCACCTTACCATTTCCTCTCACAAAGAACTCAGAAAAACTGAATGTTCATGGTCTGATTAACCTTTCCTTCATTTTCTGACAAAAAGAATCAGTAGGAGTCTCTTCTGGGGCTTGATTGTCCTAGAAGTGAGAGGTCTTCAGTGGAGTGCAATGGAGTATAGCCACTAAAAATAAGGCTTATGCATGTGTAAGCTTCACATTCACATGTATAAATCTTTAACAGCATGTCAGTCTCCATATTCACCTTAACATTATATGTGTGGGATAAGTGGGAATGAGCTCAGTTCTACACAGGAATCAGATATTCTGGCTTTGGAAAGGATTACCTCATCATAATTATCCATGTTGAGCTAACCAAATGAATTCCAAACCATGAAGCACAAAAAAGGAAGAAAGAAATAAAAGAAAATTACATAACTTGTACCCTAGTATGGAAAAGTCTAGAGTAGTGGTTCCCAACCTTTTTTTTGGCCATGCCCCACCTAAGCATCTCTAAAATACTGATGTCCCTACCTGACATATAATCCTTATTATTCAAAAAAATGAACTCTTACTCACGGGGAGGAAGCCTAAGAGGTCACTAACTTGGTCTAAGCAAGCTTCCAAAGAATATGGCATCCATGACAGTGAATAATAAAAGAAGGAAAGAACAGTTGAAGTCCTGACGAAGAAATCACTAAGAGATTATTGATAATTATATGAATAATATAAAGGTACCTCAGGAAATTCACAATTTACCTGACATCATGTTCTCACCACTCGTCTCTATCAGTTGCTTGTCCCGTCCCCAACATCTAGCCACTGTGTACATTCTGATTTTATTTTTTTAATCTGTGTGCCACGATATATATTTATATACTGTGTATGAGGCCCCTAGAACCATAAGAAATGCAAAAAAATCATTTCTAATAACCAATTCTCAAACTGTCCCTGTTAAAAATAAAATAACCTCCCTATGGGACATATGCCCCTTGTGGGGAACCAGTTAGAGAGCTAGCATGATAAAGTGGTTTGAGTGTTAGACCAAGGCGATGAGGCCTCTTCTACACTGCCATATCAAATTCAGATTATCTGCTCTGAACTGAATTAGATGGCAGTGTAGACTCATATAATCCAGTTCAAAACACATAATGTGGATTATCTACTTTGATAATCTGGATTATATGGCAATGTAAAAAGGGGGCCGAGAGGCCAGGGTTCAAAATCCTGCTGAGTGAAATCAAGAAAGTCTCACTCACTAGTCCTCAAAGGAAGGTAAGGACAAACTCCCTCTGAACATATTCTGCTAAGAAAACCCCATGCTGGTGTCATTTTAGGGTTGCCATATGTCCAAAATGACTTGAAAGCATCCAAACACAACAGCAAAGGCATGACTCCACATGTGCTTACTTAGGAGGAAATCCATTTCATTCAGAGAGAAATAAAAAACACATAAAACACTGTGAAAGAAATCCGATGAAAATCAATGGCATGTCTAAATTGACATGTCGGAGATCTGATTGCACTGTAACTCATCAGCATCATATTAAACACAGCTTCCACTAATTTGAGTCTTCAAACTGCAAAAGCCTCAGGCTGATTAACATTTTGGCTCTCACCCACCCACTGAGGCTAATAATCCTGCAATTAGCTGCACATTTCAGTTTTCCAGCCAGTTCAGTGGGACTGGAGTGAACTCATTTCACCAAAGTGGAAACCAAATAGCCAAGACTACAAAAGCCAACTGCAGATTTCGCAAATGGCAATATTCTCAGCCTTCCAGACAAAATAAATAGTATAGTAACATGGAAAATGTAATTGGCTGGAAATATCTGCCTGTATCGTGGCTACATGTTTGCATGAAAGAGAACGGGTGGATTACATAGGCTTTTGGACTGAGGCAATGGAGTTCCTTCAATGAAGAACCTATGCAAAGATGTCCATGAGAGGCTATGAGTGCAAATTTAATTGAAATAAATCATCTTTGGGATTTGTTATTGTATGCCTTCATATCATTTCTGACATTTGGTGACTAGAGGGTCACAGGGTTTTTTGGGTTGAGAGAGTGTAATGCCAACACTCGAATCACTATACCATGCTGACTATGAGGCCTGGATCTGATCGTGAGTCCCAAATAGAGCAGGCTCACAAAATTGACTGTATTTATATCTACAGTAAGTGTAAGCCAACACACATATAAAGTTTCTTATGTATGTTCCTGAGGACTTGGGTCTGTCAGTGGATAGGTTCCTTTCTGTCCCTTCAGGGAGTCAATCAATACAGTGTGTGGGATATTGGAGAAGGACTTCTCAGCCATGGCACCCTAAGTGCACCAACCTTCATTTCAAAATAAATATTTAAAGAAACTCATATTGATTGAGTAGGCCCACTCCAGGTACTTCTAATAAATAAGCAGAATTTGAGATCTTCCATGGAAATTCTGTTGTATGCCATTAACTCCCAAACAACTAATGTGGTGAGCAGCACGTGAGTTAAATTGTCCCTAGTATAAGCACACTGGTTATGAAACTCCTTCCAAAAGATAGTCAACCTGGCTCCATCCCTACTGACCTTCCAGCAAGCAGAGAAGAAAATATAGTTCCATATTGCTTTTGTCCTGGAAACCAAGGCTAGTTTTTGAGACTGTTTCAATTATGGGAATGTTTGTTTTTAAATGGTTTGAATTGTTTGTAAGGAAGGATTTTATCCAGTTTTATAGCTTCTGTATTGCCTCAAGAGCCCTTGAGGTCTAAGCAGCAATAAACAAATACATTTAATAAAATATGTTTAATAGGCCTAAATATTTAAAACTGTATATAAAAGGACAGTCATAATAACATCAGTTACAAATACTACAAAATTACATAACATTATAACATGCAACGGATGTGCTCTGCATTGCAATCAAAAATATCATTAAGAGACGATCCAGGGACATTATGTATGATTACTTCTTACTTCCTGAGATTAACCACCACGTTCACACACAATATGAAAAAAACTCTTGTTGACTAGATTTAATCATCTTTTAGAAAGATTTTGAAAGCAGGGTTATTATTTTTTGCTGACTTTGTTTCAAAGCCAGGAAAGTCAATAGTAAAGGGTTAATGTGGTTAGTTAACCTTTCAAAAGGAAACAAATATGAAATTGCATTTGCATTAGAAGTGGAAAAATAACAGCTGGGTTTACATTAAATTGCTGTTTAAATTTAAGTAGAATGCCTGCAGTAAAAGAAAACCAGAAAAAAGCTGAAAAATACTATCTATAGTTTTACTTCTCACCATCCCCCCAACTTCTTTGTTTTTGAACTTTGGTGAGAAGAAAACTGATACATGAATTTTTGAAAACCCAACCTTTAATCCTCTCCAACAAAAAGATGTCTCTTGTTTTACTTTCTCCTTTCATCACCTCTTAGCTTTTCTGTAAGTGAATGAGCTTCCTGATTTCTACTTGGATCTCAATAAAAGTCCCAAGATTAAGAACTTCAACCTTCTACTTTGTGAGCCAGATGAAGTGCTTCTGCTGAGCCTCAAATGCAGGAAACAAAAAGGCCACCTGGTTGCTGAGATGTTTTCTACCTCCTTTGTAAACTATCCTGACCATCTGTTGGTTGAAAAGCTTTTCACATTAACCTTGAAACAAACTACAGTAGAGTCTCACTTATCCAACATAAACGGGCTGGCAGAATGTTGGATAAGTGAATATGTTGGATAATCAGGAGACATTAAGGAAAAGCCTATTAAACATCAAATTAGGTTATGATTTTACAAATTAAGCACCAAAACATCATGTTATACAACAAATTTGACTGAAAAGGTAGTTCAATACGCAGCAATGCTATGTAATAATTACTGTATTTACGAATTTAGCACCAAAATATTATGATATATTGAAAACATTGACTACAAAAATGCGTTGGATAATCCAGAACGTTGGATAAGCGAGTGTTGGATAAGTGAGAGTCTACTGTATCACACTTTAATAATTGGCATAATTATTAGCATAATTGATAATCAACTAAAATAAGTGGACTGAATCTACAAAACGTAGTTTTGCAATAAATAAATATGCAATCATTTGGAAAATGGAAAATGTATGCATTTATTTATGCTATTTCAATTCAATCAATTAATTAATTAACTTCATTAAGTTAGTTAATTGCTGGAGGAGTTCTAACAGGAATTTAAAAACCATCTAAAGACCTATCTCTTCTAGCAGGCCTACCCAGCCAGTTTTAAGCATGCTTTTTAAATTAGTGTCCTTTGTTTAATCTGGTTTGTGCATTTTAATATGTATTTTGTAGAAATACATTTTAACACGTGGAGAGATGGGTAAGAAATAAAATTATTATTATTGACACAACAACATAGTCTGACACAGCAAACAAGATAGATATGCTGGATTTCGTATCACAAAATCACAAGTCGAACACTTCCCAAGCGTTTGGGACTGTGTGATGTTTATTATTATTATTATTATTATTATTATTATTGTTGTTGTTGTTGTTGTTGAATGTAATTCTGGAATTAAGGTAATGAATGTATTCTAGCTTAATCATGATAGTTATAAAATAAATGTGATCAAGTTGCTCCTTTATATTTTCTACTTAATTTTGCCATGATATGAGATATGACTGTCTTGGCTTCTAGGGAGCGTTCAGACTTGATTTGCTCTAGGAACTTGTAGTTATAGCAGTACAAAATATCTATAGTACCCTTCTCCGACACCAAGTTCAAATGAATTGATTTCCTTCCTATAAGTGTTTTTCTGTGTCCTGCTTTAGCAAACATAGAAATGGGACAATCCTAACTTTGGTATTGAATGACATAGATTTACTCTTTAGCACCTTGTTTAGTTCTTTCATGGCTGACCTTCCAAGTCCTAGTCATCTGACTTTGACTGCAGTCTCAATTGAGCCAAAGTATGGAAAATCTTGAACTATTTCATGTTTAATTGTAAACCAGCCTTTGCACCATCTTATTTGACTTTTTTTGTCTTTTAGTAATCATATATTGGAGCCCCTGGTGGCGCAGCAGATTAAACCACTGGCTGCTGGACTTGCTGGCCAAAAGTTTGCTGGTTCGAATCCAGGTAGCAGGGTGAGCTCCCACTGTTAGCCCCAGCTTCTGCCAACCTAGCAGGTTGAAAACATGCAAATGCGAGTAGATCAATAGGTATTGCTCCAGCAGGAAGGTAATGGTGCTCTATGTAGTCATGCTGGCCACATGACCTTGGAGGTGTCTATGGACAATGTCGGTTCTTTGCCTTAGAAATGGAAATGAGCACCATCCCCCAGATTCGAACATGACTAAACAATTTCAGGGGAAAACCTTTACCTTTACTAATTTTATATTTGCTTCACTCAGATCCATAAGTCTCTTTATTTCTATCCATTCCACTACGATGGGGAAGGGACAAAAAAAAAAGCCAAGGGATTCTCATGATTCTCTGAGGTCATTATAATTTGTTAGGGCATAGCTGAAAAACCTATTGAGATGTTGACAGGCCAAGACTAAAGTGATGCAACTGCCAGATATTTATTGACAAAGGCCATGACTTCTGTCATCTTCTCGCCAGAGCTGACAAGGTTAGAGCAACTACAGGGAAATCATGTTGCTGACCCAACAAGGTGACATAAAAAAGGCTTAGGCAATAGACACCAGTCAGCTTACATTATCATCTATCTTAGGGACAATCTGTAAACTATCTGAACTTTTCAGGCAAATTTAACATTAATTACTGGCATTTAGTTCCCATGTCAACAGGAAATACAATCTGGGTTTTATTCCAAATATTAAAGTAGATGATTATAATGGTATTTACTGGAATTAGAAGCAGTGTACATCGTCAAAACAAGTACAAAGAGGTTGACATTATCATCATCTAAGATGCTGGACCTAATCGAGACATAGGAATTAGCAGCTTGCCTAGCTTCATTAAAGTAATAAAACACAAAGCAAATGCATTTCCTCAATGACATGGAAGCTACCAACTGGCACTGAAGATGCAAAGTGAAAACATTTAAATACCATAAGTTTGCATTAAAATGCAAATAAGAACTTTCCCTTCTTTGCTGGTTTTTCTCTCTCTTCACACCCCAAATTTCTAGCATTGCAGTAAAACCTCACTTAAGCATTTAGAAATACAATTGCAGAATGTAAAAAGGGACAGGCAAAGATACCAAAGAAAGGTGAACACTGCAAATGTAAGACTTCAAGATAATTCCAGTTCTTCATGCCTTCTTCTCTGCAATATCAAAATTGCAGGAAAACCCTTGATCGAGAATTTAGAAATAGAGTTTATACATATAACAAAATCTGACAGTGTAAATTAACCAGGGAAAGTGCACACAGCAAATATAAGAGCTCTAGATAATTATCATGTTCCATGCCATACTTTGTGCAATAACAGAAATTTGAAGACTGAAAGGACATTTCATTAATGAGGTTAACTTATCTACACTGACCATTAAATGTAGCTCAAAACTAGATTCAAACTGCAGTGGCCAAACAAGAAACTCTCACACAAGTGCACAAAAAAAATCCTCAATACACATCAGTGCTCTGTCTAATCACCATCCAGGCCTTGAATTTGTTACCAGATTTCTTATGTAATAATCTGCACAGCCGAACTACTTTCAATACCAGTTTGAAACCTCAGTAAATAGTCATTGGATAGATCAACTAGGCATGGACTAAGCAAATTTATGCACTCAGCCAAACATATGATTTAGACACATGCATAGCTTTTTCCAGGAGCCCCAGGTGGCACAGTGAGTTAAACCGATGAGCTACTGAGCTTGCTGACCGAAAGGTTGGCAGTTCGAATCTGGGGAGCGGAGTGAGCTCCTGTTATTAGCCCCAACTTCGGCCAACCTAGCAGTTCGAAAACATGTAAATGTGAGTAGATCAATAGGTACCACTTTTGCAGGAAGGTAAAGGCCCTCCATGCAGTCATGCCGGCCACATGACCTAGGAGGTGTCTACGGACACTGCCGGCTCTTCAGCTTAGAAATAGAGATGAGCACCAACCCCCAGAGTCAGATATGACTAGACTTAATGTCAGGGGAAACCTTTATCTTTACCTTACTGCTTTTTCCACTATTCTTTTTCTTTTAATCATCCTGCATTTGGGTAAATGTGTAAAAAATGTACATTTTGGTGTGTGTTTCCACAAAGTAAATACAATTCTCAACTATTTGCCCTGGCTTAATCCACCAAGTACATCTCTTTAAGGCATTGGGGAAAAGATGTTCTACCTGCCTAACATGTATCTGTTTACAAAAAAAAAAGTCTGATAAAGTGGGGGGGGGGAGTAGACATTTATTTTTAGTACACTTCTAAAATTTGCACTCTTGACATGAAAGCCTCTAACCACCACTTCTCACAGTCCCTGTTTTGCAGATAAAAAGGGAACAAAAACCTGTCTCTCTTCCTTGCCCTCAATTCTCACATTGGAAGAATGCTATATGGTAATGTAACATGTTTCCACTGGAGCTATTAAGGTGTGCAATACACATTTGTAGTTGGTTTTTTTAAAAAAATGCTATTAAATTTGTCATCAGGTTTTTCTGGTGGAATGCACATTTGCTGATGTACGTGTAGGCTTGAAATAAATGTATGTGCCTGCTCTTTAAAAAAATACTTTAATTTTAATGAAAATCTGTCATAGACTAAAACATACACATTTTTATGGAGTCCCTTTGAGTTTGGCCTGGTGAGAAATCCATCCTCAGGGCAAATAAAGCCACTTTAATCTGTAGAAGACATCTCTGCCCTGCATTTTAACAATGGGACATAATTGTGGTGGTTAACATTCTTTGAAGAAAATCACATGGGCCAGCTTGATTTAAAAAAATTCTAAAATCAGGACAGTAAATAAAGAACAATACACAAAAGAGAGGGGAATTCCAGACAAAAAACAATAAGGGCCTCTCAACAAAAAATGCCCTCAGGCAGAAAACAGCCAGGCTTTGAAGCTAGAGGGTTATTCAATGCTAATCAAGCTGGCCATTTGCAACATTCATACTTGCCTCAGGCAGTCAAGAGATCCTTCTCTCACCCTGACCACTCCACAGATATATAAACCCCTCTTGCCTCGTTTCCAACAGACCTCAGAACCTCTGACGATGCCTGCCATAGATGTGGGTGAAATGTCAGGAGAGAATGCTTCTGGAACATGGCCATACAGCCTGGAAAAGTCATAGCAGCCCAGTGATTCCAGCCATGAAAGCCTTCAACAACACTATCTGTGTGTGGATTTCAATCTGGTTTCAGGCCTGGTTATGGGATAGAGACAGCTTTGGTCACTTTGGTGGATGACCTATGCAGAGAACTAGAAAGGGGTAGGGTGTCCCTGTTAGTTCTCCTGGACCTTTCGATACCATCAACCATGGTATCCTTCTGAGTCACTTTTCTGGGTTGGTGCTTGGAGGTGCTGTTCTTCATTGGCTCTGTTCCTTCCTTGATAGACGTCCTCAGAAGATGGTGCTGGGTTGCTTCTGCTCAACTCCTTGACCGCTGGTTTGTGGGGTTCCTCGGGGCTTTGAGCTGTCCCTCATGCTGTTCATCATATACATTAAACTGCTAGGAGAGGTCATCCAGAATTTTGGAGCACATCTATATGTAGGTGACACCAAACTCTATCACTCCTGTCCACCTAATTCCAAGGAAGCAGCTCCTGTGCTAAACTGGTACCTGGTAGCTACAATAGACTAGATAAAGGTAAAGGTAAAGGTTTCCCCTGATGTTAAGTCCAGTCATGTCTGACTCTGGGGGTTGGTGCTCATCTCCATTTCTAAGCCGAAGAGCCGACGTTGTCCGTAGACACCTCCAAGGTCATGTGGCTGGCATGCCTGCATGGAGCGCCGTTACCTTCCCGCCAGAGCGGTACCTATTGATCTACTCACATTGCCATGTTTTCGAACTGCTAGGTTGGCAGGAGCTGGGGCTAACAGCGGGCGCTCAAGCCGCTCCCGGGATTTGAACCTGGGACCTTTCGGTCTGCAAGTTCAGCAGCTCAGTGCTTTAACGCACTTCGCCACCGGGGCTCCTTTTAATTCTGATTTTACCACACTGTTATTTAATTTAAACTTGTGGAGAGCTGGCCGTCTTGAGTCCCCACAGGGAGAAAGGCGGGGTATAAATAAAGATGATGATGTTGTTGTTGATGATGATGACAATATGGATTAGCTGATTAGTTTGTCAGGAAGGTGGCTTTATGAACTCCCCCTCTGCTTAACTTTCCAAGGCTAGCTTTGCAAAGAATCTTTCAGGGTTTTGTTTTCTTTTCCTTCAGCTTGGCATTCAGAGAAAGGAAGGTGATTAATACCCTTGTTCTTGAGCTAAGCATTTTGTAATCGCTGTAATTAAATCAAGCAATATGCATTTAAGCAGGGCTCTAATTGTAAATTTTAATCATAACCACAAACAGCCAAGCATCTTCTTCAAAGTATTAATTGGGAGCACCTTGAAGGCTGCAGCTGCCTGGTTTTAGCATC
Organism: Anolis carolinensis; assembly: GCF_035594765.1. Lineage (NCBI taxonomy): Eukaryota > Metazoa > Chordata > Lepidosauria > Squamata > Anolidae > Anolis > Anolis carolinensis. The sequence goes on from NC_085842.1 coordinate 309,865,366, forward strand.
AAATATGTAACCAGTTGGCACGTTCTGCTTACTTGTTTATGTCATTCTAGAGGATTGGATGTTCCAATCCCCTGGCTCTCCATTGTGCCATAATATTTGCTTTGATGAATGATGGCATAAAGAGAGAAAAAGAAAGGGGTAGTTTATGAGTATACAAAGTACAAACAAACAAGAAAGAGTCAAGATAGAATTAATTATGACTCCTTGGTAGCAGTAGACCCAGAAAAAAGGGGAGGAATTTGGACAGGAGTTGTGGAGTGGAAATTACAAATAAAATAACTGATGAATACTCTGACCCTTCAGTGATAATGAGAAGAAAGTTCTAAAGCAAAGACTGGGCATCTCCAGCAGGCTATCATTCATAACAATTCACTGTGAGAGAGTATTTTATGGAAAGAATGTTCAAGAAATTCATAAATTGGTAAAAATGTTTTTCTTGAACATCAAAAAATCCTGTGAGTAGAATCTTGAATATACAAGAGACATCAGAGCTTGAGAATTATTTTCTGCAAAATTTGCATGTGGTTATTTTGGGTTTCTGTCCTATCAAGTTTTACCCATAGTCACCTTGGCATATTTTCTGAACCAAAACTTCTTGGGAATATCATCATGCCATTAATGCCTAAAGGAGGGATCCTCAAACCTTTTAAGTTGATGGCCAGTTCACTGTCACTTGGTTTGTTGGGGGGGGGGGGGGGGGAGACGACTATAATTTGAAGGAAAAAAAAAAACATGAACAGATACCTTTGCTCTCAAAGACACGCTAGGTCTTATTTACAGGGGATGTCTTATTTTCCTCCCTCCTCCTCCACTGAAGAAGGTGTGTGCAAAACAAAGGAGAAGTACATGCCTTCCTCGATGGAGGAGGTGGGAGCTGCACACATATTTCCCTCCTCCTCCTTCGCACCACATGCGCCTTCCTTGGTGGGGGCAGCTCCCTCCTCCTAGGTCTTACTTTCGGGGAATATCTCATATTTGGCAATTCACCAAAATCTCTGCTAGGTTTTATTTTCAGGGTATGTACATTGCACATATCTTATTTGTAATGCAAAAAATTTGAAAGAACAATAAAATGTTAACCAACATAAAGTATTTCAATGGGAAGTGTTGGCCTGCTTTTGGCTGAGATAATCAAGTTAATTAGGATTGTTGTTTTTGTTGTGTGCCGTCAAGTTGTTTCCGACTTAGGACAACCATAAGTCTAGCTCTCGGGTCTTAGTTTTGTGACCCCTGTCTTAAAATCTAGTAGGCTACTTTTAAAAAGCAGTTTGTTGCAATTATTGTACAAATAATTTCCAAGTAGTTGATTGCATAATTACAATTTTAAAGAGTTACTTGCTTTCCTCTTTCAGAAAAACAAAGATCAACTTTTTGTTATCCATTTTAAAAACAAACTAACTGACTGCTAATAAGCCATGGTACAAAATTATCTCTCCTTCTATACTCTTCATCATCACAACATCCAAAGTAGACCATGAACCACAGTATTTGAACCAGGTGGTATTTCCCCCCCGCATCATTTAGTGAGGTCATACTTCCATAATGTTAAAAGTAACTAAAATCACAGTTACATAACAAAGTACAGAGAGTATCCCTTTTGCTGTTATAGTCATAGCAACCTAACTATACATTGGTTATTGAAAAAAAGAATTGGTTATGCATTTTGTAAAAACTCTTAGTTTGTTTTTTGCATATAGTTATTTCCATGCCTTGTGGGCACTAGTATGTGAAAAATGGGTATGATACCATGAAGACTCTATAAATAGTTAAAAACCAAGTAGAATAACATATGCATATATAATGCAAATATTATGAACACACTACAACAGATGATGCCACAAATGTGTAGGACTCTGTGATACTAGGGCTAAAATCCATGATCAACCATAAAAAAACCATTTAGGCCCCTTCTACATTGCCATAAAAATCCATATTATCTGCTATGAACTGGATTATATGAAGTGTAGACTCATATAATCCAGTTCAAAGCAGATAATATGGATTAGAAGGGGCCTTGGTAGTTTTGAGTTAGGAATTATATTCAAACCCCCTCCCTTATCCTTTTTGCAAGATGGGCTAAACTGAAAAGTGGAAAAACATTACTTCAGTTATTGGTAGGTTTGTTTTTGTTGTTATTGTTTCAAGAGCTAGATAGTTATGCTTAAGTGGCTAAAACTAGGGATGGATGGATCAGACTATTTGCAATCTACAGCAGTTTCACATGAGTTCCTTCGTAAATCTATTTCATTTTATTTCTAAATGAAATGCATTTGTTCTCCTGAAATGTGAAGTTTTATACATATTTATGATAAAACATGCATTTCTAAATGTATCCCATCCCCCAAATACTCTATTTTATATGCAATTGATACCTTTTAAGAGCCTGAATCTGTTGTACAAAATGTGGAAGTATAAGACATTGGTACTGCGAGACACAATCAATTCATCTCCAAAGCCAAACCAAATAAAATCCTCAATATCGCTGGCATGCTACTTGGTGGCTCGTATTTCAATGGGGTGTTAAAGTGGGGTGCTGGGACTATTTGGGGGCAGGAGCTCACTTCCTCTGGACAGCTTCTTTAGAACAGACTTAGTGTCCTCCTGACTTGAGAGCAGCCAGCAACAACTGTCCGCTTGTTATATATACTCATGTATAAATTGACCAGTGTACAACTAGAGGGCAGGTTTGGGGGATAAAATTGTGGATTTTGATATGACCTACGATAAGTTGAGGGTCATTCTGAAGAGAGGAAAAAAACACAAATGTTAACTCAGAGGGTAAGCCATCCCTGGCCTCTGGCCATTTTCTCACCCAGGCATTCAAACAGGTCAGAAATGCCTCTGCAGCAGAGAATGTAGAGGGATTGATGCTTCTTTTAGGCTCTCCTACAGCTGGCTAAATACTCACCTTCACCACTGTACTCAGGGAAGAGGGTGCTTACTTTCTTAAAATAAGAGCTAAAATACAGTTTTCACACTGATCTCTGGAAAAGTTAGCTAGGTTTTTGGGCTGGTTGATTTTTTTGAATTAAATTTCCAGACTTATATAAGAGTATATGGGGCAGATTCTTGCTAGTGCTGATGGAAGGCTCTGTTCTGTGTTGTACATCCACATACCAACATACACAACTCTCTTTCCTACACACCACATACACAACTTTCCTTCCTATGCACCAGTGTAATACTGCATAACATTAGCAAGCCAGTGCCTCTTGTCCCACAAAATGTTTATACCGTAGAGTCTCACTTATCCAACATAAACGGGCCGGCAGAACGTTGGATAAGCGAATATGTTGGATCATAAGGAAAGATTAAGGAGAAGCCTATTAAACATCAAATTAGGTTATGATTTTACAAATTAAGCACCAAAACATCATGTTATACAACAAATTTGACAGAAAAAGTAGGTCAATAGGCAGTAATGTTATGTAGCAATTACTGTATTTACTATTTAGCAGCAAAATATCACAATGTATTGAAATCATTGACTACAAAAATGTGCTGGATAATCCAGAACGTTGGCTAAGCGAATGTTGGATAAGTGAGACTCTACTGAACTACTTTTTTCCCATTACAAGCATTCATTTTATACCACTATTTTCCAGGGTCATGTTCTTTGTGGCTTATACAATCAGGGCTATGTAGCACAATTACACTGTATGTGAAAATCACTTTTGATAATGTAGATGACCACAAGATTTATAGCAATCCAATAGAAAATGAACAATCTGTCTTGGCTTGGCTGTTAGCAGATGATCGTCCTGGCATATGTTGTCAGACTGGTACATGCAAAGGAACTTACATAACAATAATAATACTTTATTTATAACCCACCCTATCTCCCCAAGAGGTCTCAGGGAAGTTACATTACAGGGATAGCTTCTGCAGTGCAGTGGCAATGAACCTGATCTTGTGAAAACTAATTTATTTTATTTCAGCTCTGTAGGAATCCTGAAATTTGTATTTTAAAACAGTAACTGTCCCAAACTTTGAAATTGTGTCTAGTCTTTCTGCTCAAATATTCACCGCAATCATGTTCTGAGTAGGTGCATAAGAAGCCCAGCATTCAGGCAGCCTGAGGTCCCAGCTCTAAGACCAAAACATTATTACTAATTAATATTCATACTGCTTTGCCGTTCTGTGCAGTTGTATATGTTCCTGAAATCACCAACATTAAGCATTCTGAATGATTTTTAAAAGCCCAATATACATTCTAAACATTATTATTACTCTCTACTTGTGGATCATCCGTTTGAGTACTGGCTTTTTGGTGGCAGCCAGAAGTAAGTGATTACATTGAACAAGGCTTTTGTTTAATATTTAATGGAAGCTTTAGTCATGTTATCTAAGCCCTACTGACAAGTGAACATGTTGTTTGGCACAAGCTCAATTAAGACAACACACCCAACGCTGGGTAAGAACATTTAACTATATAATCTGCTGTGATGTCTAAATTACCAATGTAAAGTTACAGTTGTTGCTTCACATTCAGAGTTTGCTGAAGGATGGAGACAAAAGTAAACTGAAAGCCTCATGATGGTAAGTAATAACAGGATATGAAACTAAGGCCCCTTCTATGCTGCCATATGCTTGAGATTATCCAAGCAGATAATCCACATTATGTGCTTTGAACTGGATTGTATGAGTCTACACTGCCATATAATCCAGTTCAAATCAGATAATCTGGATTTTATTATGGCAGTGTAGATGAGGCCTAAGATAACAGTCATTTGCCTATTGAATGTTTTGAAGCTCAGGTGATAACTTGGGGCCCATATATATGGGGTAAATGAGGCGAGGCAGCGTGAATGGACTTTGTGTCATCCACATGACACATGAAGTCAATTCATACTAAACAACAGGCAAGGCCACTTAATAGTGCTTTGCTACACATTTTCCAAAGTCGGGGATATTCAAAAGCTTCCCTGAGACTCCAGAGCTCACAGACACTTTTAGCACGTGTGAACTGATTTGGAACCAGTTATTACTGCTTACATGGCCATTCTGCTTTCCTTGGGCTCAGGTAGCTCAGGGATAGGGGATGGCACTTACCATCACTGCCATGCCCTTGATGTAGCAGTGGCCACAGTGTGCAAAATGGCAAAGTGGTTGTCACTCATCACATGTACTGATGCTGACTGAAGTGCCAGATCAATCAGATAAGAGAAAGGAGGGTGATTCTTCCTCCGCCCCATTTCCTGAGTGGCTCTGGTGCTCCAGCCAGCAGCAGCACTTGTGATGTGTGATGATCACCAGTAGTTATGTGCCCTGGTGTCACCACCACACCCAGCAGTGTTGTACTGGGTTTGACTCTGCTGGGCCATGTGGACTGTGTTCCACTGCCACGCTGTCTCATTACGACACAGCATCTTAGTTTGGCTATGCAGACTTTCCTGGGACTGACCTAGAGTACCACATTCTAGGTTAGCTTTGCCAATGTGGCATGTGCAGGTTTGCCCTTGGACTCTAAATGTAGTTGAAGTTGGTTAAGATTCTACATTAATTTTGTTATACAGTCCTTGTGTTGAATGGCAATAACCTCAGTTGGACCACATTTCTAAATCTATAGTGAATGCAGATCCAAATGTGCATGCACATCAATTTATTTATTTATTTACAGTATTTATATTCCGCCCTTCTCACCCCGAAGGGGACTCAGGGCGGATCACATTATAACACACATAGGGCAAACATTCAATGCCCATAAACACATCAAACAGAGACAGAGAGAGACACGCAGAGGCAAGTTAACCTTCTTCTGAGGGGATGTTCGATTCTGGCCACAGGGGGGAGCAGCTGCTTCATCATCCACACTGACGGCACTTCCTCATTCCAGGTCGTAAATTAGTTAATCTTGCCTCCCCACTTTATAAGTGGTACCTTATCTCCTACTTGATAGATGCAACTATCTTTCGGGTTGCTAGGTCAGCAACGAGCAGGGGCTATTTTTTATTTTTAATTGACGGGTGCTCACCCCGCCACGGGCTGGCCTCGAACTCATGACCTCATGGTCAGAGTGATTTAAGGCAGCTGCTCAACAGCTGTGCCACAGCTGTTCAATTTGGGTGTTCAATTTGGCTATACCCCGTGCCATTTTCGGTGTCCAGATTTCAGTGGCCCCCAATCTGGTTTTTTTGAGGGGAGCCTCCTGGATTCAGATGGGCAAAATTCCATTTTTCAATCCAGTAGCTGAAAGATCAATTTTTGCTCCGGGAAGATCCGGCCCATCGGCGGCAATGGGGGATCTTACCAGGTTCTCCTTTTTGTCATTTTTAGGGCATCAGTTTTAAGAAGCCACTTTTCTGGCAACATTTCTCATCATATTCTTCAATAAGACCTGGGTTTAAGGCTTCAGACTTAAGAAACCATCCTTTCTGGCATCTTTTCTCTTTATATCCTTCAATAAGGCTGAGGTTTAAGGCACCCGATTTGAGAAACCATCCCTTCTGGGATCTTTTCTCTTTATATGCTTCAATAAGACCTAGGTTTAAGACATCAGACTTAAGAAACCACCTTTTCTGGGACCCCTTCTCCTCAGATCCTTCAATAACACCCAGGTTTAAGGCCTTCAGAAACCACCTTTTCTTGCATTGTTTCTCCTCAACACCCTTTCAATGAAGCTGAATTAAGGCACCTTTTTTAAACACTTATAAATGGATGTGTGCACATTCCTAATCCATATACAATGTACATCCATAGTCAAGGTCACTGCATGAACACCTTTGCTCAGTATCCTTGAACGGGAGACAGACATTCAGCATCAGACCAAAAAATACAACCTCTTTTATGGGGAAACTTACATAAGTGTAAGGCATTAACAAGAATTCTGGTGGCTAATTTTGGCTTGACTTGATATCTGAATGCGGTCCAGAAGTAGTACTTAAGGTTGCTAAAGTGATTGGGGATTTTATATTGGTGTTATATTTAATCAGGGAGGAGTTTGCAGATAGAGCTGAAATTAAAATTTTTACTCAGCCAAATGACAAACCAGGATTATAGCTTGTCAAGGCTCAAGAAATATCCTGGTGTAAACTTCCCTATACCTCCTACTAGCTTAATGATCAGCTTCCTGTTTATAGATTGTTTGACATGGCATTTAAATTTTAGACAATGCAGAGAAATGACCAACAGACTAGTCTTGTTCTGTTTTTACCCCCTGTCAAGGGAGAGGCTAAAATGTTAAGTCTGAATCTCATGATAAGCTATCATAAGGATGCTAATTGCTTGTTCTTGTAAGTAAAAGTGAAACCACGTTACCCTCAATAGTGCTGCTTATATAAAATTGTGAAAAATTCAAATGAGTGCCACAGAGAACCTGAAGACCTGTGAAATGGCAAGAGGCTACAGCATGATATGCCTAAACATCAACATAGTGCACATTGAAATCTGGATTCGCATTTTGGACTTTTGGGGGAATATTTGTGAGTTGTAATTGGAGGATGTAGGCTCAACTACAATTGCAAAAAAAGGTTCCTCTGCCCCCATGGATATAATTATAAGACTTTTGTGGGGATTCTTTCAATTTTTGGGGTGTGTGTGACAATTTCGCTTTTACAATCCCATCCCTTCATTGTGCACTTTGCACAATTGGGGGAGCGGGGGGGGGGGGGGGGGTAACAGGACTTCTTGGTGACAAACACCCACAGAAGCAGTTGAATATACATGCTGGCATTTAACATAGTCAAACATTATGCATCGGCATGCATAAACATGCAGAATGCATGTTTAGGTTTGGAATACTACAGTTTGCTAACAAGACTGGATTGTAAAACTGCTTCATAACTCTATGAAAATAAAGTTATGTTCTGTTGATGAAGTATCTTTCCCACTGCTTTCCACTAAAAATATTAGGGGTGGTGGTGGTGCAAAATAAGGGATTTGCAGTGCCTAAGAATTCAGCAGAAAAACTGCCAGGGTTCTTGATATCTCTACTCACTGGTTCAGGGTCATATGCCAAACATTCCCATGATGTGTTTGGCCTTTAAAAAGGACCTCTTCAACTACCACTCATTTTGAGTGTGGTGAGGGCATTAGTAAAAGATCTAATCTTAATTTCCCACAAAATGCATATCCCTATAAATTAACCTTTATTAAAGGAAACAAAAAGTAATTTTAGCAAATTTCTTACCACTGTAAGGAAGTATCTGAAAATCATGTTGTTTTTCAAGCGTATTTGCAATTTGAGATTTATTATGTACAAACATTATATGTGAGGAGTTTTTGAACAGAAAACAGCATTTTTCTTATCAGGACATAATGTTTTTTACATTGTAAATATTATTTTTATGATAAAATGCTGCTTCTTACAGCAGATATGTCCTGGTACTTCTGCAGAAAAGGCTGGTCTGTATGCAAATCCATCATGTATCAATTTTGCACATAAGAAATCCCAAATAATAACATTTTCTGCGCAGGAAACTGCTTTTTCCTTGCAGAATTTTCTGTACAGAAATTTTGTTCGCAATAAGTCCCAAACTGCAAAGATTCTGATCTATCCAGGATTATTCCACCAGGGTTTCTCACCCCTAATTAATACATATATTATTCAACTATTTTCAAGTATTTTTGAATATTTAGCAGCACCAGGAGATCTGTTATGGTGGGCAGATTTGAACTATTCAAGTACATATGCTAGTCTGTTTCCCTTCTCTTGGCAAAGGCATTACAAAGCAAAACTTTTGGAGTTGATGCGTTTTGTTGTGCTACTATTAATACAGGGTTTCTGGATGCCTTTCTGTGCAAATTGAGCTGAAGAGAGACACTTCTTTCCTTCCCGCAAGTGAGCAGTAAGACAATTATTCTAAGCTTGCTTGAAGGCAGATTTTCACTAGACGGCTCTCCAGGCAATCTGCACATTTTGGCCCGCTCCATATAACCTCCTGTGAAGAAGCAAATTGCAGGAATGTAGGGGTGCATATTTATGCTTTAGTGAGTGAGCAACAGCCACAGTAATAATCCAGAGAGGGTTCTCAATCAATAAAACATGGTCAGAGATGAGGGGAAGTCAACTGAAAAGAAAACATCTACTCCTTATGCCTCCAGCCCCCATGGCTGGAAATATCTGTAATGCTTTTTTTTGTAAAATGGGATTTACCCTGTCAGACAGCCAGGAAAATAATACCTGACATCTCCAGATAATATGAATTATTGGAAGTTACCTCTATATGTATTATTTTGAAAAGCCACAAGTCACACTAACAAAAATTATTTAACTTGAGAACAGGCAGTCCTCAAGTTACAAACAAGACAGATTTTGTAGGCTTGTTTTTAAGTTGAATTTGTTTGTAATTCAGAACGGGCACATTTTAAGTGTAATCTTACCAAAAATATAGATCTTTTAGCTTTGGAGAGCATAGGCAAGGGTTAACACCCCTGTGGCATTTGTTTAGCTGTCTATGCCCATGTTCAAATGATTTCACCTCACTTTCTGTTGCTGTGATAATTGGATTTTGAAAAATTCAACTTGTTGTAGAAACAAGGATTGGTGATACAGCTTCAATGAAAACACATTTTCCCCATGATAACTCTTTCAGGAGTGAATTTCCCTTCCTAGGAGTAGATTTATCTCACTTCCTGTTGTCTCATCCCCATTCCTAACAATTAGTCCTTTGTAAGTCAGATGTTTGTAACTCAGGAACTGCATATAATATTTTTTTTGATAAACTCAATTTTAAGATATACTACATACATCATTTAAATAATCTAATAGCTGTTTCTGTGAATCTGTGATCTTATTGAAATTTGTTGTCTACTTCTTGCAAGATTCCTCAGGCGCTTTGTCTGAGCATCAACCTCCAAATTTACCTCTATTTTTTTTTTTACTTGAGGCAAAACAAATGGAACCCGTATCACAGGTTATACTCTTGACATCTCTACATTTTGTTAACTTGTGTACAGGTTCACTCAGCCTGGGGAAAGTAGCAGTGCTATCATGATAGGAAGTTAATGCAGGAGTCAAGAGTCAAAAACAACAGAGTGAGTGCCAAGGCAACTAAAAGCAACAGAGGTGGCTTCACACATTTTGAAGTAGTGGAATTATATCCCCTTTATTCATCGGGATAGGTTCCTGGCTGAACTGCAGTTATCTGAAATTTTGAATCTGAGTGAACATTATTATATATGATAAGTTTTAGTCCTGACATTTCATCAAGTTTCATTGGAGGACCTAGTGATTCCTAGAAGGGAATCACCTCCAGGAAATTTCCAATGCAACATTATGATAGCTTCTGGGGAAGGACCTAGCAAATTCCTAGAGTGGGTAGGTAAGTGAAAACATGGACACACGATCCATGGTTACAGGAGTCTTAATACATCAACATCTAAAAATGGTCTCAGTAAGGAACCTCACGCCCTTTAGGATACATATAAGTTTATAGTCTAATATTTACAGTATTTCTGTAAACAAATGTTCTTGTTTAGACCTGACAAGAAAAGGGGAGTAATTCACATTCAATTAACTTAGTAGGAGCAAGAGCAAGGAGAGAGAGGATTCTTGCCATTCCCACTGGACTGGGCTCCCATCAGTGTGACTCATATGATTAAGTATTTCTATTACAGTGTAGATGGAATCTCAGACAAAAGCAAACTGCTGCATCTTTTCATACCTTGTGGTTTTTTCCACATTAATAACTTTTGCTGTTGTAGTCGTACTCTGATGTTGCTTGACCAAGTGGCTTTCATCTGTGAAATGTTGGAGTATGGATATGCAAATATATCTGAGAATTGTAGTTTGCAAGCTGCCTAGCTCTTTAAGTTAAATCTAACATCTCCATTTGCATAAACTAGACTTTTATAGGATTATACTTACCTGAATTCTACATTCCCTCTTGCAATTTTAAAGTTATTTGAATGTACCTTTCCCCCTTTCTTTTCTATTCTTATTTCCTAAAGGGAAAGTTTTGATGTTTAGCAAGAATCTAATAAGCAAGAAAAAAAGCAAAAATGTCAGTAGCAGCTTATTAAAACTAGCTAATTAAGAGGAAAATACAATAGAGCATGTATCTTTCCCCCATGTGTACAATGCAATGTGCTATGCTTGCAATAATGAGTGAAATATATTGCTTGCTTACTTTGTGCTTTTAAACATTAATATTCAATGTGAATAAGTCCAAACCTATTGAGGAACATCTTTTAATAAACAGCCCATCCTGCCAATCATAACTAAGAGGCCACTCGACGAAGTTTGTCTCTTCCCCTTTGACAGGGTCTTTCTGGCAGTAGCCAAACGGTTATGTTCTGCTAACCACTGTTGCATTTATTTATAAAATTGGACAACTGACTTTCTGACCTAAGCCTCTAATGACTACCTCCTGCTGATCTTCATTGAACTCTTGTACACTTTGTTGCCATGTGTTCTGCTCACAGCAGGAAGCTCAGCCTCTCGGTCAGAATGAAATGTGATGGGGTCCCCTCATTGCTCTTGACATCTAGACCTTGAGTACTTGTAACAAAGAGGGCATATGGTCCCATGGGAACAGCAAAAACAACCAGCATCAGTGCTGCTCCAGCTACTTCAGATCTAAGAGACATTCCATGGGGGTTGCAGAACAATACACACCTAACCTGAATGTTTTAAAAGCAACTGAAACAGCAGCCCAATAGAGGGTGAATGTTCCTGTCAACTTGAAATAGTTGGAGAGTATACTTTGATGACTTCAAATTTCATTTGGTTTAATGGCCAAAGAAGTTAAATCATAATTTGCAGACCAGCCCTAAATATCTTCTGCAAATTCTGTTTGAGATGTTTACACCCAATTTTGTGGTGGCAGCAAAATAATGTGAGATCTCAAAATGAAGTATGGTATCACAAAATGAAACATTAAATGAAATGTCACAGCAAAGCAAAATAAAACTCTATATGGCAGAGCAGAGCATTGTGAAACAAACCACACTGAATGAGATTTTAAATTTATCTGACAACATATTATTTGTAATACTATTTGTTAAGATACTTAACACACTGTGGGGCTGTTTTCCTGGGCAATGGAATCAAGACATCCTAGTCTGCTCTAGTTCTCTTTAAAGTTTGCCTTTATTGTGATGCCCTGTAGGAACATTAAGAAAAATGAGAAATTAAACTGGCATCCTAACCATGGTTCAAGGAGTGTCAGTTTTGAGAATTCTGAGCTTCTGAAAATTGCTAGCCTGATGTTATTCCTTTCTTTGCTGGCCTGCAATTCTACACTGTTTATCTAGTATTTTGTACTAAGAGTTCAGTAAAAAGCTTGCATTTTATAATATTTCTACCGTTGTCGCTTTGATTTTGTATTATATAATAATATTGACTTTATTCAAAGAAATTCTCAACAATGGTTTGAAGCAGGCTTTGTAGTTCTGGATTATGTTCATACTCTATTTATATATTTTCTGTTATGGTACACCCAAGCCTTTGAGAAAACTATAGTGTCTGGCTTTACTCGGGGGCTATTTGTATACCTTCTGTTAAGATCAAGACCCTTACCATACAGAGACACTTTAGGTAAGATGAAAGTTAACCAAAATGAGTTTACTGAAAACAGAAAGAACAAAGGGCAAACTCCACCCAGGACTACTGTAAAATAGCTTAAAACAATACATTACGAAATGAGATTTTGCTGGTTGCAGTCATCTCTCTGGAATCCTGGAAAGTCTTTTGCCTCTGATGCAAAGCGATGGACTTGGTCTTCTACTTTGTAAAACTTGGGCTTACCACAAGCTTCTGTTGTCACTGGGACTGATGGTATATGAAGAGTTTAGTGCTAAAGATGCCTGTTTTGGAATGCTAATATCTAGGATTTCCAGATAATATCCAGACCTCTCTACTCTATAGCTCTATTACAGAAAGAAAAAAGTCTAGGAAGAGCACTCTGTGCAGGCAAATGGACTAAGCCAACTAAGGCTGGCCTCTAGTGGGATTTTTATGCTCCACCCCAAAAAATAATACAAATGGAGGCATCTATAACATTGAGAAACCTAAACAGAGGGAACTGAAGCAAAGGAGAGGAAAGACAGAGCCAAGACCTCACATTTTCTTTCATATTTCATTTGACTCATGAGGAATGGAGGATATGAGTCCTGTCTCTCCCTGCTTTGTTCATATGAGAAGTAATCAGCTTAAAGCATGGAGGCTCTCTATGCCTTTTCAAGGGTCTGGCTTATATGCAAAGCCTCCATGCATATAGGAGAGAATCTCCAGATTTGTTGTATTTCAGATGATGATGACGATGATGATGATGATGATGATGATGATGATGGCGTCAATGAGACTTTGTACATTCCTCTCCTTACATGTTGATTTTTAAGAGTGCTCTGCTAGGGCTTACTACATTTAGGCATTTTTAATCTCCCAAGACAAGGATAATAGATGGGCATATCCAATTGTTGTCTTAACATTAAACCATAATATATGATTGCAGGCAATTCCCAAGTTACAAACAAGATAGGTTCTGTAGGTTTGTTCTTAAGTTAAATTTGTTTGTAAGTAGTAACAGGTACATTTTGTAAGTGTAACTCAATACAGATAGATAGATAGATAGATAGATAGATAGATAGATAGATAGATAGATAGATATTTAGATAGACTTTAGATTGCATAGGGAAGGGTTAGCATCCCTGTGGTGTTTCTTTTGCTGTCTGTGCCCCTGTTCAGAAGATTTCACCTCCCTTTCTGTCCCTGTGATAACAGGATTTTGAAAATAATGGGTTGTTCTGGAAACAAGGATTGGTGATAAATATTCAGTTAAGACACCGTTTCCCTATGATAACTCTTCCAGGAGTAGATTTCCCTCCCTAGGGATAGATTTATTGCACTTCCTGTTGTCTCAACCCCATTCTAACTATGAGTCATTTGTAAGTTAGATATTTGTAACTCGAGGATTACTTGTACATATAAATAGGGCTTTAACAATGTTTTATTGTTCTACCTCTAACTGAAGGATGCTCTGCATATCTGTGTGCATGTACAGACACACGTGTGTAATTATTTAATCTAAAAAGGAGTGTACAAATGCCATAAATAAATAAATACCATCTACATTTGAGTATCAATCAATAAATTTTTCACAAATAACATCATCTCTCAAAATGGGCTGCCTTATATATGCTGAACTGTGGTGTAAATGCTGAATTGCACTCAGCATTTTTAATAAGCTCTTTCTATAAAAGTCCATGTGCCCTATTAAAAATGGCTGCCATAGATTCTCTATGGATAAGCTTAAGCAGAAAGCCCTTATTAAGAAAGGCCACTACCAAAATGGTTCTCCCACATTTCAGATTAATTTCTTCCAGGCTGAAAAATAATATAAGAAAAGAGAGAAGGGAGCCTTTCCTTCTCTGGTTTAGGCAAGGAAGGTCTCCTTGTCACTGCTTCCATGCTGGGTCCCTAATGGAGGGATGTTGTTTCCTTGTTCTCTCCCTGCTTCCACTTTTTTATGCTACCTTCTCATTTTTCCCCTCATTTATATCCATTTCCTAATGTGTATTTGTACATATTTAGACATTTGAAGATGAAGATCAGCAGTGCAACTTACTCCTCCCATCCTCTCCTTCTCCTTAGCTTTCTATGTATGTTTTTCTTCATGCATTTTTTTAAAAGAGGAAATTATTCATTACATGCTCCTAACTTTTACCCTTGCCTTACCCATGAGTCAAATAAAAAAAAATTGGCTGCCAAACCTGTCATTGACTTATACATGAATTCAACTATACCTAAATATATTCAATGACTATTCTGTACCTTAATGGTACTCTCATCTTGGTGATGGTCATAGAAGTAATAAACAGTAGTCCCCATGTCTAAAGCAAAATAACTATAAAAATAAACGCTGGTTGGGCTATGTCTGATTTATTCATATCAGATTTTATTTTTATCTCGTTTTCTTTCAAAAATATTCCTGGAACCTCAAAGCTCGGTGCTAAAACAGGAAATAAATACATAACCCCACATTTTGCACAATGCAGCTGTGCCATTAAAACATTTGAATCACATAGAAGGTTAAACAGCAGACAAATCTCTAACAAAATGCATTTAAAAGGATTTGTGTTTGGAAGGTTTGCTTGCAATGAACAGCAGATATTCTTATCTTATCTGTAATAGACAGTCCATTCTCAAATGTGGAATTTTTAGTGTGAGAATTAATCTAGGCAGTTCATTTCTTCTCCGTTTAAGCGTTCTTCCCCATCCCATGTCAATTTACATACTAGTCTCTTATTGCTTTTTTCTTCTGCCGTCTGACTCTATTGATAGAGGGCATGGAACAGTGTATATTATAAAACCAATAGGAAGAGAGAAGACCTTATCGGAGCAATTAATCTTTATAGCTATCAGCTTCATTCAATCTCACCTTACCATTTTCTATTATTTTATCACTTTTATGCTAACTAGTAAAAAAAATCACAAAATAATTGCATTTGCGTTTCAGTATTATTTTTATGTTCTAAATTTTGCTTTTACTTAAACCAGATTGGATGAAGGAAAGTCTGAGTTGCAGCGTATTACGTGCACCTTGCTATTTCAAAATAAGCAGGTACTGTGGAGATAAGTGATCAGACAGAAAGGGAAACTTTGCAGTGAAGTTCTAGGAAAGGTCAGAGATTAGATTGCTGGAAGCAATGTTGTCCTCAGATACTCCTGAGAAGAGACTGACAAAATTCTGAGTTAAGAGGTGTGCCTTATCAAAGCGAAAAGAGAGTTATAAGAAAAATCTATTCATCCACACAGTTGTACGACTGCCTGAAATACTAGCTACTCTGATTTTAGAAGGCTTTCAACCTTGTTCTACTTGCTGGAATTTTGGTAGGGTACTGAATTAAATCAACCCACTGTGTCAATTTGAAGGAGCTTCCATAATTCCTCTTGAGATGAGCAATCTGGGTTAGAAGGACTGGACCTTATCCAAACATGATTAACTCCGTAATTCCACAAAGAGAATTGCATTCTTTGGATGTATTTGTGAGTGGCAAAGAAATCTTTTGTGATGTTGTGATTTGAATATTGGACTAAGGATGCATCTACATTATAGAATGAATGCAGTTTGACACCTCTTCAACTACCACGGCTCAATGCTATGGAATCCTGGGGATGAATGAATGTTGTTATATGGTCACAGACCAGGAGTTTAGATCCTGGGGTTGTAATTTGGTAAAGCACCAGCATCTTTGGCAGAGAAGGCTAAATTATAACTCCCATAATTCCATAGCATTCAGCTATGACAGTTAAAGTGATGTCAGAATGCATTAATTCTACAGTGAAAATGTAGCCTAGGACTATGGAAGACCAATGTTTGAATCACCAGAGTGACTAACTCTGGTTATAAACAGACAGCTCCTGCAAAATTAGTCCAGTAGTAGCTCAGCATCATTCTTTAAAAAAGACTGAGGGAGCTTTATATGATTTCCTAGATAAATAAATTTCAACATCTAACATAGCGTACATACTCATTGATAACATAGGAAATTTTGATCAGAAAGTCAACCTGGAAAACCTGGGTTGACATCCATGGGTCAACGTGCATAATGTACCTTAAGTTTTATATAAAAAAAATGAGCCATCCCTTCTCTGAGCATAATGACGAAAAGTGAGAGCTTATTCCATCCTGAGGGGATATAAAGGAAGCACCAACCTTTTTCTATCATGGCACCACTTTGAGAATATTTGAATAGCTGGGCAGGGAAATGGTAGTGCAGCAGCCATGGAATGACCCCCGACTTGTCCCCAGGTCATATCAAAATCCTTTTTTTTTTTTTGGCTCCAAACCTTGATCAATTTATATATGAGGTTGACTTGACACATGGGTATACGCAGTCAACATATCTTCATGCACCAAAGAAAGCATGTATATGTTTGTTTGTTTGTTTGTTTGTTTATTTATTTATTTACAGTATTTATATTCCGCCCTTCTCACCCTGAAGGGGACTCAGGGTGGATCACAATGTACACATACATGGCAAACATTCGATGCCATATGAACATAGAGACAAAGACTCCCTTTTGTCTGTTAATGCAGAAGAACAGTGACACAGTTATCCAAATATCATCTTAAAGATATAAAAGAAAAACTAATAAAGGAACTGGGAATGGATATAGTAATAATCCAGAGTATGGGTCAATAAATTGTATGATACCTGCATTCTAAAAACAGTTTTAATTGAAGAGGTGATCCATAGATTGGTGTCAGTTGATAAGCCACCCACTGCCAGGCTCTGGGAAATTTCAGTGGGGGGGGGGGGGAGAAATAATTGAAACCAATGGACACAAATATGAATCTGGTTGCTAGCTTAAGAAATACTAATTTTTTTTAAAAAAAATGTCCCGACTTTATAGACGTTATAACCAAGAAAATGAATATGAATCATAGAATCATAGAATAGTAGAGTTGGAAGAGACCTCATGGGCCATCCAGTCCAACCCCCGCTAAGAAGCAGGAAATCGCATTCAAAGCACCCCCGACAGATGGCCATCCAGCCTCTGCTTAAAAGCCTCCAAAAAAGGAGCCTCCACCACGGCCCCGGGGAGAGAGTTCCACTGTCGAACAGCTCTCACAGTGAGGAAGTTCTTCCTGATGTTCAGGTGGAATCTCCTTTCCTGTAGTTTGAAACCATTGTTCCGTGTCCTAGTCTGCAGGGCAGCAGAAAACAAGCTTGCTCCCTCCTCCCTATGACTTCCCTTCACGTATTTGTACATGGCTATCATGTCTCCTCTCAGCCTTCTCTTCTGCAGGCTAAACATGCCCAGCTCTTTAAGCCGCTCCTCATAGGGCTTGTTCTCCAGACCCTTAATCATTTTAGTCGCCCTCCTCTGGACGCTTTCCAGCTTGTCAACATTTCCCTTCAACTGTGGTGCCCAAAATTGGACACAGTATTCCAGGTGTGGTCTGACCAAGGCAGAATAGAGGGGGAGCATAACTTCCCTGGATCTAGACGCTATTCCCCTATTGATGCAGGCCAGAATCCCATTGGCTTTTTTAGCAGCCGCATCACATTGTTGGCTCATGTTTAACTTGTTGTCCACAAGGACTCCAAGGTCTTTTTCGCACACACTGCTGTCAAGCCAGGCGTCCCCCATTCTGTATCTTTGATTTCCATTTTTTCTGCCGAAGTGAAGTATCTTGCATTTGTCCCTGTTGAACTTCATTTTGTTAGTTTTGGCCCATCTCTCTAGTCTGTCAAGATCGTTTTGAATTCTGCTCCTGTCTTCTGGAGTGTTAGCTATCCCTCCCAGTTTTGTGTCGTCTGCAAACTTGATGATCGTGCCTTCTAACCCTTCGTCTAAGTCGTTAATAAAGATGTTGAACAGAACCGGGCCCAGGACGGAGCCCTGTGGCACTCCACTTGTCACTTCTTTCCATGATGAAGACGACGCATTGGTGAGCACCCTTTGGGTTCGTTCGCTTAGCCAATTACAGGTCCACCTAACCGTAGTTTTGTCTAGCCCACATTTTACTAGTTTGTTTGCCAGAAGGTCGTGGGGGACTTTGTCGAAGGCCTTACTGAAATCCAGGTACGCTACATCCACGGCATTCCCTGTATCGACCCAACTCGTAACTCTATCGAAAAAAGAGATCAGATTAGTCTGGCATGACTTGTTTTTGGTAAATCCGTGTTGACTATTAGCAATGACCTCATTTGTTTCTAAGTGTTCGCAGACCACTTCCTTAATGATCTTTTCCAGAATTTTGCCTGGTATTGATGTGAGGCTGAATATGAATCAGGCTGTGGAAAACTACTCAGACCTCGATCGAGATTGTGATCTTCATTTCTTGGTTGGATTGTACAACTAAGGGATAGTGAATGAGCACTATCTTTGGAACTCTTATCTTGAGATTCTTCCTGTGACCCTAAGACCCTAACTTTCAAAATGATCTCAAAGTCTGACCATGACTCTGATTATATTAATATTCAACTCTCTTTGCTGCACCTTGGGATCTTTCACATTTACTCCACAGCCAGCAGCAAGCTATTTTCCCAAAATTAAATTCTGCCTTGGCTGAGTTGCTGAGATCAAAAGATGACCGAGGTCAGAAACTCCGGGGATTAAAGGAAGAAGATGATTTTATTTTATCATCACGCAGCGAGATAATCTCTTCCAGATGAATATGTGGACAATGATTTGTTCTTTGGAGTGTTCTTTTCCCTCTCCAATATGGAAATTTAAAGTGCAAAGTGTGGGGGATTGTCAGATGATCCAATCAAAGATGCCTCCCCATTCTCAAATTAAGAACTTTTCATTCTCATGCAGCCAGCTACAATCTCAGCATGCTGAAAGAAAGAAACCATAAGGTTGATACACATCAGTGTTCTCAGCTCCCTGCCAGATCAACCTGGCTCTCTTCGTTTATCTCAGACTGGCCTAGAGCAATCTAATGTGTGTATGAGGTCCCATGCCCATATTGCAATGGAGGATTGCTGTCAAAATACAGATGCCAAGTCTGCTAGCAACTACAATCAAGACAAAAAAAAAAACAACAACAGCAACAATTCACCCCCAGCACGCCATTCACCACCTTTGTATCTCTGCTAAAGATAGCCTATTGATAATCTAGAAATGGTAAAATTTCTCCCTCTCAATCTGGTCAGGCTATTATTTCTTTTTTAAATTGCTCACGAGCTTCCAATGTTTAGTTTCACAGCTAACTATCTGTCAGAAAAATTGAAGGGCAGGCATATACAGAATGTAAACAAACAATGAGGTATTATACTTCATGGGGAACATAGGAAAAATCACAACAACAGCTCAATTGCTTGTGTAAGAAATCTGGACAGCTGAGGTGACTATTGAAAATGTCTGTAAGTTCTTCTCCAGCCTCCCAAAACGTAGTTGTTGGTGCTGTTGAATACCACCACATCCATGCTGACTTATAGCAAACCAGTAAATAAGAGAACTCTAAGGTACATTAAGCAGCCTCTGGTGGTGCAGCAGATTAAACCACTATGCTGCTAAATTTGCTGACTGAAAGGTCAGTGGTTTGAATCCGGGGAGTGAATTGAGCTCCCCCTGTCAGCTCCAGCTTTTTCCAACCTAGCAGTTTGCAAACATGCAAATGTGAGTAGATCAATAAGTACCATTCTGGCAGGAAGGTAACAGTGCTCCATGCAGTCATGCTGGCCACATGACCTTGGAGGTGTCTATGGACAATGCTGGCTCTTCGGCTTAGAGATGGAGATGAGCACCAACCCCCAGAGCTGGACACGACTAGACTTAATATCAAGGGAAAACCTTTACCTTTACCCTAAGGAACCTTAACAGAAAAGTTAAGGCTCTGGCTTTCTTCCTTGAGATCCAGTCTTTACCGAGCATTATCACTTTGAGTCTCCTTTGGGAGATAAAGTGAAGTGGTGTATAAGTAAATATAATAAATAATAATAATTCTAATGAGCCATGTTTGATCACATTACTGTATGTCCAATGCGTAATAGCCTTACTTCTGTTAGTTGGTTTCTAAGGAAGTTCAGGCTTGATGTTTTTCTTTATCGAATATATATCTCACCTTTCTTCCCAGAAGGTATTCAAGCGGCATATAGTAAAAAGCTGCTTTCTCAGTAGCTGCCCCCAGGCTCTTGATCTTCTCCCTTGGCTCCCTTCTTGCATCTTTTCAACAAATACTGGAGAAGGTTTAGACCAGGAGTCCCCAGACTTTTTAAGTGGAGGCCTGATTCATGGTCCCTCAGCCTTTAATTATGTGAGTGTGTGTGTGTGTGTATGCGTGTTGTGCATGCATGCATTGGATAAGCATGCGTGCTCTGTGTCAGGTGTGCCACGTATTCATTGCTGCACAAACACACTCATCACCACTGCCACACACCCGCCACCACTGCTCACACTCACTTACCCTTGCTGCTGCCACACACACACACAGTTGCTGCTGCTACAGTGTACACTATTTGTATGTGTGCATATGGCATTAGCAGTGGAGGTCAGAAAAAAGATGTTGGTAGGCCGGATTTGGTTCATGGGCCTTAGTTTGAGAATCCCTGGTTTAGACACTGATCACTAGTAACTAATTCTAGTATAAAATTTCACTGATTTTAATGGGTCTGCATATTTTCGTTGATTTGTTTAAATTGGGGTTTTTAGAACATTGATAAAATAGCAACATGAACATTGGCTCATAATTGTATTTGTGGTTTCATACATATCTGGGCCTGAATCTTAACCCCAAATGGAATGGATTTATTAACTCAATCAATTCACCCACAAGATGACTCACTATTCAACAATTAAGTACAGTAGAGTCTCACTTATCCAACATAAACGGGCCGGCAGAATGTTGGATAAGTGAATATGTTGGATAATAAGGAGAGATTAAGGAGAAGCCTTTTAAACATCAAATTAGGTTATGATTTTACAAATTAAGCACCAAAACATCATGTTATACAACAAATTTGACAGAAAAAGTAGTTCAATATGCAGTAATGCTACGTAGTAATTATTGTATTTATGAATTTAGCACCAAAATATCATGATGTATTGAAAACATTGACTACAAAAATGCGTTGGATAATCCAGAACGTTGGATAAGTGAGTGTTGGATAAGTGAGACTCTACTGTAATAAGTTATGAATAGGATCCAGGCATCAATTTAAAGGTTTCTTTGAAGACTGCTCATTAGTGATACACTATAATGTCTATGATGAATAGACACTTCTGCCCACATTCAAATTTCTAAACTTTCAAGCTTTCCCTATTGTATAGGATATTTATTTAAGTAGTGTATTTTTAAAATATGAAGTGTATGGAATTCTCAGATAACCATATCATCCAAACTCAGTATGTCAGAGATTATGATGTATCTATTTCCTAGTTTAAAAAAAATAGAGAAAAGAAGTGAAGGCATTCTCAGTTCAGCACCACTATTATGGTTGGACAGAAAGACATTCAAAGACATTTTTAAAGACCTGAATAATGGAAGGCTCTGGCAGTTTTATTTTATCCTGTGTGTGTGTGTGTGTGTGTGTGTTTATTCATATTTGTAAAGAAAGGATGACATTTTGTAATGCAAATATGAATTCATAATCTAAGTGGTTCAAATTCACGAATACTATGTAGTCACAATCTACGCAATATTGCCATGATTGGAAATGTCCTTCCAAATTTAACTACATCAAGGGATGGTCGTATCGCTGTTGGGAGGTAGAAGGAGGTTTTTTTCCAGACCCTTTCCCCCAGAAAGCAAGACAAAATCCTTCTTGAACTGTGATGCCAAGAACTGAACACAGTATTCCAGATGAGGTCTGACCAAAGCTGAATAGAGTGATATTATTACTTTCCTCTATCTAGGCATCACACTCCTATTGACGCAGACAAAAATTAAATTGAGAACTGCCACATTAAAATACGAAGACCTCAGTATAGATTGCAGTATGCAGTAGGACAGGTCTACTCTTCTTTTAGTACATTTATAGTAGACACGAATTCCACCACGAGACTTGACAGAAGTGTTTAAAAAGTCTGAATTTATGCGGAGTGCTATAGAGTGGTAAAACATGTAGCAGTATATGGCAAGTCCACACAATGCTTTTCATGACAAGCCCAGTTGTATTTCAATACAACAACAAAATACAATCTACCCTGTGCCAAGTTTTATGCCAGATTTTAATAAAAACAGCCTGCTCAAAACACACAGATGCCTCCTGGCTGCAACAGGGTTGATGAGGAAACAACCACAAAGACTGAGGTTTCTCATTAGAATGTTAGAAAATAAAACACAGGAGAGAGGCAGTGAAAAACGACCAGCCATTTCTTCTTTCCTGGCTGATACATATCTTATTTATTCTCCCTCGTAATGTGTGAATACTGCGCCTAGCCCTATTTTGTTTTCCGCCTCAATTAAAATGTAAATTTCTGCAGCCCATCTCTATAATTCCAAACAGCTCCAGGCATGGGAATTTAAACTGCTTTTAATAAAACCAACTACAGATGCTGCAATAAGATCCCTTTTGGAGTGTCTAAAATCTGTTTTTTAAAAAAATGCCAGCCATTGTCCATGTGCTAATATTAGACTTAGAATATTGGCCAGAAATCTGTTGGGTAGTTTTGAATGCATAAGCTAGAGCTACACACACATGACTGTTTTGTATTCACCATCCTTATACAGTTCTTAATTTAGGGGATAGATAGAGACTATGACAGCCTTGCCATCCTTACTAAAGAAAAAGCAGCTAGGGATCTGCCTGTTATTCAGAAAGCAGATATATAAATGACAGTCCCATCTCCTTCATGTCTATGTCCAGTAGGGTGGTCTACTGCACAAAAGGAAAGTATGAAAAGGGTCCTTGTTCTCCAATTGCACTGCTGATCCTCCATGGAAGGGATTGGGAATGCCAGTTAGTAACTTCCCAAATCCCAGTGGAACAGAACCCCATCAATCACATAGACTGCTTCTTGGCCCTCCACATTTGTTGAACTGGATGGTCTTTGTGGTCTCTTACAACTCTATGATTAATGTGTCCTCTCTAGTAATCTGTAGGTCCTGCAGTGCAATTCTGTGTGACACTGCCCATAAAGTTGTGGTAGAGGATCGAGACAACACTTCCGTAGGGCATTGTTTCTCACACTCTGCTCTTCCAGGTGTTTGATTAAAAATATAAAGCAGTTGTATATCTCAAGTATAGGAACTATTTTCTTCTATATTATTTTAATTTGTGATGTTATACACAGACTACTTAAATGAAATCCTTTTGAAATCAATATAATATTAACAGACCCACTATATTCTGCATTAGTCAGGCCTCATCTGAGGTGCTGCATTCCGTTCTGGGCACCTTGTTTTAAGGATATAAACAAGTTGTAGCAGGCTCAGAGAAGAGGATAAGTTTGGAGAGAAACACATATGAGTAAAAGTTTTAAAAGCTGGGAATGTTCAACTTGAACAAGGAGATGGCTGAAGGATGACATGATTGATGGCAGTGGATTGGACTAGAATAGATCTTGTGCTTATTATATTTACATTTCTCCTAACAATTATTTCAAAAGGTGAAATTAAATTTCAGAACCTCTGCCCAATTTTAAGGCAGTTTTTAACATTCCAAAATGTTCAGGCTGATTTTGAAAACTGCTGAATTTTTTAAAAGCATGTAATGCCTCTTGTCTAGGACTCTCCATAGAGCCTGAAAGGCCTCGAGCTACTGCTCTACTTGTAAGCTTTTAAATCTTGCAAATTGTTTAGAAAAAGGGATAGATTTTTCTACTACGTTTTCCACTCTCTCCTTAGTGTTGCAATTGCTCTGTTGCTATTTTTCTTTCTCTGCATTCTTGCTGAGGGAAAAACTCACACACAGAGAAATCACTGCCATGCCAAATGCCAACTGTGCCTGCCAACTTTTAAAAGCTGATTTCTGATGGGGATTAAAGCTCTCCAGTGCCAGAACGGAGCTCACAACAATCAAGGTGACGCTTTCAACACAGCTTCTTAGGAATCAGTAGCAACTGTGGATCTTCTGGCACTATTTAGTAGTTAATCTCCAAAGCAGTATTAATCTCGGATTTGGAAGACAATGCTCATATGGCTCGCGTGTCTAGAGAAATGTGAAGCTGCAAGATGTCTCCGGCTTTTGCTATTTCATTTGTCAAAGTGTCACACTTGAGAAAACATGCAAATAAGCTTGTGTTCTCAGTGTAAATACATCTGCCCACATCTCTGTTCAACATAGATCATAAACTGGGCAACAATATATTTTGAAGCCTTAGGTCTTGAATGAAGAAGACATTTGGGGGTCAGTCTAACTTCATGGAACTAGAGGCAGAGTGTCTGCTGTCCTTTTCATTATTCCTAAGAATATCCCTTTAGTTTTCCTTCACACTGGAAGTTTAGGGATGAGAACCAGCTTTACATTATTGAAGTACCACATTCAATTCTTGACATGTTCATTTGAGCAGATCAAATAGCAAATGATGGAAAAGTCTTGCTTCTCTCAAAGATGAACTGAACTAAGTGTTAGCCTACATCACATGTGAGAAGTTTCAACGTTGAAGGAACCATATCCAACCAATCACCAACTGCAAGGTCACTATAGCTACTCTATAGTAAAGATGGGTCACAGGGTGCTCTCCTACACCAAAAAGCCCTACATTCTGTCAGAGCACAACATCTCCTTCTCTGCTGAAAGGAGAAGAAAAGAGTCAAAGGCCTTACTTTTTGTGGCATTGCTGAGTTTTGTCAGCACGTTTCCTTCCACATCAACAGAGAGCTGATTCTTCCCACTGGCCAGTGTAAATGGAGGGGTTTACAAAAATTGTTTCCCACTCAAGTAAATGTGTTTTCTACTCAAGCAAGATGGACAAGTAGAATTTCTGAAAAAATTATATACCATAACTATAGGAGACTTCTCAAGTGTTAAGCTCCTTGAGGGAGGGCTTTTTCATGGTCCTAATACTTTCAAAGACACATTTGATCGGGGCATGGGAAAGAGCCTTCTTGATGATTTCTCTCATTTGATAGAATTATCTGCCATTAGAGATGAAGTAGGTACCTGCCTTGGTCTCCATCCATCCATCCATCCATCCAAGGATTTTCTGATTAAGTGGTTATATAGAAAATCTTTAATGAAGTACATATGCTGCACTTTTCTGTCTAAAATTGCTTTATTTTGTTTTAAAGTTTTAATCATTTATCATATTTTATTAAATTTAATTGAGATTCAGTGCCAGAGAAGTGTTCTGTAGAGAGTGTAGTCTGGCAAAAACAAATAAATGAATCCCAGAGCAAATCAATTCTCACTAAATTATCCCTTGAAACCAAATTGACTAAATGGAGCTGTCATACATTGGCTATATCAATGTTTCTCAGACTCTACTCCTCCAGGTGTTTTGGACATCAGCTTCCAGAAACACCTGGGGGGGGGGGTATAGTTTGCCCATGCCTGCTCTCGTAGCTGATGGGAAGATCTACTAGATGAGTCAACCTGGTTAATTCTAGTGTCATATGTTTTCCTCCCAAATGTATAGAACCGTGGTCAACCAGTGTGGTCTTAAAAATTGAAATGCTTAACGTATACATTCTTTGATATAGCATATGAAATCATGGATAGTACATTAGTACTAGGTTGGGTAAATCTCAAGAGCATGGACTTATAAAAAGAGTTGGAAGAAATCATGAATGCCATCCATTTCAACATATCACCATGCGAGAATACACAAAATGCACTTCTGGGAGATGGCTATTCAATCTCTATTGGAAGACTTTTTAAAAACTTGAGATGGGAAGGCCACCATCCTTCAATCAGCTCTCACCTTAAGCAGGTTCTTCTTAAGGTTTAATGAAATCTTTTTTTTTTCTTGAAATTTGAATCCATTAGTTCATAGCCTAGTTTCTATAGCCGCAGAAAACCAGCTCACTCTATCTTCTCCATGGTGCCCTTTCAGATTTTTAATATTTAATACAGTTACCTCTCACAAGATGCTATTGGGCTGCAATTTCCATCAGCACTAGCCAACACAATATATTGGGAGTTGCAATTGAACAATATCTAGGGGAAAACACTTTTGCTTATCCCAGATTTAGGAAGAAGGACAAAGACTTCTGGACAATTTTCTTGCTGAGAGTGTCACTCCCAGGTTTAAGAATAGGATAAATGTTATTGTTTGGAAATCCAGTAATTGCACGATTGTAGAAAATATTTTGGAAATAAATGAAGCAAGGATCACATATTCATGTACTGAATCTCCACTTATCCAGCTGTAGATAAGTGTCTCATTTTTGTAAAACTAAAAGTCTAGAAGCAGTTATAGAGGATTGCCATAAGGAAGTGGAAAGCTGATGCACATGTACTGAACAGTTCAGTCACCACACGAAAAGAAAACCAAGAATTCACTTTAAGGATCCATATATGGTCACACACACACACACACACACACACACACACACACACACACATATATATATATATATATATATATATATATATATATATATATATATAGACCAAAAGTATGACAAATACCTACCTAGTCTCTAATTTGAATAGATTGCTGCAAAATCCATTAGCTCACATTCACTAACTAACTAAAGGCACTAGCCTTTAGAGCTGACACAATGTGTAATAATGTTATGATGTAAACTTTTATGCAGAATAATATAAAAAATTGATAAAAACAAATATGTTATTATTTTATTATTATATTTATTCATACTCTGCTTTATCTCTCCTGGAGAAGACTCAAAGCAGCTTAACATTAAAGCGTCAGCATACAATTAAAAATATGAATATGCAAACATTAAAACAGAATTAAATATAAACAGTTTTTAAAATGCACAGTTTAAAACCATTAAAACATATTCAAAGTTAAAAACAACAGCACCCCCTGAACTGATCTTTAAAACCTTTAAAATCCTGTCTGAATAGAAAGGTTTTAGCCTGCAGCCAAAGGACAGCAGGGGAGGGGCCATTCTGGGTTCCTTGGGCAGGGAGTTCCAGAGTCAAGGGGCAGCCACTGAGAAGGAAGGCCCACTCTCTTGTTCTCACCAACCCAGCTTGAGATGGAGGTGGGACCAAGAAAAGGGCCTCTCCTGAAGATCTCAGGGCCTGGGAAGGTTCATACAAGGGGATGCAGTCAGCCAAATAGCCTGGACCTGAATCATCTAGACCAGTGGTTCTCAACCTGTGGGCCCCCAGTGTTTTGGCCTTCAACTCCCAGAAATCCTAACAGCTTGTAAACTGGCTGGGATTTCAGGCAGTTGTAGGCCAAAACACCTGGGGACCCACAGGTTGAAAACCACTGGTCTAGAGCTTTGAAGGTTATAACCAGCACTTTGAATTGTGCAGTCAGTGGAGCTGCTGCAACAGAGCAGTTGTCTACTCCCTGTAGCCAACTCCAGTGAGCAACCTGGCTGCAGCTCTTTGGACGGGCTGAAGTTTCTGAGCACTCTTCAGCGGCAGCACCACATAGAGTGCATTACAGTAATCCAGACAGGATGTAACTAAGGCATGTACCGCTTTGGCCAGATCTGACTTCTCAATGAATGGGCACAGTTGGAACACAAGTTTTAATTGTGCTAAGACCCTCCTGGCCACCACCAACACCTGGGCCTCCAGGTTCAGCGCTGATTCCAGGAGGACCCCAAATTATGGCCCTGTGTCTTCAGGGGAAGTGTGACCCCATCCAGCACAGGCTGGATCCCTATTCCCTGATCTGCCTTCCGACTGACCAGGAAACCCTCTGTCTTGTCTGAATTAAGTTCCAATTTGTTTGCCCTCATCTAGTTCATTACTGATGACAGGCACTGGTTTAGCATCAGGACAGCTTCCTTGGTATTAGGTGGAAAGGAGTAGTATGTTTTCATAGATATGTACTCCAACCATGCTATTTCATTGAGGTAAATATAATAACAGTTTCAAATAGCAGTTTTATGCTGTAGAATGATTTGTGGTGCCTCCTTGGATTTATTTGGGGTTTTTTTTCCATAGAAAGAAACCAGAACTCAGAAGGTTTTTTTTTACCCTTCTCTTTAGAAAGCCACTGTACAGCATCATCTCCAGATATGTTCCATATATCTCTCTTTCTCTCACATTCTGTGAGTGTGTGTAAAATTTAAAGACATAGCCGTGTAGTTTAGAATATCAGTATGCAAAGGGATTTTATAACACCTTTGAGACTAACCAAGTTAAACATGTTGCAGCATGACTAGTCTACAAAAAGGTTATGCTGCAATCTCTTTTTCTTAGTTAATCTCTAGGGTGCCACAAGATCCTGTGAGTCTATGTTTTTGTATTGACTACCATCATTCTTCCGTGCCTTGAAATACCAAATCCAGTATTCTGTAGAGGACATAAAATGATGACGAAGCACCACAAATACATACAGAACTCACCTGTGATGGAGGTGGGTGTTATTATTGTTACATACTATGAAGAAAGAAACAAGCTGTGGCAATAAGCCTGCTAGTGGTGAGTCTCACTTCTGAAAAACTGTTTTAGAAATCTCCTCAAAGAGAAAAAGACACACCACTTGGTTTCTCACATGTGTCATGAAAATTGTAATATGGGTAAAAACTTATTCCTCTCCCCATCCCTTTTGAGCTAAGAAATTCCTCTCTGTCTGCTAACACCTTCTCAGTATGCAAGCTGAATGTCTCCTGTCCATCCTACATGATTATTTGTATGCAGTTGCTTTCTCCAAGAAATGTAAGAGTGTTCTTCAAATCAGTTCTGATATACTCAGTGACATCTTCAAAGGAACAGAGAGAGGGGAAGCTGACTTTCCCTTAAATTTGATTGAGAAGCACACCTGTTTACTGTCTTGCACCATCTGTGAAATGAATTCTCAGGTCTACACAATACTGTGACAACAAAAGATTTAACATACAAAGAGAATAAACCATACACCTTGTTTAAAGGCAGTATACTCGCTCCTTACAGTTGCTTCATCAGGTCCTTCTGATGTTCATCAGCTTGCCAGGACTGTCTCTTTAGCCCATGTCCACCTTAATTTCACATGGATGGGATATGCCTTTCTTTTGACTTAGCCTGCTGCAAATTTGATTCTCCACTTCTTTAAGGTTTTTAATGGAGGACAAAACATAAGCCCTTCCATGATGCAATTACAGCAGAAAGATCTTTACTGAGATTTTCTGAAAACCATTTTACTCGTGTGCCACTGTGACAATTGAACCATTGTTGTGTATATCAATTTTATACAATTCCAGTATTTTCCAGTAACACACTACCTTGGACACCAAAGTTGCTCCAGCTTTGTGGAAGGACATCTCTAACTTGGAACATTGACCAAAGACGCTTTACATAAAGAGACACTGAAGTAATTCGAGATTTTTTACACTTTGACTCAGGAATCACAATACGGATTGCAGTCAAGAAATCAAAAGGCTAGGATCTGGAAGGACAAGTATGAAGAAACTCAATAAGATTATGAAATACAAAGATATATCAGTGAATACTGTTGTATTTCACATTTCTATGTATGGCTTTGAAAAATGGACAGTGAAAAAAGCAGGAAGAAAATAAATTCATATATTCAAGGAAGCGATGGCCTGAGTTTGCAAGACCTTGTCAGGGTAGTAGATTACAGGATGACAAGGATGTCTTGCATTCATGAGGCCTCTATAAGTAAAGTCAGCTTGATGATAGTTAACAAAAACATCTTGAACACATGTGGTGAAGCAATATCAGAGTGTGGTCAAGATGGCAAAAATTATTATTAAAAAAGTACAGACAAATGAGTAGAGGCTGCAACAGTTTGCTTTTATCTAACTGTACTAAATAACTGTATGAATGATTCTTGTGGTCTTTTCAAATTCTATAATATGCTTTCACCTGCATGATTCTAAGTTACATGTGCCCTAGTTAGCATACATAACAGCAAAGAATGCTGGGAGTTGTAGTCCAAGAATATCTGGAGTCGAAGTGGGATTTGTTCCAAATATTTTCAACACCGTATATATTATATATACTGATCACTGGATCATTTCTCCCAGTCAATGTTGTTGTTGTTCCAATGGCACAACACGTTTATTTCTTAAAGAGAGTAAAACAAACCAGAAAAACTCAACCTTATAAAAGATAATCATATAACAAGTATAACATCTGTTCAGAGTCTAATTCAGCAAGTAATTAGAAGATTAAGGTGTTGTTTTTTTAAAAAAAACACACATGGTTAAGATTTTCTATAATTGTGCAGAAAAATTGCTTTGATAAAAATGAAACTTTTAAATTTGATTTTTTTCCCTACTGCTGTGTTATTTTCTAGCTCGGTATTAGGTACACAAATAATTCATAATGCTGTAATAAGTAGAATATGATAGTACCAAAAAGTCAATTATCACATTTAAAGGTTAAGGGCTTTGCTGATGAACTTTAATTTTCTCTTTGCAGTCAGGAGCTTTCCTGAGAAATCAGCTTCACAGTAAGAACACTCCAGAATTACTAACTTTCTTCTTCAGTTTTCTAAATGCAAATCTTTAATTTTTTTTAATGCAATGAACAGACTCGAGAGCCTCAAAGGTTTTCCTAAAACAAACATTTCAGGGACTACCTCCAATTAAATATCTGATTTCACCTCCTCTTCCTGAACTCATTGGCTGCATATCACTTTGACAATGTACTAATTTATGAACATAGAAGTACCATATGGGATGGATATGACTACAGGGTTTTCTCTCATACTACATATTTATAGCACCATGACCTCACAATGATGATGATGGTTTATATGGCCCTTTCCACCAAACGATGGAACATCAAACACATACAGTCAAAGACGCAACATTATAAATATGCATAAAATCTCCAGCCAATATGCAACTCAGCAACGTAATTTGGTGAATCAAAGCATCTTCAGAGAATCAGTTGGCAGAGACCACAAAGGCCATCTATTCCAATCCATTGCCATACAAGAACATACAATCAAAAATTTTCTAGCAGATGAACATCCAGTTTCTGGTTAAACGCTTCCAAAGAACGATACTCCACCACTTGCCAAGGCAGCAAATTCAACTCTGTCAGGTCTGACTGTCAGAAAGTTCTTTCTAATGTTTAGGTGGGATCTATTTTTCTGCAGCTTGATTCCATTGCTCCATGTTTTAATCCTTTTTAGAAATGAGTGAGATCTTCCTCGGCCAAAAGCCCAAATGAAGGCTGTTCCATAGATACAGAGCCACATCTTGAACAATTCATAGACTGGATTGAGCTGTGTTCATCAGTAGGAGATGTAATAATATTTTGCTTGTAGATCTCATATTTCTATATGATGGAGGCCATGCTATCTGAGCTGCTAGATACTGGAGATTTAAAGTACAGATCCATAAATACAAGAACTAAAAAGATGAAAGGGGCTCTGGTTCAAACTGGTAGCCAGCGAAGGAGTAAACTACCATTTAACTGCCACAGCTATATCTAATGGAATCCTGGGGATTATAGTTTCAGTGGTTCCCAACCTGGGTCCCCAGATGTTTTTGGCCTTCAACTCCCAGAAATCCTAACAGCTGGTAAACTGGCTGGGCTGGGATTTCTGGGAGTTGTAGGCCAAAAACATCTGGGGACCCCAGGTTGAAAACCACTGCAGTAGAATTCTAAATGGCCTTCTCATGAGATGGCATAACTCATTAAGAAAGAAAATAATTTTTGGAAAAGTGGAGGGCAGCATTATAGGTGGATTGATTTAGTCAAAGAAGTCCTGAGTCTGCTAGTTCTGAGCAGAACTGTTAACAACATGTTTCGGAGGTCTTTCATTCATTAAGTGAAACCAACTTGATGATCATTTATACCAAATACTAACAGGAGAAAAAAGAGTGGAAGAAATTTGATTGCCTATATATTAGTGATTTGGTGAATCATATTTCAAGTTGTTATTTCAATAAGCAAATCAAATTTGGATATAAAACTACTTTGACTTCTGCTTAAATATTATGTGCAAAAGAATGTGCATGTCAGGGTAATTTGCATTGGGAATGCACATTTTATTAATTTAAATCAAGTCTTGGGATTGTGCAATCCTCAAGGTGCTGATGGACTATAACCCCCAGCAGCCCCAACCAGGAAAGCCAATGATAATGAATTTATAGAACTACGGTTCAGCAATATCCGAAGGGCTGCAGAATTCCCACCTCTGGTTTAAAATCATAATGTGGTAATTGGGCAGAAGAGGTTTATGACTGAATGAACATGAAACTGACACCAAATAGATATAGATGGATCCATCCATCCCTACTGTATACAATACTAATTTCATACGCAACTGCTTGCAGACAGCATCCAAATAGCACAATCACAAAGAACACACAGTGGAAAACTTGGCTGCAGAAAGCCAGCAGGAGTCCAATCCCCCTTCAAAACTACGGATGATCCATTGGCAATATTGAATTGGGAAAATGCTCTATTCCCCTTGCAGCCACTGATGCTAGACAAGCCATCACTCTCCAACTCATTCGCATCCCTAAGAGCCCTCAGGAGGTTAAGCATCCATTTCTAATCAGCCTCCTGTTTAGATTTGCCGAGCTTGCTGAATTTCTAGGTTCAGTTAATAATTCTCAATTGGTAGCATGGGGGCAAGATGGCTAATCAATCAGAAGGGGGAAAACCCTTAAATGAAGCAGTGGTGCTTATTACAAATAAGAATACAGAGACAAGTGGTCTATAGTTTAAAACACATAAACACATAACACAGACATCAAGGTTCAAACTCATGATAAACATTCTTTCCCCCCTTAGTGGAAGCCTCATTAAGATTAAATAAACATCTAAATGAGGTACTCATTAATAGGAAACACAGCTGTTTCTCGGTAGCATATGACTGCATGCATGGGACATCTGACATGGACATGGAGCATCTTCCATTCAAGCCTGCCAACATTCAACATGGTATGTGTGCATGTGACATCTCTTTCCCTGTGAAACATACTCAGGGAAACCACAAAGTCATACACAGCTAATGTTAAGTCTTTGGAGAACACTTAAAAACATTCCCCTGTTATGTTTTCCCAAGGTTTGAGCAAAAGGTTATACAACTAATCCTGGGGTTTAGAAGTGTCATTCTACCTCTCTTCTTCCAACCAAATTAACCTCGTGGTCTAGAAAACCCCATGAGAAACTTACCAAGTTTATTTCACTTACTCCAAATCATGCTTTTCCGAAATCTCTCAAATGTTTTTCCTGGAAAATGACTTCAACTTTTGTTCAAGCCCCAAATGAAAATCTAAAGATGACTGGACTAAAAATATCAGTTTTGTCCTTTTTTTTTTTTTTTTTTTTTTACAAAAACCATTACTCAGATGTTTTGCCTCTGAGCAAGAATTCTCAAATACAGTAGGGGCAGAAAGGATATTTGGGAGAAAAATGAACAAAAAAAAATGCGTTTCTTGAGTGCCACATCAAGAAGGAGCCTGGATTGATGAGAAAATGTTATTGTCTGTGCAAAAAAACACAGAAAACTATTTATAGATGGAGGTCGTCAAGATTCCTTTAAAAAGTCCTTCAGGAAGGCTGTATGATCAACTTCTCACAGGCTCACTCTAAACTCACCCTCACACTTGGGATAACAAATGTTGATAAAATCAGCAAATAATAAATTCTGTAAAAGTTAAACTTGCAAATGTAAAGGGCCAATTGCAGAAATTCAGTTATGTCAGTTTAAGTGCTAGAACACCATATGCAGAATAATTCCTGGTCAGTCACAAGGCCAATCAGGTATAGGGATTCTTGCTTACTTACTTAGGCAATCCCTCGTAGACCGAGGATGATGGTCTTCCAAGCGTAGTGTCTTGGCGGTGGGTCCATAGGTGGCTGTGGAGCCCTATTCTTGATCCACATGTTCTCTTGCAGTGAACACATTGGTTTCAAGATGGAAGGCGGTCCTGGTCAGGATTGGCTTGACATCTTCCTCTTGGCATGTTTCTCCCTTAAGCCCTCCATTCGTGCTTCTTAGAATTCTGCAGCACTGCTGGTCACAGCTAACCTCCAGTTAGAGTGTTCAAGGGCCAGGGCTTCCCAGTTCTCACTGTCTAGGCCACAGTTTTTAAGGTTGGCTTTAAGCCCATCTTTAGGGATTCAACCTGTATTGAATGGGGTAACACTCCCCCTGAAGCCTCAGGAATGCAGCTTGGGTGTGATCTTGGATTCATCGCTGGCCCAGGTGGTCTAGGTATCAGCAGTGACCAGGAGTGCCTTTGTACAATTAAAGCTTGTGTGCCAGCTGTGCCCATACCTTGAAATGCCAGATCTAACCATGGTAGTCCACGCCTTGGTTACATCCCATCTGCATTAGAGCAACACACTCTATGTTGGGCTGCCTTTGAAGACGATTCAGAAGCTTCAGCTCGTCAAGAGATCAGCAGCCAGACTACTAAATGGGGCTCCATACATGGAAATAATGACTGCCATGTTACGGCAGCTCCACTAGCTACCAATCTGTTTCTGGGCAAAATTTTAAATGCTGGTCATTACCTTTAAAGCTCTAAACTGTTCAGGTCCAGACTGCCTGAATGCATCTCTGTATACGAGGTAGATGAGACCTTGCTCTCAATCCTACACCCATCCCAAGCATGGCTAATGAAAATGAGAAAAGGGGCCTTCTCCATGGTCTCTCCCCGCCTTTGGAAATCCCTCCCTAAGAAGATCAAAACTGCCCCCTCCTTGCTCTCCTTCAAAAAACAATGAAAGACCTCTTTATGCTCACAATCATACAAAAAGAGGAGATATAAAACATCTGGAACAAACAAAACAGAATGGAATATGGAAATGGCTTGTTATTCTGGCTTCTAAATTTTAATGTTTGACTCTTATTAGTTTCTATTTTTAAGTTTTTAAATGTTTATTAATTAAAACGTGAATTTCAGTTGTGTGATGCCTAATTTGTTATAATGTACCACTACTGTATGATGTTGATGTCTAATATGTTATTATTTGATTTATGGTTTGTTTATTTGCCTTTTTGGTCACACTTTATGACATTGATTATTCGCCGCTGTATGTTGTGAAACACCCTGAGTCACCACTGGGGAGATAAGGCGGGATAGAAATAAAGTTTTATTATATATTATCATATATAGCCCAAAAAGCATTCCTTACAATTTAGAAGCACAAGAGACAAGATTAAAGGGAATCATGAATTCACCCTGTTATGTTCCAAACAATGAATTCCTGTACAGGGACTCTTTAAGCTATAAACTGTCAGAACTGTGGTCATTGTTTTATGTGATTTGTGTAAAAACAGGCCACATGAAATAAGAGAGATGGCAAGAATCTTTGAAATGCACCGCAAACACAGTGATATAATTTGTCCACTTTTGTTTTCCACTCAATCATTTTTTGTCCTTTTTACAGATGCTACTAATGGGAAATTAGAAATTGATGAAGAAAAATGTTTGGCAATGAGCAAACTAATGTTGATGGTGGGCAATGTGAGCAGGGAAACATATTAGTACAGGAATGAGCAAACTAAGGCCTGGGGCTTGGATGCGGCCCCCTGGGCACTTACCCCAGGCCCTCCCCATTTTCCCTGTCCTCTTGGCATAAGGTGGCCCATCACATCCTTATGCAGAAAGGACGGGGGAGGAAGGCATGCAGCAGCTGAGAGCCCTCTGCAATGCTCTTGGACATCGCCTGTCTTGCCCTCCTCCCGCATAATGCTGAGAGGACAGCCGGAAATCAAGGGAGGAGAATTGGCACAATTGCCACAGGTCTTATTTTTCTCCAGGCATAAAAATGGGATGAGCAGCTCCACCTTCTCCTGGATCCATCCCACCCTCTGTGTGCCCAGCCGCCCTCCCTCCCAATGCGGCCTGAAGGCAAAAAAGTTTGCCCATGCCTGCATTTATTTACAAAGTGAAATGAAAGGCAAGAATGCAACTACTTTCTTGGTTGTTTACTGCTCAGAGCCAAAACATAATATGTCTATATCCTGAAAAATTGTAAAATAATCAAAAGGAGATATAGGACATTCATTCTTAGTTCTTCAGTAGATTCTAAATCTATACCGAAAAGAAGGATTTTGGGGAATAATGAAATATACTGCCCAGATCCTGCATTGGAAGACATAACTATGATGGCATAAGTATATCTTTCTGAATGTTTGTATTTATTATGTCATAAATTCATCTTACAACCTTATAACTTGGAACAGGAGGTCAGTCTTTATTAAGCCAATTAAATATGTACTTAAATTTGAGTACAAGTATCTGGGATATCTAGATCTTTTTGTCTGCCAAGATAATACCAAAAAGCAGGTAGCGTGACAAATGAATGAAATGAAAAACCTGACTCCACTGCTAGAATTCTGTTGTTTAATCCTGTGTAAAAGACACCTACTGATTGCTGAATGGTGCATTTATACATGGATTAATCCAAGTGATTCTGTGGTACTACTTACTCCAGTCAGGACTAATACTAAGTCAATTTTAAAGTAAGACTGCTTGTTCGTAATTAGAGAGGCTGTCTGAAAACACCGAAACAAGCTGCCAAAAACTTAGCCACCTTCCGAATTTGCATCTTGTATAAGGACAGGAGAAAGAGTGTTCTGCTTTTTATTGATATTTCCATAATTGGACACTTATCTATGCAAAATTAGTTTGTTTTCTGAAGCAAAGCATGTTCATGCAATGAATGTGGAAGGGGTGTATATACACTACACAGTTATAGAAAATTGATACCATTTCAACTGCTATGGATTCAATCTGAGATTCATAACTTCATGAAGTTATTATAATTCTTGTCCAGAAAATGCTACTGCTATGGTTTGAGACACTGGATTAGAGGCATCTAAATTTTTCACAAAACCAAACCTCCTGGTAAGAAAAAGTGACAGCAGTTAAGGAGGTATTAAACTGCTATCTTTGTGAAAGCCTTGATGTTCACAAGGACAAGCTTATTGATCAAACAATAAGAATGACATATTCAGTGGTTCTGATTCTTAAAACTCTATGGTGTAAGACAGTAATTGATGTGATTTAGTTATGCAATTTGCACATTTCACACAATTTAAGAAAAAAACCTTCTTGCAAATGGAAAAGCTCTGTGAAGATCAACATAAAATATCTCACCACCAGTCAAACAAAAGAGAAGCAAAGAATATGTTTTCTTCCTATTTTTGCAGGCATGAATGAAATAAGTGATGCTTGTTTTGAAGTGATGTTTTCTGCATGATGCTTTCAGGTGGAAGGTAGAAGGAAGAATCTTCTTTCAAACAAGACTTGGTCATGGAGTTAGGTAGTTGCTAGGGGTTGGGAAGCAGATTGACTATTTGAAGAACCTTGGAGGGTTCTTCAAGTGTCAATTATTATATTTTTTACAGTTTTAAAAGATGTTGTTAAATTAAAAGAATGCTCTTTTTAAAAACTTTTAAATAAATAGCCCACACCTTTCTTCTAATCTGTATCTAGGAAAAAATTGCCACTATTTTGGATACTAGCCTATTTTAGGTTCAGGAGGTCTAGGAGGTGCCTTTGTTTTAATAGAGAAGTAAAGCAGCCCTTGGTCTAAATTCTATTTTTCATTTTCACTAGAGTAGTTCATTTGAATCAATGAGATTAATTTATGTGTTGACCCAGTATCCAACAATGGATTTAATAGATCAACTCTGGTTGGGATTAACCCATGGGATGTCTGCCATTGACTTCTAGTTTAGTTCTTTATTGCTGTGTTTAGAGGACCATAGTTCTCTGAACCAATAACACAGACTACACAAATGCTTAATGGATGCTGATTTATTGTTCTGTAGTTATTTCTCTGTCTAAAGCCATAGAGCAACTGTTTTAGTCTTGTCAAATATATAATAGACTTGGGTGGACTATTTACATTCAATCCTCTATATTAACTGCTGTTAGGGGCACAAGACCCTGCAAAAGTAAACACTACAAATAAAAAACACCTTTTTACCTAAGAGAACACCTCTCCAGAAATCTCTAGGTCCTCTAGCAAAGCTCTATGGCCCACTTCCATCAAAGGTTAACCTTTGATGGAAGAATTGCACTAGAAGAGCTGGAGATTTCTAGAGAGGGGCTCTCTCTAGGCATCTCTCAGTCTTCCAACATCACTTTATTATCAGACTGACCATAAAGTCACACTAGAGGACTTAGAGATTTCTGAAATACCATTTTAATCGAATCCACAAATAATTAAATCTGCAAAGGTAAAATCTGCAAATATTAAGGGGCCACTGTACACTTAATCGAGGACTTACTAACTAACATGCCCTGCATCAAAGAATGGTGCTGCCACAAATAATACACTTGTTTAAAGGAAAAGATAGATCATAGAATCATAGAATCATAGAATAGTAGAGTTGGAAGAGACCTCATGGGCCATCCAGTCCAACCCCCGCTAAGAAGCAGGAAATCGCATTCAAAGCACCCCCGACAGATGGCCATCCAGCCTCTGTTTAAAAGCCTCCAAAGAAGGAGCCTCTACCACGGCCTGGGGGAGAGAGTTCCACTGTCGAACAGCTCTCACAGTGAGGAAGTTCTTCCTGATGTTCAGGTGGAATCTCCTTTCCTGTAGTTTGAAGCCATTGTTCCGTGTCCTAGTCTGCAGGGCCGCAGAAAACAAGCTTGCTCCCTCCTCCCTATGACTTCCCCTCACATATTTGTACATGGCTATCATGTCTCCTCTCAGCCTTCTCTTCTGCAGGCTAAACATGCCCAGCTCTTTAAGCCGCTCCTCATAGGGCTTGTTCTCCAGACCCTTAATCATTTTAGTCGCCCTCCTCTGGACGCTTTCCAGCTTGTCAACATCTCCCTTCAACTGCGGTGCCCAAAATTGGACACAGTATTCCAGGTGTGGTCTGACCAAGGCAGAATAGAGGGGGAGCATGACTTCCCTGGATCTAGACGCTATTCCCCTATTGATGCAGGCCAGAATCCCATTGGCTTTTTTAGCTGCCGCATCACATTGTTGGCTCATGTTTAACTTGTTGTCCACAAGGACTCCAAGATCTTTTTCGCACACACTGCTGTCTAGCCAGGGGTCCCCCATTCTGTATCTTTGCATTCCATTTTTTCTGCCGAAGTGAAGTATCTTGCATTTATCCCTGTTGAACTTCATTTTGTTAGTTTCGGCCCATCTCTCTAGTCTGTCAAGATCGTTTTGAATTCTGCTCCTGTCTTCTGGAGTTTTAGCTATCCCTCCCAGTTTGGTGTCATCTGCAAACTTGATGATCGTGCCTTCTAACCCTTCGTCTAAGTCGTTAATAAAGATGTTGAACAGAACCGGGCCCAGGACGGAGCCCTGCGGCACTCCACTTGTCACTTCTTTCCATGATGAAGACGACGCATTGGTGAGCACCCTTTGGGTTCGTTCGCTTAGCCAATTACAGATCCACCTAACCGTAGTTTTGTCTAGCCCACATTTTACTAGTTTGTTTGCCAGAAGGTCATGGGGGACTTTGTCGAAGGCCTTACTGAATTCCAGGTAGGCTACATCCACAGCATTCCTTGTATCTACCCAACTCGTAACTCTATCGAAAAAAGAGATCAGATTAGTCTGGCATGACTTGTTTTTGGTAAATCCGTGTTGACTATTAGCAATGACCGCACTTGTTTCTAAGTGTTCGCAGACCACTTCCTTAATGATCTTTTCCAGAATCTTTCCTGGTATCGATGTGAGGCTGACCGGACGGTAATTGTTTGGGTCGTTCTTTTTTCCCTTCTTGAAGATAGGGACCACATTCGCCCTCCTCCAATCTTCCTGGACTTCTCCTGTTCTCCAAGAACTCTCGAAGATAATTGCCAGTGGTTCTGAAATAACGTCCGCTAGTTCCTTCAATACTCTTGGATGTAGCTGATCTGGCCCTGGGGACTTGAATTCGTTTAGAGCGGCCAGGTGTTCCTGGACAACTTGTTTCCCTATTTGGGGTTGGATTTCCCCCAATCCTTTGTCCATTCCATGTTGCTGAGGTTGAAGATGGCTTTCTTTTTGTGAGAAGACCGAGGCAAAGAAGGCATTAAGCAGTTCTGCCTTTTCCCTGTCCCCTGTCGCCATCACCCCATCTTCTCCTTGCAGAGGCCCTATCGCCTCCTTTTTCTTCCTTTTTCTACCAACGTAAGCAAAAAAGCCTTTTTTGTTGTTTTTTATGTCCCTGGCAAGCCTGAGCTCATTTTGCGCTTTAGCCTTGCGAACCTTTTCCCTGCAGGTGTTGGCTATACGTTTGAATTCTTCTTTGGTGATTTCTCCCCTTTTCCACTTCTTGTGCATGTCACTTTTGAGCTTTAGCTCAGTTAGAAGTTCTTTGGACATCCATTCTGGCTTCTTTGCACTTGTCTTATTTTTCTTCTTTGTTGGCACTGTTTGCATTTGCGCCTTGAGTATTTCACTTTTGAAAAACTCCCATCCATCCTTAACTCCCTTGTTTTTTAATACTGGCATCCATGGAATGCCGCTCAGTAATTCCTTCATTTTTTGGAAGTCAGCTCTCTTAAAGTCCAGAATGTGTGTTTGACTTGTCTTAGTTTCAGCATTCCTTTGTACTGCAAACTGCAGGAGCACATGGTCACTTGCCCCTAAGGATCCGACGACTTCAACTGTATTGATCAGGTCTTCCACATTTGTTAAGATTAGATCAAGAGTTGCTGATCCCCTTGTTGCCTCTTCTACTTTCTGGACCATAAAATTGTCTACAAGGCAAGTGAGGAATTTGTTGGACTTTGTACTCTTGACTGAATTTGTTTTCCAGCAGATATCGGGATAATTGAAATCGCCCATGACTACTATATCTCTTCTTTGTGCCTGTTTGGTCAGCTGTTGACAGAAGGCTTCATCGAGTCCTTCATCCTGACTTGGAGGTCTGTAGTAGACACCCACGACAAGATCTTTTTGATTCCCGGTTCCCTTGATTCTTATCCAGATGCTTTCAAGCTGGTTTCCCAGATTACAGTCTTGCATTTCTTCTGCAATGTAACTGTTTTTGACATATAAAGCTACTCCCCCTCCTCTCCCCTTTGTTCTATTTCTGTGAAAGAGGTTATAGCCCTCAATGGCTACATTCCAGTGATGGGAGTCATCCCACCAGGTGTGATGACTCATGGGCCATGTAGTCCCGTTCCTAGTGCTGTTGTGAATGATGAAGAGGAAAACTTGGGTTTTCCACCATTTCAGCCAGAAAAGGAACTATCCCAGCCAGAAATTGAGCCTTTGCACCTGCAGGAGGCTTGTCTTCCAGAAATCTGCCAAACAAGCCCTGAGTCGAGTTCTCCCCCTTTTTCGCGCCGTAATTATTATCTCCAGCAAAAAGGAGTGCAACAAGCTAATCGCAGGAGTTTGAGAATTGCAGCAAAGCATTCAGATGATTAAGCCTGCTGCCATGAGAAATTTTAGGGAGTCATACATCTGGACACAGAGATTGACTTTCGTTTCTGATTCCCCAGAGAAGTGTTCTCTGGTGGGAAAACGAGGCCTATTTAGGTTCCTTGCTCCCGAAGGAATCTTGCGGAGTCAATTCGTCAGCTACCGGAGCAGCGTGTGTGGACAGCTACTCCTGTTTTCAAGCCTTTGTTCCTGTTCCAAGCCTTCGTTCTCAGCCTTGTTTTCTCCCCGGATCTTGCCTTGTTTTCCGGACCTCGCCAAGTAATTACCACGGATCTTGTTCTTGCTCCTCGTTTCCTTGTTGCCTTGAATCAAGCTTTGTGTGCCAAGAATCAAGTTATTTCCTAGCCTTGCTCAAGTTCATGGACTAAAGGACCTTGTCATCTCCCCTCACTTGCTTGGCAAGTGAGTGTTTCGGTTATTGGATTACAACTTTGGACCTTAATATTTCATATTGGACATTGCTTTTTTGGACTAATTTTGACCTTTCCTGAAAGGTCTACTTCTGGACTATTTCCTATACTTGTTTTTATTAACTTTATATATTTCCTTAATAAAGATATTAGATAGATTCTGGCCTCTGTGTATGGTTATTGGTGCTCTGCAGCCTGGGTCGTGACACCAGGTTTCAGTGATGCCTATGACATCGTATGTGTGGTGCTGTGCTAAGAGTTGGAGTTCGTCTTGCTTATTTCCCATGCTCTGAGCATTGGTGTAAAGATAATATCCTTTAACATTTGCACTGGGGACATATTACTTGCAAGGTTTTGAAACTTTGAAGGCTTAAAATATACCTCTATCCCTTGCCACCTTTGTGTACATCCTATTTATTATTTCTTCTAGGAAGTTAGATTTAGATAGTGAAGGAAAGTGGAGAACTGGAGTTGACAAGTCTAACCAAACTACAACAAAATGGTTTGTGTTGAGACAGTTGACCTTCTGTAGCAATAGATTCAACCATCCAGAACTTAAAAACATTTTTAAAATATACAATAATATTTTATTTTGCCATTTCATATAAGGGGCGCCATTTTACCATTCTGTTATATGTAAAGGAACTTGAGCATCCAAATATTTTTGTATTCACACAAGACGTACTGGAACCAAACTCCAGTGGATACCAAGGAAACACTATATTTCCAAACTGGTGGAAATATCTAAACACATACATACAAAGACACACTCACGCATTCAGATGCAGTGTTAATTACAACATAGGAAGAGAACCATTAGAAAAATCACATGTTCTTTAATAATTGGACAAGAGTTGTTAAAGTTAAGGCAACACAGTGAAAGAACTGAACTTAGATTCAGCCTTATAGTATGCCTTCAACCATTATTAATGTGCTGGCATCAGCAAACATATTATTGTAGTTCTATCAGTAATTGCAAATAAACAGCTTCACCAGACAGGGAAAAAACCCTCATATTTAAGAAGTGTTACAAATTAAAGCAGAGGAAAGATAAATGAGTTCTGGCTTCCTTGGCCAATGAAACATCGACAACAGCAACAAAAGAAACTGTTTGAAAACTATTCTGAATTCTAGCATGAACAAAATCTTTAAGACAAATGTCACTACAAGACCCAGTTTAATTAAATGTTACCTCTCATATTTCACCAAGTTAAAGAAATAAATAAAAAATAACCTTACATATGCTGATTAAATAGACATTTTGAATACTTCTCAAAAATAAAGGTCAACATGCTTTTTTGTATTACTCCTTTAGCTATACTACACTGGAACAAAATTAAAACATAATTATTAGGCTTGCTCAAATAATTCGTTTTCCCCGTTTACCGTTATTGATTCGTTATTTTCGTTTGTTTTGAAGCAATATCGAACCTTGGTTGTCCACACGCCTGGATATCGCGGTTTCGAACCGCGATTGGCCGTTTTCCGTTATGGCGCCTTTTTTTTCGTTTTTAAAAAATGCTTTGGCAAATCATCCAAACTTGTTTAAGTCCACTGGGGCAATCTAGCGTGTTGTTTGCACCTTGTAGCCAATCAGAGAGCACGTTTAACCAGGGGGAGGGGCTGGTAGGACGTCCTGAGCGTGCACACACACCTCGTGGCTCAGTCGCACTGGGAATTTTGGAGAGGGTGGAAGGGAGATTTTGGTGCAGGCACTGGCAGGCAGGAAAGATTGCTGCGTCACAGCATGGCTGTGTGAAGACCGGGAGAAAAGGTGGGGTGGCTGGCTGAGTTTGGGTGGTGTGTGTTAGTTGGGTCTTTCTTTTTCTTTTGTTTTTGCAAAGGGCTGTCCTGTGGGTG
Source organism: Anolis carolinensis (assembly GCF_035594765.1). Taxonomy (NCBI): domain Eukaryota; kingdom Metazoa; phylum Chordata; class Lepidosauria; order Squamata; family Anolidae; genus Anolis; species Anolis carolinensis. Next base: position 309,909,351 of record NC_085842.1, read on the forward strand.
TTTTTTTCCTGGTGCTGCGCCATTTTTCCTCTTGCGGGCGGGGTGGGCTTTCTCCTTTCTTTTTTCCACGCAAAAGTGTTTTTGGAAACAAGGGATCCGAGCCAGGGACGCTTCCTGATAATCCTAAGCCAAGTTTGGGAAAGAGTTGCATATCCCATACTTCCCTGTACAAAATACAACTCCTTTTGGGGAAAGAAGGGGGGGTGCCTTTGTCCCTTCACCGCTCTCAAACACAAGCGGGGCTGCTTGTGTCTCAGCCGGGGACGCTTCCTGATAATCCTAAGCCAAGTTTGGGAAAGAGTTGCATATCCCATACTTCCCTGTACAAAATACAACTCCTTTTGGGGAAAGAAGGGGGTGCCTTTGTCCCTTCACCGCTCTCAAACACAAGCGGGGCTGCTTGTGTCTCAGCCGGGGACGCTTCCTGATAATCCTAAGCCAAGTTTGGGAAAGAGTTGCATATCCCATACTTCCCTGTACAAAATACAACGCCTTTTGGGGAAAGAAGGGGGTGCCTTTGTCCCTTCACCGCTCTCAAACACAAGCGGGGCTGCTTGTGTCTCAGCCGGGGACGCTTCCTGATAATCCTAAGCCAAGTTTGGGAAAGAGTTGCATATCCCATACTTCCCTGTACAAAATACAACTCCTTTTGGCTCAGCCGGGGACTACACCAATTTAACAAAGTTTCAGCCACAAAAACAAAGTTTCTGAAGTAGAGCAATGACTTTCACAGTAAAGACAACCCAATTTAACAGGAAATAAGACTTTCAAACCAGGAACAGATTTCTGCAATTATTAAAAAATGGTTTATTATAAAAGCTATGAAAATTTGCCAAAAATCAGAGGATAAGGGAAACGTTCCACATTTTGGTGAGCTATCAGTGTTAAATGTGTTCTACCACTGTACCAAGTTTGAAGATGATCACTCAAAAAATGAGGGCGGGAGAGCCCCCTAAGTCCCCCCCCTTCGGGCTGTTTTTGGGCCACCGCGCATGCGCGTCCGCCATTAACGAATTAATTTCGAAAATAACGAATTTTCGTTAATTTCGAAAAATTTTGGGGGCCAAATTCGTTATTAGCAACAAAAACGAAAAAATGCCCCCTCTAGTTTTGAAACGAGTTTAGAATCAAATTTTTCATGGATCGATCAAGCCTAATAATTATATCATAGCTGAGCTTAAAATTCTTTGGGGAAAATTTTCAGCTCAAAAAATAGAAGATACCACACATCTAACTCAGCTTCCTAATTATGAATTGTCATTATTACAGTTGGTCTATGTAGTCATGGATTCAGCCATCCACAGCTTGAATTTTTTTTAATTCTAAGAAACAAACCTTGATTTTGCCATTTTACTATTCCATTGGTTATAATAGAACTTGAGTATCCATGAATTTTGGTATCAAAGGGAGGCCCTGGAACCAAACCCCAGCAATTTAAAAGATCAATGCCATAAAAAAGTGAGTGTCAAAATAGACTTAAAGTAGACACAGTGTTAAAATACTACAAATCTCTATAAATGCAACTCAAATATAAAATATTACAAAAATAGAACTTAAAACAATACAGCAGTCCCTAGTTCTTTAATTTCTTTTCCTGTATTTTAAAAATGGAAAAATCCAACAGCACAGAGGAGTTATTCTGGCCTCCCTCGAAAGAAAGTCCCATCAACTGTCCTTGTGAAGTTGATAGGACTAAAAGAAGGGTCTCTCCCGATGAACTTCTGACATTATACCATACTGTTGTGTAGCAACAACATTGTCAAATGTTGCATGGGGGCATTTCCAACCATTCAAACAATGAGTAGAATCATAGAATCATAGCGTTGGAAGAGACCACCTGGGCTATCTAGTCTAACCCCCTGCCATGCAGGAAAAGCACAATCAAAGTATCCTGGGCAGATGGCCATTCAGTCTCTATTTAAATGCCTTCAAAGAAGGAGCTTCAACCACACTCTGAGGCAGAGAGTTCCACTGTTGAATAGCTCATACAGTCAGGAAGTTCTTCCTAATGTTCAGGTGCAATCTCCTTTACTGTTATTTGAACCCATTGCTCCAAGTCCTAGTTTCAAGGGCAGCAGAAAACAAGTCTTCTCCCTCTTCCTTATGACACCCTTTCATATATTTATACATGGCTATCATGTCTCCTCTCAACCTCCTCTTCTGCAGGCTAAACATAGGCAGCTCTTTAAAGACACTCCTCATAGAGTGACTGATATTAAACACATTTCTGCACCTTAATAAATAGATAATGTCATGTTATTAGATTTATCTATGTTTTCACTTGCTGCTTTGGCTCTAACTCATCCTCTCACCCTATCCCTGCCTGGCTCCTAATTCTGCAATCACTTATGAAGGTCCTATCAACCCCTGCATCCCAAAACCTCTTACTTACACCGAGACCTGTGCTTCAGTTATGTTCAAGGGGAATTGCCCATTTTCTTCATCTCAGGACTCTCTAACTTTAAATTAAAAACACTTCTGAGAAGCTTTGGGTGTGCTTGAGAGGTCATGCAAGTGGAAGCAATTGATGAATTCCTTACATCGAGAACATACCCTCCATGACACTCTCCCTTTAACACTATACTCAGACTTTCTCAATTGGTATGGCCTTGAAATGTGAACTCTGGGAGTTGTTTAAAAATCCCAACTTTTCCAATCTATATACTGCTTCAGTGCCCAACAGTCTTTCATGTAGCACTATAATCAGGAATGAAAGGGCTCACTGAGATAAGAATTAAATGTATAATTGTAATATTTATAAAATCCCATCTACACCAAGGGGATGGAGGTAAAATACAAAACATGTTAGAATGGGAGAAAACAACAATTTTCTGGGCCATAAAATCTTTACATAAAAGCACCATAAAAGGAGAGAATAGAAAATAGCACTAATTACTCTCCCAAAGTCTAGCAGGGCAGAAAGGTTTTCATCCTTTTTTAAAACTATAAAGCAAAGTTTGTGCAAGGAGACATCTAACCAGAAATTTCCAACTATGTTAGGAGCACAATTTGGGGTACAACATCTTCCACAGTAAATTTATAATTCCATATTAAAAAATAGGATAAAGTCAATGTGGAATAGTGGTTTTGAGTATTGAACCAGGACTCAGGGAGTTTGAATCCTCACTCAGTCATGGAAATTCACAGGGCAAGTCATCATGGAAAAGTCACACTGAAGACAATGCCAAACCTCCACCAAATAAATGTTCATTTATGTTTCACATACACCTAATATATATAGTCTAAAGGTAAGTTTATAATAACGTTGCATATGAAAGAACCATTAGAAAGCAAAAGTGTCATTATTTCAGCCAACCATGTGAAAAATGTTGAATTCCAGATAAGGAATGTTCAAGCTGTAATAGGGTCATCATACATTGATCTGAAGCCACATGACAACAACAAATTCATCATGAATACATTCTCCGCATCATCCACTATCTCAAATTCTATAGTGGAAGGCAACTGGGATATAAATGCCCTAAGATAAAACCAGTATACTACAAGTTGCTATAATGTTCCCTCCCTCCCCAACATCTGTTCTATAATGGTTCCAAATATTCAATGAGGAAAACTCAGAAGATAGTTATTTAAAAGTATATAATACTTTTTTTTGATACATTGTCAGCCACCTTGGTGCATACACTGTAGAATCAATGAAGTCTGACACCAAGGCTCAGTCTGATGAAATTCTAGGATTTGTATTTTGGTGAGGCATTGGCACTCTAGCAGAGAAGGCTAAAGGCCTTGTAAAACTAGAACTCCCAAGAATCCATGACAGGTAAAGTGGTGTCAAACTGGATTAATTCTGCAGTGTAGGTGCATTCCCTGAGTCCCATTGTTTGGAGAAAAACTAAAAATAAATGAATACAAAACAACAGCAACAACATGTTAGTTAATTCTTTTAAAAAAACTTTTTTTATAAATAAAGTTTTAACTGTACCCTGATTCTTTTTAGATGCTGTAAGCTGCCTTACAGCTTGAATAAGGCAGGATATAAATAAAATAATTATAAGTACTAAACAATAAATATAATATATAAATAAAAAACATAAATTCTACTACTAATAATAAATAATTAAATAATTAATAATTAAATACAGTAGAGTCTCACTTATCCAAGCTAAACGGGCCGGCAGAAGCTTGGATAAGCGAATATAAGGAGGGATTAAGGAAAAGTCTATTAAACATCAAATTAGGTTATGATTTTACAAATTAAGCACCAAAACATCATGTTTTACAACAAATTTGACAGAAAAAGCAGTTCAATACGCAGTAATGTTATGTTGTAATTACTGTATTTACGAATTTAGCACCAAAATATCACGATATATTGAAAACATTGACTGCAAAAATGGCTTGGATAATCCAGAAACTTGGATAAGCGAGGCTTGGATAAGTGAGACTCTACTGTACTCAACAAATTTAAACACATAGCTAAAAAGTGTGATGCTATAGTATTTTGAATAACAAAGTCATTCAGAAGAATCAGTCAGTGTATGTAAGGACATGGCCTACATATTCTAAGGCTATCACATAGCGTCTGCTCAGAATCTGCAGGAATCTAAGCAAGTTCCATTTATTACCTTCAGATGTGATCACTTCATAAGTAATTACATCATATGTCCTCATTTTCCCACTTGATTCCCTCAGGAGAATCTTGACTTCAGTATGTAATTTGAAAAGACCTTTTGTTCCCTTGCACAGGTGCATTAAAATGTTTCCCTCCCTTCTTGGGGGAAAAAATAAACCACCCCAACATCTTCATCTATTGCATGTCAAAAGAAGGAACAAGTGCAATTCACAGTCAAATTGTGATTGCCTTCCTGAGGTTTGAGCACCTGTTCATATATTCAGCAGAAGTAGCAAAGCCTCCTCTGGACTGAACCCATTTCTGTTATTAGGTCAGTCCTGTTTTCATCTCACCTTTTGCACGTTTTCAGCCATATGTCTTTTCCTTGCCCTTGTCTGTCTTTTCTAAGTCACCTTGAGTCCCCATCTGAGAAGATGGTGGGGTGTAAATGAACTGAATGATATATGGATGAGTTTATGAGCTTCTAGCAGCAGTACGACATTGTTTGCAATATGTTGTTCTAACCTTGGGAGGGCAACTATGGAGGCAAATTATAAGCAGCTCACCTGAAACAACACAAAAATAATATAAATGTGTGGATAATGACCTATGGTGCTATAACCTTTCTTTCGCAGACTGGGACGTTCTGAAGATGGAATCAGCAGGTATAAGAACCTGGTTGAAATAGTCTATGGTTATCACATAACATCTGTTCAGAGGCTTCAGAAATCTGGTTCCTGTTATTAGATTATTAGTGTGCACTTCGTAAGTAATTCAGCAGTAAGTCCTCATTTTGCCACTCAATCCCCGCAGGAGAAACTTTATTTCCAATATGAAATTTGAAGAGAACTTCTCTTCCCTCCTGTAGATGTATTAAAATGTTTCTCTCTCTCAAATCTCCTCAAAAGTGCATCTAACATTGCTGGGAGCAATATCATGCCACTTCATTTGAAAAAAATGGTGGTCCATTAAAATTAGATCTTTTCCCCTTCCCTTCCCCTCTTTTTCATCTCTTTCTTTCCTTCCTTTGTTCTGGGGCACATGAACCAAACATATGCCAAGTCCTGCATCCAAATCCGGCCTACCATGTCATTTCTATGTGGCCCTCCAGGTACTGAACTACAACTCCTATATTCCTCATCATTCAACATTATGACTAGAGCTGATGGAATTCAAAATGCAATCACATCTGGAAGGCTGAAGTTTGTTCTGTTTGGTCAGAATAGTGGGGTTTGAATTTAGGTACAAGTCTTGTGGATATTATGTCTGATGTTAAAATGTTCTTTAACCTTTCTTCAACCTCAGAGCTACAAGGGATGTTAAGTTGTAATTCAAATTCTCCCCAGTCTGCATGACATCATCGAAAGTGATGGGAGTTGTTGTTCAATAACATCTGGGGACCCAAACTGGTTAAAACTAAAGAGCACTGACCACTAGTGTGTCTGTGTAGAGAGAGGGGGGACTCTGTATCCATGGATTCTCTATCCATGGATTCAGTAAATGCCCCAAATATATTTGTTTATTAAAACTAAATAATAATTGAGACTTGTGGTCTTTAGGAGAATTCAGAAGAGCTTCAAGGGCATCACTTTCAGAACCCAAGGGTCTCATATCCTCTAAGCTGCATTTTGTCCATACATGCTCTAAGCAAATGTATCGTGCTTAAAGTAAAAGCTTATTTCTCCCTTTAATAAATGAGAATGAAAGTGAAAATGGTGTATTATTCACTTCTTTTTTTTCAATCTAAACATTTTACATCCTGGTTAAAACAGAGTGCACACGCAGCATATACATTGGTCCTAGAAGCCTTCAATGGCTTGAGTGGTGGGAGGGGCTTTGGAGACTTTGGAAGATCTCCAAATCTTAATTCTCCACATTCAAGTGGATTACCACTCTTAACACAGAATAGGGCAGTTACCATCAGATTTGACTATACATTCCACTGGATTAGCAAGCAGGGGAATTGGAGCGCATGTTTGAATTCTCCCTGCAATATGTGCTTATGGGGAAAGGGCCTTCAGTGATGTCATGTGTTATCTGTATTTGTTGTTTAGATTATTTTTAAGAAGCAATGAGTGTGCTTTCAAGTGCTTTTAATTCTATTTTTATATCCATTGCATTGTAACTTTTGTATGATGTGTATTTTTATGTATCCATTTTAACTTCTAGAAAATGACTTGAGTCCCAAAGTCTGGGAAAAGACAGGAAATAGGGAGCTAAAGAGATGGACAGGAATTGCCTACAATCATCTTGTGCACATAATAATGCCTAACATCCGGTTAGTGACTTATACAGATATAAGTTGTACAATGCATGCTGAGTGATTCTTGTTCAATAATGTGTAAATGGCTACATTCAGTTGATGGTTGTATAAGCAATGATATAATGTTGACCCACATTAAAGCACTCTGTGCATTGCAACTGCAGAATGGGGTGTAGGTCATACTGATCAGGCCTCATCTGGAGTGCTGCATTCAGTTCTCAAGACCTCATTTTTAAAACTATATAGACAAATAGGAGTGAATTCAGAGAAGGGCAATGAAGATAATAGGAGGTATGGAGAACAAAATATATCATGAAATATATCATGAGCTGGACACGTTAAACCTTTTGAAGAGGTTTAAAGGTTTAAAGTTATAGAATGGTAGATTTCGACTGAACATCAGAAGGGATTTCCTGAGAGTAAGAGAAGTTTGGCAATGGAGCCTAGTGACGTGGTGGTGTTTTACCTCATCTTGATGTCTCTAAAAAGAGGCTGTACAGGGGATGCTGTAGTTCAGTGGTTCTCAACCTGGGGTCCCCAGATGTTTTTGGCCTACAACTCCCAGAATTCCCAGCCAATTTACCAGCTGTTAGGATTTCTGGGAGTTGAAGATCAAAAACATCTGGGGACCACAGATTGAGAACCACTGCTCTAGTCCAACCGCCTTCATTGGACTTAGTAGCATATGAGGCCCCTACCACCTCTATGATTATTTGACCACCCATCCATATACAATATTTTCTGTTAGTATTCAGTGTAGGGTTTATGTGTTGTCACTTCACTACATATGTTACACTGAAAATATGTAGCATCTCAGCCAACAGCAGCTAATGCATTAATGTAGTGGTTCTCAATCTGGGCTCCCCAGATATTTTTGGCCTACAACTCCCAGAGATCCCAGCCAGTTTACCAGTTGTTAAGATTTCTGGGAGTTGAAGGCCAAAAATGTCTGGGAACCCCAGGTTGAGAACCACTGCATTAATGGAATCATAGAGTTGGAAGAGATCCCAAGGGCCATCCAGTTCAACCTGTTTCTGCCATTCAAGTATACACAATCAAAAAGCACTCCTGTCATATGACCATCCAAACTCTGCTTCAAAACCTCCAGAGACAGAGACTCTGCCACACTTCAAAGCAATATATTCCACTGTTGTACAGTTCTTACCATTTTTTTTTCATGTCAGGAGCAACCTGAATTGCTTCTGGTGTGAGAGAATTGGCAGTCTGCAAGGACGTTGCCCAGGGGATGCCCGGATGTTTTGATGTTTGTATCATCCTTGTGGGAGGCTTCTCTCATGTACTCGCATGGAGCTGGAGCTGATAGAGGGAGGTCATCCGCACTCTCCCCGGGTGGGATTCGAACCTGGCAGCTTTCAGGTCAGCAACCCAACCTTCAAGTCACGAAGCTTTAGTCCACTATGCCATCGGAGGCTCCTCTACCATCAAAAGGTTTTTTTAATGCTTAGGTGGAATGTCTTTTCCAGTAATTTTAATCTACTGCTACATGTCAAAGCTGCTAGAGCAGCAGGAAACAACCTCACCCTGCCTCAGCATAACTCCCTTTTCCTGTTTGTAGAATCTATACCTTTAAATGTTTGAAGAGACACACATTCATAGACTAACAATGTCAAACCATAACAATGATGTATCACAAAAATTATCACTTATTCGTATATAGCAATGCTTACAAGTAAGAGTCTGTGGCTTATATGGATGAAATCCTCCATTATATCTCTGTACAGTGGCAGGAGACAAAAGAGAAAGTCATTTCCATTACAAGAGAAAGCTGCCTTATTTGCTTGTGAGAAGTCCATCTATCACTATGGCATCTGCAACTACTTTACCCTGCTGGGGCACTGCCACCCCATTGCGAGCTTTACACCGGCAACAGGATTGCAGCTTTCTCATTGCAAGTCCATTCTTGTACTTTCCTGTCTGCATAGATACACCTCTCATCCTAAAGTCACTTGGGTTACTTGTCGTTTTCAATCCACACTGATTTGCTTAATGACACAATAATGTACACAGCAGTAAACTCACTTGTACAGGTTGCCAATGTCAATGTTGTCCTTCAGCCACAGTGCCATGTTTGCCTCTGTACAGAGATGTGCACTCCTTAACAAAGCTCACTTGTCACAGAAATCTTGCTGGGTTGTGCTCAAGACATATTTTAATGAAGCTTGCCTGAACCAATTCTCTCAGGAGCTTTGCGGAAAACCAGTCAAATGATGGGAACAACCCATGCAATGTGTTCTCTGGCAGCAAAGTGAATTTGGGGATTTTACAGTGCTCCACTGGGAGTTAGTGGGCTACCACCACCAAGACTCACATGCTCCTTGCTCAGCTGCAACTGAATTTATCAGAAAACATTTTGAAGAAGCTTGGGAATATACTATAAACATTCAGAAATGAATCCATGGTGTGGGTTTCAAAAAGCGGGTGCCTCGTGCTCTGGAGGAGATCCGTAAATTTGCAATGAAGGAGATGGGGACTCCTGATGTACGCATTGACACCTGCCTAAACAAAGTTGTCTGGGCAAAAGGAATAAGGAATGTTCCTTATCGCACCCGTGGGTGTTTGTCTCAAAAACACAATGAAGATGAAGATTCACTCAATAAACTGTACACACTGGTTGTGTATGTGCCCATGACCACATTCGGAAGTCTACAGACTGTCAATGCGGATGAAAACTAAACTTTTATTACAATAAAAATTGTAAAAGTGAGAAAAAGAAAACATTTTGTCTGAAAAGTCAGTAAGTAAAAAAACCCCTGGGAATGAAGAGAATAATGGAGTGAAGGTTTCTACATAAGAACTAAGGATACATCTACACTGTAGAATTAATGCAGTTTGATGCCACTTTAAATGCTGCCGTTCAATGATATGGGAATTATAGCCTTCTCTGCCATAGCGTATTTGTTGCCCCACCAAGCCACAGCTCCCAAAATTAGATACCAATGAACCATGGCAGTTAAAGTGGTGTCAAACTATATTAATTCTACAGTGTAGATTCACCCTAAGATGCAGTAATTGGGATTTCCCAAATGAAGAAGCTCTACTGTTTAACTACACAGTTGGGTGGATAGTTGAAGTAGAGGAAGAGTATCTTTTGAAAGCTCATACAGCACTCTGAAGATATTACAACTTGTAATACAAGGGAGACAGAAGTACACAGAGAGAGAGCTGTAGTTATAACGTACAATAAACAAAAGTTATCTTGACTCACTGGGCCATATAGTCAAATCTTCTGCCATGCAGGAAGAGACAACTAAAGCTGTCTTGTGAGATGGCCATCCAACCTCTCAGGCGACATGGAAAATGACTTGAACTAGCCCACGCTAGTTGATTGTTTGTTCATTAAACAGATCACGTGAAATTGAAGAAGCAATTAAAGAAACTAAAGGAGGATGAAAAAAGTAGTTTTTAAAAGTAGAAAAATGGAGTTTCTCAGTCATATTTAGATCAGAAATTTCACAGTTTGGGACACAATCTGAAAAAAATGAGAAGTTTGCAAGGAGGCCAGGGATTCCAATAAATTTTCCCTATTCAATATTATTAATTTTTTGCACAGAATAAGTCCTGAAGTTACATGATGTTCTTCTTACACTGAAGAGTAATTTTTTTAAAGTTGCATCCTACCTCATCAAATATGTTCAGTACCTTGGAGAGCAACTTTTAATATCTCAAATATAACTAAAAGACAGTTTTTTGCAGCCCTGACCTGGAAGCTGGCATCTCCCACTGCAGCTTTGGTGAGAATGAAGATGTGAGAAACTGCTGCAATAATGGGATCTTCTTATGTCTGTCTTCATAACTGTGTCCTTTGTGCACTGAAAGTCTAGACAGCTTGTAAAGAGGAAACGTGGGCAGAAAAGCATCTCTCTATGAAGAGAGTCAATGAAAAATACTGTGACATAGTGGGTGGACAGCATGATTACTAACCTCCCTGTGCAACTCAAGAGGCAAACATTTTCTAAATGTTTATGTCCATGCTGTTGAGAACAGATGAAGACAGCGCAATCAACAACATTCTTCAAAGCTGGTTTGTATTTCCAGCAAGAATGAAAACACTCAGGTGACTCAGAAAAGTAGCACAGCAATGGATGAACTTGAGGAACTGTTTGCTGTTAGTAAGAATTCACAACTTGTATGACATACAGCTGAATAGATTATCTGCAGATGAAGCCTCTGCAATGTCAAACTGAACATGTTCCTCGCTTCATCAATTGTTGAAAAAATACTGTCGAGAACTTAAACGCTAACATGCCAATAGGTTTATGACATGTCTTGCTAGTATAGAGGCCAACATCAAAGAGATAAAGCATACTTTTACACACATTGAGTTGTTTGGTGGTTGGACAACACACCTTAGTAGTTACTTGAGATTTTACACAACTGAACATATGGCTTAATGCATAACCAATGCACAATGTGTATCTAAAGTCACGTGCAATGTGTACAGGCATCCATGCACAATGTCAATCCATGCAAAGCACCATCATCTGTGCAATTTTGCTTTCAAAACAGGAGTGGAATAACACAGATTATCCCTAAAAAAATATTCTGAAAAGCATCCTGACATCACTTAGATAAATAGTGGCCTCCAATTATGTTGTATGTACCAACTGAGGGCGCCTAGGAGTTGTAATCCCACACAGGGTTTTGAAAGCTCATTCTCAGACAATGGTTCCCAGTCCTGGGTCCACAATAGAAATGCAATTCCTCACTAATTCTTCAGGCTTTATTTTGCTTGAAAATTGCAGCTTGCTGTTTTGCACTTCATTTTCAGGACAAGAAACAGCATTTTGGAGCAGATGATTATGCTTTTATGCAGAAAAAGGTGTTTCTTGCACCTTGTTTTTCATGAAAAACAATCACATATGCATTTTGCACAGAACAATTTAGGAACAAGTCAGGGGTTTTTCCATACTCAAAATGTTTTTTCAATCATTTAAAAAAAAAAATCAAATATTTTTACGCCCATAGTCCACAGACATTGTCACACCTTAGGCCCCATCTACACTAACCATTTCACATTGCAATAGCCAGACAACAAACTCCCTGAAAAGCATATGAAAGAAAGTCTTAATGTCCATCAGTGCTTTGTGGTCTGTGTAATCACCCTCCAGGTCTCAAACTGGTTTCATTATTTATATGTACTCATCTGCACAGTGTAACTACATTCTTCAATACTGGTCTGAAACTGCATTAAATGGTCAGTGTAAATAAGGTCTCCATTTTCAGAAACCCCAGGTAACATAACCAATGGTCAAGGACTGGGAGGAGGCTGTAGTTTAATGACTTCTTTGGAAACTGAACTTGGGAATCCCTATTTTAGGATATGTCAACTATTTGTACTTGTGGGTCACCTGGAAGACTTCAGCCTAGATCAGAGTTTTCAAACTGTGCTCCTGAAGATGTTTTGGACTTCAGCTCCCACAATTCTTAACAGCTGGTAAGCTGGCTGGGATTTCTGGGAGCTGAAGTCCAAAACCCCTGGAGAAGCACAGTTTGAGAAACACTGGCCTAGATGATTCTATATAGAACAGTGCTCAAAGACTTCAATGAAACTTCATGAATGGGGAAACATTCCTGATGAACCAGTTGGATTGTTTTCTGTTTTTCAGGCATTACTGATTTCCTCATGGAGGATTTCCCATGACATTCCTGTAACACCTGAAGCGTTTAAGGAGAATGCACTTTAACAATCATCATCCTGTCAACTGATCCTTGTAGCGCTTAGCAAAATGCAAACGTCCTCTTGATGGGTCCGCAAATGGTATTCTATAGGCATTTCATTTAATAACTATTTGAGAGCATTAATTGAATATAACATTATGTATGACCTTTTTGGCTCTTATTTGCAATTCACTGGTCCAAGAAATGTTGCCCAGTCCAATCCTAAAGTATACCTATAATTAAGTTTTTAACTGATCAGGCATTTTGCTAACAATTATGTATAACACAGTCTGTTTACAGCAAAATATATCTCTCATCATTTTACCCAAAGTGCTGTTCCAGCTCAAAACAATTACCACACACACTGTGAGGCAATAAAAGATATTTTACTAGAAGCCATTGGCTTGGCAGTACCATAAAAATTAAACTAAGGTGGAGTTTGGGGGCATTTATATATTTTATATCTGAGCTTTTCCTTCCTTCCTTCCTTCCTTCCCTCCCTCCCTCCCTCCCTCTTTAACATCAAATCAGTGATAATATTTTTAAGATAAACTTTATAACCTGTATCAGAGTAGCATTCCTTAATTTAGGTTTAAAACAATATGACACAAACTGGTAGCTCTCAGAAATTCTGAAGAAATCTAAGAAAGTCATTTCTTAAAAGTAACTCATTTCTGTTTTAGTTAGAAGTCCATCTGAACTCCTTGCAAAGTAATATCATCACAGTTACAGTTTCAAGCAATATGATGTAAATGTTACTTTTATTATTTTAAAATAAAATAAAATTTTACATTAGTCAAAAAGTGGCCAAACTAAATATATATACGCGAGTAAAAGCCAACCCGAATACAAGCCAAGGCACCTAATTTTAACACAAAAAAAACCTGGGAAAACTTATTGACTCAGGTATAAGCTGAGAGTAGTAAATGCAGTAACTACTGGTGATAACAAAACTAATCATATGACAACTGAGCATAAGATAGATAATATACAGGCAAATGGGAAGCAATGGGAAAAAATAGGAGCAGTTCTGAAAAATGATGTCTCATGCATCATCTGAATTTGTCCAACAAAACTAACATGTTTAACATCTTCCTCACATTGCATAATAATAGGAGGTTCTGTCCTATGGAAGCTTAGGATTTATAGCCGGTAGTCTGTTAGGGAGTTGTGGGAGTTAAAGTCAAAAACCCCTAGAGGGTCCAAGTTTGCCTATGTCTGCTCTAACCTGGAGGGAGTTGTGGGAATTTAAGTCCAAAGCCTCTGGACTCTCACTCAAGTTCAAGCCGAGGGGGACATTTTCAGCCTTAAAAAATGGCTGAAAACCATGCCTTATACATGAGTATATACAGTATTTTAGTGACTTTAGCAAAATTCTAAATGCTAGGAGCTACTAATCTGCGGCAAAAAATACATTATTCTGCTACCTGTTTCAATTACTCACAACAAAGCACTAGGCAACAGCATAAGGCATAACATAAGCCAGCACTTAACACCATGTGTTCTTGTTCCGCCACAGTCATTTAGTGAGACAACAACCTTTAACTATAAAAGAAGTTACTGTTACATTGCAAAAGGAATTATAGTTGGTCCTCCATATTTTCAGCAATTGGAGTCCAGGACTCTCATGAAAGTGGGAAAACTGTGTATTTATTCAGTTCTCTCAAACTCATGATATTTAACACTCAGAATAGATAGATAGATAGATAGATAGATAGATAGATAGATAGATAGATAGATAGAGAGACTTACTAAACTTCTAAAAAACTTTTTTAATATTATCTAGTCCAAGGGCCCCAAAACCTTTTAAACAGAGGGCCCTTAAACTGTTGGAAGTTCAGACTATAGTTTGAAAAAAAACATGAACAAATTCCGATGCACACTGCACATATCTTATTTGTAGTGCCAAACCCCATGAAAAATATTTAAAATGAAGATATAGTACAATATCTAAAATAATACAATATTTAAAACGAAGAACCATTTTAATCAACATAACCTTATCGGTATTTCAGTGGGAAGTGTGGACCTGCTTTTGGCTGATGAAATGATCAAGTTTATTAGGCTTGTTGTTGTTGTTGTGTGCCTTCAAGCCATTTCTGATTTTGGGCAACCCTAAGTTTAGGTGGCCTAGTAAATGACCTTAGAGGGCTGCATCTGGCCTGCAGGGCTTAGAGTCTATACATGCCAAGTGCAGTTTTCCTCAGCAGGCCACAAAATTCTCCATTAATTACCAGTGACAAGCTCACAGATAATCAAATCCATAAAACTTGAAGTTTGATTGTAACAACAGCAATTTAGTTATTATAAGTAGTAGTGCAGTCAGTCAGCCACATTCATAGGGGTTAGGGGAGCAAGTGCTCCCCCCATAAAGTGGGAGAACTACAAAAAAAAACTATTTTTTTAACCTGAGAGAATAGCTTTCTAGGAATCCCTAGGTCCTCCAGTGCAACTTTATGTCAACACCCAGCAGAAATTGATCAGAGTCATATTGGAGGACTACATTAATCAAATTTCCAAAAACATTATCTGCAAAAGTTAAACCTACAAATGTAGAGGGACAATTGTAAATTTCTTGCTAAATTATCACCATAACTTAATGTAGACTTTGTTGTTGCAAAAAGGAACTAATGCTTGATAAAGGAGAACATCAACCACTGGAAAGGACTCACCTCAGTAGACATCATCCCTGTCATAAGAAACAGGCTTTTTGCAATCCAGGGAAAAATCACAACACCTCGATTCTTAAAAGGTACAACCAACTATTGATCCAGCTCCAAGTGCTATGTTTTAAATAAAGATTTATTTCCAAGGTCTTCAAGCATTATGTAGATCTCCAATTCCAATATTTATGTAGCTGAAAATCTCTTATGGTAGTGGTGATTTTACTGAACAACATTTTTACATACTGTATATGCTCATGTATAAGTTGAGGGTCAAAATTATGGATTTTATAAGACCTGTGGGAAAGTTTTGCCACTCTTCCCATAGAGAAAGTGATGATAAGAGGATTTTTTAAAATAAGAATTAAGGTACAGTATTTACATGGACCTTTGGATAAGTCAACTCAGTTTTTTGGGTTGACTTATATGAATATACAGGATAATGTTTGCCATTAAGAAATCAGCAGAGCCTTTGAAAACCTTCATACATTGTGAAGCAACTGCATTGAAAGCTTCCATCATGCATAATTTCCTCTAACATTGCATTGTCACTTAATAAAAGGGCATTGTTATGCACGCCTCAAATCTCCCCTAATCCAAATTAGAGCTCTGTTCACTAATGAAAGCATTTTTTTTATGCATACGTTTTAGAGCCACGATGCCAAATAAGCATTACACTGATATCATGCTCATTGTCTGAGCAAGCATTATCTGTGTGGCTTCTTAAATCTTGTGGCGTAACCCTCAGATAACTCAGTCTTATTTGGTAATTAAAAACAAACTACTGCTCAATTTTCTAGTGTTTGTACCATTCAAGATTCCATGAAAAACTAACACACTGTGGGTCTCCAGGCTTTGATCCCCGACTGGAGACATTCTCCTTGCATCTCTGTCAAGGCACTTATAGGCTAATGAATTATCTAAAAGAAGAGAAAATGTTTTTGCTCTAGGAAGAAAGCAGGGGCAAAGTGATATATTTTATTGCTCAGCAGGTGGTACGGAAAACCAGAGTGTTTCTGATTTTTTTCTCTCCCTCAAGTACTATTATTTCTGCATGATAACTGCTGGTATCAAAATGACACGTAGCAATCATGTTATTCATGATGCCTCTTTATAGGCCCATGAGAAAAATCTATAAGGCTCTTTCTCATGGCCACGATAAATCATCATATGTACACATATAATGCAGGACAGGAGTGGAAACAGCATGACTTGAATGCTATATGTGGCTGTTCTCAAAGCTTTTTAAAGATCCCTAAGTAACCACAGTACTCCAAAAATGTATTTGTTTCCAAAACATTTCCCCTCCTTATGTGGGGAAACTGTACTGCATTCCCCCACCCCTTGAGACTGCTTTTGGTCCACAAGAGGCCTTTTTTCAGAACATAAAATATTTTTTAAAATCAATCATTTATTTTAAAAATGATATAGTGCATCTGTATTAAAAATATGTTCTATATAGACTAAATAGGAAAAGAATATAAATAAAAAGATAAAAGGAACTTTTTGTAACTAGGAATGTTTCATGCATAATATTAGCATGAGGTTGGAGTCTCCTTGACAAACTGATCAAAAAAGTCAAGAGGGATTATTTGAAAATACTATACATATGATCTTTATATCCATGGAACTAGGTCCCATTGTTTCATTTATCAAAATGTTTCATCCATCAAAAATGGCTTCCCTAAACATTGTCTAGGTCCTCCAGCAAAATGCTATGATATTCTTGCACTGGAAGTCCATCATTTCAATAGGGTTTGCTATTATCCTTTGTTTCACATATCGACATAAAACCTGGAAATACATCTGCTAGAGACATAGGGTTCATACTATAGTCAAACAAAAATGTTACAAAATACGTGTTTTAAGTGTTGAGAAATCCTGATGTCAGGAAACCTGGATTGACAAGGATCCAATGCTCAATTTCTTTGGTAACACTCAGTTCCCGAATTCCATGGAGTAGAAAGATAATTCTCCCTACAGATTGCAGTTGCCCACAGTTATTACTAATTCATTCATTTCTTTATTTTATATCTCATCTTTCCCATGACATGAGACCTAAGGCAGCTAATAAGAAGATTGAAACAAGATGTAATTAAAATCCTGATGACAAAAGGTTAAACTGCAGTTAACTTCTTATAATATTAAGCAGCATTAACTAATTAAAATATAAAATCATTTAAAAACATAACAATAGAGGGTAGGGTATATCCCTATGATACACTTTAATTAGCCATTGTAAGTCCCAATCCTGGAAAAATTGGAGGATTTAAATAGATAAAACAGTAACACAGCCCAACAATAATAAAACCCCAAATTTTCTTGGTTTCTTGTTTTTTAGGCTTGTTTCTGGGGCTATTCAGGGTTCTGATTCAGAAAATTGTACAGGATAGATTGCTCCTTAGATATGGTTATCATGATTTCTTATGGGTGAGCAGATGTAGATTGGTTTATGGCATGGTTCTTTTTCATGAACATGTATTATTTCCTAGTTTGGAAAGAAATCTGGCAAAAAGCTGGTTGCATATAGCTTAAGGAATGAAAATTCAATTGTAGAAAAACACACGGAAGGAAGCAAACAGACAAGAAACGAGTGAGGTAGAAAGTAATCCTAAAAGAGCTGTCTGCCTTCTCCCACCCACTCAGTCAGTCAGTAAACTTTTTAAATAAACATTCTTCATCTAATTGTTACTGGAATAAGTGGCAGGTACTCAGTTGATGTGTGAGAATTTGCAAGAAATATATTTCTAGAATGAAGAGTAAATGCTACTTTAGCAGGAGTGAAAACAAAAAAAAAGCCTGAATATACCCAGTACTACACCTGTATAAACTGAGAATGACTGAAATACAATTCTTAAAAATACCAGAAGGAGACATAAAATGGGGTTGGCATGTCCCTCAGCCCACCCATCAGATTTCCAATAACCTTAAATGGGATGGGGAGGATGGAAAGACAGAGGTCCTCTTTCATTTTCCTGTTGAAGTGGGAATGATTGTATATAGAGTTGTTTAAATGTAATTGAGTTATAGTGTTGCAATGTGAGCTGTAGATTGCATCATGCTCTGTCTGCTGTCCACAGTGCTAGTGTGTAAAGAGTTAACTGTGTATTGCATCAGACAGCAGAGGTGGTTATAAATAGCTCTTTGTCTTATCTCTCTGCTCTCTGCATTCTGTCTGTATATATCGTCTTGAGAGTTTTCCGTTTGTTAGTAAACCTTTTGTAGATAGCCAAACAGGCTACAGCCTCTTTATTGGTGCCAGTGATTCTTCATTGATCTTCCGCTGTATGTGTGTTTATCCAAACCACGCGCTCTGACATTTCCCACCAACAGTTATCTTCAGACTAGAACCCAGAACTCATTGGAAGTCTGTTTATGAAAGAACTGAACTTTTCAGTCTTCAAGCACATCCTTATAAGGCATGCAGCAGTCAGAATTGAAGATAAAAAAGAATAATTTAGAAGGATCCCTCTGTATCTTATATGCCATTTAGTAACAGCATGGAGGTTCCATGTTTTCAGACAGTATCATTCATTTTCAAACATCCATTATTAATTTGAATGCAGGCTTGAAAACTGACCCTTACAACAGAGAGCTGGGATAACAAACTATAGCACATGTCCTCCAGCTTTCAGTCAACCCTTCAGTTATGGTAGTATGTGTCTGTATGGGACCATGTACATGTGCCACAAATGGTTATGCCAATCTAGAGAAGGGTACTCCGGATCAGTCTTGTTGAAGTTGCTCCCTCCTTTATTCTCCAATTGCTTTATCTCTCTGGTTGTCATCACTACAGGTACCAAGTAGCACCTAGCACAATTTTTGTGCCTGGTGGTCTCAGTTAAGACCAGAACAACGAGGAAAGGTAAGTGCCATCCCTGTTCTCGGGCTGCCTGAGCTGAGGGAAAGAGGGATAGGGATGTGAACAACTTTGACTGATTCTGAATAAGAACTGGCCCAACAGTTTATATTGGCCCAAAGTGCATGTGAGCTCATATGGATGCTGCGGAGTCCATTTTCCCTAAACCGATTCATATGGCTGTATAAATGGGCCTCATTGAAAAACACTGCTATTTCTATCAATCTTTCTGCAAACTGGTATGTCAAACCAAAGCAAACAATTCAAACACTGCCATGGGTGTGTTACAGTATAACTATCCACAAACCAATTATCTTGTGACACATTAAAACCATAGTCATCTGAGATTTGAGACATACTAATAGGGTGCTTCCACACAGTGCAAAATGCAGGTTTTAAATTAGGGGTAAAAAAAATCCTGGGAGCTGACTGCAAATCCTCACAAAGACTTGTTAGTCCCAACATTGAGATCCTTGCCATACTCACAGGAAACAAGATGGAGGGCAGGCAGGGAATATCTGGTGGAAGTTTTTTTTTAAAAAAAAATCCCTCCATTATGTGCTGGACTGTATATGCACACATGCAAATATCTTATAAATATAAGCAGCGTTCCATGCATTCATGCCGGCCACATGACCTTGGAGGTGTTTATGGACAACGCCGGCTCTTCAGCTTAGAAATGGAGATAAGCACCAACCCTCCAGAGTCAGACATGACTGGACTTAACGTCAGAGGAAACCTTTACCTTTATATCAGGTTAAGCACATAATGGAGGGAATTTTTTTGAAAACCTCCATCAGATTTATCTCTTCCCCCAATTATTTATTCAAGCCTTGTTTAATATTATAAAGTTTAAAAAAGTTTCAGAGAGTTCAGCTTGCTCTCTGTTTGTGCTTATTTTAAACCAGCTGTGTGTCTGTTTCACAGCCCAATCAGCTGATCAGCTGTTTCAGGCTTTTTAAAAATGCAAGTGCAGTGGAGCAGTCTCCATAGGGGAAGAGAAGGAAATCACATGTTTTTCACAAGTGCACGAATATCCAGTGATGCAAATAAGCATATTTTCCAGCCGGAATCAGGATATAAGCTGACCTTTTTAACACGTGTTTTTTGTCCATTGCAATGAATCAGCATGGCTTTAACAATAGCGTCATTTAGCCCCCCTCCCCTTTTAACCCAGTACCCTTCAGATTTTAAGTGTTCTGTAGAAGAGTCCTCAGTTGGACTGAAGTTACTCCTTGTCCTCTAACACAAAAACATCCAACACAAACAGTAAACTCAGGTTTTATTTTGATTCGGGCCAGAACTCCCATAACTGTCCCTTTTATGGTGTTTAAGAGGCATGTGAAAAAGTAGTTCAACGTATAAAATAATTTAACATGGTGATGGTCAAAAACAAGGAATTCTTTCTTCATTCAGCAAAGAACTTTCCGATATATAGAGGTCTCAGTACTCACCCAATACCGATAATTCTGCTGAAGCACTGCTGTTCTCATCTTTGTATGTAACCACGCAAGTATATGTCCCAGAATCATCATCTGTTGCATTCGATATCAGCAAGTTACTACCAGCGAGTAATGAATATTTTCTAGACCTAGAATAATGAGAAAACACTTTTTGTTTAATATGAGACAGGGGACACAAACCATAGCCTCCACATTCCTCTTTATTTTAGAACATTTATATTGCATTCTTCTAACATTAAAACAGCCTTTTAAGCAACAGGAAAATCCATTTAGACATGACAAGATCGTCATTTAAAACAATTCAAAAACAGTGAGGTCTTTCTAAACAGGAAATAATAATAATAATAATAATAATAATAATAATAATAATAATAATAATAATATAACTTTATTCTTATATCCCACCCCATCTCCCCAAAGGGACTCGGGGCGGCTCACATGGGGACCAAGCACAGAATGCAACATAAATTACAACAGCAAAATGCATTTAAAACATATAAACATATAAAATCAAAAGGCATATAAAATACAATAAAAATATACAACTGACCAATAGCCAAGCACAGTGAGTGTATTCAAGATTGGAAGTAAGGCAGTAGAATTTGTGCAATATCTTGCAACCTCTAAAGCTGGGCCAGAATAAAGTGCAATGGCTGGGAGTAGGTGGAGGTAAAGGACACTGTCAATTGTGCCGAATTAGGGAAAAGGCACATAGAAATAGCCAGGTTTGCAGCTCTTTCCGGAATATGGCCAGAGTGGGTGCTAGTCTACTAGTCTAATAGTCTAAACCAGGAAATCATGGTTGGAAAAGAAAATACGGTATTTACTCATGTATAAATCAAAAGAGGGGAAAAATGCCTCAGAAACCTTGGTTTGACTTAGAAATGACTCAGTGCTTGAAAAGGACCCAGCGCAAAGGTGGCATCAAAGGAGCAGAAGTGAAACATGCTCTCACCCCATTGCACGTCTCTTACCTAAATTGGAGGAAAAAAAGGCAGCCCCTTCTCCTTCCCTACTTCCTCGCCTTCTATTTTAGCCCAAGCAACATTAATCAGAAACATGGGAGACTTGACAAATGTGGCATGACTGCCACTTGGGTGCTTGAGGTGGAATGGAGTCAGTGGTGACAACCATTTTTAATAAGGACTTTCAGCATACTCTGCAGAGTTATAGCTGTGGTCATTTTTATTAAGATTTAATAGATTGCATTTCTTGTTCTTCTCCCCTTCCCTACCCCATTTTCATGCTTTATTCTCATTCTTTTTCCTCATTTATATTACTTTACCTATCTATATTTTATAGAAGTAGACATCTTAAAATCAGCAATACAATTTACATCATCCCCACTGTAAACTCTCAGATAAAAGATTCTCTCATTCTTTTTAGCTCTTCCGAAATATGCATTTTTGAAAGGCGATGAAAATATTTGTTTCCCGCTTGGAGGTTTACTCTCTACTTATCCACAGGTCAAAGCAAAAGCCGTAATTTTGGCTCCCAAACCTTCCCTTCAAATCAGAGTGCTATAACTGTGTAGTATTGAAGACTGAACAAATTGCATGCTGGAGCTGTACAAATGTATGTAAGGATACTGTGCCAGATGATTATTTCTCTTTTTCAGCAATAATGTTCTCACAGGGAGCAAATGAAATATAGGCAGTAGGAGTCTTTGGATGCAATTCAGTGGGTTTCTCATGCATGTATGCCTTGTTTTGTGGAAGTGATTGCAATTTTTTTTAAAAAAAATACTGATGACAAATGTATGTATTCTGTTCAAGGTTGCAGAAGTGGAGTATGCAGATGTACATGGGATTGTGCATTTGGTTTCCTTCAGTTGCGTACGAAGAGATTTACATTGTACAGCCCCAAAGTCAGATCTTGTTCTATCTTTGTTCTGCCCTGAGGATATTTGCTGAAATCCATATACAGTATAACCTACCTGAATGGAATTGTTTCATCTCCTCTCAGCCATGTAAAGACTGGGGCTGGATAGCCAGAAACACAACATTCCAACACTGCATCTTTCCCTTCTACAACAACCACGTTTGACGGTCTTTGCAGGAAAAATTGTTGCCTGTGCAACCCAGGATCTATGAAAAGAGAAAAATAGTTATTACATAATAATCATACTATTTGTCTTAGCAACAGCAGGGAAGAATACTTAAATATTCTCTATGGGAATCTTCTATATCTATATCATTGGAAGCGGAGAACATATACACACACAATGTAAATCCTCAGCTATTCAATTCTCCTATGCAAAGATGAATGGATGCAGAAGTTTTCTCTCCACTGTGGGATAAAAGTAATATTCCTTTGCAGTATTCCCCCTTTATTAAAGTATCTTGTCATTTGGGAGGAAAATTATTCTGCAGGGTACCAAACATGTAAAGAAAACAGGATTCCTATACTGGAAATTGTATTTTTTGTGCAAAAAAATGTTTTGCAAACCTATGCCACATGTTTCCCCCCCTCAAAGAATAATTTCATTGCAGCATTTCAGCACATTCAGCTCCAGGAGAAAACCTAATTATTGGTTTTCTATTTTTCCTCCTAACCATTTCCGGATTTTGGGAATCTGTTTTTTTAACCTGGGAATGAATAGTTTCAAATACAGGCATAGCTCAGTTAATGAAGGCAGTGCCAAAGAAGCTCCCTTTTTACAAAGCCTTTCAATGTCCTCCCAATCCCCCATTATCTTCCTTATCTGTCTAGCTGGATTTTTTTGTAGTTTTTATTAACACTAGAAGGAGAGCAAGTAAAAACACAGACTTTCAGTGTTAGGCTGCAGCAGAGTGTCTGGAGTAAACAATGCAATTGAGCCTCAACTTGAAAAGGGCAGGATTCCTATCAAGCTCAGTGGTTCCTGATCTTTGTCCTCAGGTGTTTGGGATTTCAACTCCTAGAACCCCAAGCCAGCTTGGCCAACTGTCAAAAATTCTAGATCAATCTGGTTTTCTACCAAACCGCAGCACAAAAGATAATATTAGAATAATAATCGATGCAATTGAATATTATGAGCATAATAATCAAAAAGCAGTAGGCTTTCTTGCACTTGACGCAGAGAAAGCTTTCGATCAATTGAATTGGGACTTTGTAAAATTGCTACTAATAGAACTAGATATGGGTGCTCAATTTGTAAATAGTATAAATGCCATATATAATCAACAAAAAGCTATAATTAGAGTGAACGGGCAAACAACTGGAAATTTCAAAATCAATAGAGGCGCTAGACAAGGATGCCCACTCTCGCCCCTTATTTTTATTCTGGCACTAGAAATTTTATTGAGATCAATTAGGGAAGATAAAAAGTTAGTAGGAATAAAAATAGAGAAGCAGGAAACAAAGGTCCGAGCATTTGCGGACGACGTAATCTGCATAATAGAAAACCCTAAGGATAATATTAAGCTCTGGCTAAATAAAATTGAAGAATTCGGTAAACTAGCAGGATTCAAAATTAATAAAGACAAGTCGGTAATCTTGACAAAGAACATGACACTACAGGACCAGGAAATATTAAAGAATCAAACGGGACTCCAACCAGCCAGTAAAATTAAATATCTAGGCATTTGGATTGCAACAAAGAATAATCGCCTATTGGAGCTTAATTATATGAGAAAATGGAAAGAAATAAAAAAAGATTTAGAAGAATGGAAAAATTTAAAGATATCTCTTCTACGCAGAATTGCTACAATTAAAATGACAGTACTTCCGAAGATGCTCTATCTGTTCAGAAATATTCCTATAATAAGAAACAATCAATTATTTAATAACTGGTATAAGGATATAAGTAAGTTTATATGGAATAATAAAAAGCCCAGAATTAAACTAACGACGATGCTAACCCCCAAAGTAAGAGGTGGGCTGGACCTGCCAGATCTCAAGTTATATCATGAGGCCTGCGCATTGGATTGGATCAGAGATTGGGTTAATCTAAAGAAAGTGAAAATCTTATCATTAGAAGGTTATCATTTAAGAAGGGGCTGGCATGGATATTTATGGCGAGATAAATATAAAATAGAAAGAAATTTTGGTAACCATTTTATCAGATCGGCTCTAATAAGAACCTGGATTAAGTATAAAAGATTCCTTCATGAAAAGACACCGCTCTGGTTTTCGCCACTAGAAGCAAACCAAAGAAGAGAACTAGGTTGGTCTTCCTGGCCAACCTATAAAGAGGTTCTAAATTGGTCAAATACAAAGGAAGGACAACCAGAGATTAAGAAACTAGAAGAAATTCAAACTATTTACAAGAATGTGTCATGGTTTCATTACTATCAATTAAAAGAGAGCTTTAATATAGATAAAAAAGTGGGATTCCATCTAAAAAATGGGTTTTGGGATATAATACTACAAAGAAATAAAAAAGTGATAACCATTTTATATAATAAATTAGTGGAGTGGGCCACGGAAAAAGAAGTGATAAAAGAATCGATGTTAAAATGGTCAAGAGACCTAGATAGACCAATTCTAATAAATGAGTGGGAGGAGATATGGAATAAAAAAATCAAGTATTGCCGGGCTACAGATCTTAAAGAAAATTGGATTAAAACAATTCACAGGTGGTACTTGACGCCCAAAAAAATTGCTTTAATGTATAAAAATATAGATAATAAATGCTGGAGATGCAGAGAACAGGTTGGGTCATACATCCACATGTGGTGGAGTTGTAAAATAGTTAAAAAATTCTGGACAACAATTAATACGGAATGTAGGAAAATTTTAAAAATTAATTTGGAATGCAAGCCGGATCATTATCTATTGGGATTATATAATATTTATGAAAAAGAGAATAAAGTAGAAGCAAAAAACAAAGAGAATCTAGACAAAATCTATACTTATTTAATTACGGCAGCGAGATTAGTAATTGCCAAACACTGGAAAAGCCCAACAACACCAACTAGAGAGATGTGGCTAGACAAAGTACTGGATATTAAAAATATGGATAAGCTAACATTTTTGATCAAAAAAAATACAGGAGGAATAATGAAAGAAACGGACTGGTCATACTTTGAAGAATACATAGAAGAAGAGTTAAGAAGATAAATCAAGCAAGAAGACAAACAGAAGATAGTAGAGCGGAAGTCTACCCCCCCCACCCCCAATTAGGGCTACTTTCCCACCCCAAAATCCACCTACTCCTATGGACCGATCCCTCCCCACATCACCACTCCCTACCCCCCCCATATTCACCCCGAAACCCTTCCCCTTCCCCTTTTTTCCATTCCTTTAGTTGATAAGTGTAAAAAAACCTACAATAAAAATGATTTTAAAAAAAATCTAGAAGCTCAAGTTCAAAACACCTGGAAAACCAAAGACTGGGAATAACTGGAATATTGTGTCCAGTATTAGGCATAGGCACCACTATTCAAGAAGGACATTGAAAACCTGGAACGTGTTCCAAGAAGGGCGACTAAAACAGTAAAGGTTTTGGGAAGTGGCTTTGTCCCAGGTTAACCTGGATCAGCACCATGCAGTGTTTAACCACCTGAGACTGATTCATTTATGCACCAACCTAAGCTGTCAGTGTAGAAATGCCCTTGCTTAGTCTCAAAGATGCTACAAGTTCCCATTGCATACCAGACTAACGTAGTTATGTCTTTAAATCCTGGGCCTCCTACAGGCCCTTGTTGTTTCTTCCAACTGTTATGATCCAGGACTTCAGAACAATTACAGCCATTCTTCTTCTAGCTGTTTTCATCCAAGAAACATTTCAGATTTCTTTTAATACCTCAGAAGTATGCCAAAAATATTGTTGAGATCTTTTTCTTGTAAGTCTATGCTCAATTGTAAACAAAATTTCTTCATTTCTAATACTGTGAATTGCCTAAATGAATGTGTGGATGATTTAATTAACTCAAAGATACATTTTACATCAGTATAATAATATGCTGAAAATGTTTGGGAGTTTTTTATAATCTGCAATCAAACCCACGTTGAAATCTTCAAAACACATTTTTGAACACATTACTTGGTACTGTATAATACTTATGAAAGTGGGATGTTGTATGGAATTTGGTTATGTTTCCTCCAAAATCAATGAATCATGCTTAGTAAGGGAGACACATTTCTCAGTACCTGCTTTGAGCCACATGAAACAGAATTGTTGAAGTTGAATGAGTCATTCAATACACCCATTTATTTTGCTAAGAAATACACAGACTTTTTCTTGTGAATTGTTTTCTGCTATGGTGTATCAAGGCTGTTTTGTTCAGCTGAAGGTAAACTATCATGTCACATCTGCAATTTCCTCTGAAGAAAAATCAACAAACACCACACATCAGGCCAGCTCAAATTTGATTCCATTGTTTGCAGAATAGTGTTCCATACTATCATTTGCGTGAGAGAGATTTTCTTAATGTGACACTGATGAGACAGAATGTCTCCTGCCTGTCATTCCTAAATGTGATTTGAATGAGGAACCAATCGCCTCCTACATCCTCCTGTAAAAACCCCGAGGATGTCTACTGCTGTTCGTTCTGAGCAACATTGCTGATGGAACTCAACAGGTTGCTCTTCAGTGACTTGGTAGCTTATTCAGTTTCTTTATATCAGTGCACTATAAATTGTACTGGTAAAGTCGGTTTCCTTAGAAATCTAGTTTTTTAAAAAGCACCAAATAGTTTGATAATGATTTAGACGAAAGTGGTTTATGAGTGGTCCAGATGTTGGTGAACTGAAGCTTACACCAGCCCTAGCCAGCAAAGTTAATGGTGAGGGATGATGAGAGTTCATACATTGCATTTCACACAAGTATAAATGGACAAGAATTTAATATTACCCAGGCAAACTGGATTGTGATTCCAGGGGTATCAGGAAAAATAATTGTAAAGTATATATTCCTCTTTTTAAAAATAAAAAGCATTACATCTGAAAACAGAAAGACCTCAAAACTTCTCACTTGAACTTTTTTTTTGTAAGGCCTGCCAGAGAGATTTAAAAAAGAGGGTTTCTTTGGTTATTTCAGTAGAAAAACGGATAACAGGCAAACGGTAGGACCTCTGTGTGGAGAAGATGGTGACAGGAGATAGGGAAAAGGCAAAACTACTCAACACCTTATTTACCTCAGTCTTCTAACAAAAAAAATCCATTTTCAACCTGATCAATGTGGAATGGATGAAGTAATAGTGAAAATGCAACCCAAAACAGGTAAAAAAAGTAGTACCTGGCTACTCTAAAGAATTCAATGACCTCTTCACAATACCCTTTTGGGTCATGCCATTCTGCTGGCAATCACCAGCAAAAAGGAAGGTGTGGGGGGCAGCTCATGCTGCCTTGCATGCCCCCTCCTCCCCTCATCACATGGAGGGTACAGGAGAAGATGCTTTGGCACCTTTTCCCTTCCCTCATCAGATGGCAGAAAGAGCGGTAAAGTGCATTGTCCTGCCACCCTTTCTACCATCACATGGGGAAATTGAATGGAAAGTGCAGGTAGCTCTGTTGGAGCTACTCAAACTACACTTTCCTCCCCATAGTGGAGGAGAAAGCCACTCCTCCACTTTTCATTGTGTGATGGGACAAGGCAAACCTCGTGTCTTTGCTGCATTAAAAGCTGCAAAAATGCCCCGTGTGAATAGGTCCCAAGTCTCCAGGGCCAGATGAACTACATCCAAGAGTATTGAAGGAACAATCAAAAGTGATTTCAGAACCACTGGCAATAACCTTTGAGAATTTTTAGAGAACAGGAGGGGTCACAGCAGACTGGAGAAGGGCAAATGTCCCTGTCTTGAAGAAGGGAAAAAAGGAGGACCCAAACAATTGCCATCCAGTCAGCTTGACATCAATACCAGGGATGATTCTGGAACAGACAATTAAGGGGGCAGCCTATAATCACTTAGAAAAGAATGCTGTGATCGCTAAAAGTCAACATAGATTTCTCAAAAACAAGTCATGCCAGGCTACGCTTATCACCTTTTCCGACAGAGTTACAAGTTACAGGACCCCTCTATTCTGTTTTGGTTAGACTTTACCTGGAATACTGTGTCTAATTCTGGCCACAACAATTTAGAAGAGATATTGGCAAGCTGGAAGGTGTTCAGAGGATGGCGACTAAAATGATAAAAGATCTGGAGGATCCCTATGAGGAGCATCTTAAAGAGCTGGATATGTTTAGCCTGCAGAAGAGAAGGTTGAGAGGAGACATGATAGCCATGTTTAAATATTTAAAAGGATGTCATGAGGAGGGAGCAAGCTTGTTTTCTGCTGTCCTGGAGACATGAACTCAGATCAATGTGTTCAAATTACAGGAAAGGAAATTCCACCTAAACGTTAAGAAGAACTTCCTGACTGTATGATCTGCTTAGCAGTAGAACTCTCTGTCTCGGAGTGTGGTGGAGGCTCCTTTTTTGGAAGTTTTTAAACAGTGGCTGGATGGCCATCTGTCCAAGATGCTTTGATTGTGCTTTCCCTGCGTGGCAGGGGGTTGGATTAGATGGTCTGCACATTCTTTCCCAACTGCCCTTTTTTCTATCTATCCATTATGGTCCACTTTATCTAACAGCAACACTCTAGTTTCTGAGCCAGCAGTCAGAGAAGGAAAGTTTCTCAGAGTGGAAGAAATCTGGAACCAACTGCTAGCACAACTTTTCAAGTTATATGGCTTATATAGCTTTGAATGAAATTATTTCAGAGGATGTTTGTTCTTTTATGTTTTCCAAGGTTTTCCATTTCTTTCAAAATAAAGGAAGACTATTATGAAATGGCTCATTTATGGTTCCTTATGCAATGAAAGGTTTAAAGAAAATATACTCAGAAAGAAGGTAAATGTTGTTACTGCTCTGCAAACAGCTATTTCATTCACAGGTGATGGTTCTGTAAGAGGTCAAAGAAAATTGTTATGCATATTATCAATGAAATATTTAGCAGTAGCAGAAGTGCCAAGCTCCTCAGAAAGTTAAAAAAATCCTCTTAGCTGCAGTCATCTCTTGCCTCAATTCTTCCTTCTTTTTACCAGGACTTTTTTCCTCTCTTTCCTTCTTCCCTCCCTAACTCTTTTAACTGCCTGATAGATCGTAGAGCAGTGATTTTCAACCTGTGGGTCCCCAGATGTTTTGGCCTTCAACTCCCAGAAATCCTAGCCAGTTTACCAGCTGTTAGGATTTCTGGGAGTTGAAGGCCAAAACTTCTGGGGATCCAAAGGTTGAAAACCACTGTCGTAGAGACTGCAAAGAGAAATAATATATGGAATTGTCTACAAACCCTTATCACAGGTAATATCCAACACCTTCCTTCAGCTTTGTCTCTAAAGAACTCAGCACTTTTTCTCCCCTCCTTTGCTCTTTCTCTTCTGTTCATTCCACAGCCATTTTTTCTCCTTCTACCGAAGGCCTTTTCTCTGCCTTTTCTTGCCCCTACCTTATTCACTCCACTAGGCATTGGATCTTCTGCTTTAAATACTTCAATGCAGATAGAAAAACACCTTTATTTCTCAACTAGGACAGACCAGGGCTAAAGAGAGATGTATCATATTGAACTGCTTACAGAACCTCCGGGTAAACTAAGGAATGTCTCGGGCCCTCTACCAGATTTTGTCTCTAGGGAAAGTTAGGGAGGCCTGCTTTCTAGAGATTAAAGATGATATTGCAGCCTACAGGCAGATTTTAAATATCTATAATTAATCTCTCTAGATTTTAATTAGCAACAATTAATTAAACAATTTTAAAACAATGCAGCCCTACTCTGAACATCTCTACATTTCTCTGGTCTCCGTGCCAACTATGAAATGACTAGATTTCATGGTCCTGGAGCTCTGGTGCAAACTGACACACAATGTATTTTCTTGTGGAAAAAAAGAGCAAAAGTTATTGTTATTTTTGCTAAGTATATTATCTCACAAAATCCAATTAATTATGTGTTCACTGTAAATGGGATTGTTGTTCAGTGTTTTGGAAATCTAGAAGTGAGCCTAAAGTAAACCTATGCTTCCAGAAGGAGAGATGCAGAATCACAGAATGTATTCACAGAGTCCTAGAAGTAACAAAAAAAACTACATTCATCTGCATCCCCATCTCTACTAGTGGATATGAAATTTTATTTTGTATGATACTTTGACTGCTATGAAACAAGCCAACTTATATATAGCAGAGAGCCCCTCCAATGTGGCTTCAAGGGGTTAGAACAGGCATGGGCAAACTTCAGCTCTCCAGGTGTTTTGGACTTCAACTCCCACAATTCCTAACAGCCTACCAGCTAATTTTACAGCTTGCATAAGGTTGGTGGTAAAACACTTTTGTACCTTTACCCTAAGCAACAGGTAGCAAAGCTGCCTTGTCAGAAAAGGAATCAAGATTGTTTTCTGAAGTGAGTAGATTTGTAGGACTGGAATTCAATGTAAAGATGATCCCTGCTCTGCTAGAAAAGATACTGATCAGAAGATGCAAACTTTTCCTGTGCCTTTGCAATACCTGATTTTTGCCTGATGCTGTTTTTATTGCATGGTAACTTTATAGCATTCCATTACTGTGCTGTTGTTAACATTTTCATTGTAAGCTACCTTGGGAAGGCTTACCCTAAAAGCAGGGTAGAAATAAAATGAAATGAAATTTGTATAAGACCTCATTACTGTAGAGTGATACTACCAAATGCCATATGTTAGGGATTAAGTAGCAGCACTCCAGAGTAACAAAAAGGTTACATTTTTAGGATGTAATCTGCACTATGTAAAATATTGTACACCATGGAAGGAAGAGCCATGAGACTTATATAAATATAATGGTCCTGAAAATGGATTAAACATTGAGAGAAGGGAAAAGGAGGAAGAGGGAAAGGTGGAACAGGAGGAAAAAGAGGAGAGATGCAGAATGTAAGGAAAGCTAGGGTAAAGTGTCCAATGATGTCCATATATCATTGGAATAGATCATCCTCAGTGCTGTAGTTACCATGTTGTTGTGTACCGTCAAGCATTTCCAAGTTATGGCAACACTAAGACAAATGTATCATAATTTTTTTTGGCAAGATATATTTTGGGGGGATGCCTTTGCCTTCCTCTGAGGATGAGAAAATGTGACTTCCCCAAGGTCACCCACTGGGCTTGTATGGCTGAATAAGGATTTGAGCACTGGTCTTCCCAATGCCCAAACCCAAACACTTCACTGGGTCTGTAATTACCATGTCCCTCTGCATTTAGCCTGTAGGTAGGGGATTCTATATAATAGATATCTAAAGGCATATGAAGCGAATGAGGGCTAGTATTCAAGTCTCCTCTCAGCCATGGAGATCCATGGGATGATTCTGGACAAAACATATTCTCTCAGCCTCAAAGGAAGTCAATAGCAAACACCCTCTGAATAAATCTTGTCAAGAAAGACTCACCATAAGGTCACCTTAAAGTCGGAAAGGTCTTGAAGGCCCACAACAACAACATGACAAGGGTTCAGGATAAGGATGGGAAGTCATGTTGCCTGAACAGCAAGATGCTTGTTTGACACTAATGGGATGTAACATGCAGTGGTTTCAGTTGAATGCAGCCAGATACCATTCCTGGCGTTTTCTTTTCAGAGTTATAGAATTAGGGTGAAAATTGCCATGAATGTGGAAGAAACTCCAGGCCTCTTCTTTCAATTCCCTGCTTCAAATGATTCAAAAGCAAAAGTATTTTTGCAGCATACTGGATCTGAAAGAGATAACATGGAAATTGCTGAAATCTCTTGAGAGCCAGTGAGGAAAATGCATGGCTACACAACGGAAGGGTAATGAAACAGGAGAAGCCAAAGATATTTTGCTTCCTGAGCAACAAATGAAGAACACCTGTTCACACACTCACAGAGAGAAAGATAAAGGATGTGAGTCAAGTTACATAGCAGATTATCTTGTATCTGAAAAGACAAATCTTTCTCTCACCACAATCATTAGAAAAGGGCCAACCAGTAAATTATATAAATATCCATGTGCTTCCTTTTCATGTCAGATTGAAATGGACAACTCGCTTTTGGAATAACGGTCAATAAATCCCTTTCTACACATTAATTCTTTTCTTAAGAAGGTTAAATCAGGCACAGTCCTTTCCATGCAAACTGAATAAATGCTTATTAAGGAAATATTTTTGCATATCTGTCAAAGTCTCTCCTCTTCCCAGCCATCCCTCTCTCTTGGTGGTCAATGCAATGTGTGTCCAACCTGGACCAGGAGGTGGTTTCCATGTCAGTGGAGCTGTGAATGGGTGGAAGTGCTAGAGAAGTGATAATGCCCTATGTTTACTAAAAACATGAAGAGAGAATGTGACCCACAGTGCTGTCACCTTCCTGTCTCTGGGCTAGAAATGAGGATTTCAGCATGCTTGGCAAATGGTAGCTTTCACTTGTAGTTTGATGACAGACCATCATTCTGGCAGAAAAGGTTAACATCCTTTTAAAACTACAACACCCATAATGCCATTGCATTGAGCCATGCAGTTAAAGTGGTTCCAAACTGCATTAATTCTACAATGTAGATGCACCCTAAATCAGTGGTTCTCAAACCGTACTTCTCCAGATGTTTTGGACTTCAGCTCCCACAATTCCCAACAGCTGGCTGGGATTTCTGGGAGCTGAAGTACAAAACACCTGGAGGAGCACAGTTTGGGAACCACTGCCCATAGTCTGTGATGTAGATTCTTGATCCATATGTTAGCAACTGGAGTCCGTTAATGCCATTAATGAAAGAGTATGAATCAAAGGGATTTTTAAAACACACACATAATAAAAGATCACATGTCATAATGAACACATTAACTTGACAGCCTAACCTGATCCAAGAGATAACCTCAAGGACTTGAATGTTAATCCAGCCACCTAAAAGAACCCTTCTGGAAACCATGATAGAGAAATCTGTTATTAAAATGATACTAATCTCTCCATATAGAGATCACACTAAAGTGTATAACCACAACATGGGGAAATCATCTAAAAGCTCTGACTTTTTTCCTGCCTTCATGATAAAAGTCAAGCCTGGCTTCACAAAGCCATGTAAAGGATGTGATAAGCAACAGGATAAAGCAATAAGCAGGTAAAAGGATAATCAGATTCCTTCTGTGATCGCAGTCAGAGACTTGTTTTCAAAAATACATTACCAAATTTATGCCTGTTTTATCCACAGCAGGACAAAAATATATATCAAAGTAATATTTCTGAGTTTGGTTGGCTTTTTTCCCCATTCATCCAACTGAGCACCTTGAATTCATATGAGCTCAAAAGTAACTGCTAATTAACTTCACGAATACAGTTTTGTCTGAGATACACTAGAAAGGCTGCCTATTAAAAACTCTTAATTGTTTTAAATGAGATAAACATCATAAATTTGACCATAAAAGGAAATTTCACATTTCCCAAATTTAGGCAAGTTGTATAGCTCTTCATCTTCAAAGCATTCCTACAGTTATAATCAATAGCAGATATTATCATATTCCTCTGGCTATACGTTTGTGTATCCTTAGAAATGGAGGATTTACTATATTATTTGCCACCCTGCTCATTATAACTTCAAGCAAGAACCAGATTCTTGGGACATATTTTGTTTCATCTACATTCCAATAGTATTTCAAAACATATTTTCTATCTTCTGTGTGACATCAATTCCATGGAAATGTGCAATGATTCTCTTTTTGCCCTAGCAACAATGACAATCCAGTCAAAAACGTATTGCTGATATTACAGTTGATTGCTTTGGGGAAGCTCTTATCTAATTTAATTTCACCTAATCTAATGTAGTATTGTTGTTTATACTTAATATCTTTTAATTGTATTGAATGTTTCAATATTAAAGATCTGTATGCCAATTATTTTATGAAGCACTTTTGTATTGTTGCACTTCTATATCTTGTTTATTTATTTTGTATGCAAGAGGCCTAGGGTCTAAGCATTAATAAACTACTACAACAGAAGTAGGCAAAAGGGGAATAGATAATAAAATGAATCAATCGATCAAACTGCAAGTTAGTAAGTACCATAATTTCCATCAAAAGCTCCAAGTTATGTTGATCAATGTCTTTTCTATCCACAGGGCTTTGCTGCATTTTTTTCAGACAATTTTCATTCAGTTTGATGGAACCAAATTAATATGATCTGTCTCAAACCAAATGAAAATAAAATGCCTGTGATTTCCTGGTGGATGTGATCTGAGATGTTTGTAACTACCACAGTGAAAAAATGGCAAAGATATACATCTGAGTGTGTTTCTTTGAACAGTCCTCTGTTAGTTTCCCAGTCTCCCGTGCTTCTATAAAAGCCCAGGATAATTTAACCATTAAGTAATTACTCCCATAGGGTTTCTTTAAATTAAGAAGCCTCGCCAAAACAAAACAAAAATCCTTTATAAGAAAGAATTCTAAAGTGTCATGAGAATGAGTCAGAAAAATGGAAGCCTCTTTAGAAGAACAATCAGACTTGGAAAATATCTCAAGGGATATCTAGACCAACCTCCACCATGCATGAATATACAACTAAAGCATTGATTCCTGAAATATTTGCACCCAATCTTTATTTAAAGACCACTAAACATGAAGAAGGGGCCCCTGGTGGCACAGTGTGTTAAAGCGCTGAGCTGCTGAACTTGCGGACCAAAAGGTCCCAGGTTCAAATCTTGGAAGTGGAATGAGCGCCCGCTGTTAGCCCCAGCTCCTGCCAACCTAGCAGTTCAAAAACATGCAAATGTGAGTAGATCAATAGGTACCGCTCCAGTGGGAAGGTAATGGCGCTCCATGCAGTCATGCTGGCCACATGACCTTGGAGGTGTCTATGGACAACGCCAGCTCTTCAGCTTAGAAATGGAGATGAGCACCAACCCCCAGGGTTGGTCACGACTGGACTTAATGTCAGGGGAAACCTTTACCTTTACTTTTTTAAACATGAAGAGTCCACTGTGACCACCAACTCAGCAAAACAGTTTTACTGTAGCAACAGAAAACAAGCTCCTTCAATGTTTTGCTTGACATCCCTTCTGATATTTAAAGATGGCTATCATGCCACCTTTTAGCTTTCTCTTCTGCAACTTAAACATTTCCACTTTCATCAGGTGTTGCTTGTAGGACTTGATTTCCAGAACTCTGATCACCCTTCTCTGGACATATTTCAGCTTGTTGATCACCTTCTTGAGCAATGTTACCCTTCTCAGAAGAACAAACCCCAAGGCGGGTCTGGTATCAGGTGGCCCATCAGATGTTCTTTGCAGGTGTAGCAGTGACAACCAGCATAGTCAATAATTGGGAATGGTGGGAGTTGCAATGCAGCCACATCTGGAGAACTGCCTAATACCAATTTCCCACTCTGTCAAAAAGACAGATTTTGGCACATATGTGGTGTTTCTTGTCTCTGGGGTAGATATAAATTTTAATGCATTATCCATTGCAAATGGTATCCTAACCTGCAAAATTATTTCTATAATATATGGTTCACTAATATCAGGTATCCCTGTGTGTTGGGGGGGGGGCAGTCTTGAAATGTGTTCGCTGCTAATATGGGGGTTGTACTATGTTCTTTCTACTTTTTGCTACAAAGAGATTATTAAAAGAAAGAACCAGAATTTCAAGATTTGCTTCACAGATGGTACATTTCCTTGACTGTTTACATTTTCTAACTGGTTAAGCTTTTCATCATTCAAACAAGACTCTGGGAAGTCTATCATGGTATTAGATTAAAATTCATTTTTCTATCATTGTGGCTAGAGGTTTTTCATTTCATTCAAATGTGAATCATCTCTTTTTGCTATAACCGAATTGAATGATGAATAACATCTGGTGCACAGATCCAAAATACAATCTTTTTTTTTCAAGTTTTACCTGCCTCTCAGTATTCATTAATGTGTGTGTGTGTGTTTAAAAACACATAGAAAATGCATTACTATAAAATTTCCACATTTTAAGGTAATCCTAAGAATTTAATTTGGTGTGGGCATACAGAACATTATTCTGTTTCAGGTGCATTTTCAACAGAGCAGGAATAAATGGAAAATAAGAAATGTTTACAGATATACTCCCCTAGCTGAATTCAATTCAAGATGTTCAGCCATAAAGGACAGATTTTTCACTGATTACCATCTCTTCCTTTGACAAACTCTCATGTAGTTCCCTGGTTCTCTCAAAATGCAGAGGTTGGCAAATATCATTTCTCCTCTTGTTTCTCTGGTGATAACTTCCCATGGAAGAAAGAATTATCTGTTCATGGGAATAGTGTTGCCATGTGGGATGGTGAACTACTTTGGAATTTAGCATCTAGGAGCTATCCTAGATGCTAAACTCTATACCTAAAACAAATTCAGCACCTGGGATATCTCCTTTAAAGAACCAGAACAGATTTATCAATCTACTGACATTAGAGCAAGGCAAGTGCAAGATCTGGCTTTTAAACACATCCACCATTCATCCCACTACTGTGCAAAGTGAGTGCAACAGCAATGGAAAACAATTTTCAGGATAAAACAAACTGCAAACAGTCATTAAAACATACAGAACATACAAAAATAAACTCACCAAAATCAACATGCAATCCATTTTGCACATAAAGTAGCCTGGAAACAGCACAAATAACATAAATGACAACACCAATAAAAAGTCCTTGAAAAAGTATTAAAACCTTGCTTTAAAAGCCATGGGTGCCTTTTCATATAGAAGCTTTTAGCTTACAGTGTCAAATTTGCAAAGCTCAAGTAAAGGAAATAGAGGGGGAGGGGGGAAATGTGAGAAATCAGTCTGATGGAAGACAGAACATTTACCTGACAACAGAAAAAAGAACAGAAAATGAATACTGCTGGTCATTGTCAGTTTTATTATTTACTTTTTCCCATTTAGCAGAGAATGTAATATTTTTCCACTCCTGTTCTATAACTTGGGATAGACTCAAAACAAAAATAAATATGCCATTCCTAGAACCAGTGGATTTGGTGGAGAGATAGTGCTGGAAATACTGACTGTGATTGGCTGGACTGCCCTGATCTCATATAAGGCTGGTGATAACAGATGTCATGATCTAGAAGTCAAGATACAAAGACAACAGTGGATGGACTGGCTGAATGCATAGCTTCTCTATTGCCACCTGAAAAATACAACCAGTTTGGCTAATCCTGAATACAATGTTGGTGGTTTTGAACCTGTCCCTTGTTTAGATCTCTCACAAATGCATTCTGAGACTTACGACCTTATCAGAAATGCCAGACAAAGTGTCCCACTTCGTCTGACTTCTCATGAGGAAAGTGGGAGCAGCAGGGCAAATCTCTCACCCCACACACAACTCCCTCTCAGGATGCTTTCACTATCACACAGAGAAAGTGTTGCCCTCACGGGGAGCCCTATGGGAGATGGCACAACACGGGAAGCCTTCTGTGTTGGGATGAAAGCATCTGGCAACGCTTTCACCCTGGTTGGGGGTGGGACCTATGCCGGAAGTCACACAAGATCGTGTGATGCCTGCCATCAGTCTCTTCCCCCAGTTGGGGTGAAAGCATCATAGGATGCTGATTTCACCCTGTCTGAAGAAGTCATAACTTGTTCTTCACCAGTGCCTTCTCACTAGCCTGTTTCATCCAAGAGTGATGCCTATCCAAGACTTCAGATATAATGTCAGGTGAAATGCTCATGCTCCTGAAGTATGTCCTTCAGGGACAAGGCCATGATCTTGTTTCAGATTTGTGAAATAATTCAGCATAGGGAATTAAAAATAATGCTGACTCTTTAATATAAGGTTTCAGGGTCTGTCTACACAGACAAGCCATCATACTTACCTCATACTGACCACTTTCCTGACACATTATGTTGTTGATAATTTGCATCACAAGAAGTTCTTTGGTCCTTAAACCACTTTGTTTTTACTTTATATTCTGTCCAAAGATCCACATGATTTCTGGGTTTTGTGTGTGACTGTGTGACTGTCTCCAATAGGTGGGTTTCCATTGCAGCTGAAGGAGGAGTTAAATGTGACACGCTGAGTGATGGGAACAGACAAGACCAAGCATATTTATTTATTTATTTATTTATTTATTTATTTATTTACAGCATTTATATTCTGCCCTTCTCACCCTGAAGGGGACTCAGGGCGGATCACATCACACATACAAGGCAAACATTCAATGCCTCAACATAGAACAAAGACAGAGACAAACGCAGCTCCGAGCTGGCCTCAAACTCATGACCTCCATGTCAGAGTGATCTGTTGCAGCTGACTGCTTTATAAGCCTGTGCCACAGCCCGTGCCACAGCCACATATCATGTGATTGTTCCTGCCATGAAGTGTTCAGACTCCAGATTGAATTTTTAATTTTAATTTGACACTAATACTTCTTTAAGGAAATTGTATACAGATATCACAAACTAGTATATTGGTGTTAGTGTACCTCCACATAATAGGATAGATAAAAGCACTACAGGCTGAAATATGTTTTTACATGCATAATGGGAAAGGGGAAAAAATAAAATAAAAGTGGCAACCACTGTACAACCACCAGTCGTACAAATGAGAAGGGATTTCCAAAAGCAAGCTCATATTGAGGTGCATTTAACCATGGGACAAGTGTGACCACCTAAAGATGAACTCATGACAATGTGTTGCCTGTATGTGCTTCTAACAATACAAATGAGAAGTCTATGTGGATCGGGAAAGTGTAGCATGAATAGGATTTTTTTCACATGTAGACAGGCGCTCATTTCCCTTTAGTGTTTGTCAGAGCAAGTCTTGAGCTTAGAGCTCTCCAAAGTGCTGAAACCCTAGCTGTGTTATGTATGGCTCTACAGCTTTGCCCTGAAGGTTGATGTTGAAAGTAGGGAAGCTCAGCATCAAAGCCTGACTCTGCCATTGGCAGGGCAGTAAACTGGTGTAGAAGAAGAAAGCAGGAAGATTGGAGAAACAGAAAAAGAATGAGAGGCTAATTGAATGACAGACTGGAATTTCTAGAAAATAGATATGTGATCAGTAACTGGAGAGGTAAATAATAGTTATTTCTTTGAAATAACCAAAATATCTAATAACAGGTCTCCAGTTCTTTTGGCAGTGACTCAGAGGGAACAGAATAATTTTACCCCTCCTTCCATAATGCCAGATTTGTCTGCCAACCTTCACAGTAATGGAACCCTCCACAATCACATCAAAGAGCACGGAGTTCAGCTTGTTGCATGGGCCTCTGGAGATCAATCTCCATCTTCAAATAAATTCAGAAGCAAATTACACAGCACTCGTAAGACTCTTGCTGTGACCCATGTCTGAACTACACACATCTTAAGCAAGGAACAGCAAACCCAGATTGATCACACAAGTGCAAATTTATTTAATAAGAAGCAGACAAAACTCTTACCTGGCCGCAAGCCAGTGTGCTTGACAGGAGGGAAGTCAGCAGTTTCCTGACAGCTATTCATTCTTGCACTTATGACTCAATTATTCTTGTGACTTCACTTAGAGCAATTTCATGTCTAAGTGATGTGCCTCCAAAGGACACATACCATGTCGATGTTTGTTTTTATTCACCTTCGAGCCTATCATTAATGGTCATATCTGTAGGTGAGCCAATTTGAGGGGCAGTTCTGATATCCTACCTCAATTTGACATGAGAAACAGCATCTCAAGCAAAAGGAATGGTGGATTTGGACATTATTCCTCCATAAAAACATCAAGGTAATTTTGACCCTTCCCGCCCCCCCCCCCCCAAAAAAAAAAAGTCCAGCAAGATTAAGCACATTGCCCAAAGGGGCACCATGTATATATACCTAAGCTGCAGACAATAAATCTGAGCTTACAGTTAATTGCTAGAAGAAGGCAAATAGCACAACTCCCATACAGTAACTACCCACAGTTTTGCTTACCTACATCCTACTAAATATGTACTCTCTAAGAATGTTCTAGGTCCTCCAGGTGATTCTATGGTATGCTTCCAACTCTGAATTGTATACAAAGTCAATTGAGTTCAAAATATTGCACAAGGCTAGCAAGGTTTTTCTCCATTTTTGTACCATTCATTACCCTGCACCAATCTCTCCATTGCAATTCTTTTAGTCAAGACTAAAGAAATAGAGAAAACTGTCCTTTATGACTATACAAGGTTATTACTTAATGGGGAATTAATAGTTTCACCTAAAGAGCCAGATGGTTCGGTTTCTTTAGCTTTATACATAAGCACTAATCTTTTAAATGCTTTGGTGGGGAGGGAGAGACCAAAGACATTAATTAATGGGAAATTTATGTTTTTTGCTGCTTGATTGACTTGTAATATGTGTTACTTCTCTGAACAAAAACTTCTTAATAAGCCACAATGGTAAAAAGAATGTCCTGGCCTATTTCATCATCTGTGAAGGAGCCTCCGGTGGCCTAGGGGATAAAAGCCTTGTGACTTGAAGGTTGGGTTGCTGACTTGAAGGCTGCCAGGTTTGAATCCCACCCGGGGAGCTCCTGGATGAGCTCCCCCTATCAGCTCCAGCTCCATGCGGAGACATGAGAGAAGCCTCCCACAAGGATGGTAAAACATCAAAACATCCGGGCGTTCCCTGGGCAACGTCCTTGCAGACAGCCAATTCTCTCACTCCAGAAGCAACTCAGGTTGCTCCTGACACGGGAAAAAAAATCATCTGTGGGATGTCTGTTTGGATTGTCTTGTTGTTGTGCATCTTCATGTTGTGTGTCCAATCTATGGTGAACCTTCAGAGAACCTATTTTATAGAGTTGTGTGTGTGTGTGACCAAGTACATAGCCAGAAAAATGGGGGGGGGGGGGGTCTTCAGAGGTGTTTGATCATTGTGCAAGACAGGTAGAGAATTACAAGCTCTACAATTAACCCGCCCAAAAACAACAACAAGGAGATATAATATAGATTTAGGCCTGCATATGTCATTAACAGGATGTCAGCCATGAACAAAATGCCCCACAGTTATGTGTTCATGGATATTGCTAGCTATAATAATGATGCCCATTTAAAACTGCAGAAATACACCAAAACTATTTTTCATCATACCATTGAACCAACAGCAGATGTAATGTCTGACAACATTTTAGATATACAGTATAGCATATATTTGAATAACTTTTGCCCATGGGGCTTAATCATTATACATTATCTTGCACAGTGAGTAATAATATTTTCGGCACTTATCTCAGTGTGTGTGTTTAAGTTGGATAATGTGAAATAATATATATTAATAGAATTCCTAGCCAGGCACGCAATCCTCTTATTCACAATGCAAATGGAAAGGAGGAAGGAAAGTTGTTGAATGGGCAGGCTCCTAACTTTTTAGTGAGCTTAGAAACACTATGATTTGTAACAAAAGTAAGCCCTCACTGTCAGTTTAGTGTGAACCCTTTCTCATGTGCTGCTATGGTTCACTCAATAGCATATACAGAAGAGTCTTTGTCAGTTAGTTATACTCAGTATTATACAAAACGGTTACTTCTAGTCACAACCCTGTATTTTTGCTCCTAGTCTAGAACTGTAGTATTTTCCCTATCCCATTCTATAAGCCATGGGGGAGATGCAAGAATTTCCATCTTATCCAGATTAGAGGAAATCAATATAGTTGGATTTACTTTTTCAACTATCTCATTTTCTGGAAACAATATGCTTGTCCACCTCTGAAACCAGGTGGTTTATGGTAGACTTATCTATCTTTTTTTAGGAGCTTGATCTGATAACTGTTCATTTGATGACCAGACTAAACACTATCTCCTTTCACATTACACCATGATGGACAACCTTTCCAGGCCTACACAGGCCTCCTAAACATGAAATGGCTACAATTTCCTTCCAACCCCAATTTTTAAAAGGAATTATTAACCAAAAAAAATCACTTGTACCCTTCAAGGAATATGAGAAAATTTTGACAAGTACTGGGTTCTTCAAGGCATGTTTCAGATTCAGGAAAACTATATTTTTCTAAACAAGAAGTGATCAAATAGGAAGTTCTGAAAAATGTTACCTGGGACTCAAAACAATGCAGAGCTCCAAAAACTTTGGTGAATTTTTTCCACAACCCATAGAGGACATTGGGAATTCAATTAAAATGGGGTGCATGAAACACTTTCAAAAACACTTCCATAGTGTTTTTGACATATCCTCGGGGTCAATAGATATCAGGTCTCCAGTGAACTCCACTATATTTGAGCTTTCCCACTTATGAATCTGGGTCTTGGGGGGGATTGTATCCAAATATAGCTTGCCAAGTCATTCAAGTCATTGGCAGATTGAGATCTTCCATGTACTCGATCAGGGCACCTGTTTCCCCATAGCAACACAATATTTATAACTTTTTTGAGCTGGTAACTATTTCATAATTATAGTGGGTTTTTTTTTGTTTTTTTGTTGTTGAAAAAATCAAAGAACTACAGTAGAGTCTCACTTATCCAAGATAAATGGGCCGGCAGAACATTGGATAAGCGAAAATCTTGGATAATAAGGAGGGTTTAAGAAAAAAGCCCATTAAACATAAAATTACCTCATGATTTACAAATTAAGCACCAAAACATCATGTTTTACAAGAAATTGACAGAAAAAGCAGTTCAATACACAGTAATATTATGTAGTAATTACTGTATTTACGAATTTAGCACCAAAACATTGCAACAGTTACTACAAAAACAATTACTTCTAAAAGGCAGACTGTCTTGGATAATACAGAACCTTGGATAAGTGAAGCTTGGATAAGTGAGACGCTACCGTATTTCCACATCTCTATATTAGTCCAAGAAGTGCGAATTATAACTGTTCAATTAAACATGCAGACAGAATAAAATGCAAGAGTACTCTGCTTCTGAACAGGAATAGAAAGAAAAGTCAAAAATATCTGGAAAATTATTGAAAAGCATTTTTGAATTTCAAGGAACTTCCATAGGAAGAACCCTTGACTGGGGAGAACCTTTACAATATGTTATGCATTCTGCTAAAAAATTGTGCATGGTTGTTTTACTTAGAAAACAGCAATCCCCATGGATAAAAACAGATTTTTCTGTATAGGAAATAGTTTTTACTGCACATTAAAAATATTTCTGCATACAAACATTTTCTGCACAGAAAAAGGTGTTTTCTGCACATAAAGTGCTCTAATTGGGATTATTCTACACAATGTTTGCACATTATTAATTTTCACTTTTAAAATAACAGCTTTTTCTGCAGTCCGCAGAAAACGTGCAGAAAGGTGTTTCTGTGCAAAACAACTACATGTGAATTTTGTGCAGGATAAGTCAAATATTGTGCAGTTATCCAAGTATTTCTCATGACGGGAAAAATTAATCATTGCTTCCTTTGAGAAGATTAGTGACAAATTAATCCGTACATCTGTGCTTGATCATGGTGGGGGTTTTTTTGGTATTTTTACTGCTACTCATGACTGGTCACATGGGGAAGAAGCAATGGCAGTACAAAGTTGCACCAACCAGAACATCAATTGTGGGATTGACTATCAGAGGGATGGCAGTTAATACTTGAGAGAAATTGCCTGTTATTTTAATCTGATAGCTTCTAATATTGCTATACAGGAATGCCAAGAGTCAGGAAGAGTTAATAATAAGTGATTGTGTGAATTTGATATAGGATGCAGGGTAGTGAGATAGACAGACTGATTCAGACCTCAGGATTGTATCTACACTGCAGAATAGTAGTTTGATAGGATATTAACTACCATGGCTCAATATAATGCAATTCTGAGATTGCAGTTTTGAGAAATATTTCCCTTCTCTGTCAAAGAGCTCTGGTGCCACAACAAACTAACAAATCTCAGGATTCCATAGCATAAAATTTCCATAGCATGAAAAAATTGTAGTCAAAGTAGTGTCAAAGTGCTATAATTCTATAGTGTGGATGGTTACCAAAAATGTATTGGGGTTGTTTGAAAAGTAAGCGATTTCATTCCAATGAGAAATGTCCCTTTCACACACAGTTCACTATGATTTTTTCTCACAATTGTTGTGTGTTTGTGCAAAAACTCTATCCTTATGATGAGACCACACAAGTACAATCCAGGAACATATGTCCATAGTGATCAAAATTTCAATTGCAAACAAAGTTGAGAGCAAAGAAGTTTGCTTCCAAAGACATTCACTTATTGCTCTGTAAATTTGCATTACAAATCACACATTTCCTGAGCTGCAACAAAATTAATAAAATTAATGAATATTCTCGGTATGTTTGTATCTGTGTGTATGTGTGTGCGCCTGCTGGATTCAGTTCAGCAATGTTGCTGATGTTTGACAACTTATGGCTCATTCCATAGACAGGAAAGATAGTAGAAAAAGTTTAATGCATTTTAGGTAATCATTAATAAGCTAGGAAATCTAATGAAATGGTATTTATGTTAGAACGGAGAAAATTTAGCTGCTAGGCTCATCTTAAATTGCCATTTCAATTTAAGTTAAATGTCTGCACTAAAAAAACCTAACTTAAATGAAGCTGAAAAATGCCATAGATTATTTTGCCTCCTGCTGCTGTTCTTTTGAACTTAGGAAAAAGATTCTGCTGCATGCATTTTTGAAAAAGACATTTTTCATTTAACCACCAGAAACTTTCTTTCACTTTCCGTTTTTTCCTCCCTTCCAAAT
The DNA here is from genome assembly GCF_035594765.1 of Anolis carolinensis. Taxonomy (NCBI): domain Eukaryota; kingdom Metazoa; phylum Chordata; class Lepidosauria; order Squamata; family Anolidae; genus Anolis; species Anolis carolinensis. The sequence goes on from NC_085842.1 coordinate 309,954,315, forward strand.
CTTTTCCCTTTTTCCTGCCCTCATCTGTAGTATTCTGACTCCCAACAAAAAGTCTTAGGCCCCATCCACACTGACTATTTAATGCAGTTCGAACCTAGCTTTGAACTGTGGTAGCCTAACTTCCACAAAGCACACTCCCACAAACCCATGCAAGCCAATATTATCCATCAGTGCCCTGTCGTTTCTGTAATCAATCTGGTTCCATTATTTCCTATGTAATCATATGTACAGCAAAAATCCTTCTTCAATGCCAGTTTGAAACTGCATTCAATGGTCAGTTTAGATGGGGGCCTCATGTTAAAAGCTTCAGTTTCCTGGGAAAGATGAGGAATTTCTATGTAGTCTGTAGTGAAGAGCACAAGAAGACTAAGAGGTTTGGGCATCATGACAAAAACCTTGTAATAAGAATAGAAAGAATGTTTGAAAAACTGGTTGAAGACCACATTCCTCAAGTGGTGAGAAAACTGATGAGATGAATTCACAGTTCAGGGCATATTCCAACCCCCCACCCAAAAAATCAATAAAACAAACAAAGCAAACAAAAACCCTGAATTGTGTGACATCTAAAGCAACATTCTTTTACACAGGAAATGGCATTTTCTCCAGATAACGTAGGTCCCTTTACAGACAACTGCATTTTCTGTACAAAACAGCCACATGTGCATTTTGGCAGAAAAGTCTCAAATTCAACGAAGTGACCTAGTAGAAAGAAATTTGCTCAAATGACTCACTGCTTCCTTCAAGAATAAAATTAGTGAAGATTTACATATATAAACCTGAGAGAATTACACAAAGCAAGAAATAGTTATTTAAAAACCTAGGCAGGGTTCCAAATGGCACATGGGGAATTGTTTCTAGTTGTCTCCATCTCTTTCACCTCCACTGTATTTATGGCCCTGTGCAATTTAACAGTTTTGACAGTATACAACAACACATGCCGCTAATAGGCTTTTGTCACTTGTCTTTAGGCAATGAACTAAATGGGAAATGAAATATTTGCTGTTCTTGGCACTTTTGCTTAATTAATTAATTGTTCAATTAATAAGCTAATTCTGCTAATTCTGGACCTAGGGAAAGATAATACTGAAATTCAACTTTAAATCAATCACATTGGTTAAAATGAATCTAATAAAGTGTTCTCTTCCCATTAGAAAGTTCCCAACTTACTTAATAACTTAATTGATTTTAGCTAGTGAATTCCTGCCACTGCTTATTTCATGGACATAAGTGGAGTCACACGCGCGCACACACAAGTTCCTTACCTGACAAAACTCTGACTTCTGCTTCATTTCCAATTCTTGAACTTGCAGGATTTTTTGCCAGGCATCTATAAATCCCACTGTCCCCTGCTTGAATTTTGCTGATTTGTAAAGATCCAGAAGGCAGGATTGCCACACGCGTATCACCAGGATTCAAAATCAGGTCTTCTTGATTCCTCTGCCAGTGGATTGTAGGCATAGGTTCTCCAACAACTTCACATTTTAACAAAATGGTGTCTCCCGTAAATGCTGTGACAGAGTCTGTCTGAGACAGAAACCTTAATGGACCTATGGAAAGAGACAAAACAACATCTGAGAAAATGTCTACCCCTGGGGATTTCTTTTGGTAATAAAATTACTTAAAGTGTCAATTAAACTTTTTAAAAATTTGCTGCAGTACAAAATTCATAAATACCATGGTGAATCCATCAATTGGGAGTACATGCATTACAAAACTTTGCTTTCCTATGTGCTTCATTAGAAAGGACAAAACACCCTAATGGTGCTCCCAGTCTTGTTGGCTTCTCACAAAAAATAGGAAGGTAGGAAGGTAGGGATGAGACTAGTTTAAACAAGAAGCAGGGTCTGAACAAAACTGGGTGGGATGCACTTCCTTCTACCCACATGGACCATACCTGTCTATGTGTTTATCAACAGTTTTCATCCATTATGGTTAATTATCAGGGCTTGTAAATCTCAGAATAACAAAACAAAAATAGGAGAAAACTGTTAAATGGAGAAAGAAGGTTAGCTCGACTTTGGTTGTCTTGTAGCAGGATCATTTCCTTGTTAATTCTTCTGTGTTGTTTGGACAAATGTGTAAACCAGTAATTCTCTGAACTATCCATAGTGTTGCCAAATCTGAAATTGTAATTGTAAAAAATCCTAAGGGCAGCTGGTGTCTAATATGTCAGTGAGACAATGATCCATGTCAGATTTTAGTCTGAATTTTACAGTTCAGACAACAAACCAAATCAAATTAGCCATCCCACTGATATAAGAGCCTTTGGCCAACACTGGTACCAATTCCTGAGAAACGATATTATGGAATTTCCTCCTTCCCATGCTATCCCAGGTCTGGGGAAAGTTATTCTTTAACACTGTTACCCCCCACCCAAATCTCTCTGAAGGAATTGCAAAGTTAAGTTTAAGTCACTTTTTCTTTCTCCTTCCTTTTCTTTTCATGACACCATGCAAAACTCTTCTCTGCATCTTTTTCTGCCTCTGCTCAGTTAATTGAGAGAATCCTCACGAATCAGCGTCTTCCTTCACTCAACCTCACATCATGTCTTTGTCCCCTCGGGGGAGATTGCATTCGAACCAGGGTTTCAGAGAATACTCGGTACACCTGCTTTTAAATTCTAATCGGAAAATGGCATGCAAACTTGATTTGCCCCAGGGCCCAGTTGGCAGCTTATCAAGATCTCTCTCTTCCCCCCACAGAAAGCCTAATTATTAAGTAATTAAAGTTCATTTAATAAAAAATGGCTTATCATTGGGGGGACAGACCTTGGGGTCTGGAGCATGTGTATGACTATTAAATATTCAACAATTTAGTAACACTCAGTCAAATCCCCCAAGGAGAAACGCTTAAAATGCTTTGTTTGTTTCAAATTAAAGTCTGCAAGGTTATTTAACGGAAAGGAAGGACCCATTTTCTTCACCTGTTCCCCCCTCCCTCCCTCCCTCCCCTTTCAATTTGCACAACAGCTGAAGGGCAGAGAACCAAAGAAATGGAGAGAAGCTATTCACTTTGGTTTTGTCCTGATGGTACCAAAGGGAATGAGCAACAGTAAACCTGCAAAGTCAAATATGCCATAAATCTTTCTTCAGTCCTGTTTTGCTTTCTTCTCTCTCTCTCTCTCTCTCTCTCTCTCTCTCTCTCTCTCTCTCTCTCTCTCTCTCTCCTTTTCTAAAAAGAAAATATGGAGTTATATGTAACACTTGAAATAATCACTCTGTGCTGGAACTGAATTCATGCTGTGAGGAAAGGAGAAAAGACACAAGCATGACGTGATGGTTGGAAGAGCAGCCATATGCAGAGGTGGCAAGAAGCTCAAAGCTAGCTTCTTGGAAAGTGAAGGAAAATGAAGCAGTACTTTGGTTGGCAAAGTGCTGAAAGATGAGGATGTATAGTCCTGCCCTATAACGTGAATACTATCCTTTTATTTTGCCCTCGGCTACACTGCAGGATGTCCAGTCATTCTTCCAGAAGTGACCTTCAATCTCATTCCTCTCAGCTTCCATACATGGAACATGAAGGCACCAACTTGTTCTTTGGGCTAAACTCATAGGCATTTGGATCCAACACAAAGAATCTTCTCACCAATTAGGGTGTGACTACTTTTTTTCCTCAGGACACAAACTACCACTGGCCAGCCTTTGCGGCAGCTCATCAAAGCAGAATGGGCCACAAGACTGCAGGAATATAAGGCTTAAGGACTGCCAGAAGTAGTTAACAATGTGTCATGGTCCTTGCAGTGGAGAAGGGCTACAGAGTCAAGTAGAGACGAGGTTATTACAATTGATATTTTTGCAAACATCACCACCATTGAAATTATAGAGAATAGAATCTCTGTTCACCCTGGGAGCCTTAACAAGCAAGCAAACACCTCAGTGACTTCTCCTCCTTTATCCTTCTTGGCTGCCAAAAAAATAGCTTGTAATGAGAAGGAATGTAATCTCTTCTTGGAAATAAAGGTCGTAGTTCAGTGGCAGAACATAGACTTGCAGAAGTGTATGCAAGGACAAGTTTTCAGGCTGAGTTCCTGGCACTTCCAGCCAGATTGCTCTAGTCTGAATCTCTAGAGAGTTCTACAACTCAAAATTAATTGCAACTTACTGAAATAGATGATCTACTTTATCCGTGGATTAGGAAATGTATAGTGGCTTGGGTGCCAGCAGAGGTTAAAAGAAGCAAAAGAAGAGAGTTACATTTCTATGTGTTACCAGAACAATCCGAGATATAAGCAAGAATATGAATAACAGTGCTTGGAAGCCTCCTTTTTCCTTCTGAAGTTGTTCAGTAAGACAGTAAGAAAGTACACAATTCTCCAAAAAGATCAGAGACAGGCCACACTTTGGGAATGGGGATCCCATTGGCCTCTCATACACTCATAGAGGGGCATATTCCTCCAAAACAGTCCCAGAAATTTATCTTTGGCTCCTCAAAGGCTTTTCCTAGACCTAAATTGCAGAAATTACAACATATAACTAAACTGTCCCAACACCCTGAAGGGTCATTCATTGTGAGAAAAAATAAAAATAAATCCAGGAAAATTGGAGTCCTGGGAGACAACAGACTGGTACTAAAAGGTACCCCTTCCCTTTGTTGAAGACAATGGTTTTGTTAAAGATTATTGTGTTAGTAGGCAGACATAAAATTCTCAGTTTTCCATATATAGGCAGGTTCTGTAGGTTTATTCTTAAGCTGGATTTGTTTCTAAGTCTATTAAGGAAGAAGGTTTTTCAGATCAAGTCAGGGGTTACTGTGGTTTTTAGCTTTGAATATGTTTTTATGGATTTTTACTTTGATCTTTTGATACCATTGATATTTAATTCTGTTTTAATGTTTGTATACACATAGATTTTAAATCGTATTGAAATGATTTTAATGTAAGCCACTTTGAGTCTCCTTGTGGAAAGAAAACACAAGGTATAAATAAAGAAGAAGAAGAAGAAGAAGAAGAAGAAGAAGAAGAAGAAGAAGAAGAAGAAGAAGAAGAAGAAGGAGGAGGAGGGGGGAAGGGGAAGAAGAGAAAGAAGTATATTTTTAAAGTGTAACTCCAAAAGTATATATTTGTTAGCTTTGGATAGCACAGGGAAGGTTAACACCTCTGTGGTGTTTGTTTTTTCTATCTGTGCCCCTGTTCAGAAGATTTCACTTCACTTTCTGTCCCTGTGATAATTGGATTTTTGAAAGATTTGGCTTGTTGTTGAAACAAGAATTGGTGATACAGCTTCAGTGGAGACACATTTTCCACATGGTAACTCTTTCATGCATGCTTTTTTTTCTTCTTCCATGGGGTAGATTTCAGTCACTTCCTGTTGTTTCACCTCTGTTCTTAACTATGAGTTGTTTGTAAGATGGATGTTTATAACTCGGGGACTGCCATAAAATTTATTTCACACCAAGTTCCAAATGTACGAAAAGAGGAAACTAAAATTGCTGCTCAGTCCCACACTTGTATGTATGTAAATATAACACTGGATCAAATTCAGTTCATAAATGCGAATTCTAGAGCAAGAAATACAGAATTCTGTGAAATATTTGAAAGGTACTCAAGTAGCAGACTGAGTCTAAAACTATGCCCTTTTCATTAGAATAACACATCAAGTTTGGAGATGAAGCATATAGATTGCATAGCATAACACAGGATTGCAAGTTGCATTACTTTTATGGGTGCGAAACAGACATGCACAGACATATAACTGTTCTGTATGCAATTATATTATAAATTCATGATTGTGGCACTATTGCCATAACTGAAAGTGCACCCTAAGTTCATGTTAAGACCAAGGAGCTGTTCTGAGTAATAGAGAACCCTTCTGTTGGCAACCTGGGAGAAGGATGATATTTCCTGCCTGCTCTTACCAGAGGATGAAGATGAAACAACCAGATGCAGAATCTCCAACACAATTTTTCATTGCACCAAAGAAATACTCATAGGGCAAACTGGGAGAAATTGGGATTTGTGTTTTTAGTCAGGACTGTTAACTTAAGTAAAAATGTTGGTTTCCTATGATCCACATTGAAGAAATCTGTTCTTGGTCTCCAAGTTGGATCTAGTCTGATGGAGAAGTCATGTAAAGAACCAATAATGTCACCATTAGATGGAATTGAGCTGATACAGCAAGGCCACAAAAACTTTCTGAACTTGAGTACATTTTATTCATTATCCTACTAAAATATGCACCTTCAGATACAGGATTACCATGCCAATGAGGTAGAAATATATAAATAAAAGAGTTTTATGGTATGTATCTTTGTAGCCTGCCAAACACACATATGCCAATAAATGTGGTCTACTAGTTAATGATATAGCTGTGATGTTTTGGGATTTGTATACAGAAATGTGTAAATAAGGACTCCTTTGTGCTGCTTAGGGTGTCTATTTGATGATTTGGAAACCCCAAACATCTTCTTGTTGCACTTAAAATAAACTTTTGTGATATTCCATTTGGTTTTTTTATCTGATAGAAGTGTACTTTTTTTTCGTGTCAGGAGCAACCTGAGTCACTTCTGGTGTGAGAGAATTGGCCGTCTGCAAGGACGTTGCCCAGGGGACGGCCAGATGTTTTGATGTTTTTACCATCCTTGTGGGAGGCTTCTCTCATGTCCCCGCATGGAGCTGGAGCTGATAGAGGGAGCTCATCCGCGCTCTCCCTGGTGGAATTTGAACCTGGCAGCCTTCAGGTCAGCAACCCAACCTTCAAGTTACAAGGCTTTAATCCTCTATGCCACCGGAGGCTCCAGAAGTGTATTGGGGGCTGAACTCTGTTTTTAGGAACACCAATACCACCCTTCGGCACTCCAATTGCCTTCAAAACAGACCTCCACTGGCTGGCTGTTAGGATAGGTTTGTGGGGGATCAAGCCAGAACAAAATCATTAATGAGTTACGCACAACAAAGTAGGATCTCTGACAAATTCTTGAAATTACCATATGGATGTTTTCTGATTGAGTTTGTAGTGTTCTCCTCTATATATGAATATATGACAGTGTCCCAAGCCGTCTTTTACAGAGTGTAAGGTGCAGCATAACCTCTATCCTTATTTAACAAGATTTTCCCTGATCCTGAAATAACTAGAGGTCTTTTCTTTCCTCCCAAAAGCAGATGTGATAAATTCTACAACTAGGTCTAACTTGCATACAAGTAATTTTTTTATTATCTCTTGTCCTAAATATATCATTGCTGTATACCATTAAACAATGATGTGTCCCATTGAGAATGCCATGGAAAATTAATATTTTGCTGCAGGGGAATGAGTCCTACATTTAGAACTGGATTCTGTTCCAAAGTTAATAAATGCAAACATGGTTTCAATTGATAGTTTTGCACCCTGGAGGAATACAACGGGGAAGCAACAGAAAAAGAGCTGATCTTTTATAACACTGTTAAATTTGTACAGAAAGTTGATTTAAAGGGACCATTGTCTATGTGGTCCATTTCTGTTGATAGTGATGTCATCTTTTGAACATTCATAGGCAAGAAATCTCAGGGGAAGAAATCATGTTGAAGCAAAGTAAATCTGTTGCAATCAAATTTGTGATTTAGAAAAAGCAACTGGTAGAAAATGGGTGTTAATTTCATATATGTTTAAGAAATAGTGCCATTATGGAATGTCAGAGAAGTTGTTGCAACCTGAAGCAGAAAGAGAGTGATTTGTGACTATTTTTATAAGGCTTGTCAGTATAATTCATATGACGTGTGAGTTGTTCAACACATTGCAATGAGATATACTTTAGGCATATGCAATTTAAACAATTGAAAAGGTGTATATCATTTCAAGGAAAGAAAGCAAAAGATTACACAGTCAGGAACCAAAGACTTTTTTTTCCAAAAAATAAATATCTCAAAATCCTGAAAGAAAATTGTTTGGATAATTTCACAGCCCTGAGTATAACTGACTAAAAGAAGAAATGTGTATAAATACCCGATTCAAGTGAAATATCTGTGGGAAGATCAAAGATCTTGTCTTTATTTATTCTCAAAAATGGCTTTAGATAAAGGTAAAGGTTTTCCCCTGACATGTCTGACTCATTCTAAGCCGAAGAGCCGGCATTGTCCGTAGACTCCTCCTAGGTCATGTGGCTGGCATGACAGAATGGAGCGCCATTATCTTCCTGCCCGAGTGGTACCTATTGATCGACTCACATTTGCATGTTTTCGAACTGCTAGGTTGGCATAAGCTGGGGCTAACAGTGGCAGATCACCCTGCTCTCTGGATTCGAAACGCCGACCTTTCGGTCAGCAAATCCAGCAGCTCAACGGTTTAATCCACTGTGCCACTGGGGGCTCCAAAATTGGCTTTACATCCTATGATATAATATCAGATTTTCTATTGTTTTTGCTCTGTTCAAAAAGGTTGAAATGTTTTCACTAAAGTTTAAAGAATAGCAATAAGAGCTTTAATTAAAAACAAAAGATGTGTTTTTTTCATTCCCATCCACAACTGAATTTCATCTATAGGAAACATTTCTGGAATTCAGTTGAATTTGTACTTAAAAGAGACTCCCATTCCTTGTGGGATTTAATCCTGTTTCTCACATTGGTTAGTGGGGAGCCTTTTTAACTGGTTCAAATTTGTGGATCAACTATCCTGAACAAATATAAGATTCTGTGATGTGAAAATATTTTAAATATTTATCTTCATTATTACAATGAAATGTGCATTTAGAGCAAACAGTGCTTGGTGGTTTTCATATCAGTTACTGGAAATCTACTCTAGGCTTTTGTCTGAACACTAAAGAAATATGGGCCAGCATATTGGATAGTTACTTTAAAGTTCAGACTAAAACATGAAGGAGATTAACTGTCCCACTCATATGAATCCACAACCCACCAGTAGGTCATAACGGTACAATGTTATTGTGAAGAAATTGTCTATCTCTATCTACTGTGTTGATCATAGATTGGTCCTGTCATAGGGAGGTTCAGCTGCTATATCATTCTGGGGCCCAGAGAGCCACGATGGGGTTCATGAATATGTTTCAGCCACTTCCCTCCACAACAACAATTAAAATCCCAACTCCTTACAACTCAATTCCATTGCATTGTATAGCAAAGAATAGAAAAAACAGTAGCTTTTAATGTATTGCCTTGATTTATTTTTTTTACCGAAACTACATTTGTTATCCTTGACTATTTAACTCCTGATACATTATTTTAAATATTTTTGTACACTAATGCGCCTTAAGAGTGCTTGAGGGCTCACTTAATTTATTTCTAACATAAAATGAGCAGAAAATCATTCAATATACTTTGAAAATTAAAACAAGTGTTTCTTCTTCTTTAATACAACAGGAAGACCTTGCTCATTGCATCTTTTCACCAAGGAGACTTGCCTGGCACTTAATCTGTTAATCATTTAACAACCAAAGACGACATCTTTACATTTTTATTTTTTAGTCATTATGACTGATAGCCTATATCAGAGTTATGTAGTATACATTTCTGCGTGACGATGTATATATTGAGTAAGTAACACTTCTTGAATTGACTGAATGCTCACCTGAATGTGCATCACATGTATATGCACAGCTCACACACCTTTTGTGCAAATGTACATTTGCATACATAGCAGCATTACAACTGAGCAGGGGGTTGAACTCAATGTCCTGTGAGACCATTTCCAACTGTGATTCTATGTGCAACTCTGCCTCTGAGACCTTGAACTAAATGCCCAACCACTTCTGTAAGGGGAGCTTAATCATGCATGAAAAACCAACAGGTTTCCTTCTAGTTCTTGTCAATTTCTGAGCAATTTGATATTGATTGTTCAACTTGTATATCAACCAGACCAAAAGCCTTTCTGACAGCAGATGAATACAATATATTGCGAAATCATAAGGACGATGTGCATTTTTACAGTTGACATGCTATGCAAAAAAAAAAAACCTATAATATCTAGGAAATACTAAGTTCCAAGATGTTTTCTCCAGGTGAAACACAAGTTGGTGCTTCTTGCTATTCTATGTAAGAAGATGGACAAACTCACCATTCTATATACAGAAGGGAACTGGATTCAACACTGGCACCAAAAGAGCAGTTCCCATCACATCTGAAAGATTACAGGCTGTGGATCTTTATTCTCCAAGAAAGAGAAATGCCCATGAGGCTGTTCTCTTTCACCCCCCTCAACTTCAGGAAGAATCTTACCCCTCTTTGTACCATTTCCTTGCCTCACTCTCTCTTTCTATCTCTCTTTCTCACCCTGCTCTATCCATGATGTATAAATTCACCTCCATTTGATTTGGAATCGGGTCAGCAATTGCAAGCATCATTGGATAATGTTCCCAGGGAAAATGATGTTTGATTCGTAATACGCCCAAGCTTTACAAGCTAGGTGAATGTATATTCTGAAGCAGGTAATTACACAGTTGGGAAATATCTTTCTCCCTCCACCCCAATCTTTGTGCTTATGTGTCTTTCGCTATCCTCCCACGCATGTGTTTAAGGCACTGATGTCTGATCACTGCAGGCACAATAACATGAATCTGTAGTATAATAAGTGAATAAGAGCAATAGGGGAAATAATCATGTAATTCTACACATAGTTTCTTGGAAGTACCTCTTCTTGAGAACAACAGATAAGATGGAAGAGTTCATTCCAGAGGGTAAGGCCAGAGCCAGTCAGTGGGCCTTGTAAGAAAGTGGGTATTGGTTAAATAATAAGAGAAATGTCCTAATGGGTAGGAGTGTGTAACATAGAAATTCTTTCCACCAATTCATTTCAGTGGCAAATGGTTCATTTCCAGGCAGAATTCAAAGCACTTCTTATGACCTATAAAGTCCTGTAAGGCTTATGCCCAGATTATTTGAAAGACCATATATTACTGTAAAACCCTATAGGAGTGGGATTCAGTGCTCTTATAGGGCAAGAAGCTACACTGATGTGCTGCTGGTAGGGCCTCCCATGTCAAACATACTTTTGTTGAGGATGTGCCAAGCAGATATAGGTAGCAGCAGTAGTGCGGAGAGGCCACTGACAGGGGATCTCTCAGAGAAAATGGCCATGGCACCATACCTAACACTTGTTAGCACTGTACAGAAGAAAGCAAGAAAAACTACCCCTGAAGCCTTGAAACAACTATCATGAATCCAAACTCAAACAAGAGATAATACCAAAAGATGAAACTCCTAGGTCAGATTTCATTCAACAAGCTACCAAGGTATAGCAGAGGACAACTACAAGTAGCACTATGGATAATTACTCAATTGGATTCAAGCTGAAAGGATGTTCAGCTGTTAACATGTTCAGATGTGAAACAAAAATCACAAGCTGCACAAGACAAATTATAGGAACATGGATTGTGAGAGAATCAGAGGATGCAAGACAATATAAAACAAGAAATGTATGAGCTAAAGTAGACAGTAATTGGGAATTTTGAGTATATTTAAACAGTTTTTTTTACTTGCGATGATGTCTGCAAACATACATTGGCTAATGGAATGCACCAAAGAATGTGAGAAGAAAAACAGTATGTGATTTATGGATTATAGAAAAGCCATTGATTGTGTAAATCATGAAAAATATGGCTCACTCTTAAAGATATGGTCATACCATAATATTTGTTTAATCTAATGCATATTCTATACTTAGGACAAGAGGATACTATTTTATTTTACAGTTTTATTGTGTTTTAGTGTATTGTTTACTGCTTGTTGTTTATACTGTTTTAATTGTTTTAATTTGCCTTTTGTTTTGTATTGTTATATTGTGTGTTGAGGCCTTGGCCTTTGTAAGCCGCATCGAGTCCTTCGGGAGATGCTAGCAGGGTACAAATAAAGTTTAATAATAATAATAATAATAATAATAATAATAATAATAATAATAATAATAATAACTATTACAATAAAATACAGAGCACAAAACAGTTTCCAATTGGTAAAGGAGTCAGGCAAGGCTGCATTTTGTTACCCTTTCTGTTTAGCTTGAGTATATCAAGTTTAGTATATCATACACAAAGCAGGATTCTGCATAAGGAGAAAAAACTAGAGGAAAAAAAACACAGTACTAGCAATAATAATAATGCAAAGACTCTGGCACAAGCCAGTCAAGGTGGTCCCAGTGGTGATGGGCACACTGGGTGCAGTGCCTAAAGACCTTGGCCTGCACTTAAACACAATCAGCACTGACAAAATTACCACCTGCCAGCTGCAGAAGGTCACCTTACTGGGATCTGCATGCATTATTCGCCGATACATCACACAGTCCTAGATATTTGGGAAGTGTCCGACGTGTGATCCAATACAACAGCCAGCAGAGTGTCTGCTGTGGACTCATCTTGTGTTTCAAATAATAATAAAGACTTGAAACAACTACTGAAGTAAGTCAGGAAAGAAAATGCAAAGGCAGGTTTACAGTTAAATATTTAAAAAAGCACAATTACCACAATGAAGACACCAAGATAGTCAAAAATGTCCTATACCTTGGCTCAGTCATTAATCAAAATGGAAACTGTGATCAAGAAAGCAAAAGAAAACTGGGATGGATGGGCAGCTTTGAAGGAACTGCACAAGATTTTCAAGAGTCAAGATAGCAAAATATAACATGGAATACCAAAGTCATCGTGCATTTCATTGTATTTCCATTTCTGTGTATGGTTGTGAATGCTGGACACTGAAGACAGCTTATAGGAGGAGCATCAACTCATGTGAAATGTGGTGCCCGAGAAGAGTTCTATTGAGACCACTGACTGCTAAAAAGACAAATAATAGATCTTAGAGCGAATCAGGACAGAATTCTCCCTAGATGCCAAGGTGAATAAACTGTGACTGCCATACTTCGGACATAACATGTTCACTAATAAAGATAGTTGTGCTTGGCAAGATAGAAGACAGCAGAAAAAGAGAAAGACTGTATCACAGGTTGGCAGACTCAATAGGAATAGGAAGCCACGGCCTTCATATTCACATATTTTGTATAGTTGCAAAATGCAAGATTTCTAGTTTATAACTTTTTTTGCTTGAGGGAAACTATTGCCAGGCTCACACTGAAGGTAGGATTGCTAAGTCTTGTTTCTGGGATTGTTTCCCAATTTTATTGGTTTCCTGACATAAGGAAGAGCTGCTCACTACAGGAAAGATTCCCAGTTCAATCCCTGACATTTTCAATTAGGACTGGGAAATTCTCAAACTCCTGTCTAAATGCATGGAAGTCCATATAAATTAATGTACCTTAGAGCTCAAAACAGTGGGTTTTTTTTTTACCATAAATGCTGAATGGGGAATTCTAGAAGCTGTTGACAAAAAGGTAAGCTCCGGAATAAGTATTTTTGAGTTAGGTGGATGAAAGGTGAGTACGAGGTATAAGCCATTTTCTTCTTTTCCAAATGCTGAGTTCAAAATAGTATGCTTTCACAGTTTCTGTTTATTATTGGATAAATACAGAGCTTAACTTTACAACCTTTAAAAAGACTTTTTCAAGCCAAAAACAGAAACTCATTTACTAGGCAATGACTAGAATGTACAAATGCCTTGAGGATACTTTAAAGTGAAGTTTTACTTTGCTTATTACTTAAATTCCCAATATTTGTCATATGTTGGAGGAGAGTTGCTTCCTTTTCCATTTCTAGTGTTGTGTGAAATTTAGCCCCTTTTTTTGAGTACAACCTTTTTTTAAACAAATAAGTGAACATTGTAGCCTTTATATGTTTGTTTGTAACTTTTTTCTGTTTGCAAACACTAACCTGGCTTGTACCTTAGAGCCAGAATTTATTACATCTATGCTTACCTTTCAGTGGGAACACTGATACCACGAGTATTTTCCTTTTAAAAAGAATCAAATTCTTTCTGCTTTTATGCTGCTTGTTTACTTGCTATGTGTCACTCAGTGTGACTAGTACAAATCAAATTTATTTTTCTGGCTCAATATTTATGCCATCAGCAAAACAACTTTCTTTTGTGAAATTGGACAGCTGTATGGTCAGTGTCACGTTGTTTTACCCATTTTGATCTCTGAATTCAGAACTGTCAGTCCTCTAAAACAACTTTACAGTGATGGAACATAGATATTTTCCAGCACAAATGAAGCATGCAATTACTAATCATAAAGTAGCACACAAAAGATAAACTGAAACTCGTAGGGTTTTCAGTGACCTGACATGTGCATGACTATATAGTGTATTATGACTACTTACTCTGGGTTGGTTTTCTTAAGTGAACAAACAAGAGACAGAAATTTTTTTGCACAAACTTCTAAGAAAGAGTCAACAATATTTGGCTCTATATAGGTCTATATAAAAATCACAAATGGGAAGTATATTTCAAATGTAACTTGAATGTCAAGAAACCTTGAGAATAATTATAGATTGACATTAATCTTCATACATCAGTGAAGATTCATATAAGAATAAATCACATTTTGTACAACCTGGAGCGGCCCCACATCTCCAACCAATGTAGAGGGGCCCTAAGAGGCTTGCCCATGGAGCCTATATTTGACAGCATTAAAAGTTGGTCTTTCTTTGCTGTAAATACCTTCTACATTCATAGAACACCAGTATAGGCAGTCTTCAAGTTACAAACAAGTTGAGACAACAGGAAGTAAGAGGCAATCTATCCTCAGAAGGAAAATTCACTCCTGAAAGAGTTATCATGGGAAAATGTGTCTTCACTTAATCTTTATCACCAATCCTTGTTTCCACAACAACCCAAAATTTTCAAAACCCAATTTTCACAGGGATGGAAAGTGAAGTAAAATCTTCTGAACAGGGGCACAGAGAGTAAAACAAACACCACAGGGGTGTTAATCCTTCCCTATGCTGTCCAAAACTATAAAGAATGGCTGGCTTTACACTTCAAAAATTTTTCTTTCCTGCCTTACGTACAAATTCAACTTAGGAACAAACCCACAGAACCTATCTTGTTTGTAAACTGGGGACTGTCTGTACATCTACTTTTTACAGCTCATAGTGCTCATTTCCAAATCTCTGGTGGTCCTAATCAAGTCCCAATTCATTATAGCAGCTTCTTGCCAATCATTCAAAAAAGTCATAGAATAAAGATAGGTGTCCTTAGAATTTCAGGAAGGGGAGCAAAGTTTGTTTATCAGTGCATTAAGTTCTGATCGGAATATGCAGAAGACAAAACCTAGATATTCCAGAAAAAAATATATTTTTAACTAGCATGCACACAGCTTAAATGAACTCAGAAAAAACAATCCCTTCCTTTTCACATATATTTCTGTTGTTCAGGATGATGGTTTAACATGTTCACCCCAGCTGATTTGCAGCATCAAATTTTTGATGAACATTAATCAGTGCTGAAATCTTGTATCATTTTTTATGCATCATAACTTTACTTATATTTGGCTAAGACCCCATCTACAACCCTTTAATGCAGGTTAGAAAACAGATTAATCAGGGTTAAAAAGAATGCCTGGGTTTCGTCTGGCCGTTTGGCCACAAACCCGAGAGAAACCAACATTTAAATTTAGGCCTGTGTAGAAGATGTGCTGCCTCACTCTGTTAATTTTTTTGTGTGTCAGGAGCAACTGGAGTTGCTTCTGGAGTGAGAGAATTGGCTGTCTGCAAGGACGTTGCCCAGGGGACGCCCAGATGTTTTGATGTTTTACCATCCTTGTGGGAGGCTTCTTTCGTGTCCCCGCATGGAGCTGGAGCTGATAAGAGGGAACTCATCCGCACTCTCCCCGGATGGGATTCGACCTGGCAGTCTTCAGGTCAGCAACCCAATCTTCAAGTCATGAGGCTTTTATCCCCTAGGCCACATGCAATGATGCATGTATTGGCAAGCGTGTCTGATGAACATCAGAACCTCTTGCATCAGTGTGGGATGCACATGATCTTTTATAGAACATATATGACATTTCACACAACATTACACATAACTAGTAAAATAACAGAACTGCTAAGAAACATAGTTACAACGTTGAAAAGATGTGTAACGGGATGCCAACAGATGTCCAATGCACAACAAGACCAATGCAATGCTTGCAATACTTATCTATGTCAGCATACCTAGATAGGGATAGCATTTATAGGAAAGCATTATGAATATGCAAAGCTGACTCACTAAGTCAAACCAATACTATTTGCTCTTGACTTGCATCAAATCTGCAGGGTTCCAGGAAGAATTCCGCCACGTCACCTACCATCACTTTATCAATTTAACTAGAATAGCAAAAGATTGAACCAGGTACCATTGCAACTGTGACCAATTCTTGAAAGAGATCCAATAGTATTTAAGATTAGGGAAATATCAAATGACTCGCGTGGATTTATAGGTCACACTTCTCACAAATAGGGTTCCCTCTATAGAACAGGAGAGTCCTGTTAAAGTTATGTGATTGTGCTGGACACATCCTACTCACTACTTTGGAAAATAGTATGATTTGATAGATGTTCATTATTTACAGTTTAATTCAGCAGAGCTTATATGTCTGCCTACACATTGCCATGGGTTTAGCTAGAATATCTTCCCTTACTTTTCACTGAGTAGAATCATACTGGCTTCTTAATTTGCTCCATTCATTTCAAGACACCAGTATGCTACCTGCCATCTTGAAAGCCTTAAATGGCAGTGAATACTGTATGTATTTACCTATATAGGAGCATGGCAGCTATTCATCCTACTAGTCCCTTTTAAAAGGAAAGGTAGAGTTTCTAAGAATCAAGAGGAATACTCGTGGTAAGGAAGTAAAACAAGTCAGAAGAACCCCCATCCAAGGGACATCTTCCCAACAGTTTAAGTAATTCAAAAGACCAGCCACCTTCTCTTACAGCACAATTTCCAAACAAGATCTCAATCCTCAACACAAATCCATCTCTATAGATCCATCCATACAAAGGAAGATGAAAAATGGTATCCAGGGAAATAGAAAGAATAATAAAGATTTTTCTCAATTACGATGTTGTGTCTTGGCTGTCTAGTTTGTATCTCATGCTTCCTTGACCAAATACACTATTTATAAACCAGGTTTGCCCGGAGAGAACATAGATGACTGGAAAACTAAACCCAAGAATTGCTTCTAGAGTGTGATGCTCCACTGCAATGTTAAATTACACATCACATTTGGTACTAACTGGAAGTCAGGCATTTCTTAAATTTATTTCATGTAGGTATAAGAAAGTATGCTGGCATCATTTGCCATAATTAAACTTGGTATGACCCATCCCTGAGGGACAGATTTGTAGTAACTAGCATGCCAGAGGGAAGTTTAACATGAACTATTCCCCTAATGATTATCAGTCCTTTAGTGCATTAATTAAAGTTTCCTTAATCTAGTTAATCTTTGGAGATGGTCTCTAAACCTTTAATCTAATTAATCATTTATGTAAAACACTCTTGTAGTGCCTCGAGATTCAAACTCCATATTTGCAGAAGCCAGCTTTGTATAACTGCAATCTTTGTATAACCACAATCTTTGTATAACTGCAACCACTTAGGATTCAGATTCCCCTCAACATCACAAGGAGGTGGCATATTTGCTAGCATCTAATGGAAAGAGGCCATGTTAATAGTGTCACATCACTGTGCACTGTGATGGAGAGCATGAGAGACAGAGCTGGAGTCTTTAAAGTAGTGGTTCCCAATCTTTGGGCCACCAGGAAATCCCAGCCAGCTTACAGATAATTCTGTAATTGAGGATTTAATCTGCATAAAATCCACAGATGGTAATATAATGTTTTAGGTAGGTTTCAGTGCACAAATACTATTTTCTGTACATGAAGTGTTGTTTCATAGCCAAAAATGCTATTAATCTGTGCAAAACCCATGCCTGAATTTTGAATACTTCTTGAACTGTGACTATTTTGTCCATCCGGGATTGTACTTCTCAAGATATACATTTAAAATATTATGTCAATCTATAACTAGCTAAAACTGTTTCTTTCTTCCTAAAAAAAACCTCTCCTTGGTCCAAATATGGCTTGTGGATAATCATCAGTCACAGGCCACTTCTTTGCAGAGCGCTTCACTACATTGTGCCTCTAGACTAGAGTCTTGAAGTAGATACTCCTGCACTTCCCATTATCCTTCATTTTTAGTGTTGATCTTCAACAAGTATCATAGAATCATAGAATAGTAGAGTTAGAAGAGACCTCATGGGCCATCCAGTCCAACCCCCCGCTAAGAAGCAGGAAATCGCATTCAAAGCACCCCCAACAGATGGCCATCCAGCCTCTGCTTAAAAGCCTCCAAAGAGAGAGAGAGAGAAAGGAAGGAGGGGACACAGCCTACACATTGCTTTATGCCCGATACCCATCATTTTCCCTTCACAGTTGCCTTATAGTATTAAAATTTTGAGACAGATTAGTGGATTTACCATTCCTGCGCAGATTTTTTAATTATCAAGAAGCATGTTGGCAACCTGAGGTGCAGCTTAGGGAGCTGGATTTTTTGTTTTTGTTTTTTTGGAATTCAACCACACATTGCTCAAGTCTGAGGTCCTCAATGAGAAATAACTAGATAGTATGAGGCTACAGTGAGGGAATTCCTTCCCTCCTGGCTCCTAAATGTCTGTTGATGTATCTGTCCTCTATCTATCTATCTTTCTATCTATCTATCTATCTATCTATCTATCTATCTATCTATCTATCTATCTATCTATCTATCATCTCCTTTCATCCTAATTGATGACATAGAATGGCATTTATTTAGGATGCATGTCCTTTCGTTTTAAGACCTCATGGTCACACCTCTTCTTTTTCCACCTTTTCATTCAGACCTCTCTCTACTCTGTGTGATTGAGCAAATGTAGTATTTCAAGTTTTTTTTCCTTTTAAAAAAATCTTAGAAGTAAAGGATTTAGAGAGAAGCTTAGACCCCATCTTTCTGATCAAAAAATATAGTTCTTACATTTTTAAATAGACCTTTTGAAACTTTAAGGATTGAACTCTGCATTTTTGCCTCCTTAGCTCAAGAATTATTTCACAGCCACAACACTTCACCTTCTGCTTGCTGTGAGCTAACTTCTCAGTTAAGTATCCTGTTTTGTATTTTTAAATACTCTACTATTTTGGAGATTTCAATAACATGTTTAGCTTGGAGAAAAGAAAGCTGAGAGGGGGCATGATAGCCATCTTTGAAATAAGTTCATATTGAAGATGGAGGCAGCTGGTTTTCTGCTGTTTTAAAAACATGGAAAAGAGATCCCATCTAAACATTAGGAAGACCTTCTTGACTGTAAGAGCTGCTTAACAGTGGAATATGCTGCTTCAAAAGATAATGGAATCTGAATTTGAATGGCCTTTGAGTGCTTTGAGTGTGTGTGGCAGGAGGTTGGACTGTATGACTTTTGTAGTCTTCTACTCTGTAATTTTATGATTCTGTAATTCTATGATAGTGAAAGGAGGCAGCGTGGAATTTACTTCTAAGTCAAATATGCCAAGGGAGACAAAAAATTAATTGAAGCCAGCAGTACTCCACCAGCATGCTATGGTCTCTCCCTTAATGCCTGTTTTGCAAGAATATTATATTAAGCCACACAAAAGGCTGCACATATTACTATCTCTCCAGTGTTTTCTTCCCCTTTTTCTCAACAGAACAGCATGCCCCTTATTAATACTATGACAAGCTTGCATTGCAGAACCTATTACATTTCATAGTACAGCATGGATGGTAACTTCATAGCAGGCCATTCATGATCAAACCATTCAAGATCAATCAATATTTTTGCAGTGCAAGAGGTATAACAGTATACTATTGCTGGAGAACTCCTTCCCTCAACTTCTTAAATTTCAGCTAAACTCAGAGTGAACAGGGAAGCCTAAAACAGATTACATCTTTGTCTCTGATAGTCAAAATATTCCAGGGTTTATACCATTGGTATCATTGGCTATGGACCATGGCGGGGGGAGGGGGGGTGTTCTGTCCCCATGCTATCTTAACTACTTGGAAGGTGAACTAGCTGTGCAGGGAACATTTTGGACATTATATAGTCAAATCAAACAATTTATTAACTGGCAAGAATTTTAGACTTTCTCTCCTCCTGAGTCTCTCTACGTGAAAAAAGGTAAGGTCTTTGAGAGATAGACACAGTTTTGGCCAAACTGGGGTGCTTGAATCTTTATTTCTTCTTATTGTCTCTTTCTTGTATGGTATGTTCAACTGTTTCTAAGATGGTCTCAATATTTAACTTTGACTATACTTGAATACAGCTCCAACTGGACATACTATTTTGTAGACTTCCTGGCCTTCCTCTCTCTTCACCTCCCAGTCATGAAAAGGGCTGACTTTTCCAAGAACGAGAAGTGACTTGGCTGAGGCTCCTCCCATGAGGGAATTCTTAAAGGTGCAGGGCAACAGAGGCTTCAAATGCAAAGAGGCTGTCTAGACTGACCCCCCCCACACACACAAAAGCTATACATAAAATAGGGGCAAACATGGGGCATGACAGGGGGAAAGGAAGATATCAGCACCTTTTGGAAATGTTTCTTCAAAATATCTAGGTACTTTTCAAAATGAATTGAAGTGTGATCATACCCTGGAACTAAACATTACAGAGTCATCTCTATTCAGGATTTGTGTGTTGCATGGTGTTAGACAGGTAAGGCTAAATTCTGCAGGATCACAGGTGTTGAGTGCAATGAGAAAAATCCGCAATGCCAAGAAATAAATGTTTTCTAATGCACTTGGGCTAGTAGGTTTGCTTTGAACACAGCAGCCTGCCATTCCTCTGAAAATGCATAGATAATTTTCCATGACAATATACCTGTAAGGTGTAGTGGGAGGCAGTGGGAACAACTTGTTTTTAACTGCTACTTTCTGCCAAAAGGCCCACATGCTAATTCTCCTCTGTTGATGCACAATTCAGAAAGTCAAAATCTCTTTATCTTCCTGTCAGCCTTTCCTGTCAGGGAGCCAGTGGCCAGCGGCCAGTTAAAAGGGAGAAGGACGCTCGCAAATTGGCAACACATCTGCTTGTCACATAGGATGGAAGCAGAGAGAGAAAGAGCAAACATTGTGACTCATGAAGGATCTAAAAGAGATTACATATCACTACCATTTTTAATATTAAAGAATCATCAAAACCAAGTTTTTATCCTACATGTTTTATGCAAGAGTTAAATAGCTATGAAATAGCTTTATTTTGTTCTGCTTGCAAGGAAATTTTGCCTCAGATTTCTTCAGCATCAGCCAAATTGTACGACGTAGATGAAGGTGCATCTACAATTTAGAAAGAGTCCAGTTTGACATTGCTTTAACTGCTACAGTTTCATGCGAAGGAATTCTGCAAGTCAAAGGCTGGTGAGGCACCAGTTCTTGTAAGTTCTTGTAAAACTACAATTCCAATGATTCCATAGCATTGAACCATGACAGTTAATGTGGTGTCCAATTGCACTGATTACACAGTGGAATTCGGGGGTGAGGTGTAATAGTTTCATTATTGGAGCAAGGCTCCGGGAGACCAGGGTGCAAATCCCTGCTTTTTCACCCTAAGACCCTTTGAGTCATACTTCCTCAGCCTCAGAGGAAGGCAATGGAAAATTCCACCTGAATTAATCGTGATAAGAAAGCCCCATAATAGACTTGCCTTGTGGAGGCCATGAGCCGAAATAACTTGAAAGCACAGAAAAACCTACAATGTGGCAGCAGTAAATAAATGTATAGGTATGCTGCCAGTTTTGTGCTGTGATATTTTTATTTATTTCACTGTAAGGTTGACTTACTGCAAGTGACAACAGAAATTGGTTGAAAAGCAGGAATGTGGATCCCTTAAAATAACAGGGCTATATACCTGGTCCATTGTGCAGTCATAGTTGTTTTATGTAAGTTGAGAATCCCTTAAATCTGAAATACTGTACTCCAAAATTCGAAATTGTCCACATGAGTAGCTGGGGTATCAACATTTTTACTTTTAAACAGTTTAGTGTACACAATTTTTTTTTCATGCCCAAAAGTTTTTAAAGCATTGTATAAAATTACCTTCAGATTGTGTGCTTAAGATGCATATGAAACATACTATAATTTCATGTTTAGAGATGGGTCTAAACTACCAGTGGAGTTCCATTTTTTCTCCCATACGTTTTAACATCTACATGAAACCGCTGGGTGAGGTCATCCAGAGTTTTGGAGTTGGGTGCCATCTCTATGCAGATGACACTCAACTCTACTACTCATTTCCATCACATTCCAAGAAAGCTCCTCGGATCCTAGACCAGTGTCTGACAGCTGTGATGAGGGCCAACAAGCTGAAGCTTAATCCAGACAAGATAGAGGTCCTCCTGGTCAGTTGTGGGCCAATCAGGGTATAGAGTGGCAACCTGAGCTCAACGGAGTCACACTTTCCCTTAAAGCAGGGGTCCTCAAACTTTTTAAGCCGAGGGCTGGTCCACAATCCTTCAGACTGTTGAGGGGCCGGATTATCATTTCAAAAAAAATACTAACAAATTCCGATGCACACTGCACATATCTTAATTGTAGTGCAAAACAACAATAACAATGAAAGAACAATACAATATTTAAAAATGCAAACAATTTAACCAACATAAACCTATCAGGATTTCAATAGGAAGTGTGGGCCTGCTTCTGGCCAATGAGATAGTCAGGTTAATTAGGATTGTTGTTGTTGTTGTTGTTGTTGTGTGTCTTCAAGTCATTTCAGACTTTGGGCAAGCCTAAGTCCAAAATTATTTATTTATTCATTTACTACATTTATTTACTATTTATATCCCACCCTTCTCACCCTGAAGGGAACTCAGAGCAGCTGTATGTACATACGATATATTATACTAGCTTTGCCCGGCCACGTGTTGCTGTGGCTTATGGGAATCCTTTGTTGGCCAGGCGGAGTAGCAGTGAACAGCCTTGCAGTCTCAAAGCCTGGAGTAGCTGGAGATTTTTGTTGTATGAACGTAGAGGCATGGGTGAGGGGTTGTGCTGCCGAGTTTAGTGTTTCTGGGATGTGTAGTTTTGTTATTTTGTCCTAGACCGAAATTTCATTACCCTTTTATATATATAGATTATTAGCATAGCACAATATTAGCATTATACTATATTGAACTATATCACTATACTGTAACATTATATGTAATATATAACATATAATTAATATTATTATATGATATTATTGTTAGTATTATATTGTATAAAATGATAATATTATCAATATTATATGTATATACAATATATTATATTATCAAAACTGATATAAAAATATTATATTATAAATGAGGGCGGGGATATAAAAATGATGATGATGATGATGATGATCTACACAGTAGTATTAATGCAGATCAACACCACTTTAATTGCTCAATGTCATGGATTCATGGGAAATGTAGCTTTATGATGTCTTTTGCCATTTCTGCCAATGAGGGCTAGTGCCTCCCCAAAATACAAAATTCCAAGATCACATAACATTGAACCATAACAGGTAAAATGGTGCCAAAGTGCATTAATTCTTCAATGTAGATGCACCCAATACCTCCTAATATTGAGGTAAAATAAGATGGTCAGTGGCAACATCAGAATACACATATATGCTCACATCTAGGGGAAAGTGCATTTCTGGAGACCATTTTTATTCTCTATCCTATTTTTCTTTTCTTATTGGAAGTTTTACACATCAACTCCAGAGAAGATATGATATACCTAGATGCAACACTGGAAAGCATGAAGGTGAAATTGTCACAATACATATTAGCTTACCAGACAGCATGGAGGGGAAATTTTCACATTGCAGATAAATTTACTCAATCAAGTCCTGAGTTTGTGAGACATGTTACAGATTACCAAGAATAGGTGGGGTTTTTTTTGATATCTCACATTCAATGTGTCACCAGGGGTGTGTTGTTATTGTTGTGTGTGCCTTCGAGTGAATCTATACTGTATAATTAAAGTAGTTTGACACCACTTTAATTGCCATGGCTTAATTTTATAGGATCATGGGAGGTGGAGTTCTACAATATGGATGCCCTGTTTAAATTGTTTATGACTTATGGAAATCCTAAGACAAACTTATCATTGGGTTTTCTTGGTAAGATTTATACAAGGGAGGTGACTGAGACAGTGCGACTTACCAAGGTCACTAAGTCCATAGCTGAATAGGGTTTTGAATTCTGGTCTCCAGAGTTATAGTCCTATGCTCAAACCACTACACCACGTGGTATCTTCACCAGAATTCTCTCACATGGCATTGTTCTTCAAGCCCCAAATGCCTAGCATTGTATGGATGGAAAGCTTTACTTGTTACAGTTTGGGCCGCTAAATGCAAAATTAGCAGAAAAAAAATTGAACACAGAGAATGTAATGTTAAATGGTTTTCAATGTCTCCATTCTCTGATATGCTAGAAATTTGAGGCTGGAAAGAAAAATTTCTTTGGGGAAAAGAATTCTTAAGGAGGAAAACACCCTCAATCTCTCTCCTCTCCAACAACTACATCCCTGAGGGTTGCCTTAAGTCAAGGCTGACTTGTGAGTACATAATAGCAACAAAAGCAGCAGAGACAACATCACCTGTCTTGTTCTCATCACTCTTATCTGATGGATGGTGAGATAGTTTCTGTCAGCCTTGATGGAGTTTTCACATTTGTAAGGACATTTTTGTGTTTGTGGATAAAGGCAGAAATAGTTCAAATAGCACAGCTAAACTGTTTATGTATCTATTCATTTATTTTCCTGTCTTTCTCCCAATATACAACCCAAATCTGTGAATAATCATGAAATCTGTAAATGTGGAGGGTTTGCTGTAGTTTAAAAGTATTTAGACACAATTTTGGAGATGAAAGATCATCCTCTAAACTAGAATAGGTAGGTACTGTCTTATTACAATGTCATTTAATATTTGAATCATCAGGTAGTATATTTGCATTTTTGATCAATTGGCCACATCTGTGTTCGCTGTTCATCCACAAAGGGAAAAGGCACTAATTCTAGGCAGAAGCAAATGGCACAAGGTATTGAAACCTCAGTGTGAAATGTGGTCATTGGATTCTCAGAGAAATGTCATGTGGGCTAATAAAGTCTCAAGATATTATTGAAATGTATAGAACATCCATTTCTATGCATTGGGAGCCCCCAGTGGCGCATTAGGTTAAACCGCTGAGCCACTGAACTTGCTGACCGAAAGGTTGACGGTTCGAATCCAGGGAGCGGGTTGAGCTCCTGCTGTGAGCCACAGCTTCTGCCAACCTAGTAGTTTGAAAACATGTGAATGGGAGTAGATCAATTGGTATCACTCCAATGGGAAGGTAACAGTGCTCCATGCAGCTATGCTGGCCACATGACCTAGGAGGTGTCTATAGACAACACCGACTCTTCAGCTTAGAAATGGAGATGAGCACCACCCCTTAGAGTTGGACACAACTAGATTTAATGTCAGAGGAAAACTTTTACCTCCAGGTCATCTGGAAAAGTGGATATCCATGGGCTGCCTTCTACTATATCTTTGCTGGTTCAGGAAGATTATAGAGTATGAGACTGCAGACTACAGATAAATTTTATTTCTCTAAATTTAATTAACCACTTTAAATAATATCCTCAAAATTAACATTTGTCATCCATACCCATCTACTGGTGTCATGATCTTGGAATTATGATAGAAACGGCTATCCATGCAAATAGAGAAACAGTAATGCCTTGTAATACTACAGAGGGTATTTTAAAATGTAACTGATCAGCTGAGTTTGATTTTTAATTGTACTTATTGCTTCAACATTCTGTGCTGTGTTTAATTAAATCACCACCTTACATTTGCATTTTTTATAAAACAGAAAAATAGATACCTGTTATAAAAGTATAATTATAAAAATATATTTCCTTAACAATCACTCTCATAGAACTACAGCAATACCTAGGAAGCACTCAAATGTCATGCCCATGTCAGAATTAGTGCATTTATTCTCCATGAACAAAGGCTGATTTATTTTGCTAGATTTCATGGAATTTATGATCTGAGGGAAGTGGTTGCACAAACTAGCTCAAGGGTATATATATTTTATTCAAAGATGTACTATCTAAATAAAGTACAGCACATTAGCAAAGAAATTAATTGTGCAATTTCAGCTGTAAAGCTGTATTAGATGATAATCAATTATGTATCCCGTTAACCAAATAATGGAGAAGGATTTAGCTATATATGGTCAATGTTTAGACTGAAAAGAGGATGCCCTAATTACAAGATGATTATTATTTTCTCATTGGTGCTGATCTGCCTCATTAGCACTATAATCCCTTCCCTTCATCTTACAGACTGCTGCTAACCTTTCTGATGACTTTGATATTAAAATTAGCCATTTAGGGAAAGGGCTGATGGGCTGTTTCCTGGAAGGACAGAAAATTGTCAAATATGTTCATTTTTCTCCCACATACCAGCAGTAAACAGAACTCTTTCAGCACAAACCCACGTGTAGCCAAAGAAACCAACAACCATCCATGTGGCAAAAGGGTATGTCCACAAATTTGGTATGCTGAAATGTTCAGAAGTACACAAATTTGGGGTGTGGTGGGGTGGGACAAGAGTGAGAGAGAAATAACATCTCAAGTATAGACAGAGAATGTTCAATGAAATGGACACCGAATTGTGGTTGATTAAGTGCAGGGGTTAAATGCTGAATCCAGACAAAGAATTAAATGAATGTCCAGGATAAACCGTTCCTAGTACTTTAATAGGAGTCTGGCCAGAATACTAGGTGCTGTAGGCTACATTTCACATGAAATAATTAGCAAAACCACTTCTGAGTATTCCTTGCCTATGAAGGCCTTATGAATTCCTATGTTGATAGGTGATGTGAGGGTACACACATGGGTATTCTCCTAATGTAATATGGAACATTTAGAACTGAGCAAAACCCGATTCCTCTTCACTTTACAAAGGTTTGTTGCTACTGGGTTTTTTAGATTTTTTTAAACAAGTATTAGGGATCTGTACTCAATTCAAAATGGTGGAAAATAAGTTGTAGAAGTGCAGGCTGTGCATGGCTTGTGTATTCAGTTTTAACATGCTGCAATTCATTTATTTGATGTTCAAGCTATGCAACATCTCCTTGATGTAGGATGTCCTCCAGTCTCGTCTACTTGGCTTTGGCCACTCTGCATCAAACAGGTTTTTGGAATGGGTAGTCTATCAGGCTGAACCTGGATCTTAGAATTAGAATCTGCAAGCAGGTCAAGAGAGCCAACATGGTCTAGTGGTTTGAGTGTTGAACTAGGGCTTTTGAGGCCAGCATTCACATCCTTACCTAGTGGTTCATAACTTTTTCCAGCACCTTGGTGTTACTTGGATACACATGTCATTTGTGAAATATTGGATGATATAGCATATGCACAACATTTACCTATTCTCAACACTCAATCTCAACAAGTTGAAGGGCTGTAACTATTCCCCACTTTCAAAATGTGTAGAAGTATATTCAAAAATTTCAAGGTGAAGTTTTGTTTACTTTCCAATAAAGCAATTAAAATTATTTACAGCAAGGGAAGTCTTGCCAATTTAAGAGCTGGCAAAGCACAGATCTATAGATTTACTTTAAGCTAATTGCTTTATGCTTTGTACAATATTTGATAGAACATCCCATGGGCTCATTTTACGTTCATCGATCAAGGCAGTTTGATTTATAATCTCTCTGTCTCTCATAAATATCTCTATCTATATCCATACAGACGCTCAACACATAACAAAGATAGGTTGATGACCACAAACAAAGAATTGTGCCTGTTGAGTTGTTTGTCAATACATTAAACAAATCATAATACACAAACAGTCACCAGAGTTTGAGGGAAAAACAATAAAGCCATTAAGAAATCTTGTTAATCTTGTCAGGCCTGTAATTTGTCACCTGCTTTTATCAGCTCTTAGAAGAAGGATCAAATTTAGGGATGGGGAAGGAACTTGATCTGTCTGGTGGGGATATAAATCAATGTGGGGGTTTTTTTCCTTTCCTAAATGAACAAAGACTTTCCAAATGTTTTTTTCCCACTGGAATACATTATTGAGAATTCTTGTAAAAATCATTTTGAAGTTGTTTTCATATCATTTCATTTGCACAATGTTTTATACAGAGAACGGTATTTTACAGAAGAAATTTTCAGCGCATTTTTGTTTGTTTTAGCAAAGCTAAATTTTTATGTACAGGCATAAGTTACAACAAGATAGGTTCTGTAGGTTTCTTCTTAAGTTGATTTTGTATATAAGTTGGAACAGGTACATTTTCTAAGCATAACTCCACCCAAGTATATATCTACAGTGTTCCCTCACTACTTCACGGTTCACTTTTTGCGGATTCGCTGTGTCACAGTTTTTCAATAAACTCTAAAAGAATATTATAAATCATAAAAAATTACAATTACAACCTAAGGAAGGGAGGAAGGAGAAGCTGAAGGGAGAGAAAAGGAGCCTAAGCAGCAACAGGAGGAGAAGGAGGTGGTTTATCAACACACGATTGGTTGATAAAGACTTAAAATAGTGTATAACTACTAAAATAATGTATAAATATTAAAATAAATATAGAGTCCCTACTTTGCGGATTTTCACTTATTGCGGGTGGTCCTGGAACGTAACCCACGAGATAAGTGAGGGAACACTGTATATATTTACCTTAGCTTTCAATAGGATAAAGAAGGATTAAAACCCCTGTGATGTTTGTTTTGTTGTCTGTGCTCCTGTTCAGAAGATTTTACCTCACTTTCTGTCCCTGTGAAAATTGGATTTTTAAAATGTGGCTTCTTGTGGAAACAAAAATTGGTGAGAAAGCTTCAGCTGAGACAGCTTTTCCCCATTATAACTCTTACAGGAGTGAATTTCCCTTCCTAGGGGTAATTTTCTCTGACTTCCTTCTATCCCGCCCCCTTTCCTAACTATGAGTCATATGTAAGTTTGATGTTTGTAACTTGGGGACTGCCTGACAGTACATGATTTTCTGGGGTTTCTGTTGTGGTTGTTTACTTGTTTTTGTTTCGCTTGTGGTTTGTCCCACCAAAACTCATAAAATATGAAAAATCTGACAAAAGTTTATTATTTTTATTGGATGTCTCAGACTCCATCTACACTGCCATATAATGCATTTTGGAACTGCATTATATGATTAGTGTTGACTTATAATGTAGTTCATTGCAGCTCAACTGGATTGTATGAGTCTACACTAATCATATAATTAAATTCAGTTGAGGCCTTTGTGTGTCAGAACATCTTTCTTGTCTTGGGATATATCTACACTGTAGAATTAGTGCAGTTTGACCCCACTCTAATTGCCATGGGCCAGTGCTATAGAATCATGGAAGGTATTTAGCTTTCTCTGCCAAAGAGTGCTTGTGCCTCATTAAACAGGAGCTCCCGTGATTCCATAGCATTAAGCCATGGCAATTAACGTGGTGACAAATTGTAGTAATTTTACAGTGTTGATGCACCCCTAGTCCAGTACTCTAACTCCATGTCTGGTTCTACACTGATCGGATAATGCAGTTTGAACTGCATTGAACTGCATTATATGGTTCTTTAGATCCTGGCAATCCCTGGATTGTTAATGTGAAATAATATCACTATAACTCAGTAGTGTTAATTGGCTTTTGGATTGTAGCAGAAAATAATGTTCATTAATTTAAACCTTTTATTTTCCTAAAATGTAAGAAAAATAGTCATTGCTAATAGTCAACACGGATTTACCAAAAACAAGTCATGCCAGACTAATCTGATCTCTTTTTTCGATAGAGTTACGAGTTGGGTCGATACAGGGAATGCTGTGGATGTAGCCTACCTGGATTTCAGTAAGGCCTTCGACAAAGTCCCCCACGATCTTCTGGCAAATAAACTAGTAAAATGTGGGCTAGACAAAACTACGGTTAGGTGGATCTGCAATTGGCTAAGCAAACGAACCCAAAGGGTGCTCACCAATGCGTCATCTTCATCATGGAAAGAAGTGACAAGTGGAGTGCCACAGGGCTCCGTCCTGGGCCCGGTTCTGTTCAACATCTTTATTAACGACTTAGACGAAGGGTTAGAAGGCACAATAATCAAGTTTGCAGACGACACCAAACTGGGAGGGATAGCCAACACTCCAGAAGACAGGAGCAGAATTCAAAATGATCTTGACAAACTAGAGAGATGGGCCGAAACTAACAAAATGAAGTTCAACAGGGACAAATGCAAGATACTTCATTTCGGCAGAATAAATGGAAATCAAAGATACAGAATGGGGGACGCCTGGCTTGACAGCAGTGTGTGCGAAAAAGACCTTGGAGTCCTCGTGGACAACAAGTTAAACATGAGCCAACAATGTGATGCAGCAGCTAAAAAAGCCAACGGGATTCTGGCCTGCATCAATCGGGGTATAGCGTCTACATCCAGGGAAGTCATGCTCCCCCTCTATTCTGCCTTGGTCAGACCACACCTGGAATACTGCGTCCAATTCTGGGCACCACAGTTGAAGGGAGATGTTGACAAGCTGGAAAGCGTCCAGAGGAGGGCGACTAAAATGATTAAGGGTCTGGAGAACAAACCCTATGAGGAGTGGCTTAAAGAGCTGGGCATGTTTAGCCTGCAGAAGAGAAGGCTGAGAGGAGACATGATAGCCATGTACAAATACGTGAAGGGAAGTCATAGGGAGGAGGGAGCAAGCTTGTTTTCTGCTGCCCTGCAGACTAGGACACGGAACAATGGCTTCAAACTACAGGAAAGGAGATTCCACCTGAACATCAGGAAGAACTTCCTCACTGCGAGAGCTGTTCGACAGTGGAGCTCTCTCCCCCGGGCTGTGGTGGAGGCTCCTTCCTTGGAGGCTTTTAAGCAGAGGCTGGATGGCCATCTGTCGGGGGTGCTTTGAATGCGATTTCCTGCTTCTTGGCAGGGGGTTGGACTGGATGGCCCATGAGGTCTCTTCCAACTCTACTATTCTATGATTCTATGATTCTAAAAAGAAAAGTATCTATTCTCTTGTAATAGCTGATCTCTTTTCTGGAGAATAGGAGAGAAAGAAATGCTAGACTGAAAATTTAGGAGCTATAAATACCCTTTTAAATAAATAGAACAGCAGCTTTTATGAAGCAATGAACCTAAGAAGTGCCAGCAAAGTGTTTATTTTTAATGTTTCAACGTGCCAGTCACAGCCAACGGTTCATTTATAACTAAGTATGTGCTCTGCGTATACATTAAGAAATGCTTTGTGTGTGCCATTTGATGCTTCTGAATGTTGACTGAGCTCACAGCCATCTCTGATAGCAAGCTTTCCCTGGAACTGGTGAGGAGGAGGTGCCGCGAAGGGATGCGGGGGTCATCAGGCTGAATCAAATTGACTCAAACCACACCTGTGAAAGCAGGGCTGCCTGGAGCTATGTCTCCATTCTGAATGGTTGTTAACTTGTTACAGAGTGTACAATAAGACTGCAGTGAGCAGCATTCGTAAGAGCAACCCTCAAAGAGAGGGGAGAGGGGACGGGGAGACAGTGAAAGGTGGAATGAACCAGTATTCATTCTGACTAAACTGGATTTCTCCTAAGTAGAGTCCCATGTTGATGAATTGTCAAGTGGTCAAAATTTAAAGTCATCAGAATTGCATCCTTGTAGTTCATGATTAGATTTGGAGGATGAAATCAATTCGACAGAGCCGGATATATCTCTTTCCACCTCCCTCCTTTCTTTAACACTTTAATTTCCTTATTTTCTTTGAAAGCACAGATATTTCCCTATCTGTTCGTAATTTAAATGTATGAGCTATCCTTGAATATACATGTAGAGCAAGGCACTGGGAAGGAGACTTTGGTATCAAGAAAGCAGCAACTAAAGCGCATATATATTAGGACCCTCTTCTCCCCATATCTGCTGGGAATACGTTGAGTTGATAAATCCACAGGGAATACAACATCTTTTTGAAAAAATAACTTTTGTTTTAAGAATAACATAGAGCCACACTGTCAGTCCTAGAAAATGTCCAAGGTAAAGGTTTTCCCCTGACATTAAGTCCAGTCGTGACCAACTCTGGGGGTTGGTGCTTATCTTCATTTCTAAGCCGAAGAGCCGGTGTTGTCCATAGACACCTCCAAGGTCATGTGGCCAGAATGACTGCATGGAGCGCCGTTATCTTCCCGCCGGAGCGGTACCTATTTATCTACTCACATTTGCATGTTTTTGAACTGCTAGGTTGGCAGGAGCTGGGGCTAACAGTGGGCACTCATTCTGCTCCCGGGATTTGAACCTGGGACCTTTCGGTCTGCAAGTTCAGCAGCTCAGTGCTTTAACACACTGTGCCACCACCAGGGGCCCAGAAAATGTCTAGAAAATATATATTTTGTTAAGCGTTGATAAATGAAACTATGGATACTAGTAAACCCTTGTGCTGGTAGGACTGCTGACCAAAAGGTCGGTGGTTCAAATCTGGGGAGCAGGGTGAGCTCCCGTCTGTCAGCTCCAATTTCCAATGTGTGGACATGACAGAAGCCTCCCACAGGATGACAAACATCTGGGTATCCCCTGGGCAACGTCCTTGCAGGTGGCCAATTCTCTCACACCGGAAGCAACTTGCAGTTTTTCAGGTGATTTTTTAACCTTTTGTGCCCTATCTAAACCACTGCCTGGGCAATTGCTGTGGTCAAGTGGAAAGAAAGGATAGTGATGATAAGGCAATAGGGACAGCTTTTCATTTCCCTGCACTTGAGCAAATGAGAGAAAAGCAAAGAGATAAGATTGGCACTATTTATTTTCCTCTTTCTAGCAAACTGCAGGGGAACAAGATACATTCCTCATTTCCCAGTTGCCTCCCTTCACCTTTGTCTTCCACAGCCATTCAATGGCTATAGTAGTGGTTCCATGAGGCTTGGCTGCTACCTGGGACAGACACCGGGATTCACAAATGGAGGAATTAAGCTCCATATACAATGTCTAGGACCTCAACCTATCTATATCTCTTCAACTGATGCTGCTTACTTGAACTGTTGCCATCTGCATGTTAGTTTCTAAAATCTACACATTATTAGAATCACAGACATTCATATTTCAGTACTGACAACTAACAACATTCATATAATTTTAGTTACATGCCACAAGAGATATTGTCAGAGGCAAGAAATAAAAGTTATGGAAACTCGGGGATAGCTTTGCTCCCAACTATCTGAAAGACCACATATCTCTATTTGAATTTGCCTGGTTTTTTGGAGTCTTTAGGTGCAGATTCTTAACCCCCCTTCCCATCACAGGCATATTTGATAAAGACATATACAAGGGGAAGAAGGCAAAGGGATGAAGAAGGAACAAGGGAGGAAAAATAAAGGAAAATGTTTTTGGAATGATGGAAGTAGATACTGTAAATTGGTTATAAAAAAGGGAGAAAATATAGAAGAACTTTATCAGGAACTGGAAATTATTTCTCAATTTTGTGGGAAAAAGGAAAGAGGCAAAAGTTCCTATAGAAGGCTTCATGATTTGGTCCTTGTTGGAATATTTGCATAGTATTTTTAGATGATGATTGTTGTGCTAGAAGGAAGAATGGGGGAAAGAATAGACATGGATGTGTATGAATGTTTTCAACCCAAGAGACTGGAGGCTACTGCAATGAGATGGCCGAGAAGAGGCAATAGTATAATGGGGAACAATTACTGTAGGCATTGCTCAAAAATATATGTGTCTATGTATATGAAAATAAATAAAAAGACATTTTCAGTGACTGTTCCCAAGTTGTGAAATTTTTTTCAGTGAAAGCTAGCTTGGGCCACTCTTTCCACCAGAAGACAAATATATGTTTAGGTATTCGCTGGTTGCTGTGTAATTGTCTTTTAATGGAGAATGGGGAATTGCTATGCTTTCCTTTTTATCTTAAGTTGTAAATGCTTTTGAACTAGCACTGTTTGAAATTAATTTTAATGAAATACACCAAGATCTTGCATTAGGAGAACTCTGTGTATCATGTAGCTATAGCTCCTGATGCTAGCTTTTCCATACAAACATACACAAACCTCATAAACCCAGCAATTTCCTATATAATGTAATAAGAATTTGCAGAGACTTCTATGAGTTTAGGGAAGATCTTAAAAGACAATGTCCTTGCAGTTTTTGCAGCTACAGGAGAATAGCTGCATGCATCTCTACTTACCTCCCTGATCTCCAACAGCACAGGAATTAACGTGTTGAAGAGACAGCACTGCTTGCAAGGTGTTTTTTTATTTATTTATTTTAAGAAAGACATTTTGATCCTTGCCTGGTTAAAACAGAACAGTGCCTTGCAATTGTGTGAGTCTGGCTTGTATGTGTGTTGACTTATGGCAATCCTATGAATTCTATTTGGTTTTCACTAAAAGGATGACAGCCATTACATTTTTGATATAATAATTTGTTTGTTTTTAACTTTTTTTAAAAAAAACTACTCCTTTTTAGGTGCACTTTGTTTTAATCCATTTTGTGAACCATTGTGGGGTAAACAAATCAAGAAACAGAATATTAATTTATATAATTAATTTAGTCATTCAAAGAGTTCTGACCAGTTTGATCATAAGTGCAATCAAAAGATTATACATTGTCTACTTCTGACTATAGCATGCCAGTGTCAAGACCAAGAGCTGGCTCCGTTGGATTCTTGAAAAGTAACAAATAATATTCAAGTGAGGATATAAAACTGAGTTCAATAGCATTGACTTTCTAACATTTATCTAATTTGTTTCTCAGATATATTCTTAGGTTATCATTACTACATACACTTGTATTCACAAGGGATAAGTTCCTGGACTTTTCATGGATATGTATTACCATGGATAACATAAAACTTTATTGAAAAGAAGGACTTCTGGCTCAAAAATACCAAAGAGCCATGCCGGAGGACCTAGAAAATGCCTGGAGAGCACATATTTTGTTGGACATGGATAAATAAAATCATGGATAATAGTTCTATCGATACAGGGATCGTACCATATTTTTTCATGTCTCACACTCATTTCTACGAATAATGTAGGATCTTGGTCTGATGAGCTAATGCAACTCCTCTGAAACCATTGGCAAAGCAAGAGCTGACAGATGTCTCAAGGCGAATGGTAGGATGGCTCAAGAGCTGGACAGAAACTAGGGCAGCCAAAAAAGTTGTACATAAGTGAAAAAAAATAGAGGAGCATTTTCACTCACTGGTATCGGGGGAATTTACTTAGACAAGTACCATTAAAAGCTGCCATTAAGACCTCATTTTATGCTCTATACATTTGCCCCCAAGGAGCTTAAACTTGCAACCCTGGCATTTTACTCAGCTGCTTGATGGGTCCTTATTGACCTCAACAAAGTTAAAGGGGTCACACAGCTGAACAGCTGCTGGACAATTTTTCCAGTGTTTTAAGCACATAAAACTTCCTTTTAACGCCATTACGCCATGTTTGTTCCATCGTCCTTTGGTGTTTTCCTTTTTAAAAAGAGCCATGTTTGAGAGGAGAAATCTTCATTCTCCATTTGTGCATTTGTTTTGTATAGTCCCCCTGAGAAATTTCCTACAATTCTCCCATAGCGGATGAGCAGGTTGTCAGATCATGTGTGCAGTGAGGCTTATTGGAGGAGGGATTTTGAAGAGGTCTCCATCACTCAGGTCAAATAAGGACTGAGGAAATTAATTCGACTCTGTCTGCTCTCTACATTCAGTTGCATTATGAACAATAATCCTTGGATGTCATGCCATTTCTGAATGCAGGTTTCTCGGCCCATCACAAGCTGTCCATTGCGTGTATGTGCATGTTTGGCATTTTAGTTTATAGATACAGTGGCTTGAGTGCTATTGATTTTGAAGAGACACAAATCGAGAGTGAAAAGGAGAAATGTGGCAAGAGAAAGAGGAATCAAGCAAACCCTTCTTGTGAATGCCTTCCATCTGTGAAAGACCATGCAGATCCAGAATAGGTCTCCACAGTCACATATGGATCCACTGCCAAGACTTTACCCTTGGAAGACAATCAGAATAGGATGCGAATGATAGCCGGTGATTATGATGTTTGGCATTTTAGTTTGTAGACGCTCTCTCTGGTTTGTTCAACAAATACTTAATATCTTAACTTTTCCATAGATCTTACCTCTAATGGCCTAGAACAGTCTCACCACCTTCTAGACCAGACATGGGCAAACTTCAGTCCTCCAGGTGTTTTGGACTTCCAACTCCTACAATTCCTAACAACCGTTGGGCTGTTAGGAATTGTGGGAGTTGAAGTCCAAAATACCTGGAGAGCTGAAGTTTGCCCATGTCTGGCCTAGAAGGTGGTGAGACTAATATGGGTTGAGTATGCCTTATATGAAATGCTTAGGATCGAAAGTATGTGAGAATTCATATTTTATAAAGATTTTTTGAATATTTGCATATACATAATGGGGTACCCTGGAATTGGAGCCTGAATCTAAACAAAAATTTAAACACCTTATATAGCTTATATTTTATAAAATATTTTTAAGCAAGTTGTGCATAAAACAAAGTTTCTTTCCACTGAAACCATATGAAAGAAAATGTGTCACTATCTGAACCGCTCCAGTGGACACTTTTAAGTTTTGGAGTATTTCAGATAACATAATTCTGGATAATGGATGTTGAACAGCCCTCTGGAATATTTATTTTCTCTCTCTCTCTCTCTCTCTCTCTCTCTCTCTCTCTCTCTCTCTCTCTCTCCCTCTCCCTCTCCCTCTCCCTCTCCCTCTCCCTCTCCCTCTCCCTTTCTCTTTCTCTTTCTCTTTCTCTTTCTCTTTCTCTTTCTCTTTCTCTTTCTCTTTCTCTTTCTCTTTCTTTCTTTCTTTCTTTCTTTCTTTCTTTCTTTCTTTCTTTCTTTTCTTTTGAATATTAGAAGCCCCATGGCCAAAATTGCCACTACTAAGAATATTAGAAGTGTAGTCTTCCAGAAAAGTAATATCACCAATATATGTGTAGTACAGAAAGGGCTTACAAGGTCAAAGCACCAGAATCTCTTAATTAACAGGGACTGCAATATCTGGTTTTCTCTACTCCCACAGTGGCTGAAGGAGAAATGGATGCAAGAGTTGAGAGATATCATTATTGCAACACAAAGTATCAAAGGAGGGGGGGGGGATGTTCTTGAATTGTAAGGACTCATTTAATATACTAAGGTCTGCTCCTACCAGAAATAAAGGCAGCTGCATTTTTAGACATAGCCAGTTAGCCACAGCACTGAAAGACAATCCTTGAGGTGTCATTACAAGGACTATCATAATAAGAGCTGTACCTCAACATTTACTGGCCTAGGGATTTCTAGACTTGCAGTCAAAAAAACCCTCTTCTTGAATTTTCTATGACAATGGCATATGACAGCCTTTCCATCTAGCTTCCCAACTGCCATTATCTTGGATTCTGAGATCCATAATTCCTACATTGCTGCTATTGAGCCATATTTTTTTCTTCATCTCTTTATCCCCCATCACTTTTTCCTTGTATGATGTTTCTAATTCAGATTGCAGGCCAAGGACAAAAACTGACAAATTAACTATTGTTCAGGTACTTTGGGGGCTTTATGAATAAAGGCTGGAGTTTAAATGCTTCAAATAAATAAATAAAATTAAGATTTGTATATCCATTAACAAATCTTTGGCAGTATGTGACCTTGTCCATTAATAAATGATCTCTAAAAGTAAGCCTCAGAAGGCAAGCCATGATAAATAAGTCCACTCTTATTGCTGAAAGCTCCAATCTTCATCTTAATAAATGGCAAGCCAGTTTGCACCTTTGTTGAAAATGGAAAGACAGGTTATAAATACTTTGGGGGGGGGGAGCACTGAATGATTCAATTTCTATAGACTCTCTGACCCCAAACCCTTTTCCATTTCACACATTTTCATCTTTCTTGGCTGAAAAACTAATTCCTGATTCATGGGGCTCTGTAATTGAAATAGCAGCAACAAAACTGGGGTATGTACTTTCAACTCTCTATAGTATGCTGTCATATGTAGGGGAAATACAGAATATGAATATTCATTTGGTGAATATTCAGAGCTGTCCACATCATATTTTTCCTTCCCTTGAAGTCTTTTCCATTTTAGTCAACAACATAGATTTCTAGGCAAGAGAAAAACACCACCAGCTAATATGTGGCCATTGTTGTTGTGTGCCTTTACGTCATTTCATACTTACGGCAACCCAAAAGCAAATTGCACATGGAAGTTTATGGGGATTGGGGTGGGTGCCTCATCCAAGGTTACCCAGAGGGTTCCCATGGCCAAATGGGAAATCGAACCCTGATCTCCAGAGTCAAACTACTACACCATGTTGGTTCTATAGGTAATTAGTTACATATTTGTAACTAAGTACATTTTTCTGACCTGAAATCACCCACACAAGTCTACCTTGACAGCAAGTAGCCAGATCAGGCAAAGGAAATCTATTCAACTTCCATTGGGTACAAGGAAGATGATGTTTCTGTCCCCTCCAACTATTAAGCAAAGTAGAGAGGCCTTGTGACAAGGCTCATGCTTCCAGTTATCACATCTTTGCTGTGTTTTGAGAGGGTGTTGGAAACATCCATCTCTTTGTACCTCGATAAGAAAATGAATGGACCTTTTTCATCTGATCTGGCTGCTAGCTCTTAAAGTAGACTAGATTAGCTTCCCCATAATTTTAAAGTAACTCTACTTTCAATCTAGTCACACGACTACTCGAGATGCTCCACTTAGTTTTTTTGGGGGGAGCGGGGAGCTGGTGCCCCATGCCCCACATCGCTTGGGTACAACTGAGGGTGATCCCATGGGGGAAAGCATGGAGCATGTTTGGAGTATGAGACTTCCCCATGGATTCCAATGGCAACATGGGAAGCCTACATTGTAGCAGTGGTAGTAGCATGTGCTGGCTCCACCCTCCTTCACCCATGGAGTCCCGCTGGCATCATTTGATGGGAGTTGGCGGGCTTTGTGGGTGACCTGATTAAACTGGTGCATGTGAAGAGTCCATATTCTTCACTCCAGTGTGAAGAGGTCCATATTCTTAGTATATGCAAGCCAGTTACTATTCCAGAACTCTAGTTACCACTCTGTAACTGCAATAGGCAATGCCAACCATATTTTGTTGATAATTTTGAACCAAAATATACTCCCGTGCTACCTAGATTTAATATTCTCAAGAAAATATATTATACTCTCCATCGTAGACATTTTAAATATATATTTCCCATATGCATTTGTTTTTTATTTTATTTTATTGAATTCGTAGCTCACACAACTACTTAATCCCACCCAGTTTAATACCTGCACAATAGTAATTGCAGATATTTACTAATAAAAAAAACAAGAAGGTAGTGTGTACACTATAAGTTCAAACAATCCAGTGATACCCTTTTCTGTAAAAAAAAAAAAGGAATATTGTCATCAGTAGGAAAAAATGTAACTTATATGTAGATGAGAATTATGATTATGGTAGGGCTAATAATATTAATAATTCACATTTTAGCACAAACCTATTTTATATTTGAATGTTTTTTTCTTATCTAGTAAGCTCTTAAGAATAAATATATTGTCTTGCTAAGAATTTAATTAAGCACACATTTTACACTCACATAGACAGTTAATGCTACTTTAGCCTTTCAATGGTGTTTTCTCTGTGTTTGGCAAGAAAACAATAGTAGTGCCACCTAATATATATCAACCCTACAATAAAAACCAGTGTGTGCAAAATTGAACAAAACCATTTCAAAGAAGAAACAAATGTTCAATTTCATGCATCCAAAGGGATCTCTACAAATTCTCATGAGACAGGGCAAGAAATTGCATAACTAAACTAAATGTTCTTCTGATACTGCATTTTGGTATTAGCTGTCCTTTCTTTAAGATACATTTCTCTAACCATGCTTACAAAAGAAAAACATAAAGTTGACCAGATTGGAAAAGAAATATATGAGAATTGCCCTGTTGGCTCAAAGCAGTCTGTCTGCAACCGTGGCAAGAAAAAGTCATGAAATGCAGAGCCGATGAGCCAAGAAGCTAGTGGATGGAGGAAATTGATAAATAGCCTGACAACTCAGTCCATTTGTGAGTGATAACAATTTTGTAAGAGGGACCATGCTAGAGGTAGCAGTGAACTGAACCTTATTGCTTCATGTATCAACTTTCTCCCACTCCTGAGGAAGCCTCTACAATGCTATCCCCTAATCTTCATTCCCTGGTTTCTTTCACGGTGGATTTGTTGATTAAAATCTTGCTCTGGAAGGTAGAGATGTCCAAAATTGTCAAGTCAATAACTAAAAACCTAGAATGCATTTGTGAGGATTTTAGATTTAACTGGTCTAGTAGAATATAGAAGCTCTTCTTCTATGAACTGAAACTGTTTGTCTGTCTAGCCTGGCTATTCTGGCTGGAAACTACTCTTCTAGGGACCTCCTCACATGTAATGCCAGAATTGATGAGTATTGTCCAGAGGGCATAGGAACCTGTCACCCCAGGACCCACACCATCCCAGCTCCCCCCTTCTTCATCACATTGGGGGGGGGGAGCCTCAGGAAGCTGGCTCTGCCTATCTTTCTCTATGGAAAGATGGGAAGCCTCCTGTTATGTGCTGCTTGCTATTTTTTGGTGGCAGCAGGGTTTTTTTTACACTTTCACCACAGAGTTGCCCCTGAAGTACTTTTCCAGTGTGTGAGAGGAGCCGGTGAAACTGCAAAAAAAAAAAAAAAAAAAAAAGAGTCTCCACTGGCGGGTTTTAGCCTGTGTAAAGAGGTCTTAAGAAAAACTATAACTTCACAGTGGAGCGCATTCTTTGTATTCATAAGGTCCCTGCTTCTATCTCTGGAATTTCCAGGTAAAGTTCAAAAAGAAACTTGATAAAGACCCCCATAGCACAGTTGCAAGTCAGTTTTAGATTACTGGGCTAGAGGGATATGTGACCTTAGTATAAGACAGCTTTTTATGTTACATGGAGGTCTTCTCCAGATAAATATATCATTCAACTAGGGTGCCTTCCTGAATGAATGTGGGAAATGAATGAATCATTAATGAAACATACCTGGGAGTTACCCTGGACTGTGCTCTGACTTAGAAGACATGCTTTGCTTATCAAGCCAAAAGTGGGTCTTAGAAATAATATCATATGAAAGCTGACTGGCACAACCTATGGATCACAACTAGATAAAGTGAAGGGATCTGCCATTGCGCTTTGCTATTCTGCTGCTGAATACGCATGCCCAGTGTGGAATACATATCACCACGTTAAAATAGTGGATGTGGCTCTTCATGAGATAGGCCGCATTATTACAGGATGTCTACACCCTACACCACTGGCCACTGGAGACATTATATTGTTTAGCCAGTATTGCATCACCTGATAACTGTCAGGAAGTCACAGCCAGTAATGAAAGGACCAAGGCATTGACATCTCCGGCCCACCCTTTGTTCAGATATCAGCCATCATGCCAACGTCTTAAATCAAGAAATAGCTTCCTAAGATCTACAGATATTTGCAGGAACACCTCAGCAAACAAGAGTCCAAAAGTGACAGGTTAAAACCTGGAACCTCAATCAGTAGCTGACATCAGGTGAGAAACTCCCTCCTGGTGACACAAGAGACTGCACAACTTGGAAGGCATTGAACAGACTATGCTCTGGCACTATGTGATGCAGAGCTAATCTTAAGAAATGGGGCTAAAAAGTGGAGTCCACAACATGCAAGTGTGGAGAAGAGCAAACCACAGGCCATCTATGACAATGGAGTCTGAGTCCTGCCACATGCACAATGGAGGACCTTCTTATAGCAGCACTAGAGGCACTTGAAGTGGCCAGCTTCTGGTTAAAGGAAATTTAGTATAATGTGAAATTTTTAATTTTGATATGATAAATAATTTTATCAGCTAGGTTAAACCTTTGTATCATCGGTTTATTGTGTTTAGTCCTACACATCCAAATGATGTGCAATGGTGACACTGAAGATCCTTTGTCTGGCATGGTCCTATGGTGAACGAAAAGGTATCTGAAATTCATTGTTTGATGACAAAGATATCCTTCCTTATCCCCAGTTGTGGCATGCATATCCTACTGTTCATGCTCCATCTCAGTGCCTCTCAGGCTACCTAAAATGGGAAACAAGCAATTATGTCCCTCTAACATCCTAGGGACCTGTACTTTATTTCTTTCTACAACTGTTTTATTCTTTCTTGGAAACTCTAGAGGACCAGCAGTTGATTGCTTTCGGATCAACACAAGTCCAAGAACTACCACTTTGAGTAGATCATTTTAAAAATGACTGAGTTTTTACTTATCTTATGGTTTAAAAGCTATCTATGAAAGATTCCAGTCCATATTAAATGATGTTCCAATTAAAAACCATCACCAATTTTGTGGCAGAAAACTCAGTTTGTATATATTGTCCTACTTGTCCATTTGTTCCTAATGATAAAAAAGGTATTCACTTATATGTTGGTGAGTTCTTTACATTCTACAAAAAATAGATAATGCCTGATTATTCTAAATTACATCATGACTCATTTCTGTTATTATCCATACTTCTTTTTACGAACTTGACTTGACAATCATGAGAATATAATAGATAGAACTGTCAACTGTGCCCTTATAAGTGGATGAGGAGTTGTTTCTCCTCCCCGCTTTTCACATTAACATCAGAAAGAATCTCTGGCATTGTTAACAGGTATATTATTATTTATATGAAGTGACATTAAAATCTGACAACACATATAGTCTTGATGGCAATTATACAGCAAGTCATATGGAAACAATGCAAAAAGATTGGTCCAATTTTCTTTAAGATTCACATTTTTAGCTCTTTATATTAGGGATGTGACCAAACTCATACAGGAATTACATTCTTCTCAAATACTTGCTAAAGTATTCAGATGTTTCTTCAAGCAGAAACTTTTCCATTTGCCTCAGAACTTTGCTTTAGATAAGCTCTGGCATGGGCTGGTCCAGGAGGTCACAAATAGTCAGAAGCGACTGAAAAAATAAGCAACAAAAGCAACTCTAATGAGTTTACCATTTTAACGAGGGAAATTATGTAGGCCATATCAGTTATGTCCTATATCCTATTGTTCATCCAGGCCAGAACAGACCCACTGAATCAAATGGATTTAGCAAAGTGTTGACTTGCCATTCATCAGTCAATTCAATGGACCTATTTTACTTAGAACTAACCAACCAGACTCCTGTTCTTATGCAAGGAAGGCAGTTATGCCATAAAATGTCCAATGTGGCATTTTTAAGAAGCATATTCTGTATTTTTGCATCAGGTTCTATTTTCCTCCTCTTATTCACTCTGTATACGTAATATTTTTCTATATACTATAGATGGAAATTTGTAAATATTTAAATCCCATACAAAATAAAATGAAAATTGCCAAGTGTCAGGTACTCCTGAAGAGGAAAATATTATCATCTTATATGCAGAAAGCAAGTTTCCTGTGGATTAAATGTGGATTTTGCTTGTCTTTTACATGCAAAAAATTCTATCTGGTTCTGATATAATCATTCAAAGCCTCCACGAGTCAAAAAGGAATGAAGGGGTTGAGCATTTTATTTGGGGGGGGGGGGGTAAGAAATATAAGCATGGAACAGACTAATATAGCAGTCCTTCATCCCATCTTGCAATGTCATGACAAATTGTTACTACCACCTGCATTCTCTTGAAAGGATTGCAAAATTTAAACCAGATTACATCATTGTTGCAGACTAGGCTGATTTGGTTGCCAAATTTGAAACCTGGAAATATACAGAGTACAACCCATAGTGTGTGTGTGTGTGTGTGTGTGTGTGTGTGTGTGTATAGGTAAATGTAAAGGTTTCCCCTGACGTTAAGTCCAGTCATGTCTGACTCTGGGGGTTGGTGCTCATCTCCATTTCTAAGCCGAAGAGCCGGCGTTGTCCGTAGTCACCTCCAAGGTCATGTGGCCGGCATGACTGCATGGAGCGCCGTTACCTTCCCGCCGGAGCGGTACCCATTGATCTACTCACATCGGCATGTTTTCGAACTGCTAGGTTGGCAGGAGCTGGAGCTAACAGCAGGCACTCATGCCGCTCCCGGGGTTTGAACCTGGCACCTTTCATCTCCAGCTCAGTGCTTTAACACACTTCGCCACTGGGGCTCCATATACACACACACACACACACACACACACACACACATATACATATATATACATATATATAAATGTTATGTGCATTTTTCCGATGGAGTAAACAACAAAACCACTGAACCAAATCACACCAAATTTGGCCACAAAAGACATAGTCATCCAATCTGTCTTTCAATGAAAAAACTTAGAAAAATAAAGTCCAAATTACAGAGGACGAGGAAAAGCCGTTCTCCCCCTGGCTGCCAGTCAGAAGGGTAGCCCTGCCCCCTTTAGGCCTTGCTCACTTTGTGTCCTAGCAACCCCCTCAGCCACAATGGCTGGGGGTTCTCTTAGGCCTCTTCCACACTGCCTATAAAATACAGATTATCTGATTTGAACTGGATTATATGGCAGTGTAGATTCAAGGCCCTTCCACACACCTATATAACCCAGAATGCCAAGGCAGATAATCCACAGTATCTGCTTTGAACTGGATTTTCTTGAGTTCACACTGCCATATAATCCAGTTCAATGTGGATTTTATACAGTTGTGTAGAAGGAGCCTCATATCATCCAGTTCAAAGCAAATCATATAAGAATATAAATATATAAAAACTGTGGTATAATAAAGCAGAACAATATAATATCTAAAATCAGGACAGTAAATAAAGAACAACACTCTGAAAATGGGAATTCCAGACAGGAAACAATCAGGGCTAGCTAACACCTCCTAACAAAGGATTCCCCTGGGGAGGAAGCTGAGGAGGGAGAGAAGTAGTGTGTATTATCAGAGTCTTTATTATTAGTATTATTATTAATATTAATATTATTGTGTTGCTGTGAACCATG